>NC_037340.1:54699124-55949124 GCF_002263795.3 Bos taurus | reverse complement strand
TTGGCATTTTCTTGGCCCATGTCTGGATTTTATTTTCCTGGTGTCTCCAATTCCTGACATGTTTGTGTTTCTAAAGAAACAATTAAAAGGGGAAATGACTCAAGCTCTTTCCAGAATTTTCCATGTTTTGGTTTATAAGGAGAAGCAACTAATTGTGGCTGGGTTCTGTTCTTGGCTCCTCCTCCTTCTGACTCCAGAACATGGGTCAGGAATCAGTCTTAACCATGTCCCTAACACGAGCTGGTCTATTTGTGAGCCAGAGACTAGTTTATCTACCATCTCAGAAAACGGCTTCACTCCTCCAGGTGACATGGTGATCTGTCCACTGTTTCCCTCTCTGCTATTCAGATTGCTGTGTCTTTCATTAAAGAGATATCACAGAACAATTGCAGCCATGATTTTCTGGAGAGATAAAGGAAATCAACCCTGAATATTCATTGGAAGGACTGATGCCTAAGTTCTAATACTTGGGCCACCTGATGCGAAGAGCCAACTCGTTGGAAAGACCTGGATGCTAGGAAAGATTGAAGGCAGGAGGAGAAGGGGGTGACAGAGGATGAGATGATTGCATGGCACCATTGACTCAATGAACAGGAGTTTGGGTAAACTCCAGGAGATAGTGAAGGACAGGGAAGCCTGGCGTGCTGCAGTCCATGGAGTTGCAAACAGTTGGACATGACTGAGCAACTGAACTACAACAACAACAAAGTTCAGAATATATATGATATTTAGTCAGAAAAGAATACTCACAGGAATATCCCTGATCCAAAAGAAAGAAGTGACAGCCCCAACTGAAAGAGACTGGGCAGGTGTGGTAGTCAGCTACTGGTTGGCCAGTCTAACAGACAAGCCACGGTCCCTGCCCACTGTCCGCTGGGATGGACCAGGGCCTTTGAGCCAGAGGCAGAGCTTTCATCTGTGTCCTCACCCCAGGACACTGCACACATGATTAGAAGCTGACGTTTCCTTGGAAGCTCCAGCTGTGTGGGGCACAGCTGCCTCCATGCACCTCGGCCTTGTCTGAGTCATCCAGGTGAAGTAAACAAGAGCTCCTTCAAGAAGCAGACCCTCACCCCCATGATGGATGCCCACCATCCCAGAACAGGAAGTGGGTGTGGGAAAGATTCAGAGACTGAATTCTCTACACTGTGGGTGGTGATGGAAATGGCTTGGCTGTTACAGAAAACAGTGTGCAAAATTAAAAATAATTTTAATTTTTTCCCTGAAAAATTAAAAATAGAATTACCATGCAATCCAGCAATTGTGCTTCAGGGTCTACATCCAAAGAAAATGACAGCTGGGAATCAAACAGATACAAACACTCTCCTGTTCACAGAAGTGTTATTCAGAGCAGCCAGAGGTCAAAACAACCCAAATGTCCATCGACAGATGAACCAATCAAGAAATTGTGTAATGCATTTTAGGAAACGGGAAAGCCTGTCACTTGCTGCTACATGGATGAACCCTGAGGACATTATGCTCAGCAAAATAAAACAGACACGGAGAGTCAAACATTATATGATATGATTCCTCTTCTAGGAAGGATCCATGGTCATCAACAGCACAGAAGCCGAGGGACTTCACTGGAGGTCCAGGGGTCAAGACCCTGTGCTTGCAAGGCAGGGGGTGCTGGTTTGATCCCTGGTCCAGGAATTAAGATCCCACATGCTTTGGGGTGTGGCCAACATTTTTTTTTTTAAATCATAGAAACTGAAAGTGGAGTAGTGGTTGCCCAGAAATGAGAGAAAGGGGATGCGGGATTCGTGTTTAATGGAGAGAGTCACTCACCACTCCCTTGGCGAACGATGATTTCCTCTAATGATACCCAGAAGCAGTGCTGCTTGCTAGCCAGCATCTGGGGTCACGTGAAACACGTTTCAAGGTTCCAGCGAATGCTCTATGGAAGGTGACACCTGTGCTATCGCACCTTTATTTGCATGCTAAAGAAATATTTTGCTGCTCCTTAGTCTTTAAAATAACTGCCTTTCAAATGTTTGCTGAAAAGGTGAATAGTCTGAGATTTATTTCGAGCATGATATGCTACAATTTTAAGTCTGATCTACCAAATTGCCTCGTTCTGTTGACAAACTATAATCAGCCACCAAAATAAATAAGGGCCCACCTGGAACAATGGCATGAGATGCACAGCCTTCATTTCCCACCGTTCGTGGTGAATACAACCATCCCCAGGTATGTCAGTAAAACAGCAGGGCCATTAGAATCTACCATTTTAACTCAGAGGAATGCAGACAAATTTCCTGGGAGCAGGACAGTCACCCTTCTGCTCCGTATCCCACCTGTGTTTGCAGATCCCTTTTCCATTCATGGTAGAAAAAAACGTTAATAACTGTTTCTGCAATCTGTGCACCAAGTTCTATAGTCCTCCAAATTCACCCACAGGGCCCTCTCTCAGAGAAATGTGAGCATGAACAGTAACTGGACGACATTCGCGCTGTTGGATGGAGACGTGAGAGGATGCTGATTTCTGCAGCGGGAGCCGGCAGGGATGCAGGCATTGTCCGAGGAGAGGAGGAGATGAGAGGATAACACTGCCCTGGCCATCCGTCTCAGAGCTAAAAGCAGGCAGGGTCTAATCTCCATACCGCCAGTCCTTTGGATCATTCCCATTAAGTCAAAATTCCCTTTGAAGAAGCATGTCCTCCAGAACCTGCCATGCCCTTAGGAATTACTCAGAGAATATGATTGCTCTGCAAGTAAGCATCATTCAAAGAAACTAATGGCCAGTCAGAGGGCCCTGCAGTCAGAGACAGGGGATACACACCCCTCTCCTCCTCTGTGAGGCCTGGCAGGCGAAGTGGGAGGGGATGATGTAACATGCTCGGAAAAGTCGCGAACATACTCCATCTTGGTGGTGGTGGTGCTGCTGGGTTGTAAGAACAAGCGCCCAAAAGTCCCTTAGCCCTGCTCTCAGCACACAGTGGGTGTCTTCTGCCACGCTCGGTGCCTTTTGCCTCTTTGGCATGGACAAGAACCCATCAAGATTCGGGAGGATTTATCTCTCATGTAAACAGTGCCTTCTATTCCCAAGCAGTTCTTCCAAGCAAGAAACACAGCGCCCACACCCGCCAAAGTGACCAGCAGAGGCCCTTCCTTGCACTCATTCTGTTGACATACACAGATGCTGCTTCCAGTAGGGAAAGGCCACCTGCACATAAACAGTTTATGTACAGTCCGTAATGAAATGAAGGATCCGGCCCGGAGCAAGATGGACTTTCTGCCGCCGCTTCCCTGCAAGGTAACGAGAAACATTAAAAATGCATTTGGCCCTGATAGGATGAATTCATTTTAACTGGCATAAATAGGACAGATGAGCTATTCAAATGTCTTCAGAGCACCATATAATGAAATATTGATCATTTCTCATGGCTCCACCAGGAGGGCAGACTCATTTGTTTTCTCTTGGCATTCGTATTTGGTGGCGCCCACAATGAATTCCACGTTGCGAGCTCGCATCCTGTGCCCATTTTTATTTACCGATACCGTCCAAAGTCTCATGCATCAAAGTTCAAAGGGAGAAAAGATACAGCATTAAATGCATAAGCTTTAATGAACCCTGAATCGATACTGTGTTCATTCTTTGGGTATCAGTGATTAAGAACTCTTTTTTTTTAAGTCTTCCAGGATTACCGATTGTTAAAAATGTTTATAAATTGTGCTTTTTGTTTTATGAGATCAGGGATATGTGGAAACTAGCTTCTCTATCATTTGCCTTTGAAATATCGTGTGGAGAATTTAGCCCATCCTCTGCTGCAGTAACATTGCTGGGAATTCTGACTGGACCAAAATTCAGCAGCTCTCTCTACGGAGAAGACTTGCTTGGTGTGGATTGTATCTCATGAAGTTCCTTCAGAAACCCCAATTTGACGGGTTGCTCTTTTACTTCAGAACCAAAGAAAACGCATCGCTGGATGATAAATCCTCCACATCTCTAAGATAGAATAGGTGGGTGTGCTTGGGTTTTGTTATTTTTTTCTCCAGAGAACTCTGAAGCTGTCTCTGGCACTTTGAACTTCCTGTTCATGTCAGAGGGGATTCTCAAATAAAAGGGCTGAAATCTCACCCAACACACCATAATCTCCTCTCTTCTGTGGGCTCCTCTCCTCAGATGCCCCCCCACCCCCCGATTCTTCCAGTGCCTCTAGAGGGTCTCTCCAGGGCCCACACACAAGTCACACTGTGGTCCTGATGGACATCAGGTCCTAGATACTGTGTAGGTTCAGTTCTGGGACTTGCCTTCTGCACCAATGGGGAGAAGATTTTGATCTCAATGCTCTGAACCTTTAAGAGCACACAGGTGTCATTCAGAACCCCTGGGTCAATACTGCAAATAGGATCATGCCAACCTCTTGGTCAGCCCACCTGGTGATAATCCAAGAAGAAAGGCATCATTCCCTGTGGTTAGGATTTCCCTGCAATCATTAACAGTCCCCACCCAGGACCTACTGGTAACTGAGAACCTCAGACTGTTCTCTCAAGAACTTTTGAACCTTGTTCTCTACATCTCACTGTAGCCACCAGCCTCCCTCAGCCCCACCTTCCACCCCTGCACAGAGCCTGAAACCCTACCCCATTCTTGGCTCCTCCACCCATTCCTCAATCTAACCAGTATCATCTTTTAGAAGCTTCAACCTGATAAAGACATTGGTCTATAAACCCTTTTAATGATTCCCCAAAGTTTAAAACTCTTACTATGGCACACAGGCTGCTGCCCACCTCTCTGTTCAGGCTTGTCCACCCTCCTTCGGGAATAGCTCCCTCCTCTTCCAGTTCCTCCTATGCGCTGTCAGTGTGGTGCCTTCTGCCTGGCACCCTGTTCCCTGCACCTGCCATCATTCCTGCATCACCTTCACCTCCTCAAGGATGCAGCCTTCTCCAAAGCTCTTAGCATTCTCTGTCCTAAGCTCCTATAGGTCCTGGAACACTTCTCAGGACATATTTACACACCTGGTCAATCCTGGTTCTCCCCTGAGCATTGGCAATTCCATGTGAGGTGAGATGCCCTGTGTGTCCTGTTCAAAGCCCACAGCAGGTGGACTTTGAACCCACCTGGTTGTTCGCCCACAGCAATGCCAGGTTTTCTGCCCACAGCAATGTCAGATGTGTGTTCAGGGCACTTGTGCCAAAGGTAACAAATACACTCACTTTACACTGAACCCTGCCTATCCCAGCTCTAGAGAAACACTCTTGAAAGTATCTAAAAGAACGGAAACACTTTCTTAGACTTCTGCTAAAGTTCTGTTGTTGGCCCAAATACATGGTCAAAACCACTTAGAACCCACCAAAAGTTATTTTCTCCAAAGAGTTATATAAACAATAGGTCATCAGCTGAAAAGAGAGTGGCTGCATAGAAAAGAGAATAGAAGTTGTTTTCTCACTCAACGATAACCTACAGATGTTTAAAGAAATAGACTGATTCGAGAACCATACACAAGGAAGGGTGGTTTGAAATGACAGCGGAGGCCCAGATGTCGGCCTTCCGCCATCAAAGTCCTCATGAAACCATTTGAACACTTTTCATTCAACTCACTGAAACCTATGTCTTCAGTCAGAACGTGCTCCCAACCCTGTTTTGCATAGCAGTGTGGAGCCTGGCTGGTGAATTTGCAGCTCATGCTTACCTGGATGCTTTCTCCTTAGGTAGAAGGTGCCAGGTGACTGCATCATCTCTTTGCTCCTGGTCTGTACTCGATACTGACGTCTGATGCTCAGGGTGGGGTAGTCTGCTGGGGACCCCAAGACGACAGATTCCAGAAGGAACATATGTCGGCGGTGGGGACAACTCACAGCAAAAGGAACTCTAGGTCAATGGACTGACATGTAAGGAAGTGAAGCCCTTTGGAGGGACAGGAAAGGAGAGGTCAGGTCAGGGAGATTCCACAGGGAGAGGCCCTCCCTTGGAGGTGCAGACAGGACCCGAGGCCACAGAAAGAAATCGGGATTTAATCCTGGTGTTGATGGGGCTCTCCGTGATCAGAGAGAGTAACATGGTCTAGATTTATCTCAAAAAAAGATGACTTGGGTTGAAATATGAAAAAAGGAGAGCTTCCCAGGTGGCACTAATGGTAAAGAACCAGCCTGCCAATGCAGGAGAGGTAAGAGAGGTTCCAATCCTGCATCAGGAAGATCCCCTGGAGGAGGGCATGGCAACCCACTCCAGTATTCTTGCCTGGGAAATCCCATGGACAGAGGAGCCTAGAGGGCTACATTCCATGGGGTCACATGGAATCAGACACTACTGAAGCAACTTATCATGCACACATGTACACATGTACATGTATCATGTACACAACTTATCACGTAAACTAAGAGTGCAACCATTAATAAAACCCTTACCAAACGAGTGGCTCAGAAAGATGATAGTTTGGTTGTTGCAAGGCAAAAGGTGAGCTCTGCGTTCACTGAAGCTAAGGCTCTGGAAGAATCTCACACCTCTTACTCTTTCTTTATAAAGAGGTTTTCATCAGGTTGAGGAAGTGTGTTAAAAGTTCACGGAAAGAAAGGGGGAGTGTGTTTCTTAAAAGACCATGTGCACCACCCAAGTCTTTGACTTGCAATTGTGACCGAGGTCTCTGAGGTGGGAGCTTTGGGACAGCTCTGCCCTTGCACACCGCCCTCTAACACAACCTTCCTGCTACCTGGGGGTGTCACCTGCCCCCTAAATGACCTTTCCAGGGTGCTCTGGAGGGGGTAAGGTTGGCCTGGTGTTCAGCCAGAGTCCCAGCAGATGGTGCTGTTCCCTCTGACTTAGTACCGGCCCAGAAGAGGGGTAGGCGGGTGGCAGGGCAGCTCAGTGCTGGGGTGCGCCGGGGGTGCCGGGGCCCTCAAGGGTGCTGCGGCCCTGGCCTCCAGCAGCACAGGGAAAAGATGTGCAGGCTACAGCAGTGCAGAGAGCTGAGCACACACTGAGCTCACAGAGATGATTCTTACGAACTGAACACCTTCACAGCGTCTCGCTTGTATTGCCAACAACTAAGATGGGAGATTTTGCTCCAGGGCAAAAAGGGAAGTTCCATCAAATTCTTTATTTACATCTGTGATTTTCTAGATTATCCAGATTACAAATTAGGACTGGGGCCCCTATTTACAGTTACTGTGAAGGTTAGATGAGACAGCATCCCAGTAAACGCACGCGGGAACCACTTAGACAGCACTTGGCATTGTTCTCGTCATTGTTATGGTAGATTATCACACCCTTCATGCAAATACCCGTAGATCTGTGGGCACAGGGAATCCCAGGCACTTATGACTCAGCCTCTAACTTCAGAAAATACACAAAGGGCTTTTTGGGGAAAGGCAAGTCAACACAACAAAAAGCATGAAAGAGGCACAGAGTATGAATGAAACAGGAAAGGATGCAGGCCAGATTCCTAGAGAGGTGTGGGGAGGGGTGGGGGTGAGGGCCATGAGACAAACAAGCCGGACAATCGACCTAAGGCTTGTCCAGAGAAGTAATGGGTGGACAGTGACAAAGGGGGGAAACCCAAGGGGAGGGCGGCCAAAGCAGTCCCCAGATCCAGCCAAGGCGGTGCTGAGCCAGCCCCAGGCTGTGGGTTGGGGGACAGGACATACCCAGGGACTCTGGCATCCCAGCGGTCATCCACATGGGCTTGAGGGAAATATAGCCACCTTCTCCCGGGTGCCTCCTTCTCCCGGGTGCCTCCTCCCTTCCAGATGTTCACCGGTGACCGCCAAGGTCCGCAGGGCCACAGTGTCCTGTTGGCAGGAACAGGGATGGAAGGTGCGGTTTCACCAGTGTGGGACAACCCCAGCGAGGGGCAGAGCAGATCCTGTACACCAGGAGTCTTTCTTCTGCTTCCCCACTCTCTCCTGGTGAATCAGTGTTGACTTACTTCTCAGGGTTCAGGATTCTCTGCCTCTGACAGCAGAAGGCAACAGTGCCTGCCTCGTGACACCAGGGCTCCATAAGACCATTCCTCCAAGTGAGCGCTCCCCACATCTTCCTCCAGCTGCCATGACAGGTGAAGTCTTTTTTTTTTTTTTTTTTTAATGTATTTATTTATTTATTTTTGCCTGTGCTGGGTCTTCATTGCTGTCCACAGTTCAGTTCAGTTCAGTCGCTCAGTCGTGTCGGACTCTTTGCGACCCCATGAACCGCAGCATGCCAGGCCTCCCTGTCCATCACCAACTCCCAGAGTCTACCCAAACCCACGTCCATTGAGTCGGTGATGCCATCTAACCATCTCACCCTCTGTCGTCCCCTTCTCCTCCTGCCCTCAATCTTTCCCAGCATCAGGGTCTTTTCAAATGAGTCAGCTCTTCGCATCAGGTGACCAAAGTACTGGAGTTTCAGCTTCAAAATCAGTCCTACCAGTGAACACCCAGGACTGACCACGGCTGTTCTTTAGTTATGGTGAGTGGGGGCTGCTCTCTGGTTGTGGTATACGGGCTTCTCACTGCAGCGGCTTCTCTTGTTGTGGAGCATGGGCTCTAGGGCACCTGGGCTTCCGTAGTTGCAGAAAATGGGCTCAGTAGTTTGGCGCATGGACTCAGTTGCTCTGTGGCATGTGGGATCTTCCTGGATCAGGTATCAAACCTGTGTCCCCTGCATTGGCAGGTGGATTCTTAACCACTAGACCTCCAGGGAAGCCTGTGCAGTCTTATTGACTGAACATTTTTTTTTTTCAAATCAACCTTACATTGACTGCTTTTTAAAGATATTTACTATCTAAAGATATTTTCAAAAATAGCCTTAACTTGATAAACAATATACATAAAATAGTGGATTTGGTTGTTTAGTCGCTAAGTCATGTCCAACTCTTGTGACCCTAAGGACTGCAGCCCGCCAGGCTCCTCTGTCCATGGGATTTCCCAGGCATTAATACTGGAGTGGGTTGCCATTTCCTTTTCCAGGAGATCATCCCAACTCAGGGATTGAATCCTGATCTCCTGCACTGCAGGCAGATTCTTTACCGACTCAGCTAAAAATAACATGTAAAACTTCTTTTCTCATACACAACCGCCACCCAACTCTTCACTTAAAGCTGTTTTCTCACATGCCACCTCTCCCCTCAACAATAACTTTTAAAAAGGGAGAAGGACCAAGAGGGGTGCCTATCCCAGACCCAGGGAATCCACAGGATGCAGCCAGGAGCTGGGGTCCATCTCTGCCTTCAGCCTCCGTTAGGATGGAAGCTCAGGAGTTTATGCTACAGAGGAGGATGTGAGGCCTCACCTGTGGTTTCAGCACTTCTTGCGACGATGGTATGCTCTCACGTTTCAGAGGCTAGGACACCCTGGCCCACTGCAGCTTTGTTTTTCTCGTCAACCTCATCAGACACCACAGGTGCGGAATCCAGGCATCACGTGATTTGGTTTGTCTGGAGCTCTGGAGGGTGGTCCAAGCACACACAAGGCATCATCGGTGGGGAGGAAAAGCATCCATGAGTCCATGCTGGGGTACCAGCCCTGGCCCAGCCAACACCCACTCTTGCCCATTAACCTCTGAGGAAGTGCCTCCCCTCCAACTAGAAACTGCTTTAAAATAATACTCTCAGGGAGAATCTCCAGGAGATAAAAGAGATCATGTCCAACAAGCCTTCCTTTCATATCTGAGAGAGCTGAGCCCAGGATGGCTACACAGTGAAAGCGTTTGGTCCATGCCTCAGCACTGAAGTCATTTTAATTCTGCACAACCGAATTTAAATGTGAAATCATTTAAAAATAGTTTACATTAAAAAAAAATAAAGCACTAAGTCCCCGATGCTATTAAGGCTGAAATGAAATGATTTTACCCCTTCAAGGCAAACAGAGAATAAGCCCTTTGGAAAGAAATGGATGCTCAACCCAAGGACTCTCAAGATTATCAAGACCTTGACCCAGAAATCCCAGCCCTCACCAATTATGCTGCATGCATAATTCAACAGCACAACAAAGATATGTACACAAAAGTATGAACTGCGGCATTGTCTTGAAAAGTAAAAATTGTAACTGCTGGATATGGTTAGGGGTATACCTTCAGAAATTACATCCATCAATATGAAAGAATATTATCTATCCATTACCATGATGATTATACAAACTATGAAAAAGCAAAATTACAAAATGACCAGTCTATTAGGACTGCAGCTCTGAAAACCCCAACTTGTGGTTCGTAACAGGATCAGAATTGGAAACAGAGCGTCTGAGAGCAGACACTGGGCTCTGTGACCTCTGCTCCACCACCTGGATGGGGCAAGTAGGCTGCCTGAAAGAATGGGAGAATAGTATTGATGTGGGAATAGTTTCACCGCAGATCACTGGTGAGATAAAAAGAGGGTGCAAAGCAGTGTGTACACACATCTATAGGAAAATGCACACATACACACGCACACACACACACACACACACACACACAGCTGTACTCAATTCCCAGAGACAAGAGCTGTTGACTTGGGCACTTTTATGTTTTTCTTGCATGTGTGTGTCCTTTCCTGCATTCGATTATCCTTGAATCAAGCCCATGATGATAAAAGTATTGTAAAATAATCAACTGCCACAAGAAAATTTTGGATAGCTATTTATCTTTTAAAATAAGCAGACACAGAGATCTCAAGTTTTAAATGAAAGTATTTGTGCTCCTGTAATTTTTTTACATTGGGAATATGAGATTTAATATTACTTTTTAATGTGAATTTTTAATTAAAAATTAAAAATGGAGAATAGGCATTTTCCCCTCTCTTGAAAAAAAAAAAAAAGCCTTCCTAGGAGTTCAGATTATGCATAAGCAGTGTATGTGCATACATGTCAAGTACAGATAATTTTATTTGAATTAATGTAGTTAGGAAGCTTCTTTCACAAACAGTTATCACACCATAGTGAAAACATTCAGAGCATAAACAGCATAAATAAGCAAAACGAAAAAAAAATATTATTGTACTGTTTACCAACAAATCTATAATTACAAAATAAATTAACCATGAAATGAAACACTTTGGGTTTTCTGCAATATTGTTATGAGAGATCGGGTGGGTTGTTGTTGTTTTTTCAAATTAATTCTGGGAAAGCTTGAAAGTGAAATATTGCAAGGAGCATTGTGATTATTTTTTAAATCTATCAGCACACATCAGTGCTGTTCAGAGACGCCTGCTTTCATTTCCAAAGTCAAGGCTGCGAGCAGGGTGGTTGCTCTGAAGAGGCTGGCCAGACACTGACAGGATGCCTTTCCAGGCAGGGGACATCACAGCTGTCTTCAGGTGACACATCCAGGTCTGAAGAGTGATGCTTTCTTCATTCTCCCATGAAGCCAAGAGCCCTGCGATCTCAGCTCGGTTCCATGGAAATGAGGAGAAGAAAGATTGACCCGCCCTCCTCTCAAACAGTGAGTTCCAGCATCCAGCCAACCGAGATCAAGACCAACTTCCAGGGCTGGGTACCCCCGCATGAGGGTGTTTGTCTGTGTGAGACACTGTGGGGATGACAACATGTCTCCTACAGGAGACTCAGAGTGCTTAGGACAGGTCTGTCCCCATGGAGAAATGTGGCCCCTGCTTCTTTGCTTCTAGGAAAGTACACAAAACAAAATTCATGGGGAAAAGATCCAACCTCCTCTAGGAAAACTCACAGTGTGTGCCACACCATTCATCATTTCATTCTCTTCAGTCATCGGCCCATTTCTCTCTCTTCCTACTTGGGTTTAAGGTTTATTTGGTGTCAGGCTTTTGTCTTTATTATGCAGGTGCTTTTTCTTGTGAGCAGTGTGCAGGAAACCCAACTGCATCCTCTATTAGGAAGAAAATCAACCCCTGGGTGATGCTCCTATTTACCAGGGAGGCAGGAACCCTACACCGGAAGCTCTGCTCCAGGGAAACCTCATCCCATTCAGAAAGATGCCAAAGGAACTGACCAGAAGCACAGGCATCTACAGAGAATGGCCACTGGTCACCACCACTGATTCCCAAGTGCTTCTCACTGCCAGGCGCTCAGCTCAGTGCCCCTGGAACATTATCTGACTTAATTTTCCCAAAAGGTCAGCTAAGAACTTGCTTTCTTCACCAACTCTACAAGGCGCTGTTGCAAGTAGGTTCATTGGAAAAGTCAGTTAAAGCAAGAACTTATTAAAAACTGTTGTTCGGTTGCTAAGTCTTTGAGACCAACTCTTTGAGACTCCATGGACTGTATAGCATGCCAGGCTCTCTGTCCTTCACCATCACCCACGGTTTGCTCAAACTCATGTCCATTGAGTCAGTGATGCCATCCAACCATCTCATCCTCTGTTGCCCCCTTCTCCTCCTGCTTTCAGTCTTTCCCAGCATCAGAGTTTTATTTTGTTTTTGTTTTTTTTTCCAATGAGTAGGCTCTTCATATCAGGTGGCCAAAGTATTGGCACTTCAGCTTCAACATCAGCACTTTCAATGAGTATTCAGTGTTGATTTCTTTTAGGATTGACTGGGTTGATCTCCTGGCAGTCCAAGGGACTCTCAAGAATCTTCCCCACAGTTCAAAAGCATCAGTTCTTCGGTGCTCTGTCATCTTTATAGTCCAACTCTCACATCTGAACATAACAACTGGAAAAGCCATAGCTTTGACTAGACAGATTTTTGAGGGCAAAGTGATTTCTCTGATTTGTAATGTCCTTTTTAATACTCATTAAAAATTACACAATCTAAAAATATTTAACTGTAAATGCACACTTATTCGGAGAAGGCAATGGCACCCCACTCCAGTACTCTTGCCTGGAAAATCCCATGGACAGAGGAGCCTGGTAGGCTGCAGTCCATGGGGTTGCTAAGAGTCGGACACGACTGAGCAACTTCACTTTCACTTTTCACTTTCATGCGTTGGAGAAGGAAATGGCAACCCACTCCAGTGTTCTTGCCTGGAGAATCCCAGGGACCGGGAAGCCTGGTGGGCTGCCATCTATGGGGTCGCATAGAGTCAGACACGACTGAAGTGACTTAGCAACAGCAGCTTACTAACTAGCCAATACTGTGAAATTTAAACCAAAGTCTCTTCTTCAAGTACAGTACCACCAATTGCACTTCTTAAGTGTTTGTCTTCCATAAACCTGTCACTGCCATCATAATGCGTGATTGTATGTGTGTGTGCTAAGTTACTTCAGTCATGTCCAACTCTTTGTGACTTTATGGACTGTAGCCTCCCATACTCCCCTGTCCATGGGATTCTCCAGGCAAGAATACTGGAGTGGATTGCCATGCCCTCTTCCAGGGGATCTTTCTGGCCCAGAGATCAAATCTACATCTCTATGTCTCCTGCATTGGCAGGCGGGTTCTTTACCACTAACTCCACCTGGGAGGCTAATGCATGGTTAATGTTGTCCAATCCCAGTTTCTTTCGATGGCTGAAGATCACTTTTGTGCACAATCCTTCTTTTTTAATACATACTCCTACCCAACCCGGTCTTTGACAGCTTCTGCTTCTGTGCCTGACTTGACAGCACTTTCTCTTTGACAACTCAGTCTCCAAAACATTTCCCTTCATTCTCATAAAAACAACCCCTTTTTGTGCTCTCATTTCATTGGCTCACACAGTATTCAGTCAAATTGCATAATTACGATAAGATGTACAATCACATAAATTAATGTTGGAGCAAACACAAACAAATCTTGTTCAGCAGGTGCTTCTGCTGGAAGATCCAGAAGGGCCTGAGTGACTGGGGGGTGGGCTTCAGGCTGTGGGCATTGGGCGGAGCAGGCAGAGCTCTTCCATACTTTTATAGAGAAGAGGAGCGTGCAGGTCACCAGGTGACTCAGTTAAGTGAAGAGCACTTAAAGCAGCACCACTGGAGCTGAAATTTAAAGGACTGCCCGTGAACCACTGAGCATCACATTTACATCAGGCCATCTGAATCAGCCCTCCAGCTGCACAGTCGGCTCGGAGTTCCCCTTGCTCTCATCATCACAGCACCAAGTGGGTCCTAGGGGGCAGTAAGAGATTTTGAATAGTAAGTTACTGTCCTGCCATCTGCCGCCCCTGTCTGATCCTTTTCCATGGGGGACAGTGTCCCCCGCCAAATCCACACATTGAGACTCTGGCCCCCAGGACCTCAGATTGTGATTGTCTTTGGAGATTGGACCTTCACAGAGGTGATTAAGTTAAAATGAGGCCATTTGGTGGGCCCTAATCCTACCAGACTTCCCTGATGGCTCAGATGGTAAAGCATCTGCCTACAATGCAGGAGACCTGGGTTCGATCCCTGAGTCGGGAAGATCCTCTGGAGAAGGATATGGCAACCCACTCCAGTACTCTTGCCTGGAAAATCCCATGGACGGAGGAGTATGGTAGGCTATAGTTCATGGGGTCGCAAACAGTCGGACACTACTGAGAGACTTCACATCAATCCTACCTGACTGGTACCCTTATAAGAAGAGGCAGTTGGGACACACAGACACCAGGGAAGGGCAGGGCCAGGCGAGGACACACCAAGAAGGCAGCCATCTGTAAGCTGAGGAGAGAGATCCCAGCAGAAACCAGGCCTGCCCATACCTTGATCTCGGACACCAAGCCTCCAGAGGTGCCAGAAAGTACATTTTTGCTGTTGACGCTGCCCAGACTGTGACATTTGATATTGCAGTCCCAGCAAACTCAGACTCCTTCCAGCACATGTCCTAGGTTCTAATCACCTGAGTTCCAGAGCCCCATCCCCTAGCTGAACGGACAGGAGAAACAGGGTTGCTGAGAGTATAACCCTCAAGACCTCCTAAGTGAGAACCACCCAGGGAGGGGGTTTAAAATGCAAGTTCCTGGGCTCCACCCTGACCTACCCAGTTGGACTGAAGCTCTGGAGCACTCCCTGTCAGAAGCTCCCAGGAGATTGCTGTGAAGATCGAAATGTGAGAACCGAGGCAGTGTCCTCCACACAGGTGAGCCCACCTCCAGTTCATTCCTGGAGTCGGAGCACATCACCTGCATGGACCTCACTTTTTCTAAGGAACCACTTGGATCTGACTGTGAAGGTCAGCCTTTACCCAATGAGGCAAGTGAAAGCTGAGTGAATAGAACCGTGCTCAGACCTAAAGCATCCCACTAATTCCAGTTACTGACAATAGTGATCGAAAAGTGGATATAGTGGTGACAGGCTCCAGGCTGAGGTCTGTCTCAGCTTAGATTCCGTTTCTCTGGCTTACCAGTTAGGTGACCTTAGCCAACTTCCTAACCTTTTTCAGTCTCATTTCGTCCATTAAAAAAAAAAAAAAAAAAAACTATATCAATGTGATGTGAAGATTGAAACCATAATACATGAGGAGCACCTAGCAGAGTGCCCGCACTTAGTGAAAGTGAAAGTGAAGTCGCTCAGTCGTGTCCGACTCTTTGCAACCCCGTGGACTGTAGCCCACCAGGCTCCTCCATCCATGGGATTCTCCAGGCAAGAGTACTGGAGTGGGTTGCCATTTCCTTCTCCAGGGGATCTTCCCGACCCAGGGATCGAACCCAGGTCTCCCACATTGGAAGCAGATGCTTTAACCTAATAGATGTTATTAGATTACAAGTTAAACAATTTAAAGGATTACAACCACTGATACTGGCATAAGGAAAATTGTGTAAGATATAAGTAGCTTATAAACCCTAGTATACAGTGAAAAGATCTTATTTGATAAGAGTAACTGCAAAGCTGTACAGAAAAGAATGGTCTGGAACAAAAGGCTAATTATAGGGGACAAAACGGGACACTTACTCATTTTCACTAAAGGTATTGCAAGGGGAACCAAAAGTAAAGGCAGAAAACCATTAGAGAACCTTAGAAATTATGAGGAGTGAATGTCTGTCTGGGTCAAAACACGATGCCTTGGAGGAGATGAACCTTCTCTTTGGGTGCAACTGTAAACACTTGGATGAATGATTTTAGGGAAGGAGGGAGGGGAGAGGAGGGAGGAGGGAGGGGAGGAGGGAGGGGAGGAGGGAGGGGAGGAGGGAGGGGAGGAGAGAGGGGAGGAGGAAGGGAGGAGGGAGGGAGGAGGGAGGGAGGGAGAAAGGAAGGATAATGTTTGCTTTTTTCTTTTTAAACTCCCTGTGTGTTTTCCTAGTTTCTACAATAATATTGCATCCATGATCAGGAAAAAGAAAGTATTTTTAAAGAAGTGAGATTAAAGAACACTTTAAAATCATTATTACCATCCATAGTCTTTACTTTGGGGAAGAAAATGTCTTCATAACCTGAAAGAAAAAATGCAACCATCCCAAGTTCCTTTCAGAAACATAAATTTCAAAAGTAAATTTTAAGCATTTTTGTATACAGAACAAAGCTTCTTATCAGTACCCACTGCTGGCCAAGAAATGTGAATCTGGAGAACATCAACAGAGAATTTTATGGTGAATAAGACAATTCTGTTGATAAATACTTATATAGCGGAGAGATTTTCTTTCAATAAATATTTGCTTAGCACCTATTCTATGCCTGAGACTTGCTGGCAGCAGGTAAATAGGGGAATAAAAACAGTTCTGTGCCCCAGAGGATCATACAGTCTGTGGGGCATACAAACACCATCGGATAATCACAGGAATAAAAACACAACTCCTGCTCTAATACATGTGGCAAATGAGAAGAGAGTCATTCTGGGAGAAGAAATGACAGGCTTAAAGCCATTTCCCTAAATCCACAAAGCCGTCTTTGAAGTGGCACGTACACCTGCCACCTCTCCAGGAAATCTGACACATATGTTTTACACCTGGTCTCTTCCTGTGTCTCTAGCTGCATCAGGCTGGGGAATGGATTTAATCGCTTCTGTCTCAGAAGCACTAGAATCCAGACCGGAGCTCCGCACCTGCCAGGGGCCCACAAGGGGTGGGTTAGTTTCCTTTTTTAGAGGGCATTTTTAGAGGGTACCTTTTTTAGAGTGACTGTCGCCTCCTGTCCGGGAGGTGGGAGGGGTGATCAGGGCTGGAGTGCTGGCCTGGAGGCGATCCCGTCAGAGAACTGCCAGGCAACCAAGGTTACTGACATCAACTCTGGATCCAGTAACTAAACTGACATATGTGCATGCGTGGGTGCTCGGTCACTTCAACCATGTCCAACTGTTTGCAACCATATGGACTGCAGTGCATCAGGCTCCTCTGTCCATAGGATTCTCCAGGCAAGAATACTGGAGTGGGTTGCCATGTCGTCTTCCAGGGGATCTTCCCAAACCAGGGATCAAACCCACATTTCCTAAATCTCCTGCACTGCAGGCAGATTCTTCACCGCTGCGCCATTGGGGAAGCCCAAACAGATGTATACGTTTGACTTAATCTGTTCATTGGTTAAAATCTGCCAGGCCTGGTGCTGAAATGTAGTCTGTGCCCTTCTGGGTCTCACCTTAAGGGAAAGAACCCAAGAACAACAGGACCATGGCAACGACCTGCAGGTGGAGTGGGTGTCTGAGCTGTAGGGACATGACTTGGCAGATTTAGGGCAGAGAGGAGGGCCAGGCTGCATGGAGATGTCACCCTGCACCCTGAAGCCAAGAAACCAGGTGTGACCAGAGCTCTCTGGGTCTGGGGGGAAAGAATGGGTGATGGAGTTCCTCTGTAAGAAATTTGTGGGACAGCTTCAAGGAGAAAGGAGTCTGAGTAGCAGGGTGAGTCCCAGAACCCAAAGGAGGTGGAGAAGCAGTGAGAAGACCAGGGGCAGATCATGGGAACGGAAGGGGGCGGTCACTCCCATCCACAGGCCCGGCCACTCACCAAGGTGAAGGTTCCAGTGAGAGACACGTCCCTTCTCTTCCAGGCAGCTTTTCCTGACTCTCGCCCAGTTGTATGAGAGCATCCATCCATTCCCCTCCCTGTGGTTCCTTGAGTCAGGTAATCCTTTGTGACTTCAGGTGATGATGCAAGCCACACACCTGCCCTGCACCTCAAGGGGCCTGAGACTTACTCCCCCCACGTAGCAGGGCCTAGAAGATGTCAGAATCGGCCACCCTAGTTACAGAGCCTCCATGCCAGTAACCACGGACCTGCATGCACTGCAGAGGGAACCTGGGATGGCCACATGCCCCAAACCATCTTCTCTGGTGACAGAACAGAAGGTGACAAAATTGGAGGTAAATTATTCAGTTTCTTCTCTTGGCCTCTGAGAAGGCTCTGTGCTGCGTGGGAGCTCGGCGCATTTGTCCTGAGTCACTCGCCCCAGGCTGCCACCGCAGGCTGACTGACAGCCGGGTGACAGAGCCCTGATCTGCAGGAACGGCCTCACTGAGCCCTGTGTCGACAAGCGGACTTTGATTCTGAGGCAGCTAATGTATTCTGAGCCTCAGCTGAGCACCGGCCAGGTGCTGGGTGAGTTCTTCCCAGGAAACTGGAGAGGCTCCATGCAATGCTACGGAGCTGGGAGGGTGGCCAGCACGGGAGGAAGGCTGTGTGTGTGCAGGAGCATCAGTGGGTGGTCCAGCACTGGGCGGTGAGATGGAGGTGGAGGGCTGGACCTGCAGAGAGAAAGGGGAAGCCCTTTGGTCATATCTGGTCCATCTGGGTTCTAACAAGCACAGAACAACTGAGGCCTCCTGGGCCAGCACACTTGAGCCTCTGCACATTGAATGCTGAACCCACTCTGCAGGTGCCTCCCCATCCCTCCATCAGCCAGGTGAGCACATCTCAGCCTGGAAACAGGAAGACACCTTCATGAAGACAGTGCTTCCTGAGAATGAAGCACAGACTCAGGCCTCAGCCTATTTACTAATAACTGGAATGCTCTCCACGAGAACTCAGACACACATGCCTCTGCTGTTGACCAAGGTGACTCCTGGGAGCAGCAAGTACTCAGGTTTGAGAGAGCAGGTGTGGACACCTGTCCAAGCTGTCGAGAACTTTACTTAGGAGATTCTGCTGAATAAAAGCTACTGAGCTAAAGGGTCAGTGTAAATGACTTGGGACCCTAAATGATGCCCTGGGATCCTCAAGACCGACTTCTGTGTGACTCACCTGGACAAGCAGAAAAAACCCAGAGCCCGCCTCAGAGGAGGCCGGTGGTGACATCATGATTTCCTGTATATGCCACCCTCCTAAACCACTGATAACCAACTCAAGGGAGCCTGGGGGCGAGAAGAGAGCTCCTGACAAGCACAGGTGGCAGGCTGCTGCTACGGGAGCCTGTTTGTTTTGTTTTTTAATATTCCATTTTTTCCTTGTAAGATCTCTGCATAAAAACACAAAGGTCCCTGTGGTTAACCTGCGTTCCTGCCTGCCAGTCCCTGCTTTGTGTTTCATCCACTCTGGCCACAGTCAGGAGCTCATTTTATCTGGAGGGGTCGCTATAAAAATCTCTTGGAAAGTAATTCAGAAGGGTTTTCACAGTGTGGAAAGTCACTTTATTTCTCTACCCTCAGCTGGGCTCTTGTGTTTTCAGAATAGCCCTTGGGCAAAAGCCCAGTTGTGTTTCCTTAGGAAAAATAGGTTCTAGAGACAGAAATAAGATGAAGATGGGGAGGGCAAAAGGCCTCCAGGGGACCCCACCTGCCTAAAAGGTGTCCCCTTGGGTCTGTTGGGATATCCCTGCATTCCCTTCTAGTCCTTCCAGTCCTGACCGCCCCACCCGCACCTGACCAGAACCAAACTCAGTTCCAGGCAAAATACCTTGGCATTTATTACCACCTTCACAGAGAGAAGGTGAAGGACAGGTGAGCTTGTCCAGGGCAGTTTCAGAAGACAGGAGTGTCCGGAGAGCAGCCAGGCTGGCAATGAGCCTTGCAAAGTCACTGGGCATTCTGTGAAAGAGAACTCTCTGGAGAGCCCAGAAGATGGACGTTCATGAGAGCTGAGCTCCCCATGAATGGAGGGCTATGCTGTGCTTAGCATCTGTTGCCTTATCTGATCCACACAGGTGTTAACATGCCCACACAGTTACCATCTGCATGATCTAGATAAGGAAACGGAGGCTTAAAGAAGTCCAGGAGCTTGGCCACGGTCACAGCCAGGAAATGCATGGAGTGTGAGATCCCAGGGTCACGGGACCATGTGCCTCTGGAAGCAAAGTGCACACACCCTGGAGAGTGCTTCAGATAAATTTCATCAACCTTGAATGGATGCAGAGTGGCTGTGAGTTACAGATTGTACAGGGCAGCCCTGACCTAGAATGTTCCCTGCTGTCATCCAACCAGGTGTTCTAATGTTTGGTCTAAAAAATCTGACCAGCATACTGCTGTGTCTTGGACCAGGGAGTCTCCACCGAGGAACTTGGTGCTGACAGCAGGGAGCAGAAAGGCTCCATGTCGTTTGAGGTCCTGACACTCCTTTCCAGAAATTCTACTCTGTGTTCCTGCTGCTCCATTATGACAGCTTTATTCTTCTGAGCCTTGAAGATTGGTGTAAAATCTTCTCCAGAGAATTGCAAATGTCCCATAGAAGGGCCACAGTTTATGTCCCATTGGTTGATAAGATCAGTTAAGCCTCTTAGGGAGAGTGACAAGCTGGGCACTCAGAGGTCACTGGTATGTCCACAGTGGCTCCGGTCATGGTCACTGACATATTGTCTTCTTCAGGCCCTGTATTGGGGTCCACTGCCACCTGACTACCTACTTTTGGGGGGATATGTGTTGGTTTCCTGTGGCTGCTGTAAGAAATTACCACAAACGTAGTGGCTTCAGCAACATGAGTTCACAGTCTTACAGTTCTGGAGGTCAAAAGTCTGAAACCGGTCTCACTGGGGTATAAGCAAGTTGATGGAAAGGTTCTTATCTCCTGGAGGTTCCTGGGAGAATCTGTTTCTTGCCTTTTCAAGGCTTCTAGAAGCCCCCCACCTTCCTTTGCCCAGGGCCCCTCTGTCCATCTCCAAAGTCAGCAAAGGTGGGCTGAGTCCTTCTCACGTCACATTTGTCCAACCTCTACTTCTGTCTCCCTCTTATAAGGATCCTGTGATGGCACTGGGCCCACCCAGATCATCCAGGATAATGTCCTTTCTCAAGGTCATTAACTGAGGCCTCAAAGTCATCTGCAAAGTCCCTGTTGGGCTCTGGGGTTTGGGGTGTGGGCCGTTTCCTGCTGCCTCAGTGTTTTGTAGGGGGGTGTGTGTGTGTGTGTGTGTGTGTGTGTGTGTGTGTATGATGGAGATAGTTAGAGATAACATTCTTTACCTTCTACTTATTTGTTATTAAAATATATACAGTCTTGGCTTTGGTTGATCTCCTGGTTCTGGATATTAAGGAAATGTGTATTATAACTTTTGGGTCAACAAGAGGGGAGATGCTGGCCCAGAAGAGGATCCTCAGCTTCCTCTTAGCTTGGTACTAATGCATCTCCATAGCAAGGCCTTGGGTATTCACTGATGAATTCCATGTGAGGTCTGCGTTTGTAGGCTTGAACCTGCAGTGTATTTACCTGGTTAAGACTCCTTTCCTGCTTATCCTGCTGCTGCTAAGTCACTTCAGTCATGTCTGACTCTGTGCAAACCCATAGATGGCAGTCCACCAGACTCTTCCGTCCCTGGAATTCTCTTAGAGTGTGGTAAACATGGAGGGGTGCTAAGAACATTCCCAACCCTACTTTTAGGAGCTGGACCTGAGATACTGGGTTAATAATCTCTCTGTGGTGTGTGCACTGGTTGAGGTCACAGCAGGTCCTTGATTCTTAGACAAATCTGATGGCCTCTTATCCTGATAGGCTTCCCCGGTTGCTCAGTGGTTACAAACCCACCTGCCAATGCAGGAGAAGCAGGACTTGGGTTCCGTCCCTGGATCAGGAGATGGCAACCCACTCCAGTACTCTTGCCTGGAAAATCCCATGGGCGGAGGAGCCTGGTAGGCTGCAGTCCATGGGGTCGCTAAGAGTTGGACACGACTGAGCGACTTCACTTTCACTTTTCACTTTCATGCATTGGAGAAGGAAATGGCAACCCACTCCAGTGTTCTTGCCTGGAGAATCCCAGGGACGGGGGAGCCTGGTGGGCTGCCATCTATGGGGTCGCACAGAGTCGGACACGACTGAAGCAACTTAGCAGCAGCAGCAGCAGCCTGGGTCAGGAAGATCCCCTGGAGGAGGAAATGGCAAACCACTCCAGTATTCTTGCCTGGAGAATTTCATGGACAGAGGAGCCTGGTGGGCTACAACCCATGGGGTCTCAAAAGCATCAGGCACAACTGAGTGATCAAACAACAACAATATCCTTATGAGGCCATCTTGGAGAATCCAATCAGGCTGCTAGAAGCCCTTCTAGTTCTCCTAAAACATATCCTGACATTTAGCAGGACAGAACTAACAAAGAGAGAACATAGAATTGGTTCAAGGGGCCGAAAGGAGATAGGCAGAGGACAGTGGAGGAAGAAAGGGCTGGGGGATAGTTGCATGGGGGAAATCCATGGGATAATTTTGCCATGACTTCATGCTTAGAAATCTGCGGGCATCTGCTCCCCAAAGGCTGTCTTACAGGGGAGTAGATGGCAGATGCTGCACACTGAGGCACTTCTCCCCAGCTCTTTGCCCATCACCCATCAAGGCCCGACCTTCTGGACCTGGGCTCTGCATTATTTGAGGAAGGTGCTTGATAAATATCTGCACACTTCTCCCAGCCAGCCAGCCACTTATTCAGTCAACAAACTCTTACTGAATAATGCTGAGGAAAGAAACTGCCTGTTGCTGTGGAGATAAATTCACAGCACAGTCTCAGCTCTCGAGTCACTTGCCAAAATGTTCAGTCCTGATCTCACTAAGCATCTCTTTTGGTGAATTTTTATAACACTTATTGTGACTTAAGGAGTTGCTTTTGTGCCCATTTCCCATAATTGTTTTGAGTATTTTATCACTTTTATTCTTGAGAGTATTCTTTAAGGTTTCTAGTTAGAATGTTTGTTTAGATCACTGGGGATTGAGGCAAGCAGTAATAAAATAGTTTCTGGCCCCAGTTCTTTTAAAATGCTCTCTTTTCTTTATCCAATGCAATATTATAGTTTTATGAGGATTAAATAAACACCGTCTTGGATGTTGTTAGAAAATTCGCATTTAAAGCATTAAAATGGGGTTCATCAAAATCACCCAGCCTTTGAGGATTCCATAGAAATTTGGCTGTTTTTCAAATTTTATTGAAATGTAGTTGATTTACAATATTGTGTTAGAAGCGTGGCTGTTTAATTCCAAGACCATGAAGAGGAGAGAGGAAGATTTTGCTTTCTCCAGAGTAAACACCCCAAAATTGTTAGCAGACTAAGGATTCCTTCAAGTCTCAAAATGAAATATGGCTTAAAAATATCGCTGATTCAATACAAATCCCAACCAGCCATATGCATCATTTCATTAAAATATTCATTTTTAAAATAATGCCTTAGCCAAAGGAATTCTGATAGGCAATGTGTCCAGCTGGTCCTGTTTGAACTTAGCAACAGACATGAGGGGTTGGGGATGGGGGTGGCCCCGCTGACACGAGTAAGTGAAGTGGTCTCCAATCCACCATCCCCGTGATGAAGCTAGAGGCTTCTCTGAGTTACGTGCTGCCAGCCAGCCTGGTTGGGAGCTGAAAGATCTGTTTCTACCTTTCCGAACTAATTTTTAGAATTAGGCCATATGCATGGATGTGACGGCTCCTCATCCTCACAATTACTTCTCTAACCTGACAGTGTTCTGCACTTTCATCATCTATCCATTTTTCACTTTTCTGAAAATTTGTCTCCAGATCCCAGCAATGCATTGAAAAGCTAGCTTAAATATTTCAACATTGACATTAAGCAAAATGGTGAGGATGAGCCCGGAGCAAGAACCTCCTCGCTGATCTTCATTCTAGAAGGAACAAAGGGGCTTCTTCCTAGGCCAGGGCTTTCTGTCTGCCATGTCTGTCTCAGCCTGTAAAACACAGCCCTCCCCTCATCCCACCGGGCCCCGGCTCCACGGCAGATCCATAGCCCAAGCGTCACCCACCCAGCCAGGGCCCGTGAGCGGCTAGCCTCAACTAGTGCCATGACACCCTCATGTTCCCTAACAGGGACTCCCCTTACTTGTTGTCATTCTTTAGTCCCTAACTTGTGTCCGACTCTTTGCAACTGTAAGGAATGCAGCATGCCAGGCTTCCCTGTTCTTCACTATCTCCCGGAGTTTGCCCAAGTTCATGTCCATTGAATCAGTGATGCCATCCAAACATCTCATCTTCTGTTATCCCTTTCTCCTCCTGCCCTCCCAGCATCAGGGTCTTTTCCAATGAATCTACTCTTTGTATCAGGTAGTCAAAATATCGGAGCATTAGCTTTCAGCATCAGTCCTTCCAATGAGTCTTCAGGCTTGATTTCCTTTAGGATTGACTTGTTTGATCTCCTTGTTGTCTAGGGGACTCTCAAGAATCTTCTCCAGCACCACAACTCGAAAGCATCAGTTCTTTGGCACTCAGCCTTCTTTATGGTCCAATTCTCACATCTGTACAAAGCTACTGGTAAAACCATAGCTTTGACTATATGGACCTTTGTCAGCAAAGTGATGTCTTTTCTTTTTAAAACAGTCTAGGTTTGTCATAGCTTTTCTCCCAAGGAGCAAGCATCTTTTAATTCCATGGCTGCAGTCACCATCCTCAGTTATTTTGGAGTCCAAGAAAATAAAGTCTGTCACTGTTTTCATTTTTCCCCCCCTATTTGCCATGAAATGATGGGACCAGATGCCATTATCTTAGTTTCTTGAATGTTGAGCTTTAAGCCAGTTTTTTCCCTCTCCTCTTTCACCTTCATCAAAAGGCTCTTTAATTCCTCTTCACTTTCTGCCATTGGGATGGTGTCATCTATATATCTGACGTTATTGATATTTCTCCCGGCAATCTTGATTCCAGCTTGAGCTTCATTCAGCCAGGCATTTCACATGATGTACTCTGTATATAAGTTAAATAAACAGGGTGACAATATATAGTCTTGATGTACTTCTGTCCTAATTTTGAACCAGTTCTTTGTTCCATGTCTGGTTCTAACTGTTGCTTCTTGACCTGCAAACTGGACAATGGGCTGCATTAAACTGCCTCAACATCCGCCTAACTTTCTCCAGTGATGGTTAGAACTCTGACCAATTTCCTAACTTTTCCCCATTGCCATTTTCCCTCCGTGTTGGGTGTGCTTTGTACATGTGGTGAGTAAGTGCACTGCACTGTCTTATAGTGTAAGCATGTGCATACGCGTGGGCTGATAGTTCAGTGTCATATTTAGTCCAATAAATAAACCTGACGTCAGCAACACTGCCCGGATCACCCCTCTGTCCCCTCAATCACCCAGAACAGTGCCTGGAATGTGACACAAGGATGGCATGTCACCTTCAGAAGCATCATCTTCAGCCTGGTCTCAGGATGAGAAAAAAACATCAATCCAAGCAGCACATGAATCACAGCCCCCAGTGTGTAACTTGATCGTTTTTGTGGTTATTGTTTCAGGACTATGTGTTACTGCAGCAAATTCACTACTACAGCCCTGATTCTTCATGAGTCTCAAGAAACGAGCCAAAGCTTCCCATTGCCCAGAAGGAGGTCACAGATGCCCAGTAAAAGTCACCTGAGCCAAAGGAGCTGGCAGTTTGCACATGGAGGGTGCATAGCACCTGGCCAAAGAGCCTTGTGCAGCAGGACAAAGGGATATAGAGGCTGAGAACATCAAGTATTATGATGAGGTGAGTTATATTTGGGACAGGAAGTGGCAAAAGGCAGTTGCAGAACAAGCACAGAAATCCACACGGGGTCCACTGGGGGGACATTCCGTGGTCCCCAGGGACATAAATTAACCCTAGAAATGAGGAAGACAGAAAAACCTAAGGGGGCAACTTATAACCTTGAATGTGATGATATTTTGCATCTGAATTAACAGAGACATGACAGGGTTGGTTAGAACACCTTGCAAGTGACTCCATTAATTGTCTGTTATTAGAGGAAAATGTGGGCTTTCATAGACTCAAATTGAGTTATGGAAAATGTAATAAAGCTAACTTTTTACACACCTACATTTTAAAAAGTTGTTTTTTTGTTTTTGTTTTTTTGCTGTGAGTAACATTCATACCCATGACACACACAGACTGGCATATTTTTTTACAAGCCCTTGGTCTGTGGTATTTGAAAAATCAAGGGCTCCAGAGAAGTGAAGACTCCCCCCTGGGAAATTGACACAACACATTAGAGATAAAAATCGAAGTGATTCTTCTTTCGGACCGAGTCTCCCCATGACATAGGTGGGAGCACTCCACCTCGGAAGGTCCGCTGCCTGGCAGTGGCAGGCGCTGAATCTCCTTTTCTAGGAGTTACACTGATGCTGACAAATGCTCTTTTCAAATGATTGATTCCCCAACATGTGAGAATCTGAGTTAAGTCTGAACCTCAGAGCACGAGTTCAGAGCCGAGATAAAAAGCTCGCCAGCTCGCCCCGCTTGGCCTTCTGCCCAGCTAAAGAAGCTTCCAGTCTCGAGAGCTGCCTTTGTGGACATGTGGAAGCAAGGATGGTATTGCTGGCAGCTCACACAGTGGCAGCGGGCCCCATACCCACCAAGATAAATGATGTTTACGAGCTCTTTCAGCCTCGAGCGTGGGTTTCCAACATGGCAAGCCAGCCATTGGAGAACAACCTACTTGGACGTAGAGACTGGCCAATGGCTGTAACCAAAGGAACCATCTCACCGGACATAAAGAAGCCTTCAGGGAAGCCACCAAAGAACCACAGGATTGGCTTAGAGCCAAATATTTGCAAAACAAATTTTAGACTTACATGTTTTATTATTTCAGTGATGGTAAACACTTGCTGAGCTTGGGCATTTGAAGGGAATCATTCTTTTTTCTTCTTCTTTTTTACACTTTTTTAATTGGTGGAAAGTGGCTTTATAATTTTGTGTTGTTTCCTGCCATACAGCAACATGAATCAGTGATAACTGTACACATATCCCTTCCCTCCAGAGCCTCCCTCCCCTCCCCACTTGCCACCCCACTAAGTCATTACAGAGTGCCAGGCTGGGCTCCCTGTGTTATTTAGCAATTCCCCACTATCTGTTTTACACGAGATAGTGTTATATATGTCAGTGCTACTTTCTCAATTCGTCCCACCCTCACCTTCACCCATTCTGCCCCTGAATCCCTTCTCTACTACGTTCATCAGGGTCATTTTTCTACATTCCATATATATGCATTAATATATGAAATTTGTTTTTTGCTGTGTCACTTATGCACGTCACTTAAGCAGTTTGGACTGTAGTTTCCTCTGGCAAGCTGGGCTGATTGGCTGGGATCGCCATGGACACCCACACATCAATGCAAAAATGTTTATGTGACATCTGTTGTGTGGTGGGGACTGTGTAGTCCTTGAGGATGCACAGGTGGGGCAGGAGATTTCTGTCACAGGAAGCTCATTTGAATAGGAAACATCACATAAATAGAAACGTATATCTGTGGAGGCCCTTCCATGCACCAGGCCCTTCTATCTGCAGAGCACAGAGAGGGAATGGTCCCAGACTGCTGATAGGAATGTGTGGATGACAGATGAAAACCAAGTGTAGGGGTGGAAACCAGCCCGATACGTGTGGAGAAGTATACATAGGTCAGGGCTGCTGGGCCATCCGTCACGCTTAATTAAAGGTTTCATTCATGGATTCATTCAACTAGTATCTACCTGAACACCTGTTATATGAGGGGCCCTGGGGAGTGAAAAGTCATACAGGGAGGAGGCGGGGGCTTGGAGCCACGTACCCTTCCTTGGGTCGCTGCCTCCATCCCATAATTCACAGGACATTCCTCATCACGCACAGACGTGAGAATTACCTGGGGCAGAGTGAAATACATCAGGTTTCTAGACATCTTCCTTGGAGATTCTGATTCACTCTTTTCTGTGTTGAGACTGAACGGTCTGAACCATTAATGAGTGCCCTGGGGGATTTCCATTACCTAGAAAGTTTGGAAGCGATTTCAGGGGCAGTGTTGGGGCTGAGATATTTTTAGCTACTAGGAGGCATGTTCTTGGGGGCAGTACAGGGAACAAGGAGAAAAGAAAAGGCTGATGGATACAGAGAGAGGGATGCAGAAAGGGGGACTGATCAGAGAATGGGCAGCAGCTAAATTCACTGGCTTTGATTTCTAAGGCTGGGAGGAGCAGCAGGGGTCAGCTGCTGAGCTGGAGGACTGGGGCACAGAGACGAGTCCTATAGGGCCCCAGGGGGGCACACGTGGGGGCATTCTGGTTTTCAGTTGAGTTTGGGGATATCTTCAAATCAAGGCTGACCCCCAGCCTGTTCTATAGACCACCCTCTAATTATTTAATAATATAAAAGTTCAGGGCAGCAAGAATGAAAGATCACGAAAGACTTCCTATCTCTCTAAGTCCCTTTCGAGCGCAATCGGATAATAGATTCTACTCAGAGAAGATTCTTGAGAATCCCTTGGACAGCAAGGCGATCAAACCAGTCAATCCTAAAAGAAATCAACCCTGAATATTCATTGGAAGGACTGATGCTGAAGCCAGAGCTTCAATATTTTAGCCACCTGATACAAAGGGCTGACTCATTAGAAAAGATCCTGATGCTATGAAAGATTGAAGGCAGGAGGAGAAGGGGGCTACAGAGGATGAGATGGTTGGATGGCATCACCAACTCAATGGACACGAATTTGAGCAAACTCCAAGAGATAGTGAAGGACAGGGAAGACTGGCATGCTGCAGTCCATGGGGTTGCAAAGAGCTGGCCATGAATTAGCAACTGAACAACAGCAAAAAAGTGTCAAGGGTTACTGTCTTAAAGCATGATAGGAAAAGCTGACTAGAATAGGCATGTACACGTAAGCTTATATATGTATATATGTTCAATAACTAATATATACATATGAACACATATAGTATGTATCAACATATTATCAGTTTATATTATTGTATTACTTTATTTTTAAATGTATTTATTTTAATTGGAGGCTAATTACTTTACAATATTGTAGTGGTTTTTGCCATACATTGACATGAATCAGCCATGGGTTTACATGTGTTCCCCATCCTGAGCCCCCCTCCCCCCACATCCCATCCCATCTCTCTGGGTCATCCCAGTGCACCAGCCCTGAGCACCCTGTCTCATGCATCAAACCTGGACTGGCAATCTGTTTCACATATGATAATATACATGTTTCAATGCTATTCTCTCAGATCATCCCACCCTTGCCTTCTCCCACAGAGTCCAAAAGACTATTCTATACATCTGTGTCTCTTGATGTCTCGTATATAGGGTTATCGTTACCATCTTTCTAAATTCCATATATATGTGTTAGTATACTGTATTGGTGTTTTTCTTTCTGGCTTGCTTCACTCTGTATAATAGGCTCCAGTTTCATCCACCTCATTAGAACTGTTTCAAATGTATTCTTTTTAATGGCTGAGTAATACTCCATTGTGTATATGTACCAGAGCTTTCTTATCCATTCATCTGCTGATGGACATCTAGGTTGCATCCATGTCCTGGCTATTATAAACAGTGCTGTGATGAACATTGGGATACACGTGTCTCTCTCAATTCTGGTTTTTGTGGTGTGTGTGCCCAGCAGTGGGATTGCTGGGTCATATGGCAGTTCTATTTCCAGGTTTTTTGGGTTTGTTTTTTTTTTTTTGCACTTTTTTTTTTTTTTTACTTTACAATATTGTATTGGTTTTGCCATACATCAACATGCATCCGCCATGGGTGTACACGTGTTCCCCATCCTGAACCCCCCTCCCACCTCCCTCCCCATACCATCCCTCTGGTTCTCCACACTGTTCTCCATAGCGGCTGTACTAGTTTACATTCCCACCAACAGTGTAAGAGGGTTCCCTTTTCTCCACACCCTCTCCAGCATTTATTGTTTGTAGATTTTTGGATAGCAGCCATTCTGACCGGCATGAAATGGTACCTTATTGTGGTTTTGATTTGCATTTCTCTCATAATCAGTGATGTTAAGCATCTTTTCATGTGTTTGTTAGCCATCTGTATGTCTTCTTTGAAGAAATGTCTGTTTAGTTCTTTGGCCCATTTTTTGATTGGGTCGTTTATTTTTCTGGAATTGAGCTGCAAGAGTTGCTTGTATATTTATATATTAATATATCAATATCACTTATTAAGCATTGACTCTGTATCTGGTACCATGATCAGCACATAGGATTATTATTTATTTATAACTATCCTCTATTGGAGAGTTGTTATATGCTCTATTAATGGAAAAACTGAGGGTTGGAAAGATCTGAGGACTTGCATAAGATCTCACAATTAGTAGGTATGAACCTTATATGTAAACCTGAATCCAAAAGAGTTCAAAGCACAAACTCTAAACCAGTGTGATGATCACCAGGGATGATGTTGACAGTGATGGTGATTACAATGGTGATGCTGGTGATGGCAATGTTAGTGATGACAATTCTATCTATTAAGCCTTCACTATATACAGCGCTTCCTGAGTAGCTCAAAAGGTTGAGAATCTGTCTGTAATGTGGAAGATCTGGGTTTGATCCCTGGGTCAAGAAGACACCCTGGAGAAGGGCATGGCAACCCACTCCAGCATTCCTCGAGTATGCCTGGAGAATCCCATGGACAGAGGAGCCTGGCAAGCTACAGTCTATGGTGTCACAAAGAGTCAGACAGGGTGAGCGACTAACGCTTTGATGTACAGAGCACTGTTCTAAGCACTTTAAAAGTAATAACTCATTCATTCTTCACAGTGAGCTATTTTTGCTCCCGTATTAGAGATGAGGAAACTAAGGTATACACAGCACTTATAATCTGTCTAGTTTACACAGCAGGTGAGTGCCAGAGAAGACATTAGAACTTAAGTGACAGGTCCAATATCTGGTTCAAATATCGTGCTTCACTTCCTCTCATAATACAAATTCATATTATATAATGGAAAATAGTACATAATATTATATATTTATAATGGAATGTTATTCAGTCACTAGAAAGAAGAAAATTCTGCCATCTGTGAATGGACTTTGAGGGCATGATAAGTGAAATAAGTCAGACAGAGAAAGACAAATACTGTATAATATCACTTATATGTGGAAATCATAAGAGCTGAACTCATAGAAACAGATTAGAGAGGTAGATACCAGGACTGGGGGCTGGGAATTGGGAAGATGTTTCCAGGTCCAAGCTCAGAGTGAGAAGATGAGTAAGTTCTGGAGATCTAATGCAGAGCCTAGTCATTACAGTCATTACAGTCAACAAGACTGTACTGTAAACTGCAAACTTGCTAAGAGACTGGATCCTAATTGTTCTCACCTCAAAAAAGAAATGATAATTATGTGATATGATAGAGGTGTCAGCTAACGCCACTATGGTGGTAGTTATACTGCAATGTATAAACACATCCAATCAATACATGGTACACGTGTGTGTGTGTGTATATTTGTGTGTGCTCAGTCATGTCTGACTCTTTGCAACCATATGAACTGTATCCCACCAGGCTTCTCTGCCCATGGGATTCCCCAGGCAAGAATCCTGGGGTCAGTTGCCATACCCTCCTCCAGGGGATCTTCCTCACCCAGGGATCGAATCCCATCTCTTACGTCTCCTGCATTGGCAGGCAGATCCTTGACTGTTAACACCTCCTGGGAAACCCTGGTTCACCTTAAACTTACACGATGTCAATTATATCTCGATTTTTTAAAATCCTGGTAAAATACAACAGGATGAAACAATGACTTGTTGTGAGAGGTTTGTTTACTTTACAAAAAAACTTAGTGAGGGTCTGGACTTGGAGCTCACATACCTAGTGGGGAGGGGGTCTTCCAGGAGAGGTGGAACCTTCAAAGGCTGCCCGTCAGAGGGCACTGTCTGGGTCCACCTGGGAGACTTGGAAGTTTTCCTTTCTGCTGCCCTTCCAAAAGTGGCTTTTGAGACAAAGCCCAAACTGGGGCATTTCCCCTACAGGGCCTCCCACCCAGGCTCCCATGTGCTCTGCAGTGAATGCACCCACCCTGCATCACCAGAGGCAGGAGGTGCCCTGGAGGGGCCAAGCTAGTTACTATCCACTCCCCGCATCCCTGTCTGGGTGGAGGTGATAGAGCATCCACCCTTGCCCAGGTGGAGGTGATGGAGCATAGGCTCCAGTTCAAGAGGAGGGGTGGTATGTGAAGCCACAAGAGACCGATGAAGGAAAAGGTGGAGAAGGTCTGTCACCATGGCAGCCATGCTCCCCATCGAAGTGCTAACAGAACACTGGCCACATAATTCTCCAGGTGGCAAATTGGTGCCTATGTGGCTTAAACTGGAGGGAGCACTGGTGTGTGTTTGTGTGCAACACACCCTGGAACTCGCACGAGCAGCTTCCCATGGGGATCTCCAGCTGTGTGAAAGGTCCACAAAACTCCTATCATATCCCTGGCTAACCTAGGCTTTGAGGGACATGATGTGGAATTTTCCAGTTAAAGAATTTCCTGAAAAATATTGCACATTCCTTTGAAAGTTTTCCAGGATTTTATGGCATTTTAAACAAAGTAAAGTAACAAATGGCTAATAAACATATTTCAAAAGCGCAAAGAGGCAGAAAAACAATGAAAAGAGAAACTCACCCCTAGCAGCAGACAGCTAGAAGGGTCACGGGCATCGGGCATTTTCCCTTCCCGTCTATTTTCTGTTCATTTTGGTTTAACAACAGTTGTGATCAGAACAGAGACACGACTTTGCAACATGTCTTTCATTAGCATACCACAAGCACTTTCTCAGTTGTAGGCTCCATAAATGTTATTTAAATATATTCTATTATTATGCCCATAATTGCATATTAACTCTATAGAAAGTAGGAAAACGTTAAGCAAAAGAAAAAAAATAAAATTGAATTATAATTCCAACACTTAAAAATAAGCGCTATTTTCATTTTTGCATATATTCACTTAATATGCACAGAAGAAAGGCTAATACACAGATACACATCTATGGATGCAGTAATGGTTCACTCTACCCATTGTGTGTATTTGGGATGTAGGCAAAATGGAATCCTAAGTGATACACCATCTTTATCCTATTAAAATGTCATTAAATGCTGGTTTTTGTTTATTGCCTAAGTTCACTTCTATTTATATCAGGGAAATACAAAAAAACAAATGAGTAATTATGAAGGAGCTTGTTTGCTCCATTATCTCTCTCTCTATTCTATCATCTATTTATCTATCATCTATCACTATCATTTGTCTATATTATCTATTTATCTATATCACCTACCTTTCTGTCTATCATCTATCTCTATCACCTGTCTATATTAACTATCTATTTTTCTCTATCATCTATCTATATTCCTACCTATTATCTATGTCTGTAATCTAAATTCTATCAGGTTCCAGGGTTTAAGTACCAGTTCTCTCCCTCCTGCTGTGTAGACATTTTCCCCCTCCAATGTCTCTGACACATAGGCTCTTTACTTACAAGTTTCCCAACCCACACCCTGGGAGACAGATGTTAAAACTCAAGTCATCGGTCAGTACACCGCCCTGGGTCCCATGACAGGGCAGTGTCAAGCTAGAATTGATTTGTTTTAAAAAAGCCCATTTGGCTTCCAAACCCTGATTTCCCTGTACTTCTTCTTCCTTTATTCTGTTCTTCATCCCCTTTGCTCACTGGGTGAGAAATGCATGGAGTGTGCGTTCTGTGTTACACACTCAGGAGATGTAATAAAAGGTGCCTGAGCTTCAAGCCATTGGTGAATGAATACTTGAAGTTGAAATTTACAACATACATAATTGACAAGGTATTAATATCGAGAATACAAAAGGAACTTTAGCAAGTCAGCAAGATGATGGAAAGAAGGCTAGTAAGGAAAGGGTGAACACTAGAAACAGCTGACAGGGATCAGAGAACTGCTCAGACACACCGTTTACGCCCAGATGTCAGAAATAGAATGTAGGTGATTATCAGAACTACAGCAGGAGTGAGCACTGCGGCCACAGTTGTGAAAAACAACTGGGAAGTTTCTAGTGACAAAGAGAATGTTCCTTCATTGTGACTGAAAATTTATCTTCCACTTTTGCTGTCAAGGAGAAAGAGAAACTTTGGCAGAGGCACAAACAAAAAATGAACACCAGAATGTCAATCGCAACATTACTCTGATAACAGAAGTAATCTATGTGACCAGTTGGAGAGTGCATGCTTACTTGTTTTAGTCGTGTCTGACTCTTTGTGACCCCATGGACTATATATAGCCCACCAGGCTTCTCTGTCCATGGGATTCTCCAGGAAAGAATACTGGAGTGGGTATCCATGTCCTCCTCCAGGGCATCTTCCCAACCCAAGGATCGAAGCCATGTCTCTTTTATCTCCTGGATTAACAGGTGGGTTCTTTACCACTAGCACCACCTGGGAAGCCCAACTAGTTGGAGGGGAGTGGGTAAATTAAGTGTGGGGAGACCAAAAGCAGTGTGAACGCTTCCTATGGGTTAAAAGGAAGGACCACAAAATGTGAATCCATACGGAGCATCCCCATGATACCAGGAAGAGAGACAGGAGGAACTGGATGGAATCACCACAAAATACACTCGATGGTGTTTAAACACAAGCAGTGACACCTCTTGGGAAGAAGACTGAAACTGAGCACAGAGGATACAGAAATAAAAACAAAGACCTCCTTCCATGGCGGTGATGTTTTATCCAGACTGAGGGTCGTCGTCAATCCAGCTCTGCACATCTGAGGATCAAGGTGGAGGTTCAGTATCGACACAGATTTGTTGCCTCTTTCTTCGCCTTTGCCCACGAAACCCCCCAGGTTTGCAAGTGCTGCCAAGGTCCTAATCATCACCCCACACCTAGGGCTGGATGGTGAATGCTGCTCAGTTGATATTTTTTTCTGCCTCTTTCAACCATCATACTTGAAGTTTCAACTTGACCTGTTATGTTTCCAAAAGAGCAATAGAGAAGAAAGATGGTGGATGAAATCACCGGTAGCTCCCTCAACGGATGCCAGGGTGCTGGCCGCACAGACGCCTAGGCGTCCATCTGAAAAGAGAACTGAGTGCTAACGACTGTGATTTGATCCTGCTCTGCAGGGCCTGCTTATTGGAAGGATCCATCATACATAGAGATTATTTGTGCTTTAGCTGCAGGCCACTCTGCCCTCAGCATCCAGCAAGAAGCCCGGGCCGCCATCTCTTCTCACTTACCCAGGACATAAACGACAGCGTTACCAGGACAGATGAGCTCTGTTTGCCGGTTTCCGTCTGGTTTTTAAATCACTCAAGGAAAGCTCTAAAGACATGTTTTTATGCCGCCTAAAATACACAGAGGAGAAAAAGGGCTTGAGCCTCCACCCATTTGTTATTTCATTATTTGTGTTGCCTCCACAGAAGAAAGATCAAGAAGTCATTCCCCAGTTTTTCTGACCTCCAAACAGTCACTGTAACCTCTTAAATTTGATGTCTTCTTCCTAAATGTTCTGTCAGAAATTGCCCGATAATTCACTCTTCAGGCAGCTCTGAAAGACTATGGGAACATTTCTGCTCCCAGCAGCTCAGGTCGGCTGAGAACGGAACTCACGGAAACAGGCATTGAATCAGTCTCAAGAAGGACATGTGGGGTCCAGCCTGGATTGCACTGCCCAGTACACAGGGCGCTCTCCCCAGACCCACAGCAGTGACTGTCACATTCTTTGCTCCTGCCCCACATGCTAAATGGCTCTGTGATCTTTGTTCCAGTTCTCCTGCTTGAGCCAGGAGTTAGATGGCTCCCCTCCCAGGGTAAAGCAATTGGAGATTCATTCCCTTTGGACTGCAGCTCCAAGAGGCGAACAGCAGGACAATTAAGGGAGGAGACTGGGCCTTGCCCAGACCACATATTTCTCATTCCCAGAGTCAGGAGACCTCCTCGACCACATGTGTGCAGACAGACTCCTCAGAAGTCAAAGCAGGAGTAATGTCGAGGGATACGCTACCCATAGGCCTTTGCAGTAGAATCCATCTTAGTTAAGAGATGCGTGTGCCCACATGGGAGGATCCTGAGATATGCCAAATATAGACTGTAAACCAGACAAATCAAAATGATTGGCCAAAGGAAAACTGGGAGAAATGCCCCATATGAATGATTTATGACGCCCCATATGACCCTTCAGAGAAGGCAATGGCACCCCACTCCAGTATTCTTGCTTGGAAAATCCCATGGATGGAGGAGCCTGGTAGGCTGCAGTCCATGGGGTCGCTAAGAGTTGGACACGAATGAGTGACTTCACTTTCACTTTTCACTTTCATGCATTGGAGAAGGAAATGGCAGCCCACTCCAGTGTTCTTGCCTGGAGAATCCCAGGGACAGGGGAGCCTGGTGGGCTGCCGTCTATGGGGTCGCACAGAGTCGGACACGACTGAAGTGACTTAGCATAGCATAGCATATGACCCTTCCATAAGGATGCAATTCAGCAACTCAGGGACTCTCCTTCTGAGTCTGCCCGAGTGTCCATCCACACATATAGTACTCTTTTCTCCTCTTAATAAATACTTCATTTGCTTCACTACCTTCCATGTTTATGGAAATTCTTTTCTGCAAAACTGAGGGCCAGGGCCCTCATCAGTGACCACTAGGATCCTAGTGGCTAGGATCTGGTGCTCTCACCACCAAGACTCAGCTTCAATCTGGGTCAGGGAGCCACCTGAGGTCACCCTAAGCCCCCTACCCACTCCTGCTGATGGCCTAACCCCTTTCCTGGCCACCCTAGTCATGGCTGCTGAGCCTGTTGACAGAGATTCCTGAGTTTCTACTCTGTGTGGGACAAGATCACAGGGGTGAGGCTCCCACTCTGAACAAAGGCGTCTTCCAGGGCTCCACTCTCTCTGAGTTTCTCTTTGATGGAGGTGAGAGACAAAGAAGGACTAAGCAAACAAAAGGTCAAGATCCTCATCATAAGCCATAAATGCTATGAAGGGAATAAATAAAGCTTTGGGACTCACCAGGAGGAAAGAAATAAGAAGTAAGTGAAGACACTTTAGACTAGTGGCCAGGCAGGAAATATTCAAACTGGAGCCTCAAAGGTGAAAAGAAGCCAGAATTGCAAAAACATGGGGGGAAATATATTCAGGTAGAAGGCACAGCAAGTGGAACCGGCAAGGTGGAACCAGCATGGTACATTCAAGAAACAAGAAGGTCAAACTGGCCAGAGGGTCCCAAGTCCAGCAGCCCAGTTCCAGCCCCCTTGTGAATCCTCTGAAGCTCCCCAGTCTGGGATTATGACCCCATGTGCGTGCACCAATGGCCTGCTTTGTTGAGAATAATAAAAATCCCCAACATGTATGGGGCAGTTGCCCAGGGCCAGACACCACACCTTTAACACCATTTTCTAATTTCATTCTCACCATGACCTTCTAATCCAAGAACAGCCAAAGCCAGGGAATGTAAGCCATTGGCCCACAGCATTGCACAGCTAGAAGGGCTGGAGTCTGGACAGAACCCAGGTTTACCTCATGAGCTGGGTTCTCAGCAGCACTCCATGTGAGGAAGGAACCAGGCAGTCAAGAGGGAGCTGGGGAACCCCCAGAGCCAGCAAGAGGGGGTGGTGAGGAAGAACTGATCAATTTGCTGCTCAGCCAGTGCATCTTGCTTTCTTGACTTCCACTCCTGGTCCAAAGAGTTCATGTCCCTTGTGAGGTCAGCTCTGACAAATCCTGGGCCCCTGGGCCCTTTGGGTGAACAGGGGGCATGTCCTTGGGGACAAGCCTGGGATCTTGCACTGGGGTGACAGCCAGGCATGTGCAGAAGGCATCCCTCTGAAGACTGAAGCCCTAGACCAGGACTTGTCGGTTTCATTTTCTATAAAGGGCCAGATACACCTTAGATTTTGCAGCCACTTGGTGTCTCCTCTCCATTACATCTACTACTACTGTGGCCAAGAATTCCTTAGAAGAAATGGAGTAGCCTTTATAGTCATCAAAAGAGTCCAAAATGCAGTACTTGGATGCAACCTCAAAAATGACAGAATTATCTCTGTTCATTTCCAAGACAAACCATTTCGATATCACAGTAATCCAAGTCTATTCCCCCATCAGTAGTGCTGAAGAAGCTGAAGTTGACTGGTGTTCATTGGGAGGACTGATGTTGAAGCTGAAACTCCAATACTTTGGCCACCTGATGTGAAGAGCTGACTCATTTGAAAAGACCCTGTTGCTGGGAAAGATTGAGGGCAGGAGGAGACGGGGGTGACAGAGGATGAGATGGTTGGATGGCATCACCGACTCAATGGACATGAGTTTGGGTAAACTCCAGGAGTTGGTGATGGGCAGGGAGGCCTGGCATGCTGAGGTTCATGGGGTAGCAAAGAGTCAGACACGATTGAGGGACTGAACTGAATTGACTGACAAGACCTTCTAGAACTAACACCCCCAAAAGATGTCCTTTTCACTATAGGGAACTAGAATGAAAAAGTAGGAAGTCAATAAATACCTGGAGTAACAGGCAAATTTGGCCTTGGAGTACAGAATGAAGCAGGGCAAAGGCTAAAAGAGTTTTGCCAAGAGAACACACTGGTCATATCAAACAACCTCTGCCAACAATACAAGAGAAGACTCTACACATGGACATCACCAAAGTCAATACCAAAATCAGATTGATTATATTATTTGCAGCCAAAGATGGAGAAGCTCTATATAGTCAGCAAAAACAAAACCAGGATCTGACTGTGGCTCAGATCATGAACTCCTTATTATCAAATTCAGATTTAAATTGAAGAAAGTAGGGAAAACCACTAGACCATTCAGGTATGACCTAAATCAAATCCCTTACAATTATAGAGTAGAAGTGAGAAATAGATTCAAGAGATTAGATCTGATAGACAGACTGCCTGAAGAATGATGGATGGAGGTTCGTGACATTGTACAGGAGGCAGTGACCAAGACCATCCCCAAGAAAAAGAAATGCAAAAAGGCAAAATGGCTGTCTAAGGAGGCCTTGCAAATAGCTGTAAACAGAAGAGAAGAGAAAGGCAAAGGAGAAAAGAAAAGATATACCCATTTGAATGCACAGTTTCACAGAACAGCAAGGAGAGGTAAGAAAGCCTTCCTCAGTGATCAGTGCAAAGAAACAGAGGAAAACAACAGAATGGGAGAGACTAGAGATCTCTTCAAGACAATTAGAGATACCAAGGGAACATTTCATGCAAAGATGGGAACAATAAAGGACAGAAATGGTATGGGCCTAACAGAAGCAGAAGATATTAAAGAGAGGTGGCAAGAATACACAGAAGAACTATACAAAAAAGATCCTCATGACCCATATAATCATGATGGTATGCTCACTCACCTAGAGCCTGACATCTTGGAATGTGAAGTCAAGTGGGCCTTAGGAAGCATCACTACAAACAAAGCTAGTGGAGGTGATGGAATTCCAGTGGAGCTATTCAAATCCTGAAAGATGATGCTGTGAAAGTGATGCACTCACTATGCCAGCAAATTTGGAAAACTCAGCAGTGGCCACAGGACTGGAAAAGATTAGTTTCATTCCAATCCCAAAGAAAGGCAATGCCAAAGAATGCTCAAACTACTGCACAATTGCACTCATCTCACCTGCTAGCAAAGTAATGCTCAAAAATCTCCAAACCAGGCTTCAACAGTACTTGAACCGTGAACTTCCAGATGTTCAAGCTGGATTTAGAAAAGGCAGAGGAACCAGAGATCAAATTGCCAACATCCGCTGGATCATTGAAAAAGCAAAAGAGTTCCAGAAAAATATTTACTTCTGCTTTATTGACTATGCCAAAGCCTTTGACTGTGTGGATCAATACAAAATGTGGAAAATTCTTCAAGAGTTGGGTACACTAGACCACCTTACCTGCCTCCTGAGAAATCTGTATGCAGGTCAAGAAGCAACAGTTAGAACTGGACATGGAACAACAGACTGGTTCCAAATCGGGAAAGGAGTATGTTAAGGCTGTATATTGTCACCTGCTTATTTAACTTATATGCAGAGTACATTATGAGAAACTCTGGGCTGGAGGAAGCACAAACTGGAGTCAAGACTTCTCAGAGAAATATCAATAACCTCAGATAGGCAGATGACACCACCCTTATGGCAGAAAGCAAAGAAGAACTAAAGAGCCTCTTGATGAAAATGAAAAAGGAGAGTGAAAAAGCTTGCTTAAAGCTCAATATTCAGAAAACTAAGATCATGGCATTTGATCCCATCACTTCATGGCAAATAGATGGGGAAACAGTGGAAACAGTGACAGACTTTATTTTGGGGGGCTCCAAAATCACTGCAGATGGTGTTTCAGCCATGAAATTAAAAGACACTTGCTCCTTGGAAGATAAGTTATGACCAACCTAGACAATATATTAAAAAGCAGATATTACTTTGCCAAAAAAGGTCCATCCAGCCAAGGCTATGCTTTTTCCAGTAGTCATGTATGGATGTGTAAAGAAAGCTGAGTGCCAAAGAACTGATGCTTTTGAACTGTGGTATTGGAGAAGACTCTTGAGAGTGCCTTAGACTGCAAGGAGATCTAACCAGTCCATCCTAAAGGAAATCAGTCCTGAATATTCTTTAGAAGGACTGATACTGAAGCTCCAATACTTTGGCCACCTGATGTGAAGAACTGACTCATTTGAACAGACCCTGATGCTGAAAAATATTGAGGGTGGGTGGAGAAGGGGATGACAGAGAATATTATTGGATGGCATTACTGACTCAATGGACACGAGTTTGAGTAAACTCTGGGAGTTAGAGATAGACAGGGAGTCCTGATGTGCTGCAGTCCATGGGGTCACAAAGGGTAGGACACAACTGAGAGACTGAACTGAACTGGTGTCTCCTCTCAGCTGTGGGTTTGGGAAAGCAGCCAGAGACCCGTAAATGATGGTGTGATGGGGCACCCACAACACTTGACTTGTACCCAAGGCTATGGGTGGATTTGGCACCCCAGGCCACAACCCTCCAACCCTGAACCCACAAAAGGCTCCCCTTGATGCCAAAGGATTCTGGCCTCCTTAGGACCTCATGGAAGGCCTGCTTCCCAACACCTGCACTGTAAGATTTACTTTCCTGGGGGTAGCTAATAGACAGCGAATGCGTTTGTGTGCTAAGATGCTTCACTTGTGTCCAGCTCTTTGCAACCCTATGGACTAGAGCCTGCTGGGCTCCTCTGTCCATGATAGTCTCCAAGCAAGAATACTGGAGTGGATTCCTAGGGTTAACACACCGAAATTCACTCTAAAATATCATCTACCCCAATAACGATTTTTTCCCTTTGATGCCTCTTTTACTGTTATGCAGTTTTTTTTTTTTAAATTTTCCATCACACATGCATTTTTACTAATGTCATCCCTTGAGATCTGTTTGTTTGCTAGAAAGTGGTTTCCATTCTGAATGGCCCCCTTATTAGAAAACCATCGATTACTGGAAGGTTTGAAACAGAAAGAAAGAACATTTGCAACCCTTCTTCCTGCCTCAGCTGATCCATTGGCATGCCCTCTCCTCTGAAACTCACCATGTGTTTTCCTGTGTGACTATGTGCAGCAAATTATTACAGTTAGGACCAAAGAGTAAAAAGCATGGCTTCAACTTTAATTAAATTTGAATTAAATGAGTTTGGTTTTTGCTGAGCAGTTCATTTCTGCCAAGGGTCGGGGGTTTCTGACCCACCAATCTAACAAGCAGCTGAAGAGTCCACGGGGAAGATGTTCTAACGACGTGGGACCATTTCCACCAGCCGTAAACATGTCTCCTGGATCAAGAAGGAACTTCTAGTCCCTGGGGAGCTCCCAGGGTACCTCAGGTAGAAAATGTGCTTCTCCAAGTGAAAATCCAACAAAATTCAGAGACTCTATCATTTTCCTCATCCTCCAACTCAACTCCCAGAAGAAGCTGTGCAATTTACACCCACTGAAATGCTGGGGCACAGAGAGACCAGGGAGAAAATGAGAAGCTGGGTGCAGGGGTGGGGGAGGCTTGCAGGAAATCACTCATTCCTACCTGCATGGACGTGATCTACATGTGGCCTCTGATCTGGGGACTTCAGGGTTCACTCTTCAGTCCCTCCCCACTCATCTCTGCAGAACCAGGGCAGGTACAGCATGAACCATGTTCAAGTATCCGTACATCAAAGACCCACATCTTATTGTTTGGGGTTATTTTAAGTCTTTTGCAAAGCAAAAGAATTATTACCGCCCCCTCCCCCCAAAGATAGTCCACATCCTAATCTCTGGAACCTGGGAACATCAAGATATGAGTGAGCTAACGATGCTGAGAGAAGGATGTCTTCCTGGACCATGTGGATGGGCCCTGAGAGCACCACGTGGGTGGGTCCTGAGAGCACACAGAGGAGAAGACAAGGTGAAGAGAGAGGCAGGGACCAGAGTGATGCTCCCTCCAAACCAGAAGCACTGGGCAGCCCCTGGAAGCTGGCAGAGGCAGGAAGGAGCCTCCACTGGGGTCTTCAGAGGGAACTGGGTCCACAGACACCTTGATATTGGATGTCTGGGCCCCAGACATGAGAGATAATACAGTTTTGTTCTTTTAAGTCCCCAGTCTGTGATAATTCATTACAAGCCCCTGGAAATGAATGCACTCCTTCTCCAAAAAATGATTAAAAAGTCACTATCATTCAGTCAGTAAATGCGCTGATACCCTCTTCTTAATGAGCCATTGCTCCTTGCTGAGCACTGGCCCATGTACTGTCACATGTGATGGCATTCACCCCCCACATGGTAACCACTTCCAGCACCTCCTGTTTCACAGTCAAGGAAACAGAAGCTCAGAAAGGTTGGGTCACTTGCTCAAGGTCACCCAGCAAGAGTCAGAGCCCAGAGCTGGATTGGCCTCTCTCCAAAGCCCCAGTGTTAGCCACATCTCTGGGGCTCTGGGCCCACGCTGGGCTCTAGTGTGGGTCCCCAGCAGGGGTCAGAAGACTGTGTACCCTGCCTGGAGCCATATCCAAGTCATTCTAGAACCTTGTTCCTTTATCCCAGTGTGCACCCTACTTGGTTCAGAGAGAAACGTGGAGCAGAACAAGAACAGTCTAGAAAGGCCTGCTGTGGACATGGAGGAGGAGGATGGAGGAGATGGCCTATGACAATCTACTTCTCTTCTTCCTCTTAGCAAATGTCTTATCAAATGTCTTCTGTCTCTTGGGTGCTTTCTTGCCTCTCCAGGAGTCTCATTATAGAAAAAGACTCAGAAGCTGCTCATGATGAGTGTGGGTGTCTGGGGATTCTGTCAAGGCAGAAACTGCAGGGGGTTCCAGAGCCACTGGATCACGGTCCCTTCTTGTGAGCTGGGGTCCCCTCAGGGCATGGTGGGGACAGGAAGCTGGGCATAGAGGGGAAGCGTGGACTCTAGGTGAGGCAGGCAAGGTCCTTTCTGGCTCCCCTCCCTACCTGTCCATGTAAACTGCTTAACTTCTGACAGCTTCACAAAATGGGAAGAAGGACAACCTAATAATGTCATATATAACAAATTATAAGGTATATTTCAGGAGAAAATATGTGAAAATACAATTGACCCTTGAACAGAGTTTGAACTGTGTAAGTCCGCATATATGTGGACTTTTTTCACTAAATGTTAATTTCACTGAAGTGGTGCTAGTCTTACACAGTCTGTGACCGAGTGAATACAGGGATGTGAAGCTGTGGATACAGAGGGTTGACTGTAAACTTGTACAGACATTTTCGACCCTTTGGAGGTTTGGCATCCTAGCCCCTGCATTGTTCAGGGGTGAGCTCGTCTCCACACAATTTCAGGCACAGTGGGTAGTTAAGAAGCACCAGTTTCTTTTGTATTTTGAGCTTCCAGAGAATCAAAGTATTTTACATTTTGTATTGAATTTTAAAGGACCTGTATTCATTTAGAAAGTAACTCCTGAAATAGTGTGTGGTGATGGGAGAGTATGATGGGAACCAAGACCCAATAATCCCCAGATCATTGATTCTCATCCAGTTGTCATGGCAACATAGGGTACCACAGCCCTCTCCAAGGGTGCACTGACAAACTTTGGTGGATACATAAAATTATCCAGATGCATTTTTTTTAGAGCCATTTCCATCAGGGCAGCATTGAGCTGAGAGCCAGGCTATATCTGCATAATGATGCCCAAATTGCTGTAAGAGTAATGGCGAGAGAACTGTTACATGGGTACCACAGAAAGATTGGAGTTGGAAAACTCTGCCTGGTAAATATATAAATGAACACAGTCAGGAAAGGCCCTAATTCTATTAAAGCAGTGACAAAACTCGAAGGGCAGTCAATTTATTGCTCAGTGCTGTTACAGACAAGGTGAGGCACTGTGATATCATGGCAGAGATCCCGTTTAATGCTTGCTGACTTCTTTAGTGATGCTTTGAGATTTCAGCTTCTCCAATGAAAGATACCAAAGCTTTTCGGCCCTCAAAAATCGTTCCTGAGAAGAAACCCTTTGAAAGCCTCTAGACTGGATTGTGAGTGTCATCTGAGCTGAGGGAGGTTTCCTCCAGTGATGTGCTGACAAGAGACATGAAAATACTCAGACCCACTCTCTGAGATGGGCCTGGGGGCAATTGATCCACCTAGAAATACTGCTTGGGCTACTTGAACTAAACTCTTACTTGTTCACTCAAAGACAAGGACAGAATAACTCCTGGAATGGGATGGGGACTAAAGATGGAGGTCATAAACAGAGGCAAGATGACCATGCTCAGGGAGCCCCTCCAAACAATTCAGTTAGAAGGACTTTGACGTGTAGGATCAGAGCATGCTTCCTGTAACAAACAAGTATAAATTCCTTAAGAGTTTTGTGTCAGATCAATCTATGTTTCCTGGATTCAATCTCATGGCCTTGAAGAGATCCCTTCATCTACTCAGAGTGACTGACTAGGATTAGCAATGAAGGACAAACTATTTAAATACCTTAAAAAGGAAGGTGGCAATATTTCAAACTGCTAGAGGAGTGTTCCAAGCAAGAAGAGTAGCAGTGAGCTCTAAGACATGCTAATGCTATTTGCTCCAGTGACCCAGTGATGGTGAGTGTGGATGATAATGGTGGTGATCTTGAAGGTATGATATAATGATGACGTAATGACGGTGATCACGACCATGATGAGAATGCTGGTTTGATGATGGTGGTGGTGAGGGTGATGGTGATGATATTGATGATGTGATATGATGATGATGATAATGGTGATGGTGATGACAGTGGCATGAAGCTAAATCCATGGGAGACAGCCTCTAGAAGAGGGGTTGGCAAACTATGGCCCACGGGCCAGATCTGGCCCACTTCCTGTTTTTGTAGATAAAGTTTTATTAGCATACAGTCATGCTCATTTGCTTACATACTGTCTTTCTCTACCTTCGCCCTAAATAACAATGAAGTTAAGTAGTTACAATAGAGACTATATGGCTCACAAAGCCTAAACGATTTACCTTTTGACCCTTTCCAGAGAAGTATGACAACTCCTGCTGTAGAAGGAAGGGGAGTTAGACTTCATGTGTTCACTGGCCCAGTTTTCTTCAATCACTTGTGAGCATAAAAACCTCTTAAGAGCTTCCTATGTAGACTTGTGGGCAGGTGGTTTGTGGACAATTCATTGATAAACACTTCCTAGGGTCCATATACAGGTCTTTGAAAACCAGACATGTGGTTTTAAGAGAGCTTAAGTGCCTCTAATCCTCTAGTCTATTAAGCAAGGATTATATATGTTATCTAGAGGTGTTGGGAACCTAAAGTGATGAAAAGTAGAAGAGTTCAACATTACATAAAGTTGAGCAGAATTAAACCAGTTCAATCCTCCTGGAACAAATAAACATCTTCAAGCTTCTCACACAGTCGAGGATATAGTCCTTTAAGTTTGTCAGTTGTTAAGTGGACCCACTGGAGAAAATTTTATATTGCCTTTAAATGATCTATCACCATGATTTTGAGGGGAGCTTAAGTACTTACTATTGTCTCAGGGCAGTTAATGCCCCAGTTTTGAAATGCATTCTCTCCAAGACTCACCATTTTCAGTTTGTGATTTTTTTTTCCCCTGGGATTTTTCTAAGAAGATAAAGCTAAATTAAATTCTTCTTCATACCGTCCAACATGAGTTATGGCCTCAGTCTCATTTAGCAATGTTCCCAATTTATCACCATTAAAAATGGTCTAAGAGGGCTTAATTTAGATAACATATTCCTTTGCTTCAGAATCCACTCCCCCATGACTCAAATTTCTCCTTCTGGTGCCGCAAAAAGACATAGGTTCTCCCTGAAATAGACATTACTGATTCCTGAATGATGTTCCTGAAGTGTAAGCTGATTTCCACGAAATGAAACAGATGTGTGGAGCTACCACCAGCCACCTGCGATGGCTTCGGATCCACTTTTTATATGAGAGAGGGACGGTATTCAGGAGAAATCCCTAGTTGTTCTTTGGGAAAGAGGAATCTTGGCTGAGAAGGCTACACCAATTCCACATGTTCAGGCTTCTGAAACCCACAGGCAAGGGGGAGATATCATTCTTGGATTAGTTGGCTGTAAATGCAGAGATAATGAGACATGTCTGAGACCAGAGAAGGCTGGTTTTGATACTTGTATCAGAACTGACAGGTGGTGGAAAAATGGCAAACACACTTGGGAAAAACATCTCTCAATTAGATAAAGAGCTTTATGGAAAACAAGTTCAGTGTTTGAGGAGGGCAGCACAGTGTAGCCTGCAAGAAACAGGATTCCCACATCATTCACTTGCTCTATTTCCTGATATAATGCCCATCCAAGGGTCTTGTGGACCCCACCCTTGCTAATGCCATTTGGAGATTTATTTTCATTTAGGAGATTTGCCATTTCTGTGTATAAAACTAATGTGTCTTAACGGCAGTGTGTGCATTTATTCAGAAGTGACAAAAAGTTACAAAAAAGAATATCAACATTAGATCCCCAAACTCTGAAACACAGACATAATCATGTGAACATTTCAATTTTTATACCCATTTTGGCTGTGTCCAACATATGAAGAAATATGGGATGTACGTGAATTACAAAAGTAGATCTTGTGCTTCTTAGCAACTAGCTTTTATCTGAAAACTACTTTGTGAAAACATGTTCTAATCACCAGGTGTAGATATTCACAATCATTTTTGAACATGGAAGTGCTGTCCTATTGCATGAACAAATCCCAGCTTATATAATCGATTGCTTATTGGAGACATTTAGCATGTTTCCAAGTTTTTGTTTTTATTTATAAAGCACTGACAGGCCCCCTGATGTCCACCACCTAGACCCTCTGTCCAGTCCTTTTCTTATAAACACACCATCCCCTCCCAGCCCCCTGTGGCAGATGAAGGGTTAAGGTCACACATTTAACAGGTAAAACTGGGAGCCATGCATGCAGCTCTTTCCTTGGTTTCCAACCACCTGCCAAGGTGTGTCTCCTATGCTCCCCAGGAAGGAGAGGAGACAGTGTCTGGTGTCAGACAGGAGCCCAAGGCAGCCGGGCACCCAGGACTCTCCTCCAAAGATCACCAACCTCCTTCCCTCTGACACACTCGCTGTTCTCCAAGGCAAGGCCACTGCCGATGCCCAGCATGGTGATGTTCATTCCCTTTGATTTTCTGCTTTAGGGACTAAAGGGAGAATGATGGTTGGTGATTTAGACTTTCAGCCCTGGTGTGAGCTCACATTTAGTGAAAACCCAGCGGTCTCTGAGCAATGCTCTTTGACCCGTTTTCAGAAAGCAAACTGAGAACTTTTAGTCTTTAAAAAGTGATTCAAATATAATCAAAGACGCTGGATAATGGGAACACAGGGATCGTTGAGCTACGCCTTCTACTTTTTTGTACATTTGAGATTTTCCATAGTAAAAAGTTGACCAAAAAGGAACCCAAATGAAGTTGGCTGTGAGGATGCAGTGCCCTCATGGATTTAAGAGCAAGTCTACTTAAATGAATTTAAGTAACAATTCTACTTCCCTTATGGCTCAGAGAGTAAAGAATTTGCCTGCAGTGCAGAAGACCCAGATTCAAACCCTAGGTCAGGAAGACTCCTTGGAGAAGGAAATGGCTGCCCACTCCAATATTTTTGCCTGGAGAATTCCATGGACAGAAGAACCATGGGGTCACAAAGAGTCAGACACAACTGAGTGACTAACACTTCTACTTAAAAAAAAAAAAAAAAACCTACACACAGTGAATTTCAAGTTGCTTCATAAAGCACATACGCCTTATTTTCTGTTCTCTGTTCCATCACAAAGTTTGCTTTGTAAGTTCCATTTTCCTTTTCCGGCTGGAGAAGATCATTCCGTGGAGAAAAGCCCATTCAGCCATCAGTCCAGGGAATGGGGGATTTTCCAGGCAGTCATATTTCTTGGAGAGGAGGAGAGAAAATACATCTCACTTTTATCTCAGACAAAACCAGGGAGAGCCACATGGAAAGAGAGGAGGAAGGGCCAGGAATGCAGGTGTCCCCTCCTCAGAATACCCTGGCCAACTCAGCCCATGTGACTCTCTCCTCTTGCAAATGGTGCTCGAGTCGAGGTCATTAAAATGCTCCTGATTTATGGCAAGTTCATGGCAACTTTACTGGGGATCTCACAAAAGTTATTGTTGTGATGGTTTGAGCAGAGCGAGGGCAGGGCAACTGCACGGCCGGGCCCCCCACAAGCTGTCACCTCTACCCCCACTCTCTGCTTCCTGGAAGATGGATTATAGTGGTGCTGCTGTGGTTTCCCAGCATGACAGGAGCAAGCCGTGGCCAAGGTGGCCGCCTTCCAGAGCCACCTCATGAGTTAACAGCACACATCAGGCAAGTCTCATCTGGATTTAGCTGGAAATCAGGAAGGCAGGAGCCGAGGGCGTGGCTGACAGCTCCCTCCTCCGTGCTTATCAACAGCCCCAACGCAGTCAGCCCTTGACTTTACTGAGGTTCACTCACCCCAAAGAGGATCCCTTCCCAGATTTCATGCTTGGTAAATATCAGTGAGCCCCAGTTTTCCATAGGTGGCTTACCACACACCTGTACTATTGGAGAGAAGGTGGGAGGGACATGTGTGGGACAGGAGCAGAGCAGCCCATCACCGTCCATGTGTGATGAGGCATTTTCAACCAAAAGAAAGATGGATTGTCAACCAGGCAACAGGATCTGACATGCAATTATGTCTGTGCACCTGCAGCTCGCCCCATATGCAAAATCCACAGGTGCAAACCTTGAGTCCAAAGACAGCCCTTTAAATCACCCGGCTCCAGATTTGCCAGTGGTTCCTGTCAGAGCAGGAAGGCTGCTTTCAGGAAAGGGAAACTGTGGGAGAAGCTCATTCAGGACTTCCTTCTCACACTTGGTTGTGCTTCCTTCATCCAGGGAGAACTTTCACCCTGGAGAAATTACAAGTCCTTCTCTGGATCATTTCTGTGGCTGGTGTCCTGTTCTCCTGCCCGACACCAATGAGGGGAGGAAACAGCTAACACCATGCTGGTTCATCCATCTTCTCTGGGCATCTCACTTGGACACTGGACATCCCCTTGCTTCAGCATCCTTCTGCATTTCCTTTCAGGCACATCACCAAACCACACCTTTAAAACTACAGACGCCCCCACCAGAAGCTTCTGTCCCTCCAGCACCTTCGCTGTCATCATCTTTGCTGCCTTCCAGGGATGAGCCTACACATGACCTCACCCTGAAGGCTATGTCCTCTCTACCCCCCACACACTCTCTTCTCTCTCACCTCTCTGAGCCCCAATTGTATTTTGCCCCTCTTTGTCACTTTGATAATTCTTACCATGTGTTAAGGAGAACTGTGTACCTTTCTCAACCACTTTAATAACAGTGAAATTAGTGGCTTGAACCCTCAATAAGGGTGGTTGGGCTAACACTCGTGCTTGCCTTTCCTTATTCAGTTCTCAGGAAAACCTGTGTAACAACTGCTATTATTCAGTCCATTTTACAGATGAAGAAACTGAGGCTCAGGAAGATTCATTCCTTTTTAACAAACATTTCTTGACTTCCAGGTATAAGCAGGCTGTCTCAGGCACTGGAGACATAAGAAGTGAAAAAAGAAAAAAACAGACAGAAATGACGCTCTCATGGAGCACATTATCTGGTTAGAGAAAAGCTGTCAACAGGGAACACATGACCAAGATAATTTCAGATGACAGTGCATAAAGGAAACAAAATCCATGAATACAATAGAAAGTCACTGGGTAGGGTGGAGGAGTGGGCAGAATAGGGAAAAGGCAGAATTCTAGCAGTGATCTCAAGGAGGTGGGGGATGAGCCATTCAAAGATCTTCAGGAGGAATCTCCAGGAAGAAGGAGCAGAAGATGAGAAGGATGAGAGAAGGATGGATATCCAGGGTGAGGGGAGCACAGAAAGCCAGAGAGAGGCAGACAATGGTGGGAAGAGGGGAGGGAGAAGGGAGAGGTCCTGCAGATGCTTGGGTGGCCCCTGTGTTCACAGAGGTGACCAGGCAGAAGTGGCAGTCCTGATACTCCACCCCATTTCCCAAGCACCCCAGGGTAGGGAGCATGCTCTCACTGTCTCCCACAGCTTCACGAAGTCCAGCACCCAGGTAGGCAAACTCCACCAGATGTCTACCTGCACTCCACCTGCTGTGATGCCTGAGTCCTGCCAACCCTACACATTAACTATTCTTATTATCTGCATTCTGCAGGCAGGAACCCAAGGCCCAGCAAGGTCACCAGGTAGTCATGGGGCCTTGAACACATGCAGTCTGGGTCCCGAGTGCACCTCTTTGGGGCTAGAGGTTGTGAGTGGGTGTGCAGGTAACCTGCCTTGAGTGATGTGTCACCGAGGCCCCTAGGGATGTTCCAGGGTGTGGCTGCTACTCTCCATGGGCAGTGACCATCCTGCATAAGTGTTTCTGGAAAGTCACTCTAAAGGGGATGCTATTTCTGAGAACTGAGCACAAATGGCCCAGGAATGGGAAGCCCTGATCAAGTGTATGATTTCTTCACAGAATTCAACTCCTGCGCTATAGGAGAGACAAACCTCAGCCCAAGCTGGGGCACTGGTGACCTTACCCCTAGCCCCGGGCTTAGCTCTCGTGAACTTTACAGTGACACCAGCTCACCCCTGCTTTAGCGTGGCCTGTCCCCAGATGCCCCAGCTGTCTGTCATCAGTAATAGTATCACCACATCAGGAGGGGCAAAGGGTGAGATCTCATGATGTTTTCTACAGATTTTGTTTTCCCAAGACTCTTTGCAAATGAGATGCTCCCATCACTCCTGACAATAGGAAAACAGAATGTCACATGATCATAAGATTTTATTTATGAGGGAAGGCCTGAGTTTGCTATAGCCGTTGTTGCACATGTATAGATAACAGTGGTGTCTCCCCACGTCCACCTGGAGAAGCTGGGCTGGAGAATGAAAGCCGCAAGAATTTAAAAATCATAATAAAGTGATTGACAGAGAGGACACTTCAGGCTCTGAGTCCTAAGATCTGCTTTTAAATATTTGAAAAAGTATGATTTTATGCATAAAATGGGCTTCCCAGTTGGCGCTAGTGGTAAAGAACCTGCCTGCCAATGCAGAGATGTAAGAGATGTGGGTTTGATCCCTGGGTGGGGAAGATCCCCTGGAGGAGGGCCTGGCAATCCACTTCAATATTCTTGCATGGAGAATCCCATAGACAGAGAAGCCTAGTGGGCTACAGTCCACGGGGTGGCAAAGAGTCAGACATGACTGAAGTGAATAAAAAATAGCCAGGAGGAAATATATCTCAAGAGTCTCAAGGGACCCAAGGAGATCAAACCAGTCAATCCTAAAGGAAATCAACCCTGAATATTCATTGGAAGGACTGATGCTGAAGCTGAAATTCCAATACTTTGGCCACCTGATGTGAAGCAACTCATTGGAAAAGACCCTGATGCTGGGAAAGATAGAAAGCAGGAGAAGAAGAAGACAACAGAGGATGAGATGGTTGGATGGCATCACCAACTCAATGGACATGAGTTTGAGCAAGCTCCAGGAGATGGTGAAGGACAGAAAGCCTGGCATGCTGTGGTCCATGGGGTCACAAAGAGTCTGACATGACTAAGCGACTGAGCAACAAAAGTGTTAATATTAGCAATGAGGGATTTTAGGTAGTTATTGGGGATTTTTTCCCCTTTAAAAAGTTGTCTGTGCTTACTAAAATTTGACATGATATTTTCCAAAGAATTCGTGATAGGAGCATAAACGTGTACATTCAACTCAGATGTCCAAGGAGCACATTGAATGGTGTGACAGTCCTCTCTTTCTGCTCCAGGCTGTCTTTGGACCCAGAAGGGGCCCTCAGCACACAGGCACTGCCCTTCCTAGAGACACAGTTGTTCCGTTGGTAACTGTTCCAGATGCATGAGTAGGTCTGGGTGTTTATCTGGCTGTCTGTCAAGTTTTGGTGACAAACTGCCCAACCCTTTGAAAGCCCTCCTGAACTCAGCTGAGTGGAACCATTTCCCACTTTCGTGCCATCTTCAGCCAAGATCCAGCAGGAGGTCCAAGTTGAGACAATCACACGTTCTAGACCTAGAATCTGAGCTACAAGCAGACAAATGACACTCCTGCAGGATCTCACAGACGAGGCTGTTAATTTGCCTCTGCCAGTAGGATGATCTTAGCAAAACACTGTCCCCTGTATTGCAGGCCGTCTTCCAGTCAATTGTCACCATTTGTTACATGAACTCTGATTGGTGTTTTTCTTCTTGCCGTGGTCCTGGATTGAAGGCAGACCCCATTCTACGATCCTAACTTAGGCATGAAGATTTCAAGGCCCCAAAACCCAACAGACACAGCCAGCGGTCAATTTCCTTTGGTAGAGATAAAGACTTAGTGTATCTGTCCAGACACCGTTGCATGCAGAGGGAGTCAGGCTTGCAAAGCAGCACCATGAAGGGATTTGGCTGGAGTTGACCCTTTCAAGGCAAGGGTCCTATAAGGACTTTATTCCCAGCCCTCCACAATGACCCAGAGGCACTAGCTACATGCTCTTTGCTGTCCAAATGCAAAGAATCAGTAACACCTGTGCCCTACAATCCACCCTTCATTTTGCTGATGAGATTGAGACTACAGAGAGTCAGTCTGACAGGTGTCCCAAGCCCCCCATCCCTGTACGACCAAGTCACAAGCCTGTTTCAGACCTATGTCTTCAGAGAACACAGTGGTCTATACTTGGGAAGAGCCTCTCAGGCTTCATTGTGCTCTGAAATTACCTGGGAGGCTTGACTATGAACACAGAGAAGGAAGGGGAAGGTGGGATGAACTGAGAGAGGAGCACTGACATATACACACTGCTGCTGCTGCTAAGTTGCTTCAGTCGTGTCCGACTCTGTGTGACCCCATAGACAGCAGCCCACCAGGCTCCCCTGTCCCTGGGATTCTCCAGGCAAGAACACTGGAGTGGGTTGCCACTTCCTTCTCCAATGCATGAAAGTGAAAAGTGAAAGTGAAGTCGCTCAGTCATGTCTGACTCTTACCGACCCCATGGACTGCAGCCTACCAGGCTCCTCCGTCCATGGGATTTTCCAAGCAAGAGTACTGGAGTGGGGTGCCATTGCCTTCTCTGGACATATACACACTACCATGTGTAAAATAGATAGGTAGTGGGAAGATGCTATATCCACAGGGAGCTCAGTTAAATGATCTGTGATGACCTAGAGGGGTGGGATAGAGGTGAGAGAGGCTCAAGAGTGAAGGGATATATGTATGCGTGCAGCTGATTCATTTCGTTGTATAGCAGAACATATCACAACATTGTAAAGCAATTACATTCCAATTAAAAAAATGCCCATACTGACTCTGTGCTTCTGAGATGAGGCCTGAGACTCAGCATTTACACTAAGATGGTGCTGATGCTGCCAGTTTGGGGACCACAGTCTAAGACACAAAAGCCAAGATCATATTATGATTACAGCTGGCCTTTCTATGAAATCTTAATCCAAATGAGCCAATGATGTTCAAAGTGAGTCATAAAGTCAACAAATAATCCCTTATCCAGTGGATTTAAAGTGATAAGAATCAAGAAACTAAGATCTTCATATAACCTTGAACAATCTTCACCTTTCTGGACTTTGTTTCCTCATCTACAAAATGGGGACAATGTCAGCATTGACCTTGTACATAATTGTGGGGTTTGAATGACATAATGCATGTAATCTCTGAGCAGAAGGTCATACTCAGGATAAGCACATGGTACATGACAGCTGGGAGGATGACCGTTGATGAGAAAATGATGGTGATGAGGATGATGGCAATGTGGATGGTGGTGCTAATGGTTGGTTAACTGAACATGATTTTGGTGAGGTCTGTAGTTGGGGTCCCTGCTAGAGCCACCATGACAATGACCCTGCAGCCAGGGCTTCAGAGGCAGAAAGGAGTGAGTCTGGGATTTCTCTCCAGAGCTGTTGAGCTTGATTTATCAGTTTGGCTCTTTGAGTAGTACATTTCTTGGAGTCGATTTATTGAAGGTTATTTTTTGTCTTTTGTCAGAGAAGTCACCTCGCAGCAAGTCTCCCTTCCAAGTCAGAGGGGACATTCTGGGCTTCCCTGCCATGTCTGACCCTGCAGAAATGATCTTCTTAGAAATTGAGGCATTAAATAACCTCTACAGGGCTGTTAGGGGAGTTCGACTTCTTTTTGTTCCAACCAGGTGCCTTTTTGAATTGAAAAAGAATTGGATGTCTTTCATGGAAGTGAAAATTAAAGAAATTGCACAAAAATTACTACAAGACCCAAAGAAAACAGAACACTTACCTGCAGGTGACAGCAAAGTGATGTTCACATGTATGAAAACTATTTGATTACACTGATGGTTAAATACTCCTTGAAACATACACATCGTTGTTTGGAGACAGGAAAAAATTGGAGGAGGTCTGTCAATAAGAAAACAGCTGATTTAAAACCTGTCTGTTTTTCTCAACAGAAGACCAATTTTCCTAAGAACTGCTTTGGTTTTGTCCTGTGGTTTTGGCATGGAAAACCAATTCAAATGGAACACCAGTTCAAAACTAAGACCAACTCAAATGGTCTTTTTCTCAATTGAAAAACCGATTCAAATGGAAGACCAATTCAAAATGAAAAAACATCTGTCTGAGATATATTCTAATGTCATGTAAATAGTATGGTAAAGATTGTACTGATGAAAAGAATTCTGGAGATGTTTGGAGATAATGGTTCCACAGCAATGTGAAACATGCCACTTAACTGTTTTTTAAATGGTTACGATGGTACATTTTATGTTATATGTATTTCATCACAAGACAAACAAAATTGTGGCCAAGGTATCAAGATATATATATATATATATATAGAGAGAGAGAGAGAGAGACTAACAGAATAAGAACCTATTTCAGCATAATAGAATTTAATTTATAAGAAATTGATTTAACAGCCATGTTAATGTAGGAGGCCTCATTACATTAATGGTGAGGGGATGAAGCAAGCCAAGCATTTAAGAAGAAAGAAACTCATTTCAGAATCTCATCCAGATTACAAACATTTTAATGTAAAAAAGAACAATCAAAGTACGAGAAGAAAATTCAATTGCATCACATGCAGTCTTGCCGAGAGGGGGCATTTTACTAAGGATGACATTAGAAATCCCAAACACAAAATATTGACAGATTTGACAAAGTAAAAGCACATATAACACACGCACAAATACCCCAAATTGTAAAAGTTATAAGACAAATTTGGAACACATTTTGCATTGTACATAACAAAGGGTTAACAACCTTCTAATAGAAATATGCTTAACGTATGTTGTCCAATAGAAAAATGGGCAATGAACTCAAACATTTGTTTTACAAAAGAGGAAATACATTTAAACTATCAATCAAAATTAATCAGGGAAATGTAATGTCAAAGTAAGGAAACCCTTTTCAATGTATCAGATTGGACAAATTAAAAATGAATGAAAATAAGCTGGCACACTTCCTTGAATGTGGTTTTGTAATATGCTATCAACATTGTAAAACATGCACGTTTTTAAATAATCACATTCTGCATAGTCAAGGACAGATACAGAAAGAGATGGAGATGAAAAGTGACAAATGGAAACGATCAGAAAGAACATATGGCATTTTGATCCAAAGTTTCTGAAGTCCCTGAAGAATTTTGCCAAGAGAAAATTCCTTTTGCTGCATGTGCTTGTCTCCACGAACACAGGCTTGTTCTCTCCACATGTGCATGAGAAGAAACAGAAAAAAAAAAAAAAAAAGATCTTTCATGCCAGTTTTTGTAGTGAATTCCTTTGAGGCATGTAGAATCTCTGAAAACTTCCTTGTGTATGCACATTCTCAAAGACAGATTTCCATGAAACAAGCCTAAATTAAACACTGCCATACCACTATAGGATTTTCAGGGTAATCTTCCCACTTCACTCTTGTCCAGTTTCTCTATTGTTTTTATAGTCTCTATTTCATTTATTTCCACTCTAATCTCTCTTTTTTTTTTAAAATATTTTTTATTTTTAAAGTCCTTATTGAATTTGTTACAATTTTGCTTCTGTTTCACGCTTTGATGTTTTTGGCCAGGAGGCACATGGAGTCCCAGTTCCCTGATGAGGGATCCAACCTGCATCCCTGCACTGGAAGAGGAAATCTTAACCACTGGGCCACCGCGGAAGTCCCTCCACTCTAATCTCGATCATGTCCTTCCTTCTTTTTGCTTTGGGATTAGTTAACTTTCTTTTTTCTAGTTTCTTAAGGTGAAAGATTGGGTTATTGATTGAAAATCTTTCTCATGCAAAACGACCCTATTTACAAGTTGAATTTTCTCCTAAAAATTGCTTTGTTTGTATCCTCTGGTTTTGATATTTTGATTTCCACAAAAATTGAAAAAAGTTCCTCCTCAAAAGACACTAGCTACTGCGTATCAACTAACCTGAAGAATAGGATAAAATACTTACAATTCACACACCTGATAGAGGACTAACACTCAGAATATATAGAGAACTGAAACTCAAGAACAACAACTCTATTCAGTAATAGACAAAGGGTTTGAGTAGACATCTCTCCAAAGATATACAAATAAACAGTAAGTACATGAAAAGTGTTTTTTAGCTGGCCAGTTAGTAGTTGAGCAGGTGTTCATAATTATTTTATTTTATTTTTTTTGGTGTGTTGAGAAGGGCTTCCCTGGTGGCTCAGTCGGTAAAGAATCTTGCAAAGAGGGCGACCTGAGTTCGATCCCTGGGTCAGGAAGTTCCCCTAAAGGAGGACATGGCAACCCACTCCAGTTCTTGAGATGCGTGTCACTTGCATCTGAGACTTGACTTCCCATACCCGTGCTCTTGCTGACAGCTTACCTGGCTCAGAAAAATCAGTTACCCAAAAAAATTTACCATCACCACCCAGGACCTGCTTTTCTGGAATCTAAGGGATAAGTCCATGCCTAGTACTCTGTAGGAAGTAGAGACAAAAGGCCAAGAATGTTCTGGAAGCTGTGGGGTGGTCTCCACCAAGACAGCATCAGCATGCAACCATTAAAAATGGCTTGTTCACAAAACACTACACAATAACGCTTCATCTACAAAGTCGCCGTGGCAAATATCTCCCCAGTGAATTAGGTGTTTCTGTGTTTTGCTGAAAACGGTATCTTTTCTAAAAGATTGCTACCTAAATAGGAATGCTCTGGAGATCCTAATACGGAAATAAAAGGATGGTTCTGTCAACTCTGGTGTCTCTTTTAAGGAAGAGAAATGTGACGCTCTGAGCCACCTGCCTCCCATACATCTTTCTCCAGTCCTCTCCCCCTACTTCTCTCCCCTCCTCACTCCCTCCCTCTCCCTCCCCAGCCTTGTTTCCAGCACTCAAACTGTCAGAAAGCCCTCAAATCTGTGCACTCATCCCAGAGAGCTCCAGGCTGTGCGCTCTGCACAGAGGCTGTGTCATATTTACATATTTTAAGGGGGATGAACCACGAGTGCTCTCAATAGGGACGTGGTGGGGCTTTTAGCTTTCTAAGGCAACATCACCTATTCCTGGAAACAATTAGAGTCCTTCACAAAAGTCCCGATGCACACTGAACAGGTACGGGAAAATGAAAGGAAGCACAATACTGCCCTGGAGAGACAGTCTCTGACTCATTGCCGACCGTGGGGATGGTGGAACAAGCACCACAGTGATCACCTCCGAGGACTCGCCACGGGGAAGCTGGCGGCCTCTTCTCTTACAGAGATGGACAGAGCCCTAGAAAGGCAGTGCTGTGCGGTGTGCTTTGTGTATTAATTACGTGGTGTTGATCAGGCGGGCTGGCTTGACCTGCTGCCTCCCACGTAGCAGCTGTGCCAAGTTCCGTGCAGCAGGTTAGGAAACAGAGGGGGTTTGTTTTTGTGTTTGGATGCAGACGCATTCTGTGGGCACCACCCATGCGATAAAATCAAACTCATGTTTTCTTTTTGTGCAGTGCCCAGAGAATGGGACATACTTGGTTCTTTCAGCAAGAAGGGCAAGAGGGCTTGCAAGCTGATGACCCCTCCCCAGTTCTCATACTCATCAATTTACAGGAATTTACAGGGTAGCATCTAGCTGCCAGGGGCTTCCCAGGTGGCGCTAGTGGTAAAGAATCCACCTGCAAAGTAGGAAACATAAGAGACATGGGTTCGATCCTTGGGTCAGGAAGATCCCCTGGAGGAGGGCGTGGCAACCCACTCCAGTCTTCTTGCCTGGAGAATCCCATGGACAGAGGAGCCTGGCGGGCTACAGTCCATGGGGTCGCCAAGAGTCAGACACGACTTAGCTAATAAGCACACACACATGCGTCTAGCTATCAAGCACCATCCTGGACCCTTCGTGAGCATTGTTTTTGTCTTTTTCACAATCCAACCATTTAGCAGAATGATGGATTTAAAACTGGGAGGTTAACTTTTTTAATTTTTCTTTATTTGCTTATATACTTACTTACCTATTTGGTTAGCCAGGTCTTAGCTGCGGCAGGCAGTCACACAGGATCTTTGATCACGTGTGATCTTTCACTGTGGCATTGTTGTCGTTCAGTCATGTCCGACTCTTTGCGTGGCAGCATATGGAATCTAGTTCTGTGACCACAGATGGAATCCAAACCTCTGGCATTGGGCACACAGAGTCTTAACTACTGGACGACCAGGAAAGTCCTGGGAGCTTTTTACCTGCCTGTTTTTATTAGTTTTTATTTTATTTTTACCTCAAAGCTGTATAACTTGTGAGAGGCAGAGCTGAGGTAGGAGTCTAAGTCTCCTACCTCCAAAGGCATCTTCCCCAAGGAATCAGGGTACCAAGCACAGAATGGCACCTGCACCAGCCCTGAGGGATGCCCTCATCCCACCCTGACACAGGCATCCTGTGCACCCTGCATCTCACAAAATCTCCCCTGGTCCAGTCGTGGGCTCTCAGAGAATAGCAAGAGAATGGGTAAATGGTGCTACCTGTGTCAGAAACCAAGAGCTCAGTGTGGGCTGGAGATTGTTACTCCTGGAGTCTGCATTTTATCCCAGAGGTGGATGCTACTCCTTTGAAAATGGAGAGAATGGTCCTTTCACAGCTGTTCAGGCCCTTGGCTTCCTGAGAGCTGCCCTGTTTACCATGGATTGTTTTCATGAATGTGTTCATCCCATGGGAAGAAGGTGGGGTTCTCTCTTCAATGTCTTTTGACCATGAGCTCTGACCTAGGATGGTGCTCAGCAGAGAGCAAATATATAATAAGCATTTGACAAATAAAAGAGGGAATTTATTACTTACATGTTCTTTGCATAGCATTTCACTAGGCATTGGGACTTTTTTTTATATATATAATATAACTTATTTATTTGACCATGCTGGGTCTTCATTGCTACACAGGCTTTCTCCAGCTGCAATGAATGAGGGCTACTGTCTAGCCGCAGTACATGGGCTTTCCATCGTGGTGGCTTCTCTTTTTGCAGAGTGTGGGCTCTCGGGTACACGGGCTTCAGTAGTTGCGGTTCCCAGGCTCTAGAGCACAGGCTCAGTAGCTGTAATGTATAGGCTTGGTTGCTCCCAGGCATGCAGGATCTTCTCAGATCAGGGATCAAACCCATTCTCCTGCATTGGCAGGTGTATTTTTTATCACTGGGCCACCAGGGAAGCCTGTATTGGGACTTTGAAGCCCTCAAAATGGGTAATGATCAGTAGGAGAGGGTAAAACAAACTCACTCACAAATGAAACACCAGGCAGAATAATAGAAGTGTCACAAAACAAAAAAGTGCCCACAGCACAAAGCAAAGACCGCAAGTGTCATGACAACCTCATCTCATTGTTCTTTGCTCCACTCTCAAAGCTGGGAAAAGTGTGTGGCGTGTTTGTGGGCATCCAATAAATGCCAGCTGCATGATTAATAATCAAAATTATCATTTGTCTGAAAACTCTACCCAGCATTTGAGCAAAGTCTGTCTTGACTGTTTCAAATACAGAACATTTTTTAAATTATTTTTTTAACCATTTATCATTTCTTTATTATTATTATTATTTTTTTTACTTTACAATATTGTATTGGTTTTGCCATACATCAACATGAATCTGCCATGGGTGTACACGTGCTCCCCATCCTGAACCCCTCTCCCAGCTCCCTCCCCATCCCATCCCTCTGGGTCATCCCAGTGCACCAGCCCCTAGCATCCTGTATCCTGCATCGAACCTGGACTGGCGATTCGTTTCTTATATGATATTATACATGTTTCAATGCCATTCTCCCAAATCATCCCATCCTCTCCCTCTCCCACAGAGTCCAAAAGACTGTTCTATACATCTGTGTCTCTTTTGCTCTCTCGCATACAGGGTTATCATTACCATCTTTCTAAATTCCATATATATGCATCAGTATACTGTATTGGTGTTTTTCTTTCTGGCTTACTGCACTCTGTATATTAGAACATTTTTTAAAAACATAGTAGACTTTCAGATTTAAGGGGAAACTGAGAAAATACTACAGAGAGTTCCCAAAAGCCCCATATCCAGTTTTCTCTTTTATAAGCATCTTATATTACATGGTACGCTTGTCACAATTAGCAACCAATATTGATGTATCATTAAAGTTTATGACTTATCCAGATTTCCCGAGTTTCTAGCAAACATCTCTTCTTTTTTGCTCAGGATCCCACTCAGGGCGCCTTGTTGCATTCAGTTTCTGGTCTCCTGATGCTCTTTCTGGTCGTGGCAGCGCCTCCAGAAGACTGCCTTGATTGTGATGACCTTGGCAGCTTTGAGGTGTGTTGGTCAGGTATGTTGTGAGATGCCCCTCAACTGGAATTTGTCTGATGTTTTCTCCTGTTTATACTGGAGTGATGGGTTTTTGGAAGATCACACAGGCCAAGTGCCCTTCTCATCACATCCTGTGAAGAGCATGTGAAATCAGCATGACCTCACTGTCTGGACCTTAATCATCTGACTGAGGTCATGCTTGACAGATTTCTCTGCTGAAAAGTTATTCTTTCCTCCATGTTTCCATATTGTGGGCTTTTGGGAAAGAAGTCCCTATGTGTAGCCAACAGGCAAGTAGGAGGGAGTTACGCTTCTACCCATGAGGGCAGAGTATCTATTGTACATATGTTACTTGAAATTCTGCTGCACAGATCTGTCTCATTTATTTAATCATTAATTTACATCAATATGGGCTGACAGATATTCATTTTGTAACTGGTATTATAATCCAATATTCCCTTATTTATTATGTTGCTTGTATTGTCCCAACTTTAGCCCCTGGGAGTTTTTCAGTTGGCTCCTATGGTATTCGACATACTTTGATCAATGTGATTTTTAAAAATATTTTTTCAAGATATTTTTGATGTGGACCATTTTTAAAGTCTTTATTAAATTTGTTACAATATTGCTCCTGGTTTTTCAGCTGTGAGGCATGTGGAGTCTTAGCTCCCCGACCAGGGATAAAACCTGCACTCCTTGCAGGTAAATCTGAACCACCAGACCACCAGAGAAGTCCCCACCAGTGTGATTTTTTTGAGCACTCCCTTCTTTTCTGGCATTGCAAGATTCTCTAGGCATGTCTTATATTGATACATTACCTATTCCATCCCTAGGATGAGCCACTTTCCCCAGAAGAACAGTGTGGAAACTAAGATCTGGCACAAGGAACGCTCATTTCTCCTGTGGCCATTGTTTCCAGGTCTTCTCACCTGACCAAACAAGGAAATATGAGTATAGATACCAACTGATGTATATGGGTTTATCTCTAAATGTTTCCCAGAGTATTGGTAAGTATCTACACTAAGCTACAATGAGTTCACACTGGTGTCTCTAAGCCATGACCACATGGCTCATTCTGACCTTCCCTATCTGCAATCTCCTGCCTTTGCAGTAAGCCACCTGGTTCCCATCAGCTGATACCCATTTACATACATTGCGTACAGCCGATACCCATCGTTAGTTTTAGTATAGGGAGAGCATCTCATACCCTCTTGGGAAACAATCAATAGGAACAGACTTCTTCACCCCATGCCCATCAGGAAACCTGTTTCCTGTAGCTGTAATTCACTTAGATTCTCCTGTAACAGTCTTCATTCCTTTCTGGAGTCCTTTAAAATGATCTCAAACAGGGGCTCTGTATCAATCTAGAGGGTGGGAGATGAGAGGGAGGTTCAAACAGGAGGGGATATATGTATACCTATGGATGATTCATGTTGAAGTTTGACAGAAAACAACAAAATTCTGTAAAGCAATTATCCTTCAATAAAAAAATAAATTAAAAAGGAAAAAAATAAAATGCAAAAAATAAAATGATTTTTTAAACATTTGCATATTAAGGTTTACTCTCTGCTTTGTTAAGTTCTATTTCTTTTGACAAATTCAAAATGTCCTGTATCCACCATTACAGTATCACACAGCATGGTTTATTCCTCTAAAATACTCAGACTTCATCTCTTCCTTCCTCCTCCTCTTGAACCCCTGATTAATATTCTGTCGATGTGGTTTTGCCTCTCTGTAAAACATTGTATAATGGGAACGGCACAGTCTGTTGTCTTTGCAGACTGGTTCCTTCCACTTAGCATTGGCATTTAAGTTTCTTCCATGACTTTTCACAGCTTGAGAGCTTATTTCTTTTGATCACTGAGTAATATTCCACTGAATGCCACCGTCTGTTTGTCCATTGATGTTATGAGGAACGTCTTGATTGCTTTCAGTTTTCAGTGACTATGCATAAAGCTCTTGTAAACATTAACCATGCCCAAGTGTTTTTCAACAATTGGGTAAATAGGAGTATAGTTACTGGGTTGCATGGTAAGACTTTCTCTAGCTACTAGGCTGCCTCTCAAAGTGGCTCTAACATTTTGCATCCCCACCAGGAATGAATGAGAGGTTATGCTATTCTACATCCTTGACACATTTGTCATTGTCTGTTATTTTGGAATTCAGTCATTTTAATAGGTGTGTGGTGGCATCTCCCTGTTTTAACTTGTAATTCCCAGATGAAAAATGACATTGAGTGTGATATTTTTATATGCTCATTTGCCGTCCATATATCTTTACTTGTGAAGTGTCTGTTACAATCCTTTACCCATTTTTTAGAATTATTTCCTTATTGTTGTAAGAGCTTTTTACATATTTTGGGTACAAGTTCTTCATCAGATATGTGGCTTGCAGGTGTCTCTCCCAACACTTGGCTTGTCTTTTTATTATCTTAACAGTTGTTTTCACACAGCACGTGGTTTTAATTTTAAGAAAGTTGCTGCTATGTAAAAAAAAAACTCAATGCCAAATCCAAGGTCACCCAGCTTTTCTCCAATATTTTCTCCTAGTTTTATGGCAATCTGTTTTATTCTTACCTTTAATTCATTTTATTTTTAGACCTATGATCCATCCTGAGTTAATTTTTGTGAAAGATGTAATGTAAGGCCTGTGTCTGGACTTATTTACTTTTTTAATGTTCACATACAGACATCCAATTGTTCCAGCACCATTTGTTGGAATGTCTAGCCTCCCTCCATCACATTGGCTTTGCTTCTTTGCTAAAGATCAGTTGACCGTATTTTGTGGGTCTCTTTCTGGGCTCTCCTCTCTGTGTCACTGGCCCCGCATCCGTGCTTCCGTCAACACTACTCTGTCTTGATCTTTGTAGTTTATGGAACAACTGGAAGTGGGTACATCAGGTCTCAGCTCTCTTCTTCCTCAGCACTGGGTGTAGGAAGCAGAAGCATAGGTCTTCTGCTTTCTACATAAACTTTAAAATCAGTTTGCCAGTTTTTACAAAATGAAGAAGTATAAATTAACGGTTGAATAAGGAAAGAAAGATGCGAGGAAGGAAAGATAAATGTGCAGTGCAGAAGAAATGACATAGAGAAAGATTGATAATAGATAAATATATAGAGAGATGGAGATGGAGATATTTCGCCCTCAGGTAAGTGGAGCATAACCCCGTACTCCTTAAGTATGAGCCGTGCGTAGTGACTGTCTTCTAAAGACTATGAAAAGCTGAAGGAAAAGTAATTTTGTGATGGAGAAACCCAACGAACACTAACTAAAACCCAACGAACACTACCACAGTTAACAGAAAGAGTAATAAGTCAGGTTGACAGCATGTGCCCTTGATAAGATGTGATGAGAATGACATTTTACCTCTGTGGTCTTCTTTCTCAAGACCCATAACCCCATTTTCACCCTGTGAAAATAAAAGCAGCAGACAGACCCAGATTGAAGGACTTTCTATAAAATACCTGACCAGCATTTCTCACTCTGTCGAGTTAATAAAATATAAGTCTGAGAAACTATCTGTCTAAAGGAACTTAAGGAGCTACGATGACTAAATGTTATGTGTTGTCCTAGATGGTACCTTGAGACAGAAAGAAGGACATTGGGTCAAAACCAAGGAAGGCTAGCTAAAATCTGGGTACAAATTGATGCTATAAATGCATCAATACCAGTCGACTAGTTGTGATAAATAAAACAAACTGATGGAAGAGGTTAACTAGGAGTGGGGTGTATGAGAACTTTTCTACTATCTTTGTCATTTTTCTGTAAATACAAAAGCATCATAAAATGAAGACTTTATTGAATAATAAATGGGTGAGCAGCTGAGACTCAATTCTGCTGTGAATTCTAGGACTGAGTAGAGAACACAGCTCAGAATGACAATGACATCACCTGAGGGATTAGGAAGCTGGGATATTCACCCTCCAGTTCACACCAGTTGTGGCTGAGGGCTACTCCTTAAAACCCCATGCATATGGGGGATGCAGGCAGGGGTCAACAATCTCAGCACCCACCTGCCAGGAGAGGACCTAGGTTCTTTTTTTTAATCAAGGGGCAACCTTGCTGTTTCTAAAATCTCTACAGGGAAGAACTTCCTGAAGATTAAAAAAAAAAAAGTTAAAAAACAGCATATCCATTGAGAAAAGGTGAACAGAATTATACATCAAGGTTTACAACTTGTGGAAACCTTATTGTCGTGTTAATTTCAAGCCCAAGTTGTTCAACTCTCTCCTAGGAATTTGAAATAACTCTTGTGCCCCCTTAGGCCTTTCCACCCTGCCCAGGGCTGGGGAATGACAGCCTTCCAGCACAGCTGAGGAAGCTTTCCAAAGGGGAGCTAGGTCCCGCCCGTGTAACCACCTGGCATCTTTACCTGCTCAAGCAGGGGCTTCCCAGAGGGGCTACTGGGTTCCCAGCCGTCACAGGGCAACATTTAGTGCAGCGGAGGTGACGTCCCTGCTTTCTTTTACAGGAATAGCACTGACCGGCCTGCTTCTGAGCAAACCTTAGCAAGGCCGTGGTGAAAAGGGCACCTCTAGCTCTTTGGGAACATCTTCGTGGAGGGAAGAGCAGCCCCACTCTCAGGGAAATGTCAAGTGACTGATTTGAAAGCAAAATGGAAGCAAACTTTAATTCTCAGGAAAATGAGACATTTGGTGTGGAAATGCTATTTTCTTTAGAATAGGCAAGTCTTTTCCCCTAAAATGCCTGCTCAACCTAAATCCATGTGACAGCAAGCCTACTCATCCAGCCACCAAAGCAGTTTCCTCCCAAACCATCACTTTCTGCTCCCTTTTAAATTTTCTAACTTTATTCCTCTTCTGTGTATGCGTGTGTTAGTCACTCATTTGTGTCCGAACCTTTTGCAGCCCCATGGACTGTGACTCACCAGGCTCCTCTGTCTTTGCTATCTCCCAGAATTTGACCAAATTCATGTCCATTGGGTCAGTGATACTATCTAACCACCTCATCCTCTGCCACCCTCTTCTCCTTTTGCCTTCAGTCTTTCCCAGCATCAGGGTCTTTTCCAATGAGTGGTCTCTTTTCAGGTGGCCAAAGTATTGGAGCTTCAGCATCAGTCATTCCAATGAATATTCAGGGTTGATTTTCTTTACTATTGACTGGTATGATCTCCTTGCAGTCCAAGAGACTCTCAAGAGTCTTCTCTAGCACCATAATTCAAAGGCATAAAGAAAACATCAAGCTTTGGCACTCAGCATTCTTTATGGTCCAGCTCTCACATCTGTACATCACTCCTGACAAGACTGCAGCCCTGACTGTACAGACCTTTATCAGCATAGTGGTATCTCTGCTTAATACACTGTCTAGGTTTGTCATAGCTTTCAGGGACCCTCCAAAATCCCCCTCATGTCATGTCAGCACCACACTGTCACCCGAACATGGCTCCTGACTTCCTCATGCATTGATTCTTCTCTGAGCTCCCAGGTTATCCCTTATCAGGTCCAACACATCTCTGAACTGCCCAATCCATAACACATCTGAACTCTTCTCAGCTGGATCCTGCAGGCCGCTTTCTCTTCCTTTGGTGACTGTGCTTACCTGCAGAAAACCCCACCCTCCCCACCATCCACATGCACCTGCCCTTCCTCCAGGTTCAGCTCCACCCTTCCCTAATCAACCCTCCTCCACTCAGTGACTCAGCCTCCAAGCTTCTACGGAACTGACGTGGCACTGGAAGTCTTGATGCCCAGTGATCTATGGGTCTTTCCTTTAACTTACTGGCTTGATTTTGATCTCTGGAGGTAAATATGGGGAGAAGAACTCTAAGATCACCTTTGAGCTTACTGGTGCCAGTCAAGTGTCTGACACTCGTGAGCAGTGGTCCAAAGGGCAGGTGTCATTGATGTCTCTGATGAAATTGTTTCATATGCCTAAATCTTAAGTCTCATTCAATTATAAGCTCCTTAAGTTGGTCATTTTGTAATACATATTTTTTCCTCCTTCAGCCTCAACTTGGATTCATTAATCTAAACTTAAAGTGACTTATGAGGTTCGATTTCATACGTATTTGGGGAGTTCATGAACCAACACCACTGCATCCTCTAGATCATCTGGGAACGTGCCTGTATCTGCTGGTGGCTTACAGATGGTGAGGTTTGCCCCTAGAAATACAGGACTCAAACCATTTTCCATTCTGGTCTTTGAACCTTTGGCTCTGTAGACCTTCATCTCCTGCCACATCACATTTTATTATTGACCCTCTAGCCAATTTTCTTTAGAATCACAGAATAAATCAAGAGGGAATGAGCATGTGCACTTGATCCTTCTGGCATATAATTTGAGCTGTTCTGGTAATATATGAACTGAAGTTGTCCTCTGTGCCTTGGACTAAATCCAGCAACATCAGTGGTCAATGAGATTTTATTTTTATAATAGAGTAGAATAAAATGCAACTGACTCCATGCTTTATGGAAGGGAAGGTTTTAATGGAAGAAAAATCATCACCATCACCATCTCTAGCAGATTCTTAGAGCTCTCGTGGTTTATGAAAATGTGATTCATGATGATGTATTAAATATTAAAACCAATGTAAGACTTAATCCAAATTTATGGGGCAGCTTTGGTTAATTTACTGTCTTTTGCACAATTTCCTTTACAGATAACTTTTTGCACACTGCATCAATTATAAGACAGTGTCCACATCCTTGCACTGTTTGTACCGAGACCAGGATTAAAACTGAACTTGGTGACACTTAATTCTCTCCAAAATCATGTCTCTTTCTTTCTTCCTCCATCACTTCAACGGGGCTACCTGGTAATTCTGTCATGATTTTATGGATTCCTGTTTGGAAGCTGGAGACATTTTTCAAGGGTCAACAGAGTGTTTCATTTAATATCTGGCTTACCCTTGAATACTTTTTTGGTGGTAAAAGTGGAAGTATTCATCAAGGCCATGTTTCTAGGAAGACTCACAGAGAAGGTGGCAGAGAAGTGAGAATCTGGTCCTTCTCAAATTCTTCAAGACCCGTGCCTCTATTAATGAACTAAATTCAGTTCCATTTCAAATTTCCTTTGTCTCAGGTCCGCGTGTCAGGCTCCAGGAGGATGGAGGAGAGACACAACCCCAAGGGTCTCTCTGCTGGGGAGTGATGACACTCACTTGAACTTTTCCTCTTATTTAGAGGGTTGTAAGATGCCGGAAGCCAGGAAGTCTCCTTGACTTGGGTTTTCCAATGGGGTTTTCTTATCAACTGGGATGATGACTGCTGGGAGAGGGTAATGATAAGCATTATTGATGCTCTGATGAGCATTATGGTGCTCTGATGAGTATTTTCAGAGCATGAGCTATGATGGGGTTCAGCCACCCTATAAACTTAGCTAGACACCAAAGGAAAGAGAGGGTCACAGGACTGGGAGGAGGTCCCAGAGAGATGGAGAGCCACCAAGACAGCCTTGAGTGAGAGTGAAAGGAACCGAAGCTGGGTCCGGAGGGCACCGAGGGCTCCGAAGGGCTGCGGTGGAGGTGGCCAGAGTGGGAGGTGGGGGATTCCAGCCAACCATCAGCTCACCTGCAGACTGGGTGTGAGAGAGAGCAGGTCAGGTGGCTCTGGTTATGGGAGAAAGAGCAGGAACAGGGTAGGGGAGGCCCTGGGACAAAGCAGAGGGAGCGGTTGGGGCAGGCTGACCCCTCATAAAGCCTCAAGCGAGAGTGAGCTCAGCACGTTCTGGAAACACCCTCTGCAGGGTGATTCTTCAGGAGGCCAGCAGCCAGCACTCCCAAGGCCCCCTCGATTTCGGGCCCGTCCTTCGCATGTCTGTTCCCATCCGCCCTGACCCTGAACCTGTCTCAGCTGCTGTCCTCATCGTCCCTCCTGAGGCAGGAAGACCCGCAAGTGCAGGAAGACCCGCAGGTGCAGGAAGCTGAGCCCTGCCCTGGAGGCCGAGGAGCAACTGGACTCTTTCCAGGAACTGAGAACGCCACATCTTGTGTTTGCTTGTTTTTGTTCCTCTTAAGAAAGTGGAGTTCTTGGAACACTTTTTTTTCCTATTTACAGTGAAGTGCAGGGATTGTAGGCCTGGCCTCCAGGCCAGCCATCTGGGTCCTAATTCAGCTCTGCTGCTGATCAGCTGTGATGTGTGTTGGGGACTCATCTAACATCTCCTGTCCACATGGTGCAGGGGTCACAGTGAGTCCTACTTGACAAGGGTTTCATGAGAGTTAAAAGTGTGAACCTAAACACACTTTAAAGAGTGCCTGATATAAAACCAACCGGCCAGGAGTGTCTGCAACGGTGATTTTCATGAGCTCAGGGACCAACTCTGAGGTCTCCATGTCAGCCACTCCACCTCATGGCGTCATCCAGGCCCATGTCACACACAGAGCAGCACATGTGTGTGAGACGGAGCAGGGCTGAGAGAATGAGACACCCCACCACAATAAGACTCTCCTATCAGAGGAGAGGATGTCCAGGCATACAGGCATGATGAGGTCCCTTCATACCGGCTCCACGTCTGAGGAGGGCTCTGTGCACGTGCATGAATCAGGGGAAGTACAGTGTCCTTCACAAACAAACCAGAATCAGGCCTCTTCTGTTCCCCGCCCCCCGATCTGCTCCTCCACAAACCCCCTTCTCTTCTTCTCAGGACTCATAAGCCTTCCCACAGAGATGAGATAACACAGGGGCATGCAAGACCAGTGCTGGGCGGCCTTCTCCACACATCCCCACGTATCAGGGACCACCTGTAAACCAACTGCTTGACAAGCTGTTGCTCTGGTTTTGTCTCTAATCAGATTGTACTTCTCGCCTCTATTCCCCAAAGGACTACGATTCATGAGCTTTCTGATAGAATAGGATAATCCTTTCTTGTTGATTCAAAGTAGGAAAACAGAATGGAGGACTTCTCACACCCAAGCCAGAGAACTCAAAGGAAGGAGGAAGCAGTAGGTGCAAGGAGGATGTTCCTAGTTGTTGTTGCACATTCCCTCTTGCATGGTGCTCGCATCTGCACCCTGATCTGAGGCCCAATTCCAGCTTCATTAACCTTCCACGAACAACTCACAGGAATAATAATCTATCCTATCACTGGAGCCCAGAGTATCTGAGCCCTCAGCACACAGTCTAGGAAATGCCTTTCATGCACGGCTGACCAGATTTTAGGCTCTTCAGGATAGGAACAAAGATTTCTTATATATGGTCTACTGATAAAGGACCCACCTGTAAATGGAGGAGACACAAGAGATGCCGGTTCAATCCCTGGTTTGGGAAGATCCCCTGGAGAAGGAAATGACAAACCCACTCCAGTATTTGTGCCTGGAAAATCCCATGGGCAGAGGAGTCTGGTGGCTATAGCCCATGGGGTCGCAAAGAGTCAGAAATGATGGAGTACAGCAACAACATTAATTACAAATCATATTTAGCCTAAGAATTTTCAAGGAGATGGCCCTTCCAACACCTCATAACTTTGCATTCTTTTTCTTTTTTAAAAAGAAATATGTATATATTTATGTGGCTGTGCTGGGTTTTATTTGCAGAATACAAACTGTTAGTTATGGCACATGGGATCTAGTTCTCTGACCAGGGATCGAACCCAGGCCCTCTGCATTGGGAGTGTGGAGTCTCAGCCACTGGATCACCAGGGGAGTCCCCTCCATGACCTTTATTAATGAAGTTCCATCAAGGAGGAGATAATTAAACAGGGAAAATGGCTTTGGCTTTTTCCCTTCTCACTGCAAATTATATTCCATACTAGATGATTAAATCCTGTATGAACTGTTACAGCATATGGTCTATGGTGTATGTTCTGGTGAAAAACAATTTGGGGGTAATGGGTGCTGTTGGACCCCATCCAGACCACTGTAATGGGCCGGTGCACACCCCAGTGCTGGAACAGTGGCTGCTGCCAGCCTCAGACACCCCCTCTCAGAAGGCTTGGTCTTGGCAATGGCAGCTACCTGACATGGGCCTCCTTGCCTCCCAGGAGCAGAGATACAGACTGACAGGAGGTCCCTGACCATGGGCCAGGTCCAAGGTGCATGTCCTGCTTGAGGGCTCAGGTGAGAGCATACTGTCTCCAGAGTCTCCAACTAAGACCACATCCCCATCTGCACCTTCTCCAGCCCTTCTGGCTCCAGCCTCACCTTCCTGACTGCCCTGAGGACAGGCTCCAAGATGAACAGACCTGGAATCCGGACTGGTTTCTAGCCCTGAGTAGCTCTTTAATCTTGGGCAGATCTGTCAAACTGGAAGGATATTCTTATTTCACATTTGTATAATATTTATAATCTCTGAACCTGCATCTCTTGTGTCTCCTGTGTTGGCAGACAGATTCTTTCCTGGTGGCTCAGAGGTAAAGAATCCACCTGCCAGTACAGGAGATGCAAGAGACTCAGGTTCGATCCCTGGGCCTGGAAGATCCCCTGGAGAAGGAAATGGCAACCCATACCAATACTCTTGCCTGGATAATCCCATGGACAGAGGAGCCTGGAGGGCCACAGTTCATGGGGCAGCACAGAGTCGGGCACAACTGAGCAACTAAGCACTCACTGAACTTTCTGCACACATCCTGGCTCCCTGGTTATCATGATGAAGATAACAGAGCAGGAAAATCACAACCTCCAGTACAGAGAGGTCACAGGACCTTGGGCTGGCCACTGTGGAGCTGGGGGTCTACCTCCATCCTCCAGCTGCAAGTCCAGGGTGCCCACCTCCTGCTGTTGGGGGTCCTGAGAGTCCTGGATGGCCAACCTCAGCACGTGAGACACATCGCATAGCAGGATCATTGGCATAAAATTTTAAATACATGGTAACAAGAGCAGAGGCACAACTGCAGACCTTGAGGGAAGAGCTTCAAAGAAAGGATCCAATGTGAAGAGGCCAGGAACCCAGGGGCTGCAGGCTCTGTGCCACACTCCCCCATCATCCCAAGTGCCTCCACTATGTCCCAAAAAGGTTCCTCCTGCTTGCTCCCCCAGATGAAAGATCCTGAAAATTATATAAACGATCAGCTTGGCGATGATGGAAACATCTCTAGCACTTGCTTCTCTCCTGAGCTCTGTAAAAAAAATACCTTGAAGCAAAGAGATCCAAATTTGGGTAATTACTCACTAGGCTAAAAGGGATCCTCTGGCAATCCACCCCCAGCTTTCAGAATAGGCCGAGGAGGATTCAGTCAGGGCATCTCCATACTTTGTAAATGCGCCTCTCCCTCTCCAGGCGCTTCTGTGTTTCCTGTTGTTTCCAGGACTGGCCCTAACTCACATCATTAAGAGCCTGACTCTAATGAGGCCACAGACGGACAGACGTCTTGCTCCTGGGCTTGCAGGTTGTTTCTGTGTGAGCAAGGCCTGCCACAGCATCCTTGACCCTGGCCCTCCTCCCTCCTTCCACCCCCTCCTCCCACAGCATCAGCATTTTCTTCAGCATCCCTTTTACCATCATCCTCCTACTCTATTTTTCCTAAGGCTCATATATGGTCATTCCAATTACCCTTTATAGTTGATTAAATTGCATCTATTTTTCAGAAGATTGATCTGCTATTCCAGTCATACAGCCACCAAGTAGATGCATCTAGGGTCACACTGGGTCCCCACTTCCATGCAGGTGCTTAATTTTGCAGCTTCTGGGACCCTCCCCAAGTTGTGCCAGAGAACATGCCCCTAGGCTGGGAAACAGCTAGGGTTGGCTGGGGACAGGCTGGTGACACCAGCAAGCAACCTGAACATGATTCCTTTCCAGCTCTTCTACAAAGACTTTGCCAAGAACCCTAGGTTCCTTCACAGTTAGGAGCTCCCCCAAAAGGAAATCAACCGTGAATATTCACTGGAAGGACTGATGCTGAAGCTGAATGCCAATACTTTGGCCACCTGATATGAAGAGCCAACTAAGTGGAAAAGGCCATGACACTGGGAAAGATTGAAGGTAAAAGGAGAAGGGGGCGACAGAGGATGAAATGGTTGGATAGCATCTCCAACTCAATGGACATGAATATAAGCAAACTCTGGTAGATGGTGAAGGACAAGGAAGCCTGGCATGCTACAGTCCATGGGATTGTAAAGAGCCAGACATGACTGAGCGACTGAACAACAACCTCCTGAGCCCCAGGCACAGGAGCCCCACACACGCCTCACCTGGCATCTCTACGATGTTAATCCACACAAATCCTCTGATACATGCAGCCCCTTGCAAGGACTCTTTCCTGGCAGCTGTCCACCAGGGAAGTTTAGGCAGCATCCTTACAGCCACAAGATGCGGAATAATCCCTAGGAGCTTGTCAGTAACGGACTGGAGAAGTGCAGCTGTGAGCATGGACACTCCACAGCCCTTAGCAATGAAAAGAGGTATTGACATGGGATATGGGATACTCTCCAGGCACGGTTTTGAAAAAAAGAAAAATATATATCGACATTCATTTCTAGAAGGAACTACTAAAACAAACCAAAAACACCCAAGCTCTTAATAAGAGTCCCACTTAGGGAGAAGGATTTTAGGCAAGCAGGGGACGTGAACTTTGCATTGTGTGTCTTATATGCATTTGTCTTTCTGAGCAAGTATTTCCTTTGCTGTTTCCCAACGGTGAAAAATAGGGCAACTGGATTATGAACAGCTTATCATGTGTTTTCTTCTGTCACAATAAAACAAGAGTAAAATGCCCTGATTAAATGATTCTCTTTGTTTGATCTCTAACCACTGCTCCTCGCATACAGGCGGCTGCTGCTGCTGCTGCTGCTAAGTCGCATCAGTCGTGTCCGACTCTGTGCGACCCCATAGACTGCAGCCCACCAGGCTCCCCTGTCCCTGGGATTCTCCAGGCAAGAACACTGGAGTGGGTTGCCATTTCCTTCTCCAATGCACAAAAGTGAAAAGTCAAAGTGAAGTCACTCAGTCATGTCTGACTCTTAGCGACCCCATGGACTGCAGCCTACCAGGCTCTTCCATCCATGGGATTTTCCAGGCAAGAATACTGGAGTGGGGTGCCATTGCCTTCTTCTGCATACAGGCAGGTGGTTTCAACTTGGAGGTGCAGGACTGGATGGGCAGGTCAAGCCCTTCACTTTGATGTTAAATTCTATTATGAGCTGCCCTGCAGCAGTGGGGCAGGCAGGGTAGCCCCCTTGGCATAACCTATGTTCCTGATCCTGACTTAAGAACCACATCCACCTGGAGCTATAAGAGCAAGTTGCTGGCATTTGAAAGTTTAGATTCTTAACTGTATTGCCTTGTGAAACTCACATTTCCAAATGATTCACATTTTAACCATGTCCAGAAGTTCCATCTTAAACCCATTTTCACATTTGTCTTGATGGTCAAGATAATTTTTCAGGCAATCTCAGTGTCAGTTGTAACATGGATGCCTCTGCAAAACTGAAAGGAGAGAAAAAAAATCTTTAAGGGAAGAGAACGTTTCAGAGATGAGAAAGAAAGGCGTATCACTCAGGAAAGGAAGGGTCACAGATTCCCATTTATCACATCCTCACTGCACACCTTCCATGAGCTTCTCCACACTTGGAAGACGTCTTAGAAACGTACAGGGATCATTGTAGCTTTGTGTGGGTCCCATGAGAGCAGCAGGGATTCTCGAAGGACCAGGAGAGTGCTAATGTGCATGAGCCACCACAAAGCCCCTATCATCATTTAATTTACAGATTAAAACAGAGACCCTAAATTAAATCTGCATTGCAGGCCCGAGACATAAATTAAATATGTGTTGTAGGCTGGAGACTCTGATGAAGAGATTTGTCATAATTGAAAATTGTGTGGGAACTTCCCTGGTGGCTCAGTGGTAAACAGTCCACCTACCAACGTAGAGAACCTGGGTGTGATCCCTGGTCCGGGAAGATTCCACATGCCGCAGAGCAATTGAACCGGTGCTCTAGAGCCTGAGAGCTGCATTACTGAGCCCACCTGCGGCAACCACTGAAGCCCAGATGCCCTAGAGCCTCTGTTCCACAGCAAAAGAAGCCACTGTAATGAGAGGCTCACGCACCACAACTACAGTAGCCCCTGCTTGCCACAACTAGGGAAAACACCCTCACAGCAATGAAGACCCAGCACAGTCAAAAATAAATAAATAAACAAAATTATTTAAAAAACAAAGAAAATTGGCCGTATGGTGTGACATTCCATAAGGGATCCCCCCAAAGTTACACATCCCCATCACACTTGTCAATTCTGAACAGCCCGGCATGACAAGAGGAAGGATTTTTTTTTTTTTTTTTGCTCAAATTGGAAAAGACCACAGCAAGAGTGGCTTAAGGCACTGGGGTCTGATTTTGTAGATTTGACGAGTTTGGATATTTTGGGAAAATAAATATAATTCCAAAAGTGTTTCCACTCTGAAGATAAGCCCTGAAAAACCATCTCCTTTCACCACTTCTGTGCTTCAGACCCCACCCAGACCCTGATGGGACCGTGGGCTACACCACGGGGTGCTGTGTTTGACTTCCCACTTGTGCAAGTTCCCTGAAGTCAGGAAATTCTCCAACCAGCAGATGGAGATCCCCCAAGCCTGGCACATCAGTGCTTAACTATAAATAGAGAGAAGAATATAATGTGGATCCAGGTTTGATACAGACTCAGATACTGATGTGGATAAAGGTAAGGATATAGACATCTAGTATAGATCATGTATGGGTATGAATCCAAAAAAAGATATATGTACACAGAAGTTGTAGCTTGAATGAATGCATGAGTGAATGAGCACCCCTCAGCATGCACCTGCTTGCACACTTCCTCTCACATCCATCCCCACAGGGGCCTTGCCTAGAGATCCACCAGGAAGCCTCTATTTCCTTCTTTCTAAGGCGGGTGCTACCCCTCCTTAGAGGGTAGATGGGCTATGAGGCGAGCACAGAAAATATGTCAGCTGGCCTTATGATTCACTGGGCTTCCCTGCTGGCTCAGATGGTAAAGAATCTGCCTGCAATGCAGGAGACCTAGGTTCGATCCCTGGGCCAGGAAGATCCCCTGGTGGAAGGAACGGCTACCCACTCCAGTCTTCTTGCCTGGAGAATCCCATGGACAGAGGAGCCTGGCGGGCTACAGTCCATGGGGTCACAAAGGGTTGGACCAGACTGAGTGACTAACACTTCCACTTTCACCCCAAACCTGCCACATCATAAAAATTCCCATAAATGTGGAATGAAGTGCAGGCTCCAGAGCCCCGACCCAGACCGATTCAGACTCTCCAGGCAGGGGCCCATACAGGTTTCACCTACATTCCAAATGATTCTCATAATAAGGTGAGTTTGGGACACACTGACCTGGCTCTTCATAGCTCAAGACCACTGGGAGGATGGGCTCCAGACCAAGAAACTGCCTGTGATTGGGGTGGTCTGAGAATCTCCCTGACCTGTGTGCCCTTCACTCACCTCGGTGGGACAGGGGAAAGGAATCAGTCAGCATGAGCAGAAATGAGGGCTGCCTTTGGAATAGAAATGACCTGCTCCAAACCGCCTCTTCCTTTCCCAATTAAGCCTCTCCATGTGGAGGCTGCCGGATCACCGGGCAATGGAATGAGACAGAGCAGAAGCAGGCTGCCCGGAAAACTGCTGCGCTTCACTGTGGTGACTGCACACCCCCTCCAGCTGTAGCTGGCTTACCTGCAAAAATCATTAAATTCAAAATCACCATATATATATATATAAACAGACACACAAATATGCTGTACCTGCGGATAGCCAGCAGCAGAGCTAATCACACGCACTACACATTTCATGCAATTTCACACTATTATGAATCTCACAAGGATGCAAATAAAGAGAAAGCCAGGAGCCTGGGGGGAGGGGGGCTTACAGGGGAGGCATCACAGGGTGAGGAGGTCTCTGGTTCTTCCTAAGAACCTTTAAACCCCAAGAAACTTCCCAAAGGCCCTCAGCCATCACTTACCCAGGTGACATGCGCATCGGGAAAAATCATAGGTAGCACGCATTTTTTTTTTTTTTTTATTCTTCCAATTTTATTTTATTTTTAAACTTTACATAATTGTATTAGTTTTGCCAAATATCAAAATGAATCCACCACAGGTATACATGTGTTCCCCATCCCGAACCCTCCTCCCTCCTCCCTCCCCATACCATCCCTCTGGGCCGTCCCAGTGCACCAGCCCCAAGCATCCACAGAGTGAAGTAAGCCAGAAGGAAAAACATAAATACAGTATACTAACGCATATATATGGAATTTAGAAAGATGGTAACAATAACCCGGTGTACGAGACAGCAAAAGAGACACTGATGTATAGAACAGTCTTATGGACTCTGTGGGAGAGGGAGAGGGTGGGAAGATTTGGGAGAATGGCAATGAAACATGTAAAATATCATGTAGGAAACGAGTTGCCAGTCCAGGTTCGATGCACGATGCTGGTAGCACGCATTTAGAACAGAGTGATCCGGGATCCAGAGGCACCACGGAGATGAGATGGAGCAAAGCCCCACCTGGTCCACTGAGCCCCCACCTAGAGCCCGCCAGCCCTTCCCCCACCAAGGTGGGCATGCACAGAGCTCCTGAAGGTGGAGCTCTGAACATCAGCCACAGTCAGGTGTTCCTGCTGTCTGAAGCACCTCATCTGCAAAACAAGCATTGGGTGGATTTGATCTGAGCATCATTGTTTGCCAAGTACTGGTCTAAGGGAGCTTTGGAAGGGTGTTCTAGAAACACATGATCATGTTGACTGTGGGATGCAGAGTCAAGTGGAAAAACCATGACGTCCCAAAGACGACCTCAGTGGGATTCATGGGGCCAGTTAAAGGAGTGACTTCCCAGACCTCTGTCTGAGGCAAAGGTCAACATGGAAGGCTGGACATAGGGACAGCCAGCCAGCTCGGAAACTCCCACTGCACAACTACAGAAGCCCGCACAGATGGTTATGCCGCAGGTGACGGGCTAAGAGTGTTAGTCACTCAGTCATGTCTGACTCTTTGTGATCCCATGAACTGTAGCCAGGGTTCATTTGTCCATGGAATTCTCCTGGCAAGAATACTGGAGTGAGTTTCCATTCTCTTCTCCCAGGGGATCTTCCCAACCCAGGAATCGAATCTGCATCTCCTACACTGCAAGCAGATTCTTTACTGTCTGAGCCACCAGGCTTAATGGATTAGTCCTTTAGAAATATAAATGATAGTGGCTCCCTGAAGCATGAATTTTAAGAGCTCCAGAAATACCCTCAGAAACTTCCCTCGGTTTGAATCTGTTCCATGTCTGTGTTTTCATTTCTGGGTGCATATGTACTTAATTGTGTCCAGCTCTTTGTGACCCCATGGACTGTAGCCCACCAGGCTCCTCTGTCCATGGGATTTCCCAGGCAAGAATACTGGAATGGGTTGCCACTTCCTCCCAAAGGGATCTTCCTGACCCAGGGATCGGTCTTGCATCTCCTGCACTGGCAGGCAGGTTCTTTACCACTGAGCCACCTGGGAAGCCCCTTCATTTCTGGGACCCAGAGTAATAATTCAACTATAAGACTATCCTTGTAAGCCAGTGTCCAGAGCCAGCTGGGTCTGTCTTGTGTTGGGCTTCTAGGGATCTCAGGAAGCAAAGCTTTCAATGTGACCTCAGAATGGGTGCAAGGAGCCCAGAAGCCCACTGAACCCACGGAAGGCAAACATCCTGTGACCACAGCATGCTAACACCCCAGGATCCCATGAACCACAGGACAGGGGAATGAGGTTGCAGTGGTTTTACTAGTAGAGCTTGGGGCAAGAGTCAATGCTGTGCCTCATTTCTGGCCCTGTTCTTATGTGTTTCTCGATTGTGCAGACTGGGTGACAACAGGTAAACAGCCCGCCACAGACTTATTCACAAATCCCTCACAGAGAGACTCCCAGGAGACTTCATCACCAGCTAGACCATGGATTGAGTCTTGACAAATAGATTTTGTTTCCACCACCCACTTGAAAGTAGCACTGTTTCTGCTGCAATCGAATCAATGCACATATGGATCGCTTGTTCAATAAAAGAAACTAAGGAGGAGGTATTTCAGGAACTAGAGAAGTGGCCAAAAAATATAAAGGAAAAATGATTTAACTGCAACATATTGGAATGAACGTCTTAAAGCATGCATATAAGGAAAAGTGCTACAATAGTTATATCAATGAATGGGAGTTCCGTGTTAAAGCCACTTTACTGGTTAAGCCTGGAAAATTTTCCTCTTTTTTTGCCTGACATCGCAAAATTTTTGGTTTGAACTGATTTATCTGATGAAATGCTAGATGTTTCCTGTTGGAATGATGTCTGCCTACTACTAGAAATCTGACAGCTGGGCACGTTATCCACTAGATGTATTTTCTGAGATGATCCCTGTGACGTCAGCCAGTCTGTTACCAAAACCGGTACGAGACTTGGAGAGTATGAACCTGATCAAACTGAGACCAGTTCTCTGCTTCTGGAGACAGGGAACCCCTATCGCTCAGCCTTCCTCTCTCCTCCCTTTCTAATTTCAGCTGCCCAGCCTCCTCCACATGCTGCTCGGGCCACCTGGTTTCCCCCAGCCTGTCTCCCTAATGTATCTTGTCCACACCCGCCCTCCTCAGCTTGGATCTTCTGCCCACTTTCTGGCTACACCCAGCTCAAGCCCTGTCTCCCCCAAGTAGATCCTCGTGACCTCCATAAACCCCTCCCACCTGTAGAACTCTAACTGGTGCACTTTCCACAGTCGGTGTCACAGATCTTGGTTTTAATTCTCTGAATACATGGAGGTTGACTTTCCAAACCCAACACATGTCCTAGAGGGAAGAGACAGAGTTTTATATATATGCAACAAGTGTTTATTAACCAACAAATACAGCTATTTGCTGATAGCATAAATATTATGAAGTCAGTTGGCATGATTAAAGCTCTGTCGTCTGCTGCACAGACATCTAGCAGGTGTCAGACACTGGTGACTTACTTTAAACACAATGCAGAGAACAGAGTTGACAGTGGCCCCCATCTGGGTCTTTGTTGGGGGAGCTGCCTGTCCACCATCGCTGTTACCCTAAAAGGAACTGGAGACAGACCTGAATCCACAATTTTGGAAAAACTACCAAACGCAACATTGAAAGGTCCCCTTTTACCTGTCCTCCCATCTGTATCATCAGGATATGTCATTTTCCTTGTATTTTTTTCCTCCACCATAAAACCTTTGGAGGCCCTTCAAAACAGAAGGCAGATAGAAGCCAGCAAAACAAAAGCTTAAATGGAAACTCAGGTACTTCCCCGGCGGTCCAGCGGTTGAGACGTCACCTCCTAGTGCAGGAAGTGAGGCTTCAATCCTCGCTTCAGGGGGCAGGGGAGTTCAAAAATCAAAAATCAAAACAGAAACAACAGAAGCAATATTGTAACAAATTCAATACAGACTTTAAAAAATGGTCCACATTAAAAAAATTATTTTAAAAAATAAGTGGAAACTCATGGAAGAATATCTGCAAAGAGAAGATGAGCATCTAAAAGATGCTCAGCATCATTAGTCATTAGGAAATGAAAATTACAAACCAGGACAATACCACCACATCCTACTAGAACTGTCAGATTGTTTAAAACTGGCAATGCTAGACGCTGGCAAGGACGTGAAGCAACAGGAACTCTCATCTTTCGCCAGCAGGATGAAGAATGATGCAAGCACCCTGGACCTCACATGCGTGCTTCTTACAAATTTAAACTTACCATACAAGTCGGACTGAGCAACTGAACTGAACCATGCTCCCCAACCCCAACCCCAACCCTAGAAACTTAGCAAAGTGAAAATAGAGACCTCTGTTCACACAAAGATCAAATCCATGAAAACAGGGATGGAAGTTTCATCTAAAAATCACCCCAAACTGGAAACAAACCCAATGTCCCTGAACTGGGCAATTGGCAGACAAATTGATGGACTGTTCATCAGCCTAAAAAGAAAGAATTCTTGATGTATTCAACCACACGGAAGAATCTCAGATGGCTGGTGCTCCCTGGAAAAATCCAGCCTCAAAACACTGCAAACAGTGTGATTCAATTTATATGAAGAGGAAAACCATTAGGGACAGGAAATAGACCAGAGCCATGGTTGCCAGGGGCTGGGGAGGGAGGGGGTAGGAATATCCCATATCTTGATTGTGCTTCTTATATGACTGTAGGCATTTGTCAGAACTCACAGAACTGCATACCAAAAAGGTTGTGATTTACTGTATCTAAATTAGAGCTTAAGAAAAAATATCTCCAAGTTGGCAGCTCTAACTTCAGGCCTGGACTCATCCCGCCCCAGAATCCCTAAACTGTTCCAGGTAGTTCCAGTGGCCATCAGGGATGCTCAGAGCCCTCAGAGCATAGCCAGGGGTTGCATCACAAGCCAGACCTTCACTGGACTCCCCCTCACTCTCCAAATCTCTGCCATCTCTTGGGCCCTCACAGCGAGTAGATGGTGCAGATTTGGGGGACCACTCACAAATGCCATCACTTTAATCAGCAAAACCATCCCCAGAATGCTGGTGTGTCCACCGGCCAGCCCCCCCAGCTGAGGCCAGGCACCCTCCAGGGTGATAGACCACCCCAGCTGACCTGCTGGGCTGTTGTCCGCTGCCAGCCTGAGAGGAGGGTGTGCACGGGTGGGCTTGTCCTGCCTCTTGTCCAGGAGGCCCCCACGGCACTTCCTACCCATCACCCTGGTACTGCATTGTACCCGGAAGTCAGCACTCAGATGACTCACTCCATATGGAGCTGCCTTTATATTAAAATTAACCCTAGACACCCAGTGTTTATTGCACCACTATTTACAATAGGCAAGACATGGAAGCAACCCAAGTGTCCATCAAAAGAAGAAATGGATAAAGAAGACCTAAGGTATATAAGGAGTTCGTCAAGGCTGTATATGGTCACCCTGCTTATTTAACTTATATGCAGAGCATCATGAGAAACGCTGGGCTGGAAGAAGCACAAGCTGGAATCAAGATTGCTGGGAGAAATATCAATAACCTCAGATATGCAGATGACACCACCCTTATGGCAGAAAGTGAAGAGGAACTAAAAAGCCTCTTGATGAAAGTGAAAGTGGAGAGTGAAAAGGTTGGCTTAAAGCTCAACATTCAGAAAATGAAGATCAAGGCATCTGGTCCCATCACTTCATGGGAAATAGATGGGGAAATAGTGTCAGACTCTTTTTGGGGGGCTCCAGAATCACTGCAGATGATGATTGCAGCCATGAAATTAAAAGACGCTTACTCCTTGGAAGGAAAGTTATGACCAACCTAGATAGCATATTCAAAAGCAGAGACATTACTTTGCCAACAAAGGTCCGTCTAGTCAGGCTATGGTTTTTCCAGCAGGTCATGTATGGATGTGAGAGTTGGACTGTGAAGAAAGCTGAGTGCCGAAGAATTGATGCTTTTGAACTGTGGTGTTGGAGAAGACCCTTGAGAGTCCTTTGGACTGCAAGGAGATCCAACCAGTCCATTCTGAAGGAGATCAGCCCTGGGATTTCTTTGGAAGGACTAAATGCTAAAGCTGAAACTCCAGTACTTTGGCCACCTCATGCGAAGAGTTGACTCATTGGAAAAGACTCTGATGCTGGGAGGTATTAGGGGCAGGAGGAGAAGGGGACAGCAGAGGATGAGATGGCTGGATGGCATCACCAACTCGATGGACGTGAGTTTGAGTGAACTCCAGGAGTTGGTGATGGACAGGGAGGCCTGGCGTGCTGCAATTCATGGGGTCGCAAAGGCATGACATGACTGAGCGACTGAGCTGAACTGAAGATATATATGGCGGTGGTGGTGCTCAGTCGCTCAGCTGTGTCCAATGCTTTTGTGACCCCATGGACTAGAGCCCACAGGTTCCTCTGTCCCTGGAATTTCCCAGGCAAGAATACTGGAGTGCATTGCCACTTCCTACCCCAGGAGATCTTCCTGACCCAGGGATCAAACCTGCATCCCCTGCGTCTCCTGTGTTGGCGGGCATATTCTTTACCAGTGTGCGACCAGGAAGACCCAAGTGTACATATACAATGAATAATTTCTCACCCATAAAAAAGAATGAAATAATGCCATTTGCAGCAACATGGATGAATCTAGAGACTGTTATACTGAGTGAAGTAAGTTAGAGAAAGACAAATACCATATGATATCATTTATATGTGGAGTCAAAAAAATGATGCAGGCAAACTTGTTTACAGAATAGAAAAAGACACATAGAATTAGAGGATGGACTGTGGTTGCCATGGGGGAAAGGAGGGGATGGGGAGGGATGAAATGGGAGGTTGCGGTTAACATGCACACATTACTATACGTGCAACAGATAATCAACAAAGACCCACTGTATCGCACAGGGAATTCTACTTAATACTCTATAATAATCTATACGGGAAAAGAAGCTGAAAAAGAATAGATGTATGTATATGCATAACTAAATCGCTTTGCTGTAAACCTGAGACTAACACAATACTGTGAATCAACTATAATATAAAATTTAAAAATTAAAGAAAAATGAGCCCCAGGCACAGAGCTAAAAGTCAAATGTGTATGATTCCTCAGAATGTTTTTAACATTTTCTTTTCTCTCTAATAAAGGATGGCTTCATCGTGAAAGCCATCAGCTGATACAGCTGGAGCACTGCTTTCCAGGCAGCACGCAGAAATATTCCTATGTGAGGTGGGGAGCAGTATCTATGGTAACAGGATGCAGAGGCCTTCAGCACCTGATGGACTGATGAGGACCCATGGCTGTGGCTTGTTCCTGAGAGCTTGTGCCCAGCTCCAGGTCCCTGGAGCAGCATCAGCTGGGAACTTGCTCCTTCTTGGGAGGAATACCGCACATGGGCGAGGACTCAGTGAGCCAGGGTCTCAGAGAAGACTGTCAAGATTTGACTCCTGACACTTAACCCCCTTGAGATCATCTCTGAATGTGGAGTACAGCTCCTACCCTTTCTCTGTGTGGAGATGAAACCACAGATGTGCGCACCGCACTTGGTCCCCTGCGGGCATGGCGAGAGCTCCATCAGTGAGTTATGATCTTCTCATTTTTTTATCATGTAAGAGACTTCAGCTTTATGGGCAGGAAAGGCCATTCTTGGCTTCACTAACAAAGACCCTCAAGACAGGTTCCCAGGATGAGATTCCAGTCCTTCAGTTCAATCAGGGTTCAGAGCTGAGCCTTGAGGCAACCAGCCCTGAGCAGGTGGTTGTTCCTGATATCTGCTCTTCTCACCTGTGTGCCCTGACCTGTCATCTCTGTAATTACACTGGAATACACTTCTCATCACAGGCACCAGGAGAACCCACAAGTGAGCAGGCAGCTGGTTAAGGAAGAGAAAAGCAAAGGTTGACCTCATTTGGATAAAAAAGGATCCACCCGAACCTCTCCCAGGCAAAGGTCTTACCACACCAGTGCTCAACAGCTTAGCACAGACATGTTCTTTCCTTTCCTCTTTTTTTTTATTATGAGGATTTTTGTGAGTTTTGTTCTTTTCTGAATTCAGTAGAATTACACAGCTTGGAAATAACTGCAAGAATCTGAATGTTCAGCAGGAAGAGAGCCTCAGGCATTGAGCACTCTTGAAGCCTCTGCTCCTAAGTACAGGCCTGAACCCAACAAATCAGCAACTTCAGAGGAGCTGAGATTAGTGCATGTGAACCATGCAGGGTCCAGCGATGACTGAGAAAGTAAGAGGAAGGGTGAGCACGCGTCCAGACAGCGCCTTCCGACAGGAATAGTGAGGACAGTGACCAGTTCAGGGTCACCAGCTGGAAAGGAGCAGCGAGAGTAGCAAGATGCCAGAACACCAGCTGGAATATTTGCAGGACTGAGAAAAGGGCTCACTGGGCAGGGGTGTGCATTTACTTGAACAGCAACAATGTGGAGGAGAAGAGCCCTCTGTGGCTGCAGAGAATAGAACTCAGACTAAAGTGATAAACATTTCACAGAAAGGCCACTGTGCATGTTTAAAATAAAATCAAAATTTGTCGACACCGCCTACATGGTCCTGTCTAATCTGACCTCTTCCCCTCTCTCTGATCTCGCCTCCCTCCACCCGCTCTTTGTTCCCTGTGCCCAGTCGGCCTTGCAGGACTTCCTCCAGCAGGCCACAGGACTTTGGCACTTGCCATCCTCTCTTTCTGACATTAAGTGGCCTTTCCCTTCCTTGAGTTGGATCCAGTTTAAATACCATTTATTCAGAGAAGTCTTCCTGGACCTTCCCGGCTGACGTCAACACCCAGAATCACTTTTTGCTGCAATAATTATCCAGTTTGATTTATTAATAAACCCTGGTGCTCATCATTCTCTAAAAGTAGTTTGTGTATTTGTCTGCGGATAAGGACTGTGTCTTTCTCTTACATTTGCCACCTATGCTCAGCTCCTGGGTGGGTATCTGATGAATAGGAGGGCTCGGCAGTGATTTATCAGGTGAGTGCACGAGTGCGAGAAGAACAAGATGCTCTGCTGGGTCTGAGTGGCTCTGTCCCTCAAGGAGAGGTAGAAGGGCCAGCAGTTCTGTCTTCATGCAAAGGAGACCATCTCTCCCACACCAAAGAGACAGCAGCCCTTCCCTCCCCACTTCCTATGCCTCACCCTAGTCTCCAGCATGTGGAAGCCAAATGGTGTTTTTTTCAATCACAGCTTTTGTTTTTGAAAATCCTGAGATTTCTGGTAATTTGATGTATCAAGCAATAATCAATATCTCTCTTTAGGGCACTTTTAGCCCAACTGTATTTTTAACCTATTTTTCTCCAAACACAGGTTTTTCTCTGGACTGAAAATCCATAGCATTTCTAAATTCAGATCTCCCAGGGTCCATGTTTTCAACGCTATGAACTCTAATTAACTGTGAGTTTATAAAGTGATAATTGCCTGGCACATCTTGGGAGGGTCCAAGAAAGTGTGTCTCCAAGGGCTTGTGCCCAGCAGTCCTCAAGGTCACCCATGGACAAGGCCGCCCTCAATGTTAATCTGGTGCTGGAGGGAGAAAAAAGCTTATTTAATTGGGGAGTACTTAATATATCATTTTTGTATTAAAACAAACACAGCCTTGTAGAGTAAATTCACTAGATTTTTAAAGACAAGGCTTCAATAGTCAAGGGTGAGGGGGTCACTTTTATGCTAAGTTCAGTTTTCCAGAACTCCGTGCAGCCAGAAGAGACCAGGTGACATAATTCTAGCCAAGGGGTTTTGCTCACAAATCCAGTCTGTAGGAAGTATGTCACTTCTCGAATAAAATGACAAAGCTGTACCCTGCCTGGAATACAAGGATGATGGACACATGTGCCAGAAGAATTTTCCTGCCATGAAGGCGAAGGTCATGCCCAGAAGGAAAAGTGGGGAAGTGGACAGGCCCTGGTTCCTGGACCTCAGAACCCGCCCCCTAGATCCCCAAGACCTGTTGTATTGGAGAGAAGCAAAACCTTGACCAGTGCTAGAGTTAATGAAACCCTAAGTGTGAACTCCTGGTTTGGCCTCTGTAACAGAGATGGTTAAACCTCTTTCTCCCTGGTCCCTGCCCGACCCTCAGCCTGACATGGCACAAGGCCCTGCTTGACCACTAGAGATACATTCCTGCATGTGCAGCTTATCCCACCCCATCTGTCCAACCTCTGAGAAGCCTTCAGGGATTACCACCAGACCATCTTCCTCTTTTTTGCAATTGTCTTTTCAAATTAAATCTCTCCTAAGCAAAGCTCAGCTTTGTTTTTGTTTGACAGAGGAAACAAACATGTGGGGAGAGAGCATGGAATCTTACAGTCTCTGGGCTGTCAGGGTGACCAGAGGCTGTCAGAAGTCAGAGGTCCAACCTTTTGACTTGGTTGTGAGCAAATTCAGTCCAGGGCAGAGGAAGTCATTGTCCAGCTCTGTGCCCTGGTAGTGATGGGTTTCAGGCCACGTCTAACTCCCATGTCCACAGTCTTTGCAGAGCTTCCCACCCTAAAGGCAACCCTAGGTGAGTCCTGTGCTTGACATTGACCCAGACCCCCCCATCCCACGCACACAGCGTCCTGTATACACACATGCGCAGGAAGCCACACACATGTCTACATATCCTGGTCAATCAGATTGCTGCTGAGTTTTGCTTTCTTCACACCCCATTCTGAAGTTCAGTTGACAGATCAAAATGGAAATTAACCAGGAGGCCTCACAGTGGATGTGCTCAGACAGGCACCAAATCACGAGGCCTTGTGGAGGCCGCCTTTCTGTGTCTCCTTCCCTGGAAAATCGTGCCACCTCTCCATGGCCACTCCCACCAGAGGCTGCCTTTCTTCTGCCCTGCCACCCATCAGGGTGATGTTGGAGCTGTTGGTAGTGACCACACAGAGTGCAGACAAAGCATCCACTCTTCCTGGAGGAAGGAGGGAGAGGGGTTTTATTCTGAGAATAGATGTCTTAATGTACACAGTGAAACTCTCCTCCCATTGAAGAAAATCCTCCCAATAAACAGTTGCTGAGGACTTGCTTTGGGTCAAGTCACATATCAGGCACCTAAGACATGTTTCCACCTTCCAGAACCTCACCATGAAAGGGTACAGAAGTAATTACAGTGATGCAAACGTTGACAATGACAGTCATGTAAACGTTGTTGTTGTTCAGTCGCTCAGTCATGTCCAGCTGTTTGTGACTCCATGGACTGCAACACGCCAGGCTTCCCTATCCTTCACTATCTCCCAGAGTTTGTTTAAACTCATGTCCATTGAGTCAATGATGCCTTCCACCCATCTCATCTTCTGTCACCTCTTAAATGTAAAGTGTGTGATATATGCACATAAACACATAAATATATGTAAAATGTACATAAATAAATACATAAACATACATACTTCATGGGTATATATGTATTTTTTGTTTATAGGCTTCACCACACCAAAACCTTGGGACAGGACTACTGGTCAGGTCAGTCACCATTCCCTTTTTTACAAACGGAGAAACTAGACTTAGAGCTTAAGTAAAGCAGAAAAAGACTCCTTCTTGAACAGAAGTCATGACTGAATGTTTCAAAATTTAACTCTAACTATCTTATTGCAGGGCTTCCCTGGTGGCTCAGTAGTAAAGAATCCTCCTGACAATGAAGGAGACATGGGTTCAATTCCTGGTCTGGGAAGATCCTCTGGAGAAGGAAACAGTAGTCAATTTCAGTATTCTTGCCTGGGAAATACCATAGACAGAGGAGCATGGCAGGCTACAGTCTATGGAGTCACAAACAGTTGGAGACAACTGAGCCACTAAGCATATGCATACACATCTTATTCCAAAGCCAGAAAACTCAATCATCTCCCAACTTCACATAAGGTGGCAATTCCAGTGGACAGCAACTGTTATGAAGGAGGTGTGCAAAGGTCCTAAATCCATCCTGAAAGCTTACTGTGAAATCACAATGCTATAATTGAATGACTCTCAGATGTAGGCCCAGCTGACTCATCCTGGAAGAAACAGTGTGAACTTTGCAGGTATGGTATGTTCAGTTCATGTATGAACTGACAGATAATAGCCTAGAGTTCACTCTGTCTTACCCTTTGAAAATCTGATCTAAACAAATAAGTCTTAGGTGACTTTGTAGAAAGTGTCAGGCATTGGAGTGACTTGACTTCCGTTCACGGTTTTCAAAGCAACCCTATCAGAAAGAGACAACTGTGGACCAAGCTGGCTCAAGTGAAAGGCCAACTTTGAAAAGGGTAATACTGCTTCATAAGAGAGGCAGTCATCTAATAGTGGGGAATTTGCATCTGTGCGGCATTCAGCTTGTTGTGAGATGTTACTCTGGGAGAGATACATGAAAAAAAGGCACCCTTACACAGATATTTAGTTGGAAAAGGGAGAGGTATTTTAATAGTCTCTTTGGGTGGTTGTGGACATTCTTCTCTGATACTAAACCAAAAATCAGTAAGTGCTGGTTTCCCAAAGGTAAGGTACAGTGCAAGTCTGAAATTTGAGCAAACTCTGGGAGATACTGTAGGATAGGGAAGCCTAGTGTGCTGAAGTTCATGGTGTTGCAGAGTCCGACATGACTTAGAGCTTGAGCAACAACAACTCTACGTGGTACCTAGGTCTGAAAAACTATGGTTGACCTGTCAGATAGTCATTCAAGGAAAAATGCTGTTTCTCTGAAAAAAAGGAAGACAGTACATCTGGCAACTCAAACATCCTCAAGAAACTTTCCTCGAGAAAACCCTCAAGCTCTGGTTTGAGCACAAGTGTTTTGTGCTTCCCAAGTCATCACACACAATATTTTTATCAGAGCATGCAGAAGTCACAATGTAATAAAATTAACACTTTTACTGCTCCCTCAAGGAAATCCTTAAGTGAAACTGACATAGCTTCACTTCGCAGAAGTGCCTGGAGATGAAGATAGTAACTTCGGTACTCCCTGCCAGAGGTCCGGAATGCTCACCACCACAGCTCCTGACCATCAATGCAAACGTCATCCCAAGGCAAGATAAACACTGTCTTAGTGTAATTATGAAAAGAGTTTTGACTTTATAGACCCCTTAAAGGAGACTGAGGGTCCCCCAGATGTCTGTGGAGTTCATGGCATGAAATTTTGTAGTCAAGGACAAACTTAGCTTCCTCCTCCCCCAGCTGACCTTGATTCCCCAGCTCTCAGAGACCCAAGGTCAACCTGCTCCATTAATCCCTTGGCTCTGCTTCAGCTCGTCCCATATCTGACACCCCCTGTCCTGGAACAATGGTCAATACACAAAGGGTATTGATGATGAGAGCCCTAGTGCCACCCCAGGCCCCAAGTTGGGAAACCCCAGTGTCCTCCTCCTGGTTTCTTTTTTCATTAATTGTCTCCATATCTTGAAAATGTGTCTATCTTGCTACTCCTTAATTCATGAAGCACTTATTAAGCACCCTAATGAGCTGATCCCTGGGCTACTCATCTTTACTGTCCTCCTCTTTAGAAAAGAGGAGATGCACCCAGACTTCCTGGGCAAAGCAAAAAATTAACCCTTCCCCTGAGTCTCAAACATTTTATTTTCAGCTAAAGTTTATTTATTAGCACATATACGCCTAGCTATTAATCACATTATTTTTAATTAAGGAATTTTCCAGGGTCAAGTTGCCAACTGAAGTTGCTAGGCAGTTTGCCCAAGTAAGGACTTCATTAAGAACAAGGCAAAAATCAAAAAGGTGCAGAGAGTTCAACTGGGAAGAAATCGCCTAGAGAAGCAGGACTAGCTGAGTTTTCTTAATTTACTTTCTCACCCCTGACTCTGTCTTTCACCCTCCTGGCCCCCAGTTATTGTGGATGAACAGGGGCCCGCTCTGTAGGAACCACAATCTTATCTCTCTGGCTTTGCACATAGAAGTAATTCCAGGAGGTCAAAGGGGAAATGAGAAAGGGCTGCCTGGGTACAGAACTAAGGGTTAGTTGTGCGATTCTATCCATTAAGACATATTCAGATGTAAGCAACAGAATCACCAGCTAAGAATTTGTCAAACAGGAAAGATATGTAATTTTCTCCTGTAGCAGGGAGTTTGGAAAGAGAGACTCTCAGATGTGGTGCAGTGGTCCACCAGGGACCCAGACCCATCCTCTTCTCTTCCTCTGTCATCTTTGCCACTTTGGGGCTGTTAATCCTGGGCTTATAGCCCTGTGTTTGCATGTCCTTGAGTGACACTTCCACCCATAACCATATTCAAGACAGAAGGAAGGAAGGATTAGCTTTGCTGTCTATCTTTCAACCAGGACATAAACACCTTTCAACCTTCCGCAGTCTCCCCATCATGTGTTACTGGCCAGGAATGACTTCATGCCCATGAGTCACCTAGCCTGCAGCAAATGGGTGGCATGAGACCAAGATGGTGATGCTTGGCTGCTCAAGGCATGAAGCTGCCTGAACAGGAATGGGGTTTCCTAAAGTCAGAAGAGGAGTAACCATGCCCTTAGGAAGACAACCAATGGCACATTATGGGTTGTTAGTCTCAAAGCCCATTTCTTAGGACAGCATGATTCTCCCACCCAGCTGACCATTATGAGTGGCACCTAAGGGGCAACAGTCACTCATGTTCTTTGGGAGTGAAGGACGGCTTTCAACTCTATCTAACAGTAGTAGGAGTCCCAGAGAAACAAAAAGACCCCCTCCATCAGTTGGGAGATTCCCTGGTAGCTCAGATGGCAAAGAATCTGCCTGTAATACAGGAGACCCAGGTTCAGTCCCTGAGTCAGGAAGATCCCCTGGAGAAGGGAATGGCTACGCCTTCCAGTATTCTTGCCTGGAGAATCCCATGGACAGAGGAGACAGGCGGGCTACAGTCTCAGTTTAGTTCAGTTCAGTCACTCAGTCGTGTCTGACTCTTTGAAACTCCGTGAATCGCAGCACACCAGGCCTCCCTGTCCATCACCAACTCCCAGAGTTCACTCAAACTCATGTCCGTTGAGTTGGTGATGCCATCCAGCCATCTCATCCTCTGTCGTCCCCTTCTCCTCCTGCCCCCAATCCCTCCCAGTGTCAGAGTCTTTCCCAATGAGTCAACTCTTCGCATAAGGTGGCCAAAGTACTGGAGTTTCAGCCTCAGCATCAGTCCTTCCAATGAACACCCAGGACTGATCTCCTTTAGGATGGACTGATTGGATCTCCTTGCAGTCCAATGGACTCTCAAGAGTCTTCTCCAACACCACAGTTCAAAAACATCAATTCTTCGGCGCTCAGCCTTCTTCACAGTCCAACTCTCACATCCATACATGACTACTGGAAAAACCATAGCCTTGACTAGACGGACCTTTGTTGGCAAAGTTATGTCTCTGCTTTTGAATATGCTGTCTAGGTTGGACATAACTTTCCTTCCAAGGAGTAAGCGTCTTTTAATTTCATGGCTGCAATCACCATCTGCAGTGATATGAGGTTGCGAAAAGTTAGACCCGACTGAGCAACTAACACTTTCATCACAAGCTAAGACTCAAAGCCAAGTTGTCCTGAAACCAACACCCATGCTCTTGGCTCATCCTGAGGATGTGGACATTCCATGGACAGAGGAGCCTGGCAGGCTGTAGTCTATGGGGTCACAAAAGAGTCGACCATGACTTGGTGACTAAACAACAACAATGTACAACAAAGAAGCAAAGACCTTTTACAAATAGGATAATTTAAGCAAATTCATGGTATTTTGGAGGATCAAGGGCGAGCACAACCCACTGTCTGGAAATGTCAATCTTCTGGCAACATTAGGTGAGGGAGAAAACCTCCCTACAAAGGAGAAAACAGCTTACCAAGGAGATCTTTATATTATAACAAAGCATTTACAAGCTAAATAGCCATATTGGCAGTAGATTAGATTGAATGGATAGAAAGATAGATTGATAGATAGAGATGTATAGAATATTAACCTCATTGCATGTATACCTACTCACAATATTGGATAATAATAACATTCAGGAAATTCCTTGGCATTCCAGAGTTAGGACTCCGAGCTTCTACTGCAAGAGGCACAGTTTCGATCCCTGGTTGGGGAACTAAGATCCTGCAAGCCATGTGGCTCAGCCAAAAAAATAAACCAAATTGTAAAAATAAAATAGCATTCAGATGGAAAACTGAGTTACCAGGAAACTTGAGAGTATCCGAACTTTTCTAAGGGCCCAAAGCTACTCTCTGTGAGAGGTTTTCTTGGGCCAGCTCATTAGTGAGGCTCTTGGTCATTTCTGACTCTTCCCACACAGGTTTGAATCGCAGGGCATAATGAGATGGAATGTGAGTGAACAGTCTCATCTGCAAATGGGAACATAACTGAAGCTGCTTCGCTTGGGAACCCACCAGCCTCTGAGAAAGTAGCATCAGAGGTCAGAGTGGCACCTGTACTTGTCACCACCCAGAGGTGCCTGAGCTCGCTGACAGCCTTTAAGTCACTGACTCTTGGGGGAGAAATCAAGACCTCCAGCCTTTTTAGTAAATCACTGCAGAGAATGGCAGAGGAAAAGAAATGAAAATCTGTTCCTTTAGTTCCTCATAGCTTCAGAAATCACTCAGGGGGCTGGGGACATACCTAGACTGGTATATGATTAATAATTCAGGGGTCTCATTTGTGTAGAAGCAAAGATCCCCTGGAGGAGGTCGTGGCAAGCCACTCCAGAATTCTTGCCTGGGAGATCCCATGGACAGAGGAGCCTGGTGGGCTACAATCTATGGGGTCGCACAGAGTCAGACACAACTGAAGTAACATGGCATGAACTCATACTTGTGTAGAAAGAATAGACATAAAAGAAGGTCGCTCCATCTTCTTTCCCATCTCATGCATTTTTCTTATCATGTATTCACTCTCTAGTGAAGGTAATTTGATAAACCGTGTTTTGTTTTCCGTGTCCTGGCCCCAAGCGGTCTGGGTCTGGGCCCCACTCCACTCTGAGCACAGATGCCTGGATTCCATCACTGATCTGGTTGACTCTGACCCGGGCTCACACCCCTGGCTCTGCCAGCCTGGGCAACGGGTCTCTTCTGGGGAAGCATCACTGTCTCAGGGCACAAGGCAACCAGGCTCCTTGTCTGCAAGAGTGATGGCTAATTTCATGTGCCAATTTAACCAGCCCACCACAGGCCCAGATGGTTGGTTAAAAGCCATCTCTGTGTGTTTCCAAAAGATTAGCATTTCAATCTGCAGACTCCCCCCAGTGTGGATGGACCGTATCCTGAAACACAAAAAATGTTGAGGAACCAGGAATTCACTGCTGCCTGACTGTCTGAGTGGGACTGGGGTCTTCTTGGGCTGAGACTCATCACCTGGTCTCAGGGCTTCCAGGTCAGCCAACATCACCACCAGCTTTCCTGGGCCTCCAGCTGGTGGGTGGTGGACCATGTAATTTCTCAGCCTCTTTAACTCCATGAGGCAATGCTTCATAACAAATCTCTTTATATTTAAATATATAAATCTCATATAGAAAAACCCTAGTAGATATAATATATATCCTTTGTGTATAAGTCTCATACGAAAGAAAAGTGAAAGTGTTAGTCACTCGGTCATGTCTGACTCTTTGTGACCCCATGGACTGTAGCCCTCCAGGCTTCTCTATCCATGGGATTCTCCAGACAAGAATACTGGAGTGGATAGACATTCTCTTCTTCAGGAGATCCTCCTGACCCAAGGATCGAACCCAGGTCTCCCACACTGCAAGCAGATTCTTTGTGGTCTGAGCCACTGGGGAAACCCACAAGTTTCATATCAGATCAGATCAGATCAGTTGCTCAGTCGTGTCTGACTCTTTGTGACCCCTTGAATCGCAGCACGCCAGGCCTCCCTGTCCATCACCAACTCCCAGAGTTCACCCAGACTCACGTCCATCGAGTCAGTGATCCCATCCAGCCATCTCATCCTCTGTCGTCCCCTCCTCCTCCTGCCCCTAATCCCTCCCAGCATCAGAGTCTTTTCCAATGAGTCAACTCTTCGCATCAGGTGGCCAAAGTACTGGAGTTTCAGCTTTAGCATCATTCCTTCCAAAGAAATCCCAGGGCTGATCTCCTTCAGAATGGACTGGTTGGATCTCCTTGCAGTCCAAAGGACTCTCAAGAGTCTTCTCCAACACCACAGCTCAAAAGCATCAATTCTTTGGCGCTCAGCTTTCTTCACAGTCCAACTCTCACATCCATACATGACCACTGGAAAAACCATAGCCTTGACTAGACGGACCTTTTTTGGCAAAGTTATGTCTCTGCTTTTGAATATGCTATCTAGGTTGGTCATAACTTTCCTTCCAAGGAGTAAGCGTCTTTTAATTTCATGGCTGCAGTCACCATCTGCAGTGATTTTGGAGCCCGAAAAAATAAAGTCTGACAAGGTTTCCACTGTTTCCCAATCTATTTCCCAGGAAGTGATGGGACCAGATGCCATGATCTTCATTTTCTGAATTTTGAGCTTTAAGCCAACCTTTTCACTCTCCTTTTTCACTTTCATCAAGAGGCTTTTTAGTTCCTCTTCACTTTCTGCCATAAGGGTGGTGTCATCTGCATATCTGAGGTTATTGATATTTCTCCCGGCAGTCTTGATTCCAGCTTGTGCTTCTTCCAGCCCAGCATTTCTCATGATGTACTCTGCATATAAGTTAAATAAGCAGGGTGACAGTATACAGCCTTGACGTACTCCTTTTCCTATCTGGAAACAGTCTGCTGTTCCATGTCCATTTCTAACTGTTGCTTCCTGACCTGCATATAGGTTTCTCAAGAGGCAGGTCAGGTGGTCTGGTATTCCCATCTCTTTCAGAATTTTCCACAGTTTATTGTGATCCACACAGTCAAAGACTTTGGCATAGTCAATAAAGCAGAAATAGATGTTTTTCTGGAACTCTCTTGCTTTTTCCATGATCCAGCGGATGTTGGCACTTTGATCTCTGGTTCCCCTGCCTTTTCTAAAACCAGCTTGAACATCTGGAAGCTCACGGTTCACATATTGCTGAAGCCTAGCTTGGAGAATGTTGAGCATTACTTTACTAGCATGTGAGATGAGTGCAATTGTGCGGTAGTTTGAGCATTCTTTGGCATTGCCTTTTCTTTGGGATTGGAATGAAAACTGACCTTTTCCAGTCCTGCGGCCACTGCTGAGTTTTCCAAATTTGCTGGCATAGTGAGTGTAGCACTTTCACAGCATCATCTTTCAGGATTTGAAATAGCTCAACTGGAATTCCATCACCTCCACTAGCTTTGTTCGTAGTGATATTTTCTAAGGCCCACTTGACTTCACATTCCAGGATGTCTGGCTCTAGGTCAGTGATCACACCATCGTGATTATCTTGGTTGTGAAGCTCTTTTTTGTACAGTTCTTCTGTGTATTCTTGCCACCTCTTCTTAATATCTTCTGCTTCTGTTAGGTCCATACCATTTCTGTCCTTTATCGAGCCCATCTTTGCATGACATGTTCCGTTGGTATCTCTGATTTTCTTGAAGAGATTTCTAGTCTTTCCCATTCTGTTATTTTCCTCTATTTCTTTGCATTGATCACTGAGGAAGGCTTTCTTATCTCTCCTTGCTATTCTTTGAAGCTCTGTATTCAGATGCTTATATCTTTCCTTTTCTCCTTTGCTTTTCACTTCTCTTCTTTTCACAGCTATTTGTAAGGCCTCCCCAGACAGCCATTTTGCTTTTTTGCATTTCTTTTCCATGGGGATGGTCTTGATCCCTGTCTCCTGTACAATGTCATGAACCTCATTCCACAGTTCATCAGGCACTCTATCTATCAGATCTAGTCCCTTAAATCTATTTCTCACTTCCACTGTATAATCATAAGGGATATGATTTAGGTCATACATGAATGGTCTAGTGGTTTTCCCTACTTTCTTCAATTTTAGTCTGAATTTGGCAATAAGGAGCTCATGATCTGAGCCACAGTCAGCTCCCAGTCTTGTTTTTGCTGACTGTATAGAGCCTCTCCATCTTTGGCTGAAAAGAATATAATCAATCTGATTTCAGTGTTCACCATCTGGTGATGTCCATGTGTAGAGTCTTCTCTTGTGCTGTTGGAAGAGGGTATGTAATGACCAGTGTGTTCTCTTGGCAAAACTCTATTAGCCTTTGCCCTGCTTCATTCTGTGTTCCAAGGCCAAATTTGCCTGTTACTCCAGGTGTTTCTTGACATCCTGCTTTTGCATTCCAGTCCCCTCTAATGAAAAAGATATCTTTTTTGGGTGTTAGTTCTAAAAGGTCTTGTAGGTCTTCCTAGAACCATTCAACTTCAGCTTCTTCAGCGTTACTGGTTGGGGCATAGACTTGGATCACTGTGATATTGAATGGTTTGCCTTGGAAACGAACAGAGATCATTCTGTTGTTTTTTGAGATTGCATCCAAGTACTGCATTTTGGACTCTTTTGTTGACCATGATGGCTACTCCATTTCTTCTAAGGGATTCCTGCCCACAGTAGTAGATATAATGGTCATCTGAGTTAAATTCACCCATTCCAGTCCATTTTAGTTCGCTGATTCCTAGAATGTCGATGTTCACTCTTGCCATCTCCTGTTTGACCACTTCCAATTTGCCTTGATTCATGGACCTGACATTCCAGGTTCCTGTGCAATATTGCTCTTTACAGCATCGGACCTTGCTTCTATCACCAGTCACATCCACAGCTGGGTGTTGTTTTTGCTTTGGCTCCATCCCTTCATTCTTTCTGGAGTTATTTCTCCACTGATCTCCAGTAGCATATTGGGCACCTACTGACCTGGGGGGTTCCTCTTTCAGTATCCTATCATTTTGCCTTTTCATAGTGTTCATGGGGTTCTCAAGGCAAGAATACTGAAGTGGTTTGCCATTCCCTTCTCCAGTGGACTACATTCTGTCATGACCCGGCCATCTTGGGTGGCCCCACACAGCATGGCTTAGTTTCATTGAGTTAGACAAGGCTGTGGTCCTAGTGTGATTAGATTGACTAGTTTTCTGTGATTATATATATATATATATATATATATACATACACACATATGAAATATATGTTTGAATGTTTGATTCTCTTCCCCCTGGAGTACCCTGACTGATACCTCCCAGTAGCCACAGAACATAAGTTGACTCCATGCAGCAGTTCTTAAAATGTGGTCTCAGACCAGCACCAGCAGCATCTGGGAACTTGTGAGAAATACAGATACTCAGACTCCACCCAGATAATAAGCTGAATCAGAACCCCTGTATGTGGAGCTGAATCAGAACCCCTGGGGAAAAGGCTACCACTCCAGTATTCTGGCCTGGAGAATTCCATGGACTATGTAGTCCATGGGGTGGCAAAGAGTCAGATACGACTGAACGACTTTCACTTTCCCCTTTCTTTCACTTTCAGGGTCCCCTGGAGGCTTCCTTAAGTGCACACCACAGGCTCCGTGTCCAGGGGTTCTCCAAGTTGGGCATTGCTCAGAGTCTATACATATATATTATATACATATACATATATATATATATATATATATATATATAAAATGACCGCTAGCAATGATTCAGAATCATTCTTTAAAGTTGCAGGTGATGGGAACCAAACGGAAACTCACTAGGGCACAAAACAGTAGAAAAATGTGGAGGGATCTGGCTTCAGGCTCCACTGGATCCAGATGTCCAGTGTCATTCACTGACTCTAATTGGCCAGACCAAGGTCAAGTGATTACCAGGACCCTTGAGGACAGAGAGTCAAGGGAGGTGCGGTGTGTTAGAGAAAACCACAGCCAGGAAGAAAAGGGGAGAGCAACAGGAAAAAACAGAAATTGCAGGCACTCCTTTCACAGGTAACAGTATTTGCCGTCCCCACATTTCAAATGAGCAAACAGAGGACCAGGGACATCAGGCAATGTTCTGAAGTTCCAGCCTGCTCCAGCTGACTCTGCATCTTCACAATGAGTCACCAAGGATGTCCTAGAGAATAATAAAGTGTGCGTGACCTCAGAGAGGGGCCCCAGGATGTCCTGGCTCAGCCCCTTATCATTCAAATGACAAGCTGTGCTTTTCCCAGTTCTCTATGAATAAGAACTCTGGCCAAGCATCATTCATGTTCAGCCAACCCTCATAGTTTTAGGGGGGCCTCTGGAGACAAGTCTGTCTTTGGGCATCAGCACGTGTGGTCCAGGTTATCCGCTTCCCCACACAAGCTCCTCCATGTGGAACTGCAGAGCCTGGTACAGACCCAAGCATCGCTAGCTCTGGTCATGGAGGAATGGGGCCCCTTCCGAGAGCAGCCTGTAGAAATGGCAGCAGCCTGGGAACCAACTTCTCTTGAATCAGTTGTTCACCCCAGCTCCCATACATCATGGGAGATTATCGGAGGGTCCATAATGAAGCCAGTGATTTTCATAATAAGGAGGTTCTCAGGAGCAGAGTGGAGGAGAGAGCACTCAGAGAAAAGTGCAGAAACGAGCTCTTGGTCAAGTGAGTGAGTCAGGACAGAAGCCAATTAAAGCCAGAGCCGCTCAGGGGCCCCAAACTGAAATGTCAGCGGATTCCATGTAACTTGTTAATATAAAGGACCTAATTTAAAGCTAGAGACTTTTTCTCTCTTGGTTTCATTCTCTACAGAAACAATCATTCACTCAAAGCCACCAACAAGAAAAACTCTGTCCTGTCCTCTCCATCCCAGAAATGTACACAGTGATTCAAATATATATAAAAAAATAGATGTTTAAGAGACATTTACAGCTTCCCAGGTAGTGCTAGCGGTCAAGAACCCGCCTGCCAATGCAGGAGACATAAGAGTTGCAGGTTCGATCCCTGGATGGGGAAGATTCCCTAGAGGAGGGCATGGCAACCCACTCCAGTATTCTTGCCTGGAGAATCCCATGAACAGAGGAGTCTGGTGGGCTACAGTTCATGGGGTTTCACAGAGTCAGACATGACTGAAATGACTTAGCTACGCGCACACAAGAGATACTTACAAAAAGGAGCTTCAAATATTTTTAGATATCATGCAAGGCTGAGGAAGGGGGAGTGTTGAGAAAAGCAACTGTCTTGTGATAAATCCAATGAAAACATGCTTAAAATAAGAAGTCCAGGGGGAACTCTGTCATGAGCAAACAGGCGCCAGAACACCTGCAGAAATATTGAATTCAACATATTTGTAGAGGCATAGCCAAAATTTCTGTTAGAAAAGTTACTAAGTATCTGACTCACATGTTTATATTTAAACTTTTCTGGAAGAATCTGAATCAGTTTCATCCATTGTTTCTCTGCCCAGTTTTTGTGGGGAACATGAAAAATTTTTACCTAGTTCTGATGATGTGTCTGGACTCTGGTCCTCAGAAGAGAGAGAAAACTACCCTTTATTGAGAAACCCTATCTGGTGAAAACAGTGATTACAGAATTAAAATGTGGTGCAAATAGTAAAGAATCTGCCTGCCGGTGCAGGAGATGCAAAAGATGTGGGTTCAGTCCCTTGTTTTGGAAGATCCCTGGGGAAGGAAACAGCAACCCACTCCTGTATTTTTGCCTGGAAACCCCCATGGACAGAGGAGCCCGGCAGGCTACAGTCCATGGGGTTGCCAAAGAGTCAGACATGACTAAAGTGACTTAGAACATGCCACTGCTTTCATTGAAAAGCAAAGCACACAAATTCCGAAGCACTATTTACCTTGCTGAAAATAAGCTGTGCGGTTTCCAGGTATGTTAGGGTTTGCCTTATGTATGTAGGAGGTTTGCTGTCATGACTTTTAAATGTTAGAACATTTCGTAAGTCAGCTCTTCTCAACCCTGTTTCAACACACACACACACACACACACACACTATAGCAGTGTGATTATATTATCCTTCTGTCATGATTCTGATTTTACATATACAATGTGCTGGGTAGACACTAACATCTCCAGCTTCTCAGGATTAGTTTTGAAAGTTGTATCTCATTTCAAACGGAAATGACAAAAGGCTCATTTGGCTCCAGTTTTCTGCCCAGAGGTTAGTTATCAGCAGAGGAGGCCTGGAGAAAATCCTCCTGATTTCTCTCCGGTTCCCGTGGAAGGATTATGAAAAGTCACGTTTGCTCCTGGAGCTTCTAGAAGCTGCTTGGCACGAGGTCTCATTACCGTGTCCCGGGACCAAGCAGGGTCTTCTCCGGGAGGCACAGAAGGGCCTCTGCACACGGATCGTGCTAGAAGGTTAAACCAATAATACTGATTTTCTTTAAAGAGGAATTTACCTTTACTGATGCAGAGATGCAAGTGAGTCGTGAGGATTTAGAATAATCTCCCTGAGAAACAAAAGCAAATACTGTACAAACACAAACGGGTGACACGTGCTCTGCAGGCTGCCCCTGAGCTGCTTCATTTTTCCCGATCCCTTTAATCCTGCGAGGGAATCTCGCCCAGTTCTAGAGCCTATTTGAATGTGGCAGTGACAATTTCCCCGCCAGGCAGCAGCAATAAGTCTTCCGTCTTCTTGTCCTTTTTCTCTGCTTTAAAATATTAATACACACTCTCTGAACGCATTGCCAATGAAATGTAGATTCTGGAGTGAAATGCATTTGCCATGTGACTGCAAAAATAATTAATCTTGGATTATACTTACCACAGAAATAATTGACCGGCCCTAGATCATCCCCACCACTTACCTACATTAAGGTTTTGTGAAAATAAGTACTAAGACTAATTGATATTGGGGATAAAAGCACAGCCCAAGGAAAAAAACGTAAAAAATCACCAGATGAAAACAAAGCGGGAGTTCCCAGTGCGGCCACGTAGTTGTGTTTGAAACACTTATGTGATAGAGTGGGCCCTTTTGTGTAATGGGACTCAGGGAGGAAGCTTTTGTGCAAAAGCCTCAGTCTGTACATCTTAATATTCCTTATTTTGATAGAACGTTCAGTGTGACACTCACTGCTACTGGTTAATCCCTTTGGTTGCATTGACAGCTGTTGTTCAGTTGCTAAATTGTGTCTGACTCTGTGACTTCACGGACTGCAGCACGCCAGGCTTCCCTGTCCTTCACTATCTCCTGGAGTTTAATCAGATTCATGTCCACTGAGTTGGTGATGCTATCCAACCATCTCATCTTCTGCAGTGACAGAAACTGAAGGAACAATTGACTCAAGTTCCTAGGGAGATGCAGAGATGGAGCCACCTTCAGGTACCACTGGATCCAGGGGCTGCATTGATGGCATGCCCTCCCCTCTGCACTTCCAGCTTGTTTCACCTCCTCTTGCTGTCAAGGTTCCTGGGCTTCCTGTGTGTTAGGGACTAAACGACCAACGGCAACCCAAGCCCCATCACCTCCTTCCTTTTAGTTCCAGCAGGAAAGGCTTAGTCTGTTTCCAGCTGAAGGACACTACCCTTTCTGTGGCCCCCGGCAGGGACTCAAGGCCCCTGGGAGCATTTTGCATCTTTGTAATTTTATTTACAAAATACTGCACTGTCTCGTCTCTGGTTGTAGTGAGTGGGGGCTAGTCTCTAGTTGTGGTGTACAGGCTTCTCATTGTGGTAGCTTCTCTTGTTTCAGGGTCTTCCCTGGTAGCTCAGCTGGTAAAAAATCCGCTTGCAATGGGGGAGACCTGGGTTCAATCTCTAGGTTGGGAAGATCCCCTGGAGAAGGGAATGGCTACCCACTCCAGTATTCTTGCTTGGAGAATCCCATGGAAAGAGAAAGCCTGACAGGCTACAGTCCATGGGGTGGCAAAGGGTCTGACACGACCGAGAGACTAACACTTTCGCTTTCTCCTGTTGTGGAGATGAAGCTCCAGGGCACACGGGCTTCTGTAGTTGCAAATGTGGGCTCAGCAGTTGCAGTTCCCAGCCTCTAGAGCACAGGCTCAGTAGTTGTGGTGCACAGGCTTAGTTGCTCTGTGGCATGTGGAATCATCATAGACCGAAGATAGAAGCTATCTCCTGCATTGGCAGGCAGATTCTTTACCACTGAGCCACCAGGGAAGCCTTAATTTGCACCTTGGACATCACAGCAATTGGAGGGTACTGCTGACACTGGAAGGGCAGTGGAGGGGTGCGGTGGCATGCAGGACTCAGGGATGTCCGGCATCATGCTGTGTGCCTGGGTGCTGGGCCACCCTGCACAGTGAAGGCCTGTGCACTATCCTCCACAGTGTTCATACGTGCAGCCAGATACTGAGCCTTGTGTCTTCATACCAGTTTGCAAGGAGCACAGACATTTGTAAGACACACTGAGTTTTCCAGGAGCATAACTTCCATGTCTTGAAAGTTATGCTTCTCACCTAGAGAAGATGGCACGGTTTTTCATCAGGGTGGGGGAAGCGTCACCAGGAGTTTCTCTCCATTTTATAGACTCCTGTCTCCGACACCCACAACACTGACAGGTTTGCATTTCCAAATAGCTAGTTTGCATCTGTTCAGCTTTTAGATGCTGTGTTCACCCATGGGAAGAACCAACTAACTATCCACAGTGTTCCCCAGGGGCAGTTTCTCCTGCACATTTACATTTAGAAATACGCATTTTATTATAAATTGCTTTCCTTTCCCTTGACCTTTATATTACAGTTAGGGCATAAAATTGATTTCTTATTCAATTATATGTGTAGGTAGGTTCTATTATTCCATTTCGGGAGTAGCACATAGACTCTTAACTAATCACCGTGTGATGCTACAGATGAAAGGGTAGGTGGGAAATAACTGAGTCCTCTCCCCAAAGCACAGTGAGTGGATGGTGATTGAGCTAAGTTGCTTGAGTCGTGTCTGTAGCCCACCAGGCTCCCCTGTCCATGGGATTCTCCAGAAGAGAATACTGGAGTGGGTTGCCATTTCCTTCTCCAGGGGATATTCCAGACCCAGGGGTCGAATCTGTGTCTCTCATATCTCCTGTATCAGCAGAAGGGTTTTTTACCACTAGCACCACCTGGAAGCTCCTGAGTGGCCCAGAAAAGTGATCCTGGCCAACAAAAGCAAAAAACAGACACAAAATCTACTGCAATGGTCAGGGCGAAAGTGAAATGAAAAGAAAAAACTAACAAAGAAGAAGCCTATGCAGAAATAAAAACAGGTTTAAAAATCAATCCCTGTGTATTAGTCAGGGTTCTCCAGAGAAATGGGACCAATAGAATCTGTATACAGAGAGAGAGATTTATTATACAGGATTTATTCCCTGGATTATGGAGGCTGACAAGTCCCAGGGTGTGTGGCCAACAAGCTGGGGACCCAAGAAAGCCTGTGCAGTGGGTCCCGGCTAACAGTCAGGTAGCCTGACACCCAAGAAGTGAAGCTCCTATTCAACAACAATGGAAGAAAAAGACTGATTTTTCTAGTTCAAGGGAAGTCAGGCAACAGGCATTCCCTCTTCCTTGATGAATGTCAACCTTTTGGTCTATTCAGGCCTTCAGCTGATTGGACAAAGCCCACCCACATTGGGGAGAGCAATCTGCTTTCCTCCATCAATTGGTTCAAATGTTAATCTCATCCAGAAACACCCTCACAGACACATCCAGAAGAATGTCTGACCCAATATCAGGCACTCTGTGACCCAGTCACGCTGAGATGGAGAATTAACTCTCACAACAGGTAAAACTAAAGTTGCAGTATAGAGATGGGGGAACAAAGCTTCTCCTTATGAGAATCTGTACAACTTCACAAGAGATCCCACTGTCACATCATCCAGGACCTTGATACTCAAATCAGACTTTCCAGGAAATTTTTCTGGAGTTTAGGTTTTTTAGTCATAAAGAGTACCAAGGGAACATTTCCTTAATATAGTGATTCTGAAGCCTGAATTTGACTCTCAGGATGGATGTTCTGAGTCATATCTGTTCCAGGAAAATGTAGTCAGTTACTATAAGCTGGAGTTTCTCTTCCTCGGCACCACTGACATCCTGGAGCAGATCACTGTCAGTGGCAGGGCTGCTGTGTGCACTAAGGGATGTCTATCAGCATCCACTAAACATCAGTACCATCCCCTCCCAGGTGTGACAACACAAATGTCTCCAGACATTGACACATGTCCCCTGGGGGCAAACATACTCCCTGCCTACCTGAAGCCAAGTGCCATAAAGGGAGCCCAACAAAGCACACAGTACCAGCTTCTGATATCATTTTAATTTAATGGGAACCATGGACCCCAAGTACCCTTAAAGACAGGCAGAGAGACCGTGGATACTCTGCCCAAGAGACCCATTTCATGCCCAGGAAGCTTTAGCATCATTGTGCAGGAGACCCAGGCTAACTCATTCATCCTGCACATTTCCACGAGGGTATCAGAATCAGCTCATCCTTCCCGTGGACTCAACGCCGGCTCCATGTGCAAGGAGGAACAGTATCTCTAGGAACAGGATGACTCGTTCAGCCTCCAGGGCAGGAAGAGCACATGTCCTTAAACCCACCTGAAGGCATTTCCAAGAGCAAGTTTGATGGATGCTCACACATTCAACGTGAGAGATTTAAGACTCATGATTAAATCCAATCACATTAAAAGATTAATATAAAATTAGATTCAAAAATAGCTTTAAAGGACTTTTACATCCAAAAGAGTTAAGCAGAGGCTTAACGGCAGAATTTCCTCCAAGGGTAGTAACTGCTCTCCTTCTGTTTCTCCTTGGGCATGAAGTTCCCACCAAAAGCTGAAAACCTCTGACAAGGACAGACATCTCCTGGAGGATGCTAGAGGATGAAGAGGAGTCCGGGGGCCACAACAGAACAAAGAATATTTCCTAAGGGGTAGTGTGAGCTTCCTTGTTGAAAGCTTCTGCTCTTTCCACTAGTCTAGGACACCATCTCTCCCTCTGTTTCCTTCTTTTCTTCTGCTGCAAGTACTGAAACCTCCCTGGATAGGAGGCCCTCAACATGAATGATATTGCTTACTGAAGGCTCACTGTCTGCCCAACACTCAGAGCAAAACATTATTTGGATGATTTCATTTAATCCTCAGAAGAACCCCACACCTTGGGTTTGCGTGTGTGTGTGCTAAATTGATTCAGTCGTGTCCAACTCTGCAGTCCCATGGACTATAGCCCACCAGGCTCCTCTGTCCATGAGATTCTCCAGGTAAGAATACTGGAGTGGGTTGCTATTTCCTTCTCCAGGGGATCTTCCTGACCATGGGATTGAACCTGCGTTGCCTGGTTGGCAGGCAGAGTTTTTACCACTGAGCCACCAGGGAAGCCCACACAGCCCATGGCTATTAACTAAGCTGCATCTCTAGTGATGTGAAGACTGTGCCCTGGAAGCTCACCTGAAACACACAGGACTCAGCTCTGGCTTTGCTTTCTCTTAAGCCCAAAGCCCAGAGTGATCTTGTTTACCATAACAGGAAAAACGCTCTTTCCAGCTGACACATCCTAGCCCAGAGGATCATGCATCCCCTTTCCAGCCCCTCAGGGTCCCCCAAGCTGCTTCCTAGACCCTTAACTGTGCCAGAGGATAAAGGTGATGACATATTGTGAGGTGAGAGAGATGGGTGTGAGCAGAACCGGTTGGAGTGGGAACTGGCAATCCTTTTCTGTAAAGAACCAGAAAGTAAATATGTGTGCCTTGTGGGCCATATGGTCTCTTTCACAACTGCTCAACTCTGTCCTGCAGCACAAGAAAGTGGCACAGATAATGTATAAATGGGTGGGCATGGCTGGGTTCCATCTAAACTTGACTTACCAAAGCCATCTTCCCCAAAGCAGGTGTGGCCGGGCAGTAGCCACCCTGGAGCGCATCAAGGGAGGCCTCTTTTGGGTGGACCCTCCCCTTTGCTGACAAAGCACCTGGGCCTCCTTGGGTTTGCAGGAATGAGCCCTGAACTAGGAGAGGGTAAATCCTTACCCACTGAAGATGCTGTTAATGTTGGTTTTCTGACACAAGCAGCTGGACCTAAGTCGGGCCGGTGCAAACCATTTTCCACCCCAAATCAAGAGTTCCTGGGACACAAGGGCTGTGTCCTACTCATCTTGGCAGGTCCCAACCCCACAGTTTGCAGCTCAGCGCTCAGTGAATTTTGTCAGCTCGCAATGAGATATGACATCCTTTTCAGTCCTGAGGGCAAACAGTCCCAGCAGTCTCTTCTGTCTCCTCTGTGACGCCCACATGCAAACTGGCCCAGGTGCTATGAACACCGTCAATTGTTGTCAGCTCCCTGCAAAGGGATGAACCCAGTGATGACTGCCAGCAAGTAACCTTCTGCTCCGCATGAGTGTATTTCAGTCAGGTTCCCTCTACTAACAAACAGGAGACCATCGTCACAGGTGAATCCTGAGACCCCGCTAGCCCCTAAAGGCAGCGAGGATGTGAAACCAGGGCACAAACATGGTGCCCCCAGGCCCGTGGCTGCTGTCTGAGCCAATGACCATCAGCCCATCCTTGTTGGCATCTTTGATGTGTAGCTTTTCAGAAGGTAATTGACACGTAGGACATCATCAGTGTTGGAACTGCAGGCGGAAACAGAAGACACGTAGCCAAGCATTTTCTGCCTTCTCTTCGGCACAATGGGAATCAAATTGTGGCATTACCTGATCTATCAAAATTAAAAAAAAAAAAAATAGTAACAAGGAGCTGCCAAAAACAGTTCTGCCATTGGCTCCTTGTTGAAACAAATGCCCTAAAAAATGTACCCCCCTTTCAGGGTAGAAGCAGCATTCATGCTCACTGGGTTGCAAAAGGCCCCCACCCTAAACCCTCACTCAGCTCTCTCTTTGTTGTCTCAGTGGGGCTTCAATCCCCCTGCTGTTTCGTGAACTGAAACGTGCTCATGGGTCCACCTTTTCCAAAAGAGCATCACTTATGTAGGACGAGCATCCGAGGGAGACCCATGAGGAGCTGACACTGCACTGGCTTGTGGACAGTGGGCAGTGGACAGTGTGCTCACAGCCAAGGTGGGGAGAGAACGCGGGGCACGGTGGGACTGTAAGAGTCAGAGAGCAGTCCAGCAGTGTGGGATGGAGTCCCGGACATTAGGTTGTAGACCGCTGGACAGCTGTGGGTCCCAGGGGTGTGGGGGGAAGCATGGCCGTGCCAGGGTCATTTTCCAGCCAGAATGACTGTGTGTAGATCTGAGAAATTGGTGTGGAGTTTGGGGAGGAGGGGAGGAATGAGGTGGGGCCAGTGGATCCCTTCTGTCCTGTCTGCTCTTTGGTCCCCTAGAGTAGGCAGCTGGCTGGATTTCCATATAATAGACATTCTTGAAAGTGCTAGAGCACTGCCCTCATTTTATGCTTCCTGGAGGCTTTTTAATCTATTAACTTATCTCCATGACAGACAGGGACTCAACTCCAGGCCACAGTGAATTTCCAGGACCAACATCCTGACAGAGAGTCTCACTCTGACATCACCCGAGGGTGTGGGAGAGAAAAGGTCACCTCCTTAGGAGACCACAGCAGCCTATTTTCCTCAAGGACAGGCCCCAAATCCATCCTCAAGCCCACCCATGGTGGACAATGGCCCCACATGGGGTCAGTGGCTTTTGACTGCCCAGCGTCCCTGCCACTTTCTTTCACTAAGGTTCCAGTAGACGCTATCCTTAGGCCTTGCGCAGCCTCTGAGATCTGTGGGGAGCCCAGGCCTGTCACTCTCTTTTCTGCAGTCCCCCAGGGAAGACCCTGCATGGCACAGCCTTCCTGGAGCACAGCCAAAGATGGGTTGTCCTGGGACTTTAACAGGAAGTCAATTCCAAAAGATTCCCCATCCTTCCACACTGCCTGACAGTATAATGCTAAAGAGGAAAAGTTAAAATTTTACATAACCTCCTGCTCCTTCTGCCTCTGTAACTCAGCTTGCTCCTTGCAAAGTCTGGATCACATGGGTCTCAGAAAGTGGGGACTCACAATAGTAGGAACTGGAGCTTATCTCACTCACCCTTGTCCTGCTCTTTGCAATCACCGAGCCCCTGCAAACCCGCAAACCCGCTTAATCATGCCTGTGCATGTATAAAAACTCTGTAACCCCTTTGTTGGGGCTCAGAGCTTGGAGTGTTAACTCCTCTGGGCCCGCCTGTGTAATAAACCTGAGTTCTCCAACTCTCCAAGTGTGGTGCTTGTTTCCTCGAGTACTGGTTTCTGCAACAATGCCATCAGCCTGCTTCCCGAGGCAGCCCTCTACATCACCCCGGGAGAAGAGTTGAGGGAGGGGTGCCCACCTATAGCAAACAAAGCTTCAAGCCTTGACATCTTTGAGCCCCCAGGTGGGGTGCAGTGGAAGGTTTTTTGTTTGGACTCTTCAGTGAGAAGAATCCACGAGTTCCTATAATTCTCTCACGATCACCACGGTCACTTGCCACAGAAAGAGTGCCATCTGGTTCAATCAGGCTCAGCTCACCCCCTCGGTTTGTGTTCAATGGTGTCACTATAGTGCCCTGCCAGCCATCTGCTTAGGAGAACAGAGAACGTGGATTTCAGCATCTGGACAGTTCCTACAAGGGGGACAGAGGATGCCCAGGACCTGGGGAGGGGGACCCATAGCCTGCCATCTCATTCCCAGCTCCAGGAACTGCTGGAGTCAGGGAGAGTGTGGGTGGATCTGAGTGGAAGAGAAAGAGACCTGAGGCCCCTACTTCAAACAAACAAGATGCAATTTCTCACTTACTCGCCCTTCTCCAGCTATTTCAGAGGACCAGGGCTTCCCCAGTGACTCAGAGGTCAAGAATCCACCTGCAATGCAGGAGCCTCAGGAGATGCACCTTCGATCCCTGTGTCTGAAAGATCCCCTGGAGAAGGGCATGGCAACTGACTCCAGTATACTTGCCTAGAGAATCCAGTGGGCAGAGGATCCTAGCAAGTTACGGTCCATGGAGATCACAAAGAGTTGGATGCAACTGAATTGACTTAGCACATATACACACATGCGTTGGGGCCCAGCAACAATTAGACACTGTTTAGCCAGATGCTGCCAGAAATCCAGTGTGTCCACTATTTTACAAGCAGCTGAGACTGAGTCAGAAAGCACAGACCCAGAGCCTTAGCGAGAGCCCAGTCCACGGGGCTGACACCTCCATGGGCCACGGAGCTGATTTTGACAGTTCAGCCCTTCCCTGGGCCAGGCTGTCTTATCATGTGGGTCTTTCTAGCTTTCTGCTCCCCAGCATGTCACAGAGAACATTGCACGGAAGGAGCTCAATGTTTTATTCATTTTCTGGGAACATTCTCCAAATGATCAGGGAACTGCCAATGCCCACCCCCCCCCCCGCCTCATTTTTGAAGAAGGAGAGAGAATCACCCAAGACAACAAAACAGTGCTGCTTTTTATTTTCCTTCAGCTGCTTGATGAAGATAGATCTACATATCACACTTGCCCAGGTCAAGTGCACAGTTCAGCGATTTTCAGTGACTTTCCCGAGGGGTGCAACTGTCACCATTAGTCATTTCAGATGTTTTCATCCCCCCAGGAAGACCCTCCTATCCATTTGCAATCAACCTCTTCCTACCCCTGGCCCCAGAACACCACTTAATCCTATCTCTGACTCTATAAATTTGCCTTTTCTGCACATTTCATCTAAGTTGAATTGTATACTATGTGGTCCTTTGTATATGGCTTCTATCACCTGCCATAATGTCTCCAAGGTTTATCCAAGCTGAGCTCGTATCAGGGTGTCATTCCTGTTTGTGGAAGAATGAAACCCCGCTGTGTGAGTGTCCATCCCTCATCCACTGATGGGCAGTTGCAATGTTTTCAGTGGAGGTTATTTCAAAGGTGGCTCAGTGGTAAAAGAATCTGCCTGCCAATGAGGAAGATGCAACAGATACAGGTTCGATCTCTGGGTCGGGAAGATCCCCTGGAGGAGGGCATGGCAACCTGCTCCAGTATTCTTCCCTGGAGAATCCTATGGACAGAGGAGCCTGGCTGGCTATAATCTGTGGGGTCACAAAAGAGTCAGACATGACTGAGCATGCCCAGCACTTACCTTTATGTAGACACATGCTTTTGTGTGTCTTGAGCAAATGCCGAGCACTGGAATTTCTGGATCCTACCAAGCATTGCAAATAGAAACTCCTCGTATTTAAGGCCTTGACATTCACAGCAGACACACAATTTGGGGCACAAGCTTTGAGTCTGAATCCTGTCTTGACCACTGTGTAAGCAAGTGTTATTTCAAGCAAGTCACTCAAACCTCAGTGTCCTCATCTATAAAATGGGGGAGATATCAGCTTTGAGATATGAAATAAAGATGCTCTGGTTCCTTGTGGAGAGTAAGGGGACAGAGGGTGACCAGCAGCTGGTACCTGATCCCACAGCACGCGTCCAGGACCTAGTGCGATTTCGATGACCAGACAGATCAGGGACAGAAGAGGGGGTGGAAGAGAAGACAGGGAGGGAGGAAGACGGTGCTTCCACCTCCTTTGTCACTTACACAACCTGCTGCTGGGCTGGCAAATGTCATGGCCACACCAGAAATACACTGCCCACTGAGTCAGGAAAGGGCACTTCCGAGCCATGGCTATTTTATTCTTTTATTTTATGGCTCATTCCTGCTTTGCCTGTCATCGTTTTGGAGGTTCCCAGATCTTTGGAAGCCCCCAGGTTCTCGCCCCTCACCTCCTCTCCTGCATCTCTGCCCCACCCCATCCAAGCCCTCACTCCAGCCGCCTCCCCATTGCCTCTCTGGGCTTGCACTTGGCTACCTTCAGCGGTGGTGTCGGGGGGAGACCTTGGCTTCCTCCTCAGCTGTTTTGCCGGTTGTCACGTTGTTGTCACTTCCCATTAGTCCCCTCCCTTTGCTAATATCCAGCCTGCATTCCATGTGATGCTTAAAAAGAAACCCTCATTCTCCTGCAGCCATTTCCCCTGCTGTTCTGTCTTTTGCCAGAGAATACCTCCCTGGCTTTTTTTTTTTAATCTTCTTTGTATTTTTTAATTTTCAGTAACTGAATTTCAACCTCTATCTGTGTCAAAAGCAGTACTGCATAAAAACGATAAGTACATGAAGATCTTAAAACTTAACATTCCAAATACATTTGATGGAGCTGACCTACTGAGAGAAGAAACAAAGAGATGGTCAATGGGGACGTTGACAGAGAACCCTGTGTTCTCAGACACACAGGAAAGTGTTTTCATTCTTGAGTCAATCAGAAGCTGCTCAGATAAACAGCAATACGAACAACAAAGGGCAGGAGAAGGGGACGACAGAGGATGAGATGGTTGGGTGGCATCACCGACTCAATGGACATGAGTTTGAGCAAGCTCTGGGAGACGGCAAAGGACAGGGAAGCCTGGCTTGTGGGAGTCCATAGGGTCGCAAAGAATCAGACACAACTTAGTGACTTAACAACAACAGCACAACCACCAACAAAAACTATTTCTGAGCTTGTGCTGCATGCCCCACCCTGTTCTAAGCACCATATTCATTTTCACACTCATCCTGTGACTCTGAGATAAGGACACTCATTATTCCCATTTTACAGATGACAAAACTAAGGCCCAGAGAGGCTAAGGAATTTGCCCAAAGTTGCACAGCTTCACAGTCATGAAACCAGGACCCAAAGGCCAGCTGTCCCAGCCTGGAGCCCACTGCCTCACACCACCTGGAGCTCCCACACCCAGGTACCTCATATGCAGACAGAGGTATGGATATTTATGGACTGGAGTCTGGCTAACACTCCAGCAACCCATTCCTAGCAAATGGTTAGCTTTTGTCAGAAAGTCATCATCTTACAACTGTTTTTAACTTAGTTTCTAGTTTTGTTGAAAAGCCCGCATATAAAATAAACATGACTTTGGACAGACTAAACACTGCTGCACAATACGTGTGTATTCACTCAGAAAATATAATTTCATACACAGGTTAATTTCAGAAGACCAACAGCGTGACGGGGACTTCAGTTCTGATCTGAATCACGGGCCATTTTCCTAGATCTATCCAGCCGTTCTTCCCTTGAATCAACAACAGCAGAGGTTTACTGAATGGTTTCCACGTGCCAGGAGCTGAAAAATGTCCTCTATTCCTTACACCACCTTAGCCCTTTCTATAAACAGAAAATGGAAACTCAGTGCTAAGTGGGGAGTCAGGGGTTCAAACCAGGAGCCTTGGGTCAGGGCCCTTCCCTTCCTCAGGCAGCTGAATTGTTCCACGGGAACATGGCACCTCCTTTACTGTCACTTTTCCACTCAACACATACTTTTTGGTTCCCTGTAGGAGCCAGGCCTGTTGCCGGGGACACAGTGGTGGACAGGCCAGCACTTTCCAAGTTTCCTGGGTGCCACAGCTGAGCAGGCGAACGGATTCTTTGTGTTTATCACAGCACAGCCTGTATGATGAGAGCTGCAAGGGGGCCCTGGTGCTGAGAACACACGGCCGGGTCTTGGGAGACCTGCTGGGGACTTGTGGACCTGCTGGAGATGCCAGCTGGGGGAAGAGGCTCAAGAGGAAGGAAGTGGAGCGAGATCCAGTTGTCTGCAAAGTGCCCAAGACCAGGCGAGATCAGCAAGCAGAAGGAACCACCGAGGGGCCAGGGCTGGAAGCCTGGAGATGGCAGTGGGGAAGCGTGGGGTGGGGTTGGTGGGGGGTGAACATGGGTGGGAGGTGGTGAGTGTAGGGTTGGGGGGCGGTGAGCATGGGGTGGGGGAGTCATGAGCAGGGGTAGCTGGTGGTGAGCAGGGTGAGGGTCAGTCTGGCTGCCTTGCAGAGGATGAATCAGGGAGCAAGAGCCTTGAAAGAATGGCCAGTTGGAGGCAGCCGATGCCTCAGGTAGAGAAGATGGGGGCTCAGAGGCCCATGGCAGGGGAGGGTACCGCTCCAGGGGCAGGTGGGAAACAGACTTGGCAGGAACTGGGGGGTTGGGTGGGCAATGAGGAGGGAGTGAGGAGAACTGGACTTGGAAAGACAGAGACTTGCAAAAATGGAAAACAAGCAAACTACCCATTCCTCTTCCAGTTGTGCTCAGGTGTAACTTCTGCCATCTTGGATTCCAAACCCAACTGGTCTTCTAAACTCAACCCATAGCATAGCCCAGCCCTAGGTCCTGGGATGACCTGGCACTGACCCCCAGAGCCCACATTCCTTACATGTCCTTCCAGACCCTCCACACATTGCCCTTACCCTTGCCTTCTGTTCATCCATCTCTCCCTCCATCCGTCCATCCCACCAAATGTGTATACCTTATGTCACAGGTCTGCTAAGTGCTGGCCATCCTGACTGGCCTAAGTGACATAGTCCCAGCCATATTAATTACACAAGCCGATGTGCAAGTTCCGTAATGGCAAGAGCTGAGAACAAAATCACGGTGTCTTGGTAGTGGGGTGACTGATCCAAAGGCCACTCCCACCAAGTCGCTCCTCACCCGCTGGCCCCAGAGACACTGGGCTCTGTCCCTCAAGGCCTTGCGCGTTTCTCATCCGTGTTCTGCCTGTGATAAAAGGCCTGCTCTCATTCACTGGTAGATCTTTATTTCCCGGTCTGAAAACCCATCCTGGCTGATAGCATCCATCTCCACACCCAAGGGATATCGCAGTCACGTGTCCGAGACGGGTGACCTTGGGCTAGGAATAGCTTAGTCTGAAGCTCCATTTCCTTATCTACAAAATGGAAAAAGCAAAAGGAACTTCCTCTCTTGAGTTGCTGTGATAAAAATTAAAAGGGAGAATGCACGTCCAATAACGCAAGTGCTCAGAAGACACGCGCTCTCGTTCTTTATTATGAATCTGCCCCCAAGTGGCGCACAGGGCTGACGCCTTCAAAGCTCTGTTTCCTGTTTAGGGCACGTGAGAGCCCAAAAGGCAGGCACAGTGAGGGGATCTGGTTCATAAGAGAGGCCATTACAGACAGAGATGGTGTCCTGAGTCTTGGAAGTAGTCAGCGGGCAGCTTTCTCTTCGGAGGCAATCGATCACAGGGTTTGTGGATGCATCACGCTCTTCTCCTAACAGAGACTCCCATCACCTACACTAGATTAAACACTTTTAATTTACAGAGGGAGAAGGGCCCATTTCAATTCTATCTTCCAGACTTCAGCTGGAGTTGTGATGCTTCCTGCCAGGACTCCTAGGAAATGACGTGGTGGTTTTCCTCCTGAATCTCCCCACCTGCAGGAGCAGTGGGGAGGGAGCAGGCTGCCTCTCCCTCCCCAGGGAGCCTGGATGCTGCTCACCTCCCCCAGGCAGCCCCTCACCCTCCTGAGCATCGGAGCTTGTGGTCAGAGAGGCAGGTCCACAGCCTAGGTTGAGGGCGAGGCTTGGGCGGGGTGGGGATGGAGCAGAAGTGGCAGGTGCCACCCCTGAGACCCAAGGCACATCCCATAGAGGACTCCACCACCTCGTGGGGCAGGGGTGTGCTCTGGTGGGGGCCCAGATTAGACATTATACCGCAGTGTTTGTGGGGAGGTGGGGAGAACAGTTCCCAGGAAGATGAGCATTTAAATTGCAGACTCAGTAGAGCAGATGGTCATCCCAGTGTGGGTGGGTCCCGTCCAATCAGCTGAGGATCTGGACAGAACAAAGACAGAGGAAGGGAGAATCAGTCCCTTCTGTAAGCTGGACCCCTCGTCCTCTCCCACCCTGAGCCTGGACTTACATCACCAGCTCCTCTGAGTCTCCAGTTCCAGGCAGCAGAGTGTGGGACCCCTCAGCCTCCATAATCATGTGAACTATTCCTTATAATAGATCTCCCTAGATAGATGATAGATAGGTACGTAAGTAGGTAGAGAGAGAGAGATTTAGATAGGTAAGTACATATGTAACAGGTAGAGAGAGCTAGCAGGTAGGTAGATAGATGATAGATAGATAAGGTAGGTACAAGGCTAGACATGGATAGGTAGATAGATGAAAAATGATATGTTGATCAATCTATCTTATTATGTTTCTTTGCAAAACACAGATTAATACAATACTCAACTCACATTCAGCTTTCCTTGGATTGGTCCATCCATCCATCCATTCATTCAACAGGTAGTCATGGGTGCCTGCTATATGCTCAATTCTGCAAGGAGATGCAGGAAAAAAAAAATAGTGAAGAAACATCAGATTCAAATCCTGCCCTCATAGAGAAGACTCTGTAGATTGTGGGGAAAGATGTGGATCCAACAAGCACAGTGACAGAGCTACCAAGGAGAGGAATGCAGGGCCCCCTAGAACACATAAAGTGGAATTGACCTTGTCAGGGAGATCAGGAAGGGCTTCCTGGAGGAAGTGAAATTTGAACTGAGATTTGAAGAATCAGGAAGTATGAAAAAGATGAAGAGGGGAAAACATTCTTAGACCAGTTTATTCAAAGGTCCTAAGCAGGTATACAGAGGGGCTGACCATAGTCATGGCTGGAAGGTGAGCTGGAGCAGCGGGCTAGTTACTGGACGCTTCCTGGTGGGTTGTGGAGATCCGGGCACTGGTGAGACTGGGGAGGATGTGCTAAGCAAGGAGGAGACATGAAGCGTGTTTATTCAGCAAACATGCCAAGTGCTGCAGCTGTGTACCATAAACTTTAGTGAGTCGAGAACCCAGGCTAGATTTAGTCTGCTTAAACCATCTTAAGAGTAGATTAATGTGCCTTCTAGTGACCCAGGTTAATAATACTGGATCTTATATTTTAAATCTGCGTAGAGAATAGGTCTCATCACAAGAAAAAATACTTTGTGGCTGTCTGAGATGATGATGTTAACTAAACTTACTATGCTCATCATTTTGAAATACATACGTATATTCCATTATCAGGTGGTACACCTGAAACTATATGTCAGAAATAACTCAATAAAATTGCATAGGGCTGATAGATTAATTAATGAGCTAATTTTATAGACAACGAACCAGAGATTCGGGCTAAGTAATCTGTCCCAGTTTTCACAGATAGAATGTGACCAACTTCAGGCACAAACGAAGGACCCCCATCACCAAGCAGGTGCCTCCAGCACTTTGTCAGACTGTGTCCCTGGGCTCTGGGTGGAACAGGTGAAAGTGAGATGATGCTCCTTTACCTGGGCTCCCAGGGCAGCCATGCAGGCAGAAGCAGGTAGAGAAGCGAGCCCGTACGGTTGAATGGGGTGTCCCCTGGGTCCTGGGAAGCTGGGCTGAGACCCAGTCTGCACACAGGATGCAAACAGGCAGGTGGACTCACCTTTTGCATCCCGAGGCCACCCAACCCTCCCCCTGACATCAGTCCCTCTAGGGAGGAGGCAGGAAGTGATGTCAGGAAAGGACCAGGCCTCGGATGAGAGGCCTGTCTATTAGCCCATTGCTTGCTGGAGGATTTTTATCTCTAAAATATAGTGTTTCTGTTAGAAGGTACACATTTTCACATCTATTAAATTGCTTTGCATGAAAGTGTACTTTCCTGGTACCATAGCAACTGCGCTTCCTAATCTGATTTAAATTTTTTACCTTGTGCCGCAGAAGCTAATGCCACTTTTCTGAAGTCAGGGGCTGTGCTCCACTCATGATGTACAATTTTAGCGAAGAAAAATAATCAGTGGCTAAAAACCACTCCACTCTGCCCTGTCGGTGGGTGTTCCACACTGACGGTTACAGACATGGGTGCCAGCTACTCATCACTTCCTAGCTGGGAGATTCTGAGCAGCTTATTGAACCCTCCTGAAGCTCAGCTTCTTCATCTGGAAATCAGAAATTATAATATTCTGTCTCAAAGGGCTGCTGAAAGGATTAAATGACATAAAGCACATAAAGAGCTTAGTTCTGCATCTGACATTTATTAAGTGCAAAGTAAACATTAACCAGGGATCTCGCCTCACACAATTCTGTTCCTTTATTATCAGTAATTGCAAGTTTGAATCTCCCGGTAGCAACTGGAAGGCAGTTTTCCACTGACAGCTTGTCTTCTTCTCTGGGATGCTCCAAGGAGGGGATCAGCAGTTCCGGGAGGAAGGGGTGAAGTCAAGACGCAGCCTCAAGTTGCACCATGCTATCGCATGTGTCAGGCAAGGCTTCCTCTCCCCAGATCTGCACAATTGGTCCAGCTTTCTTGGTCTGACACTGCACTGAATACAGAGCCTGTGGGAGGCATATACCACGATCCTCCCTCCCAGGAGAGCAGCCCAGTCCTGGGAAACCCTTGGAAATGTTCCTGAAAAGGAAGATGTCACTACAGGGAGGATCAGGTGCACATCATGCCCCATCTCATAGATGAGTGTTACATCCTTCACACTCAAAAAGGACAAGCAGCTTAGACAACTCACAGCTCACCCAGACCTGGGGCCAGGATGGTGGGCTCCATGAGGAGGGCTGAGAGCAAGGCACTCCTGGGGTTTCTAGACTGGCTGGTACATCAGAGTCAAGGTGAGGCGAGTTAAATGCATGTCCCAGGTGTCATGACTGAAACTGATTCTGAGTTCAGCACGGGGCCCTGGAACCAGTGTTTTAATCAATTATCCCAGAGGTTCTCACACAGGCGCCTTGGGAAATGCTGCCAGGCATTTACACAGTCTAATGTTGTTGGAGTCATTTCAGAAAGTGTCCTGTATCTCTGAGTATTTAAAGGCAAATTATCTTGGGGCTTGGGATGTACCTTAACATACCACAGAGGGGCAGAGGGACAGTGACTCTAGGAACAAAATGATCACCTGGGGACCTCTGATTGGCAATCCATGATACCACTTCTCTACTTTTCTGCACATTTGTAATTTTTTCATAAAAATGGATTTTTTTAATGCTGTTATAAGCTCAAGATCTAAGAAAGTTGAGAATCCCTCTTATTTTTTCCAGTTTTCAGCTCCAGCCAGAAAATCTGGAGTGTTGAAATATCCGTGTTCACCTTCTTTAATACATGAAGAGAACTCCGTATCTGAGAAATCTTCCCTCCCACCCACTCCTGGAGCTGCTGTGGATAGTTCGTCCTCCCTTCCCGTTCCTGTCTCTCTGGCTGACACGGCAGGTCGCGTCCGCCCAGGGGGACGGCAGCTTGTAATGGGACTTGACCGATGTCAGCTGACATCACACGCCTGGATGTGGTTCTGCCACTGAGAGTTTTCGGGCTTTTTCTTCCTTCTCTTTCCATAAGCTGTGGCTTCTGGCCCCTCCGGGAGAACGTGGAGGAGGAGCACAGCCTCCTCCAACTGGCCGGGAGCTGCGGCTGCTGCCCCTACACTGGCTGTCCTGGCCTTCCCCACCCACTCCTGCTCCCAGCTGAGAGGCTAGGCGGAAGGCCTCCCACCACTTCGAGGCACAGAGGTCACAGAAGGAGGAGAAGGAGGTACAGATGATGTTCCCCTCTGGATGGAAAAGAAGCACAGTCAATCTGAGTTAAGAGCATTCAAATATTGAAATGTTAACAAATTTAAACCACCCAAACCAAAGCAAACCCCTCCTGGTCAGTTCACAACAGCCCCAGTAGCCTGCAAAACCTTCTTGCTTTCATCTTATTGTGAGTTTCGTATTCATAGTGCCTAAGTATTTATGAAGATACCCCAGTTCTCTGTACTAAGAAGCAGATTTCACAGCCTCCCTGTTCAAACCCCGTATCTGTCAACAATAATCTGTAAACTCAGATGCTGGAATTCAAGCATAGATTTGGTTGGAACTGGATATCAGCTGACAGGCTGGCGGTGAGGGTACACCCAGATGCATCTCCATCCTCTGGGGTCCAGACCTGGCAAGTCATTCCGCAGGGACAGGGGAACCTCAGCAAACACACTCCACTCTGAACAGCCCCAGCTGCAGTCGGGTCCTGTTCATTCGCCTCTCACTGGCCACAGCAAGTCCCACGTTGTGAGTCTGGATCAGGCACTGCAAACTGGGCACTGACTTATCCAAGGTGGGAAGTTCAACCATGGGAGGGACGAGGAATTAGGGCCACCCCTCCTCCCCCCAACACCCAGCGGGTACTCATCAAAATCTGTATTGATTTGGGATCTAAACCTTGTGTGATCAGATCCACACATACTCCACATTTTGGAAAACTCTACTCAGTGTAGCCACAGAATGGAGCCCTTCATTCTGTCTTTAATTGCAACATAGACTCCTGCCTGCCCCACAAGAGCATCTCAGGGAGGGCAGGGACCATGCCTGTCCTATCTACATTCCCTTCTTCCATCAGGAGAGAGAGAACCCTAAATATCTGCTGATCAACAGGAATGGCGGCATGCTGCCAGGCCGGAAACATCTGTAAGTTCCCTCACGAGGAACTTTCCATATAGTGCTGTTTTTCACCTTTGCATTGTGAAAATTCTAATGCACTAAAATAGAGAGAATGGCATCATAAACCCCCATATAGCATCAATTGCTATTTAGCCATATTTGCTTCAACTGTTTTGGGCTTCAGCACTTTAAAAAAGGAATTCCTGACATTTCATCAGCAAGTGTGTGCTCTGTCGTGTCTGACTCTTTGAGACCCTAAGGACTGTAGCCCACCAGCCTCCTCTGTCTATGGGATTCTCCAGGCAAGAATACTGGAGTTCCCATTTCCTTCTCCAGGGTATCTTCCTGACCCAGGGATCGAAACAGCATCTCTTGTATCTGGCAGGTGAATTCCTTACCACTGTGCTACCTGGGAAGCCTAACACTTCAGTACTGCTCTCTTAACAGGAGACGTTTACTTATAAACCACAGGACATTCTTAGATGTAGAAAAGCAAGTGTCCTCTTCTAACATCATCAAAAAACATTAATATCTAAATTTTTCCAATTGCCCCAATAATGTTTTCTTATAATTGGTGTGTTCAGATCGAATGCAGACAATGTGCACAAATCACATTTGGTTGTTTGTTATGTCACTTAAGAATCTTTTAATCAAGAAAAATCCACATTTTTCTATGCCTGTCATGGATGTAGGGATGTATCTCATTGTAATCTGCTCAACAGCCCTACAGCATAATTGTAATTATCCCCATTTTCCAGTGAAAACACTGAGGCTCAAAGAGTTGGTATAGCTCAAAGCAGCAGCTGATATTTATTGAGTTACTGGCATTAAAAGGACATTTGTTTTCATCTCAAAACCGTGCTCTTTTTCTGTCATTTCCATGTGAAGGGAGGAGGAGGAAAGATCCTAAAACTTTTTCTTTAACTTTTTAAAAAGCACCTTTAATATTGATTTTCAACACTTTCTGACAGAGCTCGGCTGTTTCTGCAAGCAAAAGAGGATCGGCAGAGAAAACGGTGACAATCCTACCCTAAGGGCAAAGCAGTGATATTTTCCCAGCTGAGATCTGTGCCAGGTAGGAACCAGTCACGAAGTAAATAAGGCTGAGGTTTTTAATCTTCAAAAGTATAGGAGTTTTCAGACTATGCCAACGATCAAAACCAAAAGCCAGTCCATCTTCACTATTTACAAAATTGGAACACCTATGGAATAAGTGAAAATCTTTCAGTCACGTCCGACTCTTTGCGACCCCATGAACTGTAGCCCGCCAGGCTCCTCTGTCCATGGAATTCTCCAGGCTAGAATACTGGAATGAGCAGCAATTCTCCAGGGAATCTTCCCAATCCAGAGATCAAACCCAGGTTTCCCACATGGAAGGCAAATTCTTTACTGTCTGAGCCACCAGGGAAGCCCTATGGAATAAATGATCTGCAAAAAACAACAGAGCTGCCTAAGGTCCACTTTGATATGTAAATGTGTCCCTGAGGTTTAGTCACTAAGCCCTGTCTGACTCTGCAACCCCATGGACTGTAGCCCACCAGGGTCCTCTGTCCATGGGATTTTCTTGGCAAGACTATGGAGTGGGTTGCCATTTCCTTCTCCGAGGGATCACCTTGACCCAGGGATCAAGCCTGGGTCTCCTGCATTGCAAGTGAATTCTTTACCAACTGGGTCACCAGGGAAAACCCCAAATGTGTTCCTGCTTCTCTCCAACCCACTCCCTCAAAAGGGCATGTGTCTTTGGAAATCCTTTGAAATGTAGGGAATCATTATGGAGGTTGTTACCAGGAGTATTAAGGTTTACAAGGGCGAGTCCTTCCTTCCAGTTCTCTTAGGCAAGCTTGCTTTGCAGAGAGAGATTTGCTGAGCAGTTTCTCTATCAGCAAACGCTGACTGATAAAAGCTCAATAGCTCTGAGAATTGGGTTACAGGCTCTTTCCCTCTGCACTCACCAGGAGCACAATTGAGTTTCAAAATTTCTTTCCTTCCAGATTGCCACAACTTAGGAGATCATGTCTGAAATTTTGATGCCTGGAGAATGTTTTTTTTTAATGTATGTTCCCAGAATATTCCATGGGTATTTAATAGAAGAAACAAAAAATTCCAAATCTCTGAAAGTTTTCTTTTAGCTCTGGTGGCAGGCTACGGTCTGTGGGGTCGCAAAGAGTAGGACATGACTGAGTGAGTAACACACTCCTTACACTGTACTCAGTTGAGTTGTCCAGAAAGTCAGTCCACAGAAGGACCTCAGCAAGGTAGGATGGAAGACCTGTGTACCAAGGAAGCAGCCTCAGGAACCTCGGTGATCTGAAGCAGATCGTGTGAACCCCTGAGAAATCAGGCTGAGAATTCCAAAATCTCCCTGCTGAAAAGACACTTTTAAACTATTCTTCAATTTTAGTTCAGATTTTCAAAATTCTTCCAAAGATATAGATTTTCTTTTATAAGCAGAAACAAGAATGTCATGAAAATCTGCTAAATAAAACTACAGAAGGGAGAAGGATAAATCAGGAGGTTGGAATTGACATATACACACACTGCTGCTGCTGCTAAGTCACTTCAGTTGTGTCCAACTCTGTGTGACCCCACAGACTGTAGCCTGCCACCAGAGCTCCGTCGTCCCTGGAATTCTCCAGGCAAGAACACTGGAGTGGGTTGCCATTTTCTTCTCCAATGCATGAAAGTGAAAAGTGAAAGTGAAGTCGCTCATCGTGTCTGACTCTTCAGACTCTGAGACCCTATGGACTACAGCCTACCAGGCTCCTCCATCCATGGGATTTTCCAGGCAAGAGTACTGGAGTGGGGTGCCATGGCCTTCTCCAATACACACACTGCTATGTACAAAATAGATAACTAATAAGGACTTACTGCACAGCACAGGGAACTCTACTCAATACTCTGTAATGAATAGAATCTAAAAAAGAGTGGATATAGGTATATGTGTAACTGATTCACTTTGCTGTATACCTGAAACAAACACACCATTGCAAATCAACTATACTCCAATAAAAATTAAATTTAAAAATATGGAAAATAAGGGAAAATGTGTTGGGACCAACAGAAGTCTAAATCGAAGGAACAGGTGTGAGTGGACATTCTGATGAGCAAAGCAGGGAGTCGCCAAGACAGAGCTCACCTGTGAGAATGGTTCCCTTCAACTGGTAATGTTGCAGCCGTGCATGTCCAATCATATGAGGGGACCTGACTTTAACTTCTTAAGTTTCTGTTGAAGTTGGAAGATCCATTTCATTCTTCTCCCAACTTTACACCACAACCCATTTCCAAACAAGATCCAAAGACTAATATTCCCTTCACCAAAGTCTAAAAATTTCAGCCAGGAAATTTTTCCAGAACAGAATCTAAGAAAAGCTGAGTCAAGCCTTTAGATGCTCTGGGACAATTCCAGCTTTCCCTAACACCCACTCCATGGGAGATGGAGTGCTTATGTGTTGGAATTTTTCACCGATGAGACCTTAGCTGGCAATGACTTAAGTTTGCATGCTAAGTTGCTTCAGTTGTGTGTCTGACTCTTTGTAACCCGATGGACCATAGCCTGCCAGGTTCCTCTGTCCATGGCATTCTCCAGGGAAGAATACTGGAGTGGGTTGCCATCTCCAAATCTAAGTTTGGGAAAAATCAATAATACTTGTGAATAATATGGAAAAAGCTTTGAGAATGCCCTTCATCTGTGTTCACACTCCTAACATCAGAGTCAAAGCCTGACCTTGCTCTGGGCTGGAGCCAGGCTTCCCTACTCTACTTGACACATAACCTTTTCCTCCTCCCAACAGCTACACCAACATTCAGTCAGCTTTGATAGTGCAGGCTTCATCAGGAAGAGGAAGGGACCCCTCGAGTCTCCCCAGATTGGCTAAGCATTCCCTTCACACTATATTCCCATTCTGAAGACCAATCACTGGAAACGCAACCTCAGATCCATCCGGGGAGAATTGATAACAAATCAGCAGCTATTCACTCAGCTTTATTGGCATAACCAAGTGAGGCAGCCAAAAATCACCAAGAGTGGGCCAGGCAGTAGGAAACAAGCCACCTCTGGACTTCATACTCGTGTGATAAATCCACGGACAACCAAGGATAGGACAAGTGGTAGCTCAGAAGGATGCTTCCTCAAGATGCAAAGTCATGTTTCACTTCACTTACAACTGATGCAGATGATCAGTCTTAATCTCACCATAACCGGGGAGCCCCGGAGAACCTTCCAGAAAGCACAGGCACAACTGTCTTTTGAACAGACTTGTGATTTCTGGGCACTAAAATCCTTTGGAGACTCTGCTTTGATTTGTGGGTTTGAGAAGTGGTTCATTTTCCAGGATCCTTTTTCTGGACTCTCCTAATGATGCTTCAGTAATGGCATCCACATTGCTATCAGCGGCACCCAGGGTGCTTGTTGGAGCTCAGTGATCGCTCAGAATGGCTTTGGGGTTTATACTCTCCAGCATCCTGGAAAGGGAAAAAAGCTTTTGATGTGAGCTCACCATATGGTGTCATTGCAAATGCTAACATTTATTTAAAAACTCAAACATCGAAATTTCAAAAAAAACAACAACCCAGAATACAGAGAAAGAATGAAATTAAATCATTTCCTTTCCTTGAAATTCTGTATTTTCTGGCCACAGAATCACACTAACACTTTGGGTTTTATCATCAAGTTTAGAACAAATGCCTCCTGCAGCATGGAGATTACCTTTAAATGCCCACTTTGATGCTGAGATAAAGAACCATCCAGCTACTCAAAGGTTTTCCCCCTACATTTCCAGCTGTGTTTTATGCATTACAATTATTTGAAAACGACTGATGAGAGTCAGACATCATTCCGATTCTACTCTGAGGACCTCCCTGTCAAAAGCTGTGAAGTAGTACCCACAGGTGCCCATTTCTGGGTCAAGTCCAAACTATATCAACACAATGCATATTTCAGAAATGGTCTAAGGAACCTGAATTGTCCTTGATTCTGAGAAAAATAGGTTATAATTCCAAACATCTGTTTCTTACAAATAACACCACTTAAATAAGTACAGAGTTCACCTTCTGAAGACAAAGTTGTATGATTTTGCCTAAAACAACTGGTGGACACAGAAGCTAGCCATCAGGGGACATGACCATCCGACCGCACCCCTTGGGACAGCCAGGTTGACAGCTGAGTGCACAGGAGGCTCCAGTGTGACAACAGAGAGTGAGGGCCAGTGGTGGACAGTTTGCAAAAGCAGTCCCACTTGGTGCTGTCAGGACACTCTCTGTGGGAACTTGGCCGCCCCTCCAGTGGACATAGGGAGCCTATATTCTCAGCCCTTGAGAGTATACTGGAACTATGGCTGGCTGGGCCAAGAGGGATTACACTCAGAAGCCTCTGAAGCCTTGAGAGACTCTGATCGATCTTCTGGAACCTGGCCTGGCTAACAGAGCAAGCCTGTCTGGCTTACCAGAGGAGGAGAGATTGCATGGAGAAGATCCCAGGTACCACAGCAGATACCAGCCACCCAAAAGAAGGGGTTGCCTAGGCAACTGCAGTGGACCTCAGAGAGAAGAGAGAGCCCAGCTGAGAACATGTGAATCACCTAACTCAGCCCAGCCCCACAGCTGAGCCTCAAAATCAAGAGTTAAATATTATTTTTATGCTTTGAGGCAATTATTTTCAGTCACTAATTTCTAGAATGGTTTGTTATACAGGAGGAATTGACCAGTGCAGACCCAGTAATACTCACCTCTCTCTCCATCTCCCTGTCACCTCTCTGTCTTGGTCTCTCTTATCCCCCACCTCTCTCATCTATATCTCTCCATCAGCACCTCCATCTCCATCTCTCTCCACAGTCTTCTAAACCCACTGCTGTACCTCCAGGACAGAGGAGGTATCTGATCTGGGCATGAGATTGGAGGACACAATTTAGATCATGTTTGTCAAACATTAGAGTCTATGGAACTGTTTTTCCCCTTAGAAATGAGCAAAAAGACCCAAACTCTTCTGTGTGTCTATATGTATTTACCATATAAGAAATTAAAGCTGTTTGTTGTTGTTCAGTTGCTCAGTACTGTCTGCCTTTTTGCAACCCCATGGACTGCAGCACACCAGGCTTCCTTGTCCTTTACTATCTCCTAGAGTTTACTCAAATTCATGTCCATTGAGTCAATGATACCATCCAACCGTCTCATCCTCTTCTCCCCAAGCCTTCAATCTTTCCCAGCATCAGGGTCTTTTCCAAAGTAAAGCTGAGAAGATTTTAAAACTCCAGAAAAAGCAATCACCCCTTAGCCGTCAGATGACATCACTCTAGTTGAGGTACACCCCCAAACCTCACTGTTCACTTTAAAAAGAAAACTTAGAGTAAGGGAGACAAATAATCTTTAGTGTTGTTATGAAAATAAGGCTTTCTTCACAGATTCTGGAGAACCTCTGAGCTAAACTGAAATAAAAATGAATCAGTGAGACCATCATCAAGGACATTCCCAAGATGTCACACTGCTTCCCAATTCTGTCTGCAGGATTGTGCTTGTGAAGATAATAATCAGAATATAAACATGAAAAGACTTGCTCATTAGAAAGCTCAGACATTTACTACACAATGGTAAATGCATACTGTTAATAAGCATTCATATAGGGTAAACACTCTAAAATTATTATAATCATGGCATCTCCATGGTAATATTTATTTATAATGAATTATATGCTTACAGGGGAATTTATTGAGCTAAGTGGAGAACTAATTATGGGAAGCATATTTAGATCTTAAATAAAGTAGCTCTTGCTTGTTCTAAATGACAATTGTTTGAAGATCATCTGCTATTTTTTTAAGTTATGGTTGGCACCCAGGTGTCTTCCCTGGGAAATGCCATGTCGTTCCTTTCCTGTTCATCTTTCACTTGGTACCTCCCTGTCGTCTATCATTCACACCCCCCACCATCAGCACCCTCTCAAGTCCAGGTCACAGCCACCCCGCACTTCCACTATTGTAAGCGCTTTGCATAGGTCACCACCTTGAGTCTTCACTCAGCTTGTGATTCAGACATTATCTTCTCAGTTGTACAGATGAGGAAACTGGCGATCAAGGTCATTGAACAACATTCTCAAAGTCAAGCAATTGGAAAAAAAGAGAAAGAAGACATGTTTCATTAATTTATTCAAATATCCCTTCACTGATCAAAAATGTTCTGTTTACTTGTTCTTTCAGGTACAGTGCTAATAAGTAGGAGTATAGAAATGAATTGATTGTCTGCAAAGCCTGAAACTGCTTATAGCCTGGAGCTTCCCAGGTAGCCAACCCACCTGCCAATGCAGGAGGCATAAGAGACATAGGCTCAATCCCTGGGTGGAGAAGATTCTCTGGAGGAGGATGTGGCAACCCTACTGTAGTATTCTTGGACTTCCCTGGTGGCTCAGACAGTAAAGAATTTGCTTGCAGTACAGGAGACCCGGGTTTGACCCCTGGGTTGGGAAGATACCCTGGAGAAGGCAATGGCTATCCACTCCAATATTCTTGCCTGGAGAAGTCCATGGACAGAGGAGGCTGGAGGGTTACAGACCCTTGGGTTGCAAAGAGCTGGACATGATTGAGTGACTAACACTTTCAGTTCCCACAGCCTGGGAGAAGGAGCAGGGCAGGGTGAGATATCAATACAGAGAGATGATTCCATTGTGCCATACAAAGATGCAGACGGAGTCTCCTGGAGCCCCAAGAAGGTGCCATACCTGCTTGTGAGAATGCACTTCCTGGAAGACTGAGGCAGATGGCACCTTCCATAATTGGCCGCAGTAATAGCTCCACACGTTCTTCTCTAAGAGAATTGGGGTGAAGGGGGAGCTCTATTTGTTTAAAGGTTAATGTTTGAATAATGGTGTGTGTATAAATAAGTTAAAATCACCTTTGAAAATACATTTTAAAATTCTTTCAAGATAATATTTGAAACAAAGCCATTTCATAAAATTCATCATAATAGATAATCTTCATCATGAAACTATTTGTAAACTGATTCAAACAGTTATATATTGTCTTTGTTTCTGTAAAGTGAAAGTCATTCAGTCATGTCCAACTCTTTGCAACCCCATGGACTACACAGTCCGTAGAATTCTCTAGGCCAGAACACTGGAGTGGGTAGCCTTTCCCTTCTCCAGTGGATCTTCCCAACCCAGGAATCAAACTGGGGTCTCCTACATTGCAGGCAGATTCTTCACCAACTGAGCCATCAGGGAAGCCCTTGGTTTCCATAACTCAGCGTCAATAGAACTGTAGCTTTATGCTTGGAAAACTGTTTAGCCCAGGGCTGAGATGAGTGTCTTGTACAAACTGTCCACAAACCACCCCCACCCTGTAGAACTGCTTTTCTTAAAGTCTTCCTTTGCAAGATAACATCTGTTCACTATGGACAGAGGAGCCTGGCAGGCTACCGTCTACAGGGTCGCAAAGAGTGGAACATGACTGAGCAACTAACACTTTCACTTTTCTTTCACCATTAAAAATGTCTCCATTAAACTAATTACAAGACTATTCCAGATGGCATGCACCACATTTGTCTTTTGAGCTGTCTGACTTCTGGCAACGATTCGTGGAAGTCCTTTGTATTCTTTGAGTATGTGACCCTTGTTTGTTAAATATATTGTACATATCTTTTCTGTCTCTGTGGCTTGCCCTTGCAGGGTTTTAGACTTGCATTTTTATTAAGATACTTTCTTAATTTTAATATTTGTTTTATCAAGCTAAGGAGATTTTAAGGCTCCTCCCCACAAGTAGAAGGGGCTACGTTTCCTCCGTTTGAATCTGGGCAGACAGGTAGCAACAAAGAAGGAATGATCTGTGAAGTCAGAGCCAGGCCTCAGAGGCAGTTTCCACCCTGTCCTCGGGAGAGGCCCTCCCTGAGCCCAGCTGCCATGCTGTCGGAAGCCCAGGTTGTCCATTGGAGGGCCCAGAGGTAAGACACCTAGACCAGGAAATTCATTTAATAATCTTGAGCCAATTTGTCTTTTAATTATATTAATAGCATAGAGGCAAATGCTGAAATAATTAAAAACTAAGACGCATGTGTTGAATGGACTTGTGTTTGCATTATGGCATTGCCATTACCCCCAAGGACCTTGAAAATTATTGAACATCACTCTGCCTCCTTATGTTCCACTGTGCAGTGATTCTGTTATTATTCAAGATTCCTTAAGGAGAGTTTTAGGTGAGTAGTGAGCCTTCAATAAAGATAGACAATCATCTTCATCATCGTCATCTATATTTTACTCCTGAGAAAACATATTGTGTATTTAGGATTAGGTTCACCGAGAGAAAGCATTGTTTTCGAAATAATAGGAACTGAGTGACCCTCGTTCACTCTCTGTCCCCAAGACACTGCTGACATTAACAACTTCGCTAAGACAACAAATTTGGGTGCTAACCCTTACTGTGAAGGGAATCTATTTTCATGGCGCTTCTATACCCAGGACGCAAGTTTCCACCATTCATTTAATTAGAGCCCTAAATAATTAGGATGTTAGAAATCCATTTGTACCATTAGCTTTTATGGTGGATTTTTATATTTTTCCCCTAGTCCCCATTTCAATTAAGAAATTTCAAGTTTTACAATAGATCAATGGGTGGGTCCCACATCATTAATTTAACGGGCAAGTTTATGTGAGCTTGCAATTTCTTTGTCAATTCCCTTTCCTTTAATTTGTAAAATTATTAGGGAAAAAAGTAAAACTCAAATGGAGATATAACATTTAAAATATAAAGAATTAAACTCTGGAGAATTAAACACACACACAGCGGAGTGAGTACAGGTAAAATTGGAGAAGTCAGGTGAGATTAGTGGATTTATATATATCCTTGTTGATGTCCTGGCTGTGATCCTCTGCTTGAGTTTTGCAAAATGTTACCATCAGGGAAAGTTGGTGAAGGGCATATGGGATCTCTCCGTGGTATTTCTTATAATTGCTTATGAAGATACACATATGCATATATAGGAATATAAATGTGTTAGCCACTAGTCGTGTCCAACTCTTTGAGACTCCATGGACTATAGCCTGCAGGTTCCTCTGTCCATGGGATTCTCCAGGCAAGAATATTAGAGTGGATTGCCCTGCTCTCCTCCAGAGGATCTTCCCCACCCAGGGATTGAACTCCAGTCTCTTATGTATCCTGCATTGATAGGTGGGTTCTTTAAAACCAGTGCAAGCTGGGAAGCCCTTACCCCCTCACCCTGTTCTTAAGAGAGAGTTTTCACCAAAATCCTGGATGGGCGCAGGCATCTGTTCTCTCCCCAAACACTGAAACATCCCTGGATGAGACTTCAGACCTGCCCTTACCACCTCTGCGAATTAAGGTCTATCCTTCCTTCATGTCTCAGTACAAAGGTTGTTTGTGCAGGGAACAGAGGACCAGATTCCTCTGCAAAAAGTTTCCAGGGTCATAGAACTTCCCTGCAGAATCCCACATAGACACCTTTATCTATGTGACTGTCATTTTAATTGGGGTATAAATTATGGGCATTAACATGCACAGATCTTAAGTGTCCATTCAATACGTCTGACAATTACACACACCAATCAATTGTATATGCCTTCCCAGATAGCCCTGCTGCTGCTGCTAAGTTGCTTCAGTCGTGTCCGACTCTGTGCAACCCCATAGACGGAAGCCCACCAGGCTCCCCCATCCCTGGGATTCTCCAGACAAGAACACTAGAGTGGGTTGCCATTTCCTTCTTCAATGTATGAAAGTGAAAAGTGAAAGTGAAGTTGCTCAGTTGTGTCCAACTCTTAGCGACCCCATAGACTGCGTGCAGCCTACCAGGCTCCTCCGTCCATGGGATTGTCCAGGCAAGAGTACTGGAGTGGGGTGCCATTGCCTTCTCTCTAGTGGTATAGAATTTGCCTGCCAATGCAGCAGATGCAGGTTCAATCCCTGGGTTGGGAAGATCCCTTAGAGTAGGAAAAGGCAACCCACTCCAGTATTCTTGTCTGGAAAATCTCATGGACAGAGAGCCTGGTGAGCTACAAGCCATGGGGTCACAAAGAAGTGGACACTACTGAGCAACTAAGCACATAACAACACATCAACTGCATATACCATCCCAAACCAGCTGGAACGCATCAGCCACTCAAAAAGTTTCTCCCTTTCTCTTTTCAGGAGGCAAGCCCCACCCTTAGAAGCAACGGTTCTTCTGATTTCTGCGGATGAGTTTCATCTAGTCTCAAATTTCATGCAAGTGGAACATCTCAGCCTACATTCCATTGTGTCTGGCTTTATCAATGCTGTTGCATATACCAGCAGATTCTTCCTCTTGAGAGTAGCATTCAGCTATACAATACAGCAGAATTCAGGTTTCCACCCTCCAACTGATGAACATTCAGATGCCCCTAGTTCCTGGTTTTTATGAATAAGCCTGCTATAGAAATTGTTGTAAAAGTCATCTTGTGGACATAGGTTTTCATTCCTCTTGTGTAAATAATCTAAAAGTGGAATTGCTGGGTCATACAGATGACATATATTTAACTTTACAAGAAACTGACAAACTCTTCTCCAAAGTGCTGTGTTATTTTGCATGCCTGCCAGCTGTGTAGGAGAACTCTGTTCGCCCCACATACCCTCCAACATTTGGCACTTTTTAAAAATTTTTTTACACTTTAACCATTCTGATGAATGGTATCTCACTGTGGCTTTCATTTGCGTTTTCCTAATGGCTGATGACGTTGGGCACCCCCTTCTCTGCTTACCACCCATGTGTACAGCTTCGTCTATGAAGTGGGTATTAAACAGTCTTTCCCATTTTTATTGGGTTGGTTCTCTTTTGATTGCTGATTTGTAAGAATTCTGTAGGTAGTCTGGATATGAGTCCTTTGTCGGCTGGATGTATTGCAAATGATTGTTTTTCTATCTTTGTGAATTACCTATTTAATCTGTTAAAATTGTCTTTCTTTACTGAAGTATAGCTAACTTACAATATCCTGTTAGTTTCTGGTGTACAGGAATGTATATAAGAATATATATACATATACATATATATATATATATATATATATATTCTCTTTCAAATGCTTTTCCCTTATAGGTTATTACAAAATACTGAGTATAGTTCCCTCAGCCATATAATAGATATGCCTATTTATTCTCTAGAGAATGCTTTTGATAGGCAAATTTATCATTCTGATGACATTTTTAAAAATCAAGCTTCTATTCAGTGGTCAGTGCTCTTTGTGTCCTGCATCCAACCGGTGTCCCAGAGCCACTCTCCCAGGTTTTCTTCTAGAATCGTGCTGCCCAATGTGATAGCCACTGGGCACAGGCAACACCAGTGCCCAAAACCTGATGACTTAACCCAAGCACTGTGCTTCACCGATGCTTTCGGTGAGGAAGGGCTTCACCCTCGCTGATCCACCTGGTGTCAGCTCAGACCCCCTTGCTCATCTGGCTTGTGAGGGCTCCTGGGCTCCCTTCCCTTCTCTTTCTCCCCTTCCACAATGTCTCATCCTCCATGTAGCATCTCCATGGGCTTTTCAGAGCATGGTAGCCTCAGAGTATGTGGATATTTCACATAGTGGCTGGACATCTCCCCTGAGAAAGGGTTCTTCTTATAACCTGGCCCCAAATTGTCCTGTCCATATCATCTTACTGGTCAACCAAATCACAAACTCCCCGCAACATTCAAGGGGTGGAGATCCATAGACTTGACCTCTCAGTGGAGCCATGCCATAACACATGGTCGGGGGTGGGGGTGGGTGCGAAAATGGATGGAGTCATCTCAGAATGTCCCCACGTCAACCTTGCATCCCAGGACCGCGTGAAATTCACTTATCAGTTCTGCTGCTGCTGCTGCTAAGTTGCTTCAGTATGAGTTCTAGTCGTCATTATGTAGACACCGTATTTTTTCAGTGTGCACAATGATGTCAACTGCTAACCGCAACAGTTTTGTTTCTTTATTTTCACTCTGTGTGTGTGGCCGTTTTTGTTTGTTTTTCTTGCCTTACTTTACTGGCCAGGACTTTCAGTTGGATGGACGTGGTGGTGAGGGACACACCATAGCCCAGTTCCCATCCAAGAGGGAGAATGTGTAGTGTCTCACCATTTGTGTGACTATCTGATTCAGGATCAACCCCACTAGGCTAAAAACCTCAGGACTGTGAAAGAAAGTGAAAGTATTAGTTGCTCAGTCATGTCAACGCTTTGTCATCCTATAGACTGTAACCTGACAAGCTCTTTTGTCCATGGGATTCTCCAGGCAAGAATACTAGAGTGGGTAGCCTTCTCCAGGAGATCTTCCTGACCCAGGGATTGAACTCAGGTCTCCTGCATTGTAGGCTGGTTCTTTGCCAACTGAGCCACCTGGGAACCTCATGATTATGAGAACCATGCCAATTTTGGCCCACCTGCACATCTCCAGAGCTTAGCCAAATGCCTGGCCATAGTAAGCTCTCAAAAAAAAAAAAAAAAAAAAAAAAACTACCAAAAAGTAACAATAAAATAAAAAAGAATCATAAATGAAAAAGAAACATGTGCTGAATAAATAGTCTTGATGTTAATCTAGTCTATTGTTGAATACTTTTTAAGCTATTTAACTATCAATTTGAGATTTTGGAGGCTTTTTTCTATAAACCAGGGGCTTTGATAGCCTGCATTTCTAAGGCACAAATTGACAAAGAAATATACCCATATTCTAAATGTTTTGTTTTTTTCCACTTGAAAAGATACAGCTAAGAAGATTTTGTCTGCTCTTGCCTACCGCTGAGGAGGACAGACACTGCTTTCCGTCCCTGCTATGTCTAAACACCAACCCCAGAGAAAGTATCCCCAGAGAAGGTCTCCCACTGTGAAGATAAATGTCTTTATACCTGGGCCTTGTTGAGACAGGCACTCGTCTTAACAGGTGGGCGTTGGAGGAAATGAGATGGCTCCCTGCTCACTTGAGCCCAGTAGCCACATCAAATGAGGTTTGAGATGATGATGGAGTATGATGCCTTTTCTCATCACTTTTTTTTTTTGATGTATTAAGATGTGAAAGTTATAAACCTGGTTGTAGACCCTGAGATGTCTATCAAGTGGGCACAAGACCCTCTTGCCCAGGCAGCCTTGGACATCTGGACTTCATCCTCAGGAAGTACATCAGGAGAGAGGCATGAGCTGTCTTCCTAAAGGAGAAGGGGGCAGCAGAGGACATGAGTTTGAGCAAACTCCTGGAGACAGTGAAAGACAGCCTGGCGTGCTACAGTCCATGGGATCACAAAGAGTTGGACATAACTCAGCTACTGAACAGCAACAACAGCAGTCTTGTTACTTCATGCAAGTTAACGAACCTTTTTGAGCTTCCAGGTCCTTACCTTAAAATAAGGACATTTAGTCCTGCCTCAGCAGATTTTGTAGGGATTAAATGGCACCACCTTTGTTAAAAAACAAGCAAACAAACAAAATTCCAGCAATCACATAGAATATGTAGCAGGTATTCAATTTTGCTATCATTGTCATTATCAATATTAATTTACAAGTTGACCTTGGAGTCTCCTGCTAGGATTACATTTTTTTCTTCTTTCAATATCTCTTTGATGTGGAGATATTGGCAATCTGTGCTTTGAATTAGTTATGAGCCCAATTACCTTGGCTTCCCAGGTGGCTTAGTGTAAAGAACCCGCCTACCAATGCAAGAGATGTGGGTTCCACCCCTGTGTTGGCAAGATATCCTAGAGGAGGAAATGGCAACCCACCCCAGAATTCTTGCCTGAAAAATTCTATGGACAAAGGAGTTTAGTGGGTTACAGTCCACGGGGTTGCAAAGAATTGGACACAACTGAGTGACTTACACATGCACATACACAGAGTATTGAGTAGAGTTCCTTGTGCTGTACAGTAGGTCCTTGTTGATAATCTATTTTATATATAGCAATGTGTATATGTTCAGTTCAGTTCAGTCGCTCAGTCCTGTCTGACTCTTTGTGACCCCATGAATTGCAGCACACCAGGCCTCCCTGTCCATCACCAACTCCCGGAGTTCATTCAGACTCACATCCATCGAGTCAGTGATGCCATCCAGCTATCTCATCCTCTGTCGTCCCCTTCTCCTCCTGCCCTCAATCCCTCCCAGCATCAGTCTTTTCCAATAAGTCAACTCTTCGCATGAGGTGGCCAAAGTACTGGAGTTTCAGCTTTAGCATCATTCCTTCCAAAGAAATCCCAGGGCTGATCTCCTTCAGAATGGACTGGTTGGATCTCCTTGCAGTTCAAGGAACTCTCAAGAGTCTTCTCCAACACCACAGTTCAAAAGCATCAATTCTTTGGTGCTCAGCCTTCTTCACAGTCCAACTCTCACATCCACACATGACCACAGGAAAAACCATAGCCTTGACTAGACAAACCTTTGTTGGCAAAGTAATGTCTCTGCTTTTAAATATGCTATCTAGGTTGGTCATAACTTTCCTTCCAAGGAGTAAGCATCTTTTAATTTCATGGCTGCAGTCACCATCTGCAGTGATTTTGGAGCCCAGAAAAATAAAGTCTGACACTATTTCCACTGTTTCCCCATCTATTTCCCATGAAGTTATGGGACCAGAAGCCATGATCTTCGTTTTCTGAATGTTGAGCTTTAAGCCAACTTTTTCACTCTCCACTTTCACTTTCATCAAGAGGCTTTTTAGTTCCTCTTCACTTTCTGCCATAAGGGTGGTGTCATCTGCATATCTTAATCCCAATTAAATCTCCTCATTTATCCCTCCTCCTCCCCAACAGTCCTCACCTTTATGGGTCATTTTTTCTCAGTCTTTTGTCTTTCGAGGTGATAATTGACTAGTTATTCCATGTAAGCTCTGAAAATGTGGCCAGCGGCTTTCAACTCAAGTGCTTAATGTGTTCCCTTGCCCCTCACACTCTCTCAAGCACCTGCTCTATTCTTGGGGAGCAATGTTCAGCCTCACAGGCCTCTTGTCTGGCATTGAAATATAAAGCAAATGCAAGTCCTCATCCAAGTCCCGGCAGCCAGGGATGGTAGGGAAAGGGGGGACCACCTTCCCTGCAAAATCAGGGGCCAATGCCAGACAGGCCGTTGGGGAAGTTCTGTCAATATCTCTGTGGAACATGCCCACTTTTCCCCTGCGATGCCCACTGACACCTCCACTACCTGTATCACCCCCAAGGCTGATCCCCAGCAGCAACCCCCCACCACAAGCACCTTTTTGAGAGAAGCAGGTGCAATTCCCAAAGAAGGGATCTCTCATGAATCCTGAATGCTGTTAACACAGGAACCTGGCATCAAGCCCGGGCATATCCCCACCTGATCACAGGCCATGCAGCTTACTTCAGATCCAGTCACCACCCTGCAGCCCTCCAAAGTCCAACTCCATGACCCCACAGTGCCCCAAAGTGCCAGAGCCCCCTATTTCCCCGGGTCAGCCAAGCAGGAAGCAGAGCTCCCCAAGGCTGAGTCATTTCTAGGAGGGGTTACTGATTTGTGTCTTCCCTCAGCTATGTTCCTGGGCAGAGAGATCACCTGGAATCATACCTGCCTCTTAAATATTTTACAATACTGACAGCCACCCAGTCAGACCCCTGCAGACATCCTTGCCAGCCTCTGTGCCCACAGGTCTCTGGCAGACGCTACCCTGAAAAGATTTGTCTTGAGATGTGTCTCTGTCACAGGGGGTTATTTATCAGCCACTGAGCAGCTGTCAAGACAGCCCAAATGGCCACTTGTGAGCCCAATATTCTTTGAGGTTATAACCTATTTGTGTCCCAGTCTGTCATCTTGAGGGTGGGCATCTCTGGCTCTATGGGAATGTCAGGGGGTGCAGGGGACCAGGGGCATCTTTTTTAAAAAGTGGCAAACATTTCTCCCCAACTGACCCCTACTTGTCAGAGCCTCACTCATGACTTGTGGAGTCGGCCTTGCCAGCAACTTGATGAACAAGCCACCCAGCTCAGTCTGACTTTTCAAGTGAACAGGAAAGACTTTTTCAGTGACTGTAGGACCCAACTGTAGGACTCGTGGAACAGAGCCCTACAGATCCTCCAGCAAAACCTAGAGTGTCCACGAGACCTTACCTGACACACCACTCCCTCTTCCTCCATTATTTCTTCTTAGTGTATAAAGGTATGTGTAATAAGTAGGTACAGCTTACATCAGATCAGATCAGTCGCTCAGCCATGTCCGACTCTTTGTGACCCCATGAATCGCAGCACGCCAGGCCTCCCTGTCCATCACCAACTCCCGGAGTTCATTCAGACTCACGTCCATCGAGTCAGTGATGCCATCCAGCCATCTCATCCTTTGTCGTCCCCTTCTCCTCCTGCCCCCAATCCCTCCCAGCATCAGAGTCTTTTCCAATGAGTCAACTCTTCGCATGAGGTGGCCAAAGTACTGGAGTTTCAGCTTTAGCATCATTCCTTCCAAAGAAATCCCAGGGCTGATCTCCTTCAGAATGGACTGGTTGGATCTCCTTGCAGTCCAAGGGACTCTCAAGAGTCTTCTCCAACACCACAGTTCAAAAGCATCAATTCTTTGGTGCTCAGCCTTCTTCACAGTCCAACTCTCGCATCCATACATGACCACAGGAAAAACCATAGCCTTGACTAGACAAACCTTTGTTGGCAAAGTAATGTCTCTGCTTTTAAATATGCTATCTAGGTTGGTCATAACTTTCCTTCCAAGAAGTAAGCATCTTTTAATTTCATGGCTGCAGTCACCATCTTTAGTGATTTTGGAGCCCAGAAAAATAAAGTCTGACACTGTTTCCACTGTTTCCCCATCTATTTCCCATGAAGTGGTGGGACCGGATGCCATGATCTTCGTTTTCTGAATGTTGAGCTTTAAGCCAACTTTTTCACTCTCCACTTTCACTTTCATCAAGAGGCTTTTGAGTTCCTCTTCACTTTCTGCCATGGAGAAGGCAATGGCACCCCACTCCAGTACTCTTGCCTGGAAAATCCCATGGATGGAGGAGCCTGGTAGGCTGTAGTCCATGGGGTCACTAAGAGTCGGACACGACTGAGTGACTTCACTTTCACTTTTCACTTTCATGCATTGGAGAAGGAAATGGCAACCCATTCCAGTGTTCTTGCCTGGAGAATCCCAGGGACGGGGGAGCCTGGTGGGCTGCCGTCTATGGGGTCACACAGAGTCGGACACGACTGAAGTGACTTAGCAGTCACTTTCTGCCATAAGGGTGGTGTCATCTGCATATCTGAGGTTATTGATATTTCTCCCGGCAATCTTGATTACAGCTTGTGTTTCTTCCAGTCCGACGTTTCTCATGTATGTTTCTCTGCATGTAAGTTAAATAAACAGGGTGACAATATACAGCCTTTATGAACTCCTTTTCCTATTTGGAGCCAACCTGTTGTTCCATGTCCAGTTCTAACTGTTGTTTCCTGACCTGCATACAAATTTCTCAAGAGGCAGATCAGGTGGTCTGGTATTCCCATCTCTTGAAGAATTTTCCGCAGTTTCTTGTGATCCACACAGTCAAAGGCTTTGGCATAGTCAATAAAGCAGAAATAGATGTTTTCTGGAACTCTCTTGCTTTTTCCATGATCCAGCGGATGTTGGCAATTTGATCTCTGGTTCCCCTTCCTTTTTTAAAACCAGCTTGAACATCTGGAAGTTCACGGTTCACATATTGCTGAAACCTGGCTTGGAGAATTTTGAGCATTACTTTACTAGCGTGTGAGATGAGTGCAATTGTGTGGTAGTTTGAGCATTCTTTGGCATTGCCTTTCTTTGGGATTGGAATGAAAACTGACCTTTACCAGTCCTGCGGCCACTGCTGAGTTTTCCAAATTTGCTGGCATATTGAGTGCAGCACTTTCACAGCATCAATAATGAGTAGTGATATGACGCCTGGGCTTTCATGGTAGCTCAGATAGTAAAGAATCCACCAGCAATGCAAGAGACCCCAGTTTGATTCCTGGGTAGGGAAGGTTCCCTGGAGAAGGGACAGGCTACCCACTCCAGTATTCTTGGGCTTTCCTATGGCTCAGATAATAAAGAATCTGCCTGCAATGCAGGAGACCTGGGTTCAATTCCTGAGTAGGGAAGATCCACTGGAAGAGGGCATGGCAGCCCACTCCAGTATTCTTGCCTAGAGAATTACATGGACAGAGGAGCCTGGCAGGCTACAGTCCATGGGGTTGCAAAGAGTCGGACACAACTGAGCACAGCATATGACACCCATAGCAACTCCTCCAATCATGGGAAAGCCAGCCTGCTCACAACTGCCCACAGGCCGCTCTGCTCTCAGGCCCCTCCTCCCAGAAGAAACCACCAACCTAAGATGCATTTCTCAGGAGCACTTCTCTGTTTAGGAGATCAGACGCTGCCCCATTCATGCAGCACTCAATACAGTCAACTAGATTTTCAATTTAAAAATAGTAATGAACATAACAGCAAAATAAGAAAGATAAAAATTAAATAAAGCCAATTAGATCTTCCAAGTTAAAAAATAATAATAATAAATGAAATGAAATGTGTGTTTCTCATTCTCTTCTCTTTTTAACCTTGCTGTGTCTGGATGGATCCCTTGGTGTTTGCACAACCTTGTATGCTGTTGAACTTTCTACTAAAAAGCACATGTCATTTCTTCTGTGACTTATGGATGTCTCCCTCTGGGCGCCGCCATGTTGGGGGTCCCCTGTGGGTCACACCACCTATCTGTTCATTTTGCTGCTGATGAACATCATCTCCAGTGTTCCTGTTGTCATTGATGCCCCAGAACATCTGCCAAGTTCATCAAGGTCACTGTGCCCCTCCTGTCACATGTGAGCAGGTGTTTGTTCCCTCCATCCAGGAGGGAACTGGGGCCTCAGTGGGGGGCAGGGAGCCTCCACCACCCAGCTGTCCGCACGGCCTGGCCAACATCACAGCCACCATCCTCGTCAGCCACGGGGGAAGAGGATGTGAAGTTAGATCTCACGGCCCCAGTCTTACTCTGCATTCCTTTTGATTTTTCAGTAATCAATAATTTTCTAGGCATTTTCCCATGATTAAAGATTCCAAGAAAGATAAAAATGTTTTTAACTTTGTTCCATGAAAAGACAATGCTAGCTTGGTAAAGAACAACAAAATACAGTAAAGTCATTGATAAGATTAAGAATTGAACAGGAGACAGAACTTGAACCACAACACAAGTTTAAAAGAAAAGAAGAAAATAATGCAATGATTGTCCCAACACTGCTGAGCCCAGGTGGGCTTAAAGATGCAGCTGTGGTCCAGACCCCCAGGGTCCTCTTCCCCAGGTTCCCTCCATGCAGTTCTACAGCATGGATGGCAGCTCTTTGTCTCCCCCCATTACTCCCCAGCAAAGTCGGTCTTCTTCAGTTTCATTTCTGAGGATGAGGTCTTCCAGGGTCCAGCTGGAGGTTAGTCTCCAAGGTGCCATCTCCCATTCTGTGCACCCAAATTATAAAACTCACACACACACACATACACACACACATACACGTAATCTTCCCTACCATCAAACTCACTTGACCTCTGTCATCCTTTAACCTTAACTTGACTGATATCATTTAATCCTCAAAACAATGCTCTAAGGATCTATTACATTTACAAATAGAAAGATAGGAAGAAAATAACTCGGACAAAAGATTGGTGAAAAGCAGAACAGTCACTTAGGGGAGAGTGGACAGCCTGGTTCATCCAGCTTCCTGAAGATCAGCTCTTCCAGACACACAGGTGCAGCTACAGGTGGCCTGGAATCAATCCAGCCAGTGGGAAAGAAAGGAGGAGATACAAGACAACAAAATCGGGAGCTCTCTCAGCAAAGAGACAGAGCCCAGGTTTTAACAGAAGAGTAGTTTGAGTAGGGTTTTCGCTGTTTTCAGGTCAGACCAAGTGTGCAGGAGCCAGTGGCTCCAGTGAAGTGAAACTGACATGCAGTGTGGATCCCGGAGACAATGGGTGGGAAGGTGGCATCTCGGGCATGGGACCCAAGGATGCAGCAAGTTTAGGACTAGGGGGCGGGCAGGCCCACAGGAGAGAGATGAAACCCAAAGCTTTGAAACCCTCCTCTTACCCGCTCTCTGTGATCAGTGGGCATTGAGCCATGTGGCCAGTAAAGGATGTACTGTGATCTCCAGGTGAGGATTAGCGTTTGGCATCTCTCTCTGCTTCATCCTGTTCTCTGAGGGGGTCCTTGGCTTTGCCAGGTTTTCATCGCTCTTGTACCGATGGCCCACACTCTAAAGAGGGATGTTTCATGGGAAGATTCCCTGGAATTTCACATCCTAGGCCAAGTGTAAGTTCAAAACCCCCATGTTTAACACAAAAGCTCTTCCTGGTTTTGTTTAAAACCAAGCAAATGCCACAACACACGACGGTTGCTTTTCTCAGAAGCCGTGGTTTTATTTACTGGTGAACCTTGCAACATCTATTTCTTTCTTTCCTGTCCTTTTCCATTTTTAACATTTAACGTTTTTTAACCTTGTTCTCTTGGTGTCCTCGCAAAATCCCATAACAAAGAATTACAGCTGTATTTCATCCTTTTATCTGCACCTAAGTACTTTTGATCTGTTACCTCAGAGGGGCTATTTATCCGCCACGAGGCCTCCTTGCAGGAGAAACATTCTAAGGAACTGGACTGTACCTTCTGGAAGGAGCCTGGCTCTCACCTGACTCCCCGAACAATTTGTGTGTTCTTTACCCTTCACTCTGCAGCAAAAAACTATTTCCTTCAAATGTTAGCACATTTTATCTCAAGAGAATATTTATCTTCAGGACTTCTGGGTACCTCTGTTCCCTGGCTTTGGTTTTAAGAATGCACAGGATGTAACTCCTTTCTTGTTGACAATAAGGATACCTGCTACCTCCAGGAGATGAAGGGGACGACATTCCCAAGGTCTTGTTCCTGGGCCCGTCCTAGTTCCTCAAGCTACCGCAGCAAGTCTATGGTGAGGCCGAAACCAGCATCACCAGCAGCCCCCTCTCAGGGCATCTGATGGACATGGTGCTGGGGTCAGCTGGTCTATGAGTCCGTTTGAGAGACTCTGGCCTGAGCACCCCCCACCACCTCCGCAACAGACACTTGTCTGGTCTCTTTATCTCACTAAAGGAGTTCTTTTCTCCCTTGCACTTACTTAAGTATCAATGGTAAATTGCCACTGAGTGCCTTTTGGGAATCTAGCCCTGGAGAGAATTGCATGGGTCCAAAATGTGAAAACCTCATACCCATCAATGCAAACTTTGGGGGGTCATGCCTTGGTGGGTGGGGTTGGACCACAGCCTCAGTGCTCGGCTAAAATAGGTTGGGATCCTGAGGCCTCCGCCTGCTGGCTGTGAAATGCTTCTGAGGGGGCACTTCATCTCCCTGTACCTCGGTTTCTGCAGTGTCAGGGGAATCATTGTATTATTTTCTTCTTTTCTTTTAAACTTGTGTTGTGGTTCAAGTTCGGTCTCCTGTTCAATTCTTAATCTTATCAATGACTATTGTATGTTGTCGTTCTTTACCAAGCTTGCATTGTCTTTTCATGGAACAAAGTTTAAAACATTTTTATCTTTCTTGGAATCTTTAATCATGGGAAAATGCCTAGAAAAATATCAATTACTGAAAAATCAAAAGAATGGGTATCAAGGCAGGACCTGCCCCAGTGCTTCTATAAAGAAGATGCAATGGGACAGGCCTTGCCCAGCACACCTCACAGCCTTGCAGCGCAGAGGGGTTGGAAAGGAAGGGGATTCAAAGTCACAGGGTCCTGAGAACTCCCTGGATGACTTAACAGCAGGCTGTGGAAGTCACTCTTAGGACCAGGCAGAGAAAAGATGATGGTACACTCTGAAAGTCTGGGAGCCCTTCACAGGCTCCAGTAAACCCAGGATGTGGAAGGGGCTTTGCTCCCCGACAACCTCAGAGAGGGGACCATTACTGAGCTTCCTCTGCCAGGGCTGGAAGGAGCCCACCAGGGGGAGACACCCCTGCCACAGTCTCAGCTGGTAACTGCCAGACAAGGTAAGTAGTTAGGGAAACTTGAGTAGTTAGGGAATGTGCATCCTCATTTCCATCTGTCTGATCTCCTGTACCATTCACATCCTATGCCTTAGGGTAGTGCCTGATTCCTAGTTAGCACTCAGGTGAGTAGCTTCTGTCCTTGTGATGGATTCCTAGGGCCCCTCGTGAACTTCCTAGCTCAGCAGAAAATCAAAGACTAAGGTATCCACCAGTCCAATATAAGGACTTCCTTGGTGGCTCAGTGGTAAAGAATCTGCCTGTGATGCAGGAGACAAGGGTTTGATCCTTGGGTCAGGACGATCCCCTGGAGAAGGGGATGGCAACCCACTCCAGTATTCTTGCCTGGAGAGTCCCATGGACAGAGGAGCCTGGCAGGCTACAATCCATGGGGTCACAAAGAATCAGACAGACTGAGCAGCTAACCAACAATAACACCCCAATATAAAGCTCCAAGAATGGATTATTTCACGCTACAGTTTTTGTTTGTTTCTGTGGTAGCGAACTCAAATGCTTTTTAAAATTCTCTTAAAGAAAGAGTTTATTCTGGGTCATTGCTTTTGCAAGAATTTAAAAGAAAAGTGACACCTTCATGTATTTATTTATTTGACTTGACTTTTTATGAAAGACCACCCACTACGACCAATAACAGTGCTGATGGCTGGAGTTCTGTTTCTTTCCTCAGGACCATTGCTTCCCATGAAGAAAAACATGCCTTCCCTGCTGGGTGTTCTGGGTTTGGGCACCTGTCTGGCAGGTTAAACACACCTTTTACCTGAGCCCAGCACACCTGAGGAGCATTGTCTTCCCAAAACCCTGGAGCAGGATGGACTGACATCCTCTTAGACTCAGAGCTGAGCATCTGGTCAACGTGATCGAATGTCAAAAGTTTTAAATAGTTCATTGCATGTAACCCGTCTGATTCCTTGCATCATTAAACACATTATAGTCAGACTTTGTGCTATTTCAGTATTTTGGTTAGTGTTGGAATGTCTTATACCTCGAATAGTGAAAGGCTGGGGTTTTTCACTACCTTCATCATTTGTCTCTTGATGAAAATTTTCAGGCTTTATCTCCTTCTCAAAGGAACATAATTTAAATATGAATAATGAAAAGTACTTTCAGAAACATAAATCCAATAATGTTTTCTGAGGTGCAAACTGCTTAATGTGAAACTCAGATGCAACACAAAAGAACTGAATGTTAGCAAATTATGCTTTCTAACTCTTCCTGGCATGAAATTCTCCATGGGCCTGGCATCTGGTGCCAGGAGGGTAGGTGTGGATGGAGGAGGCATGTTTTCAGGCTGCAGGTGTGGCTAAGCACAGGCAAATTGTTCTGGCCAGACTTGGAGTTAAAAATGGCAATTCTAAGTACCTTTTAATGACAATGTACCTTTTAATATCTTTAATATTAATATTGGGCTTCCCTGGTGGCTCAGATGGTAAAGAATCTGCCTGCAATTCAGGAGACCTGGGTTCGATCCCGGGGTCAGGAAGAGCCCTTGGAGAAGGGAATAGCAACCCACCCCAGTATCCTTGCCTGGAGAATTCCATGGAGTAGAAGAGCCTGGCAGGCTACAGTCCATGGGGTCTCAAAGAGTTGGACACAACTGAGCAGCTAACACTTTCACTTTTCACTTTAATATTACACACATGCTTACTCTTGTAGAGATGAATTTTCAGAGAGAATGAATGTGTTTAAAAGTCAAAGTGTAAATTTATTCCTTTGCCATGAAAAAAAAAAACTTCACTTGCATATGAGTTTTTATGGGGAAATAAGGAACTCTGATGTAAGTGAAGCTTTTGTGTCTCAGCTGGCATCTCTCTCTCTTATCCCCCAAAATAATAAACACACTTGTGCTTTTCAAGCACACTATTTAATTCTACATAGAATGGAGGAAATGGTCTCCTTTATAAGATCTTTTGCTTGTCAGGTTGCTGGTGTTATAAGACATTCCTGATAGAAAATTTTCAGGTCTTTAGCAGCTTGGCTGTGAACCAGACCTCATATGGCACACAGGACGTCCCTCAGGTGCTATGACATCCCCAGATTCCTGGGTCATTTGTCCTTTTTACACTAAAAGCAGAATAAGCTTAGACTGAACCCTAGTAAGTCCACCAATCAAAATATGTTTGCCATCACCATCTTCTGAATTCAAGCAAAGAGAAGAAAACCCACGCTCCAAATATGAAACTGCCTGGCCTAAGTAGATTTAAGTGGCTGAGCAGAAGCCTTTAGGGCTTTATCTTAACAAATCTGCACGATCCTTCAGGCTCTTTGTCTGTCCCTGGTTATATGCAATCCCATTGTTTACTTAACAATTACGGCGAGAGGGTTTGTCTGGTGCTAAGTGTTTCACACCTTGCGTAAAGCAGTTAATGTTCAAATTCTATTTTGGGCTTTATTTATGAATTTGCAGCTTTCAAAGGGTTTGGCTAGGAGAGCAAGCTGTGGGCCTCTTCTTAACGCAAGCCTCTTGTTGACAAGAAAGGTTTATTGGGCTCACACTGACTGTTTTCATTTTGTGTTGAGCAGCACAACTAACCACACTGCAGATGCACAATTCCCGCTCCTCGCCACACACACACGTTTTCAGCTGGTGCAAGATGTTTGCTCAGAAGATGGATTAATTGTGAGACTTAAAGACTGAGTCAAAACAGTTTTGACAAGTTGGGAAAAGAGTTCAGTCTTTCCCAGCACAGAGCCAGGGTTTCTACTCTGAAAGGTGGCAGCTCCGCGGATGATTGGCTCTGTCAGCTCTCTGAGCTGCTCCAAGAGCTGCCACTTGGAGGGCAGTCGCACTTTGAAGCCGCAAACTTGGATATGAACGAAGCTCAGCTGTTTTGTGCCCTCTTGCCAATCCCCAGGGTCCTTTGAATTTCACAGGGATCCTAAGTGAAGCAAAGAAACTGGAGAGACCACCTGGCTTCAGTCTTTGCTGGCTACGGCTGGCATGCTCTCTGTCCAAGCCGGGAGATGAAATCCTGGGTACCACTACTTCTGTGCATCACACGGGACACAGGCACTGGGGCTTTGGACCAGGATGACAGCTCACACCCCCCAGAGGTCCAGCGGTCAGTACTGCCCATGAGCTACAGCCCAGGGCCCTTGGTCTGTGCCCCTCCCCAGGGTAAGGTGGCTCTGTCTCTCTCTCTCCCTCCAGCTTAGCTCTCTCCCCCTGTGTATCTCTCTCTAACCTCCTCCTCCCTTTCTTTCTTCCCCTCTTTGCTAATCACTGGGCCACCCTCAAGCCTGATTGAGATCCTCAGACTTTGATGCTGCAACATAAGCTGAATTGTCCTCAAATTCCTTCTGCTTTCGGCCAGGCTCATGGCCCTGGGTGAGCTGGACCAACAGACCAGCTCTCCTCCGGGCCTGGGGATGTGATGTCCCAGTCATGTCCACAGAGGAACGTGCTGGCTTGTCACCTGCTACAGCAAGGGAGATCGCACACCCAGGGGGTACACACCCGCTAAGGAAGTGGGGTCTCACTCTGAATTACAGGCAGTCAGAAAGGGGCGCTTCTGTGATGGGGGGTCTCAGGTGGTCATTTCTATGGGAGGAAAGTCCAGGCAAGGATGAAGCTGTGCGTGGAGAGTGGCAGTTGCCCCTCAGTCACAAGGCCTCTGCCCTGTCACCCTCTGCAGCATGTCCATGCCCACGCCTGTGTTTATGTCCATGACCATGCCCCTGTTCACGCCCATGTTCATGCCCGTGTTCACGTCTGTGTTTGACAGAACAACATTGCTGGGCTGTAAGCATCTTACCAGCTTGTCACAGTATTGAGGTCAGATCCACTGGGAACTCAGCATCTGCTATTTTCCTTTTCCAGACTCAGGAAGAGAAAATTCCAGAAACCAACACACACATTAACATCCCACCAAGAATCCCTGCTTTTACCTCTAGTAACCACTTTGCACGTTGAAGGTGAGCAACCTTCAAAAACCTTCTTCAGTCCCCTTGGTTGATTTTTGTGCAGCCGGAGAAAGGCCCAGAAACTTCCAGAAAAGGCCCATGCTGGTATGTTTAACCCGATCTACCTTTGGTTCTGTTTTCATCATAAGGATGAACAGTGATAACTATTGTAATAACATGTAATGATTTATAGTTACTATTGTAAAAATACATAGTTATATTATATTAATACATGGTTACTATTGTAATCATTTAGGATGAGATGGTTGGATGGCATCATTGACTCAATGGACATGAGTTTGAGCAAATGGGGAGATAGGGAAGGACAGGGAAGCCCGATGTACTGCAGTCCACAGGGTCACAAAGAGTCAGACACAACTTAGCAACTCAGCAACAGCGACAGCATTGTAATAATTTAGTTGAATAACATGGCTTGACATTCCCACTCACAGAGGCCGCAGTGGGCACCAATGGCATTTGATGAATGTTGAAGTAGTTAAAAGCTTTGGCTGACACTTCAGAGAAAATATTTTGGTTTTAGGATAATATATGGACACTTCCTTTGCTTCTCTGTTGCTTTGCTGCTGCTGCTGCTGCTAAGTCGCTTCAGTCGTGTCCGACTCTGTGCGACCCCATAGCAGCAGTAAAAATAAAAAGATAAATGTGCCTGAACCCACTGTGTTAGGTTAGAGTGGATGAGTTTTGAGAATGTACAGCTGATTTTGGCTTTTAGTCTCGCATCCTTAGACTATTATTTTGATGCCTCTTTAGGTCTTTATTCCCAACTTTACATATTTTTGTTCCTGACTTAAGTCCTTTCCATTCCTGTGCTCCCCAAGCATGGTTAGTTATAAGAACTGTCTGTCCTGAGTGAAAGCATGCATTCCCTGACCCGGCCCAGACCCACCACAGAGCTAGGGTTTTCCTGGGTAATGTTCTGTGTGGCTCTCACGTTCCTGGTATTCATTCCAGGACACTGGCCACTGCCTCCAGCATGTGGACAGGCTGCCATTTTCGCAGGACCCCAGCCACCTCAGTGAGTGTGGCCCTTACCCCAGCCAAGGCTGAAGTGTGTCAACAAGCACTGTGACCCCCAATTCTCAGAGACAATCCTTACTATTCTTCAGTGGCTTTAAATCCTCCTCCCATCAGAGAAAATAGCAGATTTTTACTCAGACTCATGAGTAAAGTCGATGAATCGATAATACCATCTAACCATCTCATCCTCTGTCATCCCCTTCTCCTGCCATCTTTCCCAGCATTGGGGTCTTTTCCAATGACTCGGTTCTTTGCATCAGATGGCCAAAGGATTCAGCTTTAGCATCGGTTCTTCCAATGAATATTCAGAGTTGATTTCCTTTAGGAGTGACTGGTTGGATCTCCTTGCTGTCCAAGGGACTCTCAAGAGCCTTCTCCAGCACCACAGTTCAAAGTCATCAATTCTTCAGCGCTCAGCCTTTTTTATTGTCTAGCTCTCACATCCGTACATGACTACTGGAAAAACCAAACCTTTGACTATACGGACATTTGTCAGCAAAATGATGTCTCTGAGTATACCTTTTAAAAATTTATTTGGCTGCACCGGGTCTTACTTGGGGCATGCAGGATCTAGTTTCCTGACAAGGGATCAAATCTGGGCCCCCTGCATCGGGAGTGCAGAGCCTCAACCACAGGACCACCAAGTAAGTCCCTCCCTTTTTTATTAGCCAGTGCATTTTTCACATGACAACCATTCTTTGCTTTTCTTTAAAAAGGCAGAATGAAGGGTTCCCACCCCGAGGGGCCAGGAGGACACAGGTCTGGGGCTCTGGTCTCCCTCAGGTCCTCACCACAGCCAGAATCCCCCTTTTCAGACTCTACCTCCTACCCCCATGACTCCCAGGGTAAATCAGCCCCTTGCCTAAGAGCCCCTATCTCCACGCAGACCCTGAATCCCACCAGGGAGGCACCTCCATTTCCCTATGAGTTCTGGGCTCACTGTCCTTTCCCAGCAGTGACATGACAGGTGCAGACTCTAGTGTCATCGTCCAGAGTGGCGCCCTAGGCTTCTTCAGGACAGCACGGCCGATGCCCGGGGCAGCGAGCATCCACCTAGTGTCAGATTGGAGTCATCTGTCGAAAATAGTGGGACTGAACTGTGAGGTTGTTTGTTTAAACCTGGCTGGGAAGAAGGCCAGATCAGAGTGGATTTATTCCCCAACAACGAGACGCTGCGTGCAGCTGGCAAATTTTTATGTACATATTCTTCCCTGCTTGGCCAGCTCCAAGTCAATAAAGCAGACCTGGTATCTGAAAAGAAAAATGTATATACAGGCATGTAAGGAGGAGGAGGCTGAACCTACAGAGCTTGGCTGTGTCTGAGTTTATCCCACCAGGCTGAGCAAGCTGGTCTCGCATCTCGGGTTTCAGACATCCCTGCAAAGCTTATCATAGTGCCAAGTGGAGATGCAGGCTTTGCTCATCCTGGAAGGAGCCCTGTGCATCCTCACAGCCCCAGCCAGGCTGCAGCCTCCTGTGCGGGACCCGCCAGCAGCCCAGACCCACGGTGTGGCAGCAGGTCATATGGGCTGGAGCTGGGGACGGGGCAACACCTTCCAGAATGGCAGAGCCTACCCCAGCTCAGGGGGCTGGCTCTCCTGGAGGACAGGAAGCCAAAAGGCAGAGGGAGGAGTGGGAAGGGGCCCTAATGCTGGGAACTGGACGAGCCCCCTTGACATGTATTATTATACATCTCACGTATCTGAGTCCTGCAGGATTGAGTTACAGCTTCACTCTGACACCGCTGTGTGTGACCACGAACAAGGACACCCCCACACGCACACACTGGAGTCCCATCACCCATATCTGGACCAAGCTAGGAGTGTTGGTGGCAGGGCTGGCTTTGTGATTCATCTGCTCCCCCCAAATCCACCGGCTGAAGTCCTGCCCCCCAGTACCACTGGGAGTGACTGTGTTAGGAGCTAGGGTTTTCAGACAGGAAACTGGGGTCAAAAGAGGTCTCTAGGGTAGACCATCACCTCTTTGACTGGTGTCCTCATAGGAAGAGGGGACGAAGACACAGAGCGATGAGGGATGCTGGTTCCTGAGGACACAGTGAGAAGACAGCTGCCTGCAAGCTGGGGAGAGAGGCCTCAGGAGAATCTGACCCTCAGACACCCTGATCTGGGATGTCCAGCCTCTGGAGTGTGAGTAGTAAACGTCTGATGTCTCAGCTGCCCAGTCTGTGGCATGTTGTTGTAGCACCTGGACCCAGGAATGCAGGTACTTAGAACATGGCTCAACGCCTAATCCAGAGCCTTTCTCCTATCATACCCCAGCAGTCAGTGTTCTCCTGTGGTTATAACCATGCACCATGGACAAGGTCACACCGTCCATTCTCAAAATCATGAACTGACCCTCTGCAGTAATGGGTGCATTCCTTTCATTCATCGTTTCTGAGTACCTAGCAACTGCCCAGCAGTGTCCCAGATGGCAGGATGCCCACTGATGAGTAGACACTGGCAAATCACAGACAAAAGGGAAGAGCTCGGCTGGACAGTCCGTGCAGGTGCTCTGGGCTAATTTCTGATGTCGACCTATTGGGGCCCTGGCTTTCCAGCCCCGGATGATCCTGCACAAACAGAAGAAGCCCTTCTTTCTGCGTTTGGCTCCTGGAATACTTGGTCTCCACAAAGACTTTTCTCTCATCTGAAAACAAAACTGCCCTGCAGCTGCCAGGAATCTTAGCAGCGCTGCTTCTCTAAACAGGGTGGTCTGTTTGGCTCCTGTGCCCCTGAGTCCACTCCTGTGCCCACCCCCCTGGGTTCTGTGTGCCATCTTTGTTCACTTTGGCTCTTCTACTCTTGTGTGTTTGCCCAGCAGACCATCAGGTACAGAGGGCATGTGCAAATGTACTTGAGAAAAGAGCCTCTAGTGAATGACAGCCCTGGGGACACACTGCACCCCAACACAGCCCACCTCACCTGGACAATTAGTGATGCTCATGTTGGCTTGAGAAATATTCTGAGAAGTCCTATAGCAAACAGAGCTGCTTTACACTTAGTTTATACCAAATACATTCAACCAAAAGGTTGTTATTAAGACAGAAGCCTCTCTTTCTGCCTCACAGGCTGGTGATGGCAGTGTCCACTTGGGATGCGGTGTTTGCAGCGACTGAGTGTGACGCTGGAACCAGGAGGTGAGAATCAGAATGCTCTTCCTTCCCAGAGTCCAGCAGCCACCCTTGGTACCAGGCCCATCTGCAGCAAAGTGCTGCCTCTCAGCCTCCTGGGGATCTGCATCCAGTAACCACATCTCTTTCCTGACTGACAGTAAACTGTATGAGGTCGGCAAGCTCAGCTTACCCTCCAGCCCCAAGCTGAGTGTAAAAATAAAACATAATTGTTTAAGAAAGAACAGAAAAGTGGGGGATGGGGCATCCTGTTGGTGCTGCTCCCTGAGAGGCTGCAATAGCATCAGTTCTCACAATGCTGCGTATTCCGAATAGGGTCCCTGGGAATTCCATCAACGAGATTTCCATACAGCAGAATATGCTGGAGAAGCGGTTTCATCGGCGGAGGGGGCAGGCTCTTTCTGAATGTTTTTCAACAGAGCGCTGGTTTTCTGTCCCGGGAGACCTTGGCAATTTAAAGAGGCAATTGCTTCTCGGGCTCACCCTGCAAAATTGGAACTAATAGAGCCGCCGTCTCCATCAAAGTTGCTCTTGGGAACTGGATACAATCCAAGAAAGACTTATTCTGGACAACATCAATATTTGTCCCATTAAAAAGTGTGGTATAAAAATCAGTTACATTGTTGACAAGCTGGTCGGGTCCTCCCGGGCTAAGCCTGTTATGAAAGCTGGTCCCTCGCTCTAGCAAAGTGAACTGCAGGAAGGTTTTTGAAAGCCCGTGCCTTGGCCTGTGGGCCTCTTCCAGGGTTCCATGTAGAAGTCCCGAAATGACAACGTCTCGGACTGACCTCATTTCAGCATTTTCTCCCCCCGCAGCATCGTTAAGTCTTCCCAGCACACTCGCCAATGCAAATCATCCACTTATGTTCTCACACAAAATCCAATTGCCAATTTGTCTTTTTATTCTTACACTTAAAGTGATTTGCCTTCAAATAATCTACGATGAATTGTTCATTTTACTACCGCAGGAAGCGATTGGTTCGTCCAGGGAGCCACTAAGATTGCAATCATCACCAAAGAACTTGTACTTTTCCGGCATAACTATGCAGCAGCCAAGAGATGCCTGTGGGGGCCGCAGGGCCAGTTACTACCGTGGTTCCCCGTTTGCTGCCCCGCATCCACCACAAGGTCCTGAACCAGCCAGATCCACCCTGGCCTCCAGGTGGGGCTGAAGACGAGAGTCTAAGCTGGCTTTGAAGGTGCTGTGGGGACACCGGATGCTCTCCAGAAAGTCATTAATTAGCTCTAATCGCTTTGCGGGCACTGGCGTTTGGCCATAATGGAGATGAATTTGGGCTTCATAATCCCTGGTGGAACTAGACATGAATGAGACCCAGAGGGAAGGCGGTGGTTTAGAAAACACAAGTCATCAAATGCAGGTTGGAATACTCCTCCCCCACTGGGCTCCGGTCCGCCCATCACCTGTCCTTCTCCACCCCTGCTTCTCCAGGAAACTCTCACCAACCTTTGCATGGATCCGGGGTGGGACCTTGGGCAGACCCTCACTCCCAGGTATCACCCTGCCGGACCTGAGGAACCAATGCTTCTCCCTTTGCAAGAGATTCCTACCTTGCTTCTTCACGCCCCAACAAGCAGAGAATCTCATAGCCTCAGAAATCAAGAGAAATCCTGGGTTCAGCCAGAGATGGGACTGGTGAGGCACTGGTAGGAAAGAGCCTTCCTTCTCGGGGGAGTACCTCCTCCTCTGTGGGCTCAGCCATCACTTATCTTCCCAGAAAACTTGTGGCCCTTCCAACAACCATAGCTTTCCCTCCTGCGGGGACGTCAGGCACAGGATGAAGGTCAGAACAGTGTGAAAACTTCTGGTCAAGGCGTGGGGCTGCTCTTTCCCCGGATGACAGAGGTCCTTCAGCTGAGAAGATATTGTACAAAAAAGCAAGCAGTGGAATTTAATTGCCAATTAGAGATGGTGGTTTCCAGCTGGCCATGGCTCATCTTTCAAAAAGAGAAAATTGATCTTAACTCTGGAAGCCGGAGACTTATAGGGGGACAGGACCTCCTGGAAACCTGAAGCCGGAGCTGGCTCGGACCTCACGTGGACTCAGGAACCCTCAGAAAGCCCAATGCATTATTTATTGTCATAAAACGCAAGTCTGAAGTTTTATCATAAAACGTATGTCTGCATAAAAGAACCTGACATGGTAAATCAATAAACAAGAGGATTGCTTGCCGGAATGGCCTTTTTTATTGTTTTTGTTTTTTTATCAGCATCAAGATCACATAAGAAACAATGACCCCCTAGAAGGCAGGTTGGGGAAGGCAGCCAAATGTGCTAAAAAGGGAGAGAAAGTGGGAGTGACTCGCCAAAATTGAAAAGCATAAAATAAGTGTTCCACTCTCCCTGTGGGGAGAGAGCAAGGGCAGGGGGACCTGCTTCCTTTCTGCCTTCGTGGGCGCTGCCAGCTGGTTTATGCAGACTGAAGACATACAGCAGAGGAGTGCTTGGACCCGCAGGAGATTTGCAAAACAAAAAACAAACAAACAGAATAAAGCACACACACACTCTCTCTTAAGCAACCACCCTGGGCCTGTCCTTGGCTTGGTTCCTGGAATTTTCACATACTCATTGCTTCATTGACACTTCACAGAAATTCCCAGGAGGCAATGGCCTGACACCCATTTGACAAATAGGAGCTGAGACCACATGACTGCAGGAAACCTCCCCCCTGCTCCTCTGGTCTGTGGAGACAACTGTGAGGGCCAATTTTTCTTCCTCCCTAGGATATCACAGGACACAGCAGTTTTGATGGAGAAACCTGAACCCAACCTGGCAGTGGCCTTGATCATGGACTTCAGAATCAGCCCCCTTGCTTCAGGACCCGGTCTCCTCTGATGGCCAGTTGAGTTTCTGCCTCCACCCTAGCCTTGCTTCCTGATTTAGAAAAAGGAGAGACAATGGGTCGGCAAGAGCATGAAATAAAGAGCCTCATGGTGCAGGCACTTAGTAAGCACTAAATAAACCATGGGTCAAGTGTGTTCCGAGCATCCTTGAGCCTGGGCTGGTCCACTGCTCAGACCAGGTCTTCACTAGCCCCTCAGGGGCTCCCGGGATGCTTTACACAGATACGTTCGTTTTCCACTGTTCGTTCTCTACCACCCCCATTTGACCACAACTTTTGTGAATGGAGGAAACTGATAGATCTATAACAGATATGTTCAATAGCACTTGCTGAATAAATGAGCGAATAAATGCATGAAGATGGGCCTTCTGTCTGACTACATGCTGCCAACACAGCTGGAAGGGAAACACCTAAGCCTGTACTTGTGGGGTTACATGACAAAAGGGAATTGTAAGGTCTGATCAAGTGCATGCGGGCAGGGGCTGGAGGGAGCCGGTCTGGGGGCTCAGGACCTGGAGCTGGACTTTGAGAAGCAGCAGGAAGGGCAGGGAGGAAGGGTAGCCTCCGCTGTAGGGGGTGGCAACTTCACCAAGGCTGTTCTGCAGAGATGTGTGACAGGATGGCTCTAGCATCTTTAACTGAATATAAACGGGCTTCCCAGGTGGCTCAGTGGAAGAGAGTCTGCCTGCCATTGCAGGAGACACAGGAGACATGGGTTCGATCCCTGAATCAGGAAGATCCCCTGGAGGGAGAAATGGCAACTCACTCCAGTATTCTTGCCTGGGAAATCCCATGGACAGAGGAGCCTGATGGGCTACAGCCCCTGGAGTTGCAAAGAATCGGATATGGCTAAGCAACTGAGCACGCACAAATATTGCCATCAGATCAGCTGGGGTAGATCATGTGCCTCCCCATCACTCCAGTCTTGACCAACAAGGACCTCAGTGCCTCTGAATAAATCCAGAAACAATGCAAAGGAGCACAGGACCCCCGTGCCAGGCATTTTGACAGTCTAGCAACACCTTCAGCCAAAAGAGGCACCAGCCAGAAGCCTCAGTGGCCCGTCACTAATAATCATTGAATATGTTTGATATCTGCTGTGTGTATACACACTCCCAAAGTAAATTGCATGTGGGTGTTTACATTGAGAGAGACTTTCTATGTTATAATTGATAGAACTTTAATTTCCATGTGGTTTCAACAGTAGACACTGTTGAAAAGAGCAAATGGCTCTTTTCAGTATTACCGAGCCTTAGTTATTTTTAGGGAAGCAAAATGTTTTCCTTTGACCACCCTGGTCTGAAGTGGCTGCTGCTGCTGCTAAGTCGCTTCAGTCGTGTCCGACTCTGTGCAGCCCCATAGACAGCAGCCCACTGGGCTCCCCCATCCCTGGGATTCTCCAGGCAAGAACACTGGAGTGGGTTGCCATTTCCTTCTCCAATGCATGAAAGTGAAAAGTGAAAGTGAAGTCGCTCAGTCGTGTCCGACTTTTAGCGACCCCATGGACTACAGCCTACCAGGCTCCTCCATCCATGGGATTTTCCAGGCAGGAAGAGTACTGGAGTGGGGTGCCATTGCCTTCTCCGGGTCTGAAGTGGAGGGAGAAGCAAATCAAATGGAACCAGGACTGGAGAAGCAGTGATACAGGTGCAGCTGATTGCACCTCCCTGGATCCCGCCTGCTCCCATGGCCAAGGCTGAAAGGAGGAGACCATGCTGGCCCTGCCGTGTTTCTTGGTGTAAGTGTGAGTGCCTGTGAACTCAGTTGCTAAGTCATGTCTGACACTTTGTGACCCCCTGGACTGTAGCCCTCCCAGGTCTTCTGTCCATGGGATTTCACAGGCAAAAATACTGGAGTGGGTTGCCATTTCTTTCTCCAGGGAATCTTCTCAACCCAGAGACTAGATGTGTGTCTCTTGAATTGGCAAGTGGATTCTTTACCACAGAGCCACCAGGGAGGCTGGTAAGTGTGCGTGCTCTGTGCTAAATGAGGGTTCACTTCCTGGGAGATGCTGAGGTTTGTGTCTCTAGCGGGAATCAGGAGGAAGAGGACAGAGGAAGAGGCAGAGGTCTTCCAATCCCCTTGAACTTGCCCAGCAGTGGGGCGTGGGGTGGCATGAGACATAGCTCTGTGTGTGGGCCTGAACCCTGAGTCCCTGAACTCTGGGCCACATGATCACCCTGCTTGGACCAGGTTCTGTAAAGCAAGGGATTGGATCTCCCACAGGACTGTGGGAAGGAGATGATGTGTAGAGACCATCCAGACCAGTACTCCCCCAGGGGGCAGAGGGAGGCCTGGGATCCCCACCAAAGGGCATGAAGACCAGGGTGCCAGCAGTTGGTACTGTTCACCCAAGAGCCAGTCATGACCTTAAGATTGTCCAAAAGCCTCGGCTAGTTCAGGACAGGGGAGCCAGGATCTTGGGCTCTAGAAATGGTGCCTGAGTCTCAGAACTGTCTGCTTCTCTCCACTGTTGACCTCATTTCCCACCCGCCAGGAGGATGACCCCAAGATCCGTGTCCTCATCCTTGAATGACTACAAGAGGCACTGAATGAGCTGGCTGGGCAGCTGTAATTCACAAAGGGCCACAGAGGCCTCCGAATGAAGCTACCCGAGGCCAGACCCAAATTCTCTGTGCATGTCCACTCCCAGAACAAGAAAGTGACCAAAGGGATCCTGAGAAATTCTGGGAGACATGAATCCCTGAAGATCTTACACAGAGAGCTGACATGGCAGCCCTCTCTTGTCAGCTTGAAAAAAGAGAGAAGAAAAAAGAAAAGATGAAGGCGATGGCTGTCACTTACCTGCAGGCAGGTAGAAGGAGGTGATCATATTTATCCCTCTCACTCCCTGCCAAGAGCTCAGGATTCATGGGGAGTGTGTGAAAAATACAGATAAGCTGTGCTGATCAGTGAGGCCATTTTAAACATCAATTTTTTTAGAAACAAAAATAATCAGGCTTGGGGTCATGCATGGTACGTCACTTCAAAAGAATCAGGCTTGGGGTCAGACTGGCCTAAATCCAGCCTCCTGATGATGCTAAGATCTTAGAGCTCTTTCATCTCCTAAGTCTCCACATTTTCATATGTGCAAGGGGATTAACAACACTGATAGAACCTGGTGGCTGCACAAAAGCTGATCCTTTCCCTTCATGGAATGGTCAACCCCTCTGCTCAACCCAAAAAGCCAGGGGTTATGGATGGCAGTGTCAGTTAAGGCAGGTGCATGCAGTTGGGGCAGGGAATGGCAACCCACTCCAGTATTCTTGCCTGGAGAATCCCATGGACAGAGGGATCTGGTGGGTTACAGTCCATGAAGTAGAAAGAATTGGACAAGACTGTGGAACTGAGCTGGAGAAGGAAATGGCAACCCACTCCAGTGTTCTTGCCTGGAGAATCCCAGGGATGGGGGAGCCTGGTGGGCTGCTGTCTATGGGGTTGCACAGAGTCAGACATGACTGAAGCGACTTAGCAGTAGAACTGAGCACACACACACATACAGAAGGGGCTGTATATCCTGTTTGTTGTTTTCCAAAGTTTGTTTGTGTTTTACACAGGCGGACAGAGTGGTCCAGAAGACGTGTCCAGGGGGACAGCTGGGCCTCCATCTCACTGCAAAATGGAGCATTTCCCAGACTGATGGGAGGAGGTGAGCTGGGGAAGCATGGGGGAGTTTGGCGGGACTGCAGTGCAATGAGAAACGTTTGCAGTAGCCACATCAAAACAGGTGAAAAGAAACAGGCGGCACTAATTTTAATAATGCATTTCATCTAACCCAATAGATCCCAATGCTACTACTTCAAGATGTAATCAACATGAAACATCTTCATGAGACATTTTGCAGCCTTTTTTTGCACCAAGTCTTCAAAATATGGTGTGTGCTTTGCTCTCACAGCATCTCTCATTCCAAATGAGTCACATCTCAAGGGCCCCATAGTCACCCATGGCCATTGGCCACCAGATAGGACTGCTCAGGGGTGCCCAGGCCCTGGCTCTGTTGCCTACAAGTCAGGAAGGACCTGGACTGAGCTTGGGGGTGGGCCAGCCAAGGCCAAAGGAGCTGGGTCTCCTTGGAGTCAATTCCTGCCATGATGACCTCATGGATGTCCTTGGGATCCCACCACTGCCGGACTCTGCAGTTGATTTCAGTTTGAGGTGATATTGTAGGTGTCCGATGCCCTTGTTCCACATGGCAGAAGTCACATAAAGTGGTTTAAAATTTCTGTAGCACAGTTAGCATTTTTAACATATCTGCAGTGAACTTTAATGGGATTCCCATAAAAATTGAACAGACCTCCTAACTAGCTGGAATAGTCAGTGAATGACCTTGGTGTTTTTAATTAAATCGAAAGTGAAATTTAAGACTGTGAGAGTTTTATGTGGCCATCTACGCAAGATGGGACCAGGGAACGAATGGACCTCTCTACCTGCCCAACTGACACTGGGTTGATCCAGACTAGCTCATTCCCAGGTGTGGGGTCAAGTGATTACTCAGTGTGTGACACCTGATAGCTCGAAAGTTTTCCATAATGGCAGGAAGGACTTCTCCTGGATAACTAACTCACACTTGACCTTCTGCCTTCACCTACGAGATCTTTTCTTGTTTGTGCTGGTGAAGGCAACACATATATTACTATAATAATTTGTTAAATTAGGTGCTTCCCGTGGAATGGTGAGCCCAGGTGAACTAGAGATGTATGTGTTCCTGGGACGAGGAGGAGGATGAATGCTAAGCAATAAGGACCAGTGGGAGCAGGTTGTCAATCAAATCTGTGAGTGGTCTATTTAAGGCAGAACCCAACCTGGTTTATAAAAGGATGCAACCTGATTCCTTCTTGTAGTAACTCTATCTCATCATCCCCCTCCATCCCAGGAAATATCCACAACTCTCCCACATTCATTCATTGGAGGTTAATCAGAACAACTGTGTACAAACCAAATGTGGCTCACACCCCAACCCCTCAGAAGCCTCCCTCCACCCCTAGGCAAGGATGTGCTCTTAGTTCTCTGAAGCTACAGGTCATTGCTTCCTGATGTTTTCCAACTGCCTATCACAAATATAAAGCATTATGATTCTAAGTGTACTTGTATTATCTCCCTGATGGATGAGAAGATTTTAGAACACAAGATCCGGTTCATTTTCTTCCTGTCTCCCAGAAGTGCCCAGCACAGGATCACCCATGTACTTGCCTGCCCATCACTCCTGGTGTTCCCCTGCCCCCTGCCACCCACCACCAGCCCTCTGTCTCTTGGGTCTAGTTCTGTCAGACTATGTCATCTTTCTCTCTCACATTCCTTTTCCCTCTTTTCCTGCTTTTCAAAAAGCACCATGGAAGGCCTCAATTAACTGCTGGGCTGGGGCAAGATGTTCTCGTTAACTGAATGAATGAATGATTAAAGTTAACTGAAGAGTCATCGCCAAACATTTTTCTGGTTGCCATGAAAATCCTCATTGTTGAACATATTTCTAAATATAGAAGTGCCCATCTGTCTTAGGAGCAGCCACGTAAAACGTAACAGAACTTCTTGGTGGTTGAAGATCATTATTCGATCATCATTTCTCATGATGAGTCCTTTCCCAGGGTGCCCTCACCACCCTCAATGCCCCCTCAACCTCCTACAAATTCTTCTCCTAAAGGATCATACGGCTGTCAGATGCCTCTTATCCTCAATCTAAGGCAAAAGTCACCTTCTTATTTTAATCCAAAACGCTATGAAGATGTGGAGTAGTGTGTTCCAAATTAAAGGACAAAATAATTCTATGAGATTTACTCTGTAAAAGCCAAAAAAGAAGTTGGCAGATACCTCTGACCCAAAGCAGATATCTCTGCTTCCTTGCTTAGAGAAAAAAAATATCTGTTTTGTTCATGCATAATATGACTATTAATTTAAAGACATTGGGGACCACGCTCCAGCCCAGAGGGATGGGGTGGTTAAATCTTGATTAGTTAAACCATTCCTCTGGATGGTGATCAGTTTAAGAGTTCCTATAACAATTGGCCTGTGACCACAGGGATTGAGAGTGAGGCATGAAGGACAGTCTGCTGAGGGACTCCTGGAGAAGGTTTTCTACCTCTTAAAAGGAGGCACAGGACTATCCTCTGTTCCTGCCCTGGGGTTGTGTTTTCTAAGAATGAGAATCTGGGTGCTACTGCAGCCACATTGTGACCATGAGGGGCAGGTCCAGGAACGAATGCCAACACAATGGCAGAGCAGAAAGGTGAAAAAATCTTGTCCTTAAGTACACCAACGGTCACCAGATCAGCCATCCTGGAATCTCCAGAATTTCCCACTTTGGTTTAAGATATTGAGTTAGTCTTTTGTGTCTCAGTGCTATAACTGTAACTGATGTGCACAACTCTTACCTTCTAGTCTTCAAGCAGAGGGTGGTGGAAAATAAAGAGAAATGCACAATCTGAATAATTAAAGTATTCTAACTGGTGTGGTTCTGGTTAGTTATCATTTATTTATATTTTTAATATTTTTTATTTTCTAGGGGGACTCACAGCCACGGATCCGTACCTGCAGGAAGCCTCCTGTACCTCCACAGGCATCTGCCTGGTTCTGCATTTTCTTAGCCTATTTTCTTCATCCCTAGACCTCTGAGCTGAAAGCTTCCTCGCAGAGGCTCACACCTGGATCCTGAACAAGCACATCTGTCTGCGCAGACCTCCACTCTCATCACAAGCTGGTAATTCCGTGCTGACTGTGAACATCCAAACAATCTCAGAGCCAGAAAGACAGCCTTGCAGGACGGTTACAGCAGGGAGTGAGGAGGCTGCTCCCCAAGGGTGGACGTCTCTACCAGTCACTCTGCTTAAACAGAAGGAGTTCGAAGTCCAACCAATCATAAATATTTCTTTCCCCTTTGTTCTTCAGTTTAATTTTGTTTAATTTGCATACAGTAAAATTCACCTTTCTGTGTCGGATTCAATGAGCTTTTCCACGCGCATCACCTCTCAGTCAGGACGCAGGCAAATCCATCACCCTCAGGACCATTTGTCCTCAGGACCTCCTCCTCCTAATCTATGGCACCTCTTCATTCCTACAGTTTCACCATGAGAGTGATGTTTTATAGGAGGAAGCCTTTGAGTCTGGCCTCTTTCATTAACTACAATGTATCTGAGGTTCACCCCTGTTGTTGTATCAGTTTAATCCTTTTAATTGCTGAGTAATATTCCACCATTTGGATGTATCACAGTGTGTTCATCCACCCACTCCCTCAGTGAAGGTCATCTGGACTATCTCTAGTTTGGGGTAATCCCTGCTATAAACATTCATGTACAAGTTTGACATGAACATTCATTTATATTTGTCCAGGGTGATACCGAGAACTAGGAGTCCTGGATCAGTACTCATTGGGTGTGTAACTTTTTGATGAAACTGCCAATCAGCTCTCCACCATGGCTGTTCCATTCTGTGTTCCCACCAGCAATGAACAGTGCCCCTGTGGCCCCAGACTCTTGGCAACACATTATTTCATCAGTGGTTTTCACTGTGTCCATCTGAATAGGTTAATGCTATTTCATCAGGGACTTAAAGGGTGTTTAACATAGGAGGTTAAAGGGAGGGATGGTTGTAGAGAGCAGAGGGCCCTGGGCACTTCCCCATGGTGGTAGCACCATGATTGGTGGTGTCCCCTCGGAGCCTTTGACCAGCATCTTCTGGGTCCTGTCCTTGCCCCCCTGTCCTTCTGGGAGACACACACATGCACACACACACACTCCCAGGGCCACACCCCCATGCCATGCTTCCCTCTGAATGCAGAGGAGACCTCATTTCTCTGCACCTTCCATGCTCTCGCAGACGGACGTGATTTATGGTGCGTGCCAGCACAGTCTCTCTGTGCATGGCTGGAGGAAACCGAATTGATGAGAGAATTGTCAGAAATGATTCCGCATGTGTTGTGGGGTGGATTTTAAAGGCAGATCAAATGGGAAAGAACCATTTCTCTGAAATAAAATGTTCTCCCATTGTGATGTGTAATATTTCCCCAAGAAATAATCTCCATAATTTTTCCAAATGAGATTTTGGAAATAAATCTCAGTTAGGTGACCAGGCAGTTCTAGGTAAGTAAGATATTTCAAGAAGATGAGTTTCTAATATCCGAGGACAAGAATGTGGTGTGAGAGCTCGAGGGAGGGCAGGCCCCCGGCAGATGGCATTCCAGTTTTCAGAAAGCAGATGGGCTTGTAAGGGACTCCGTCAGGCACTGAGGGCTGGATATGATGAAGGGACTGGGGCGGGCGCACTATGGACCCATTGCCTGGATGTTTACACGGTCCCAGTGCCTGACCTCACAGTGGGTGTCTGGGAGGTGCACACCGTGATGGTTAGAGGACATGTCAGGTGTCTCCATGGCCTCCTCCAACTCAGCGTCTGTTCAGCAAAGTGGTTCCATCTCTTGGGGGACAGCAGGCAGAGCTGACTTCCCCAGGGGAGGGAGGGTTCACCCCGGCGCGCAGAGCCCTCTGGCTACTTCAAAGCTCCAGCAAACGTGCCAGCATCTACTTGCAGAAGCCATGGGGTCCACTCGGAAACCCACCTTCCCGGTGTGGTGTTGGGGCCAGTGAACCAGGACCTCTGGGTCTTGGGGAAGGACTCATTTCACATGTACATGGTAATGGGGTACTTTGAGAGTGTGGCTAATCCATGAATATTAAAAATAAAAAATGGCTGATCAATGAGAACTTTGTTTGCAGCAGGAGAGTGCTGGGTTCAGCCAGACCAACTCTCACAGCTTAATTACCATCATCAGAGTTGGTTTCACGACGGAGCAGGAGGTTTTGACATCATTGATCCACCATCAAGGTCCAAGGCTTTCAGAGACAAGTACCCACCCATCGCCTTTCAGGGCTGTATTGGGAACACGTCAGCGCCACTTCATATTGATACTCAGGGGAGATAAAAATGCCCGTGATGGTGTGATTGATCATTGCATATTAACTAAGGTTATTAGAAAAGGAAAATACAATGCTTCCCTCGTCTCCTCTTGGTGCTTTATCTGACAATCTATCTTCTTCCTGTCCCTGGGTCTCTGTTCTCTCTGGGCACGTTTTCTTCTTTTCTTTTCCTTTTTTTTCCATCCTCAATGAATTTCAGTCAATTAGATGATGAACAAAATGACCTTCCCAGGGTCTCCCAGGACACTTCCTCTTGGGGAGAGCTGTTCCAAAGAAAACCATAGCAGATTCACTTAGGAAAACCTCAGAGAACCAGCAGAGGAGCCAGAGATGCCCCAGCCCCTTCTCAGGGGGTTCAGACTCTCACCCATTCCCGTGCCTGGACAAGGGTGTCTTTCACCTCCACTTGGTTTGAGCAAAGACAGGTCTTGAAACTGATCCCGTCTTCTGAATGTTTCTCTTGGTTTCTGGGATGGAGTTTCCTGGGCCCTAGAGGAAAGACAGAAGAAAACTCTCCACCCACAGGGCAGACAGAGGACAAGAAGCCTGAGTGTCACTATTAGAGTTCCCACTTTGCTAGCCTTGCTGTGTACCACATGTTCAGCTTCCCTGGGACATAGCACCGCCCTGTGTTCTAGGAAGACTCCCCTGAAACAAAATGAAAGAACTCCACTGACACCTCATGTAGGACTCATTCTTCCCCGTGGTGAGCATTTAATGAATACCTGCTGTGTGCACGGGGCTGCAGGCGGGGCTGCGGGAATCTATTCCACACACACCCCCCACCCCCATCAAAGTAGTGGATGCAGGCTTGGGCACAGGAAGGAGATTTGCTGCCCTGGGCCTCAGGCTCCTCACCTGTCACATGGGAACAGGGACATCCAAGCCTCTTATGGGTGTGCACTTGATAAGAAACTCTACACGTAGAAGCCCAGCAATTGTCTTGGCCACGACAGTGATCTGGCCATTGAGCTGACAAAGTAGATGATCAGTAAGATGTCAGCTTGGTTTCTGCCACCTGGACACCCTGCCACATGCCTTGGGGGCCAGGTGGTCTCAGGTGAGCATCCTTGGACCCTGCCTCTCCCTTCTTGGCCAGATCTCAGGATGCCTGCAAGGCCAAAATTGTCTGGAAGCAAAGCCTACTCATGACCTGTGTGTATCCTGGGACTGCAGTGACCAAGGGCCACAAGCTGGGGGCTCACACAGTAGAAATGAATTCCCCCATCGTTCTAGAGAATGAACATCTGAAATCAGGGTATGGGCAGAGCCGAGCTCTCAGGTAGGGGGGCTAGAATCCTTCCTGCCTCTTCCAGCCTCTTATGGTTGCATCTGCACGGGGTCTTCCTTTCTTCCCTGTCTCTCCTCTGCAAAGGTGTAAAGAAAACTATGACTAGTGGCCCACCGACTCAAGAGAAAGAAACACTTGTTCCAAGTTCTGGGTTTCGGTGAAGGTTCGTTACTTGAGACTAGTGTAGCAGGTGCTGATGGATACACACGAGTCGAAGCCTTGGTAGGCTCACTGACTCAATGGGCATGAGTTTGAGAAAACTCTGGGAGATAGTGAAGGACAGTGCTGCAGTCCATGGAGTCGCCAAGAGTCAGACACGAATGAGAGACTGAGCAACAACAAGCCTGGGTAGTTCATAGGTATGGAATACACCTCAAAAATAGCATTGATGGAGCGTTCTCTGATCTAGAAAGAAAGTGCAGAGTGAAATTGAAATTCAAGCTAGGTGATGCCATGCTGACCAGAAACCAGCTCCTAAACTGGCTCTTTACAATGTGGGGGAGATCTGAATTTGAGACAGGACAGAAGGCAGAACAGTCTTCTGATGAAGTCTTTTGAATGAAATACCAGGATGCCTATAAACACATTTACTTCTCAACTTAACTTTTGAAAGATTTTTGCTTACACCTAATGCTTAACTGACATTCAATTGTTTATATCGATTCATAATCTGATAGGGTTGTTGAAGAATATTCATCTTACATGTAAATCAATTGACGAAGTGGAGTCCTTCCATTCTCGTGTGTCTGCACCAAAAACTATCTTTCCAAATTTAGCTCAAATTTGTGGATTAATTTTACTAGTGACAGCTCATCTGCTTTCTCTTTGTAATAAAATAATTAAATTATTTTTGCTCCCCTTCAGTTGTATTTTTTCAGGGTAATCCTTTCATTGAAAGCCATTTAATGTTTTTGTTCTATTATCTGCTATATTTCAACTTTTGTATTTTCTCTGCTCTCCTGTCATGTTTCTCATTAAATTTCCCCCCCTTTATTCTCTCGTTGTGATGGCTTTTAAAAGAATTTCCCCCCTAACACCAGCTTTGAACTTAAAAACCTGAAAACCATGTTATTTGGAATAAAAGAATCTGGAGTGTCACACACTTGCCAGCCAATGTGTTACTCATGTTTTGTTTTAATTTTCAGACCAATTGTTTATGAACAGGGTCTTTTGTTTCTTCGAGGTTGGTCTGGTTCTCTGGACTCATCCTTCACAGGAAATGATAATCCTCTGACAACATAATCATCACCATGGCAACTGGAGGCGATGTCTCCAACAGGATTATGACTTCAAGGGCCCGGATTTGCATTTTTACCCACTCCTGGAGCGGCAGGCGTGCACCTCTGCTGGCCCCACTCCACAGCATGGTGTATGAGAGGCTCCGGAGGGCTGAAGGACAGGTTTCCATGCTGAGAACAGGCAGTTGGGAAAAGCATTGTAGATTCAGAACCTGCTGCTGCTCCATCAGCATCAGACGCACTTACCAGGCAAAACAAACAGCTTTTCAATTTTTTTAAATCTGTGTTTTGCTATGTTATGCTGCCTTTTCCCACCACGCCCACTGAGGAGTGATGTTTTAAAGCACAGATGAGCAATCCTTGGGTGATGGGCAGATAGCAGCTCAATGCCTAGAACTTGTAACTCTTCTAACGCATAGTTAGCTGATCAATCTAGGATGAGAAAAGGATAGCCTTGCCCCTCCAGCTCAGCAGTCAATGGCGTAGGGCTGACCATCTGCATTAAAAGCCCAAACTCCTGCATTAGACCAAGTGGGTTCCAACTTCTGCTTTTGAACTTTATAAGTTACTTAGCTGAGTATTGTTCAGTCATTAAGTTGTGTTCAACTCTTTGTAACCCCACGGACTGCAGCATGCCGGGCTTTCCTGTCCTTTGCCATCTTCCAGAGTTTGCTCAAACTCATGCCCAATGATGCCATCCAACCATCTCATTCTCTGTTGTCCCTTTCTCCTCCTGACTTCAATCTTTCTCAGCACCATGGTCTTTTACAATGAGTCGGCTCTTCGCATCAGGTGGCCAAAGTATTGGAGCTTCAGCTTCATCATCAGTCCTTCCAATGAATATTCAGGGTTGATTTCCTGTAAGACTGACTGGTTTGATCTCCTTGCTGTCCAATGGACTCTCAGGAATCTTCAATTCCACAATTTGAAAGCATCAATTCTTCAGCCTCAGTTTTGGCCACTGTTTAAAAAAAGAAATTGAGCTATCCAAGCACTTTCAGGAGACCAGCAAAGGAAGCCCAGGGCTTGTACCAGGGTCCAATAGACATAAGTGCTCAGGAGGTCCACAGACATGGTCCACCTTCTCAGAAGCCCTGTCTTGGTCTTCCAGGTATTGCTAGCAGGAGAGGCAAATGCCCATTTCACAGATGTTGCAACTGAGGCTTAAGGAATTTCCATGGAGCTCCAGGTCAGAGAGCAAAAAGCAGCAGGTAGTGGCTGAAATACAGACTCTTCCACTCAGTCACTGGCCATGGCAAGAGACTCAGCAGACCCTGAAGGGCCACGAAACTGCAGGGCACAGGACCTGGAGGGCTGGTTGGCTGAGTGAAAGTGGGCATAAAGGAGATAATTCCCCATTTCCCACCCCTTGGGGGCACTTAGTTCCCCCTCCGCCCCCACCCCCATCTTTCTTCTCTTTTCCCAGAACCATCGTGACACAGACAGAGCTGCCAGGTTGGGGTGGCGGGGGGTGGGGGGTGGCGGGGGGCTTTTGCATCACCCAGAAAGATGGCCAGGGACTAACACACTCCACTCTGCACAGAATCCAAGAACTATAATTGGTAGTCCCCACATGCAAAATAAAAATAATCACTCCATCAGCATTTCATGATGCATGTGTAATTTTTTTTTTATTTAAACATTTAATGTCATAAAACAAGTGTGGCATGCAGAGGAAACTGTTGATTTTTTCCAAAGAAATGGTTCCCTTTTAAGTGAAAGTAGATATGAGTTAGGGCATCCCAGGGGAGGAAGTCAAGATTTGGGAGGCTGGTCCCCAGTTAGTTAAACCCAGCGATGATGCTCTCAAAATCAGCAGCAAAGGAGAGTTCCTTCAAGGGATAAGGAAGACTGATTTGTGGGCAAAAAGTCAACACGTCGTCCCCCCAAGCCACCCCTAGGTTAGTGACTTTCTGGGAAGGAAGAGGGAAGCTCGGAGTCCAGAGAAGCTCTGAGAAGGACCCCCCACCACCACCTTTTCTCAGGATCCTCCTCTTTTTAGGGGTTTGTCCATCACCCACAAGTACCACTCAGCCTTTGTTCAATTAGCCTTTCAGTCCTGGGAGGGGGCTGCCCGGGAAGACCCACTGTTTAGACTCTGAAATGAAGCAATTAACATCTTCGCAGTGGGCAGCATTAATCATTTGTGACCATTTTTATTGAACTTCTCCCCCAAACACAAGATGGAAAGACATTTATTAGTTCACACAAAAGGCATCTCTGAACAGCAAATGCTCAATTATTTCGATGTTTACTGCTGAGAAAACTGCAGAAGAAAAATGTACATTCAACAGACGCATTGTGAAAGGTCTTATATAAAGGAGGCTTTTCTGCCATTTCTAAGGCACATTCTATCATTTTGCTTGTTTTTGAGTCATTGCAGCCTTCTGGACTCCATATTCTATTCTGGTTTCCACCTCTTCAGGCTTACCTAGTCATCACGGTCTTCTGGTCACATTCATCAACTGCATGACTTGCATGTGCTCCCTTTCATCAAACTGGTTATCACAGAACCTCAGATCAGGATAAGGAGAAAGGACATGAAATTTGTAGAATATCTCCCAGTTCCAAGCTTTTCTCCCACAAACTCCATGACAATGTGGTTGCCTCCATAGCCCTAAAGTGGCTGCCTGTGCACCACCCCATACTCTGTCCCAGGACTGTTCCTTCCTGTGAATGCTGGGCTCAGTCAAGTGACCTTTGGTCAACAGGATGTTAGTATCTGTGAGTCAAGCAGAGACTGGAAAAGTCACCTGAGCATCTCCCTTCACGGTTTGACCCTGCTACTCCCTAGAGAACGTATTCAGGGTAACTTGTCAGAAAAAAAAGTGAGTGGAGACTGGTCCAGCTGCCCCCAGCCACCTGCAGCCAACTTCAGAACAAGCCAAGTCCAGTGAGTCCACTGAGCCTGACTCATATCAGCAGAGCAACCCAGTCAACCTGTACCCAGGTGGAAAAAGACTGTAGAGTAGTTCTCTGGAGCTGTTACCTTTGTGATGGTTTGTTACACAGCATTGAGGCAGTAGGTAGCTGACACAAACCCAGCACGCTTACAGTTCATTAAGCACCTCTTGTGCATCAGCTGTGGCACCTGGTACTTTACAGGCTCAGCTCTGGTCTGACTGTGATGCCAAGATGCAGTTGTCAGAATTCTTACTGGTGCAGATAAGGGTGTGTGCCTTACATGGGAGAGTCTATAAGCAGGATGAACTGGGTTTGAACCCAGGGCCATCTGCCTCCAGTCTTTTCTCTTCCTCCAAGCCATCTGTCCCCATGCTGCCAGATGCTGCCTCCAAGCATGAACAGGTTGGTCAGCCTCCATCCATTTGATTCCACAGGCTCTGCAATATGCCTTTAAATTGCCAGTGCATCATGCCGTGTCCCCTGGAAATTCACTAGGAATGAAATGAATCTGAGTGTCTAAAAGAAAACACGCAGGCTGGCGTTCTATTTGCAGCTGCCCATTCAGGTCTTATCAACCTGGCTCATCTTCCCATTAGGCTGTATAATGGGATCACTCCAAACAACCCGACGTGTGGGAGGCTTAACCCACCATGCCTCCTTCGGAATTTCTGGGTTCCCACTACAAGCAGTGACTATCATTCTCCATTGCAAAATTCCCAAGCTGAAATCTCTCACCTTGTGGCCCACACGGAACATACCTGCCCTGAATCAAAATCATCCAGCTCCTCCCATTCTCAGTAGCCTCCTTGGCAAATGCCAGTCCCTTCTGGATGTATATGAAGGTGTCTAGATCTGCCCTGTTCCTCGATGAGCCACTGGCCTGATGTTGGTCTTCTCTGTCACCATATGGAGCATGGTAATAAATAGGAGGAGTAAATATTTGTGGATGAGTGAATAAAAAATTGTACACATGGGGAGATTTTTGAGTACAAGCTTATTTGTGTGTACCAGGGCTTCTCAACTTGGACTGAGTATTAGAATAACCCAGGGTGTTCTGAAAAATACAAACCATAGGGCCCCACCCTGGACCAATTAAATAGAGACCCTGCAAGATGCCTGGGTTCTTGTTTTAAAACTCTCTGGGTGAATTGAATGTGCACCCCAACCACACACACACATACCTATTTTATTTTAAACAAAGATTCAACCAACTCTAACACTGGTGATGTCATCCCCCCAAGGGGCTCTTGCAGAGTGTCCCCAGAAGAGGGTCCAGTGAAGTGTTCTGTGAGTGGATGTAAGAGTTCCTCCCCATCCTCCATCCTGCCCAGAGTGACCTTCAGGGTCACTAGGAAGCTGGAACCATCAGATGTGAATTGAGGGACAGGCTTCCTGCTCACCTCTCAGCTGGGTAATGTCCCCCTAGGGTCGTACACTGACTTGGCTTCTCACTGGCCTCGAAGGCCATCTCAAGATGCTGGATTGTCACCTCCAAGCTCAAGAGCTGCCACCCTTGCCTGCCATCTATTCATCCTTCTGCTAGTCTCAGAGCGTAACCATGGCCAACGGGACTTACCTGCGTGACTGCATGTTGGTGACAGATATTGTCCCTTTCAGCCTAGTTAATGAAAGATCTGAGTCACGCCAGCTTTTATCTGTCAGAGAAACACCAGCAAGCAGGATACAGAGACCAAACCAAACCCCGTTTGGAAGCATGAACTTCACGTAAATCAGGAAAAAAATATTGTTGGATTCCTCTAGTGAAGACTCATCACAGGAAACCAGCTGACCCTCTGCCTGAGTTTCAAGGATCTTAGTTTCAGATCCAGGGCTATTGGGGGCAGAGGTCAAGACATGGGTATTTCCTTGATCAAGGAGCCAGGGACTTCTGTGAACACCAGCCATACGTGTGCCCAAGTAATCAGGCTGTAGAGGGGAGTGTGTCTCCCATAATTCATCAACATGCAGCGCTTTTAAAGCACTAAAACCCAGTCTCGTATGTTCCAACCTAAACAGGGGAAAGGATTGTCTATTTTATTTAGAAACATCTCTCCTGAGGATGATGGAAAGATGGTTGCAGGTTTGGCTTCTGGACTCACCATCACCACTAACTAACCAGCCACGTGACCATTCGGCTACTGAAAACCTTTGAAGTCAAGTTAGCCCTCTGGCCCAGTCTCCTCATCTGGGGAAAGAGGGCATCTGGCTGAAAAATAAAAATAGCTGATGTTTTTTGAGTATTTACCATGCTCTGGAAAATGTGCTAAGTGCTCAATTATTTTAAAACATTAATAATTCTATGGTTATCAGCTCTTCACCACACTGGGAGATACAGACCATCATGATCCCGTTTATCAGATCAGGATCCTGGGGCCAGAGAAATGAGTGATGTCCAGGTGGAGACTCCAGGACTGGACAGAGGGGCTGTGGGTTGCTGCTGTATTACTGATTCTAATATGCTGTCTTCTTCTGTGAGCAGAAGGCTCCTTCCAGCTATAGGATGTGGCCTTGCCTCATTGACCTGGCTCATCTGCAGCCGCATTTATAGAAAGTGGCCTCTGAGCCACCGCTTGACCTGCAAAGACCTGCTAGTCACCAGACAGGCAGGTAGGGAAGGCTGTTTGCCAGACTAGATCCACTGAAGGTCTTTGTTGTTGTGCTGGGTGTTGTTTAATTTCCTCCTGCCCACTGATCGGTCAGTTGGAACTTCGTATCCATTCACACTTCCTTCTTGAGTGCTTCCTATCCTGCCGATGTAGATCAGCCAAAAGCTATATTTTCCGGACTCACTTCTGCAGTAAGCTGACACTCAGGTGGCCCCAACAATCCCTTGAGCATGGCCTCCAGCCAACAGCCTGTAAGAAGCCAAGACCTCAGTCCAACAGCCCTGGAGGAATGGACTTGGCCAGCAGTTAAGTGAGCTTGAGAGCAGGTCCTTCCTCAGAAGAGCTTTCAGATGAGACCCCAGTCCTGGCCAGCATGTTCTTTGCAGCCTCTAAGAAACTCCAAGGCAGAGAACAAAGCCAAGCCCCCTGACCCACAGAGCCTACAAGATAATTAACATGTGCTAAATTTATGATAACCTGTTAAACAGCAACAGGTGACAAGTGTTTAGTTCTGCCTATCAGACACTCTCCTTGGGATATAGAATACGGAAGGGAAGCATCTTCTTGCTCCTTCTGTCTGGTTTCAACCAGTCTGTGTGAGGTCACCAGCCTGCATTCCAGAAAGTGGTGGCCAGGATGAAGCCTGAGAATCTTCGTGGTTATATTCACGGCCTGGCACCCAGATGGGCAGATTACACTCCCAAATGTCATCAGTAGATCAGTGGGTCTCCCGATTTCCCACCTTCCCAAAGGTAGGTGAGGTGGTAGCCCCCTGGCAGGTTGTTTCTGCAGGACATGTGGTCTAGGTTGGCTGGCTGGTCTGTGCATCACTAGCATTCACTTCCCTACCTGTCCAGCCAGTTCACCAACACCTGACTCCTCACATTAATTCACTGTGTCCTTCTACCCCCTCAAGTGGTCTTTATTTCCTGCCCTGAGCCCTAGAAGATCCACCTTGCTCACATATTGTTTCCTAGAAAGTAAGGAGAGCCCTTCAATACTCTCACCATGCTCCTGAGTGCTTTTTCTCTGTGCAAATTCTAGATGCCTTGAATGTTGGCCAAACATGAATTAGACAACATAATCCTACCTCAAGTACATATGGGACATAGAAGTTTACAAGCAGCACTACAGAAATCATGGCCTTTGTCTCTCAGAACAGCTCTCTGAAGAGGGTGTGCATCCCCCACCTGTTTTATAAACAAGGAAACCAAGACTGGGGGGAGTAAACATGTGGCCAAAGTGAGCAGGGGTGGAGCCAGGACCCCACCAGGTCCCAAGGCAGTTGTGGCCCCTTCCTCCCCAGGATGGCACTTCCCATGACTTATTGTTCTTCTGACTTCCTCATCCTTCAGGTTCTACAAACATGAACCCCAAGGTGAAATGGCCATTAGATGCCATTTCCTCATGTGTGTCCCTGTGATGCTTGCTTGTCCAATGAGTGTCCATCCCTGTTGTGTGAGAATCAGCTCTTCCACTTGTTAATTTCCAGAACATGAGTGCCTGCTCTTGGTGAGATCACAGCATCATCCCAAGACCCTGACCATCAGGATGAATGGGGGTTGAATTTCCCCATGTCCTTGGTCTCCTTCTTGCTCAGCACAGAAATGCCTTTAGCTCAGCCAGACACCCACAGGCACCTCCCAGAAGAAGTGCCTTTGCTTAGCTCACCCACCTGGATGGATGCTTTTCCCTTGGCACAAAGCCACTGTATTTGCTGGTGGATTCCCGGCAAAGCAGGGGACACAGGTGTGAACAGAATCTTTGGAGGACCTAGGAGTGTGTGACCAGCAACAAGAAGGCATCTCAAGGTCACAGATGTCCCTTCAAGTGCTTGAAATGCTCCCACTCTATAGAGCTTCTTCCCAGACTGTGTGTTGTAGAGAACTGAGTTAAGAGCAATGAACAGAAATGTCTGGGAGAGAGAGGTGGGGATGCCTGACAGTTCAGGGACTCTGCAAAGATCCTTCTCTGCATTAATAGGAGCCATGTCTCTGAAGGTGGTGACCTCGGTAGGAAGTGGGGTCTTAGCAAGTGATGTCATGGGAATTTTCATGAGTCCCTCTTCTTTGACCCCTAAGGTCATCTTTCCATGCAGTTTGTGACCATTGGGTGGTGAAATCTTTCTAAGACAACCCTCCTCATCTTCATTGCCTTCCCCTTTGTGAAATGTATGACCCAAGCTGCCAAAGCAGCACCCTCAGTTCCCCATCCTGCAGCTGACCCGTGATAGGATACAGGGTGGTCAGGAGATATTTTTGTATTTTGTTGTTGTTCAGTTCCTCAGTCATGTCTGACTCTTTGTGACTCCATGTATTGCAGCACACCAGGTTTTCCTGTCCTTCATTATCTCCCAGAGTTTGCTCTAACTCATGTTCACTGAATCAGTGATGCCATCCAACAATCTCGTCCTCTGTTGCCCCCCTCTCCTCCTGCCCTCAATGTTTCCCAGCATCAGGGTCTTTCCCAATGAGTTGGCTCTTTGCATCAGGTGGCCAAAGTGTTGAAGCATCAGCTTTTAAGTCCTTATAAGCAGGCAAATGTTGAATAACAAAGATAGGGAAGAGATTCATTGTTAAAGCTAACGGCAAGAAGCCTCATTAGAACATATTGTGAGTGTTTTGGAAGCTCCTGGAATGTAATTGGTTTTTCTAAACACCATACCATTTGATTCAGGTTTGGGAGAGGTGATACAAAGTGGACTTGAAGTAAAAATCGTCGATTATGTCCTGCAGCTCAAGCCCAGTGCCAGCAAAGAAGCCTAATTACCCACTGAAGCTAATTGCTCCCATTTGAGCCGGCTGCTAGGACTCTGCACAAAGGACTTGGAAATGAGATGATCAGAGAGTTGCAGGCCAGAGCCAGGAGCCCAGGAAAGCAGGCCGCGCTCACGGAAGCAGTACACAGGCGAGGAAGCTTTCAAAGACACTTCTCTTTGAGCTGCTCCATATGAGCCAGCCAGAGCGAGAGCTCTGCTTCCTCTGAAGGTGCCCAGAACGACTCGGAAATCTCGTTGAAAGTGGCAGGGGGGAGACAGGCTCCAGGATAACAGGATGCACACACAAGCTTTGATCTCCATCAAGCGCTCTGCAAGGAGAGTCCTGGTGTCAGGGCTCCAAGGAGCTGACACAAGGGAAGCCAGCCTGCTTCAGAAAGGGAGCCCCTCCCCTCCCCTTCCCACTCCCTCCCCACAGATGCTGCAGAAGGCTGATGTCAAAGGGACCATGTCTGCACTCAGGAGCCTCCAGGGCTCCTCCAGGGGTCCATGACAGCTCCTCTTAGAGACCGAAGCCAGCTTCCCCATGGACATGCCCACCCACTCTTCTTCTCAGTTCCGGCTGTCCTGGAGATTGTCGTCATCTGAGGAGGAGCTGCACTTACCAGGGTTTGGAAACTCGGAGGCCAACATGCTCTTGACACTGGGTAAGAGGAAATGGATGTCTACTGCAGAACAAGCCCCCCAGGCCAGCACTGACTCTGTCCCCTTCCCACCCAACTCCTGTGAATCAGCTAATCTGGCCAGAATTATCTGAGAGACACGTAGAGACTCTGAACACTTCTCATTTTCACTATCACTGCCCGGGTCCAGGCCACCATCACCTTGGCCAGGCCCAGAGCAGGCAGGAATGCAGTAAGATTTCATGGGCCCTAATTGATCATTTTTGCCTCTCTGGTCCATTCTTCCATTATATCTATCTACAGAGGATGAGGTGGTTGGATGGCATCACTGACTGAATGGACATGAATTTGAGCAAACTCTGGGAGATAGTGAAGGACAGGGAAGCCTGGCATGCTGCAATCCATGGGGAGGCAGAGTCTGACACAACTGAGCAACTGGATAACAATAATCTGTCCATCTATCATCTATTGATCATCTATCTATCTGACATTTATCTAACTATGGCTTATCTATCTACAGTTGGATCTTTAATAATGTGGGTTTGAACTGTGCACGTCCACTTATATTGAGTTTTTTTTTTTTTTTTTTCAATGAACACATTTATTCCTACAGGATCTACGGCTGGTTGATTCCACAGAGAATCCAATATAGAGGCCCCATGATGGGACATGAGCATCTTGGGTCTTGGGTCTGTGGCAGGTTCTGGAACCACACCCTTGAGGTTGGAGAGATCTCTAGAAAGTCCTGCCCCCTTGTCTCCCCCAAGGTAGCCAACTAGACCCAACCCAGAGGGGAGAATCTCTGATTTTGCCAAGGGCCCAAACCAAATTACTCTGTTTTAGGCAAGGGACTTTGGGTCTCCTTTTTCTTTTAAACTGAGGGACAACTTACTAAGAGGGAGTCCAGAGTGCTTAAGAGTCCCAAAACCTCGCTGGTGTACCCACCCCCCGCCCCCAGCCCCCAGGTGCAGACAGAGCATTTCCAGCACTCCTCATGCTCCTCTGTGCTCTGGGTGGTCAGCCCTCCAGCCCTAACCTGTTCTTGAACTTCGCATCCGCAGAACCACACAGGCTGTGTGCTTTCACATCTGGCTTCTTTTGCTCCATGTTCATCATCCAGGAGTGACCGTGTGTTGTACACTTAAAGTTCACTCTCTATTCTTGTATGGTTTGCCTCACTTATTTTATATCTGTCTGCATTTCTAGAAAGTGAACTGCTGTGTCTTGAAGTGGAACAAGCTGTGGTAGGTGGATGTGATGGAAACCACAAAGGCGGTGGATGCGTCATTCACATTGGAGGAAAAAATCATTCCCGGGGAAGGCAGCTGGTGACCAAGAATCAGACTAGGAAGTCCCCAGATGAGGGTATAGAATCTCCAGCTGGAGGGAATTACAACTGAGAAACAATGGAGAACTTCCCTCAGACGCCCTCAGACAAGTACAGCCAGTGTTGCACAGGAGCCGGATCAGCCTCCAAGGATTTCCAGGCACAGAGATGGCCAGGTCAGAGCAGCGACTCAGAGGGGACAAGGTAGTGCTGATGGGACCTGACCAATCGACTTTCCAGGTACCACTGAGGGAGACTGAGTGGGTCCAGGCCCCTGGTGGTCAGTTCACTGCTGTGGTTGGCCTGGGGCTTCAGGTCCACCCTCTTCTCAGGTCTCCATGGAGTCCTGAGGCAGGACTTCCCTTCAGCTTCGAGTGGCCAAGGCTGAACTGGACACAACCGTCCCCACAAAGACATGCACACCCACCCTTTGATGTTACCATTTTGCAGCAAAAAAACAGACCATACAGAGCGGCTCTGTGGTGTGTGAAAACACATCTGTTCATTATTTATAATACTTTTAACCTCATCCCCTGTCCGCCCCCGTAACCCAGTCCCATCTTGAACATCAGGCAGGCCCCGCCCCAGTCAGAGCCTAGGTGCCACTCAGCGACCACTGGCTGGAAGGTCTCCGCGTCCATCACTCCTGAATTCGCACCACTGCAGACCTGCTTTGTTGCTTGGTAACAATTTTCACGGGCACATGAAAAGGAGAGTTCTGAAAAGAGGCTTGCTTAAAGCCTGACAGCAATTACAGGCAAAGCAGTCAGCGTCTTTCATTTCAGAAACCAATACACAAATGGATCTTCCCATTCAGTTAGTGTTTTATTATTATTTAAACAGCCTCCCCACTCCACTCGAAGCCAGCTCTGTGTCAACACTGACTCCACACCCCCCACTTCTGAGCCTCTTCAGTCACTAAAGAGAGAAGATTCTTTTTTGCGGGTGTTTGACTTCCTCTTGGCTTCAGCGTTTGTGGTGAACAACAAGGAACATCTCACACTCAGGTCGCAGCCCCAAGAGGAGGAGAGGTCTTATGCCCCCATGGAGAGAAACCATGCCCACAGCCACTTCTCCTTCTCCATCTCCTTACAAACAAGCCACCACTGAACTGCTAATTAACTGGCTCATGCATGAACATAGTGGGCTAATCTGAGACTCCTAAGGGCAACAACCAAGTGTGAGCTGATATTTTTTTCTCGAGGAAGCCTAAAGGAGTCCTAGGTAAAGAATTCTGAATAAATGCTTCCCCTCTTTCATGATCCTTGGTTCTTATACACAGAAGTGGTCGCAACCTTGGTTAATTTCAACGTCTCCAAAGGGAGGTTTTGATGACATCATCAAACTCACAGAAAGACTTGGGCAGGCTCAGTTTGATATTAGAAAGTTCCCCACCATGTCCCCATTTTTTTATTATTCAACTAAATGAACTCAGGCTTCCCTGGTGGTAAAGAATTCGCCTGCAATGAGGGAGACCTGGGTTCAATCCCGGTGTTGGAAAGATCCCCTGGAGAAGGAAACAGCTACCCACTCCAGTATTCTGGCCTGGAGAACTCCATGGACTATCTATGGGGTTACAAAGAGTCGGACATGACTCAACGACTTTCACTCACTTCACAACTGAACTCATTTAATAGAGTCTAATAGAAGTATGTTGAAGCCCATATCTTACTTTTTTTTAATTTTATTTATTTTATTTTTTTATTTATGGCTGTGCTGGGTCTTCATGGCTTCATGGGTTTTTCTCTAGCTGCAGTGCACAGACTTCTCGTTGCAGCGGCTTCTCTTGTAAGGAAGCTCTGGCTCTAGGGTGCACGATCTTCAGTAACTATAGTACTTTGGCTCAGTAGTTGCAACTCCCAGGCTCTAGGGCACAGACTTAGTAGTTGTGGCTCCCAGGCTTAGTTGCTCTAAGGCACGTAGGATTACCCCGGACCAGGGATGGGACCGGTGTCTCCTGCATTGGCAGGCAGGTTCTTTACCACTGAGCCACCAGAAAAGCCCAGAATATCCATTTTTGATCAAGACCGAACTACTTTTGGCAAGTCATTCCATTTCTCTGCACCCGAGATGGCGATCTTCACCTTCTGTGGTGACTCTCGTGACCCCTGGACCTGCTGAAATGCCCCTATATCAACGGCGATTATTAACCTTCTCAGCATATTATCAACCACCTAAAATGTACTCTTTAACTTTTCTTCCAGGGAGAAATCATCTGGACCAGTCATCAGAAACCCCATTCCTCCAGCCAACTTCCTAAGAACAGGGGGAGCAAACACACCACATCTGGGGGCCCTCCCATCTGTCCCAGAACCGTCTGCCCTAAGCTGAACAGGCTCCAAATGTCATCTCTGCTGCACTCTTATCTTCCTCTCTGTCCACTATATAGCATTGCTCTTTTCTATTTCAGATAATTAATTATCAGAAATTGCCAGAAATAGCTTCAAATCTCACAGCAGTTACCCCTACCCATTAGCGAGCAAGTGGTTGCAGTCTCTCTCTCTCTCTCTGGGATTATTTGTGCTAAGAGGTCAAAGATGGCAAGAGAAATGAAAAGCCATTTGCTTTAGCACCATTAGTACACTTTGTAGATAATTATATAATTTTTCAAGTATTCCTGGGTATTCACTTCAGCTGCCCACTCTTCTGAGTGAACTTTGACAAGAGAAAATTGCAGGTAATTTCTGTTTGTTTGGGTACTGTTTCTATAGTAATAAGGATAATTATTAATAAAGGAAGAAAGTTGTATTAGATTTCAGTCAACAAATAATCTGAATTTTTCCCTTTTAAAAAAATTCTCACAATGCAGAGCTAAAGCAGGGAGAAACAAGGATATCTCCTAGTTTTGCTCGCTCCCTCTTTTTATTTTATTTTTTATTTTTTTTCACTTATCTTGCAGGTGAGATATCATTCTCAATTTAATTAAAGTCAGAGGAATAATGGCTACAGGGCTATGTTTCTAGCAGGGATCCCAAATGCCAAGGAGCTTGTGAATTTCTCTAACAAGAGAAGGGTCAAGATCACCCATGTATTTTAAAGACAAGTGTACACCTCTCCTCCCCACCTGCCCCCACCAGTTTGTAAGTTCCATGAAAAGCTTAGAACATCACCCTCAGTCATAAAGGAAGAGAAAGTATTAAATAAGAGGGCCTTCAGCAACAACGGTCTGTTCTTCCTTCTATAGGCAAACAGTTGGGCACAAGTAGGCCCCAAACCAGGGGGCTCCACAGGCCAGCCAGCATCCTGCGATTCTCTGGTTGGCTGAAGAGCAAAACAGGCACTGTGCTTCCTTCACTGGCACTGACTGAAGCTGAGCCACATGCCCAGGAAGGATGCTCTGGACCAGCGACACAGCAGCCAGCCTGGCAGGAGCTCGCCCCTGGTGAGCTCAGAGCAGTGACCACAGCAGATTGATGAGGGACACTGCTTTCATTTAGGCTCCTCCAGAGGCAGAGCCTGAGCAAGGATTCGAGGGTCAGATGTTTATTTCGGAGGGAGACCCAGGAAGAAGGGAGTCAATCAGGTGTGCCATTAAGGCAGCTGCCACTGTGGGGACCTGGGATAGTCTCACTGGAGACCTGCACCTAGGAGTCATCTGTCCTGAGGGCAGAGGGAGCTGGAGGATTTCCTGAGTCTCCCAAGATAGATTGCTGGAGAGCCGCTCCTGGGCGGCCCTAGTTATCTGACACTTGGCCTGCCAAGCACAGAAGTGGGGACTGTGCAGGACCAGGAGGGCCCCAGACAGAGAAGCACAGGCTGGCAGAGATGGGTCAGGAAACAGACAAGGAGGAGGTGGGGGTGTGGCGCCAACACGGTCCATGTCGGTCACCAAGGTGGATGAGGGGTTGGCGAGCCATGGAGACAGATCAACAGCTCCTTCACTGGCCACTGGGCTAGGGGAATGCTTCCTGGTAAAGAGAAGAGATGTCGGAAGTGAGCCTAAAAGATGGGCGGGAGCTCCCCTGGGGAGTGATGGCGGGATGCAGCACTGAACAGACCAGGAGGCATATGAAGACGGTGATGTCAGGACCCGCGCCCGGGGCCAAGGTTGAGAGAGGAGAGAAAGAAGGTGATGCCAGGGAGAGGGGGCTACCTAGGCCAGGCAATGAGAGATGCCTGTGACCACCAGGGGAGGAGGAAAGGAAAGGGAGGAGTTCAGAAAAGGGAGTGACAGTACCCAAGTTCATGCTTTGAAGGAACCATCTGCCCATGGTGTGAAGGGCAGTGTGGCATCAAGGAGGCCTGAGGAGGAGCTTGACAGCAGCTTGGGGGTGAACAGGTAGGAGTTTGGGGCTACAGAGAGGTAGTAGGCAGGAGGGAACTGATCAACTCCAGCTGCAGTGCTGTTGACAGGGTTGGGGACACATGGGCTTAGCCATTTCAAAGACAAGAGCCCAGCGCGGTTTGGGAAATGAGGGATAAGACCAGCCCATGCAGGTAATACGTTGGACTGTAACATGATGAAAACCAAATGCACCTGTCTTCTCAGGCCCTACCCTGTTCCCTGAGAGGAGGACACCGCAGATGTCAGGAGAAGAAGCAGGGAGGCGTCCCTAAAAACAGCCATTGGATGCTGAGGCTCAGCTGCTAACCCATCTTCCCTGCGTGTTCTCGACTCCCAAAGCCACCTGCTCAGTCTCAGCCAAACGCACCTCCCAGACACCAGTTTTATGTTTAAAGAGATGGTTGGAGTCACTGGAAATCCAGCCAGCAACTCTGCTCTGAACATCACATCACCTCCTTTCTCCATGCTCTGCTGCAGAAGTTCAAATTACCCTTCATCCTGTGACACAGCCTAACAAGACTCTTCACTACCCCTCTCTATGCTCTGTTAAAGAACTATCCTGATGCGTTCCCTTGAAATGCTTTGACCAGACACTCTGTATACTAGTTGTTTGCAAGCTGCATGAAATGGTCCTTTAACTGGCTTATGGGGAAAAAAAGACATCCCCATTCCCACAGGTTTCACCATCTCTCAGGCAATGCCTGTGAAATGCCAGCAGCCCACTTGTCACAGCAGTCACACTGCGGTGTTCTTTTCCTGCTGCCGATCGCTGTGGTGTGAATACCCCTGCTATCAACATGACAAGGTGCATGGCATCCTCTGTGCTCCCCGGTGGGTGTGCGGGAGCCAGACAGCACGCCTTTGGCCTCACTGTTCTGTTAGCCCGCGTCAAAAGTTGCTCTGGTGGACTTGGTGGGTTCCTCTCACCTTCTATTAGAACTACCTGTCGCCTCTGAAGACACACCTGAGCCGAGGAACCAGCTCCTTCATGAACCAGGTGTCATGACTGTAAAAACCCAACAGAGAGAAAGCTACCTCCGTATGGGGTTCTGAGCCACACAGTTCAGTCGGGGCAGACTCCAGGCCCAGAGAGCACTGACGACTCCCTCTGCCCCATTGCTTCGGGGACCTCATCAGCTGCCCTTTCTGGGCTGCACTCTAATTCTCTTATTCTCTGCAGACTTGGAAAGAGAGAACATTAAGAAGTCTTTTTCCCGTCCATACTTTACATGCATCCAGCTCTGCTCAGCTGCAGCTTCTCTGTCTTTGGGCATCTTGTTTCCCATCTCACATGTTCCCAGGAGTCAAGAATATGCAGGGAAGAGAGGTTAGCAGCTCAGCCATGTTGGGTGCCAGCATCATTATGGCTGCAGCCAGGTCACTGGGCATCCATCTCCGGGTGTCATGACTCCCAGAATTTCTAGGGGGAGTGGAGCATGGTCATCACCCTGCAGCTCATTCCAAATAAGAACTAGGAGCAGGTAATGGACCCGTTGATTTTCATTTTTTTAAGGAATAATAATACCTGATAGGATATGAATTACACTGTTCTTTTTTCCTTCTACAATCTGCATTTGCAGCATTTTTCATCAATTCGAAGCATTCAAATAAAGATCATCTAGCATGCCTGGGATAATTATGTCTATCAAAGAACACTCACGGGTGCACAAAGCTTGGGAAATGCTACGCCAATGATTTGTTTGAAGTGCAACCCAAGGAGAGGTGTATCTATAGTAACCACAGGCAGGTATTCAAATACCACTGTATTTCCTGATAATGGGTCCATTAATGAAACAGCAGTTTGATTTTCAATCGCACTTAATGATACCTTTTGTGTAACCAACATCCCTATGTGCTGACATGTTCTAACGGGCTGGTGCAAGTGAAGGGACAAAGTCAGGGAGGGGGAGAGGGGCTGGGGGACAATATTTTAGGCTCAGTCAGAAGAGGAGCAGCGCCATCTCAGTTGGAGCCGTAAGGAACTGGCCGCCGACCCCCAGATCAGTCCTGGTGGTCTGATGGTTTGGAAACCCTAGGACTGCCTGCGTCTGCACCTTCCACTCTTGCTGTAGACATTTTAGAAGAGTGGACATGGACACTAGTGGTCAGTTGAGGTCAGTACATCTCAGGTTCCTTGGATACTCCTGGCATCATGCCATCCAGACCTTGGAGGCATAAAGGTCCAAAGAGATTAGAGGAGCTGGAGGAGTCAGCCCTACAGTTCTGGCCATAGTGATAGAAGCACAGATGGTCACCTGGCCCAGACAGAGCCCGTCAGTGGTCCCTCTGTGGGACACATCACTGAGGCAGAAAGAGCTCTGTCCAGGCCTACCAGCGGCTCAGTGCAATGCAGGTAGAGAAGAGAATGCTAAGGATGCCACGTTCAGCCCCACACACTCGGAGAAGCAGAAGAAAGCAGTGGGGAACAGGAAGGAGAGGCAGAGACCCCAGGTTCCCTCAGGACCTTCTCCTGGTTACGGTCTCCCGTGGGACTCTGGCATCTTCGGATTCTTAGAGTCCCTAACATCTCCTTCAGTCCTGATCCTAAGCTCACCTTTATTCTGAGCCACTTGCAATGGACCCCAAACAGAGGGATGGGTCTTCATGACACCAGCCACTTCTCATCGGCCCATCTGGTCCTGAAGAAGCATCATTTAAACAACCTTCCAGAAGAGACACGAGTTCTACCAAGATCCTCGCCCAAGAGCTTTGGGGTCACGTTCTGCCAAGTATTTCCCTCATCTGACCCTAAGTGGTTCCTCTGGCAGGTGGAGCTACTGGCCTGGAGCTGGGCTTACACGGGGACCACCCTGAGAGGCTCCATCTTCCCAGTGGACCTGAGTGATTCTGCTGTGATTGTCCTGAAACCCCTCCGAGTCTAATCAGCTGGACACAGCACGAAACTGGAGAAGAAAACACTGATATTTGGAATGATGAGGGTTTTACTTTGGATCAATTTTTTTCCTTTCAGTTAGAAATTGACGTGCCACTCCTAACCTGTTCTCTCTCTCTCTTTTCACATCTCTGAAAAAGCTCCTATTCATCTGGAAGTCAGCACCACATCCATCCTGTTGTGATTGTCTGGAACCAAAGGCAGCGTAAGCCATTTACAAACCCCTTCTTTCTAACCAGCCTCATTTGTGGGCTCAGCATGGGCTCAACCCCCAGCTGGCAGGGAGCCCCCACTTAAAGGGAGGGTCAGGATCTGTCTAAGCCAGGCATAATCACGTTTCCCAGTGTCCAGTCTCTGAGACCGGAGTGACAGTCAGTATCACTCCATTAGAAACAGCATTGATTTACTCAAAGGACATAGCCAGAGCCTTAGGTACAAGGATGGGCATTGCAACAAAGTTAATGAAAAATTCCATACAGCTGAAATGCCCTACAAGAAGAGACCAGTTGTTTAAAAAAAAAAAATGATGCAACAGCCACGTGATGAAATATGACACAATTCACCAATTCATCCTCAGAAAATATTTTGAGATTATGGAAAATGCTCATGCTTTTATATGAACAGAAGGGAAAAAGCAAGAGACAGATTTGTGAATAAAAGATCAGTTAAGTTTTGCGTTGCACACACACACATACACACACACACACCTATAACCCAAACATTGGCAGGAGATATTGAAAGGAAGCAAACAGGAATGCTAGGCTGACTGGAGACTTCAATTTTCTTCTTAATAATTTCCTATATTTTCCCAAATATACATACAAACATGAATTTCTTTTTTAATTAGAAAATGTCATATTTATATAAGTACATAAAACACTGCAAATGCAGTACCATGGACTATGCAATCCAGAGATTAGCAACAAGCTGAAGAGCGGCCATGAAGAGCTCAGAGCAGATACCTTCTTTGGCCCCAGGGCACCAAATCATATCTTGGAAATCCATATGCATAAAGAACAGATTTTAAACTCAAATAAAACCTTCGTTCACTAATCATTCCCCAGACGCGCTTCTCACTTTCCCACTTATGTGGTTTCCAGTCTCAGGGGCCATCTTCCTTGTCCCCCACCCTGGGGACAAGGCCGTCCATCCATCCATCCATCCAAGGGTGGGCTCCAGGTCCCTTTACTGCCCCTGGAGGAGGAACCGGGGTGGCCAGTGTCTCTCCACCCGCCCCCAGGTGGAGTCAGAGTCTAGAGAACACACTAAAATGACCCACAGAGTAAAGAGACTCAGCACATCCTCTGCCCAGAGCCCTCAGTCCTACCCTAGGGAATGGGCATCTCCACCCAGTGGATGGGAGGAAAGAGCAGAGGGTTAGAGATGCTCTGAGCTTCCGACAACACATAAACACAGCTTCTGCCATTTTCTTCCTACCTGCGGTATTTCCTCATTATGACAAACTGACATATAAGGGAAATCAAGAAGGGAGTGAATGTGGAGAAACATTTAGGAACATGTAAACATGGCACAATTTAAAATGTTTCTCTGACTCCAACTTAAGAGATACATTTATGTTTTTTTTTTTTCTTATGCATTCAGGTAACTTGCTAATGGAGCCACCGTCTCACACAAAATTGGGTTCTCCTTGGATTAATATCTCTGAAAATTAAGTTGATTTATAACCAATTTTCTCCTCATTTAAACAGCGACCTGCAAGGGCTCCTCTGGGGAGCCCGTGGGATCCGAGAAATGATGGGTTGCCAGGAAAGCTCAGTGAAGCAGAATCTCTGGAAACACGGGCTTCTGGAGGTGGGTGCTCAAGGGAGCAAAATGACTCGTGTCTGTATTTTACATCCCTAAGTCACCTCTGGAGTCAGACGCGCACTTCCTGGGGACAAGGAAGCACTAGCTGGGTAATTATAAAGCAACCTCATCTGAATTACGATGCTCAAAACACAGTGGTCAAAAGGCACCATTGCGTTTGCCTCCACTGGGTCCTCAGCCCACACCAGCCGGTTTGCCCATGGCTCAGCATCTTCAGAACACTGGGGAGATGCCCCCCCAACACAGGGACCCTGAGACAGGTCAGCCCCTCCTGAAGCTTTGGAATGACACAAGGGGGCCCGTCTCCTGTAGCCAAGATGGAAAGGCCAGATGTATTGAGAAAGGTCCACCAGTCGTTCTGCTGCTAAATCACGTCCAACTCTGACTCCATGGACTGCAGCACGCCAGACTCCTCTGTCCTTCACTGTCTCCCACAGTTTGGGAGACAGTGAAGGACCCACCAGATGCACCCACAGGTGCAAAATAAGCAGACTTGGTTCTCAGAGGGTGCGCCCGTCTCTGCTGCTGAGAAGACGCCATGCTTCGTTATATTTATGATCATTCTGGGTAAAATGCATCACCTATGCGCGTGCACATGTGTCTTTGTGGCAGGGACAGAAAGTGAGTGAGATGACTGTCCCTGCAAGGGGGTAATAGCCAGCTGTGAGTGTGAGCACCCACTGTGTGCTGGGCGTGTGTCATCCCCACCACCCTTCACTGGACTCCACGAGGCTGTCACTCCATCAGCCCTTTATCCATGAATAAGGAAACAAGGTGACCTCTGTAAGGATGTCCCAGTGGAGGGCATAGTGTAGCCACTTGGCATTCCCTTCCATGGAAGCACAGCTTCTCATGCAGCATCCAACACGCTCTGTATTTCACCATTCACTCTGCTCACTGTCCATAAGTCCTGCTAAGGCAAATGAATTGCCTCGCTGTTCTCTGTGTTGAAGGCCCTGGAGAGAACAATGCTCAGTAAATATTTGCTTGATGGAAAGAGGCGTGCATGCTCTTAGCCATCTTCTTCTACCTGATCTAGTTGGCTCTGGCTCCTGGAACTCTTCCCAAACCAACAAAGGACTTTCCAGAAGTATTTCAATCCAGGCTGCCGATATTCCACTGTTTTCAGAGGTTGGTTATGCTGCCCTTTCAGAGGCTCCCCTGTGCCCACCCACATTCACGGAGCCTGAGAGAGGAGCAGGTAGGTCAGGAGTTCCTGCTTCTCTTCCGTCTGTGTCTTCTGTTAATGTTCCTGACGACATGGATGTGTATCGCTTTTTAATAAGGGGAAAAAAGAAATCAAGAAAGTGACTGCCTTTTTTTTTGTTTGTTTTAAAATTCTGAAAAAAAATAAAATAAAATTCTGGTCACAGTGCATGACATGGGGAATCTTAGTTCCCTGACCAGGAATGGAACCCACACTCCGTGCATTAGAAGGTGAATTCTTAACCTCTGGACCACCAGGGAAGTTCCACAACTGTCTTCTGATAACTCAAAAATGATGCCTCTGCACTTACAGCCCTGGAGTTCCTTTGTCTCAGGTGAGGAGGACAGAGAAGACCCCCCCACCCCAGCCCTGCCCCAAGCCTGGGATTTTCCTTTCTTGCCAGATAGCAGAAACCTGTAAAGGCTAAGAAAATCCTAGGCATCGGATACTGTAAAAAGTAGACAAATGACTCATGATGCTCAGAGCTCTGGTCCCACTGTGCCCCTTCCTGTTATTCCCAAGGGGAATGGGCTGATTAAAGGCTAATTGTGTTGTTGTTGCTGCTGCTGCTGCTGCTAAGTCTCTTCAGTCGTGTCCGACTCTGTGCGACCCCACAGACGGCAGCCCACCAGGCTCCCCCGTCCCTGGGATTCTCCAGGCAAGAACACTGGAGTGGGATGCCATTTCCTTCTCCAATGCATGTTGTTATGGAGGCAAAATTGGGAAGGTTATTCTGCACTCAGAAGACACTGACTGGAGCCATGGGTTACCCCCTAGTTGAAAGCTTCTATGGACCTGGAACTCACTACCTAACAGGGTTAGACTGTCTCATTTGGCAATCTCTTCTTTGTGTTAAGTTTTTGTTGTTGTTCAGCCACTAAGTTGTGTCTGACTCTTTGCAATCCTATGGACTGCAACATGCCAGCTTCCTTGTCCTCCAATATCTCCCAGAGTTTTCTCAAATTCACATCCACTGAGTCTGAGATGCTATCCAACCGTCTCCTCCTCTGTGGCCCCCTTCTCCCCTGCCTTCAATCTTTCCCAAATTCAGGGTCTTTCCCAATGAGTAAGCTCTTCACATCAGGTGGCCAAAGAATTGGAGCTTCAGCTTCAGCATCAGTCTTTCCAGTGAGTATTCTGGGTTGATTTCCTTTAGGACTGATGGGTGTTAAGTTTATATCTGCAAATTCTGTGGTGACCTGTAGTAGGCAGAGGCATAGGTAGGGTTGGGAATCTTGATTCTAGCAACAGCCTGTGGGGGCAAACTGCAGCCAGCCACTTACTAGCTGGACTCTGAAAAAGACACTTGACCTCTCCTCACTGTAGAGTAGAGAAGTTGATGCTGCAAATGCCACACCATTCAAGATACTTTATAAGGGATAGAATGAAAGCAAGGTCTTAGCTCAAAGCAGGTGAGTTTCAGGTCTGGTCTGATTTAGGACAGATATGATGCAATGTCATCACCCCCTGGGCAGGTCACTGTCCCTTGAAACACAGCACGGGCCCACCAGCTCAGCCTGTGTGATAGCCTGGGATGATTCCAAAAGGCTGAGTTCTCCCTGAGTGCCTGAAATGGTTTGAATTGTATGCAGGTCTGCAGCGATGCTGCAGGAGCTCAGGTGCTAACCATAGTTATTCACTCTGAGCAGCCTGGCACTTGCTGCCCAGGGTGATAATGCATACCTTAAAGAATGCCCTTAATGAAAATGTTTAGGATATCAGATTCAGCCAGGACTCCCACAGGAAGGCAATTCCCCCCAGATGAGCAAGTCCCGCTGTCCTGGGGCATGGGAGAAAAACACGGGGTGAGAAAGGGCAGGTGGGAGCCTGGCTGCCCGTGGTGGAGGCACACTGACACTGCTTAAATGCATTATTTTTATTTCTTTTTGATCTGGATGCAAGCAAATTGCTGGCCTGATACAGCCAAGAGTCTGGGTCTAGCAGGATGCCTTCACTTCACCAACAAATACCTACTGTATATCTGCATGTGTGCCTTGGTGGAGGTGTTAGGGGGGGATGGGTGGGTAGTGGGCTGCACAAACAGACCGAGCATCTGCTCTCACTGACCTTCCACACCTCTGGGAAACACGCAGCCCAGCCCCAAACGCCTAGCTTTTCAACTGGATAAATGTGAGACTAAGAGAAGGAAGCCAGTGGGAATAAAGAAGAATGCTCTTGGCCGTGCATGTCAGCGCCTCCTGCCCTCTGCCTCCTTGCCCTCAGCCCTTAGCTGGTCCCGCTGTACTTTTGGAGGGAAGAGCGGAGAGGACTGGAGGGAAAGCTGTGGAGTACACACTGGACTCCAGCACCTATTTCCTGCGCTGCTGTAAGAAATCACAACCAACCTCGTTAGAGCAACACAGACACATCCGCTCCCAGCTCTGGAGGTCAGAAGCCCAGAAACAAGGTGTGAGCAGGAGGAACGGCATCCTGTTCCAGGCTCCAGGGGAGAATTCTTTTCTGTGCCTTTTCCAGCTTCCAGGGGCCATTCACACCCCTGGACTCATGGACTCATCATCTTCAAAGCCAGCACGCAGCATCTCCCCATCTCTCCCTCTGACTCTGACCCTCCTGCTTCCCTCTTATAAAGATCCTATGATTACATCAAGGCTAGCGGATAACCTAGGATCCACTCCCGTATCCAGGTCCTTAACATGAGCACATCTACAAAGCCCCTTCGCCAAGTCAGGTGACACAACCGCAGATTCCGTGAAATTGGACATGGACACCTTTGGGGACCATTATTCGGTGGACCAGCATGACCAGAGGCAATCCTCTGGTCCTCTCGCTGCTTAGCTGAGATTCCACCTCTGAAAACATTGCTGTCCCCCACATCCTGTGGTAGGGAGAAACACATCATTCAGGGAATTTACCGTTTTCCTTGATAAAAAGTTTGTGGTTTGTTTTCTTTTTTTTTTTAATGTGATGATTTAGGGTTGCTTTGTCTTAACAGCAAAGAGAATGAATATACTGAAGTGGTTGCACTGGGTTTTATTTTATCAGAGGTTGGAGAATCTTGTGCTTTAGAATGTCCTCGAGTCTTCTCTCCAGCTAGGTTTCTGGAACAGAAATTCCTGTTACTAAGATGCTTAGGATGACCAACGGGCTGGGAAAGGATGGGTGAGAGATTACTTTGTGAGTCTTGCTGCCTCACTGCTTTGTCCCGGAGCCTCACCACCCACCAGATGTCACTGATTGGAGTGACCACTGGGAAAGTCACTTTGTTTACACCATCTCCATGAGAACGACTTGCATGATGGCGGTTTTGAATCTCGGGAATATGAAACATTTTCATAAAGCATAACTAACCTGCTCACAATTTGATGTGCTGCCATGAGAGGAGAAATGGGAAACTGGCGGCTGTGAGTTGAAGGGATGGGAGGAGGGAGGCAAGGAGATTCGGGGTAGGGGGGGCCACCATTTCCTCTGGATGCTGCTGCGAAGGGCCTCCAGGGCACGTCACTCCAAGTATCCCAGGTGATAAGCTTTGAAAGTCAGAGGAGGCCACAAGGGCCAGAGTGGTGCCCCCTCGGTCCAGTGCCCTTGTCAGAGTGGCTGTCCTTCTCTCTCCAGTGGGTGCAGGGCTGAGCTTGAGCAGGACTCTGGCTTCAAAGACCTCAGGGAACCTGCAGTGGCTGCGGCGACAGCGCTCACCTCCAGGCTGCAGAGACACTCGGCTGACCCCCCTGGCCCGGGGGACAGGGATGGCTGGCAGGATCGTGGAAAAGCTGAACTCCCTGTCTCTTGCTTGTCAGCCAGGAGACTCGAGCTGAGATGCAGGCAACCCAATAGGCTGCACCCGCTGCTCTGACCTCTGGTTGGAGGAGTGCATGGCCCAGGGCATCATAAAGCAGTACCCAGGCCTCCCCAGCCCTCCTTACTCCCTCTGGCTTCCCCTCCTCCCTAGTCTTCTTGACCTGGGTCCTCAAAATCCTCTCTGAGCTGGAGGCAGGCAGGCTCTTCTTGTTACTTTAGGAAGGAAGATGCCCTGAACTTTGGGAAGGAAGACTGGACAGATAAGCATCACCAGCTAAAATAAAAATACATCCCAAGACTCAATAATCAGCCTGGCACAGAGTCCAGAGGACGGGTTGAGTGAGGGCTTGGCTGCGGGTCTGTGTTTCTCTGGTCACCAGGCACTCAAGGAGACGGCTTCTCTCACCCTCCTGTTACCTCTAGTCCCACAGCCTCCAGAGGTGACCCATGTCCGCCTCCTGGGGTCTCTCTTCTCATTCTTTCAGCCTCTGACCCAGACTCTCCTCTGTGGGTCACATGGAAGGGATTCAGTCTTCAGTGGGCGCAGTGCAGGGAGCGGGGTACCTGGGGACCTTCCAGAAACTCGCTAAGTCATGGCTCCATGTGGCTCAGGGCTTGGCTTCTCCACTGGAGCATCCTGAGACTTGCTGGATTCCTCAGAGCTTCCCCAGGAAGGAAGGAGAGACTCCCCATGGGGTTTCAGGTGAGGGGGGCCCTTCAGGATCAGAGGGAAGAGGGTAATGCTGGAAGACACCGAAGCTGGAATGTGCAGTGACTTGAGGCGCGTACAGGACTGCTTCTTCTGAGGGCCGTGAGAGAACATGTGCGCAAGGCCTCTCCCCACTTCCCGCTGCTTTGCTGGCATCTTCACTGTTCCTGACTTGTGCCTGTGTCCCCTGGGTCTCCCCTCCACGTTCTCAGAGTGTTCTCCCTGTGTGCCTACTTGTGTGCTCAGTCGCTCAGTCGTGTCGACTCTTTGCGACCCCATGGACTGGAGACCCGCCAGCTTCCTCTGTCCATGGGATTTTCCAGGCAAGAATACTGGAGTGGGTTGCTATTTCCTCCTCCAGAAGATCTTCCTGACCCAGGGATCCAACCTACATCTCTCATGTCTCTTGCATTGGCAGGCAGATTCTTTACCACTACCTGGGAAGGCCTCCTGGGCACCTACCTCTGCCTAAACTCTCTCTCTTTTGATAAGGACACATTGTTTTAGAATCTACCCTCGTGACTTGACTTTAACTCAGTTACCTCTATAAGGGCCCCCTCTCCAAATACAGGCACATTCTCTGGTCCTGGAGGCCAGGACCCCAACATTTGGCTGGGGTGGGAATGACTCAGTTCAGCTGACAGTAGTAGACCAGTAGACCACCTCATTTTATCCTCAAGACCAGAGAGTATTATCTTCCTCCACACACAGATGCACAATGTGAGGCTTAGAAAAAAGTGAGATAATGGGCCCAGTGCCGTAAGCCTTGTGAATAATGGAGCCAGGATGCAGACCTCAACAAGTTCCAAGCCTAACTACTCTCCCGCAGTTGACTCCCCTTCACACAGGACACTCTGAGTTATCAGCAACCTGCATTTCTGATGACGGCCGGCGTCCCTTCTGCAGAGAGACAGTGATTCATGTCACCTGGGGCTCCAGAGATGAGGCCAAGGCAGGTGTGCCAGGAAAGGAGAAATAGAAGGAGATTAACTAGGATTTCAGAGAACCCTGAGGGGCTGCGGCATCGAGTCCAGGATTTAAGACTCGGGATGCTTGAAAACCAGAGACTCACATCCGTGTCTCCAGGGAGAACACTGATGATGACAACGTGTTTCTGAGCATGCTCCAATAGCAGGTGGAGATTAATTAGGAGTTTTTGGTTACAAGAAATAGAAAACCTCTTGAGCTTGCCTAAGCCAGGAGAGGTGGAACTCAGGACAAAGATCCCCATGTCTCACGGGACCCAGGGATGCAGGGTGCAGGCTGGGCAGAAGCAGACCCTCCACCTGCCTCTCTGGGCTTCTGCACACCTAGATTCACACCCACTCTCCACCTGATTCCCAGCCAGTGGCTGTACGGACAGTCACCTCTGACACCCAGTCCTGTCTGTTTGTGTTGGAGAGACATCCATCTGACAGTCTCTTGGACCCAGGTCCAAATTCACAGGGTACAGAATCTGATTGTCCCAACTCAGGTCAAGGGTCCACACCATGGCCTGCAAGTCTAGTCTGGGATGCTAGGGGAGGATGGAGTGGACCACGGTGCCCACTGAGCAAAGACCCTCCCATCCCCCTGCCCTTCCTTCCTCCGACATGAGCAGGTCTGGGCTTGGCCTTTGTTCTTTCAGGACTGAGTGTAGAAATGAGGGGACCATGCAAAGGAGTCAGAGGAAACTTCTTTGTTTAAAAAATGCCCTGGTAGTTGGAGGGATAGAGCTGTGTTTCTACAAACCTAGCGATTCAAACCCCATGGTGAGTGGCATTTCCATGGTCTCCTCTGAACAGGCCTGCTGCTTCTGCATCGTCTCTTAGCAACTAAATACCTGACTAATATTCAATTTTTTTCCAAGGCTTTAAGAGCTGCAAGATATTAATTCCAAACAAGACATCCAAATTGTTACTCTGGAAACTTGCATACATTCCCCTCCGTAGATTAGATGATAAAATGTCACATTAAAAATAGCCCTGATTATTTCACCCTAGCTTCCCAGGAGCGGGATCAGAAGCCCTGTTCTCAGGCCCGTTTTGCTGGCTGCTGGCAGCTGGGAACACCCCCACACACACGCTGCAGTGGCCCCTCCAGGAAAGCAAGCAGCTGGGCTCGTGTAGCGCCTGGCGTGGACGACAGATGACCACTTGCAGTCCAGGTAACTTTGAGGGGCCTGTGACCTCTCTGAAGCTCAGTTTGCTCCCCTGGAAGTTGGGAACCTTAGTGCACTCAGAAGGTGAGCCCCATGGATGACTAAGGATATTTCATGTGATACAAAGAGCAGAGGAAGCCTGAAGGTTTCGGGGAAGGGTCAGAGAGTGGGAACAGTCACTCTCAATGAACAGTAACAGACAGAGGGAACGCGGTCCGCCAGCTGGGCCACTAGGATCTGTTCCAGTGATGCTCAGAGTCAAAGGTACGGATTTACAGGCATTTATCAGGGAAAAATATTTACTAACAAAGAACTGGCCAGATTCCAGTTCTACATGGAAGGAGCTTGGGAGTCACCACTTCATACTAACAAGTGAAAAGTGAACTCACTGAAAAATCAGCAATTCTTCTTGGCTCTTAAAATGGGAGACACAGGCAAATGCTGCCACCAAAGTTGAAGAGACGCACAAATGCAGGAAGTCCCAGCATCTCCAGGGCAGCAGCCAGTGCAGGGGCAAGAGATCCTGAACTGAAATTCATGAATCGTGGGGTGGTTGGCCCAGTGTGAATGACACTGAGAGTGGAAACCCCAAGGGACCCGGTTATAGGTCCCCCACCATATTGTGAGATACACCTCCAAGAACTTGACTATTCTCTTGTAAAAAATATCAGAGAAAAATCCCCTCATGCTTCCAGCAAGGTGAGGGGAAAAGGAACCATTTTTGACTGCTCCAGAGAACTCTGTTCTTCTTAACAGTATTCTACCTCAAAGGAAACTAGTTAACCAGAACCTAACCTGCAGAGTTCCCAAGTGGTGCTAGTGGTAAGAGCCCGCCTGCCAATGCAGGAGACATTAGAGACTTGGGTTCTATCCCTGGGTCAGGAAGATCCCCTAGAGGAGACCATGGCAACCCACTCCAGTATTCTTGCCTGGAGAATCCCATGGACAGAGAAGCCTGGAGGGATACAGTCCTTGGGCTCACAAAGAGTTGGACACGACTGAGCACTTAAACACACACATGACTAGGGAAAGGAAGCAACCAACTTCAATCTCTTCCTGCCACCCCACCCCTTTGTCTCTAACAAAGGAGAGAAAACAATGAGAACCCTGGAGGAGTTCACAGTCTAGAGACAGAAGCTCACGGAAGACAGAGACCTAATCACAGGCTACAGGACCCTACCCCTCTCCCACTCCTCATCACCATGTGAAGAAAAGAAAGTGCAAGTTGCTCAGTCATGGCTGAGTCTTTGTAACCCCATGGATTGTAGCCCACCAGGCTCCTCTTTCCATGAGATTCTCCAGGCAAGAATAATACAGTGGGTAGCCATGCCCTCATCCAAGGGATATTCCCATCCCTGGGATAGAACCCGCATCTTCTGTGTCTCCTGCATTGCAGGCAGATTCTTCACTGCTGAGCCACCTCGAAAGCCCCCATCAAGTTAGTATCAGACAGCAAATCTCAGACCCAGGAAGCTTAGAGAACACCAAGCATTATAAACACTGGGAAAAACTACATATGGAACCTCACCATCAAACTACAGGAAATCAAAAATGAAGAAAAGACCCTGAAGGAGCCAGAGGGGAGAACACCTCACCCATGGAGGATTAAAGATAAGAATTACATCCAACTTCTCCACAGAAACAATTCAATCAAGGAAAGAGTGGAATGAAATATTTAAAGTGTAGGGAGAAAAAATCCCCACCAGACTAAAATTCAACCTGTGAAATTATTCTTCAAAAGTGAAGGAGAAAGAATGATTTTCTCAGTCAAACAAAAATTGAGGGCATTTGGGCTGGTAGACCTGCCTTGTAAGAAATATTAAAGCCATTCTTCAGAGATAAGGAAAATAATATAGGTCAGAAACTCAAATCTACATGAAGAAAGAAGAATGTTGAAAAGAGGATAAGTGAAGGTAAAAGAAAACTTATTTTTCCAATTCTTCTTTGATCTAAGAGATAACAGTTGCCCAAAATAATGATGGCAAAATGTATTTGATTTATGTTTGCTTACATATATATATTTGTAACTGCTAAGTCACTTCAGTTGTGTCTGACTCTCTGCAACACTATGGATCGTAACCCACCAGTCTCCTCTGTTCATGGGCTTTTTCAGGCAAGAATCCTGGAGTGGGGTGCCATTTCCTCCTCCAGGGGATCTTGCTGACTCAGGGACTGAACTCACATCTTTTTTCTCTCCTGCATTGGCAGGCAGGTTCTTTACCACTAGCACCACCTGGAAAGCCTATATATGTATATATATGCTTATGTGTGTGTATGTGTGTGTGTGTGTATATATATATATATATATATATATATATAAGTGATGAATAGGAGCATAATATTAAGGATAAGAGAAAAGAGTTAGAAATATTTTGTTATTATAAGGTACTCACACCGTTCATGAAGAGGTGCTGTATTCTTTGAAAGTGTACTTTGGTTAGTGGTAAGTGTATATTGAAAACTCTAGGGCAACAGCAAAAAAGTTGTTTACATATACACAATGGAGTATTACTCAGCCATTAAAAAGAATACATTTGAATCAGTTCTAATGAGGTGGATGAAACTGGAGCCTATTATACAGAGTGAAGTAAGCCAGAAAGAAAAACACCAATACGTTATTAACGCATATATATGAATTTAGAAAGATGCTACAATAACCTGTGTACGAGACGCAAAGGACACTGATGGTATAGAACGTTTATGGATCTGTGGAGAGGGAGAGGGTGGAGATTGGGAGATGGCTTGAATGTAAAATATCATGTTATGAAACGAGTCCAGTCAGGTTCGATGCACGATACTGGATGCTTGGGGCTAGTGCACTGGGACGACCCAGAGGGATGGTATGGGGAGGGAGGAGGGAGGAGGGTTCAGGATTGGGAACATGTGTATACCTGTGGTGGATTCATTTTGATATTTGGCAAAACTAATACAATTATATAAAGTTTAAAAATAAAATAAAATGTAAAAAAAAAAAAAAAAAAAAAAAAAAAAGGTGTATAACCGATATGCTAAGAAATGAGAGAAAATGGAATGATATTAAATGCTCGATTAACACCGCGAAAGGCATAAAAAGTGTAGAAGCAAAAATAGACTAACAACCGGTGCAACAAACAGGAAACAGTAGTGAATGGGGTGCACGTGCGCGTGCTATTTCGCTTCAGTCATGTCCGACTCTGCGACACCACAGGCTCTAGCTTGCCACTCTCCTCTGTCCATGGGATTCTCCAGACACGAATACTGAAGTGGTAGCCATTCCCTTCTCCAGGGAATCTTCCCGACCCAGGGATTGAACTCACGTCTCTTGTGTCCCCTGCATTGGTGGGTGAGTTCTTTACCACTAGCACCACCTGAGATTGAACCCAGGTTTCCTGCGTTGCTGGCGAATTCTTCACCATCTGAACCACCAGGAAAGCCCTGATGAATACAGTAGCTAAATATTAATCCAGTTATGTCAATAATCACTTCGAATGTTAATGACCTAAATGCACCAATTAAAGACAGAGATTGTCAGAGTGCATCAATAAACAAGATCCAACTACATGCTGTTTGCAAGAAACCCACTTTATATGGAAAGACACATACATATTAAAAGCAAATGGATGGAGAAAAATCTACCAACTCTAACACAGAAAAGCAGGAGTCACTCCATAATTGCAGACAAAGCAGACTCCAGAGCAAGAGAGTCATCAGGGATCAAGAAGGGCTTTGCACGATGATAAAGGAGTCAGTTTCCTGAGAAACGTAACAGTTTTTAACAAGTATGGGCCTAACAACAGAGCATCAAACTAACTGATAGAACTGTAAGGAGAAATAGACAAACCCACTATCATAATTGACAACTTCAACTCCCCTCTCTTGGAAATGGACAGATCCAAAAGGCAGAAAATCAGAAAGGACACAGCTGAACTCAACTGGATATAATTGCCATATAGAGACAACTTCATCCAACAATAAAAGGATGCACATTTTTCTCCAACTCGCATGAACATGCACCAAAATAGACCACACTCTGGGCTATGACACACTCCTTAACAAATCTAAAAGAATAGAAATGATACTATGTCTGCTTCCAGACCACAGCACACTAAACTCAAAATCCATTAACAGAAAGATAACCAGGAAATCTCAGAGGGTGTGGAAATTAAACGATGCACTTTTAAACAGCACGTGAGCCAAAGAAGAAAACTTAAGAGAGATTTAAAATACTCTTAACTAAAGGAAGATGTAAACACAACTAACCAGAATTCGTGGAAGGCAGTGAAAGCAGCACTTACGCCATTGATTGCACGGAAGAGAAAAGAAGAAAGACCTAAAATCAAGAATCAAGGTTTCCACTTCAGGAAATTAGAAGTGAAGAAAAAATTAAATCCAAAGTAAGCAGCAGCAGAAGAAATGAGAATAATTAGTGCAGAAACCAATGAAGTTGAAAACAAGAAATCAATAGAGGAAAATCAATGAAAACAAAAGCTGATACTTTGAAAAGATCAAAAAAATCAATAAGCCTCTAGCCAGACTAAGAAAAAGAGAGAGGACACAGATTACTAATATCAGAAAAGAGAGAACATCCCTGAAGATACCATGGACATTGTAAGGCTAAGCAAGGAATATTATCAACAACTCTGTGCCCACAAATTGGAGAAAGTAGATGAAATGAACCAATACCTTGAAAGGTGCAACTGGTCAAAACTCACATTAGAAGAAATAGATTATATGAAAAGGCATATATATACATATATACATATACATACATATATATATATACATGCTCAATTGCTCAGCCATGTCTGACTCTAAGCGACCCCATGGACTGTAGCCTTCCAGGCTTCCTGTGTCCATGGGCTTTCCCACACAAGAATACTGGAGTGGGTTGCCATTTCCTTCTCCGGTCAGGATCTTCCTGACCCAGGAACTGAACCAGCATCTCTTGTATCTCCTGCATTGGCAGGTGGATTCTTTACTGTTGTGCCACCTGGGAATGCCAATATCTAAAGAAATAAGTAATGACCTTTCAAAAAACAGAAAGGACCCAGATGAGATGGGCTCACTGGTGAATTCTGGTGAAAACCTAAAAGATGTCACAGAATTAAGGAAAATAATAATAATTATTATTATTTTTAGGAAATAGCAAGGAAATAATAAACTAGAAAAGCACAAGTTGGAGTTCATCAAAACAATCATGACCTTTTCGGGGGCGGGGAGGGGGTGGGGGGGTGTCCATGCTCCAGACCTCCCTACCCCTCCCTCCATCTATCCATCTTGGATGCTGCTCGAACTCCTAAACCCCCAGCAAATGCAGCTGTTCAGGCACCCGGACCCTTCCTTACCACTATAGATGTTTTTCTCAGCCTGTGCCCGCTCAGAACAACTTCCTTTTAGTCTCAGTACCTGGCGGGTGTGGGGAAAGGCTCTACCCTGGAAGAAATCCCGAAAAGAAATAATAAATGAGAAACACAAAGGATAGAATTGCTCTACAAAATCACAAAATGTTTGTCTTTAAAAAGCAAAAAAAAACAAAAAACAAAAAACAAGCCTTGGGACTTTCCTGGTGGTCCAGTGGTTAAGACACTGTGCTTCCACTGCAGGGAGTCAAGGGTTTGATCCCTGGCTTGTCAGGGAATTAAGATCCCTCATGCCAAGAGATGAGGCCAAAAAAAAAAGAGAAAGATACAAGCCTTGGAAACCAGAAGCAGGATATATTGAAATGAAAGGACTCTATTTACAAGTCAGGGCCTTGGCCATTAGAACTCCAGGTGAGTTCATTAGTTTACAATTCAGTACCTAGGCCATTAGAACTCCAGACCAGCCAGGGTGCTCTCTCAGCCCTTGGTCCTTGCTGGGGATTGGCCTGAGGGGCATCCCAGGGGTGTGGAGCTGAGAGGTCAGTCACATAGGAGGGTCCAGGACCCAAGAGCAGGAAACTAGCAGTTGGAGGCTCAAGTGCTACAGACATTGGTCCACACTGGCCTCACTCACTCAGCGTTGACTTAACACAGGAAAGGTTTGAGTCCCAGCAGGCTTGGAGGGCGGGACCCCCAGGAGCCAACTTGCTTCCTGCTGGAGAAACCTCACAGAGAGCCAAGGACATGGAGCCTCCCTCCCCAAGCCCACCAGAGCATTGGGAAGTGCCTGACTTTCACCTGCTGGGTCTTAAAGCAAGTCATCCCCACAAGGCCCTTCCTGAAGCCTCAGTCTTCTCATCTGTAAAGTGGAGTGGTATCTATAAAATGGGAACAATAATAAAATCACTCTTATATGATTATAATATATATTATTGTGGGGTAAAATAATAAGCCATCAGAATGGCTCACTGTGTATGCTATGCAAACATTAGCAAAGGTAACTACAGGATCTTTTCTTCCCTGGAGTATAATTGCTTAATAGTATTGTGTTAGTTTCTGCTATACAGCATCATGAATCAGCTGTATTTTTACACATATTCCCTCTCTCTGGAGCCTGCCTCCCACCTCACCGCCATCCCACCCCTCTAGGTCATTACAGGGCACGAGGCCATCTATTTTGCAAGTTGCTATGTGTACGTCAATACTATTCTCCAGCTCGTCCCACCCTCCCCTCCCCCTACAGTGTCCGCAAGTCCGTTCTCTCTGTCTGTGCTTCTGTTCCTGCCTTGCAAATAGGTTCATCTATACCGTTTTTCTAGACTCTGTATATATGTGTTAACATATGCTATTTGATAATATGCGATATTTGGTTTTCTTTTTCTGACTTGCTCCACTCTGTGTGCACTCTCACGGCAACCTTTGTTCGGTGGAGCTGTCATCATTACACTTACTCACAGGTGAAGAAGCTGAGTCATAGGGAAGGCGGGGGTTTGCACCAGCAAACTCTGTGGCCAGCCCTCAGCCGGACTTGTCTAAAGTTCTTGCAGAAAACAGCACACAGCGTAACGGGCCTTTCCGAGTGGCCCCGCACCATGTATGATAAAGCCGCTCAATCTGGCATTCTATCAGCTGGAAATCCTTGTTAACTGGCGATTCTACCATACAGTGTTAATTGATATTCATAAGGAACTTAATTGAAATTAAGTTTAAAATAGCTTTAGTGTTAAGTGCATTTTAGTCTAACTCCTTGAAAATTGGTCATCTGTGTACAGTAGACAGGGCGTCTTCAGTGGCTCAGCGGTAAAGAATCCACCTGCAATGCAGGAGACACAGGTTCAATCCCTGGGTGGGGAAGATCCCCTGGAGAAGGAAATGGCAACCCACTCCAGTATTCTTGCCTGGAGAATTCCATGGACAGAGAAGCCTGGTGGGCTACAGTCATGGAGTCGCAAAGTGTCGGACACGACTAAGTGACTGAGCGTGCATACACACAAGTCCAGTAGATAAGGTAACAAGAAAACATGCCTAAAAAAAAGCACTCAACCTGGAGCTCCCCAGATGCTGAAGCCCCTGTGAGAGAAGAGGGGTTAGTAGGGGAGGGTCAGCTCCTATACCCCACAGCCACTGTACATGCTCAGGAAGCTGAACCACTCACTTCCCAGACTTTTCTCTACAGCCCCTAGGACAAGAGAATGCTGACCCCTCGAGGGTACCACATCACCCTGCAACCTCCAGCCCCACCCAGTTTAGGAGCCTAGTGTGGTGGTGGTGGTGATTTAGCCACTAAGTTGTGTCCAACTCTTTGTGACCCCATGGACTCTAACCACCAGACACCTCTGTCCATGGGTTTCTCTAGGCAAAAATACTGGAGTGGGTTGCCATGCCCTCCTCCAGGGGATCTGCCTCACCCAGGAATCAAACCCGTGGACCCAGGTCTCCTTCATTGCCAGGCAGATTCTTTACCACTGAGCCACCAGGGAAACCCTTAGGAGCCTATGGTGAATCCCCAAATTACACCTAAGTCCTAATACCCAAAACCTGCAAATGCGACCCTCTCTGGAAATAGGGGTTTTGCACATGCAGTCAGGTCAAGCATCTTAAGATGCAGTTGCCCTGGATTTAGGGTCGCCCTAAACCCAGTGACACATGAGGAATAGGAAGCCAGGTAGATCACAGAGAGATACTCAGAAGGGGGAAGGCCTGTGAGGACAGAGGCTCCAGGGAAGGGTGCTTCCTGCCTAAAACTCAAAATACCCAGGATGTATTTTTATCCTCCCAGACTGTTTGGAAATATCCTCAAAGGCTGTTGAAACCAGTAGCAACTGGAATTGCTACACATTTTATTAGCAGTTCATCCGGACGCATTTAGCACCTAGGTAATGCACCTAATTGATAAATTTGCAAACTGAATTCAGTGAAGTGAACTGTGTTAGATTTCAGGGAGTTGGTCCTGCAGCAGAGTGTTCATTTGGGGAATGGACTGACCACGAGTTAGTCCTGCCAACCAGTGCTTCAGGCACAAAGCTTTCTCTCCCTCAGTCACAGACCCTCTCAACCCTGTTGACCTTCTCCAAGAAGCTTGTCCTCTGCCATCTGCAGACACATTTAGGCTCCACTGAGAACCCCATTTCTTTGGTTCAACTTTTCCAACCTGTGGGCTGAGCATGTAAATAACTCTGCTAATCATTGTTTCTAGCACCTCAGGGTTAGAGAGATGAGGTCAAGGAGCTGGTTCCTCCTACTGAAATGTGAAATGAGTGCTTCTTCCCTAAACCACAGCGAGGTCCACCATCAGACACCACTGTGCACGCCGCACTGTATAAACTCGGATCTGCATTTGGCTGCCGACAGACGCTTTCTGCCAGAGTTCACAGCCCATCCACCCGCCGTCCCATACAGATGTGACTTAGGCATCGAGAATCAATCACCACTTTTGGAATATCAGCTAGCAGATGTCCTCTTTAGAGATTCTAATGCAGACTGTGAGCCCACAGATTTCAGTGCCTTTTTTTAAAGAAGTGCCATTTGTCTTTAAAGATGCCAAATGGCCTGAACGTTATTTGGACACTGGGCTTATGGACAGATCTTCCCTGGACTAAATAAATGCATCTCGTGAGCAAACATGGGTAGGAGTGGGTGTGCCCTGGCAGAGTGCAATGCTGCAGACTGCAGCTCGAACCAGGAAGTCATCCGGCGGCAAACGTACTGCCGAGCATCTGAAATTAATCACTGCTGCTGGCACTTTAATAAACAGCTGCATCTGAAAGCGTTTTGGAATGAACACAATCCTGACCACCAAATCTTGTTGAAAGAAGTCCAGCAAGGGTTATATAAAGGTTTATAAAAACTGCTTGTTTGGGCAAGTAAAGAGAGAACAAACTTGAAAGTCACTCTTAACCAGATTCCTTCAGGAATGAGTACCTGACACGTGACCCTAAGCAAACTGTCATGAGATCAGACCCTGCAAAGTGTGTAATCATCTAACCCAGGCCTGCACTGATTCATCCTGCGGTCTGAGGGGTGTCTCACCTCCTCTTCAATCAAGTGGAGATGTGACAGCTCCCCGTCTTGGCCTTTGCAAACATCTGATGAGATGATGGGCATGGCCATTCCTTGAGCAGATAAAGAAGCCCCCAGAGCAAGTTAGCACAAGCCGTCACCACTCACATCCTCCAAAATAAAGAGAATTCTAGTAAAAGCCAAACCCATATTTCTCTGCCTGTTTTCCTAGGACAGCAGTCCGCAGCATTTGGGGCGCCGGGGAGATGGTTTGAGGAGGATTCAAGCACATCACATTTATTGTTTACATTTTTTCTGTTATTATTGCATCAGCTCCACCTCAGATCATCAGGCACTAGATCCCAGAGGCTGGAAACCTCTGTCCCAGGATAAGACTCTCGGCTGTCTTCGCCAAACTCTCGCAGCGATAAAATCGAAGGTTGGAAATGATTCAAAACAACAGAAAGGTCAAATGGTTCGCCTCCCTCGGACATCCTCTGGTTGGGAAGGTCCAGGAATGGACAGATAGGAGCCAAAGCCTGTAGAGCAGGAACCTAACCCACCGCCCTCCAACCACTGGGCCTCCCCACTCTAGAAATCTGTTTCTATTCCTCAAAGCTGACATGCCCCCAGAGACAGGAAATAAAAAACATTTGCCATCACTGTCAAATCTGGACTGTAGATATTGGGAGATCTTTGTATCATTCTCTCTACTTTTGTATATGTTAGAAATGTTCAGTAATTAATGGCTCTTTAAAAAAAAAAATCTATAGAAATACCACACTCTTAGATTTTGATGTTTCTAAAAGTTAAGTGTTAAAAACCAGTTTAGAACCAACCTTGATTGTCACTGATTCTAACCACGTGGTTGACCCAGTGCTGGAGGGAGGCAGCTGGCTTTCCAAACTCACTGCCAGGACAAGGGTCCGAGAAAGACTGCATCAGGCTCCCAGGAGCCCCTGGAACATTGTGGTCTCTTACCCTCCCCCCGAAACCCTGAAAGAGGCCTAGTATCCCACAGCCTTGCCACTTGAGTGGAGCAGGCCTTCTCTCAAGTTTTAAGAATGGACACAGTCAGCCTGAATGCATCAGACTCAGGGCATGTGTGGTCACGGTGGGTGCAGGGCTGGGGCACACACCCTGGGGACGGAGGCTGGAGGGACCCAACCACCAATGTACACAGGACAATTTCCTCATTCCAGGCAGATTGAGCCATCTGGGGACCTCACCTGTGATTCGAGCGGCCTCAAGCAGGAAGGATCTCAGGACCTTGATACAAGCCCTTCTGGGTGTGAATAGGAGAGTAGCCAGTGCCATGGTATCCACCTGGCTTCCACAGGGACCAGACAAAGCAGGAGCCCAGAGGACCACTCACACCTTAACTGAATCCCACCCATTCCATGTATCTTCTAGATATGCCGACCGACATGCTCTTTCTTTCCAAGCATCTGTGGCTGTGTCTCAGCTCCCTACCCCTGATATGGCCCGAGGTTGGCTGCCCAAACAGAGGCATCGGAGGTCTGCCCCAGTGCTTTATCTGCTGAGCAATGCAGGTCAGCTTTCTCTCTGGCTGGTCTGTCCTGTGAGTACTACTTCTTTCCTTAAGGGCCCAGGCTCTGAGGTCAGCTGCTGCCCTTCGGCTCAGTCTCTTTGTCCTCAAGGCTTCCCGACACTGGTGAATCATTCTACTTGCCAGCCAGCTCAATGTAGAGCCCTGGATGCAGCCCTCAGGCCCCTGCGATGAGGTCCAGTGCCTCTCGATGTCAGGACCCAGAGCCTACTCTAAGGATTTTGTTTCCAAAGACACATAATTATAATCAGGGGACTTTGATAAGGTGTGTGTATGAATGCTAAGTCACTTCAGTTGTGTCTGACTCTCTGTGACCCTATGGAGCCAACCCAGGGATCAAACCCACGTCTTTTGTGTCTTCTGAACTGGCAGGTGGGTTCTTTACCACTAGTGCCACCTGGGAAGCCCTCTGATAACACATTTCTGATTTAAAACATACAGAATCTCATCAATCTGTGAATGAGAAAGGCTCTCTCCTCCTCCTGGCCATGATGCTCTGGGCTACGTCCTGCCAGAATGTGGCGCTGGCAGCATGGCCATGGGGACCTATGTGTGCTTGAGGGTCTCGACACAGGACATGCGAGGCTGGCCACCCGCCATCACCACCCACATGGCTTCTCCTCTTCTGGCTGCTTGATGTCAATTCTGGGATCTTCCTCCCTCCCTCCCTCACTTCCTTTCTCTAACTTCACCTGGGTCCGGATGCTTTAAACCTGGTGACTCTCAAACAGGGAGTCTTTGAGTCTACAGCTACAGTGAGACCAAGGCATGTGCCTGTCGAGGAGCCAAAGTGGCTAGTTCCATGGCACCCACGGACACTTGCAGCCTTCAGGGTCTCCAGGGCCATAGTCGCACTTAGAGGGATCATGGCTATTTATTTCACTTCTCTCCTCCTCCAAACTGTCCCCACAAAGGGTGTTAAAAGTGAGGCCATGCTTACCACCTAACTGGTATTACATAGCACTCCAGGGATGGACGGCTGAGCTGGGGAGCAGGGTTATTCACCCCAAGACAGCCTCTGAGTTTCCAGAGCATTGAGCCCCACGCACACCTGCTTCTCTCCGAGATGCTCCTCTTGTCCGGGCACCTCTGCAGCTTCGCTGTCCCCTTTTCAAAAGCACCAAGAGCCACTTTGTTATGCTGGGACATTCATACTCAATAATAGAGCCAGCTGCACAATGAACAGCGTGGGTGCCCACATGGGCCCGGTTATTAACACAGCTAAGCAGGGCCCTCAAAGGTGTGATTAAGGCCGCCTTGGATGAAAAGAAATTTCAAAGGCAGCTTTCTCTCCCTGACTCTTTTGAATTTGCCTGAAAAAAAGAAAAAAAAATCAGAACTTGATTGCAAGCTTGTTCTGGGGGATGGCAAATTAATGAACTGTCCTCCTGTCACTGAAGACTTAGCTCAGAACTTGGGTTGCCTGGTGGATCAGTCTTTATTAGTTGCCTTACTCTGGGCTCTGTGCGGTTCCAGCTTTTATTGTGGCTGTGGAAGGCGTTGTATGAGGCTGATGAGTGTTTGCCGTGAGGAGCTGAAGGAGAAGCAGAGATTAAGTGGCATCTTCTCCCCACCCTACTCTCCTTTTTCCTGAGTCAAAAGAAACAGGAAGGCAGAATTCTAGTGAAAACTAATCGGTGTGTAATTCTCGAATGCAATCGTTAAATGCCCATAATAAGTACAGCAGCTATTAGACCGGTGCTTTTTCACAAAGGTTCAGTTGCTTGTCTTGCTTTTGAAAGGATCAGGTCCTTGAAATCTAACTTCGGGGGGATTCAACCCGCATGAATATCTCCAAGCTACTTTCCCCGTGAGATAGCTGTCGGCTCTTTGGAGCAAATCAAGCCATTTACAATGTGTTTATGCGGGGTCCACGTGGAGACAGCTTGAATGCCTTCATTGTGCCCCCTTCAAAGTGGAGTGATGAGGAATCAGAAGACATTTTATGAAAAGAGAAGAAGGTAATTTGGCTTCCTGTGACACCATTCACGCTCAAAGGATCCCAACAGCGAAAAACTGACAAGGGAGAAAGTGCTTCTGCTTTGTAAGTCAGATGGAGCCATTGCAGCAATAGGGCTGGAAACGAAAAAAAAAAAAAAGACCAAACCGGGCATAAGTTAACCCAGACTTTAGGTAGGTCTCTGGGTACTTGGGAGCCCAGCACAAGGAGGGTAGAATCATGCAAACACTTTAAGTGGCCACAAGCAAGCCCTTCCAGAACTAATGCGTGCAGAGATAACTCTGCCGTCAAGTGCTTATTCGGGGCACCAGGACCAGACCTGTCACCCATTCTATTTGTTCATGGGGTCACCATTTCTCTCCTTCATTTATTTTTTAATTAATTTTTATTGGAATACAGTTGCTTTACAAAGTTTTCTTCATTTCTGCTGTACAATACAGTGAAACAGCTGTTCATATACGTATATCCCCTCCTTTTTTGGATTTCCTTTCCATTTAGGTTACCCTGGAGCACTGAGTACGGTTCCCTGTGCTCTACAGCAGGTTCTCATTAATTTTCTACCTTATGTGTGCATGCTCAGTTACGCAGTCGTGTTGGATTCTTCACAATCCCACACACTGTAACCCACCAAGCTTCTCTGTCCATGAGATTTCCCAGAATACTGGAGTGGGTTGCCATTTCCTTCTCTGGTCAGGTTCTTCCCGACCCAGGGGCCAAACCCATGTTTCCTGAGTCTCCTGCATTGGGAGGTGGGTTCTTTACCACTGGAGCTGCCTGGGAATCTCTGTTTATTTTATACATAGTATCAATGGTGTATATACATCAATTCCAATTTCCCAATTTGTCCCCCTCTTGGTATCCATAAGTTTGTTTTTTATATCTATCTCTATTTATGCTTTGCAAATAGGTTTATCTGTACCATTTTCTAGGTTCCACATATAAATGATATTACACAATATTTGTTTTTCTCTTTCTGACTAACTTCATTTTATCTGGCAGTATCTAGGTCCATCCACATCTCTGCAAATGACATTATTTCATTCCTTTTTATGGCTTAGCAATATCCCCTTTCATATGTGTACCATAACTTCTTTATCCATTTCTCTGTTGATGGACATTTGAGTTGTTTCTGCATCCTGGTTATTATAGATACTTTTATTTATTAAAGTGAATAATTTAAACAAAATTAAGAAAACATTCATCTGTTCTTTTCACTTTTGCTCACTGACATAATGTTGCTGCTTCCATCCTTTCTGGAATCCCTCTTGTTCCTGATGTGTAAGGATGAACCATTACACACAGTCACATTCCTGGGTCAAACTTTGCATTGTCACACCCACCACCACTGTAATCTGGGGAGCATGGCAGTCTCTGGGGGGAGGTGTATTTTGCTCAGGTCCTCTGGCCCCTGCAGGAAGAACCCACATCAGGGGCTGGTTCCTAACTGTCATTAGTCCTACAACTTCTTCCTTGGAATAGGTTCCTGGGAGCTAAATGTCTGGTGTCTAAGCCTGCTGATATTGTTATGTTTATTTTTATCTATCATCAAGCTATTTTCCCAAGGAACTAGGCCAATTTATGGTGCCGTCAGAAATCCATGATTGTAGCACACAATGTCCCCAGTAGTATTGAAGATGACAGGTTTTTAAATATGTTCATTTGATAGGTTTTTCTTCAGTTCTTCATTACTGTTTTGTGCTACATCAGGGAGGTTGAACGCTGCTCCCTCGCTGCCAACACTAAGGCAGCACATGGACCGTCCAGCTGGGGATCCCACCCAGCCTTCCCCTGGGCCTCCCTTATTGAATGTCTGTCAACTGCATTAATGGTGCAAGGACCCTGTTGTTTCTTTAATAATCTCACCTGCAATGTGTGTACTGTCTCTGCTTTTCTCTCCAGAGCACACCTGGGAGGGAAAGTTAAGTGTATTTTCCAACATGGCATGTCTGAGAAGGTCAGTCTGATCTTACAGCCCCCCTGGCTTCTGCTGGAAAGTTGCCAGGGAAGCAGTTCTCCCAGGAACTGGAGGCTTTGGGGCCAGGCTCGCTTCCCTGCATCAAGGGCACATCAGGTCCCTGTGCTCTCAGCAAGTCAAGGTCCATCACAGCCCCTGTCCCATCCTGCCTTAGCCATATGGAGCCTGGTTTCCTGCCCAGTCTCCAAGGACCCACGGGGCCAGAAGTGCCCAGGGGTGGAAGGGAGAGGCCAAGGGCAGTAAGCCCAAGAATAGGGAGGCTGTGCCCTGTCTTGTCCTCACTCCACCCAGTATGCCAGCTGGAAACCTGTGACTCACCCGTCTTTTCCAGAAGAGTGTTGTCTGCACGGGGGCCAAGTGCTCCTTCTCACATCACAGGTACAACTTCAGTTTGCCCTTGGTTCTGTGACACAAAATCAGCATGATATGATGATTCTCAGTTCAGTTCAGTCACTCAGTTGTGTCTGACTCTTTTTGACCCCAAGGACTACAGCACACCAGCCTTCCCTGTACATCACCACCTCCCGGAGATTGCTCAATCTCATGTCCACGTCGGTGATGCCATCCAAGCATTTCTTCCTCTGGCGTCCCCTTCTCCTCCTGTCTTCAATCTTTCCCAGCGTCAGGGTCTTTTCTAAGGAGTCAGTTCTTTGCATTAGGTGACCAAAGTATTGGAATTTCAGCTTTAACATCATTCCTTCCAATGAATATTCAGGACTGATTTCCTTTAGGATTTACTGGTTTGATCTCCTTGCTGTCAAAGGGACTCTCAAGAGTCTTCTGCAACACCACAATTCACCATCAGTTCTTTGGTGTTCAGCTTTCTTTATGGTCCAACTCTCACATCCATACATGGCTACTAGAAAAACCATAGCTTCTAGGAGACCAGATAAAAATATTTGTAAAGATCTATCTCCTTTGCTTGGGTGTCAGATGTTAAACAGACTGAGATTCTGGCTCTTCCTTGTTGAGTAAGTTTGTGCGTGTATGTCAGTCTTAGCCTACATTTTAAGGAGTCACCTTCTAATGATAGAATAATGTGTTATTATCCTGAACGAGGCCAACCTTCCCAGGATATACTTTTTCAGATGGCTCTGGAAATCCTGGGCCAGGGAGTCAGCTCCTAGAAGAGAGTGGACCTAAGGGAGCCAAGAACCCCTGGATTCTACCAGTGGGATCACATCTCCCAGCTCCATAACTGGGCCCTCTGTGATCCCAAGGTTCAAGTCTGGACACCACTGGACTTGTGCTCAGTACCTCTTTAGAGAGGAAAAATCACCCTTCAGAAGAGAGGAGAGCCACAGGCTCCAGGACTGCTTAAGAACCCAGGAGGTTCTTAGAGCTTGACTTCCCCTGTCCGCTGGGAGCATCTCAGAGCATAGCCACCTCCAGGGATGTTGACACAGTCCTGCCATGTGCCAGAACCGGGCTTGGCAGGGCAGATGCAGGGATGGTGGGCACACCACAGCCAAGGGGCCTGGACATTCCACTAAGCACCTGGCAATCTTGCTGCATCTCTAGAACCTGGGGAGCAGTGGAAATTTTCAAGGGTTCAATTTGGTCCTGTGTGTCTTTGAATAGGCTACTGTATGAGCAGATGGGGAGTGGGGTGTGGGCACAGAGCCTGCTGCAATCATCCAAATGAGAAATGGTGGCAGAGGTAATGCTAGATGTGCATGAACTCTGCACATCAGGAGTCAGGGTGCAGGGCATGACCAGAGGAGCAAACCAAGATGGAGACACATCTGTCCACACATCATATGGTCTAGTCACCTGGCCCCATGTTCCCCCTGGACTCTACCCAAAAAGTGATGGGAATCCATGATCGGATCTTAAAGAAGACAGCTGACATGATCAGAGTTAAGGCTTAGAACTTCACCCTCTGGGCCAGCAGGAGTGGAGGAACTGGGAAGGGAAGGTTTCTCGTGACTTCTGTAAAAATGAATGTGTCAAATCAGTTTCTTCATCCTTAAAATGATGTTAAAAATAACTCATCTGGGGCTTTGGGAGCATATGAAATATCCATCATCAGATCCATCATTCAGAGTTTACTTAGGCATCAGGCCAAAGACTTCACCTACAAAATTTCAAAACAATCTGCAGGATAGATGCAATGGCCTGGCTTTCATGAATGAGAGTACTAGCTGTTCAAAAGTTTGCACATTTGCCTAACATGGTCCAGCTCTTAGGGCAGAGGGAGGCTTTGAAATCACAACAGTGGAACTGCAGACATTAGCATCTTAAACATCTAAAGTCCCATGCTGCGTGCGGACAACATCTCTGGAGTGTGAGCAGGATCTGTTCATATTTCACAGGTGAGGACAGAGGCTGGGGGAAACTCGACAATCTTGCCAGCCCCAGAAGAGCTAGTTTCAGCGCCATACTTGAGTAAACCAGAAAGTAAGACACAGACAACACATGCAGCTTCATCACTTACTCAGATCCTGGCCTCATCATCTGCTCATATCCCAGGTCCAACGAGTGTCTTCAGATTCACGCTTTCACGTAAGCAAGACCTGGTGCAATTTGGAAGAGGGTGAAACATTTTTATTGTAGAACAAGAAGACAACTCTGGTCACAGAATTCCATCAGAGAAGTCGAGTGCCAAGTCAGAGTGAGAGACTGGGCAGATGTGGGAGAGGTGGGAACAGTGGGCCAGGAAGGACAGTGAGCAAGGTGGGGTGACCAGCTCCTGGAAAGTGACCGGATCACCACATCCCAGGACGGCCCTGTGTGACTCCTTGGTGCTGGTGAAGGCTTTCTGTCTTCAGTGATGAAGACTGCGTGACCCTAGAGAAGGCCACTCCTCCTGGCACAAGGACCAGACCGAAAGGGGACCCAGGGCTCTTAAAAGTGAGTCTTCCCAGTTTCCCTTCTGTAAGCCTCCTTGTTCTTGGGATGAAGCTATTTTATACAATTGCTGCTAACATCCATATTTCTAGAAAAGCCAAAGCAATTTATTTGGGAGATGAACTCAAGCCCTTGAACACACTGCACAGAAAATTGTGACCAAGACTAAAATTCAAGAAATGAAATGGCCAGTGGCATTTTCTAAGTCTGAGACTCTTTAAGATTCCAGTCAGCCAGGTGAGTGGGCCCCAGCAATTGGAATCAGACCCCCTGCATCCTGATCCCATCACCCTCTCCCCATCTTTTACAGAGTAGGGTCCTGGTCCTGCCAAAAAAATGAGATCCGGGTTACTTAACCCTCATTTCATTTAAGGAATGACTCTAGTCATTGCAAATGACAGCCCTACTGGTCAGAAGTCATTATAAAAATGCTTTTCAACTATTTTGTTAAAGCATTCAGATGAAAACAAACAAACAAATTGTTCCATTCTCCTTCCACTCTTTGACACCGTGAATTGGCAACCACACACTGTAAATTCAAAACAACTTTCTGGGAGGGAGAGGGCACCATACCGACTGCACTCTTTTATTTTTATGACACAGCCTAATTTCTGTAAAATACAATAAATAAAAATATCGATTTTTGAATTGAACCATAAAGAATTTGCCTAAAAGTGCATTGCTTCCACGTTTTCTGTTAACATCTTGGTGAAATCTTTAAAGAACCTCAAAGATTTTCCTTGAATTTTACCTTAATTTAACTTCCGAAAAATGTTTAGATGGTTTTGGAGACAATGTGAGTGTGCCACCTCTGTTCTGCTCCATGGCTGGGAGCAGGTGAGCATCTCTCTGAAAGTTACCCACAGCCAGAGCAGAACTGGAATCCAAGGATCCAGGACCCGCGTGGGCTGCCCTTCTCTCTACTCACTCCCTATTTGTGGTTTCCTTGCATGACTCTTGAGAGTCCCTTGGACTGCAAGAAGATCCAACCAGTCCATCCTAAAGGAGATCAGTCCTGGGTGTTCATTGGAGGGAATGATGCTGAAGCTGAAACTCCAATACTTTGGCCACCTCATGCAAAGAGTTGACTCATTGGAAAAGACACTGATGCTGGGAGGGATTGGAGGCAGGAGGAGAAGGGGACGACAGAGGATGAGATGGCCAGATGTTATCACCGACTCAATGGACATGAGTTTGGGTAAACTCTGGGAGTTGGTGATGGACAGGGAGGGCTGGTGTGCTGCGATTCATGGGGTCACAAAGAATTGGACACGACTGAGTGACTGAACTGAACTAAACTGAATTGCATGACCACCACGCCCTAAAAGATAAGGAAACCCATGCCAAAGCAATAACCTCAGGTACAGGCTCAGAAAATATGAGCTATAGGCATATGGCTTTCTTGTGGCTGTTATAACAAATGAACACAAAATAAAAGGCATAAAACAATACAGATTTGGGAGCTGCCCAGTAAAAGGGAACCAACACCCAACATCCCAGCAGAGGCCAACATCACCCCTACTGTCTTCTGACGCAAGACATCCACCCTTCCCACAGGGGCCCCGAATAACCTCAGAGGAACCCCAAGCCTTTGTCTCTCTACCAGGCCTCCACATTCTGGGCAGAAGCATCTCACTGGTTTTCTTCCAGCTCTGGGCATGGGCTTATTCAGCCAGGAGTGGGAGGAGACCTCCCCTCCCTCTGGCTAACCTCCTGAAGGGGTGAAACTCCTGCCTCCCATCTGTGTGGAATTACAAAAGTCCGAAGACAGTAAGAGCATCTGTGTTCTTTGAAGCCAAAATGGCAGCTAGATTCCAGTTGACACTTCCTCATGGCATGAAATATTTTTCTAAAATGTAATTTTTTATAAATTCTTAGGTACAGATTAAACATTTAGATGATTTCTCTTTTTTTGTTATGTTAAACAACACTGCAATGAACATCTGTCCAGTTAATCTTCGGGGGTATCCAGATTATTTCTTTAGGATGAAATTCTCAGAATTAAATTTGTATATCAATGGTGCTATGTAACAAAAGAGATTTTGTCGTAGTTTGCAAACCCTGTATTGTTGAACTGGAGACAGACACCAACTTTCTTATTACCAACATACATTCATTCATATGAGAAATGTGCATTTGCAATTGTGCTATAGCAGCAAAAGTTTAAAAAAATTACTTATTAAACATCATGTTTCGCATGACTTCATCTGAGGTTCTGTGTTCCTTTTTCACTTTGGAGACATCGGTGCAGGAAATTAAAACAATTTCACACTGTGGCACTGCTATCAAGAAAGGTTATTATTTCAGTGATACATACTAAATGTTAACACATTTCTTTTGTGTAGCAAATGTATTTGACTGCCCTTTAACAGGGCTTAGAGTCAGTATTGAAAACATGTGGTCCAGGGATGATTTGTCACATTTCTTGTTAGCTTTCCAGTGTGGATAGTACAGTCTCAACGCTCTCCTTCACACACACACGCACGCACACACACACACACACACGTATGTATGTATGAACAGATTCAAGCCGAGCTATTTCAAATCCTAGAAGGTGATGCTGTTAAAATGCTGCACTCAAAATGCCAGGCAAATTTGGCAAACTCAGCAGTGACCACAGGACTGGAAAAGGTCAGCTTTCATTCCAATCCCAAAGAAAGGCAATACCAAAGAATGCTCAAACTACCATACAATTCAAGTTCCAGCTGTCCCCATTCTCCGTTAAAAGATTTCAGATCGAGAATGAGATGTGAGCTAGACGGAAGTCCTAGGCCCACCTATAGATGTTGGAAGTGGGCAAGTGTCCACACAATCCCTTTACTGTAAAAACATTCTTTTCCTTTGGTCCTTACACATATAGTACCGTTGTTTATAGACAACCCTTCTATGCTTTTTGCCTGACTTTTCGACTCTTACCCAGTGGTTTTCTAGTTAATAGAGGGTGAGGGCAATACAGCCAATATGCAGGAACCTCAGAGGGGAGGTTTTGTAATCGATGAAAAAACTCAAACTGAATTAGTATTAGAGTTTTCCTTATGTTTAATTAAGTCTAATTAAACAATGCCGACATCTTCCTGGCACCTGTGGTGCGATTATGTTAAATATTTAATGCTTGTGAAGGATTAGGCTGCGCTTCTAATCTATAGCTAACAATCTGTTCCCTCTCTGGAGTATTTTTTATTTAGTTCTGCTTCTGTATAATGAGTTACATTTCAAAGGAAGTGGTGAAGCACTAGAGAGAGACGCATCTCACCCACGTGACTTAGGAGCATGGCCTCTGGCCTTGCTGGACCATAGCAGGGTGTCCAGAGAAGAGAGAAAGGAGAAAGCAAGAAGCATCAAGGAGGCCTCTGGGGGTTTTCCCAGATCCTTCCGGATCCTACCTGGCTCATCAGGTAAATAATCTACCTGCCAATGCAGGAGACATAGGAGACCCAGGTTCAATCCCTGGGTCAGGAAGATCCCCTGGAGGAGAACATGGCAACCTACTCCAGTATTCTTGCCTGGAGAATCCCATGGACAGAGGAACCTGATGGGCAACAGTCCATGAGGTCACAAGAGTCAGATATGACTTAGTGACTAAGCACGCAGCTCACATTGCTGCCACTGATTAAGGGCTTGGAGTGTCAGGACACCAAGTTCACATTGCAAACACCCTGGATGTTCTTGTCTGTTTCACAACTGCACAGTCTCCATCCCCCATTTCTCCAAGGGTGTCAACTGTCTAGTGAGAAATTACACGTGTGTGTTTTTACCCCTCCACACTCCCCAGGACCCACACATCCTCCATCCACTTGGAAATAAAGCTGCCCTACAAACCTGAGCTCCTCTTTCAAAGAACTCACTTCAAAGAAAAGGCCATGGTTATTTCTGGAAGCAAAACTACAAATGCTGAGTAAGGGTGTTTGCAGAATGCCATGCTTCTCCTCCAAAGGAGAACTGGGCCTCATTATTCATCTTGGCCTGAAATGCTTCTCAGAAAAGAAGTTCAGTGTTTTTCCTGCATATGTAACACTCAGCACAGAGACTCGGAACTTGCAGCTTTGTTTCATTCCTCTAATGATTCCTAACATTTTTAACATATTTGGGAAAGAAAGACAGATTTCTGTAATGAGGTTTCAATTGAGGAATCTATATAATCAGTTTCTCAGAGTTTTTAAAGGTTTTCCTCCTTAGCAGAGCATCGTGGCGAGTAGGTTCTCCTTACTGACAAGTCGGAGAGAACTGCAGGAGCCCCACTTGTTAAAGCAAATGAACTTTTAATAATTGAACAAGCAAAGCTGATGTGTGTTCTGGTGGTGGATGAACTACCTTCAATGTTTGGGGCAGAGATGAAGATCAGCTTGGATCCTCCCTATTAAACTCCAAGACTCCTGAAAGAGACCCAAAGTTCCACAGATCCACACCCTGAAACTTGCAGCTCCTACCACTGTTCCCACCCCCAAGAATCCCTCCTGAGGCTGAGTGAGAGGGAGGGATGGAGCAGGAAGCCAGGAGCATGCTCAGAGAGCAAGCTTTATCCTGAGATGCTCAGAGAGTGGCAGAACCACGGGAGCCTTTGCAAGCTACAGCTCAGCCTCCGCCATGTACTTCTGGGATGCTGAGATGACATTCTGCTCCAGAGCGGGCAGGCATGGGTGAGATTGAAAAGTGGAGCTAGTGGTAAAGAACCCACCTGTCAGTGCAAGAGACATGAGAGACGTGGCTTTGATCCCTGGGTTGAGAAGATCCCTTGGAGAAGGAAATGGCAATGCACTCCAGTATTCTTGCCAGGGAAATGCCATGGACAGAGGAGCCTGGTGGGCTACAGTCCACAGAATCAGAGTCGGACACAACTGAAGCAACTTAGCACGCATGCAATACTCCTTGGGAAGTGCCCCCCTTCTTGTAAGAATGCACTCCAAGTGAAAACAGGGTGGTGCCCTGCCCACAGGGAAAAAAATGAAGGGACAGCTGCTTGCCAACTGTTGAGAAGGCCAAGTCATGTGTATTCAGAAGTGTCACTGGATTTTCAAAAGTCACTTTGCACTTATGTAAAATTAATAGGGTGTTCATTATAAAACCCATGCAGCATCTTATTAAACACTTGCTGTCATTGGAAGCAGAGGTAGAGGCTCCTGAAGCTGGAGTTGTGTTGCCCTCTAGTGAAAGAGGTCAGCATTATGCATGCAAAATTATTTTGATCACTGCATAATTAATACTTATGGAGGAAGGGAGAAAAGATTCAAGCCCCAGTCTGTTCAGGAGGGCTAAGTGTTTACATACACATACATACGTATATATACATGTATGTGCATGTGTCCCCATCCCCCTAGACAACCCCCCACCCCTCCCCTTAATTTGACTTAGCATATGGAAGCCATTTCTTCTTTCCTGTCACTTTTATGTCTTGGCATGCAAGTTTCATTTTATATGGCTATCAACAGGCTAAGATCCAAGCATAAAGCATAAATCAGCAGTGCTGATCAGAGACACAGAGCTTTAATGCATAAGTATATATTTAATGTGTCTGCTGAAAGAATGTCTAATTACCCTGTCATTGAACAAAGCACATGTTCAACTGTGATAAATTATGCCATCCTTTACTTCTGCAAAACATATCGAGATTTAGGAAAGCTGGAGAAAACCACAAAACCATCTACCCAGTGGAACAAGCCAGTGCCCAGACCATCTCAAGAGGAGGGACAAGAGCAGGGTGACATCCCAAGGGCTTCACTGCAAACCCAGGCTGCCATGTGTAGTGAGAAGCAAGTCTTCCTTGAGTGGCATGTCCCTGAACCCATACTGACCCTTTCGTAGACTTTTATTGGGGCTATGTTCTGCCCTTTTATTGGGACTTATTATTGAGTCTGTAGCCTGCCGTTATGAATTCCACATTGCCACAGGCTGGATTTCAGTACCCCAACCAGTGTACATTTCAGAAAAAGGGAAGGGGAGGACCACACTCTTATTTGTAGTTATGACTCTTTCCGAGGGAGCAAGATCCAGACTCGGGGTGCTGAGTCCCCACGAACATAGCCCCCCAAGGGTAATGGATATAAGACAGCAGCATGCTTCACTGAACCATGCTGGGTAGATTAATTTGAGGAGAGGATCAAATGGGGTGAGTGTGGGTTATAAGAAACCAAGTACAGCTCACTGATATACCTAGACCATCGTGGCTGGTCTGGTAACATTGAGGAATGCTCTAGAAACTGGGGATCCAGGGGCTGTTCCAAAGTGGAAGCCAAGCAGGTGCCTCCTGTTAATATCTGTCCAACACGGATTCATTTCACCAAGCTCCCTTCCCTATGCACGCCTGCCTCTGTCACCCCCACCCTCCTCCTTGGCTGAGTCTCGGTTCTGATCTTTCCTCCCCCAGACACAGGTTGTCACAAGTCCCCAGACTCTTTGAAAGCCCTAGAGGGTGCATTGTCTGAGAGTCCCAGAACTCAGCAACTTTATTCTGCAGCGTCAGAGCAGGAACCATGCTGTGCTCTGTGATTTGTGCGATGCTTAGTCCCATGGACACAGAAGCACTAGGTTTCTATTTATGTCAGCAAGAGACATAGCAAACCATGGAGAGAAAATACAAATTCATCCTGCCTTGGTATCTATGCCTTTCCTGAGAACCTGCCCAGAGCAGCAGTCTGTTTCCTCAATGGCGATTATATTTCTTATTTCTTTGATTACCTCTTGTAATAGTATTCTTTTATTTACCGACATATAAGAGAAGGCTTTACCGTGATGTCTTTATTGTGTGTAAAATACAGACCCCAGAACATCAGTCCTTTTATTTGCTTTACTGAATTGTGATCTATAGACTGAAGGGCACATGAAAAATAGAGATAAAAAATCTATTTCTGATACCATATTGGCTCTGAAATGTCAAAGTCTTCTTTATTGCTTTAGGAGATTTGTATCCTTATTTATCTTTCTCAGTTTATTTTCAAAGCCTGCTGTCTCCACGCTGTTTGACGGGCTACTGTCTCCCTGTATCATCAGGGCCCTCGCTGCTTCTCAGGATCTCATCACTGAAGTTGCCACTGAAGCCCACTGAGAAAGAAAAGCCAGGGGACTCAGGCCAGCTGGAAACAACAGGTCAACGGCACAGACATACATAGGCAGCCTTGGGTCACGTGCACGCAGGTTAAGCTCTTTTTAGTAATTTATTGAGGACCCAAGAGGCACTCCTATTCTTTGAATATTGACAAATTGATAGACACACTCACCACTGTACCTTTTCTTTAAATTAATTAATTTATTTTAATTGTAGGCTAATTACTTTACAATATTGTGGTGGTTTTTGCCATACATCGACATGAATCAGCCACAGGTGTACATGTGTCCCCCATCCCGAACCCTCCTCCCCCCTGCCTCCCCCTCCCATCCCTCTGGGTTGTCCCAGTGCACTGGCTTTGAGTGCCCTATTTCATGCATTGCACTTGGACCAGTCATCAGTTTCACATAAGGTAATATACACGTTTCAATGCTATTCTCTCAAATCATCCCACCCTCGCCTCCTCCCACAGAGTCAAAAGTCTGTTCTTTATATCTGTGTCTCTTTCACTATCAAATATAGGCTCATTGTTACCATCTTTCTAAATTCCATACATATGCATCACTATACTGGTGTTTTTCTTTCTGACTTACTTCACTCTGTATAATAGGCTCCAATTTCATCCACCTCATTAGAATTGACTCAAATGCATTCTTTTTTATAGTTGAGTAATATTCCATTGTGTGTATGTACCACAACTTTCTTATCCATTCGTCTGCCAATGGACATCTAGGTTGCTTCCATGTCCTAGCTATTGTAAACAGTGCTGTGATGAACATCTCTTTCAAGTCTGGTTTCCTTAGTGTGTATGCCCAGCAGTGGGATTGTTGGGTCATATGGCAGTTCTATTTTCAGTTTTTAAAGGAAGCTTTACACTGTTCTTCATAGTGGCTGTACTAGTTTGCACTCCCATGAACAGTGTAAGAGAGTCCCCTTTTCTCCACACCATCTCTAGCATTTACTGTTTGTAGACTTTTTCATGCAGCCATTCTGACTGGTGTGAGATGGTATCTCACTGTGGCTTTGATTTGCATTTCTCTGATAATGAGTGATGTTGAGCATCTTTTCATATGTTTGTATATCTTCTTTGGAGAAATGTCTGTTTAGTTCTTTGGCCCATTGTTTGATTGGGTCGTTTATTTTTCTGGAATTGAGCTGCAGGAGCTGCTTGTATATTTTTGAGATTAATTCTTTGTCAGTTGCTTTGTTTGCCATTATTTTCTCCCATTCTGAAGTCTGTCTTTTCACCTTGCTTATAGTTTCCTTCATTGTGTAAAAGCTTTTAAGTTTAATTAGGCCCCATTTGTTTATTTTTGCTTTTATGTCCATTACTCTGGAAGGTGGGTCATAGAGGATCTTGCTGTGATTTATGTCAGAGAGTGTTCTGCCTATGTTTTCCTCTAAGAGTTTTATACTTTCTGGTCTTACATTTAGACTTTGATCCATTTTGAGTTTATGTTTGTGTATGGTGTTAGAAAGTGTTCTAGTTTCATTCTTTTACAGGTGGTTGACCGGTTTTCCCAGCACCACTTGTTAAAGAGATTGTCTTTTCTACATGTATATTTTTTGCCTCCTTTGTCAAAGATAAGGTGTTTTTAGCTGTGTGGATTTATCTCTGGGCTTTCTATTTTGTTCCATTGCTCTATATTTCTGTTTTTGTGCCAGTACAATACTGTCTTGATGACTGTTGCTTTGTAGTATAGTCTGAAGTCAGGCAGGTTGATTCCTCCAGTTCCATTCTTCTTTCTCAGGATTGTTTTGGCTATTTGAGCTTTTTTGTGCTTCCATACAAATTGTGAAATTATTTGTTCTAGTTCTGTGAAAATTACCATTGGTAGCTTGATAGGGATTGCATTGAATCTATACATTGCTTTGGGTAGTATACTCATTTTTACTATATTGATTCTTCTAATCCATGAACATGGTATATTTCTCCATCTATTTGTGTCATCCTTGATTTCTTTCATCAGTGTTTTATATTTTTCTATATATAGGTCTTTTGTTCTCTAGGTAAATTTATGCCTAAGTTTTATATTCTTCCCGTCACAATGATAAATGTGACTGTTTCCTTAATATCTCTTTCTGTTTTCTCATTGTTAGTGTATAAGAATGCAGGGGATTTCTGTGTGTTAATTTTATATCCTGCAACTTTACTATATTCATTGATTAGCTCTAGTAATTTTCTGGTTCACCACTGTACTTTTAAAGAAACGTTTAGAGTCTAGATGGCTTCCCAGGTGGCACAGTTGGCAAAGAACCTGCCTGCCAATGCAGGAGCTATGAGTTCAATCCCTGGGTTGGGAAGATCCCCTGGAGAAGGGAATGGCAACCCACTCCATTATTATTGCCTGGAAAATTCCATGGACAGAGGAGCCTGATGAGCTGCAGTCCATGGGGTCACAAAAGAGTCGAACATGACTGAACACACACTTGAGTCTAAAGTGATTCATCCAGAATAGAAAGGAAATGCTTTGAGTTAGACAAAATTCCTCTGCTTGGAAGACAAATGCACCTCCAGGATGAGGCTCTGCTCCAGGATAAGGGGTTAAATGGAGCATGTGATTAAGCAGTACTTGAAACAAAGCAGGGCATTTGGACCACTCTCACTCCTAACCTCTAGAGTCTGAAACCCACAAGCAGTCTCAGCCTCACTAAGGAAGGAAAGGGAAGACCTCCCACCCTGAAACCTGCAGGAGAACCAGAGCCCCTACCTGTCAGATGTGAAACTGTGCTCCCCTCTGGGGAACTCAGAAGTCAAACCGGGGTCTCCTGGATTGCAGGCAGATTCTTTATCAACTGAGCTATCAGGGAAGCCCCTGAGGAACTCACTTCTTTTTTTAATTTCAATTTTGTACAATGCTTAAAGGGTGTTGCTGTTGATGTTTAGTCGCTAAGTCAAGTCTAATTCTTTGTGACCCCATGGACTGTAGCCCACCAGACTCTTCTATCCATGGAATTTCCCAGGCAAGAATACTGGAGTGCATTGCTGTTTGCTTCTCCAGGAGATCTTTGTAACCCAGGGATCAAACCTATATCTCCTACATTGGCAGGCGATTCTTTACTGCTGAGCCACCTGGGAAGCCCCTCATTTAGTCTTCACTCTTGTGCAAAATACACCAATTCTGATCAGCTTATCTAGACAATTTCATGATAATTCTCTGACAGAGTGGTTACTGCTGTTGCTTCCCAGTTTTCACATCAGACACAGGGGCCACCAGCCCAGGGAGGGAGAGTGACCCATGTATCCAGCAATATTAGCCTAAGGAAATGCAGGTAAACCACCATTATCACTGAACTTGGGTGGGTGCTCAACATTTTGTTATACTGTGCACTACCTTAGCTATTGCCGTCTGGCAAAACCTTTCAGCTGGGAAATCACAGCCCTCCTGTTGGCAGTCACATACAGCCCATTCTGCTCCTCTCATCTCTGCCAGGAGACAGGATAAAATGTCCAGTGTTCTTCAAGAGAAGGATGCCACCTAAATTTCCTAGCAACCAGACTATTGATAGAACAACTGGACAGAGTTTTTAGCCTAGAATAATCACAGTAAACTACCCTTGGCATTTTTCACTCATTGAGTAATATTCATAGAATTGCATTTACATTTTCTGGGTAATAAATCAAAGGCGAGATACTATTGTTTCTAATTTATCTTGTAGACTGCGCTAGTGATATCTTGCCGCTGTGAATATTTCTAATATTTCTTTTAAATCCTGAGATAAATGGATCCTGAATGTTGAATGTGGCGGATATCTTCATCCCCTAAAACTTTATTTCAGGAAAGCTGCTTTCTTTTCCTTTCAGTTTCTAAAGGGAGTATTATACAAATTATGTCAAGCAAGCATTAGCTATCAACATTAAAATATTGACGTTGCTCAAACCCTGTCTTACAAAGAGAAAACATTAACAATTGAGACCATCAGAAGACTGAGTGTACCAACCGTATGAATTATAAATCAAAAGAAAAAATGTGGTTTTTTTCTCTTTTCTGCAACAGACATGGAACAGGATATTATAAGCCTAAGGCAAAATAAGTGTTTGTGCTCTTGACATATTTTACCTGTTTATTCAGCAAAATGAACGCACCTCCATTTGTTCTTTCTCCAAATATGTAGCACACAGAACCCAGCCATCCAGGAGTAACTGATTGGGTCCCTGATAACAACTCTAAATGAAGGAAATTGTCACTAATGTGGACTCTGCTACTTCAGAATTTGTGATGCAGGCAAGCTTTGGCTTAAAACATTTCTTTATAATCTTTAGGAGGAAAATTAGATTTAATGGACAAACCTCGGTACAAATATAATTACCAGAGACAGGCATTACCTGCTTAAGGGCACACACTGATTCCAAGCGGATAGGGAACATGCGTTTCCCTATAAATTCTTACTATGTACTAATTACAAACCACATTTGTAAGAAAATAGTTCCAAACCACAGAAATAAAACGTGAAATTCCCTTTGACCACACTTCTCTGCTGGGAGAAGATGGCTTACTGCTCTCCCCACCTGTTTTTAATAAGTGAATACCTGTGGGCACTTTCCTGTGGGCTGAATTCAAGGTGAGGTCAACTTGGGAGTAATTGTAATTCTTTTAAAAGAACAGTCACTGGCTTAGAACTTCCAGTGAAAGTAGAAGCCAGGCAGCCATCCAAACTGTGCTCTCTGTGCAAACTGTGTGATGTCATGGGCATCTCACACTCCTGGAAAGGATGAGATTTTGGGGACTCGGTGTTTTTGTTTTCTCTCTGAGAATGCATGTGTGCCCTTGTCCCAAGGGCAGGGCCTCATGGAGAGGCTGCCTGGAGAACACAGGATTGAGGAGAGCTTAGATCCACTGAGGAGTCCCAGAGGAGATGAGGAGGAGCTGGTGCCTTTGAACAGGATGGAGACATTTGAATACAGGCAAAGGTATTGGAGTGGGTTGCCATTCCTTCTCCAGGGGATCTTCCTAACCCATGGATTAAACCAGCATCCCCTGTGTCTCCTGCATTGGCAGGTGGATTCTTCACAGAGCCACCTGGGAATCCTAGGAACAGTTGGTGCCTTTGACCATGAGGAAGCAGAGCCAACCAGAAGATGAAGATGAAGATGGAGATGGCTTCAGGTCCCACCCTTACATGGGATGTGGCCCCAAGGATGCTCCTTAGGGATCTGAAGTCCAGGGAGGCTGAACTGAGCTTGCAGTGGAAGCCCTATAGAGCCCCCTTCAGGGGACTATGGTCCCTGGACAAGAAGGTATGTAAAATGACCAATAAGCCCAGGTCAGGAGGTGGATACCCAGGTCTGGGGCCCTATAACCCCCACTCCATATACACCTTATCATGGACCTGGCATGCGCATGGAGTCTCTGCAGTGCTGCCATCGGATGGCCCACCCTGGAGGCTTGTGTTTATCAGGGTTCCCCAAGAAACAGACCAACAGGATGTTTAGAGAGAGAGAGAGATTTACTGTACAGAATCAGCTCCCATGAGTATGGAGGTTAGGAAATCCCCAGATCTGCCATCAACAAGCTGGAGAAGCTGAAGTTTCAGCTCAAGCCTGAAGGCAGGAGAGGATCAGTGTCCTAGCTCAGCAGCCAAACAAAGGTGTTCCTGTTACTCAGCCTTTTGTTTTACTCATGTCTTCAACTGATTGGATGTGGCCCACCTACACTGGGGAGGGCAATCTTCTGTCCTCAGTCCACTCAGTGCATCTCATCCAGAAACACCCTTGCAGATGCCTAGAATAATGTTTGACCAAATATCGAGGTGTCACCACTGCAAAGCCCATGAATGCATCCATGCATCTCAAATAATGGCACATGCTCTATGTGTCTTACCAGCCCTTGTTTGCAGAGCAGGATTAGCCTTTTCACAGCAGCAAACGGGTGTTACATTCCTCACATGTCATCGGCTATGGAAGTTGCATCATCCTGTCCCATCATCCTCCTTGTCCTCCTATCTGTCCTTTGTGGAATCAGCTCACTGGGATCTGCTTTCCTGTCTCCAGTGGAAATTGTAGCAGAAACAGCCCTCTCTTTGCAAATCACCAAGCCAAGGATACTATGGGAGCATGTAGCCCACAGCTAGATGAAACACTAACAGTAAATCACACACTCTTTTTAAGGGTCATAAACATAAAATGAGTCAGAATGGCCTAACCTAGTTCTAGATCACTGCCTATTGATGACTGTAATTGGCCGGATGCCAAGCAGCCTATGACTGTCCACAGGCTCCTCTTTCAGTTTTGGATGCTCTCTGCTGGATACAGGACCAACCTAGGAAGGAGGAATGTGTGCCATCATGCACCGCTGCCCAGTAACTAAATCCCTCACTCGCTCAGTGACTGTTCACTCATAGACATGCTCCTGGACACTCCTGATGAGTTGAAGAGACGCAAAAACATCTTTGCCCCTGGTACCTAAATGATGGCCGACCCCAGAGTTCTCTCCTCCCATATGCCCCACAATAGAGCAGGAGCTCCTCCAAGTCCAGATGGTGGAGTCCAGTCCTGCCTCCCTGCAACATCTACCAGGTCCCTCCCCAACTCATCTGAGAGGCCTTAGGGTCTGGCTTGTGTCCACAGGACTCTTGTGGAGTTGGAGGAACAAAGACCCTTCATGGTGTCCTCAGGGCTGACACTTCTCCCTGCAAAGAGGTGGAGTCCTGGTTCACAGTCAGAAATCCAGGCAACTGGAAGAAACATTTGGGGTTTGTGCTTGCTTCCAGCACCAAAGGGGACTGCCATGTCACCACTTGCATGACCCCCGAGCTGCCTGGGCTTCTCAGAGCTTTGCCTACTGCATCTAGCCATGGAAAGGTGGTGCTGCCCAGGCCTCCATAGCACAGATGATGTCCAAGGTGCACGCCTGCAGCCAGAATGGCCTGGTAATAGCAAGTCCTGACTGTCAGCCACCCCTGCCCCCTGGTCTACCCAACTCACTTCGAGGGAGTGACTGCTGGCCTTTCTGCCCCCTGAGGCTTCCATCAGAAGGGCCTCACCGTCCTGGCAGAAGACTAGCCCTGGGTCAGTGCGCATGACCCTTTCCAGTAACCGGGCACCTCAGAGATGACTCTGGGGTCACCATCCCAGCAGGCACACAGGACATTTGTTTCTCAAGAGAAAGGCTCCACCAAAGCTGAGGCTGTGGGCATCCTGCTAACCGCTGCCTCCACTCCCTCTGCCCTGGAAGCCCCAGAGCACGTGGCGGCCAGGCCTGCCTCAAGCAGCGGGCTGATCACACCCCTCAGGTGCTGAGTGCCTGGGGATGCTTCAAATGCATCCACTTATGCAAGAAACACCCACATTCAGGGCTCTTCTGCTGAAAGCCAGCTCAGCTTATCTGCAAAACTGTCAGGAATAAGGTTTTTGGGCAGGATTCAGTAAAAAGAGAAGCAAGCTACTCACTTTCCCCCTAAGGTATTTCATCCATGATACATGATCCCCAAGTTCTGCCCTGCCTGGTCACAGACACACTGGTGCTGGGGAGGAGGTGCATATGTTTTCCCAGCTGGCCAAGAGCACAGGTCAAAGACCAGAGCTCAAATGAGCCTGACCCTCAACCAGACACATGCAATCAGAGGTTACTCCCCCCAGCTGTTGAGTGAACCCCTGGCTTCCAGGAGGAGCCCTCATTTCTTCCTAGGATGCTCTTCCTCCCAGCTCAAAGCCCCACATCCACTGAGAGGGAGGGATGAAGTTATCTCCTTCGCAAACATTGTTTCCTCTGTCATTAAAATGAAGAAGCGTCCTGGCTGCTGTCAGAGCAGGTCTAATCACCGCGCCAAGGCGAGGCCCCTGAAGAGCCGATAAATCACCACACTGGTGATGATTACCCTGATTAACAAAGAGGGATCCTAATTAAAGCCTGCACCGTGGCTGGACCCACGTCCAAAGTGTCTTCAAATACCCTGCGTCTCAGTGACAGAGAGGTTCTCATTCAGCAGGCTGCAGGTGAGTGAGGCCCTGCTTCTGGGACCAAGGAAATCAGCTCTGGGGTCTCAAGTTCAAATCCTGGAGACAAGGTCCTCTGGGAGCAGGGCAGTCCTTCTGGGAGGGGAAGCCCCAGAGTTGTACCATGCAGGCCATGAGGTCATTCTCCTGACCCCATCTCTACGGGGCCGGGTCTGCAGGGTCATCTGCCTCCCTCCAGCATGGTGGTACCTGGTCTTCTTTTGGGAAACCACCCTCCCCCCTTTCAATCCACCTGGTTCAGCTGTGCCCACCCACCACCAGCTCCACCCTATATGCTCACACACAGATGCACACACTTACACATTCATGCACACACGTGTTCTCCCACACAAACCCACACACTCCACATACTTCATCACCTTGGGCTGAGCTTCACATTTGGTCTGACAGGGAAGCCTTCCTAGCCACTGCAGCAGACTGTGAGCCCTGAGTCCTTGGAGTGAGGGGGTAGGGTGCTGGAGAGACTGGGAAAGCCAGGTCCCAGAGCCGCCCTCACAGGTGAGTCTGGGCATCGTGAGACCCTGACTGTGTCATCCCCACTCACCTGTGGACCTTCCTCTCTGCATGTACCTGCCTGAGCTGGGTTCTCATCAGTTCCTTCTCCGAACGCCTGAGGATTCGTGCAGACACCCGAGAGAGGAGGGCGGGGTCTCTTGGCAGCAGTTTCCAGCAGCTGACCCACAAGCAACTTCTCTGATATGCCAGGGCTCTGTCCATTCCCTTGGGACTCCAGCACTGCCCATCCCCATGCTCTGAGCCCCTGCAGAGGTTCCCAGCCCCCCGAGTGGGAGAGGAGCCAGAAACATCCGAGACCAGACCTAGCAGCTGCAGGCCCTGGAGGGAAGGCTGCCTTGCTTTAAAAAGCGTTAATTCTGCAAAGTGCAGACAAACAGAGGGGAGGTGCCAGGAGTTACCTCTGGGCCCTCTTGAGTGTGTTCAGAAGTGACCAATGTGCGGCAAGGTCCACCCTCTTCCCTTCCCCAGTCAGTTGCTTGGCTGGAAAACAAAAGGAAGCCGAGGAGAGAGATTATGATGACAGTGATGCTTATTATTCCTTCTGCGGATACAACAAGCTCCGGCTGTTGATTCTCAAGTCTGCAGACCCTTATACACTAAAGAGGGAATTCCCTCCCCTATGGAGCCCGGTGGCCACTGCCCAGTGGAAGTGGCCACCTCCTTCTGTAAAGAGCGGAGAGCAGTCCTCCCCAGACAGCGTCATCAGACACATCTCACAATGTGTGCATAGTTGCTCAGTTGTGTCTGACTCTTTGCAACTCTTTCAACTGTAGTCCACCAGGCTCCTCTGCCCATGGGATTTTCCAGGCAAGAATACTGGAGTGGGTTGCCATTTTCCTCCTCCAGGATATCTTCTTGACCCAGGGATCAAAACTCCTTCTCCAGCATCTCCTGCATTGCAGGTGGATTCTTTACCCACTGAGCCATCAGAGAAGACCAAATCTCACAATGGAGCTGGTCTAATATTTCCTCTCAAATGCTTCACTTTCTCCCACCCCAGAAGGACCACACATTTTTTTGTCCCTAGTGCTGTAGGTTTTTGGTTGTTTGTGTTTATTACAAAATAATTCAGGTCAGCTGTAGTAAATGCAGAGAACAGTCATATATAGTGAAAGCCCCACCCAAATGCACAGCTATCTATGGAGTGACAACAGAAGACTGATGCAGGCAGGAGTGGTTGTCCAGACACATTCTGTGAGGCACGAGTGCACACGTGAGCACACGCCTAAACTCGTGTACTCACATGCAAGCACAGAGAGACGCACATGCACGTACATCCACACATGTGCACACAGAGGCAGCGTACACTCAAACATGCACGCAATGCCCCTGTACACACATGTGCACACAAACGCACATGTGAACACATGTTCACACAAGTACAGACTTGCATGCGGAAAAAGAAACAAACACTCTCACACACAGGAAACTTGGGTTTCCTACAATCTTTTTAACGAAACCAAGATTCAGCGATGCACATCAACCTACAATTTGCTTTCACACAGCGACATACTAGGCCCCTTCCCACATCAGTACACGGGATCGTCCCACCGTCTCATGAGTCCATTGTACTCCATTATGAATGCACCGCAATGCACTCACCTGTTCCTCCACTCCTGCACTGTGAGATGGTGACTCACAATCGCCCAACACAAACAAGGTCACGCTGAACACTGTTTGTAGCACATCCCCTTGCACAATCGTGCTGGTATTGCTGTGGAATAGAACTGACCCGTGAACTTAAGGAAAAGACTGCCCGGGTAAGGATGAGCTTCAGAAAATGAAGCCACAGGAGAAACAAAGCATTCTCTTTGCTCTAAATTAAATTCTTCCAAAGAAATGGGCACAGATGTCAGTGCAGCCATCTGCATGAGTCTTATTGGAATGCCAGCCCTCGGAACGTTCCCCGTACCTGAAGGATTCCTGTCGGCTGTCTGCGTTAATCAGCCTCCACGGATAATAGTCTGATGAGATACATGTTGTCATGATGTCTTCCGTACTTTGGGAGGAAGTGACATAATATTGTGACAATGTACTGTAACACTTATGAAATCTTAATAACCAATGCACGCCAAAGGTCATGAATTCCCATCCAAGCCCAGGCCCCATGCACTGCGGCATCTCTGCCGGAGACAGACCGCCTGTGGTCTGGAGGGGCTGTGGTTTTGAAGTAGACACTGAGTCACGGCACTTCTCACTTCATCTGTGAACAGGATATGACATGTCTCACTTTTGAGGTATCCAATTAGAAACAGAGAAAGAGGGGGTGCTTCTCTCTCTATTGCTGGCTCAGTGGTAAAGAATATGCCTGCCAAGGCAGGGGACAGAGGTTCAATCCGTGGTCCAGGAAGATCTCATATGCCACAGATCAACTAAGCACCCACATCACAACTACTGAGCCTGTGCTCTAGAGCGCAGGAGCCACAACTACTGAAGCCTTCTCACCCCAGAGCCCGTGCTCCCTAAGACAAGCCACCGCAACGATAAAGCCCACGCATCACAACTAAAGAGCAGCCCCCACTCATGCAATTACAGAAAAGTCTCTACAGAAACAAAGACCCAGCACAGCCAAAAACAAACAAACAAAACTAGTCTTTAAAACAGGAAATATAGAAAGAAGGGGATTGAAGTGGGATCTCTCCAGCTCTACATCCTTCTCCTCTCTTAGAAGAATAAAATATTCCAGTTAAAACTTGGTGACTAAATAGTATTGCCTAAGGAGCTACATGTAAAGTCAAAGTGTTCTCTTGCTCACCCTTGACAACAAAATGTACTTTTAAACTTAGTGATGAGAACTGTGGTGACTCTCTGACAAATACGGGGTTGCATGTTTTTTTCTTCCAGCCCACGAGACCCGGACGCATACATAGGAAACTTGATTTATTTTGCAAAGTGAGTGCCATCCAGAGCCTAAAGTGTTTAACAATCAGTCATTCCATCTAATTAGATCTCTCAACAGTTCTGGAAGTTAACTTCACACCCATCATGACACTAATGAGCTCTGTGATGCTGGGCATGCTGGAGAGAACCCGCTGTGCAGGCACTGAGAGATCTGGGCATTTGGTGGTTTTGGGGGGCACAGACAGCTTTGTTTCAACCTCATTTTTGTGACTTAATTCAGGATCCAGGAGCCTCTTTTAACAAGACCATATGCATCCGAGGACTCTGGTTATTTAGTGTGCTCCATTTGGGGAAGAAAAGGGAAAAAATACAGCACCAACCATGACTTAACAGAACTGACATGCCATTTATTCCACTTTTTTCAAAACCCTGTGTTTGCAGCATCGACCTCATTAAAGAGCCTCTAAGCAGGATGAGGAGCTGGGTCCTGTATATATTAATAAAATCATTGATTTTCACTGAGCCAACTCTTCGCCGGCACCTGGAAACCTAACAACACGGTGTGGAAACATTGCTCATGTCAATTTCCACTGTATACTGTTAATATCCAATTTTGAGAGCACATCTTTTATTTGTAAAAGCAAATTGCTAGGAAAAGCAATTGCCACTGGCATTCTATGTTTGTAGCTCCAGTGTGTATCCTCATGGAAAATTTATAGGAAAGAGTTTCTAAGTTTCTCCATATCCCAAATAGGCCAGGTGTTTATCATACTTTTGGGTACATATGTGGCTTGGTAATTTTTTTAAATGATGACTCATATGGATTCAAAATGACATTACTTTCAAACACATACATTAAATAGTTTTGCCTTGACGGATTAAAAATAAGAGGCAGAAAGAGAAGATGCTATAGACCTAGTGAGAAACACAAGCTTGAAGGATCTTTAGCATTTTGTATGGGTCCTTTTCAGCCAACAGCTGAGACCCGCAAAGTTGTAACCTCACTAGACTGGGGAGTTAATACGAATGACTCTGGGAATTAAAGCAAGGAAATTAAGGACATTTGTGGGAGAGTTCAGGGAAACCAATTGTTCTCTGGAATTATTGATTGAATGGTAAGTCAAGAAATGTTAGCATCAAGCCGAGAGTGTGGACCAGAGCAGTAAATAAAAGAACGATACATTTTAAATGCAATTGTTGCAAAGGGCACTAAGTGATCACTGTATTAAATGACTTGCTTGGTGCTGAATGCATTTGAAGCTCCCAATATGTCTTTGTGCATGTATGCTGCTGCTGCTAAGTCGCCCCAGTCGTGTCCGACTCTGTGTGACCCCATAGACGGCAGCCCACCAGGATCCCCCGTCCCTGGGATTCTCCAGGCAAGAACACTGGAGTGGGTTGCCATTTCCTTCTCCAATGCATGAAAGTGAAAAGTGAAAGTGAAGTCGCTCAGTCATGTCCGACTCTTAGCGACCCCATGGACAGCAGCCCACCAGGCTCCTCCGTCCATGGGATTTTCCAGGCAAGTGTACTGGAGTGGGGTGCCATTGCCTTCTCCTTGTGCATGTATAAAATACAGCAAAACAGGGGGGGAAATTGAGTAGAATAATAATGGGAGCATAACTGAGAAAACGGGTCAAATCCAGCTGCTGATAATAATAATTTGGGTGACAACAAGTCATGAGGCAGAGCTGTAAAGTGGGGAACTAGAAGTATTAATAAAAACAAGGTAAGAACGTGTGAGTATAAAAGCCACGATGTCCAGGACAGACACTCAGAATAATTAGCCCGTCGAGGATGAGATTCAGGGAGATGCTCAGTTCCAACCTGACCTCAGAATGGAGCAGGAACACAGGCTGCAGGGCGCTGGCATTCATGGCCTGCTGGTCTGCTCTGCTTGGCTTGTGCGATGCTTTTCCTTTTGCTTTTTTAATGACCTGTCAATAGCTAAGGTGATTTCACATAAAGTGTATGGATTCCTGGATTTTCCTGGGAAATTAAGATCTGACAGCATGGTGCCCCCTTCCCATGTGACCAGAAGATGCTAGAGCTACAGTGGCGGTAGGGGAGGAGTTCCTTTCTTTCTTTACATCAAGTGTGTTTTACTTATGTATATGCCCTGCCTGACCACATTTGATTTTGAGGACTCTTGATCAAGTGTACATGTGATATCAGTTGCATCTTCTTCCCTAAAGGCTTCCCTGGTGGCTCAGATGGTAAAGAATCTGCCTGCAATGCAGGAGACCTGAGTTCAATCCCTGGCTCCAGAAGATCCCCTGAAGAAGGGAATGGCTACCGACTCCAGTATTCTTGCCTGGAGAATACCATGGACAGAGAAGCCTGGCAGGCTACAGTCCATAGTGTTGCAAAGAGTTGGACACAACTAAGCGACTAACACTCAATTCTTCCCTAATGGGCCAAGGAGAAAAGTCAGTATCATTTGGTCCATGAGCTGGGAGAAACAGGCTGCCCTGCCATCACAGGTTTATATACTGTGCAGCCTTTTTATGGACCTCTGTAAAGATTATATCAAGATTACAGGAGCTTGTGAGCTCCATGCTGTACAGAGAGAAGATAAATGTCTCATTTTTCTAAAAAGCTCACAATGCAACTGGAATTTCACTTGAACCAAGTAAACAAAATTGTCATCTAACTTAAATGGGGGAAAGAAGTGTTAGAAAAGTCTTTATCATTCTATTTTCAACTCTCCTATTATTAAGTTTGACTGATATTTCCAGGAACAGGATTCTAACAGGGCGATTTTAAAATGAACCCAGGAGAAACCACTCTTCAGGGTTTATAATAGAAACGTTTTAAAATTTAAATCACCAGTGAAAGATTGAAACCATGTGGTTTGGAAGCTGTGATTTTTTTTTTTTTTTTGTCCATTTATTTTCATGCAAAGTGCAGCCTGACACAGAGCCTGCTGCTCAGGCTGGGTCTAACTGAATGACTGGTGAAGACATCGAGAAATGAGCAAGTGACCTTGAACGTGACAGCATCATGGGAATAGACTGCCTGTCTCCTGGGTATAGAACTAAGGTACCACACTGAAGATGTTGCTGAGAGGGAGGAGAATCTCTTTACATTTGAAGGTAAAGATAGTGTGCCAAGGGGCTTGGAGCCTGTCTCTCTTATGAAAGCCCCTCAGAGGGTTTGTCTACTCGATGGGGAAAAGCGGACTTCAGAAACCATCCTCTCGGTAGTAATCTCTCCCGGACGCTGACATGACTTATTGATCAGCAACAATTCCTGAGCACCCAGGGAGCAGTGACTGCACACGTAACATGCTTAACACAGTGCCTGACACTCGGAACGTGCTGGGGAAGCTGCTGTTCAAGTTAACAATTCAAGTGCAAATCCTGTACCCCTATTCATTGTCTGGCAAAGTTATTTTATTTCTAGGCTTCACCTCTAACATTAGAGTAATAACTCCTGCTTTTAAGAATTCCACAAGGTAACGTGAAAATGCAGCTCAAGATAGGCAAATAGACATTACAATTATTATTACTACGTACAGTCTGTTTTTCCCAGGACTTTCAGGAATTGATTGCATGTGGCACAATAAACTGGATGGCTATTGGCTCTTGCATTGAAAACTCAGAACAATTTTTCTCAAACAATGATTTAGGAAAATAGAGGTTTGCACAATAGTTCTCATGGCCTGTCCACTTCGGGAACTGATTCAAAATGTGCACGTGGATGTCCCTGCCAGAGGGTCAAGAAACCCAAGTCTTGTCCCAGCAGGCACCCGCCACCTGTTAGGAGACAAAGGGATCACTGAACAGCCTGAGTCGCTGTGCTGTTTGCTCCCGGCATCTGAAGCATTTCATGATTCATGAACTATTGTAAACTTTTACTTTCTTTCGTGGACTTAGTTATGATCTTGATTCCTACTCTTGAGGAAGGAAATATGGATTTAACTAAGTTAATAAGCCACATGGAGATACTGCCCCCACAACCCAGAGGGGCACCAGGACTCGATTAAGGAGGTATTTATTTTCTTGGTTTCCCATCCTGACCCTCTGTTGCCACAGCTTTGCCAAAGCTGTTACCTCACAAGGTTAATGTGGGCTTGCAGGACACTTGGCCCAGCCAGTGACCACACTGCTAGTAGAGCCGGTGGGATCTCCTTTGGAACAAACTACAGGGCATTCAAAGAAATAACAACCACACTAGATAATCAGAATGTACAGGGCATCACTTTGCTGACAAAGGTCTGCATAGTCAAAGCTATAGTTTTTCCAGTAGTCATGTACGGAGGTGAGAATTGGGCCATAAAGAAGGCTGAATACTGGAGAATTGGTACTTTCCAATTATGGTGCTGGAGAAGACTCTTGAGAGTCCCTTGGACTGCAAGGAGATCAAACCAGTCAATCCTAAAGGAAATCAGCCCTGAATATTCACTGGAAGGACTGAAGCTAAAGCTGAAGCTGAATTTCCAATAGTTTGGCCACCTGATGTGAAGAGCCAACTCATTGAAAAGACCCTGATGCTGGGAAAGATTGAAGGTAAAAGGAGAAACAGTCAGCAGAGAATGAGATGATTAGATAGCATCTCTTACTCAATGGACATGAATTTGAGCAAACTCCAGGAGATAGTAGAGATCAGAGGAGCCTGGCTGCTGCAGTCTGTGGAGTTACAAAGACTCAGACACAGCTTAGTGACTGAACAACAACAAGGGGATGCTCGGTGGGGCACCAATACCTGGAGGGGCAGCTCAGCCTTCCTTGAGCAAAAGCTTGGGGCTTGTGGTTGACCCTGGAGAAGAGGAGGGGTTGCGGGTTCCTGTCTGGGATTCACAGCCTTCGCCCTCCAGCAGGAAGCCGAGTGCATCTCTTATTAAACGGCACACACGTGTCTTTGAATGCCACACTCGCCACCCACATGTCCAGGAAAGAGCCACCTACTCAAGCTCAGCACCAACAGATGGCATCTCCTCTTCTTTGGTCTCTCACCTTCTTAGCCAGGATCAAGACTCCTCTGGTCATTTGAGATGATGAGATTTGATCCAGTTTTCCAGCTGGCGACCTCATTCTTCAAGAGGAAGCACCCACAGCTTGAGCTTCTCTGAACAATGCATGCAGTGAAAAGTGAGAACCTACATGTTCCAGCAACAAAAGTCCATGTCATGAGTTATCACTTCCTCAGTGTATTCCAGGGAAATAACCTTTCATCTGAACTCAGAATTTTCTCTGGATCAGCAAAGGGTTTCAGGCTTCTGGGTGGGTGGCGTTCTGCTAACAGGAGCCTCCGAGGCCCACTCCCCTTTGCTCTCTTTGCCTGATCCTTATTTTTACAGACACACCATCTGCTTCCTGAGGCTCCAAAGGGATCGTACATGTCTTATGGGGTATTTATCATATGTTAGCCATTTCTGTAAGAGGCATTTTGAAAACTGCCAAGTCTACATATATGAAAAATGCATTGAGGTTGCTGTTTGTCTAGGGACTGCAAGCATTTCTTACCATTTGTCTCAATTCATGCTTTGATTTCAACACCAAGCTCAGAAATCCACAGCGATGTTCTAAGCCCTGCACCCATCCCCTTTCCTCTCAAAACCAAACTGTCCACCATTTATTTTCTAAGCACAGAAAAAGATGTCACTGCATTTGATTCTCAGTCTATAGAAATAAATGGTAACTTGTGGGAGCGGAGCCTAATTTTTACCAACATATCTCACACTCTAGCTATAATCTCAAATGGATAAAATGCAGTCTGCCATTCAGGATTCTCTTCATGTCTTCAGAATCCACATTTGGACGTGTAATTGTTATAATTCTAGAGCAAGTTTTACCCCTGAGTGTGAATGTTTGTCCCAGTAAAGGATCTGAATATTCACATTACACTGTGACTATGAGCGGAGGGAGAAATTGAATAGTTGCTTGAAGTATTCGTTGGGTGGGGCTTTTCCTGGTGGTGCAGCATTAAAGAATTCACCTGTGATACAGAAGATGCAGGAGACTTGGGTTTCAATCCCTGGGTCGAGAAGATCTCCTGGAGGAGGGCATGGCAACCCACTCCAGCGTTCTTGCCTGGAGAATCCCATGGACTGAGGAGCCTGGTGGGCTACAGGCCTTAGGGTCACAAAGGGTCGGACATGACTGAAGAGACTGAGCCTAACACAGCGCACAGGACACTCGCTGGATGTAGACAGCCAAACCCCAAATCCATGTGCTTTTCCTTTTTTCTCTTTAGTGGTCTGGGTTTTTTTACACCATGAATATTTTTCATTTTGTTTTCTAATTGGCTAGAAAATTCTGTCTTCAGGCCCATAATAATTGCCTGAAATCTACCCTTTTTTGGCAGACAGCGACCAAGAATTTAACTGCAACAAGGCAGGTATTGAAACAGCTTCTTCCCAAATAGCTCAAAGTCTCCTTGTCACCGAAATCTCAAACTCTATCACGGTAAAAATTAAAGTAAAAAGGGAACTGGCGTATCCATTTCCATCTGTTTTATCCTTTCATTATACCTTGTTATTTAAAGGGAACATGATCAAGCCACATGACTTGTGCCTGACAGTAATACTGCATGAGTGAAGTCCCACCAGAGAAGTTGAACAAAGAAGATTATTCCTATTAACTTATCAAATTGCACCAATAAACCTGCATGGCTCTCAGGTGTCACTAACAGAATTAAATGAGAGTAACGGGTTAAGAGGGATCCAGTGGTCTCTGTCAGCCATTGAAAGGGAACCGGGGGCAGAGGAGGGGCACTTCCCTCCCAGGTCAGGCCACCCCTGTCTGTCAGACAAACACAATAGGAATTACTTAATTTAACACCATTTCAGTTCTAATTGAATTCTATTTTCTAAATCCTGAATAAATACATTAAAACTACCGCTTTGGTCAAATGGAGAGAAAGAGCCATTTTTTAATGACTCCCCTGTGGATTTAATGCCTGTTCTATCTGTGAGAATGATGATTCCAACATCCCTGGAATTCATTGACGGGATGATGGTTATTTAAATGCACTAAGTCTTTACAGAACAGATAAGTATTTGAATTTGCATTTATGAAAATCACAAGGTGATCTGGGGAAACAGGTGTCAGGCTGTGACTTCCCAGGCTCTGGGAACCATGGAGTTTAGGACCAGGATGTGAAGAGTGGGGAGCTATTCTTTCCAGGACTTTCCACCAGCCTGTCTGTCCCCCTGCCAGTGGACTTTAACACAGCACCTCTGAAGGCCCACCTGCCTGATTTATGCCCTCAGTGCTCCCTGTCACTCGAAGACCTAGCCTGGGTGTCATGGCCAGCTCAGCCCCCGGGCCTCTCCACCCTCACAGCCTGGTCGCTCTGTCCCTTTCTGCCGGGAAAGGTTCACTTGCACCCCAGGACTTTTGCACGTGCTCCCTTCTGTCTGTAAAGCTCCACATGCTACAATTTGCAATCACCTAATTGTTGATGCCATTATTAGATTCTTTCTTATCTCTCCCGCCAGGCATAAACTAGGGCCCTCATCTAATCTGTTCAATTGCAGCTCCAGCACATTTTGCCCAGCACGCAGTGTGCTCTCCATAAGCTTCTGATTGAATCAATGAGTCATTAATCAATCAATGCTCTACTTTACAAATCGTGTTGAGCCTAAAAATAAATAAGCCATTTCATCAAGCTCTTTCTTGGTTATTCCCGTAATCCAATACTTCTCATATTCAGAACGACTACATGTTCATTAGCATCCAGGGTCTCCCCTCTAATCTCCCTTTATTCCACTCCTATTTTCAGAGGGGTTGTGTGTTAGTCACTTAGTCGTGTCCGACTCTTTGCAGTCCCATGCACTGTAACCCACCAGGATCCTCTGTCCATGGAATTTCCAGAGAATCCTGGAATGGGTTGCCATTCCTTTCTCCAGGGGATCCTCCCAACCCAGAAATTGAACCTGCATCACTTGAATCGGCAGGTAGAATCTTTACCACTAAGCTACCAGGGAAGGCCCTTCAGAAGGGATAACCCACTACAATTTACCCACCAGACTTTGGACTTCTCTAAGCCCCTCCATGTTCTGCTCCCGTGTCTTCTTCCTAGGCTGCTTCCAGTGCATTGCAGCTGCTACGTGTCCCTCCCAAGGTCTGCGTGCGGCACATCCCAGGGGAGGGGCTTCCTGAGACGCAACCTACATGGGGCTCCTTCCTCCCCCGAGGCCCCCTCCTGATAGGTCTGCGACCACCTAAGCTCTTTGCAAACGTGACCCTGGGTGTTACCCCCTGTCCAAGCTCCAAGGGGTGCCCAGGGAGATGATCCAAACTGTAGAGACAGGCTGCTCCTTACCAACAATAATCAGCTGCATGGGTCGGGAGTGGGGGGGGAGGGGCAGGCGGTGGCGAGGGAGTCGTTGGGGACAGGGGTGGCCAACCAGTGTCAACATCCAGCTTTCAGGGCACAGGGCAGGAAGCTCTGATTTGCAGGGTTCGCCGATTTCCACCGTGTAAACACTCCTTCTGTGGTCAGTGGTGACTCTGGGACAGGGCATCCCAAGCTTGGAGGGGGACGAGGTGAGCACAGTCAACTGTCATGAGTCCCAGGACCTCTGGGACATCCGGGAGACAGCAGGGTTCATGGGGGAGGGTCAAGGAGCTGCCAGAGCTCTGTCCCTTCTGCCCAGCTTGGTCCTTACCCCACACCCACCCTGTCACATCCTTCAGGGCGCTGACCCCACCCTTGAAGTGATGTCTTGGTTCCCCGGCAGGCTGGTCAGCATCCCTGGAGTGTGGTGGACGCTCAGAGGCCTTGCTCGTCCTCCTCGGGGGAAGCCCTTACCACCACCCAGTCTTGCTCGTCACGTCTGTCTCGATTTCCTCCTGGAACAGAAGATGCATTCCTATCTCCGGCTATCGGAACCTGCAAGAAGAAGCAAGACACAGTCTCATTTCTAAATACTCCTGAGCTATTTTCTTCCCCGAGGTCTTTCTGAGTGTTTGCAAGTGCACCCCTAAGTACCTAATGAAATGGATTTTAAAAGCCTGCACACCTAATTCAGATATTTCACGGAAGACATCGCCACTGCTCTAGAAACTTCCCTTCAAAACATAAGCAGCATTCTAGAATATCAGGATGAAAATGACTTCCTCAAAATAAGAATAATGGTAGAGTGGGCAAATGCAGAATAGGGGTCAAAACACACGAGAAACATGGAATCTCAACTTTCCTTTACCTTCCATCAGAACCCAGGAAACGCATCCCCTTAGCCTGTTGTCCAGTTGCTCAGTCGTGTCTGACTCTTTTTGACCCCATGGACTACAATGCTCTAGGCTTCCCTGTCCTTCACCATCTCCCAAAGTTTGCTCAAACTCATCTCCACTTTGTCAGTGACATCATTCAATCAGCTCATCCTCTGCCACCCACTTCGCTTCCTGCCTTCTATCTTTCCCAGCAGGGTCTTTTCCAATGAGTCGGCTCTTCGCATCATATTTCAAGTTCCAACATCTTCTACTGGTCCTGCCTCCTTCTGGCAGCTCAGGAGACATGTCTTTTCAAATAAAAACCCACTTACATCCTGTGAAACAGGCTTCGGAATCAGACTCCAGAGCCTGAGGCCTCAGCAAATCCTGACAGCCCCACCTGGAAACCGCAGAGCCAGATCCTACATCTGCCTTGAAGAGCATACAGAAAGGATTTGTGGACAGTGGAAGGAAAGAATCCTAGGCTTGCGAAGTCCACCAGGAAGTGACTTTGTTCTGTGTTGGTGGTGCAGAGAGGAGCGGGGTGCATGTCAGAAAGAGAGACAGAGAGAGAGGGTCCTAGTGAGGGAAGGGGAAGAGCCGCCTCTTTGCTGATGAGCTGTACTGCAAACAGAGAGGCTGGAAGCCTAGCTGCTTATGCAAATGTGCATCTCAGAAATCTGAGCCATAGGTCAAGTACCGGCAGCAGAATCACGCTGGACAAAGATGAAAACAGCCCCCTGCCGAGAGCTGGCCTCTGGGCAGTGGGCAGTGGAGGAAGGGCTCTTTCTGCATGGACAGCTGAGGGCCTCCATCTGCCATCACCTCTGACACTGGGCACAGGAGCCCGGTCTGTGTGATGCTGCAGCTTGGTGGTGCCCCTGCCTGACCTCAAGAGCAATTGTCTGAAAATAGAGCTCGTCTTGACAGTGGTAATTCCTACTTGTCCATTTATGAATTGAGCTACTTTTTAAAGGCATGATATCGCCACCTCTCCTATTCATGGGTGCCCCTGGGACCTGCCTCCATGGCAGTGTGCCCCAGCTATGCCCCTGCCCTTTCCAGCCTGGGGTCAGCCACCCTATCATCCTTAAGGGGAAAAGCAGGGTTGTCAGCCGTATTATTTGGATGCCGTGCTGCTTAGGGTTGTGGGAAAGAGTAAATCTGTGTGTAAGAGAGTAAATCCACAGAACATCTTTACACTGTGCTTTGTTTCGCTTGGTTTCTTTTCCTTTTTTTTAACTTAGCAGGGCAGTTAGACCATATCTCTTAGAAATTAAAACATGCATCTCCTTTGACCCAATTCCATTTCCAACTCAAGCTGTAGAAATAAATGCCTAAATAAACAAAGACACATACACATGAATAATCACAGAGGACTGGAAACAACCTAAACACTTACCAAAAGCAGTCCGTTCAATCTGAGGGACCACTCCAGGCGGCACTGGTGGTAAAGAACCTGCCTGCCAATGCAGAGAGGCCTGTCCGATCCTTGGGTCAGGAAGATCCCCTGGAGAAGGGAATGACAACCCGCTCCAATATTCTTGCCTGGAGAATCCCATGGACAGAGGAGCCTAGTGGGCTAAAGTCCATGGGGTCACAAAGTCGGACTCGACTGAGCAACTGAGCACAGCACACTGTGCAGTCCATATGGGGTTGCAGATTGAAATATAATGAGGGAAAGAAGCCCACCAAGGGTGTGTTAAATCTGTCTTACTGAGGTATAATTGACCTTTAATAAGCTTCACGCATTTAAAGTGTGCGATGTGTTACATTTTGACACAGGACACACTTGTGCAGCCACCCCCGATCTACTTATATATGTTGGACCACATCCCCATCTGGGCGCCCTCCTGCCCATCTGCATGCCTTCCTCTCCACTCCCGCTTCTCTGCCCAGGCAACCACTGCCCTGCTCTCTGTCACTGTAGATTAATCTCCATTTTCCAGAGTTTCATGTAAGCGTGAGCACACAGGGCGTATTCAGTGCCGTCTGGCTTCTTTCACTCTCATAATTGCTTTCACCTCCATCCACATTGCTGCTGGGCCCACGGGCTCATCCCTTTTTATCACCAGAAGTTTCCATTATATGGATGCCTGGCAGTTTAACAGTTCTGTTGATAGACATTTGGGTTATTTTCATTTGGGGGCTAATACCAATAAAATGGGGCCTTCCCAGGTGGCACTCGTGGGTGAGGAACCCACTTGCCAAAGCAGGAGACACAGGACACCTGGCTTCGATCTCTGGGTCAGGAAGATTCCCTGGAGGAGGGCATGGCAACCCACTCCAGGATTCTTGCCTGGAGAATCCCATGGACAGCGGAGCGTGGCAGGCTGCAGTCCACGGGGTCAAAAAGAGTCAGACATGCTTTAGTGACTGAAAAGCAACAACAAATAAAATACCTACGACCAGTCATCTATGTGTTTTTGTACAGACATATGCTTTTCTATAAATATCTAGGAATAGAAAGTCTAGATCATATGCTGGTTGTAGGTTTAACCTTTTTTAAATGAGGTATAACTGACATATAACATATCAGTTTCAAGTGTGCAATATAATAATTTTAGATTTGTATAAGGTTTAGCTTTTTAAGAAACTGCCAAACTGCTTCCCAAGGTAATTTCCATGTGTATATGCAGGTATATATTTATACATTTATATCTATCTATCTCTATTTGTTTACATGTGCATAAAACACCATGTACATTTGTATATGAGTGTATGTAAGGTGTGTGTGTGTGTGTGTGTGTGTGTGTGTGTGTGTCTGCATCCTCATCATGTCTGAGAATTCACATCAAACACTCAACCACAGTTACTTCCACAAGGAAAGATGTTAGGTTGCAACTGTGTTTTGGACAACAGCCTGAGAGCACCGTTTCTAAACAGTATCAGCTCCCTTCTCTTGTGTGTGCTAAGTCACTTCAGTCCTGTCTGGCTCTTTGTGACCCCGTGGACTGTAGCTCACCAGGCTCCTCTGTCCATGGGACTTTCCAGACAAGAATACGAGAGTGGGCTGCCATGTCCTCCTCCAGGGGATCTTCTCAACCCCAGGGACTGAACCTACGTCTCTTACATCTCCTACAGGTGGATTCTTTTCCACTAGTGCCACCTGGGAAACCCTTTCCTTCTCTTGAATTAACCTCAAACTCTGCATTTTTGAAAGGCCAAATTTTAAACAAATGCCTTGGGGAAAGCTTAACAAACACCATGGACAAAGGTTCTGAGCTGCACCTCTGCTGAGTGCCACACCCCAGCTCCCAACACACCACGTGGCTTACTGATTGAGATGTGTGGAGGCGAGGTAACTCTCAAGGGGAGCAAGAGGGGTCACAGCCTTTGTGCACAGGGCAATGCAGGCCAGGGCTCCTTCCAGCCTGAACAAATCCCAAGAGTCTGGATATCTGTGTTGGGATTCATCACTGCTGTCAGGAAAGAAATGCCCCTCTAAGAACCAGGACCCTGATGGGGGAGAGACCAGACACTGTTGTCTCAGAAGACATTGGTTATAGTCATGGTTCTGCACACTGGGCGGGAGCATTGAAGGGTTACCAGAATGATCTTTGGGCGTTTTCATGCATTTAGTTAAATATTAATGCTTCAGCATAGAATTGAGTAGTGTTTCATTAGTACTGTTTTTTAATTTTTAATAATTACTTGTCCCCATTTGTAATATAAACTCAAACAAGCAGTTTTATAGATTTCTATAAATAGATACACAACTTACTTTCCAACTTTTGTAAATTAGTAGGCATCTCTAGGTCTCAATTTTCTAATCTATAAAACAAAAATAATAGCACCTGCCTTGCAGGTTTGGCATGTGTTAAATTACTTAATTAAAGCAGTACTGAGCACAGGATAAGGGCTACAGCAGCATTGACTATAAGAGTTCCTACTATTTCTTTCTGAATTTGGATCTTCTGCAACATAAGACTCCTGTTATTACTCATTCATTCATTCATTGCTCATTCATTCATTCATTTACATGACCAATATTTATTGAGTACCTCCTGTAAGCTGGTGGTGAGGTCTCAGCTAGTTGTGGTAAACAAAATAGAACTAAAAATCAGGGTGCAGGAGCCACAGAACACATTAAGGGAAATCAGCAGGGACAATGGTGGGAATCAGAGGGTGGAAATCAGCGTGGGCTTGGTGTGGAGCCAGGAGTCCCTTTAAGAAAGAACCCTTGGCAGAGGAGCAGGGAACACTGCATAGAGGACCATTCGGGGGTTGTTGCAGTCCTGATGGGAGGATGACAGTGGTTTTGGAACCAAGGCTAGTAAATGCAGGAGCATCAGGGAGATGAGGTTTGAAGATGGATTGAATAAGAGAGTGAAGCTTAAGGAATGGTTCCTAGATTCTGAACTTCAGTATCAGGGTAGATAAAGGGGATGTTGGCTGGAATGGAGCACATTGTCCAAGAAGCAGTTCTGTCCCATGGAGAGGGAGGAAGGGGATGAAGACACAGCTCTTCTGGAATCGAAAAGGATTGAATGCTTCACTGGCATTTACTAAGACTCTTTCCAAAAAAACTGGACTCGATGCTTTTATGGAGTTATTCAAATATGGATTACCTTACAGGAGTAACTCTACAAGACAAAACCAAATGGTGGCTGCCTCAGTTGTCATTTATATGAAAGGAATAATGTATAATTACACATAATCTCCCCACCCAGGAAGATTTAGAGGGATTAAAAAAATTGACTTTGTCAAAAAATGACTAAAAATGACTTTGTCATTCAAGGAAAAATGGTGGAACAGGAATTTGAACCCAGATCTGGCTGATTCCAGGCTTTTGGCCATCCTAAGGGCACCTTGCAGAATTCGCGGGACTTCTTTTGTGAAAGTGAAAAGAATGAAATCTTGGAAGTAATGGAAAGGTGAGAGAGCATCCTGCAGATTCTAGTGTAAGATACAGCTGGTAGGTACTCAGGAGCCTTGGCAGTTAGGCTGACAGCTTCTTAGAAGATGCACCAGTCAGATAGCCAGATAAGATCAAGTTTCTGTAATGGAATTTTTGTTCACTGAGAGAGAGTGAAATACAATTCAAGCAAAGTGGAGTCAAAGACTCCAGATTTTACTTCAGAGATGGAGAGACCTGGGGCAGATTATTGCTTCCATCTTTATAACAAATAAAGGACCAGGCAAACTGCAAGCCACTGACTTTTCTTGAACCCATCAAAGAACCTAGACTGCAGAGCAAACAAAAAAGTCAAAACCTGGAGAGAGATAGCATGCAGGGAAAAAGAAGTTCCACACATTTGCTTATGCAGAGCAGATGTCACCTCATATCTTGTATATATTGTAATAAAATTCATATATATATAATAAGCATATACATTGTAATAGAATTCAGCTTTAAACTATGACCAACCTAGACAGTACATTAAAAAGCAGAGATATTACTTTGCCAACAAAGGTCTGTCTAATCAAAGCTATGGCTTTTCCAGTAGTCATGTATGGATGTGAGAGTTGGACTATAAAGAAAGCTGAGTGCCAAAGAATTGATGCTTTTGAACTGTGGTGTTGGAGAAGATTCTTGAGAGTCCCTTAGACTGCAAGAAAATCCAACTAGTCCATCCTAAAGGAAATCAGTCCTGAATATTCACTGGAAGGACTGATGCTGAAGCTGAAACTCCAGTACTTTGGCCACCTGACGCGAAGAACTGACTCATTGGAGAAGATCCTGATGTTGGGAAAGATTGAGGGCAAGAGGAGAATGGGGCAATAGAGGATGAGATGGTTGGATGGCATCACTGACTCAATGGATATGAGTTGAGCAAGCTCCAGGAGTTGGTGATGGACAGGGAAGCCTGATGTGCTGCAGTCCATGGGGTTGCAAAGAGTCGGACACAACTGAGTGACTGAACTGAGCTGAACTTAAACTGTTAATTAATTGATAAAGGCCGAGCATGGGTGAGCATGAGCATGGAGAACTTGTGACTACAGACACGGGTGAGGGCTCGCATCGTCTTGCAAACACACCAAGCATCACATGTTCGTATATAAATGTGAAACATATGACAAGGATGACACAAAGGATGGGAGGGAAAAATGAGGAACATATTTCTGTAAGTCTCTCACACTACATATGAAGTGGGCATCATATTTCTTGAAAGTGAACTTAGATTTTTTTTAAGTCAATCGTAAATATTAAGGCAAACATTAAAAAACTGAGATGTATAAATACATAGTAGAAAAAATAAAATGTAATCATAGAATCTTTGGTTAAATCTAGAGAAGGCAGAGAGAGGGAGGATTAGTTTTAAAAAGTGAAATAAACAGAAAACAGCAAACAAAATGGTACGTTTTCATCCAATTTTGTCAATGATCTTTTAAATACAAATGGTCTAAATGAAAGATAGTTAAAAGACAGAGACTGTCAGGTTGGATTTTAAAAAGAGGAAGACTCAAACGTATTCTGTCTAGAAGAAATTCATTTAAAATATAAAGACATTAATATTAAGTTTTTAATACTTGTATTAAAATAAAAAAGGAGACATAAAAAGGAGTGAATCACAAACTATCAATATCAAAATTGGAAGGATCATCTTTACTAATCACAAACTATCAATATCAAAATTGGAAGAAGGATCATCTTTACTAATCCCCCAGATACTAAGAAAAGGAAGAAAATATTACAAATAAAGTTATGATGATAAATTCAACTACTGAAATGAGATATACCAATGTCTTGAAAGACACACAAACAACCAAAACTTGGAAAGAAATAGATAATCTAAATAGACCTATATACAAAGAAGAAATTAAATTAGTAGTGAAAAATCTTTTAAAAATAGGTCCAGATAGCTTCACTGGCATATTCAATCAAATATTTAAGAAAGAAATATTACCAAATCAGGATACATTTTCCAAAAAAAAATTTTTTTTAAAGAGAGCACTACTCAAGTTATTTTATGATGCCAGGTTTATCCTAATTCCAATACCAGACAAAGATATTACCAAGAAGGAGGAGGGGGAGAGAGAAACAAATGCATATGCTTAGTTTTTAAATATCTGGAAGACATAAAATATTAAAATTCTAAAAGGAAACATCTTCTAGAGATTTTCTAGGGAGAAAAATCTACCTGAACTGAGTTTGACAATGAGTTTATGGCTATGACACACCTTAAAAGGAAACAAAAGAAAGGTAAATTGGACTTTTTAAAAACAAAAGATTTTACTTTGTGAAAGACACTGTTAAGAGAATGAAAAAAACATGCTACACACTTGGAAAAAATATTTTCAAATCACATATCTAATAAAAGACATATGTTTTGTATATGTAAGATCTCTTAAACTCAACAACCCAATTAAAAGTGGGCAAAGATCTGAGCAGACACCTCACCAGATAATATATGAATGGCAAGCAAACACAGATTCCTAGATCTCATAGGAATCTCAGCATCATAGATACTGAACATCATTAGTCATTAGGGAGACACACGCTAAAACCACCCTCCTCCTTGGCAATCACGGGTCTATTCTTTATATCTGAAAGTCTATTTATAAGTTTTATTCTTTTTTTTGCATTGTTATTTTTTATTTTTTAATTTATTTTTAATGTAAATTTATTTATTTAATTGGAGGCTAATTACTTTACAATATTGTATTGATTTTGCCATACATTGACATGAATCTGCCACGGGTGTACATGTGTTCCCCATCCTGAACCCCCCTCCCACCTCCCTCCCCATCCCATCCCTCTGGGTCACCCCAGTGCACCAGCCCTGAGCATCCTGTATCATGCATCGAACATGGACTGGCGATTCGTTTTACATATGATATTATACATGTTTCAATGCCATTCTCCCAAATCATCCCCCCCTCCCTCTCCCACAGAGTCCAAAAGACTGTTCTATACATTTGTGTCTCTTTTGCTGATCTCACATACAGGATTATCGTTACCATCTTTCTAAATTCCACATATATGTGTTAGTATACTGTATTGGTGTTTTTCTTTCTGGTTTACTTCACTCTGTATAATAGGCTTCAGTTTCATCCACCTCATTAACTGCCCCAGATTGGAAACAATTCACATACGCATTAACAGGTGAATGGATTATCAAACAGTGGTGTATCTGTGAAAAGGAATAATACTATATTGGGCTTCCCTGTTAACTCAGATGGTAAAGAATCCACCTGCAATGCAGGAGACCCTGGTTCGATTCCTAGGTCGGGAAGATCCACTTGAAAGGGGTAAGCTACCCACTCCAGTATTCTTGGCCTTCCCCTGGCTCAGCTGATAAAGAATCTGCCTGCAATTCAGGAGACCTGGGTTCTATCCCTGGGTCAGGAAGATCCCCTGGAGAAGGGAAAGGCTACCCACTCCAGTAGTTTGGCCTGGAGAATTCCACGGACTGTATAGACCATGGAGTCGCAGAGTCAGACACAACTAAGTGACTTTCACTCACTCATATAAAGGAATGAGTGATCAATTCACACAAGAGTATGGATGACTCACATACATTTTGCTAAGTGGAAATAGCCAGAGTCAAGAGGCAATATACTGTGTGATTCCATTTATGCAACATTTTGTTTTTGTTTTTCTTGTTTTGTTTTTAATTTTTACTGGAGTATCAGATCAGATCAGTTGCTCAGTCGTGTCCAACTCTTTGCGACCCCAGGAATCAAAGCACACCAGGCCTCCCTGTTCATCACCAACTCCCAGAGTTCACTGAGACTCACGTCCATCGAGTCAGTGATGCCATCCAGCCATCTCATCCTCTGTCGTCCCCTTCTCCTCTTGCCCCCAATCCCTCCCAGCATCAGAGTCTTTTCCAATGAGTCAACTCTTCACATGAGGTGGCCAAAGTACTGGAGTTTCATTAGGAATGATTAGCATCATTCCTTCCAAAGAAATCCCAGAGCTGATCTCCTTCAGAATGGACAGGGTTCAGGATGGGGAACACATGTATACCTGTGGCGGATTCATTTTGATATTTGGCAAAACTAATACAATTATGTAAAGTTTAAAAAAAAAAAAAAAAAGAATGGACTGGTTGGATCTCCTTGCAGTCCAAGGGACTCTCAAGAGTCTTCTCCAACACCACAGTTCAAAAGCATCAATTCTTTGGTGCTCAGCCTTCTTCACAGTCCAACTCTCACATCCATACATGACCACAGGAAAAACCATAGCCTTGACTAGATGAACCTTTGTTGGCAAAGTAATGTCTCTGCTTTTGAATATGCTATCTAGGTTGGTCACAACTTTCCTTCCAAGGAGGAAGCGTCTTTTAATTTCATGGCTGCAGTCACCATCTGTAGTGATTTTGGAGCCCAGAAAAATAAAGTCTGACACTGTTTCCACATCTATTACCCATGAAGTGATGGGACCAGATGCCATGATCTTCGTTTTCTGAATGTTGAGCTTTAAGCCAACTTTTTCACTCTCCACTTTCACTTTCATCAAGAGGCTTTTTAGTTCCTCTTCACTTTCTGCCATAACAGTGGTGTCATCTGCATATCTGAGGTTATTGATATTTCTCCTGGCAATCCTGATTCCAGCTTGTGTTTCTTCCAGTCCAGCGTTTCTCATGATGTACTCTGTATATAAGTTAAATAAACAGGATGACAATATACAGCCTTGACATACTCCTTTTGCTATTTGGAACCAGTCTGTTGTTCCATGTCCAGTTCTAACCGTTGCTTCCTGACCTGCATACAAATTTCTCAAGAGGCAGATCAGGTGGTCTGGTATTCCCATCTCTTTCAGAATTTTCCACAGTTTATTGTTATCCACACAGTCAAAGGCTTTGACATAGTCAATAAAGCAGAAATAGATGTTTTTCTGGAACTCTCTTGCTTTTTCCATGATCCAGTGGATGTTGGCAATTTGATCTCTGGTTCCTCTGCCTTTTCTAAAACCAGCTTGAACATCAGGAATTCACGGTTCACATATTGCTGAAGCCTGGCTTGGAAAATTTTGAGCATTTATAGTTTGATTTAAAATTTGGTGTTAGTTGCTACTATACAGCAAATTGAATTGATTATACATATATCCCGGAGAAGACAATGGCACCCCATTCCAGTACTCTTGCCTGGAAAATCCCATGGATGGAGGAGCCTGAAAGGCTGCAGTCCATGGGGTCGCTGAAGGTTAGACATGACTGAGTGACCTCACTTTCACTTTTCACTCTCATTCATTGGAGAAGGAAATGGCAACCCACTCCAGTGTTCTTGCCTGGAGAATCCCAGGGACAAGGGAGCCTGGTGGGCTGCCGTCTACGGGGTCACACAGAGTTGGACACGACTGAAGTGGCTTAGCAGTAGCAGCATACATATATCCACTATTTAAAAAAAATTTTTTTCCCATATAGGTCATTACAGAGTATTGAGAAGAGTTCCCTGTGCTATACAGTAAGTTCTTATTGGTTATAGGAGCGTGCCATTTATGGGCTTCCCAACTGGCTTAGTGGTAAAGAATCTGCTTGCCAGTGCAGGAGACACAGGAGACTCGGGTTCAATCCCTGGGTCAGGAAGATCCCCTAGAGGAGGAAATGGCAACCCACTCCAGTATTCTTGCCTGGAGAATCCCATGGACAGAGGAGCCCGGTGGACTACAGTCCATGGGGTTTCAAAGAGTCGAACATGACCCAGAGGGATGGGATGGGGAGGGAGGTGGGAGGGGGGTTCAGGATGGGAAACACATGTACACCCGTGGTGGAATCATGTCAATGTATGACAAAACCAATACAATATTGTAAAGCAATTAGCCTCCAAAAAATAAATTAATAATAAAAAAAAAAACAGAGTTGAACATGACTTAGCAACTGAGCATACACACACACACACACACACACACACACAGTGTGCTATTTATACAACACTTTGGAAAAGTAAAAGCACAGAGTGGAAAAGAGACCAGTGATGGCTCAGATTTGGGGCTGGGGTAGGAACTAAGTCCAAGAGAATAGGTCATTAGCATAGCCTCAAGTACCTCTCCCCAAAGTGTTTATTAATTCCTGGAGTGGGTTGAACATATGTCCACACTTTCTTTAATATTCCTCCTTCCAGGAGATGGAGCTTAATTCTCTCCCTTGAGAATGGGCTGGTTTCAGCAATTCACTTCTAATGAACAGAGCTTGGAAAGGGAAAAATGGTCACTTTTACAGCAGAGAAATCTAGGAGACCAGACTTGTAAGATGTTACAAGTGATCAAGATTCCCATCATTCATAACAAGTCATGCCAATAGCAGGTACCCCTGCATGGTGTGAGGCAACCCGCCTCTGGGGTTGCCTTCTCTCAAATCCATAGCCTGGATGCGAACATGAGAAAACATCAGACAAATGCAAATTGAGAGACATTCTAGGTGGCATCTGGCTGATACTGGCCAGGATTCTTGGCCTTCCCCTATCAATAGGCCAGGCAGGAAATTCAGGTAAGGTTTTATCGGGGCCCCTGCTGCAGTAGTGGGGAGTGAGAACAAGTAACAGGGCCCCATACTTGCTCATTCCCCGAGGGTGGCGGGGGGTGAGTTGGTTCCTTACATGGGGTGAAGATAGGGGTGTAAACCAGGGTCAGGCTGGAGGGGGGCTTAGTGGTTAACCCACCCTTTAGCTGGTGTTGAGTGCAGAAGGCTTGCATAGTACCCAGTTTTTCTCCTGATTCTTCAAAAGTGGCAACTGGCAGGGGTGTGGAGAGGTCTTGATCTTTGCACCTTGTCCATAATGTGCCCCAACTGTGCACACACATGATTATTTTTATTCCCTTATAATTTCTTTGCATTTTATTGCTCAATGAGACACTTGTCCAGGTGCAAGCTCTGCAGCCAAGAGTCCCAGGTCCCAGCCTGTCTCATGACCAGTGCTCTTCAAACATTTCTAGGTCAAGAGAGACAAAGAAAGATGGAGAGGTTGTCACAGATAGGAGGGGACATGGGGACCTGGGAGACTAAACACCATGCTTACATCCATCCTGGTTCTGACCAGGAACAGGGGGTACTGAAGGATGTCTGGAGTTGAGTTATCCATATGGCATTAATGGTTCTCATTTCTTTGTTTTGATAAATGCCTGTGGTTTTGTATTTTCCAGTAGTCATGTATGGATGTGAGAGTTGGACTATAAAGAAAGCTGAGTGCCAAAGAATTGATGCTTTTGAACTGTGGTGTTGGAGAAGACTCTTGAGAGTCCCTTGGACTGCAAGGAGATAACCACTCCATCCTAAAGGAGATCAGACCTGGGTATTCACTGGAAGGACTGATGTTGAAGCTGAAACTCCAATACTTTGGCCATGTGATACAAAGAGTTGACTTATTTGAAAAGACCCTGATGCTGGGAAAGATTGAGGGCAGGAAGAGAAGGGGACAACAGAGGATGAGATGGTTGGAAGGCATCACTGACTCAATGGACAAGAGTTTGGGTAAACTCCGGGAGTTGGTGATGGACAGGGAGGCCTGGTGTGCTGCGGTTCATGGGGTCTCAAAGAGTCGGACATGACTGAGCAACTGAACTGAACTGTGGTTTTGTAAGAGATCTCTGTTAAGTGATGCTGGGCGACAGATGGGGTGGGGAGTGGGGTGCTCTCTGGACTCTCTTTGCAACTCTTCCACAAATCTAAATTATCCCAATATAAATCCTTCAAAAACTTACAAAAACTGGGCTCAGCACAGTAGAGCAGGCTGGGCGTTTCCCATTTACCACTTGGGGTATTGAGCGGGCCAGGGAAATGAAGGAGAGGAGATCAGGCAGAAGTTTCCAGTCCTCACAAAAGTCAGCATTTGAAGAAACTTGGGACTCCCTCCCAAGACCTTCAGACACCATCCTCTGTCAGCACCCAGGCAGCCCAGATGCAGAAAGGCCATCATCTTGGGCAGTGTGGCAAGCTAGAAACTTCTACATGAGGAGGTAGACACCTTGCTTCTCAGAGTGTGGTCCAGGGGCCAGCAGGCTGGGCATTACCTGAGAGCATGTTGGAAATGCAGGGCCCCAGGCCTTGCCCCAAGCCTACTGCACCAGAGTCTGAATTTCAACAAGACTGCCAGCTCCTCCTCTGCCCCTCCGTGGGGGTGTCCACTCCTCCCGTCCTCCATCAGGCCATCCCCAGGGGTTGTCTCTTGTCCTGGATCAGTCTTCCAGCCACACTTAGTCTATTTTATTCCTTACAAGACCGAGCTTTTTCTGGCTAGGTCACTTGGACCAGAAATAGTGCTCAGACACACATTTACAAACACACACAGACTTACAGTCATGCACACGTGGATTCAGGCTACTCACACACAGACCACACACACACACATTCCCTCACTCACATCCTACATGCACCCTCAGCTTTATCTCTTGCTGGCTTCTTCGTATGTCTGCTGCTTGTGGCCGTCACTGTGGTCCCAGCTCTGGGAGGGACCTTTGGCTCCATGTCTCTCACCATCTGTTTGCCCGGCACCCAGCATAGAGTCTGGCATGATACAGAGACTCAACAAATGTTTGTGTCTGAAGAGGAAAGAGAGAGGACCCAGGTTCAAGGGAAAGGGCAGGACATAGAGATAAGAGAATGCAGAGGAGAAAAGGTCGGTCTTTGCTGACCATGCAATTCATCTCTGCATCCTGATACTCCTCTCTCACACATGGGTCCATAGGTCCCCTGCAGCCAGCCTTATTAGATGAAACTCCACAGCTCTGATTTAAGACACAGAATATGCACCTGCCTTCCTACAAGTTACGGACTCGGTAACCAGCCGACCCGGGTTCTGCTCACGAGTTAAGACTGTGTTTCCATGGTGACCCTCTGGTAATTAACTCCTTGGAAGGTATCCAAGGCAGACCAGCATTATCCAGAATTGGGCACCACTGGGGGTCCATCCCGCCCAGGGCTACCCGTGGTAGAAAATTAACCTGCATGTTCAGGTTGGGGGAGGGACATTTGTTCCCCGATGAATGTCATCAACACTTCCTCCTGTATTTTGCAGGAGAACAGCTGGTCCAATTGTTCCTGGGAGCTTTATCAATGGACTCAGGTCTTGGAGACAGACCCAGAGAGAAGTGTGGGATGAGCCATTTCTAAATTTTCATCACTGTTGGAATGATTTGATGATGACCAGCAGTTTCTTCTGCTTCCCTGGTAGCTAAGTGGTAAAGAACCCACCTGCCAATGCAGGAGACATGCATTTAATTCCTGGGTCAGGAAGATCCCCTGGGGAAGGAAATGACAACCCACTCCAGTATTCTTGCCTGGAGAATTTCGTGGACAGAGGAGCCTGGCAGGCTATAGTCCATGGGATCACATAGAGTCAGACATGATTGAGCACCCAAGTGTGCACACACACACACACACACATACACAGCAGCTCCTTCTAACAGGCTGTTGAAAGAAATGGGAGAGCTGGGTGGAAGACTGAAGACCGACATTTTTGTATCATGTGTTGTTGGATGGATGTTTCTTGCCAACATTTTGAAATTCTTTGTTTAGCTTCTTTATGCTCAAGGCAAAACATGAGAGACAATGATAGCGCATCATTGAAACAATGGTGATAAATCCTAAATAGCTGTAATTACCCTGTGGCTTGAAAAGAGACTTGCACACAATTAATATTGAAATTTGGCAACTGCAAGATCTAAAGAAACATATAATTTATCAAGTAAGGAAATTTTAGGGGCGGCTATCACATAGCCCGGGCCATCACGTAGTCTTCAGAAAGGAAGTAGAACCCCACTGCAAAGGAGATCCACAGAGCAAGGATTTTAAGCAGTGGTGCCCACAGCTCGCATTGCCTTTTCCTACCTTTCTAACCCCAGTTCCAGTGCCACGCTGAAAAGAATTCTGAAGCATCGGCTGGGAATGTGTGTGCTCGAGGAAACAGACCTGCTTGCAGCACAGACTGTCAAGCTGTTGCTGTCACACGCACCACAAGACAAGGAGATTCAGTTCTCCCCAAGATCTGGTACAGACTGTTTTGATCTGGAGGGAAATTTCGGCTGCATTCCAGCACTTTGAGCAAGGTAATGGACACAGAGGAAGCAGCGGGCAGAATCCGGGCTCTGGCATCAGTGTAAGCCACACTCACCTGCTCTGCACCCTTCGGGGGGCACCTGGGAGTTAGGTATGTGGCTTCATCTCCTCCATCCTTCCATGCTTCCACTGATTTGCTTTGATTCTTAAGTTTTGTGAACTTTCTGAGCCCTGATCTCATCCCTGTAACACCCACCTCCTAGGGTTGAAGATAAAATGAGGTTAGCAAAACTCCCAGCACATAGTAGGCACTCAATAAAAACTGGCTCTGATATCTGCAGAACCGCTGGGCACCTTGATCCCAGATCTCATCAGGCATTCAGGTCCTTCTGGGTGAAACATAAATAAAAGCAACAGTTCACCCTGAACCCACATGGTAAGCATTCAATGGGACTTGAGTTTCCATCACCAAATTGGAGAATGCCCTAGCCATTCAAACCACCTGGGATCCTGTTCCTGAGTTTAGTTCAGTTCAGTTCAGTCGCTCAGTCAAGTCTGACTCTTTGAGACCCCATGAATCACAGCATGCCAGGCCTCCCTGTCCATCACCAACTCCCGGAGTCCACCCAAACCCATGTCCATTGAGTCAGTGATGCCATCCAACCATCTCATCCTCTGTTGTCCCCTTCTCCTCCTACCCTCAATCTTTCCCAGCATCAGGGTCTTTTCAAATGAGTCAGCTCTTCGCATCAGGTGGCCAAAGTATTGGAGTTTCAGCTTCAACATCAGTCCTTCCAATGTACAACACCCAGAACTGATCTCCTTTAGGATGGAGTGGTTATCTCCTTGCAGTCCAAGGGACTCTCAAGAGTCTTCTCCAACACCACAGTTCAAAAGCATCAATTCTTTGGCACTCAGCTTTCTTTATAGTCCAACTCTCACATCCATACATGACTACTGGAAAAACCATAGCCTTGACTAGACGGACTTTGTTGACAAAGTAATGTCTCTGCTTTTTACTATGCTGTCTAGGTTGGTCATAACTTTCCTTCCAAGGAGTAAGTGTCTTTTAATTTCATGGCTGCAATCACCATCGGCAGTGATTTTGGAGACCAAAAAAAATAAAGTCAGCCATTGTTTCCACTGTTTCCCCATCTATTTGCCATAAAGTGATGCGACCAGATGCCATGATCTTCGTTTTCTGAATGTTGAGCTTTAAGCCAACTTTTTCACTCTCCTCTTTTACTTTCATCAAGAGGCTCTTTAGTTTTTCTTCACTTTCTGCCATAAGAGTGGTGTCATCTGCATATCTGAGGTTATTGGTATTTCTCCCAGCAATCTTGATTCCAGATTGTGCTTCCTCCAGCCCAGCGTTTCTCATGATGTTCTCTGCATATAAGTTAAATAAGCAGGGTGACAATATACAGCCTTGACACACTCCTTTTGCTATTTGGAACCAGTCTGTTGTTCCATGTCCAGTTCTAACTGTTGCTTCCTGACCTGCATACAGGTTTCTCAGGAGGCAGGTCAGGTGGTCTGGCATTCCCATCTCTTTCAGAATTTTCCACAGTTTATTGTGATCCACATAGTCAAAGGCTTTGGCATAGTCAATAAGGCAGAAATAGATGTTTTTCTGGAACTCTCTTGCTTTTTCAATGATCCAGTGGATGTTGGCTGAGATTAGCATGCAAATAGAACGCAGGAGTACCCAGGTACACACACACTTGGACTTACATACCTTTAGGAAAATTAATTTCCCTGAGTTTGTTATTTCATCAGAAGGATGGAGAGGGAAGTCCCAGCTGGGCGGTTCTGAGGCCTTCCCCCAGGTCAGGCTGTCCAGGATCCTCCCCCGGGGCAGACTGTCTGGGGCCCTCCCTGGGTCAGAGTGTCCGGGGTCCTCACTGAGTCTTCTGTGTCTGCAGCACCTGGTGACCCAGCGCATCCTGCTCCTCTCTGGTCCTCTATCTCCTCGATACAAATTATTCCAGTAGGAAACAACGCCCTCTCCCCCCCATCAAAAGCAGCTGTTTTATTTCTGATTGACTCTCTTTTGAGCAAATCCTCCGGAATCAAGTTGCTTGAAGGGTAATTGTTCCCAACAAATACGTTTTTTCCTCTGTGCAGCTGTGGTTATTCAATCTGTTTCACCATTTATTGACGGGCGTATTTATTGCTTGACTTTTTTCCCCTCCATTTATTGTGGTTCTGTGTTGTTCTCTTAGTTTTGGGGGATTATGTTCTATGGGTTTTAGATGGGCTTTATGTCTTGCTTCACTGTATTCCAACTACATGTGTACCTGCATGCTCAGTTCTGTCCGACTCTGTGACCCCATGAACTGCTGCCCGCCAGGCTCCTCTGTCCGTGGAATTCTCCAGGCAAAAATACTGGAGTGGGTTGCCATCAACCCACTCCAGGGAATCTTTCTGACTCAGGGATCTTTCTGACTCAAGATCTTTCTGACCCATGTTCCTGTGTCTCCTGTACTGCAGGCGGATCCTTTACCGCTGAACCATCAGGGAAGCTGGCAGAGTATAAGAAATGTTCATTTTTTAATTAAACTACTTTAAAATCAAGTATCTCAATACAACATTCTAAAATTTTGACATGAGTTCATTAACCGGCAACATCTATTTTTCAAGGAATACGAAGCTTATGGAAGCTGGGATGTGAGAGACTGACTGTGGGGAAAACTGGGTCTTGTTCTGATGGGCAGGGCCATGCTCAGTAATCTTTAATCCAATTTTCTGTTGATTGGGTGCGACAGTGTTCCCTGCCTGTTGTTTGACCTGAGACCAAACTATGGAGATCAAACCAGTCAATCCTAAAGGAAATCAGTCTTGAATATTCAATGGAAGGACTGGTGCTGAAGCTCCAATACTTTGGCCACCTGTTGCCAAGAACTGACTCATTGGGAAATACCCTGATGCTGGGAAAGATTGAAGGCAGGAGAAGAAGGGGACAACAGAGGATGAGATGGTTGGATGACATTACTGACTCAATGGACATGAGTTTGAGCAAGCTCTAGGAGTTGGTGATGGAGAGGGAAGTCTTGTGTGCTGCAGTCCATGGGGTCCCAAAGAGTTAGACACAACTGAGCAACTGAACTGAATGTTTCAGGAGAAACTAACCAGTCTTGAATATTCAAAAATCACCTTTACAAATTCTGGAAACATGTCAGTCAGTTACATGAAATCCCCCATAAGGATTAGATTTCGTACACACATGCTTATTTTATCCATCACAAAAATGTCTAGGAAGTAGCCATTGGCCTCCTGAAACTGTTCAGAACAAAAGTCCCATAATCTCAGCTGACTGGTAACAGCTCCTGGGGTTTCCTCCAGACCCTCGACTTCTAGAGCATCCTTGTAGGGGAACAGCATCCTCTGAAGGGAAGAGTTCACCACAAGGAGCCAGGCCATGTGTCCTGGAATCAGGACTGGATTGAAGGGATAAAGTGGAAAGTGGGTACCAGGATACCCAGATGGGAAAGCATTGACAGTCTTCCTGAGCACCTAGACTGCTGACTCCCTGTCCCCAGCAGGGTTATTTTGGACGTACCAAACCATCAGCTCCCTCGCCACAGTCCTGTCTTGGAGAATCTGCTGCCACTCAACCCCAAAGGGCCACCTACACAACACTGAACCCTCACTCCCACCACTGGTGACAGGACCAGGAAGGAGTCAGAAAGCAGTGCTTGTGTGGGTAAGGCGATGCTGAGTGGCCAAAGAGACAGAGGGTTGGGGGGCACAGAAACAAGCAAAGAGAAGAAGAGAGGCAGAACAGAAAGGAAAGATGATGGACCCTTGAGAGACAGAGGAAGTGGCCACGTGTCCTGAACTCCCGGGTTCTGCCTCAAGCCTGGGCCCAGCTTCACATCACTTACTTGGTTCTTGTGGTTCACCACAAGCACTTGTGTGTGTGTGTAGCTCAGTCGGTAAAGAATCTGCCTGCAATGCAGGAGACCTGGGTTCGATTCCTGGGTCGGGAAGATCCCCTGGAGAAGGACATGGCAATCCACTCCAGGATCCTTGCCTGGAAAATCCCATGGACAGAGGAGCCTGGTGGGCTACAGTCCATAGGGTCGCAAGAGTCGGACACAGCTTAGCAACTAAACCACCACCACCACCTTCCTCTGAGTCAGCAAAGCTCAAGGTCCAATACCCATGTCTTGTGCCCAGGACACAGCTCCAGGCCTGGCACCAAGGGGCTCCCAGAATAAACAAATGATGAGCTTGGGGTCCAGAAAGAAGTGACAGGTCAACTAAGAACCCACAGCATAAGGGTCAATGCACAAGTAAGAATTACTGCTGCAATTTCAATGAAACATGTAGGTAAATATATCAGAGGCAAAAATTCCTTTCTTTAACCTTAGAATAAAAAGTGTTTGATAGTGGTGTGATTATTAAATTGTGAATTCATGTTTTAAACAATAAGTACCTTCCCCCTGGGATTTATGTGGGATGCTGTGATCTGCCCAGGTTTTGATCCAGATACTAGTCTTCTGTAAGAGGAATAGAGCTCTTCAAAGAGCCATTGATCTGATGTCCTGCAGGAGAATAAAGTCAAGATGGTCCTGGAACATCTTCTTGCCTGAGAGCAAGAATTCTTTCCAAAATGTTTGGGGAAAGTACTAAAAGGACAAAGGAAGCCAGTCCAACAATCCGTGTGTCCAGTGGACACGCTGTGACAACAGGACCATGCGAAAGAAAGGTAATGATGAAGAACTAAGTCAATTCAGTGAAAAGCGAGGGGTCCATTTGTTGTTGTTTAGTACTGGCTCTCTGCAATCCCACAGACTGTAGCCTTCCAGGCCCTTCTGTCCATGGGATTTCCCAGGCAAGAGTACTAGAGCGGGTTGCCATTTCCTTCTCCAGGGGATTTTACTGACCCAGGGATCGAATCGGCATCTCCTGCGTTGGAAGGCAGATTCTTTACCACTGAGCCACCAAGGAAGCCCCGTAGGTCCACGCTGACACCCAAAATGGTGCAAGTTAGTATAAAGTTTGCAAAGCGTCCAGAAAAGGTTAATGGGGGTTGAAGATATGTCAGTGCCAGATTGTAACCCCACAGGTTCAGTTCAGTGCAGTTGCTCAGTCATATCTGACTCTTTGGGACCCCATGGACTGCAGCATGCCAGACTTCCCTGTCCATCACCAACTCCCGCAGCTTGCTCAAACTCATGTCCGTTGAGTCAGTGAAGCCATCCAAGCCTCTCATCCTCTGTCATCCCCTTCTCATCCTGCCTTCAATCTTTCCCCATCCTCTGTCATCCCCTTCTCATCCTGCCTTCAATCTTTTCCCACAGGTTACTTGCTGGTTAATAGAGGAAAATATAAATACACAATGGAGGGATCTGGAAGCCCCCTCTTTATGCCAACATGAAACTTACTGTCGTTCATGATAAAGCAGCCCAACATGCATGTGTCCCCAACAAGACCCCTCGTATGAACAAATCTGCAGTCAGTCAGTCCCCCACTCAGACTTCTCAATTACATGAGCCGATAATCTCCCCGAATGGTTTGCACCAGTTTGAGTTGGATTTTTAGTACAGATCAGATAAGAAGCAGCAAGTAACCTAGAGCCAAAGGCACAATTTTGGGAGTCCTTGGGAAAGCTCCTCCTCCCTTCCTCCTGGTTAAGGAAGAGAACTCAGAGATCCTAAGCGTCCTGGTATTGTGACTACAACCCGCCTGACGGAGTTAGAGCGTCCGTGCCTTTACGAATCACCGAGAAGCTTCCCTCTGCCACCTCCACCCCACTCAGCTTCACCCACAGAGTAGGAAGCCAGGTTGGAGTGCAGTGTTGTGGTCTGGCAGGATTGCACAGAAAGGCACGCTGTTCATCACTGAGTCTTCCTTCTATTCAGACTGAGCTTCCAGACAGATTTCTCATTCTCTGAAATCCTTCTGGGTACCTCGGGGATCTCAGGGTCTAAATTCTAAAGACATTTCTTTCTAACTCCCATTAACTCTGCTTCTCAGGGTGTCCCTTCACCTCCTAGATCTTAAAACTGCTGGCAGAAAGCGATGCCTCCTTTGGAATGGAATGGTTTTGCAGGGCCAGTAATATCTATAATTATCCTGACCACATCTGTGATGAATTTCACTGGCCTTCCATGGGAATTGTTAGTGGAAATCATGGTATCACATTTCTCAGCAATGAAAAGGTTTTCTCTCTATGAGGGGCTTAGGAGGCAGCAGTCTCCTCATTATTTCATTAACCTCCCGAAATATGTCCAGGCGTGTGATGCTGAACTTGGCGTGACAGGACAGGTGCGCTGGCACTGAGGCTTTGCTGCCTTGGTTTCTCCTCGCACCTTTTTTTTTTTCTCCTGATGCTGAAGCTCCATTCTCAATGTTCCTCAAAAGCCGAGTTTTTAACAAAGACTTCTTTCCACAGTCTCCACAGTATTCAAAGAATCGAGACATACATGTCAAATATTTTAAGTCATTTACAAAAGTATTGAGATTTCCTAACGTTAAATGAGCAGAGTGAGGCCGTGGATGGCAAAATTACCAGTTGCCGGCGGTAATTCAGCGGTTGTCTGTCACCCACTCGAGACACAGTGGAGAGGAGGCCGGGCTGATTCAGCGACTCAGTGGATGCATCCGAAAACACCACTTAGAACTTAGTATTTATTTTCCATAGAAAAGAATAACGGCACTGTTTCCTGCTGGGAAATTTACTACGCCTCTCTTCTGTTTAATCAATAATACCTTATGGGTGCTGCAAAATTATATTCACTTAAAGATCAAACAGTCATTTTCATTTGTCCTGACAGAAAAGTGTAAATTGCGATTGGATCTACAGAGCCCAGGTTCAGTCAGGGTTTTGTTAGAATAACCACAGCCACCACCACACCCACTTTTGCTCAAACTCACCAGGTTCCTGCCTGGTGCTAATTCTCTGGTCAGGCCACGCCCCTCGCTGGGAAGCCGCTCCTGGCCAAACCCTCCTTTTCCCTGGAGGTCCAATTTTAGTTCTCTCTTTCCATGGATTTCCTTCCCGACTTGTCTACACTGACATGGACCCCCTTGGTAGGTGGATTAATCTCAAAAATCCATGCCCTTGCTTTGTAGCTTTCTAGCTTCTCAAACTGCAGACGCTTAAAAGATGCTTGCTCCTTGGAAGAAAAGATATGACAAATCTAGACAGTGAGAAAGTAGAGACATCACTTTGCTGACAAAGGTCCATATAGTCAAAGCTATGGTTTTTCCAGTATTCAAGTACGAATGCGAGAGTTGGACTATAAAGAAAGCTGAGCACTAAAGAATTGATGCTTTTGAACTGTGGTGTTGGATAAGACTCTCGAGAGTCCCTTGGACTGCAAGGAGATCAAACTAGTCAATCTTAAAAGAAATCAACCCTGATTGTTCATTGGAAGGACTGATGCTGAAGCTGAAACTCCAATACTTTGGCCACCTGATGCAAAGAGCTGACTCATTAGAAAAGACCTTGATTCTGGGAAAGATTGAGGGCAAGAGGAGAATGGGTCAAAAGAGGACGAAATGGTTGGATGGCATCATCCACTCCACGGACATGAGTTTGAGCAAACTCAGGGAGATGGTAAAGGACAGAGAAGCATGGCATATTTACCTCCACACAATCCCTTCACCCTGTGTCTGCAGCTAATTTACCCTGTGAGAAGACACTCAGAGAGGGGAAGGGCTCCTACGGTCCCTAATGTCTCCATCATCCCAAACTGCATGTTCCGAAGGATTCTCTTCTTGTCTAAGGTAGGAAAGTCTGTTTGTTGTTTGCTCCCAAATCTGCCAATTATTCCCCAAGTCCTTTTGTTTGCGTAGGGACCTAGACTTTTGAAATACAAAACCCAGGAACAGACTCTCTGTTTCTGTACATTCTGATGTCACTATCCTCCTTTCAGTCAAGAACCACAGACTACAGTAATAAGTGCTTGTTGATTTTGACGCAAGATAACATTTTGGAGAGGAATGAAAGAAGCAGTTTGTGTTTGTTTATTTGTTCACAGAGCTTATTATTTGGCTCAACAACAGTAACATAACAAATAAAAAAGCAGCTAATTAGTTTAATTAGACAAATTTCACTGACACTAATCTCCCAATCTCAAATGGAGACTTTTATTGAGTTTTGTTTTGTTTTGTTTTGTTTGCCACGGTTTTAGTAGAAGTCTCTATAATACAATTGGTGTTTGGTTTGTTGCTCTGTTTCGCTTGTCCATCTCAAAGTCACTCAACAATGACAACAGAGCTCTTGACAGATAAATCTTCAGTTCATTGAAAGTTGAAAAAAGGAGAAAATGCAGTGATGCAGAGCAAGGAAAAGAGCAAACCATCCCTGCATGACCATTTTTGATCCATTCAGCCTGGGTTATGTTATCAGCCTTGGTTTCACTTCAGAATAAACCGAGGAAATTCACAAAAAGAGCATCTTGGAGGTTCCCAATTGGGAGTTCCCCTTGAATATTCAGCTGAGTACTGTAATAACATACAGGTAAGGGACTTACCTGTGGCTAAGGAGAGAACTACCTGAAAGGATGGAGGGAACCTTGGCAGGTGTCCACCTGGGGCCAAGAATATTAGCTCTATCCCCCAGCCAAGTTGAAGAAACTCAGGATTCATTGGGTGTTTAACAAAGTGTTCAGAAACCTTTGCATCAATAGAAGTAAAAAAATTAGCCCTAGACCGAGAAGAGCTCTGAAGCCATCTTAGACATCATTAAAGATTCAAAAGGACTAAACAGTCTCCAAGTAACTCAATTGCACTATAAGAAAAGAATACTTAAAAATATTAATAAGAGGCTGTGGGGACATTCTCAGGCTAGATCTTGCTGGCCCCAGGTCATTCTTCTGGGTAGGAATCAGCCTCTTCTCTGGTCCAGACTTCCACAGGTGGGGTTTGAAGCAATTCCATCAGCTATGGCCGGGGTGGCCCATTCATCAGAAATGTTCCAACCCCCCCCAGGAATCTTCTTGGCACAAGCACAAGGTTCTAGCTAATTTTAAATGTAATTAAAATATTTTCTTCCTTTAAAACTAAAATAGATTTTTTTAAAGAATATAAAAATATGCAGCTCTTAATAAAAACACACAAGTGTGACATGTAAACAAAGATTAACAGACTTGCAAAAAGGCAGCAAAACATTACCCATAATGAGAATAATTCATTAAAACCAGTCTAGAACTGATGTTAGAATTAGCAAAGAAAGATGGACATTAGTATGATTATTATAACTGTATTCCATAGGATCAAAACACTATAGAGAGATATGTAAAATATAAAGAGACCCTAGAAGCTTTTGAAAATACTACCCCCACACAATTAAATCAAAATATCCAGGAATACATGTATGAGAGTATTTTTTTAAAGCCACTCCGGTGAGTTGAGTTGAGAAGCACCACACTGATAAAAATATAACAGGACCAAAAGGCTCCTAGCTTTGAAGAACCTCTTATTTGCCTTCAAGAAGCCACAGAACACTTCCCAGTTACTGATCACTGAGGAAGATTCCTCTAAAAGAGATCGGAAGACTCATGGCCAGTGTGTATCCTCCCCACAAAGCCCCCGACACATCATAAGAGGAATACTTCCTATCATGACATTTTCCTATCACAGCAAAATTAAACATAAAACCAAAGAACAAATCACAGGTTCTGGGAAAGCATGTGCAATGGCTGTGACCTGTTTCTGTAATGCCCGTACGTTTAGCAATTTCTGTAACACCTGACATAAATCTTCAGGTTTCAAAACATCCATAGGTTCAGTCTCTCTTCATTTCTTGCTCACTCCAGAGCACTTAGCAGACTCAGAGCTGTGTTTCTACCAGACATTAAAGAAACACTTGCTGGGGACTTCCCTGGGAGTCCAGTGGTTAAGCATCCACCTTTCAAAGCAAGGGACGGGGTTCAATCTCTGGTTAGGGAACTAAGATCCCATATGCCACGGGGCACCTAAGCCTAAGCTACAGCTACTGAGCCCAGGCCCTCATACCACAACTAGAGAAGCCTGTACACCACAACAAAAAGTCCATGGGCTGCAACTAAGAACTGATGCAGCCAAATGAATAATAAATAAAAAATAAATTTTTTTAAAAACGAAAGGAACACTTGTTGAATTGATTTAAATGGGGTCCTGTAATACGTGGAGAATTTTATTGTAAACTGAGCTATCTTCAATTACCACCACATATACACACAGAATTACAGGCCGTGATGGGTGTTTAGACAATCGGTACTCTGTGTAGAACTATAAAACATTGGGTGCCTGGGAATGGGCTCCATGTGGGTAGTTTTTAGAAACACCCCACATGGTTTCAGGAAGCCGCTGAAGTTGCACAAGTGGGAGCATGTGGGTGAATTTTGGTACTGCAGTTATGGATGCTGAATAACACTGAACGCATTCATTCCTTTGACAACTCAGGCAGACATTCTGAGTTTTTTTTTAATACTCAGTTCAGTATTAGTAAGCCTTAAAGGTGAAGGTGTGAGCTGATGAGTCATGTCCAGCTCTTTGCAACCCCATAGACTGTAGCCCGCCAGGCTCCCCTCCCTGTCCATGGGAATCTCCAGGCAAGAATACTGGAGTGGTTGTCATTCCTTCTCCAGGGGATCTTCCCGACCCAGGGATTGAACTCGTATCTCCTGCATTGCAGGCAGCTTCTGTGCCGATTCTTTACCATCTGAGCCTTATTGTTGTTGTTTTAGTTGAAACATATTTGACACATACTGCTATGTACATGTAAGGTGTCCGTGTTAATTTGATCACATACATTGTATTATAATTGTCATTGTAGTGATAATTAACTCCTCTATCAAGTCCCATAATTATCATCTGTTTAGTGGTAAGAATAATTAAGATCTAAGTTTGATGATTCTGATGCAATATTGTTGTCTGTATTCACTATACTGTGCCTTGGATCTCTAGGACTGGTTTACCTCTCCTTTCAAATTTGTGCCCTGACACAAAATCTATCCTATTGCTCATCTTGTCCCTAGTAGCCACCACTTTACTCTGCTTTTATGAGTTTGGCTCTTTCAGACTCAACTTTAAGTGATGTCATACAGTATTTGTCTTTTTCTGTCTGACTTGTGTCCAAGTTTCACCCATATTACAGCATATTGCAGGATGTTCTTCTTTCTCATGACTGGGTAATACTCCTCTGTGTGTATGTGGATTACATCTCCTTTATCCACTCATCTGTTGGTGGACACAGGACATCTCTATATTTTGGCTATTGTAAATAAGGCAGCAATTAAAGAACCTGCCTGACAATGCTGGAGTCCCCAGAGATGTAGGTTCAATTCCTGGATCAGGAAGATCCCCTGGAGTAAGATGGCAACCTACTTCAATATTCTTGCCTGGAGAATCTCATGAACAGAGGAGCCTGGTGGGCTGCAGTCCATGGCGTCGCAAAGAATCAGACATGACTCAGCATGCACACACACAAACATCAGAGTGCATGTATCTCTTTGATATTCTATTTTCATTTTTTTTGGATATATACCCAGAAGTAGGATTGATAGAATATATGGTAGTTCTATTTTTAATTTCTAAGGAAACTCCATGCTATTTTCCACAGTGGCTGAACCAATTTACTTTCCCACCCACAGTTCACAAGGGTTCCCTTTTCTCTGCTTTCTCACCGACTCTCACTATATTTTGTATTCTTAACTCTTGTTAACGTGTTCCTTTGACATACAGATCTCCAACCCAGAGCCTGGGAAGACAGTGGTATCTTTTTCAAATTCAATTATGTTCTTCTGGTTCACTCAGATTCCCAGTGGCTTGAAAGAGGCAGAGCTAAGATTCAAGTCTTGCCATGTCTGGCATCAAAGATATGATTCTACACAGTTTTTAAAGATGTAAAAAGTGATATAATGCCATAACTTATGGATTATATATTGTGTAGCCTGAAGAATTAAAGGATTGATTGATTTCTTTAAAGAATTAAGGGAAATCATAAAAGAAACATATTTGAGGTGAATCTTGATGATGCAGTCTTTCTGTGTGCAGGGACATATATTTAAAGCAGAAAGATCAGGAAGCAAAATTTCAAAGGATGTTTCAGGAAAAACTTGGTAGGCAGGAATCCAGAGTAGAGATAGATAAGTGATGGAGCTATCAAAAAATGGTGACAAGCAATTGGCTTCTCCTGTAGAAAAAAAGTACACCTCTGATTCATATCATCAGATCAGATCAGATCAGTCGCTCAGTCGTGTCTGACTCTTTGCGACCCCATGAATCGCAGCACGCCAGGCCTCCCTGTCCATCACCAACTCCCAGAGTTCACTCAGACTCACGTCCATCGAGTCAGTGATGCCATCCTGCCATCTCATCCTCTGTCGTCCCCTTCTCCTCTTGCCCCCAATCCCTCCCAGCATCAGAGTCTTTTCCAATGAGTCAACTCTTGGCATGAAGTGGCCAAAGTATTGGAGTTTCAGCTTTAGCATCATTCCTTCCAAAGAAATCCCAGGGCTGATCTCCTTCAGAATGGGCTGGTTGGATCTCCTTGCAGTCCAAGGGACTCCCAAGAGTCTTCTCCAACACCACAGTTCAAAAGCATCAATTCTTCGGCACTCAGCCTTCTTCACAGTCCAACTCTCACATCCATACGTGACCACAGGAAAAACCATAGCCTTGACTAGACGAACCTTTGTTGGCAAAGTAATGTCTCTGCTTTTGAATATGCTATCTAGGTTGGTCATAACTTTCCTTCCAAGGAGTAAGCGTCTTTTAATTTCATGGCTGCAGTCACCATCTGTAGTGATTTTGGAGCCCAGAAAAATAAAGTCTGACACTGTTTCCACATCTATTACCCATGAAGTGATGGGACCAGATGCCATGATCTTCGTTTTCTGAATGTTGAGCTTTAAGCCAACTTTTTCACTCTCCACTTTCACTTTCATCAAGAGGCTTTTTAGTTCCTCTTCACTTTCTGCCATAACAGTGGTGTCATCTGCATATCTGAGGTTATTGATATTTCTCCCAGCAATCTTGATTCCAGCTTGTGTTTCTTCCAGTCCAGCGTTTCTCATGATGTACTCTGCATATAAGTTAAATAAACAGGGTGACAATATACAGCCTTGACGAACTCCTTTTCCTATTTGGAACAAGTCTGTTGTTCCATGTCCAGTTCTAACTGTTGCTTCCTGACCTGCATACAGATTTCTTAAGAGGCAGATCAGGTGGTCTGGCATTCCCATCTCTTTCAGAATTTTCCACAGTTTATTGTGATCCACACAGTCAAAGGCTTTGGCATAGTCAATAAAGCAGAAATAGATGTTTTTCTGGAGGTCTCTTGCTTTTTCCATGATCCAGCGGATGTTGGCACTTTGATCTCTGGTTCCTCTGCCTTTTCTAAAACCAGCTTGAACATCAGGAAGTTCACGGTTCACGTATTACTGAAGCCTGGCTTGGAGAATTTTGAGCATTGCTTTACTAGCATGTGAGATGAGTGCAATTGTGTGGTAGTTTGAGCATTCTTTGGCATTGCCTTTCTTTGGGATTGGAATGAAAACTGACCTTTTCCAGTCCTGTGGCCACTGCTGAGTTTTCCAAATTTGCTGGCATATTGAGTGCAGCACTTTCACAGCATCATCTTTCAGGATTTGGAATAGCTTAACTGGAATTCTATCACCTCCTCTAGCTTTGTTCGTAGTGATGCTTTCTAAGGCCCACTTAACTTCACACTCCAGGATATCTGGCTCTAGGTCAGTGATCACACCATCGTGATTAACTGGGTAGTGAAGATCTTTTTTGTACAGTTCTGTGTATTCTTGCCATCTCTTCTTAATATCTTCTGCTTCTGTTAGGTCCATACCATTTCTGTCCTTTATCGAGCCCATCTTTGCATGAAATGTTCCGTTGGTATCTCTGATTTTCTTGAAGAGATCCCTAGTCTTTCCCATTCTGTTGTTTTCCTCTATTTCTTTGCATTGATCGCTGAAGAAGGCTTTCTTATCTCTTCTTGCTATTCTTTGGAACTCTGCATTCAGATGTTTGTATCTTTCCTTTTTTCCTTTGCTTTTCACTTCTCTTCTTTTCACAGCTATTTGTAAGGCCTCCCCAGACAGCCATTTTGCTTTTTTGCATTTCTTCTCCATGGGGATGGTCTTGATCCCTGTCTCCTGTACTATGTCACAAACCTCATTCCATAGTTCATCAGGCACTCTATGAGATCTAGTCCCTTAAATCTATTTCTCACTTCCACTGTATAATCATAAGGGATATGATTTAGGTCATACCTGAATGGCCTAGTGGTTTTCCCTACTTTCTTCAATTTAAGTCTGAATTTGGCAATAAAGAGTTCATGGTCTGAGCCACAGTCAGCTCCTGGTCTTGTTTTTGCTGACTGTATAGAGCTTCATCTTTGGCTGCAAAGAATATAATCAATCTGATTTCGGTGTTGACCATCTGGTGATGTCCATGTATAGAGTCTTCTCTTGTGTTGTTGGAAGAGGGTGTTTGCTATGACCAGCGCATTTTCTTGGCAAAACTCTATTAGTCTTTGCCCTGCTTCATTCCGTATTCCAAGGCCAAATTTGCCTGTTACTCCAGGTGTTTCTTGACTTCTACTTTTGCACTCCAGTCCCCTATAATGAAAAGGACATCTTTTTTGGGTGTTGGTTCTAAAAGGTCTTGTAGGTCTTCATAGAACCATTCAACTTCAGCTTCTTCAGCGTTACTGGTTGGGGCATAGACTTGGATTACTGTGATATTGAATGGTTTGCCTTGGAAACGAACAGAGATCATTCTGTCATTATGCATATCATTCATATCATATGAATTCTGTCGTTATGCAGATCAGTCATATCATATGCAAAACCAATTCAATGTGGATTAAAGGAATACATGCAAAAGACAATTCTTTTTGTATATTGTAGGAAATTGTCAGGAAGACTTTGTACGGTCACAATTGACAAGCCAATCAATTGCCAAGCCAATCAATTGCCTATTAATTGTCATAAATCTACGAGCAATCTGTCTTTTCTCTCTGGTTGCTTAAAGATTGTATCTTGTCTTTAAGTTCAATTCAGTTCAGTCACTCAGTTGTGTCCTACTCTGCGACCCCATGGACTGCAGCATGCCAGGCTTCCCTGTCCATCACCAACTTCCAGAGCTTGCTCAAACTCATGTCCATTGAGTTGGTGATGCCATCCAACCATCTCATCCTTTGTCATCCTCTTCTCCTCCTGCCTTCAATCGTTCCCAGCATCAGGGTTTCTTCTAATAGGTCAGTTCTTCACAGCAGGTGGCCAAAGTAATGGAGTTTCAGCTTCAGCATCAGTCAGTCCTTCCAATAAATATTTAGGACAGATTTCCTTTAGGATTGACTGATTTGATCTTTTCTTTAATTTTCAACAGTTTCCCTAAAATGTGCTTAGAATTGTGGGGGGCTTTTAAAATGTGTTTATCCTGATGATAATTAATTTCACTTACTGAATCTGTGAATTGGTGTCTTTCATCAGTTCTGGAAAATTCTAGCCATTGTACAGACAATTATTGTCCCCACAATTTTACTTCTTTCCTTTGTTTGGAACTCTGAATACATATGTATTGGCTTTAGCCATTCGTGTTTCATGTCCGTTTTCCTCTCATATTTTCCCATCTCTCTGTCTAGCTGGGCTAGACATTTTGGATAATGTTTTCAGATACATATTTCAATAAACTAATTATCTTTTCATCTTTGTGTAATCCACTGTTAAGCCCATCTGCTGAGTTTTCACTTTGATGCTTTCTCCTTTTTCACATTTGTAACTGGTTCTTTCCTAAATGTGTCTGGCCATTTTATATTCTCTCACTTTCCCCACATTTGCAAATCTTTCATTTATTTCCATAAACTAACTAAATGGACTCCCTGGATATTCTATACCTGGTAATGTTAATATCTAAAATTTACATAGTTATTACACTGTCTGTTGTTTTATTGGTCCTTGTTCATGGAACCTGGTGTCCCTGTGAAAGTACAATTTTTTAATGAGTTCATATTTATTTAGGACTTTATTGATGGCAGTTCCTTGAGCTCGGTGTTGAAGGTGACATGACTTCCTTTTGCTTCTGCAGATTTTCGAGAACATTATCAACCAGGACTACATTAAAGTACACTCTCCATTTGAGGTTTTACAGATTAGATATTAATGTAAATTCAGCCCGCAAAGCTGAATTCTCAAGTTAGCAATTTCAGGATAGATTTTCTCTTTCTGAAATCTACCTTGAGGTTTGAGAGGACAGAGGCCATGCAGCCCCCAAGGATTTGTTTCCACCACCCCTTATATTGGGTGCAGGCCTTCGGGGGCCCAGGTGCCCATAGAAGGAACCCTTGGTGACTTAGCACCTTGGACAGAGCCCGAGCTTTGCTCTCTCTTCCTTCCCCGAGGCTCTAAGTGAAGCTCAAATGTGCTTGGTTGTCAGATGCCCTCCAGGTAGAACCAGCTCCCTGCTCTTATCGCTTTTCTGGGTTCCCCAAAATAATCAGTCCCTGGCCTCCAAGTATAATTTACTTTCTTGACGGCACATCATGCTTTTTTTTTTCTCTCTCTGTAATCCAGTAAGTTTTGGTCGGTTTCCGTGGGATTTGTCGTATCTAGCCCACCATTCTGCCAGAAGGCAGTCTTTGTAATAGCTGCATTAAATTCCATATTATAAATGTTCCACTTTTTACTCTTTGATGGATGGATAGCCAGTTTGTTTCTGGATTGCTTTGTTTGTTTTTGACCCAAAAAGAGTCCTTACGAGTTCTTATGAGTGCATGCTCTCATTTCTGAAGGACTGGTTCAGAATACCGGAATGCCTGTATCCACCAGAGTGCTGTGTTTGTAGACACACAGATTCACACACATACCTGCAATATCTCACAATGTGCACATTTATCTCTTCTTTTGTCCCAAATTTTTAGATTGAAAAATAAACAGTTGCAAAACTAGTACAAGGAGCATAGTGCATACACACAGACATTGATCTGTGTTCTTATAGTGTAAATTGTTTTATTGAACCATTGGAATCATACAGCTATCAGGACATTACTACTAAATATATCAACATGCATTTTTAAAAAACAACCACATAACTACAACTTTGTTATCACACACAGGAAATGCAATGTTAATATCATCTCATTATCTAAAATGCTGTCCATATTCAAATTTCTCTCGTTGTCCCAATAACCCCTTTTATAGATGTTTTATACTTTAATCCAGGATCAATTGAGGATCACAAATTGTCTTTAGCTGCAAAATTCCCTTAATCCCTTTTTAATCTGAAACAGTTCCCTTGGCTTTATTTTTATTTTTGTCTCTCAAGGCGTTGATCTTTTCATAAATCCAGGATAGTTATTTTTCAGAATATCCCTCAAATGTATTTACCTGATTATTTCTTTGTGATTTGATTCAAGATCATCATTTTTGGCCAGAACCTCTCATAGGAAAAGTTTTCCCTCACTGGGCATATGGGCAATTACTGTTTCTTGTGATTCACCATGTTAAGCTTGAGCATTTGGCTAAGACAGTGTCCCCCAGTTTCTCTCCTATCAACTTATCCTTTTCCCATTGTAATGAATAAGTGATTTATGACACAAGACTTTGAGCATGTGGATACCCTCTTCACCAATGATCTTTCATTCAGTAATTTTAGCATCCATTGATGATTCTTACCCAAATCAGTAGTTCTTATTGTGGCTGTAAAGTGGTGATTTCCTATTTCTTTGATTCCTCTGCATTTAGTCCTAATATTTTTCTGTAAAGAAAGCGTTCCCACGTACCCCAGCTTTTAAAATGTTCGTTCATTCATTCATTGGTTTGTGTACATATGGACCCATGGAGAATTTCCGTTTCCTTCTTACTTGATATGTTATAATCCATTTCCCAGACTGGCCATGGCATTCTCTTCTGTTTTCTGTCTCTAACAATTTTTGAGCACTTGCTCAATTTGAGCACAAGAAGATGTTCCCATTTCATCATATTCTTTCTGTCCCCAGACCCATATTCATCAGGTCTCACTGGCCCTGGCTCCTTTTGGAGGGAAGACTATTTAGAAGCCTGCATCTCGCCCTTAGTTTCTGACCCTCTCCACCCATCACCGCCCCCACCCCTGCCGCCCACTGACTTTCACCACTCACTTCCCCAGCCCCTGCCGCCCCTGGGCCTGTTCTGTGGACTTGTCCTGTATGCATCTCTCTGCTGTTGGTCCTTTCCATGACACCAACACAATGTTCTGGTCTCTCCTTGGATGACTTCCCCCATTCCCAGGGGTTAATAATAATTCATATTCTGTCAATTCCCCAGCCACCATCTCCCATTCTAGCCTGTCCACTATTTACAACTAAATCCTCAACTGCCACCCCAATGCCCTGCAGACATTTCCAGCTCACTCACTTCACTTTCAATTAAAGGCATCACCACCCTCCCCATCTTCCAGTCTTAAGTATGTCACCTCCTTTCTCTGTCACCCAATCTCTCTATTTAGTAACCAGATCCTGCCAGGTCTACCCCAGAAACATCTTATGCATTATATTTTCCTCTCCAATCTCAGTACTATGTAAATATCGACTCTCACTGGAATGACTGTCTCTCGTTCTGCAATCCTTGTGATTTGTCTGACTTCTATGTCAGAATTACCTCCTCCAGGATAAATGAGATGACATGTGTGGTATGCATTCCTCAGCCATACCCTGTTCCTTTTTAGGAAAAAACCCTGATGTTGATCGGCACACGTAGACACCTAAACACCTGGCCATGTTCTCTCTAATGAGACACAAGCAAGAGCATGATGTGGGATATAATGAAGGATACCCCTTCTTCCCTCTCTAGTTTCTTCCAGCCCACATCTCAGAAGGCTGCTACTCCAGCAGTCATCTCTGCCCAACAGCTGGTCTGGAAGATGAACTCCTTGTGCTGAGCTGATGGGCAGGAAGATAAAACCCCAGAACCCAGGATGACGCCATAAAACTGTTTTCTACCACATCCTGGATGCCTTCCTCCAAGTTTTTGCCTGCAAGATATCAACTTTGATCTTTCATAAGCCATTGCTTTGGGGTGGAGGAGATTATTTCCGTTATGAGCAGCTACCCTGATCCCAGCCTACACCATGTGGTATAGTGGTGCCACACATCATCTTGGGAATTAGACAACACTGCCCTGAGAATTGGGCTTCCCAGGTGGCTCAGTGGTAAAGAATCCGGCCCTTTGTTCCTGTCTCTGACCTTTGACCCCTTACTTACTTACCTATAACTTAAAGGTCTCCCAGACTGGCCAATGAAGTTCTGCATACCCAGGACCATCCACAACAGGATACATACACGAAGCTCTCAGCAAATATTCGTAAACACACTGCTGAATTGAAATTCTTTATGCACAATGTGTACCGTGTATGTGGGGCCTTTAAGAAATGACTTCCACATGTCTGATTCCAAATGCATGAAATCATGCTTCCTTTATTTAGTCTGAGACAATTTTCTTTACATTGCTCAAAAATACCTCCTGAATTTGGGAATTGGGATTTGGAAAACAAACTCTCCTCCCTCCTTTCATCCTTCACAAAGAGAACACATTTCATCCATGCACTCTGACCTTTCCATCTGGGGAGTGATGCATCCTCTGGGCCTGTTTTGTGGGGAAGCCAAGGTCTCCGTTCCATCTCCTTGGGGATGCCTTGGGGACACCCCGAGCCACTCCGACCAGCACCCAGATGGTGTCCAGCTGCAGAGACCACTACCTTCCTGAACACTTGGATGAGAAAGAAGACAAAGCCTCAGTGTGGAAAAGAGAGAAGTGTATTGAACTTACATAATGATCATAGTGGGCTTCCCTGATGGCTCAACGGTAAAGAATCCACCTGCAAGGCAGGAACCGCAGAAGATGCAGGTTCAATCCCTGGGTCAGGAAGATCCCCTGGAGGGGAGCATGGCAACCCACTTCAGTATTCTTGCCTGGAGAATCCCATGGACAGAGGAGCCTGGAGGGCTACAGTCCATGGGGTCGCAAAAAGTCGGACAGGACTGAAGTGACTGAGCACACACAGCTGCCAACCGAGGAGTAAACCATCTTGTTAAAACACATCATCGCCAGGCTGAGACCCCAGAAAGCGAGGAGTCCTACCTATTCCCAAGATTTACATTCCGAGTGTGAAAGTCAATAAAAACTAATTAGATGTTTACCTCATTTCCTTGGTAATGACCCTTAAATGCCGCTGATTGTCAAACTGAATCTATGTTGAGGCACTGCCTCTCCCCGGGTCAGGGCTACTTCTGCATACACAAAGAAACATCGCCACGGTTATTTATTTATTCCTGGGCCCAGTATGTTCTGTGCAGATGCTGGTGAGCTCATTTCCATAGGAGGAGGGGCTGGAGGCAAGATTTGAGTGCACTGAACAGGGAATTAGGTATGCAGCAACCATTTACAATAATGAGAGTTATGCACCTAATTCCCCAGCATCATTTTAAAATTTGTTTTATTAAATAATGCTGTAATGTTATGTTAAGTAATGCAATGTTAAGTAACATTGACTTCAGCCTCATTAAATAATCTCCTTAACTATCATACTGGAAAACTAGTATCATTAAATAAAGGCGATTTGTCATCAGCCATGATGTAATTGTTACAGAAGTTTCCAGGCTAAGAAATTAATTAATAAAGGTACCACATGTATAATGCCATCAATGTACAGAAGGGAGAGTGGGCAGATCTGAAACCTACCTTAGGAGAGAGAGAGAGAGAATTCATCACCTTCCTTGATCATTAGCTCAGAAAAAGGAGAAAACCCTAACCACCCACTTTGGTCTAGCTTCTTCGTGCCTGGCAAAAGGACCAGCATCTGGGGGAGGCATTATCGTGATGTGTTTCTGGAGAAGAAAAGAAACATGACTCAGTTGGTTCATTTGTCAACTTTCCTCTCTATTAGTAAGAAACTGGAAAAACACAATGGGATATACCTCAACCTTTTTATGTCAGGATGGTCCATTTTCCAATTAAAGCTATGACACTATAAAGTGCAACACTGAGATTTTTGCTTGTCTTTTACTTCCCCCTTAGAATAATGTCACCCTCCCAAAGACATTATCAGAATAATGTCACCCTTCCCCCAAGATGTCCACATTCTAATCTCCCAATCCCATGAATATGTTAGGGTGCAGGGCAGAGAAAAATTAAGGGTACAAATGGAGTTAAGATTGCTAATGCCGGGACCTTAAGAGAAGGGGAGGGTCTTGGGCTACCTGAGTGGCCTCAGTGTAATCACCACAGCCCTTAGCAGTGGGAGAGGGAGACGGGGTCAGAGAAAGAGAGGTGGAGAGGGAGACGGGGCCAGAGAAACAGACATGCCATGCCAACAACAGAAGCAGGGCCTGAGCCCACAGTGGGAGGGCTCAGCCCTCACTGACAGCTTTGAAGATGGAGGAAGGGGCCCCATGCCAAGGAATGCAGGTGGCTTCTGGAAACTGGGAAAGGCAGGAAAATCAATCTTCACCAAGAGCCTTCAGAGAAAAAGGCAGCCCTTTCCACACCCAGGTTTTAGACTCGTGAGACACAGGTCAGCTTCTGACCTGCAGAACTACACAACGATAAATGGGCTTCCCAGGTGCTCAGTGGTAAAGAATCAGCTTGCCAAAGCAAGAGCTGCTGGAGACACATGTTCAACCCCTGGGTCAGGAAGATCCTCTGAAGGCGGGCATGGAAACCCACCCCAGCATTCTTGCCTGGAGAATCCCATGGACAGAGAGGCCTGGAGGGCTACAGCCCATAGGGTCACAAAGACTTGAGCCTGGATGAGCACGCACTCACCCCAGTGCGTTAATGTGCTAGAGCAGCAGGAGAGATCAAATGCATCCACTACCTGGAACAACTTCCTGCACTTCCCAGAAGCAACTGGACAGATAACACACCACCAGGGAGATGCCCCCCCCGCCCACGAGCCAGCTCCCTCAGTGGCTGCTGAGACCTGGCTGCCTCACTATAGACATTTCAACATAAAAAGAGAAAGAGTTTCAGGAGAGCCAGACAGACTGGCAGACAAATGCCCTGCATCCGTCAGAGCACGGGGCATGAGGAGAGACCAATTCCCCAGGGGCTGAACCCTCCCCAGGCACTCTCTCCACGCGCAACCTCTCCTCACCCAGACTTGATTATAAGGGAGGACATGCTGGTTCAACCAAAGTTCACAGGTCTTCATAGTATGAATCTCAAGAGCATGGCTTGAACCTCTTGTGTTTCAGCTCCCGAAGCCAACCTGCCCGCTGCCCTGTGATGTCCATGGTACCAGTAATCTCCAATCAGGTCCTCTCAGAGAGAGGAGACTGCAAGGTCAGTGTTCTGTGTGGGAAACATATACTCTCAGTGTTGGTCTACTTCTTGCCTTGTCCCTGTTGAGGGACCTTACAAAGGGACCTTGAATTTACCTTAAATTCTCTGGGACAGAAGCATAAACATGAGAGCACTTTATCACCCAACCAGGCTCACGGCTGTACAAGTGACTATGACAGAATGCTGATGGGGGTGCTTGGCTACTAAAGCAGCCTTTAACATGCAAACAGAAGTACAATTCACCAACTGCCCACTGGCCAATAACCATTAGCTCACAGGGTAGGCAGGGGGGCTGGTCTTTGGCCAGAATTTGTACACACATAAAAGCATCATTGGCAATTGCCCATTTTATCACAGTCATGGAAGATAAAAGTGCAGAGATTCAAAGAGATAATAAAAAGGCACGATTGGGAGTGCTGACCCTTTCTGTCCAATAGAACTTGGCCATGCTGGAATGTCCTATTCATGATCCACCCAATATGGTGGCCTCTGGTGACAAGCAGCTGGTGCAGTGAGACCAAGGAAGATAAAAGTTAGGTTCGTTTCAGTTAATTTAAACTTAAGTAACCATCTGTGACTCTTGTACTGGACAGCACAGAATTGAAGAAACACGTGTGAACCTAAAGTGTGTCCATGACACTGGCCTTGGAGTTGACCACTGGCTGTTGACCTTGGGGTAGTCAGCCTTATGGTCCGGCTCATCCCAGTCTCCAGGACCTAGAAGTATAATCCTTCCATGAAAACATGTGTTCGCCAATCCATCACCCTGTCATTAAAAAAAAAATCTTCAGTCTGCATGCCCTGTATCTATTTCTTCGGCTACTATACCTGACAATTTGCATTACGCACTGTACCTCAACTGAAATGCATACCCCAGGGTGGCCCATGTGCGGTGCCTTTTTGGTGCACGTGTGGAATTACTACAAGGGCTAATGACAACCATCAATTAAAATGTTGCTCATAATAAGAAAGACCGTTGAACTTTTGGGAGTTAACAAATCCCCACGTAGACAGATGTCTGTTGAGAAGGGAGGGTCCTAGCGCAGCTCCCCGGGTTCTTCTCCTTGGCGGAGGTGATTTTTCTCTCGTCCTCGAATCCCGTGACGAGCCTCGTAGCCACTGTCCCTATGGCACGATAAAGACCATTCCAGGCTCACATTTTTCAACTTCACTTTAGCAGTCACAGACATCTCCTGATGCGTCAGAGCACCCAGACCATAATCCAGAGTGAATGACATTTTTAAACGAGGAAAACGAGGTTTATAGATTTACTTGCCAGTGTCGGCATTTTGATCCTCATAGTAAGAACCCTACATTTGACAAGTGTTATTTAGGATGCTGTCTGATTGGGCTTCCCAGGAAAATGACAGCCTGAGAGTCTCTGGCCCAGCTACAGGATGGCCAGAATTAGTTGCACTCGCCCCATGTCCCATCAAACTCAATGGGAGGATGTTGTCTTTGCTCCTTGAACACTCACATCCTAGTCCTCATACTTGCTATGAAGTTATTGAATTGATCGCAGGGGATCGGCAATCCTACTGAAAAGCGATCTCTCGGAGCCAGGCCTGTGCCAGCAGGGTGTGAAGCTCTTAAATATTTGCTCAGCTAAGGCTGAGGCTGCTCATAAGCCAGAGAAAGGGCAGCGGGTAAACACCACAAGCTGGCCACATGCTCTCCCAGGCACTGAGAATATCATCTGGGGCAGCTGCACGGGGAAGGGAGATAGCACCCTGTGAATTGCAGCAAGAAGTCAACACTCATCACTCCTAAGGGAAAATGAAGAGACCGCCAGCCTCCTACATGTAGGTAAATAACAATTCTCAATGCATATTCTTGGGCACACTGTTATAATCCACAGGGTTCTTCCAAGTCAAGAGATTGATTCCAACCACCTTAAGGGGAAGAGAAGGGATTTATTTTGGGAGCACTTGTCTCTACTCTGGCTACATATTAGATCATCTGAGATGATTTTTAAACGCCGATACCCAGATAACAAGAGTCAGTTAGTAAATAATACTTTCTGTGGAGTTGGGGTTGTGGGAATTAGTACTTTTTAAAAACATCACCAGGGAATTTTAAGGTGCAGTAAAATCACTGGTGGTCTGGTGGTTAAGAATATGCCTTACAACGTAGGGAACGCAGGTTTAGGTCCTGGTCCGGAAAACTAAGATCCCACATGCCATGGAGCAACTAAGCCCACAGGCCACAACTAGAGCTAACGAAGATGCCAGGTGCTGCAACTAAGACCAGATGAAGCCTAATGAATAAATAAAAACTCATTAAAAAACAAAAAAAGATGTAGTCGGGTTGGACGCCAGGGACTGAGGGGTCTGGAACATTCCCAGCAGGAAGGCAGCTAGAGAAGCAGACTTAGGAAGCTCCTGAAAGTCATGAGGAGGGTCCCACAGGTGGGGCCCACCATCCCTGCCACCCTCAAGCCACGGGCTCAAAGGCCAGAATTCTCAGACCGCAGGTAGATGGACTCAGATGTGGCCAGGCGCTTCAACGGCCCAGGATGGAGGGAGGAGGCAGTTGCCCTGTCCCTCTGGCCTCCTGGGTGGGAGGTGGGCACTGGGTCTGCTCCTGCCAGGGCCCCACGTGATGAGGGTAAGGGTAATTCCCCAGAAGGAAGCTGGAGTAAGGCCAGGAGGAGAGCGGATGCTGGGCCCCCAAGTGACTCCTACAGCTATCATCTCTGTCATCAGTAGGTCCGTATTATGGGGCAAAAATCACGCATATTGGTCTGTAGGTTAAAAAAAAATTATACAACTTCTTTGAACGCAAGAAGAGGCTATTGCACATTTTTTCCAAGATATTTTTAGTAACCACAAAGCCCTTCTCCCCATCATATACTTGAAATTTACTATTTTGATCATTTTAATGACAGTGTAGTGGCATCAAGTGGAACAACCCCTCTATGACGTTCTAGAGCTGGTTCACTTGATTGTCATTTGTAGAGGGTCTGGGATGGGCCAAGCCCTTCACAAGACACCAGGAGCCCAAGAAGGTGGCTCACTGGGTCGGGGGAGGAGTAGGATGCATCTTAGAGCATCAGTTCATTTTCCCGGGCGATGGGCGACGGGCAGGACAATGGCTCTGCCTGCCCCAGGCTCCTGTGTCTCTTGGGGTTGGTGGGTGACCCTGTCTAACTTTAGAAGTTACAGCTCCCTGTGTGGGGCATAGCTGAGGTCAGTGTAGCTTATGGGGGATGCACGTGTGCCCTGCCCAGCATTGAGCTTGTAGGGGGCCAGGAGGGGTAAGTCTGGTATAGCCTGGGTGAGTGCTATTCAATCACACTCCTACTGCCTGACTGTGGCCACACCAGTCCCCCAGGCTCATGTGTCTCATGGAAGAGACTGGGGTGCTTCCCACATCACGGGCTGCCTGGCAGGTTAATTACATTAAGGGACTTGCAGGGTGTTAGCAGGTGAGCACTGCTGTGTCCATTTTGATTACGATACATCCTTCATCCTAACACGAGGTGGGCAAATATATGACAGCAGTTTGTGTGCCAAGTCCATTCTGTTACTGCAAGGGATTCATTTATTCTTTGTTTTTTTCTGCAGGAGTTTAAGCTGTTAAAGCAAAAAATTTATGAATGAGGGTAAGTGTTTGTGTATCTGCATGTGTGTCTGTGTGTGTGTCTGCGTGTGTCCATTCTTGTGTCTGTGTTTGTGTCTCTCTGTCTGTCTGTGTCTCTGTGCAAAGAAAAAGGACTCATACTGTGTGCATATCCTTCTGTGTGTGTGAGCAAGAATGAAAGGGGACCCACAGAACACCACTCTGGGCATTTTCTTTGCATGTCTCTCTCGGCAGGATTGATCTTTCCTGAAACCTTTTCACCTTTATACCTCCAGAACCTAGTGTGCTCGTGGCGAAAATTGGCACCAGGCAGCCACAGGTGGAATTCAGCATCCTCAGGTTGCAGGAGAGTGATTGAGAATAAATACAACTAAAAGAGGTGGAGCTGAAGGCTATAGAAAAGGATAAAATACTGTCATTTGCAGCAACATGCATGGACCTGGGGATTATCATACAGAGTGAAGTGAGTCAGAGAAAGACAAACACCACCTAACCTCACGTATAGGTGGAGTCTAACACATGCTGCAGATGAACGTGTCTATGGAACAGAAACAGACTCACAGACACGAGAAACAGACTCACAGACACGTAAAACAGACTTGCGGTTGCCAGGGGCCTGGAGGATGGAGTGGGAGTTTGGGTTGAGCAGATGCAAGCTAGTATATATAGAACAGATAAACAACAAGGTCCTACCGTACAGCACTGGGAAATGTAATCAGTATCCTGTGATAAACCATAAAGGAAGGAATATGAGAAAGAATGTCTGAGCATAACTGAGTCACTTTGCTGTACAGCAGAAATTGATACAAACTTGTAAATTAACCATACTTCAATAAAGTAAGTTTTTTTTTAAAGGTAGAGCTGAAGGCTATGTAGTTTCCCCGCATGTAACAATTCCCTGGGCTTCATGTTGGCCGGAACCCACACTTCCTGGGGAGAGGCCCAGGAATCTGCGTCTGCTTCACACTTGGGGCAACGCAGACCAGCTCCTGAGCTCCGGCCAGGCTGCCTGCACTCGGTCCCACCCCAGCTGTCTCTGGCCCACCGTGGTGGCCCCTGCTCTCCATGTCAGCATTTCATACAGTCTCTACCCGCCGAGGGAAACAGCAGGACTCAGCTGAAGGAGGGTGCATGTTCAGATCACCATTGACCCTCTATCCACCAGGCATAGGATCTCTCTCTGCTCACTGCTCAGAACACCTCAAGGTCCACACATCAATTTCAGTTTAAAAATCCATCTCACACACATTCTGAGCAAATTACATCAGATCAGGCAGAAACTGCCTTAAAAGGGAGTTAATATTCTGGCTAAAGTTCCTGCATAAGATGACCACACTAGTCAGGCCAGCTGTACTGAACCAATTTTCTGGGTCAGACAAGTGAGCACATCAGTGGTGGGGTGTCTTTTTCAGAACTGGCCCTGGGAAGCCCTCTCACCTTGCAGCTCTTGGTTTTGATTTCTGGCAGAGGTGAGCTGTCCCCTGGTGGATGGTGAGGGGCTCTGAATGGGTGTGTGTCTGTTCAGAATGTGGAAAACATTATTTGGGGAGTATTTAACATGGAGGCAACGATTTTTACAGCTAGAAATTGGAAAACTCTCAAAAGCCAATGGGAGGGGGTAGAGAGGCAGATTAAGAGAAGTGAAACAGAAGTGAAATAGCCATCAGAAATGATGGTTGTAAGGCTTGTGCAGACAACTCTGGGCAGCTAAGGCACCTGCGTGCAGCAGAGTACTGTCCCCACAAATGTGCCCACATCTGAATGCCCCAAACTTATGAATTTGCCTTCCATGGCAAAAGGGGACTTTGCAGCTGTGATTACGATTGTGAACCTTGGGGCTTTCCTGGTGGCTCAGTAGTGAAGAATTTGCCTACTGATGCAGGAGATACAGGTTCCATCCCTGTTCCTGGAAGATCGCACATGCTGAGGAGCAACTGCTCTTGTGCACCAGAACCATGGAGCCTGTGCTCTGGAGCCCGTGCTCTGCAACGAGAGAAGCCACGACAACGAGCAGCTTTCGCACAGCAACTAGAGAGTAGCCCACGCACAGAAACGAAGGCCCAGCACAGCCAAAAATAAATAAAATTAGTTTCTAAAAACGATTGCAAACCTTGAGCTGGGAGATGATCCTGATTATATGGGTGAACCCAAGGTCATGGTTCTTTGAGAGCAGAGCACCAGTCTTCACTGTGGTCACAGAAAGAGAGATGTGGTGATAGAGGGAGTGACGGAGAGACGGTGTAGAAAGACTTGACCCACTGCTGATGGGTGTGAAGTTGGAGGAGGGGACCGGGAACCCAGGAATGCAGGTGCCTTGAGGAGCTGGAAAAGACCAGGAAGTGGACTCTCCACTGGAGTCTCCAGGAGGACACAGCTATGTGGACACCTTGATCTTAGCCCCGTGAGAATGATATCAGACTTTGACCTCCAGACTGTGAGATAACACATCTCATTGTTTAAAAAAATGTTAGTCGCTCAGTTATGTACGACTGTGACCCCATGGACTGTAGCCCGCCAGGCTCCTTTGTTCTTAGAATTCTCCAGACAAGAATACTGGAGCGGGTTGCCATTTACTCCTCCAGGGGATCTTTCCCACCCAGGGATCGAACCCAGATCTCCTGCACTGCAGGCAGATTACCATCTGAGCCACCAGGGGAGCATTTGTGGTAATTTTCTCCAGCATCGAGAAGAAAACTAACACAGCTCTGCCATAGGGCTGCCCCAGTAGTTTGGACCACCCACATTCACTCTTGCAAAGTGGAGGCAGTGAGTGTGTCTACACTGCAGGACTGGAGGGTTAAATGAGATATTGCATGAGAAGTGCTTGCTCCGGTGAGTACTCCCTGTGAGTTAAGCTACAATGTAGAAAGGAAGTTTAAAAAGAAAAAAAAAAAAACTTAAAAAGTTTTTAAAGGAAGGGTCTATATACCTTAAAATGAACAATATAGAATTCATGATACTAGGAAGGCCTTCCGTCCTGATTGTGGAGACAGGCAGGCTTATTGCAGAGTTCTCTAACAGTTACAGATTTGCAGGTCAGTTATTCCCTGTGAGTGGAGCCGAGGAGAACTTTCTGCCTCAGCCTCTGCACCCCTGGCTTCACTGTAGGTCCTGGGCTCCACCCTGGCTGGATGCTGTGCAGACAAGGCCTCACTGATCTCCATGCAGTGCCCAGGGCCTCAGCTGATGGAACAGACACAAAATATCCAGAGCAACCAAGTGAGAAAATAGCCTCGGCCCCAATCTGAGGTCAGCCCTCTACCGTCTCTTGACAATGCTGGAAGCAGCGGCATTGTTCCCTCCATGAGAAGGAAAGATGTTTCATTCCCACACGCCTGAGCTTTGTGAAACGTGAACTGTTCTGTTTTCTTCTCACTTCCTGGAGATAAAAACCAAAGGCCTCTTACTGAGGCCTCACCATCTCTGCACTTTATTTGCCCTTCGCCGCTTTTTGCAAGTAAATTCCTGCCTCTGCCCAGTTAGTTTCCCTGCAACCCGCACCCCTGTGCATCACGTGCATCTTCATTTCCTTTGAGAACTTCCTCCGGCCGCCTCCTGTCTGGCCTGACTGGGACCATCTCTGCTGGTCTGATGATGATGCCCAAACCTCTAACCCCCTGCCAGGCCAGGCAGCCCCTCCAGACCCAGTCGAGCTGCACATAGCGCCACTTAGTGGCTGAGAGCCCCAGGCGCACCCTGCTGCCCAGTCTGGCGAGGCTCCAGGACTTGGGGAGGATGCTTTCATTGAGGTCCTACATGGCAACCCCAGGGGGACGAGCCACATCCAGGCTGAATGGACCAGGTCTGGACTGAAGTTATCCCTCTGATGCTGAGTGATTGTGACGCTGTCACTGACTGAGTAGGGTCTCTGGTGAATGAGGGGTTGGAGCTCAGGTCCTGACTCACCAACAGCCTCCTTTCTCACTGCATCACAGGGCAGCATGAAACAAGATTCACAGTAGTGAGCGGTGGGGTGTGTGTGTGCACGTTTCGATTTTCCCAACACTCATCACTCATCACTTCCAAGGCAGGGGCCAGGAGGCTCCAACTGGGGTGTAGCAAGCTGGGCCACCCAGCATTTGCCCCCCAGCATGCAGGTCCCCTGGGCTGCCTGCACTTTCAGAGCCCGGGAGTGAGGGCTGCCACACACCTGCACCCTGGGCACCTCCCTGGCCTCACCTGGTCCCAGTCCCGGCCCTCAGTGTTGGACTCATGGCCCTCGGATTCATATTCATCCCAACTGCCCGGGAGGAGCCCCTGGCGTCTCCCACACCCAACCCAAAAGCTCTCCTGGGTGCATGCAGAGAAGGTGTGGAGCCCCAGGAGAAACACCCGGTCAAAGAAGCCTCAAGGGAGGGGCTTCCCTGGTGCTGCATGGCCATGACTCTGTGCCCTTAATGCAGGCGGCCTGAGTTCGATCCCTGGTCAGGGAGACTAGATCCCACAACTAAGACCTGGCACAGCCAAACAGATAAGCATACATTTTTAAAGAAGTCTCAAGGGAGGCTGGACTTGGAGGGAGTGAATGGTCAAACTCAGGCCAAATCCAGGTCAGCTCAGGTCAGTGCAGCCCACACCAGGTCAATTCACTCTGAGTGGCCTTCAGCAACTTTGTCATCAAGTGAGTAGGTCACTGAGTTCCAAAGACAGGGGAAACTGAGGGTGCAGCCCAATTCTATCCTGTCTGAGGATCTCTGACTGCTCACAAAGAGTACATCTTCCCCAACTAAATGCTGCCTGCTGAAGGGTCTGACAGAGATGGGCGCCCAGTAAATGCCAAAACAAAGGCCCCGCTGGGCCCATACCCTCAGCGTGGCTGTTTGACAGCATGTCTGCCGCAGCATCATTATGCTGCCAGCAACTTGACATCACTTTCAAACCACGGCTTTATTTCAATAATTATAAAGTGTTCTGGCCTCTGACAAATTAATGGGAGGCCTTCCTGCGTGCCAGCAGAGCGGGGAGAGGCAGTGTTACTAGGGCTGGGCCACGCCCTACCACCCACTTTCTGTTTGTCCTAATTTGTGTTTGCCCAGAACCACGGGAAACCCAGAGACTGGCAGACTCGTTACTCAGTTTTCACCCCCATCAATCTCGGGGAGGTTTTACATGATTGGATATGAGTTTGGGGTGAACTATTCAGATCTCATATTTTGATGAATGGGGAAAAAATTGCCCGAGAGAACACAGAATCGTGTGCGTTTGCACATTTCAGGAAAACAAACATCACCTTCGCCAATCCCTATTTCTACCTGCTGCAAGAATTTTCTGCAAATCTTAAGTGTTTGGTGAGCAAAGATCACCAGATATGTGTCCTGTCTGCCCCGAGCTCACAGGGAGAGACTTGTCCATCTCTGAGCATCATCTGCCTCCTCACTAGTAAAGAATCCACCTGCCAACACAGGAGATGCAGGTTTGATCCATGGGTCAGGAAGATTCCCTGGAGGGCATGACAACCCACTCCAGTAATCTAGCCTGGAGAATCCCACAGACAGAAGAGCCTGGCAAGGACTACAGTCCATGGGGTCACAAAACAGATACAACCAAGCATGCATGCATGCCCTGAACTGTGGGAAGGTTATTTATAACGTGTACCCTCAAGGACCCAGGCAGACCATCTGCCTGGTGGCGGGGCAGGAGCCTCCCCTAGCACTGTAAGGGTAACAAGGTCTTGATGCTGAATGAGACTGGAGAGCTCCTCAAATCTCACAAAGCTCAAATGTAGCTGTGGACAAGCATCAGACCCCTGAGGGCTCCCAGAAGCACAGCTGTGTGGCTGTTCTCACGTGACAGCTCAGGATCACCAGCCCCTCGCACTGTCACTTCTGAGAGGCGGGAGCTGTGCCCATGGATGCCGTGACTAAGTTTTTCCATCCGTAAATGAGGAGCAGCCTCGTGGTTTCATGTCAGTCTCCTTCGCCAGAAGATGGGATAGAGGGATGCAATTTTGTCTGATAACTTCCCCTCCTGGAAGCATTGACTCAAACTAACCACCTGCAGAGACACCCTCTCCTCTTCCTAGCCAGGTAGCCCCAGAGTGTTGGGGTCAACTGGCGATACATCGCAGTTGTTAGAAATCTCTGTCTCCTGAAAACTAATCTCTGGTCTCCAAGCTTAGCCAGCTTCAGCGATGTGCTATTACTACACCTCCTCCACCTCGTATTATTAATTTCATTTATAGCAGAACCGATAACTCACACATTCAAGGCAGTTTGTCATGCATACCTGTAAATAGATTGAAAGTCTACTGAAGCATGCTGGGTAAACACGAAGCCAGTCTGCTCGTCTCCTGGCCCCGCGCCAAGTGCTTTAGAGCCAGGCGATATTTTCTGTAATGTGTGTGAATTTATGCCACCCCCGGGCCCCCACCTCCGTCACCCCTGAAATTCCATTTAGTCTTGGCGTTACTGCTCGCGCCGCTCTGTTGGAGCCGCACCCTGTGAAGGTGAAAAGTCTCACACGTCATCTTCCTATTGATTTAGAAGAGACACCTCCACGCCGCCCTCTCCGCTGGTCGTTGCTCAGTGATCTAAGCTGAAAGCTCTCTGCCCTGTAGGAGGGGCACGCATGCTGCTGGGCTGCCTGGGCAGAGGGGATGGGGCAGCAGAAGTCGCAGAGCTCGGGGGAGGCGGGGGTGCACCCCTCCACGCTGCCCCAGGGCAGCCTGGAGTCATTGTCACAAGGAGGGTCCTCGATGCTGCAGTCTGAATACTTAAACTGGTTCTGGCCAGAGATGCAAGCTGCTTGCTTAAAGCAAGTCTTTTATTTATTTTTTTCTTTTAGGGCTGCAACTAAAAAGGGCAAAATGGACCTCTAGGTATTTTACAAATATATGGACCTTTTGACCCCTAGAGCCTGTACCCTGACATTTACCCCATAGATATACTCGTATATACACTCACAGTGGACACACCTATGTGGTAAGGGCTGCCTTCGGTTGCAAGGGAAGGACTCTAGGCCCAGGCCTGAGCACTAGGGCTCAGAGCTACTGTTCTGTGAGTGTCTGGGTCTCCCGTTTCCAGCATCTACCCCTCTTCTCCTGATAACAGACTCTCAGTGTTTACTGGAGGTAATCTTCCCATCAGAGGGATTCAGATGCCCCTGCCTCCGTGTGGCCACGTGACCCAGACCTGGCCAATCAGAGCAGTGAGTCACCCTGGCACAGTGACTAGTTCAGGGAGCTAAGATCACCAGCTTCGTCCAATGTGGTTCATTGTAGGATTCTTGCTGCTGTATTACGGGAAAGGCAGGGCATACACGTTGAGCTGCTAACATAAACAGTAAACATCTTGCTACTAGAAGGAGAAAGCCTCTTTCAGAATGAAGTTGTATGTACAGTACAGAAGGGGACAAAGCCCAATGGTCAAGCAAAGACTATCCAGCACCTGGATCCAGCCATGCCTGAAGCCATTTATGTCTTGGTTTATGGGTTACCTGAGCCAACACATATTTTTCTTAAACATAAGCCAGTATGACTTGGGATTCACTCTCTTTTGATTAAAAAACAAAACTCTGATAATACAGCTTAGAACCCAATCACCAAGCATCAGAATTTCCCCAACCCTTTGCTATTGCTTAAATTTCCTTGCAACCATGAGAGTCTAATTCAAAATTCTTATAGTTTTAGGATTCCTTCAACCGCTATTGTTTGTAAATCCAACCTCTCAGGCAGTCATATGGAAGAAATGCATTATTTTAAAATGAAAAGGGGAACCAGGTTTTCTCCATGGTCTTTTCTTTGCAACTGTGATCACCTATACCTCTCTTATCCCCAACCCACTTTCTCTTGCTTTAGAGGTAACCCAACACTCCAATAGCCTCTGAAAAAAGTGAAAGTGTTGGTTGCTCAATTGCCTCTGACTCTTTGCAACCCCATGGACTGCATGGATTCCCTAGTCAAGAATATTAGAATGGGTTGCCATTTCTTTCTCCAAAGTATGGGATCAAATCTGGGTTTTCTGCATTGCAGGCAGATTCTTTACCATTTGAGTCACGGGGGAAGCCCATTCTAGCCTGTAGATTTTATTTCCAACTTGCCCAGCTCCTGTCCTTGGATTCGGAGAAAAGGGCAGATGACTGAACTCTCAGCCCAGCGGGCTGCCACTGGCCCCATTCTCCCAACAGAGGAAGCATGTATGAATACTATGCGTGAATGCACTTAAGTTGAACTATTAATGTACTCTTTTTCACATAGCTGGAGTCCATGGCATTTTGAACACAACAGGAAAATCTATGTAAATAAGCACACATAATTACACAGAAGGCCACACAAACACGCCCCTAGATGTGGCAGGTTTGCCTCGAATCTTGTGACACAGGTGGCTCCAGTCCTGATTCTGTTCTAACCTCAGAGAATCAGCCGGAGCTCAGAAAATATTTGGGTTTCTCATTACAGTGAAAAATGCCAGCTGGGCTGGAGGCCCCTGGCTCCTAATGAATGGAAGACTTCCTTGATTGAGATGAGCCTAGAATGGAAGAGGCCCAATGTCAGATGGCGTGTTCGACTCTTTGCCACCCCACAGACTGTAGCCCACCGGGCTCCTCTGTCCATGGGATTTCCCAGGCAAGAATGCTGGAGTGGATTGTCATTTCTACTCCAGGGCACCTTCTTGACCCAGGGATCGAAACTGCACCTCCTGCATCTTCTTCATTAGCAGGCGAATTCTTTACCACTGAGCCACACGGGAAGCCCCAATGTCAACTGAGTGGTTAGTAAACCTGGATTTGGACTTTTAACTTATATAAATGTGGCTTAAACTTTCTGTTTGCCTCTGCCACACTTTTAATGAGTTTCAGTGCAGCCAGCAACATGGTTTTGCATAGTCTATTGTTTTCGTTGTGGAAGACACAGGGCCAATCTCTCCTGATGCAGAGATGCCCCTAAGGAGGAGGTCCCACTGAACATCCATGTGGACTAGGTCTTGTGTCCTCTAGTCTCAGCTGGATTCCCTGAAAGCAGAGCCTGAGACAGAAACTAAGGGGCAGGCAGTTAATTTAAAGATGGTCTCTACTTATTTCTGTATGTTGGGCTTTTTTAACCCTGCAAGTTTACTAAATTATTCATTCTAACATGGTTCGTGTGTGTGTGAAGTCTTCACAGTTTTCTACAGGTAAAATAATGTTATGTACAGAGATAACTTTACTTCTTCCGCTCCCACTTGGATGGCTTTTCTTTCTTTTTCTTGCCCAGTGGCTCCGTCCAGGACTTGTAGCGCTGTGTTGAATGGAAGTAGAGTGGGCATCTTTGTCTTGTTCCTGATTGTGAAGGAAAAGTTTCAGTTTTTCACCCTTGAGTATGATGTTAGCTGTGTGCTTTTTATATATGACCATTATTATGTTGAGAGGGTTTCTTTTTATTCCTAGTTTCCTGGGAATTTTTATCATAAAAGGATCTTGAATTTTGTCAACCACTTTCTCCAAATCTACAGATAATAATCATGTGATTTTTTTTTTTACCCTTACTTCTGCTAATGTGGTTTTTTGTTGCTGTTCAGTCCCTAAGTCATGTCTGACTCTTTGCAGCCCCATGGACTGCAGTGCACCAGGCTTCCCTGTCCTTCACTATCTCCCTGAGTTTGCTCAAACCCATGTACATTGAGTTGGTGATGCCATCCAACCATCTAATCCTCTGTCACCCACTTCTCCTCCTGCCCTCAATTTTTCCCAACGTTAGGGTCTTTTCCAATAAGTTGGCTCTTTGCATCAGGTGGCCAAAGTATTGGAGCTTCAGCTTCATCATCAGTACTTCCAATGAAAATTCAGGGTTGATTTCCTTTAGGATTAAGTGGTTTGATCTCCTTGCTGTCCAAGGGACTCAAGAGTCTTTTCCAGCACCACAGTTTGAAAGCATCAATTCTTTGGCATTCAGCCCTCTTTATGGTCCAACTCTCACATCTGTACATGACTACTGGAAAAAACCATAGTTTAGACTATAGCTTATAGAGGCAGCTATTGGGACAAACCACCTCCACAAAGTCACGTGTGGAAGGTTTCCTTCCTCAACTGTGCAACTGGACTATTGGGTAGCCAGCCTCCCAGAGGTCGCCCCTTCAGTCAGAGGTCACTCCTCAGGGGCTGGGGCCAGTGTCATGGGGTCTGGCCTCTGATGTTGGGGAAGCAGGGCATTTCAGAAGGATAGAAACACATCCCTGGCTTGGTTCCTACATAAAGACTCTTTTATGCCCCACTTTCCCCAACAGATTTTCCTCTCTGGAGTACATGTCTATGCACAGAGCAACAACCAGCAACAAAAGTCCCCAGTTTCCTCTGTGCTTGCTTCAGACCCCACTCACCACAGCCGACCCTTGTCTCCCAGGAACCAAGGGGCTTCATCCCTGGCTGCTCAGGACAGAGTCCCAAGGAGGGACATGTAGCCAGTATTTATTCTCTTGAAATGTGCTGTTTCAGTTTTTTTTTTTTTGGTCTTTCCACCTCCTCCCTGTCTCCTTCTGGGGTTGGAGAAGACATGAGCTGAGATGCACAACTCCCGTTTTGCTTCCCCTGCAAACAAGAGTGTGATCAGAATAATGCCTTCCATATGTGAAGGGCGGGCATGGAAGGGCTGGCATGTCGAGCTGAGGCCTCCTGGGAACGGCCACTTCCTTCCAGCTGCGTGAGGAACACAGACTTCATTAGGGGCACAGTCGGACATCCAGGGTCCAAGTCCTGTGATTATGGCTGAGGGGCTGAGAGGCCGGGCTGACTTGGCTGTCTTGGACTGGCTGTCCTCTGCGGGCTGTCCCCTTCCCCCTCCCCCACAGCATCACAGGGTGGCACAGCCTGCGAGCTCACATGCATCACGAGCCATGGAAGTGTGGGTGTGTCTCACCACGAGCAGCTCAGTAAGCCAGCATCGGAGGCAGTCTCCCTGCCTCCCCAGCAGGTGTGTAACAGTTAGCTAACCACTACTGAGTAACAAGTCACCCACGGCTCAGTGTGTTAAATCATCCACCTCAGATTGTACCTGACAGTTTTTCAGGTCAGGAATTCAAACAGGAATTCTGCTCCATGTGATGTCAGCGAAGGTCCCTCAGCCGTACGATAGAGTGCTGCATGCTCAGTCACTCAGTGGCATCTGACTCTTGTGTGACCCCACGGACTGTAGCCCACCAAGCTCCTCTGTCCATGGGATTTTCCAGACAAGAATACTGGAATGGGTTGCCATTTCTTCCTCCAGAGGATCTTCCCAACTCAGGGGTCAAACTCACGTCTCCACATTGGCAGGCAGATTCTTTACCACTGAGCCACCTGGGAAGCCCTAATTTGGTGATAAAAAGACATGAGGAAACGTGAACATGAATGCATGTCGCCAAGTGAAAGAAGCCAGTTGGAAAGATTACATCCTGTCTGATTCCAGTGCAACCTCCACCAATCCACCCAGCACCTGCCTCTCCTGTAAACAGCCGGTGACCAGTCCTAGGAGCCTTGTTCCTATGGATCTACAGAGTTTAGCTCTAGAGCTGAGTTGCCTGCTGAGTAGACCAGTGACCATGCCTGTACTATCCTGCCCTGTCTTTCTTTTCAGGGCTCTTCCCATTGCACACACAGAGCCCAGCAGCCCCGAGACCCTCCGGGTCATTCCGAGAATCCCCTGCCACACCCCACCTGAACAGGTGACCTCCCTGCCACCTCTGGCCCCTGGCCACATTTCCCTCCCTCAAATCAGGCAGTCGTTTGGCCGACTCATGGGAACCAAATGAAGTCACAGTAAATCATTCAAGATGGAAACATTCAGAAGTGGTCTCATGCCTTACCTAGCTGGGGAAGTGGCAAGTAGAGTACCTAATATTCACTAAAAGGGAATTTCTGGGGCTGGCTGGGGTCCACCCACAACCCATATTTTAAAACTCTTGTCGGGAGGTTCGATGGCTTACCTAAAGTGTGAGAATCTGGCTTTATACCAAAGAAGTACGTCTCTAATGGAGGTCATGTTTTTGGGGGGCAGGTGGTTCATCCATCTGCCTCTGCAGCCTCCTCTCCATCAGAGCTTCCAACACAGACCCAGAAGGAAAGGCGAGTGGAGGGCTGGTTCCCTGAGGACAGGACAGTGTCCCTGGTCCCCCACACTCAGCAGGGTATCTGCAGCGGCGGGGGTTGGGGGGGAGGCGAGGGGGGCGCCTCCAAGGGACGTCTCCCAGCAACCATGCAGAGTTGACCAGGACTGTCACCATCCCCACAAGAAATACAGGCACCTTTTGACAGACTTGCTGGTATTCCAGAGAAAGTGATCAGTGGTAACCCCTCAAAGTTCAATAATAAAACCAGGTTAAATATAGCTTGAAAGGATCTGACCAGTGACTGTAGGCGGAAGCCAGTCCCCCCGAGAGCCCAGACAGCCTGAAGCCAACAGGACACCCTCCAGTTCAGAGAGGCTCATAATTCCAGGCAGATGTTTTAACTTGTAAAGCCATTTCCCATTTCCTTTCCATTTTCTTGGTCTCTTTTGTTTTATTGCCACTCTCAGTCTCCTCATATTTCCAACATCTCCCCCGTTTTCTCCTTCCCCTTGAATCTCATATTATCTATTTTACCATTTAATTGGTTTCCTCTCCTCGGACATTTGTTTCTATCATCCTCCCTGCAGCCCCTCCCCCACCCAACCTCCAGATTCCTTGCTGCCTGAATCTTCCTGCTGGACCACCTCCTCTGGCCCCAATTCTCCTTCTTCTGCCTGGAGTTTATGAGATGAAAGAAATTACCCACGTTCGCATTACCAGGAGTGGGTAATGCGAGGGTTCGGGCTCAGCATCATGGGAGCCTCCTCTCTCCTCCGAGGTTGCCCAGGAGATGCTCCATCCCTCCCAGATTTCCCATCATCTGTTGAGCGTTCACTTTTTCAGAAATTTCCTGAAGCTGGTCCAGGGCTGGGGAGAGCCAAGGGACAGGTAGAGGTGCCCCCACCCCACTGCAGACATGAGATAAACAGAATCAGGTGCGAAAGGTCCTGGCTAAGTGGGAGGTGGTTCAAGTCCTCTGCTTGCTCCAGGCCTCAGTTTTCCCCTCTGTCTAATGGGGGCATGTAGGAAGGCACCCAGGGGCTCAGGAGAGCTACTGATTCAAGCCAATTGTCATCACTGCTTCATTCATCCAAGCCCTGGGGACAGGACCCTGGGTGACATGGGGAGGAGTAACTACATTGGGCCCCTGCCCTCAGGCTCTCAGCGTGCCCTGTGAGCGGGGATGCACACAGAAAACAGCTTCATGACAGTGAGACAGCATGAGGTGTGTGCAAAATCAGAGGGAAGCCAAAGCCAGCCCCTCACCCCTGAAGAAAGGCTGACTGAGATAGAGAGAGGGATCACCTCCCACACAAAGGCTGATGGGGTCCAGACAGAAGGCATGGTGGGGACACAGGCCCAGGAGCTTGGAAGGATGCCTGAGCTCCTGGTGGGGCCAGAGATCAGGTTGCTGAGGAGGAGGGGGCAGGTGGTCGGTGGGGTAGGGGTTGGCATGACTGAGCCCAAGGCTGGAAAAGGAAGAAGAGGGGGTGAGGCTGGAAAAGGACAAAGGGACCTGTGCACCTTTCCCCCTGGGGTTCCTGCCCCGAGAGCCGCCAGATCGTCTCACTGGCTTCTTTCCACTGCCTGAGGCGGAACTGCAGCCTGGCCACCACACCCCCACCCCCAGCTGGGACCCTGGACAGGCTTGCCCCATCTGTGACAGGTGGGAAAGACCACCTCCTCCATTCGTGAGGATTACAGGAGATAAAGTTCAAAAGCCCCCATGGGGGCCCCCTGGTCCACCCTGAATATCAACGTGTGTTAAGGGAGAGAGATGATATCAGTGAAAACAAAAGAAGTAATAGCAGGGGCCTTCCTCTTTCTTCCTAGTCAGCAGCCTCCAGAGTTAACCTCCCTGGACTCGAAGGTGGAGGTTCCTTGTGCTGGCCTGTCTGTTTCTTGCTTTTTCCTTTACAATTGTTCTGGCTTCCATGCAGGGAGATTTCCTCGAGCAGGTGGCAGAGCAGGCTGATCGCACTCGTTTCTGTAGTGCCCAAACATCTTCAGTCCTCCGCAAAGAGCCTGCTTTATTCTGGGGACCCGCCTTTTGCTAACTTCTCCCTGCTTTCTTTACAAAACAGCTTTTTGTCTAACACTGAAGTGTCTATAAGGATAAATGGAGGAAAAACAAATTAACATTAGACGACACGGCAGGGAAACGGTTCCCGTGCAAGCATTCAGTTGGCTTCAGAAGCTGACCTTTCCCCAAGCATCCTCAACAAGTGGGAGAGAGGAGTCTTCGAGAACATCGACAGCCCCACCACAGTCGACAGGGGACCATCACTCACAAGCTATCATCCCCAGGGAATTCTCATAATCTCTCTTAGAAACAAAAGCATGCTCTTCTCCAGGGTTCTTTACCCAGCAGCCTGAGGGCATAGCTCCTCCTCCAGGTGGGCTCAGCCAGCTGGCCAGAGTGGAGCTGGCTGGAGTTCCCCCTCAGGGAGGGCTGTGTCTCCAACCTCCCCCCTGACTTCCCCCCACCGCCCCGCTCTGTCCTGTGATGCCCAGATTCAGTAGGTCCCATGTGCGGTCCAGGATGGAGCATTTATACGAGCTTCCAGGAGATGCATATGACGCATGGGATACATGAGGGTTTCTAAACACAAGGCCCCAAGAACAGTAATCCAAGAGGCTGTTAAAAGGCCGGGTCCCCATCCCGATGGTCCAGTGGTTAAGAATCCGGCTGCCAATGCGGGGGACATGGGTTCAATCCCTGGTTGGGGAAGATCCCACATGGGGCAGAAACTAAGCCCATGCACCTACTGCTACTGAAGCCCGCATGCCCTAGAGCCTGTGCTCCGCAATGAGTGAGAAGCCACTGCAGCGAGAAGCCCTGGCACCACAACCAGAGTGTAGCCCCTGCACGCCGCAACTAAAGAAAACCTGTGGAGCAACAAAGACCCAGCACAGTCAAAACAAAAGGCCAGGCCCCAGGCTCCACTCCCCAAAGCTCCAAGTCATTGGTCTTAGGTGGAGCCTGCTGGTGGTTTAGTTGCTAAGTTGTGTCCAACTCTTGCCACCCCGTGGTCTGTAGCCCACAAGGCTCCTCTGTCCCTAGGATTCTCTAGGCAAGAATGCTGGAGTGGCTGGCCATTTCCTTCTCTAGTGTATATTCCTGACTCATGGGATCAAACCCAGGTCTTCTGTACTGCAGGCACATTCTTTACTGACTGAGCCACCAGGGAAGCCCTAGGTGGAGCCTAGGAATCAGCATTTTTCATGAGCCTTGCTAGGATGCTGAACCAGATCATCCGAAGACAGGAGGGGTGAAGGGAGCTTTGGTTCCCCTGCAGACTCCCGCTCGATGGTCTGGGGTGTGGCTCGAGGGTCTGTAATTCCCACAGGCCCCCATAGGGAGTCGGTGCTGCTGGTTTGAGGATTGTCACCTGGAATTCACTGGCCTGTGCTTCAGACCATCTTTTCCTCCCTCTCAGTGGATCCTCTTTGCTTCGCTCACAGCAAGTCTGATAAACCAATGCTCTCTGCTGGACCTGCTTCAGCTACTGCAGTGTTTCTGAAACCATATTCCTGAACATGTGAGTTCCCATAAGACATCATATGTTGTGTACCAGGGCTCCTCCAGCAAATGAGTTTGGGGGAAAAATGCTACCCAGGCCAGGTAGGCAAGGCTGGGATGAGAACACTGGATCCTGCCGCCTCTCTCTGGCCTCATCCCACCTCCCCCTGCCTGGGGGAACAACCAGCAGGATGACAGCAGACCCCACACTGGAGTCAGGATGGCTCTGTGAGTTAATCCACACAGAGCTCCCTGATGTGTGCCTCCCCCAAGGCTGGTTAGAGGCAGGAAGGACCTGCTGGGTCTGCAAGTCATCACACCCTTCAGCAGACTCAAGACTGAAACACTCAGCAGTAGGAGATGGGGAGGTGTTTCCTCTGGTGTTTGGGCCTCAGGACCCCCCCAACCCCTGCCAACATCACTTTCTTTTTTAATTCAAGTTGGCACTCGTGTTGGCACTGAGCAGTTTTGGGAAGCACAGCAGAGCAAGTGCTGGGTTCTGGACCCCTTTTCTGAGAACCATCTCCATCACACTCGGACCTTCTGAAGACAAAGGCGGGTCCTAGGGACAGACATTTCAGAACAATAGCAAGGGCCACAGCTGGCCCCTGTGAACCACCTGTAGTGATGAAGCACCCTGAGTAAGGGGGGAGTCGGAGGGGTGTTTGAGAGGTGTGAGCACAGGGCTGAGGGTGGATCTGTCCACGAAACCTCACTGGCAACAAAGGACTTGTGCCGAGTCTGAGCATAAAGATGAGTTGGGCACACTCGGCACATCCAGAGGTACCCGGGTCCTGTCCCAAGAGGACAGTCTGGGGACAGTCGGCTCAGGCCAGGTGTGGCAGGCCAGTACTGATGTGGTGTCCCCTTTAACTGCCACACAGGTCCTGGGTAAGCAGCCACAAGTTGACCTGTGCTCTCAGATACAGAACTTGCCTGCCCCTCTCAAGTTTTCTAGAATCTGACTTCCTTTAAAGCAGCAAGCTAACTAGCAGGCTGCCCAGCCCAGGTGCCAGGGTCCAGGAAAGGGGGAGAGCTGTGCGACCGCTCTCCTGTCCAAGTCGGCTCTGACCTTGGAGCTCAACTGTGTGCTCTGCTTAGTCGTTCAGTCGTGTCCAACTCTACGACCCCATGAATTGCAGCCCACCAGGCTTCTCTGTCCATGAGGATTCTCCAGGAAAGATGACTGGAGTGGGTGGCCATGCCCTCCTCCAGGGGATCTTCCCAACCCAGGGATCAAACCCAGGTCTCCCGCATTGCAAGCAGATTCTTTACCCACTGAGCCACCAAGGAAGCTCCAACAGTTCACTCCATCTTCCTTCCCCTCCTTGGCAGTGTATTTCTTAAACCAGAACTAATGTATTCTGGACACAGAGCCCTCCAAACCAAGACAAAGAACATTTGCAATATCTGAGCAAACAATCTCCAAACCGAAAGGGAATGTGCAGAAACATTTACTCACTTTTCAAGCTGTACCTGTTGTTCACTTGATGAGCCCTTAAAGAAAGGTCCCCTCAATTCAGAAATCACCCAAACCAGTCCGGCTGACCGTCCTGACAGCTCTTCTGTGAGGGAATTTCCGCCTTACCTTCTCAAGTCCTCCGATGTCTTTTTTGGCTTCTCAGGCCTAACCAGGGATTTTGATGCACGCACAGGCCCCTTCCTTGGTCCTGATCACAGCCAGGGCCCGGACCTGGAGCTTTTCCTCACCCTGGGGGTCTATGCAGCCTGGAGCCCCTCCCTCTGTGCTTTTCAAATCCACTTGGGTCTCAAGGCTAACTCCTGAGAGGCCAAAGACTTTGCGAGGCCAGGAGGTCGGTCTGGGTTAGCGGGAAGACACCCGAAAAGTACAAGACTGATGGGCGTTCCCAGCCCCCTGTGGGCTCAGGCCTCAAGCTGGATGAAGGCAGCAGAGGGTCCCCGTGCAGATCCAGAAAGCTTTCCCATGGTTTTGGAGCTGGAACGATCCTGCCTTGTTCAGACCTCACCAGCCTCCCCCGCCCCCACCTTTTTCCCTGTAGACTTTATGTCCTCGGCCCCTTCGGCTAACCGGGGCTCCTAATGCGCTAACCGGGGCTCCAGATGCACTGTCCGAGCTAGGTGGTACCTTGGGGCAGGTGGCTGGGGCGGGCACGTGAGGGGCGCGGGTGAGGCGCTGGGGGCGCGGCGCCTTTAAGGCCCGCGTCAGGCCGAGCGAACGAGCGCAGGGGCCGGGCGGCGGGGCGGGGCCTCGGCGGGGCTGCCGCGCGGCTTCACCTGCAGTTCCGAGCGCGCGGAACAGAGGCGCGGGCGGCTGCGAGGCCGGCGGACGCACCGGCCCGAGGGAGCGCGCCGCCCGCCGGACTTGGCCTCGCTCCCGGAGCCGGGCGGCGGTCGCGGTGGCGCAGCCTGGCCGGAGGCGCCGGGCCCGCTCGAGCGGCAGCGGCGTTGATCAGAGCAGCGTGATCCGGCCGGCTGCGGGGAGCCGGCTCCGGGCGCCGGGCATCGGGCGGGCGCCGGGGCGCGGCGCGGCGGGGAAGATGACCGCGGGCTCGGGCGTGCTCCTCGTGCTGCTTTCGCTCTCCGGCGCGCTCCGGGTAAGTTGCCGCCTCCCGTCCCGGCCGCCCGGAAGCTCAGGCAGCGCGGGGCCACTCCCGGAGCCGGCGGGGCTCGCCCTCGACCGGCGGGGCTCTCCCGGGCTTCCCTGGCCCGCACCGGGCGCCCCTGCCGCGCGCACCGCTGCATCCAGCCGGCTCCCGCGCTCCGCGAAGCCGCCTGCGGTAGGCAGGAGCGCGGAGCCGCCGGTGCAGCGGGGACCGGCGGTGCGGAGCGATGTGGGAGTATGGGTGAGCGGTGGACGCAGAGAGCTCTACCCGAATCGGGACCCGCCGGGCATCCCTCCGTCACCCCAGGTCCGCGGCCGCTGCCCCGGAGCTCGGCTCGCCGGCGCCGGGGCAGGCTGCCCGCTGGCGGAGCCGGCGCGCCCTCCATCGCCGGCTCGCCGCGCTCCTCCGGAGTTGGCCAGCCCAGCCCGGGCCGGGGCTGCGGACGAGGGGGGCTGGCTGCAGCCGGCCGGACATCAGGGTGCTGAGGACACCCGGTCTGGCCGCCCCTGCTGGGGACTGGGTGCTCGAGACGCGGCGCCGCCGCCATCCTCGTCCTCTGACCGCTGGCAGGTCCATCGATGCGGATGGGCAACGGATGTGGACCGCTGGGCACCCTCGCCCCGGACTCCCGGCCGCGCCTGCCGCAGCCAGTGTCCGGCGGGGCCCTCTCCGCTCGGAGCGGGGTCGAGGAGCCAGGGGCCAGTCAGGAGCAGGGTGAGGTGTACCCGGAGCGCGGTCCCCGCGCCCGCCTTCCTCCTGCGGAGCCCGCGATCTCTGTCCCCAGCCCAGCTCCGCGTCCTCTGGGTGCAGGGCCGAGAGGGGCGCCTCTCGGGGAAGGCAACGGGGCCGCGAGAGTTGCAGAAACCCCCTCTCGTGGCCGATCGGCCTCGCTGCTCCTCCCGGGCCGCGCTGTTGTAACCTCGGAAATAAACAAGTGCCCGAGGCCGGAGGCCCGCTCTGAGGTTCGGGGCGCTCGGGTGCATTCGACCCACGCTCGCTCGCTCGGACGGGTGGAAACTTTCCTGGGCGAGTTAGCTTCCCCCCGTCCCCGCTCCCCGCTTTTTCCAAATAGCTCCCGGTCCTGTTTGGAGCTCCCTTGCCAGGCACGGGGCCGCAGTTTGGAGGTTTACGCGAGGAGTGACCCCGCACCCTGCTCTTCCTCCTCTCCGTGATTTTCCGTTGGGGCGCCGGGTCCAGGCCCGCGTCAGGGTGCCTGGAGCTCCGGGTCGGGGCGGCCTCCGGAGCCAAGGACTGGCGGGCGGCTGCGCGCCGAGCTGGTGGAGGCGGGCGGCGGGGAGGCGCGTTCCGCTTGGCGGCCCAGCGAAGGCGCGACTGTGGGGTGGGTGCGGGCTGCGCCCCTGCTCCTCGCACTCCAGGGAGCCGGCGCTGTGGCGCTCCTTCTGTCGCAGGGCTGGCTTCTCCGTTGCGCACGCAGTCTCTTTCTCCATTCCCCATCCCTACGCCTGACCTCGCTGCCACTCCCCGCAGCCTGGGAGGGGCCCTTCTCCCACCCTGCCTTCCGGGCCCCCAGGGTTCTAGACCTCCCACTGGGCAGGATACCCCAGAGTGCTGGGGTTGGGGGACAGGACAAGAGTACACCCACCTTTTTTCGGTCAATTACGGGAAATCTCTAGCCTGGTTAGGCTGGAGATGGGGGCTCCAAGAGTGGCCAAGCCTCCAAGAAGTTGGGGGAGAGGACTGGATGGTAGAAACCTCGCCCACCTCCCTACAGCCTCTCTGAGAGCCAAACTCAGAGCTGAGTCTCTGAGAATCTGCTTTCACCCCTGCCCCTCTCCCTCCTCTGCGGCACCACAGGGAATAGACAGTCTGCTCCACCTCACCCAAAGCCTGAGTACTGGGTGGGAGGGGACATGGCCCTGGCAAAGGCCTGCTCCCTTGGCCTCCCCTCCTCCGTGTCTTCATTGGCTAACTCCTGGCTCTCTTGCCTGCCTATGATGGACAGTCCTTAGACCTTCCCTTCTGCCACGTGCTGGTGAGGCTCCATCAGGCCCTCCGCCCTGCCATCCGCCAGCCTGGCCTCCCTGTTGCATGCCCCTGTCGCTGGCTAACATGGTGACCAGAGGGACAGACCCTGGGTTATGTCTGAGTGGAGACTCTGGTGGACCAAGGTTTGGCATAATGGAGCCCTTGAACACAGCAGGCCCTACTAAACTTGGGTTGGATGCAGTTTCTATGAACCTGTGTTTTTTCTAACCTCACTTATTTCCATTCTCAGGCCCACAATGGGGATCTTACAGCCAGGGAGACCTGCAAGGCTGGATTCTCTGAAGAAGATTACACAGCATTAATCTCCCAGAATATTCTGGAAGGAGAGAAGGTCCTCAAAGGTAAGGTGGATGTGGGAATGAATTCGCATACTGCACTCTGGACTAGGGAGACATTGCCACCTGCAGAACAAGAGGCAGGACTGGCTTTGAGCCAGGCTGTATGCGAAGCGAAGGTGGAGAGGTCAGTGGATGTGCAGATCAGTCGACCTAAATGGCCTTTTGCATCACAGGTGAATGATTCAGAGTCCCTGTCATTTTTGAGTGAGGTGAATCATTTCCTGGGCAACAAATTGGAATTCGGATCTAGTGTCACCCAAATAATGTGCAGAGAGAGACTTTCTTACCAAGTATTTTTGTGTATGAAATTCTGGATTCTTAAATTATCCCTGCTTTGCAATGCATGATAAAGCAGACGATGTTGTTGGGGATGCGGTAAATAAGCCCACAGACGTTCTGTTCACAGACATGGCATGCGTTCTCATTACTGTCCCACTGACAACACGGAAACACATATGCAGGAGGGAGCTGCCATTAGCTCCATTGTCCCTGCAGCTCGACACCCACGCTTGTGACGGGGAACTCAGGGGCAGCTTCTGAACTCCAGTGACGATAGATCCTCCTGCATAGATCTGCTTCCCTCTCAAGACAAACTAAACTTTTTATTCACGTGGGAGGGGAAATTAATCAATTCTTTCTTCCTTGAGGTTTTAAAGTGGCACGGCGAATACCTCGACCCTGTGCCTCCCCTCCCTGCATCAGTTTTCCAGAAGCAGATTTCAGCCAGTTTCAAAGTGACGGAGGAAACGAACTTTAGCAGAAGCATCAAAGCTGAGTTCAGTACCCATGACTAAACCACACTCAGGCTGCTGACTTTGTCCCCAGTTTTCCGTTTCAGGGAATTCAGAGTTTCTGCCCACCCCCAGCAGATCCTTTGTTGGGAGGGACTCTCACAGAGTGGGGGAATTCTTCAGATCCTCTCTGTGTGGACAGCTTGTTGACTTACAGGGTGTGCCTGGTTATATGAATCAGGATCTTATTTTGCACTCAGTCCAACTTTGCTAACTTATTTGTTGTCATCTGAGTTGACTGTCAAAATAGGGGATGTGATACTATTCCTTCTTTCATTGATTATCAAACAACAAAAAACAAAACAAAACAAAAAAACCCCAGCCTCTTGGCTGTGGGCCTAAAAGCAGGATGGGTATGCTGCAGGAGTGGGCGTCTATGGGAAGAGTTTTCAAGAGATGCTCTGTTAATTGCACGGTACATGTCATTTTAGAAAGTGTGGACCGCCTTTCAGGATCTGTGGGTTTATAAGAATCCCTATGTATGCACGGAGAAGGCCCAGAAGATTCTCCCACATGTGCATTGTACTGCAGGCAAAACAGGAGCAGTTCACTGTGGTCCAGCTGTTTGAGTGTCCAGAGGCTGGCATACTTGCCACCTCCCCCATACGGAGCTAACCTTGATAAGATCCTGCAGTATCAGTTTTACTCAGGAATGTAAGAAAAATTGCCTCTGTCTCTGTAACAGCAGGTGCTACCACCTGCCATGGAAGAGAATGACACATTCTCATGCTTTTCATAATAAAATGAGAAATTTCCAGCTAGCATCATCCCTCTCTCCTGGTGGACTGCGCAGGTCCAGGCTGACTTGACCCTCTGCTCTTGGCCCCTGTGGTAGGGAAGCCTTGGTTGCTGGCTGGATGCTGGCCTGCCCCATATGCCCCAGGAGTCCATTGTGGTAGGTGAACTTGGACCAGCTCATGGGCTTCGTGGATACACAACTCATAGTCCAAGCATTTACCCCTGAGATGAGTGTCCCAACCCAACCCCAGTTGGGGGAAAATCACAGAGCATCTCCTTTACCTGCGAGTGCCACCTCCTGTCTGTGCTCAGGGACAGAGAGGTTTTATATCTTAGAAATAATTTTACACACGTGGAGGCAAAAGCTATCACTGCATACACTCGAGCTAGGGCAGATAAAAATTTATTTACATCGAAAACTTTGCAAATGATGAGACCACAGTGAAGATGCATGTGTCGAAAATAAGTGGCACAGTATTTCTGTTATCCTGGTAGAAATCATGCTAAACAGATAATGACTACTTATAATTGAGTTATTCCAATGGAGAGAGCTTAACCTTAATTTGACAAGCGAAGCTTCACGGAGTCACCATTTTATTCTAAATGCACCGTAAGCTGTTAACAACTGCCTCGAGGCTCCTTCTCTGCCCCAGTCAGCTCACCAGCAGCCCTGAACATCCACATTCCAGAAGGAGAGATTTGTTACACAGTAATTAACTTGTTTATGATAAATGGATGGAAGAAATGTCGTGGCATTTTGTTTTATATCTAAATGAAAAGCATTTGCATTTGAAAAATTTCATGCTAATTAGGCTTAAAATAGTTTTCCCCAATAGGGTAGCAAATACTATGGAATTGAGAACCTCTTGAATGGCGGGCTGAGTGCTCCATGGGGCACATGGGGCATCTGTTTAGCTGCTGTGTAATTCCTGGATCCACTCCACCTCATGGTTCTAGTCCGTGCCTTCTCTGGAGAGCACTCAGGGGTCACTGCAAACACTCTTACTCTGTAGATTCGTCTCCAGGATTGTTCACTGATGGCCATGATCACAGGTGCATGGTCGTATCTAAAATAGGATCGTTAAGCCCTTTTCCTTTGGCTTCAAGGAAGTGTTCTCCATGCCATAGTTTAGCATGGGGTAGGAGCTAAGCCGGTGTCTTTTTCTCAGCCTTGTTAATAATGAATGGTCAGCTGGGCTCGAGGCTGCAGCTGATGCACTGACCTGCGTCGCTCTCTCGTGGCGGGCAGAGTTCTGCAAAAACCCAGACCCCCTTCAAAGCAAAATCCCCCAAGGATGGGAGAGCAAGGGGTGGCTTAGTGGGAACCCAGCACATGTGGATCATATCTCTCTTTGCTCCTGGAGAAGAAGGCCACGTGTGAGTGAAAATGCTGTCTGCTGGGTCAGAGGAGGGGGATCTGAAAATTATCCCATGAATTCAGATAATACAGAACGAAGAGCTTTGTTTCTGGTGGCTTCATTTAATGCAATTACCTCAGAAAAGCCTTCCCTCTCCCATATCCAGGTTAGTTCATGACCATCTTGTGCCTTTAACCATACTCTGCTTCCTTATTAGAGAATGTATATTATCTGAATTTATATTTTCTCTCTTACTTAAACTGTAAGGCTCATGAGGGCAGCAATCCTGTCACTCTGGTTTAACATTTAGAATGTTCTCAGTCAACATTAGGATAAAACCCAATTAACAGAATCTTGAATGGAGGTTAATTTTTCTCATATAACCATGAAGAGATAGGTAGTCAAGGGATGATCAGATCAATAGTACCAATCTCATGCCTAATGTTTATTCTTATCATCCTACCATCTTAGTAATAGTTTGTCAGTGTGTTGCCTCATCATTGCAAACTGGCTGCTGTGGCTCCAGGCATTGCATTTGAGTTTGTAGCAAGCAAGAAAAAGGAAGGAGCAGTAGCACCATCTGCATCTCTTCCCTGTATAAAGAAAGTACACACTTTCTCAGAACCCTTGCAGAAGTTCACACTGGGGACAGCTAGGTCATAGGCCACTCCCCGTGGATAGAGGTAGGGAGGCTGGGAAGCAGAGAACTGTGTGGTCTGACTTAGACCTATTATGCCCATCACTTGGTAGATGAGTCAGTTGCTACGTGGAGCATAATTGGGAGTCTTAGGAAGAAAGAAAGGAGAAATGTGTGCCGAGGAGGCAAGTGTCAGTGTCTGCTGCATGAGGTTTCTCTGGCCTCCCTACACCTTCCCTGAAGCAGAATGACAAGTAATGCATTGTCAAATGATTGAGTCATTTGAGTACCAAGGCACACCAAGGGAGGGATGGCGGAGAAGGGACCAGATGCATGCGGGAGTCTGGAATGGGTATGTAAGAACTCGCCATGATGTAACTAATGTGGCCAGATGTACCGCTATCTTATCTTCACAAGTATGTTGAAAATAGCCTCTGTATCCTCCTCTGTGAAGACGGGTAACTCTTGCAGGATGGAAGGCATCACAGGATGTGTGGACCAGATGCTGAGCAAGTCTGACTGGGTGCCCATCACCCAGTGCCATGCCTGCATTGTGGGGCGGTGGGTATGCAACCAGCATTGTCGAATGAAGTCATGAATGAGCCAGAAAACGCTGACACTGCAATGTTTCTGAGTCCCCTCCATCAAATCAGATCAAGCAGGAGGTGCTCTGAATGTTTAAATAAACGGCACAAATGCGTGTGCTGAGCATCACTGGACACTGCGAGTTGCCTGTCCGATACCCATTCTCTCCCTCTTCCTCACTAACAAAACCTCTTCTCATTCATTTGGCCCACACTGAGACCCGTTTAAAATACTCACACCTCCAGTAAACTCTTAAACCAAAGTGGCAATATGGCTTTTCTCTGGTCAGCAGAATCTACCTATATTATTCTGTTAGATGAGATATGTGAGAAAGCTGGTTTTTTTCTTGATGAAGAGGAACAGACCTCACTGGCCATACCTTCTGCCTTTTGCCCTTAGCTTTTTCTCCCACCTGGAATATGGACATAATGTCTAGGGCAGAGCAGACATCTTGTGACTATGAGGATGGTGGAGTAGGAGCCAGATCTCAGGTGGCATCCTTGAACAGTTGCAGACCTCTGGACTCATTGTGCCCTGAGAGATGAGAAAAATGAGTGAGATGCCACAGTCGAGTCTTGTGGCATGCAGCCAAATGCATTCCCTGCTTCAGGGAGAACAAAAGAGCTATGCATGCTAGCAAGGGCCTGTCTTTCACTCTGGAAGCTCATAGCTTGTTTCATACTCTGCCTTGAGCCTCTGCTCATTCTGTGTTCCCTGGGCCTTGTCCTTACTCCTGCTCTAGTGGCCCTTCGTTCCTTTCTAAGTTAGTATCCAGACCCAGCACAGTGGATTGCAGAGAGCATGTCTGGGAACTCAGTAAATATTTAACAGGTGACGTCAAGAATCACAACTTCAAACTCTCTCTTTGGCCAGGATATGACTGAATCATTATATATATTAACCTAGGGCTGTCTATCTGATCCACCCATCACAGAATGTGAACTCTCTCCTGACTCTCTTAGCCACCATCTTTCAGGAAGCCAGGAGATTATGCCCTGGGAATCTTGGTATTAACAAAGATGTGGAGAGAGTGGAGGTCAAACAGGACTGAACCCCAGTGGCTGGCTTCCCCTGGCTTGTGGCCAGGACATTCCTTGCTCTTGAAGCCAGAGGAGGCTTCTGTGAGCACCCAGCCCTCACTGCCTTCTGTCAGCGATGCCTCTGGGGCCCCTGAGAACAACTTCTGGAGCCTGTGGTGGAGATGTTCAGGCTGTCTTTGGGGCCAGCCTTACCTTTTCAAGGGCCCAGTTTTTAGGGTTTCTTAGCAGCCTTTCCCTGCTGTGATTCTGCCTGGTCACAGAGTTAAGGGATTTAGAAAAGGAAGTTTAGAAAGTGGCTTCTGTCAGATAAGAGGGCAGACCAACATAGTGATAAAGCATGGAAAGTCTGCTTTATGCACTGCCCACAGGCCAGAGCTCGTGCAGATGGAGGGCCCTGATAGCCGTGTTTAAATCCAGAAGGAGGCCAAGGTCTGTGGCCCCCTGCCCTTGACTGCCACACCGCATGCAGGCCTAGCTCTGCTTCCATTGCTCCCCCTGCAGCCTGGAGGGAGGTGTCCGTGCCTGGCCTTCCACTCTAGATCCAGAAGGCCATAGATCAAGAGCATCCGCCCCTCTTGTCCCTGCCCCTCTCACCCCAGCCTCTCACCCCTGCCCTTCTCCTGTCACCTCCCATTAAATAAAAATCTTCATTGCAGGGATGCCCACACCAGTCAGACATGAGGATGAGTGCCTCAGCCACACTGCAGTTTAAAGATTAAGAGTTTTGCATTTCAGAAATATGTATTTTAATGGAGTTTTAAGATGAGGGAATGTGAACCTTTATGTAATTATAATCCTGAGTCCCAGCTGGATCTGTGACTGGGTGACGCTGCAAATGTCTTGTGGAATTCTCACAAAAGCCTGTCAGGGAGGTGGAGTTATTCCCATTGTATGGATCAGAAATCCAAAATCGGAGGTTGGGAGATTGCCGCAATGGCATGCAACTTGTCTATCTTCCCTCTTTGTCCAGGCCCACACCCACTCTCAGCTCATTTACCTCTCCCTCTGTTGTGAATGGGTTGGTTTCTGGAGCAACCCATTTGAGTTACAGGCAGACAAGAGAACACCCCAGATGTTCCGGGCACCATCGTAAAATCAGCAATTATCAAGCATTCAGACGTGCTAATTGTTTCTCATCTTGGATGTTTGGAACAGAGGCCTGGTACACCCAGAAGTGCTTGATTGTGGCTGCTGATGTGTGAGGGTCCATCCGAAGTGGGTCCAAACTCAGTGGGCACTGTGGGCTCGCACAGCTCGCCCTGGGATTGAAAGAGCCAGGGTTCTGCAATGCCAGCAGGAGCTTTTGATTCCAGGCATGTGGCAAACAGTCCCTGAGCTGCATTGTCAGTCGGCTTCCAGACTCTGCCTGTGTCCAGGACATAGCGGAGAGCCGCGAGGAGCCAGGAGCTGAGCTGAGGCTCGGGACTGGCTTCATAAACCACTCTTGCTGCTTCTCGGAGCCTGGGAGACGTGGATGGGCCTCCTGAAAGGAGCTGAGGACTGTGGTCTGAAGGAGCCGTCCACCTGCCCCAGCTGATCTCCCCACACCATCTCCTGGGGGTTGTGCCCTCCATCTGCAGGTGGTCCTTTTTGCTTAGGTCTAGGGTTCTGGGTGTTTGCAGGGGGCTCCAATTTCAGGTTCCTCCCTCCCTCCCTACCTACCTTCTTCTTTCTTTCCTTCTCTTCTTTGGAGTATGGTTAAGTAGATGCCAGAACTAACCACAAACTGCGAGCAAGCAAGGAAGCCAGCACTCATCTTTTCAGAGAATGTTTCTGTTATTCTGGCTGTCTGAAGGAGCAATTCTTACTCTGAGTGAATTCCACTATACAAAATAACCATAAGCTGCGTGACTTTCTTTCCATCAAGGCTGGTAAATTTCTCCCCAGTGTGCTTTTGTAAAACCTCTTGGCACTTCCTCTTTCTTTTCATCTCAGAGGGAGCTGTGCTATATTATAAGATGGGCTGGTAAAGAGTCTGCTTTTTATTTAAAGACTGGTAATTTTGGTAACTTATTGCCCAGATTCTAGGCTGCCCTCTCCTGGTGGCTTCCAGTCCTGTCTTAGTCCACCCACCCCTGTTTTTAAACAAAAGAACAAAACAGAACAAAAACCTACTTCTCTTTGACTAGTGTATGCTACCAAAGGCCCTTTCCCCTCCAGCCTCCATCAGGGCTGGTGTTTATTAAGGACTTACCCTGTGCTGATGTGGACTCATGTTTCATACCATAGAGACACCTGTGGGCTCTGCCAGAGGCCACACCCCAGATCACCAGGTCTGTCTGGTCCACATGACTTTCCACTCCCATGTTGCTTTCCGCAGGGAGAAATTTGCTTAGTTTGTGGATTGTAATCGTTTCTTAGTGTGGTACAAAAATGTAGCAGCTTAAAAGACGCAAATTTATCAGCTTGCTCTTCTGGACATAAGACTTCAACACGGGTCCCCTGGACTAACATCTGGTGTGGGCAGATCCCCCTGGAGGCTCCAGGGAGGCGGGTGGGGAGAAATCCATTTCCTGCCTTTTCAGCTTCCAGAGGCCCCCCTGCTTTCCCTGGCTCACAGCCCCTTCTCCTCCTCCATACCAGTACCTGGCCAGCATGGACACCCGAACAGCTCCCCACTCCTCTTCCTCCCCCATCACATCACCTTTCCTGCCTACTGCATCTTCTGCTCACAAGGCGCCTGAGACAACCTTGCCTCCCACCCCCCAGATAGTCCAGCATCGCCTCCCATCTCAGGTGCTGAACTTGACCGCATCTGCAGAGGCCCTTTTGCCGTGAAACTGACAAACTCGCAGGTCCTTGTGCTGAGGACATGCTGAGTCTCCAGCATCGTGCATATTTTTCACTAAGCTCCTGTGGACCCTCGGTCATTCTCAGGGAGTAAACTGAAGCCCAGAGCGATTCAGTGACCCAGCATAAGTCCTGGGTTAGGGAGGCTGTTTGCACACAAAGCTGCAGCCCTGAGCCCTGGCCTACGTGGCTCTTCCTCCCATCCTGCCTCGTCCAGAAGCTCCTGCCTGCAATACCCAATACCCATATCTGTAACTAGAACCCTGGCTGGCAGCTTCTTCCTGGGTCCTGAGATGGAGATTGGCCACTTTGGAGACTGAAAGGGGAAACGGTGACTGCAGAGCCCGCAGCAGCTTCTGATCTGGTGCTTTCACTGCGCCTCGTTCGGCTTCAGTGTGTTTTCTTGCTGACAGCGTATGGGGATTTAGGAAGGATTAAGGTAAGCCTTCAGTGACAGATAAATACATGCAGGGCGGGAGATGGCCACCCCCTGCCTTGCTGATAGGAGGAGGGGCCCCCTGGACGTGGGAGCTCACCTGCCCAGGGAATGGCTTCAGGAGAAGCTGCAGGCTGTCCTGGCCTGGGACAGTGTGCTTTCCATTTGGAACAGTTTAGTTCCAGCTCCCAGGATGGGCGTACAGACCCCATGTCCATCCAGGAAGGACACCTCTCTCTCTGGTCTTTGAGCCAGATGGAAAGGAAGGCTCACAGAGCAGACCACGTTCCCCCTTCAGGTGTATGCACCCAAATCTGTGCGGCTGACTTCGAGAAGTGAAGGAATCACATTGGGTTTTGCTGCCCGAATGTGAGTTTGAACACTGTCAATCTGCCTGAATCAACAAACGCAATTTGATCTGCCTGGAAAGCTGAGAGGGTCCCTTGGTGTGCACTTGTGCTAAGCCAGGGACAGGAGTGGGTGGGGAGTGCAAGCTGAGCCGACCAACAGGGTAGGGGGTGTTCCTGGGAGAGGAGTGAAATTCATAGTGGGAGCAGAGGGGAGCATCCTTCTCTGGGCCTCTTGTTTCCTGACCTGCAGTGAGGCAGGATGTCCAAGTGTAGTCTAGGAACTGCCTGCCTGGGCAACATGGTTAAACCCCACAGGCCCCTGGGTCCCCTCTCATACCTACTACAGCTGCTTGGACAGTGGTGCAAAAGATACACCAACCCAGACCTGTGACCATGACGGTGTTTGGAGAGAGGGTCTTTGCAGGTTCAACTAAATTAGGAATCTCAAGATGGGATCATCCTGGATTGTCCTGGGCCCCACATCAATGTCAGGTGTCTTTTTAAGAGACAGAAGAGGAGATGTAAACACTGGGGAGAAGCTATGTGATGATGGAGGCAGAGGGGTGTGGCCACAAGCCAAGGATACCTGGGAGACCAGAAGAGGGAAGAGGTAGGACAGACCCTCCCCTGGAACCTGTGGAGTGGGTGAAGCCCTGCGACCTGGATTGCAGATGTCTGGCCTCCAGAACTTCAAGAGAATAAGTTTTTTATTATTATTTTAAGTCTGTGGCCACTTGTTATAGCAGCCCCAGGGAACTCACACATGCTAAGTCACTTCATTTATATCCAACTCTTTGCGACCTAATGGACCCCAGGTCCGACTCTTTGCAACCCCCTGGGGTGGGTTTGTCTTGCCCTCCTCCGGGGGATCTGCCTGACCCAGGGATCAAACCCACGTCTCTTATGTCTCCTGCATTGGCAGGAGGGTTCTTAACCACTATCGCCACCTGGGAGGCACTGAATCAGAAATCTTGGGGCTGTGGCCTGGGATTCTGCACTGCTTAATTCATCTCCCAGGGAAGTTGATGTTCCTTAAAGCCCAAGGGTTTCCAGTCTAGAGGATTTTTAGCTTCTGAATTCCAGTGGTCAGCATCCCTCAAGGGAAAGTGTGTTTTCCATGACAGCATCTGCCAGCAAGTAACCTGCGTCTTACAGTGCCGCTCAGGTCGGCGATGGAAGGATGCTGTGGTTCCCGTCTCCCCAAAACAGTAAATGGGGCATTTCAATACCGAAATGTAGCCTCTCATATTATGAAGCCTGACACAGAGCAGTTTCATTGAAATTAAATTCATTGAAATTAAAATGTATGTGAACATTTGTTCTCCTCCCATTATCTTTCCCGGTCAAATGGAATCTTAACAAGGATTATAGCTCAGATAATATCTCTTAGATACATTGTAAATATTTTGTTAATCTGAAGGTCCGTGTTTGGGAGCAGATCGTTTAACTGCCGCTGCTGTGACGTGGAGGCACCCGAGAAGGAGCGGGCGCGCTCCGGCAGGAAAGCATTTATAGAACATGCCTCTTCTCTCCCCAAAACTGCTTTACTCTGCAAATGCAAAAAGGCATTATTTCTGGCTCCCAGCATCTCGTTTCTGTGTTTCAAGCAGGCACATTTTTGCTGCCTGGCCTCTGAGCTCTCCTGCAAGGTGAGCAGGTTTTCCCCAGGAAGCAGAGAAAGGCAGCTGCTCAGCTCAGGTTCCAGGGCACCCCTCCCCCCGGGGCCCCCCTGCACACCACCCCCCTCCACCCCGGCTCACTCCCCTGGCCCTGGACCTCTGCGGCTATGTTGCAAGTGGACTCCTCACAACTGGCACTAGACTGCTGGGTCTGTGTTGAGGGGGAGACCTGGGTACCCCAGGGGGCTCCAGGTCTTACTGGGAGTGAGTGGCTGCAGCCATCCTGTCTTTCTGGGTTGGGATGCACAACCAACCCAAAGGCCAGTGACTAGCATGGATATGGCCCTGGCCCTTCTAGAGCTTGACCACTGCCCTGAGCACCAGGATTCTCAGGCCCCTGCACTGTTTCAGCTGGCCCCTTGGGCGGCATAGGACATGAGAACCTCGGGACAGCCGGAGCAGAGTAGGAGGGGCCCTCAGGTTGGAGCATTCTGGATCAGCTGTGTGGTCGCTTTCTCCTGATGCTCGGTCTGTTTGTACTGCTCTGGTTATGGAAGCTGTAAATGAGGTGACCTACCTCACACAACCCCTGCAGTGAGCTCCAGGCTCCCATGGGTGCCTCATCCCATGCCTGCATCTGGCCGCATTTGAGGAGCTGGTCAGACAGTTGTTCTGTTTGCCAGTCTGTGGGTCAAACCTTCATCCGACACTGTACCCAGCACTTCTTTGGTGCCAACTACCACCCTCTAAGGTTGCCACATAGTTAACCCTCTTTTATGAAGCAGGGGACGCTGACAGAAGATGGAAGATGACATAGGGACACCTGTTTAATGCGGTAGTCTGCCTCCTGAGACCCTCACTTGCTGCATCCTGTTCATCACCTCTGCCCTGATTCCCCCCCAGGGAGACCCAGCACCCCAAGGTGCAGGGTCTGAAAGCTTCGGGAGTGCAGGGCCAAAGTCCCCATCACCAGCTCTGTGGCACTAGACATGTGCCATGGCCAGCATGACCTCTGAGGCTGCATCCCCAGGGGGAGAAGACAGTTCACTGCCCAGGCTGGTCTTGAGGACCCAGTGGGATGGACATGTGGCTTTCGGGAAGCCAAGTCTGGCTGGTGGAAAGCAACCCACTGCTGGCCTGCACCCTGATCACTGGTCTTATTAGCGGATAACCCAGACTTTCCTCTCCCTGGGCCCCTCCCCCAAGGTGTGATGAGCTGGCCTTTCCAGGAGTGATTTTTCCATTAGACAGCAGCTTGATTGGATATTCTTTATGGTTTTCTTTGGGGACTTTTTCCCTTCTTGACCTTTATATTCTTATGTGTGGCCAGAGACCTTTCGGCAAAAGACACGTTTTTAGAATTGAATAAATAAATGATGGAGAGGTTTATTTAAAGCTTCATAGGCTCGTGGGAGAGGGAGGCCGCCCATGGACATAATTTCACTACCATCGTTTACTAATAGGATTGGGTATGATTGGATTATGTCTTATCACATTTAATAATGTGGCATGATGAGCTGCTGGAGTCATTGGGCAATGAGTGTCCGAAGGTAGCCATCACCATGCTTCAAGGCTCCTTACTGTTTGAAGCTTTATTTTCATCTTATCTTATTCTTTCCCACCTTCCCTCAGATACAAAGAAGGGATTATACCACTTGTCTTATGTAGTTATGTAGTGTAAGATAAAAATTGAAGACCAGCAAAGAGTTGAAGGCAATAAAATTGTGATCAGAAGTCCATAAAATTATAGAACTATGTTTTCTTAAGAATAGAGAGGCTTCACAATCACTTTTTTTTTTTTTTAAGAAATTGGACCCTTTAAGGATTTATCTGTGGAGAAGTGTAAGATATACTTCCATGTAATGGAAAAAATACGTTACATGCTTGAAAGGTTAATGACTGGTAAACGTCAATTTTCTACCATCCTGGCTAAAAAAAATAGCCTGTAAGACATAAGATGTCATGCCGGCAAAATCGCAAAGGCCTCTGAAATCCACTTTGAAGCCTGGGATCCCGTGGGAGTGCCGGGGGCAGGGGGACAGGCTGAACGCCAGGTGCCTCTCCCTCTTACTGAGCCACAGCACCTCTGCTAGAAGGGAGAGTGTCTCACAACTGGTGGGAGTGTTTCTCCAGTGTATTTTTGGTTTAAAGACTTAACGCTCTTTATTCCTAGTCCTGAAAACTGCAGATGCTTGACAGCAGATCTGTCCCCCTTGATAAACCTTTATTTGTGAGACTGTGACATGGGCATCCTGGGAATTTGCATTTGAAATACTATAAGCATGTTGGTGTTCAATCGCTCAATCGTGCCCGACTCTTTGCGACTCCATGGACTGTAGCACTCCAGGCTCCTCTGCCCTTCACCATCTCCCCGAGTTTGCTCAAACTCATGTCCACTGAGTCGGTGCTGCCATCCATCTCATCCTCTGTCACCCCCTTCTCCTCCTGCCTTCAGTCTTTACCAGCATCAGGGTCTTTTCCAATGAGTCAGTTCTTCGAATCAGGTGGCCAAAATATTGGAGCTTCAGCGTCAGCATCGGTCCTTCCAATGAGTATTCAGAGTTGATTTCCCCTAGGATTGACTGGTTTGATCTCCTTGCAGTCCAAAGGAGTCTCAAGAGTCTTTTTCACCACTATAGTTCAAAATCATAGATTCTTAGGTGCTCAGCTTTCTTTATGGTCCAACTGTCACACCTGTACATGACAACTGGAAAAACCATAGTTTTGACTGTATGGATCTTTCTCAGCAAAGTGATGTGATTTTAAATATGACAACATCGATGGGACTTCCCTGTGGTCCAGTGACTAAGACTCTGCACTCCCGATGCAGAGGGGCCCAGGTTCAGTCCCTGGTCAGGGAACTGGATCCCACATGCCTCAACTAAAGATCCCACATGCTGCAGTAAAGACCCAGCACAGACAAATAAATAAATAGTTAAAAAATGAAATACTTTTCTCCTGTAACATTTGAAAAAACAATTAAAAATACAATGACTGTGACAGGCTTGTGTTGCAGCCCCTGGGGTTAGAATGCGGTTGTTTCCACATTTTGGAATTCCAGCACACAGAGATTCTGGAACTTTCTAGAGTTTCACAGGGACAGACTGAGGGATGGGAGGGGAAAACCCTCTGAATTGTGCCCCTCCACCTCTCTCCAGGTGTTCTGTGCTGTGTCTGGTAGGCGGGTTTGCGAGGGCAGAGCAGATGCCCTGCACTTACAGGAAACAAGTAAAGAACCATCCCTTGTGTGCTAATTTCCCAGTGTCCTCTGGGTCCAGCATCTTCTGCGGGATTAAACGCAGCCCTTGATAAGGGTTCTCCTTCGTCCTAAGCGAGGGAAGACCGCCCTCACGTCCAGCCTGGCTGACTCAGCAAAAGGGAGGGGCCAAGGGCTGCCTTTCTGATTTCTCTGCAAACAGGATTGAGTTCCCCACGGGCTGGCGTGAGGCCATAGGCCTGCTCCAGCATCTTACATTCTGAGACTCCAGCCTGGAGAGTCGCGTGTCTGCGTTTAAATCCTGAGAATCCTCCGTGCTCACCTGACACAGCATCGGTAGTGCTCACCTGTCAGCCTCACGCAGTGGGCGAGGTCACCTGAACCTAAAATAGGAATTTGGATTTTCCAGCACCATCAGCCTGGAGGTTGTGCCTTTCCGCAAGCTGGTTCCATCATGGCATGAGGGAGTCTTGGTTTTGCCTTTTCCTGATTGAAAGATGAACTTGAAGGATGACAGATGTCGCCTCAATGTGCCCAGGTTTGGTTTAGAAGCAGGTGGGGGTTTGGGAGGCTGTGTTTAAATCAGGCAGCTGACTGGGGGCAGGGATGGGAGGGGGTGCCAGGCAGAGAGAGAGGGACCAGGAGAGAAGGGACCTGGGAGTGGACTTGAGGATTTGGTGGCTTCCTTCTTCAGTTAAAATTGTGTCCTGAGTGGCCTTTCCTCTCCACACAAAACAGGCACCAAGAAGAGAGCTCTTTTCAAGCTGTGCCTCCGTCCTTCTGGCCGCCCTGACTGGCACTGAGGACTGTAGGAGACATGCTCCATTGTTGAGTTCTAAGAGGCTTCTGGAAAGATAGTATTCTGTGCTGTGCACAGACAAAGTCCCCCAGTTGGTCTGAGGTTGCAGTTTCAAGGAGGCACTAATTAATCACTTCCTCCAGCCCCAGGGGAGCAGAGGGGCTGCTCCCTAAATAAGGAGGCTGCAGCTCCCCCCTCGTCTAGCTGCTTCGCTCAGTGGGCAGAAAATGGCATTGTTTTCTCACTTTGAAAGGTGGTTATTCTATCAGGAAGGCATCTCTCCTGCAGTTGCCTAAGCACTGTCTTACTGCATTTCTCTCTTACCAGTTCTGAAATCTTATTTCCTTCTTGCTTAAATGCTGCACATGCGAGTGGACACTTCGGTTGCTGGGAAGGAGCATTGTGGGTGAGGGTTCTATTTTTCCCAGAAGTTCCCAGTCTCTCTCCTGGATGGTGGATGCTGACAGCGAGACCATGGGTGACTCCGGACACTCGCCCATGTTTTTTTCTGAAGGAGCCCTGAGTTCTGAGTGTCAGCCAGCAGCGGAGGAGGCAAATGCTTATCTGTTTATCACCGTCTCCCAGTGGAATGGCCCCTGGTGTGACTATAGCCTCTCCCCGGGAAGTTATTTGATTTTTGATGTAATGAGAAGGATTAATGCAGTTGGGTTTTGATAAGGCTGGGCCGTCTAGTGTGGCACAGACTCGCTTGTCCCAGCCATATCGCTGACAGCCGGATGGTTATGCAGGAGCACTGCAGAGCCATGATATGGGCGTGCGGAGATAATTGTAGTTTTGCTATTTAAAAAATAAGTCTAGTGCTTTACAATGTTACGATGATAACCTGTTTAGGGAAACTCACAGTGCCGGGCTCTTGGCACAGAAAAACCTCTTCTAGCTGCTTGACTTGGATCCTATTAATCTATTTTTATTTTCCCAAGCATAAATTAAAGTCTCATTGCTGATTGAACTCATAAGCTCAGTTCAGTTCAGTCCAGTTGCTCAGTAGTGTCCAACTCTTTGTGACCCATGGACTGTAGCACACCAGATCTCCCTGTCCATCACCAACCCCCGGAGCTTACTCAAACTCATGTCCATTGAGTCAGTGATGCCATCCAACCAATCTCATCCTCTGTTGTCCCCTTCTCCCGCCTTCAATCTTTCCCAGCATCAGGGTCTTCTCCAGTGAGTCAGTGCTTTGCAGCAGGTGGCCGAAGTATTGGAATTTCAGCTTCAGCATCAGTCCTTCCAATGAATATTCAGGACTGATTTCCTTTAGGATTGACTGGTTTTATCTCCTTGCAGTTCAATGGACTCTCAAGAGTCTTCTCCAACACCACAGTTTAAAAGCATCAATTCTTCGGTGCTCAGCTTTCTTAATGGTCCAACTCTCACATCCATACATGACTACTGGAAAAGCCATAGCTTTGACTAGATGGACCTTTGTCGGTAAGGTAATGTCTCTGCTTTTTACTATGCTGTCTAGGTTGGCCATAGCTTTTCTTCCAAGGAGCAAGTGTCTTTTCATTTCATGGCTGCAGTTACCATCTGCAGTGATTTTGAACCCCGAGAAAATAAAGTCTGTCACTGTTTCCATTGTCTCCCTGTCTATTTGCCATAAAGTGATGGGACTGAATGCCATGATCTTAGTTTTTTGAATGTTGAGTTTTAAACCAGCTTTTTCATTCTCCTCTTCACTTTCATCAAGAGGTTCTTTACTTCCTCTTTGCTTTTTGCCATAAGAGTGGTGTCATCTGCATATTTGAGGTTATTGATATTTCCCCCTGAAATCTTGATTCCAGCTTGTGCTTCATTCAGTCCAGCATTTTGCATGATGTACTCTGCATATAAGTTAAATAAGCAAGGTGACAATATAATAGCCTTGATGTACTTCTTTCCCAGTTTGGAACCAGTCCATTTTTCCATGTCTGGTTCTAACTGTTGCTTCTCGACCTGCATACAGATTTCTCAGGAGGCTGGAAAGGTGGTCTGGTGTTCCCACCTCTTTCAGAATTTTCCATTTTTTTGTGATCCACACAGTCAAAGGCTTTAGCGTCATCAATGAAACAGAAGTAGATGTTTTTCTGGAATTCTCTTGTTTTTTCTATGATCCAACGGATGTTGGCAATTTGATCTCTGGTTCCTCTGCCTTTTCTAAATCCAGCTTGAATGTCTAGAAGTCCTCAGTTCATGTACTGTTGAAGCCTAGCTTGGAGAATTTTGAGCATTACTTTGCTAGTGTATAAGATGAGTGCACGGAGAAGGCAATGGCACCCCACTCAGTACTCTTGCCTGGAAAATCCCATGGACAGAGGAGCCTGGTAGGCTGTAGTTCATGGGGTCGCTAGGAGTAGGAAATGACTGAGCGACTTCACTTTGACTTTTCACTTTCATGCATTGGAGAAGGAAATGGCAACCCACTCCAGTGTTCTTGCCTGGAGAATCCCAGGGACGGGGGAGCCTGGTGGGCTGCTGTCTATGGGGTTGCACAGAGTCGGACACGACTGAAGTGACTTAGCAGCAGCAGCAGCAAGATGAGTGCAATTGTGCAATGGTTTGAACATTCTTTGGCATTGCCTTTCTTTGGGACTGGACTGAAAACTGACCTTTTCCAGTCTTGTAGCCACTGCTGAGTTTTCCAAATTTGCTGGCATATTGAATGCAGCACTTTAACAGCATCATCTTTTAGGATCTGAAATAGCTCAGCTGGAATTCCAAGCATAAATTAAAATCTCATTGCTGATTAAACTCATAAACTAGTGTTGACTTAAAAAATAGTCACAATGTAAAAGTTGAGAGTTATGTTTTATTCCACATAAATTTTTAGGACTTAAGCCCAGGAGACAGTATCTCAAGTAACCCTGAGAGAACACCTCCAAGGAGAGGGAAGGGTCAGGTTATATAGAAATTTTTCAATAAAGAGCAGGTAGTCTGAACATCAAAGGATTATTGTTAATTAAAGAAAACCAGACATCCCAAGTTAAGGAATTCAGTGCTTTTCTATGTATGGGAAGATACAAGAGTCTGGGCTCAGTGAAATCATTCCTTTCATATGAATCTCAGCCATCTGGGGCCAGTGTCCTGTGTTTTTCACACCCTGAGTTGCTCGGTGCTCACCGTAGGGAGTGGCTACAGCCCAGTGGCAGCCATATCACACAGATTTTCTTATCCTTCCTGGGTGCCCTTAGGGCTCAGAAGTTCACATTAGGAGGCCTGGAGTTGCTGATAACTGAGACATCCTTGTTTATTGATAAGGCAGGAAATGCTCCATTTCTCACTAGAATGAAGACCAGGAGTGTGTATCTCCAGTTTTGAACTAAGTATCATTCCATAGATTTTGTATCTGTGATGTGTTTATGCTTTTGCTTTTAAATGATCTGAAGGGTTGAGATTCGCTGTGCTTGATTAGATGGGTGAATACCTTGATCTATGGGGTGATCTTGATCCAGGTGCCAATTCGGTGTTGTACCTGGGGTTTGTGGGGAGAGAGGATTAGCAGCCACAGTGGACAGTAGAGCAGCATGACCCCACGCTTCTGCCATTTTCCTGCCCCCACCAGGAAAGTGACAAAGCTGTGCCCGTGCTCCCGATGCTCTTGTGCTCAATTCAGATGTTTTGATGATGATGGGGACATCTGTCCACCCCAGGACGATGGACCTGCTCATCTATCACAGTGGCTCCAAGAAGGCCACAGGGTCAGGGGACCAGCGAGGCGCACACTTATCGCTATGCCATCGTGTTGTTCATTTTGCCGTTGGTGGTAGGGATTCACTTCGTGAACTCTGTGGGTCTCTGGATTCCTAGATTTCAAAGTGACTGTAGCCATCCTTGACCCATTATCAATGGATCCTAGAGAATCTTAGGCCCTCCATGCTGTGCTCTCTGCAGCTCTTCCCTTCTCCCCCACAGCGCCCTGCCAGGCACCAGCATTGACTCACCTGCCCACAGAGCACAACCCTGCCATCCCTTCCTTCCCTGCTCCATCCCTTTGTCCTGGCTGCCTCCCTTCCCGTCTTGCCCCTGCCTCTAGGGGAATCTTCCAGAGCCTCCTGATCCAAATGTCATCTCTCCACTGGGCTCTTTTTGGCTGTCATCTCCCTCCCCTTCTGCCTGAGCTAAGTGAAATTAATTCCTTCCGCCTCCCTTGTCTCACAGTTTTATTAAAATGTGCAATGACATAATAATGTTTATCGTCCTCTCCTCCATGGCTGCCCCAATTGTGGTCTTACTCTGAGTGTGTTTTCTGAGTAACAGAGAAGTGAGGGGAGGGTGTGGGTTGGGGGCTGGAGAAAGAAGAAGTTGGCCCAGCACACACCCAGGGAGGGATCTTTGCAAGAGGAAGGAGATAGCTCTGCCCACCTCTTGGAGGAGGCAGAGGCTGGAGCTGACAAGCAAGGAAATATGAAAGTGAGATAATTAGAGAAGGAGGGGCATAAAATGGAAAAGCCAAAGTATTTTTCATTTGGCACCTCGGTGTTAGGGCTCACTCAGTTTATTTATTAAGCCGTTATCAAAGTAAAGTGAGACAAGTGGGTCTCAGTCTAATGAAATTGCCCCTCTGTGGGCCATGTGAGCTTCAGGTATCCTGAGCATAATTGGATAACAATGACAATTATTGCACCGGGAGTTTTAGTGCTGGCTAGCCTCTCCCTTTGTGCTTTTTCTGCACAGCCGCTCACAGGCCTTTTGATGAAGCCAGAGCAGGGCTGACCACTCCAGCTGCAGTCCCCACTGGAACTGCACACTGGGTGCCCGTTAGGCCCACAGACCTTCACATTTCAGCTCCTGGCCCTCTTCTCCATGTTGGAACCTGGATGAAAAGCCCCCCTTGCTGTCATCTGGTGAACTACTGAGCAGGCACCTGCAAGGTTGGCGGTTCCTCACCTGGGGGTCAGGGTGCCAAGGATGCCCACCAAAGACTTCTGCTTTGTTTCCTGTATCATTGCACTGCTGAGAAGGGGGCATCTCTGTAAAACTGTATTGACCTGAGGGGATCAAGCTTCGAGGTACTTGTGTGCTTAAATGTGCAGGAATCAAACTGCTTGGCTGATAACACAGTATCGATTCATCTCCTTCCCCTGCTTGCTGAGCCTGAGGCCTCCCCAGATGAGGTAGTAGGTTGTGGTCATATGGGGAAGTTCTCATTCTCGGTGCCAAAATTATGTGTCAGTGGGCTGAGGACTGGGTCTTCATCAAGGCTCAGCAGACAGGGACTCCAGCAGCAGCCCACCTGGCTGGAGGTGTGGGGAGAGGTGGAGAGGAGGGAGCTTGAAAAACCAGAGACTCTATCCTGGTTCTCTTGGTATCCTCGGGGGTTCAACCCCCGAAAAGCAGGTCAGGGCTTACAGTTATTGTTCCAGGAGGAGAACGATCAAAGTGCAAGAAAAATAGAGGCAATTCGGGAGGAAGGGAGTGTGGGAAGGGCTGGAGGGGATCTCCAGGAGTGTTCTGTGTCCTCCAGGAGCAGGGAGTCATAACTCTGCTAGGTCACCGCTCACTCCTCTGAATGTGAGCCTGTGCAATGCCTGAGGTTCTGAGGGAGAAGGCGCACCTGGGGCCTCACCTGCATGCCCACTTGTGCTGTCATCTGGAAGGTGTGAATTTGACCAGCTTCACTTCTTAAGTGGGGGCTGTCTTTAGGTCCTGACAGCAAGGATCCATCCACGTGGAGGGTGAGGACTGATCTGAGGTCTCTGCTACCTATGGTAGCAGGTGCCCTGGGAGCCCCTGGAGGAGATCAAGGGGTGGTAAGCTTGCTGGGAGCTGCGGTCCAGGGTGGCTGCCCTGCCTCTCTCATCTGAGCACCGTCCACGGTCCTGTATTTCTAGGGTTGAGAAGCACATGGCCATGACCGCCCATCCTTGAGCTGCCCTCTAGGTCTCTACTGCAACCAGGAAGCATGGAATGCACATCTGGGAACACTCTCTGGGGTGTGCGGGCAGGGGGTGCCAAGCACCTGGTCCTCCTGCCCAGCTGATGGTTCAGCCCTTGCCCAGACCTGGCTGTGTCTCGGTGCTTGCTTTCAAATGCACCCTTTGCCAAAATGCCAAAAGGAGCCGGGGAGGCAGAACCGCAGCCACCCCGAAGCCACGTGCCCACCTCGTCCTGTCGCCTCCCAAGCTCCTGACTAAGCCACATGCCTACTGCTCCTGGTCCTCTTCACACTTGTCCCAGGGCCTCTGCTGAGACCCTCTGCATCTGCTCTCACTGTGCTTCCTGCCCGGGGCCTTTGGCTCTTGTCCCCTCCCTGGGGGTGTCCCTGCCAGCTGCTGCCCTCCTTGTCTCCCTGCTCCATCTGCCTCAGGGAGCAGCACAGCTGCCCAGAGCCCCTTCCTGTTATCCTCTCACCCGTCACACCTGCCCCGACTGCATCGCAGTTCCAGGAGCACCCGGGCCCCAGGGCCTGAGCTGGCCAGGTTCAGAGGGACACTGAGGGCCGGTCACCAAGCAGGTTATGTCCCCACTCTGCTCTGATTCCCCCCTCATCGATGTCACCCACAAGCAGGTTCTCATGACTGTCACCCTCCTTCTTATCCCCTAGTGCAGCTCCCACCCCTGTGGCTGGAATTCTTTGGCCCTTCATCCCTCTCCTCTCCTTTTCCCGGGAAGTTCCTATGTCTTGTTACCTCAGGGAGCACGTCCTGTTGGAGGCCCCCTGCCCCTCCTTGGGGTCTGGCCCCCCACCTCTCCCCTGCCCCTTGGCGGGCACTGCTGCAGGAGCCATCATGTGACTCAGCCCAAGGCGCTCAGTCAGTGGACCTCCCATCCCCCCAGTGCCCCTGCTGGGGCCAGTCACCCATGGGTGCTGTCCTCCTGGGCGGAGAAGGATCCTGCCCCCAGTGCTGGAAGCTGGGTGCCCTCAAAGCTCCCAGGGGCTGGGGCAGGGGGGAGACAGTAGGAGGCGTAGAGGTTTGGGCGCCTCTGAGGACGGTGCACTCATCTGAGCCCTGGGGGACACAGACTCAGCCTTGTTTCCAATTCAGACATGTGGCCAGTTTGGACGCTGGTGAGAAAATTCCCAATGGTCTAACGTTCCAGGAGCCAAACACAGCAGAACTCTGGGCCGAATCTCAGGCCAACAGTCCATGACTACAGGTCTGACGCTGCTGTAGATCACACAGCCATGCGTGGAGGCCGCACTCAGGTGAGCCTGTGACACCTCTGGAAGCTGGGCCACTGGAGAGGAGGGGACACCTGAACCAGGGCCTGATGGCTGCAAGGAAGAAAGCCTCCTTGAGAGAGTGGAGACAGCCCGGCCTGGCATCATTGAAACAGGGCTCCATGCTGACTGGAGGCCAGAGTGGACAGCAGTGCCCAGGGCCACCAAGGCAGGACTGGGGACACCCCTGCCTGCCCACCCTCACCTGCCCCTGAGCCTTGGCTGCTGGGGCTGTGTGTGGTCTCTGAGCCCAAGCCCCCGGGGCTGGACATGGTCCAGGAAGGAGCAGGGTGGTGCAGGTAAGCAGTGCAAGTGAGGACAGCTTCTTTTGACCAGAAACTCCCAACAAGATAGAAAAGTGGATTTTAACTGCACTTTGTTCAGACTCTGCAGGTCTGTCAGAGCCTGCAGACTCCCACAGCATCAGCTCCCCAGTGCCCCCCCCTGCCGCCGACATGTGGTCTGTGGTGCAGCCGAAAGAACCCTCGGTTTCCTCCTCACTCACCAAGTGTCACTCAGAGGGACACTGGGGGCCAGTTGCTGAGCGGGTCATGTCCCACTCTGCTCTGGTCCCCTTGCCGCTTCACCTACAGGCCCCATGAGCAGGTTCTCGTGACTGTCACCCTCCTTCCCACCCTCTAGTCCAGCTCCCCACCCTTCCCACCCCCTCCCACCCCCACGGCTGGAATTCCTTGGCCCTTCATCCCTCTCCTCTCTTTCCCCGGGAAGGTCCTGTCTTGTCACCTCAGGGAGAGTGAGTCCCGGAAAAGCGACCTTTACATTCTCTTCCAGCATCAAGGCCTCAGGTGGGAGCTGGAATGTCCTTATTCTAGAGAATCTCGCTTTTTCACTGAGGGAGCTAGCACCAGACTTGGAGCAAGAGTTTAATGGCATTATTTTGCGTTTAGTGTGCTTATTTACAAGCGAGATATTAGCCAGCGATACAAATTTCCCTTTTAAAGGCACAAGCTTCCATAAAACCGCAGAGTCCATGAAAACAAAAGCCTTGGGGTGCCTGCAACTGGGTGACTCCATGGTGTCCATGTGTGCGGTGGGCCCTTGCCACCTTGATGAGGACTTGGGGATGGGACATGCTTGGCTGCTATCCAGTCATGCTGTGCCCATAGGAGGGCAGCTATGTCCAGGTAAGAGCTCATAGCATCGCATCTTCCAGTGTTTTGGACAGTTGCTTCTCTTTGTGGCAACTTTATGGGGTTTCCCCAATGGCTCAAATGATGAAGAATCTGCCTGCAGCGTAGGACACATGGTGGCAGTTTGTGTCCCAGCCAGGACTTAGGAGACCCCTTGTTCCCAGCCTCCTCGCCCTGAGGCCTGTCACGTGGCCAATCTTTTAGAAGTGTTTTGCAGCCTGACAGGTGTAAGACGCTGTCATTTAATCTTGCATTCATTTAATTGGTGATTAGTAGAGTGGCAAGGAACTTTTTAAAAATCTGCTTTTCCTTCCTCTTTTTAGCTTTTGCAAATAAAGTGTCCGTGTTTGTCAGATGTTCTCTCAGGGGTGATTGGAGTGGCCCCTACAAATACAGATATTCATTTACGAGAAATCCGACATCTGTCTTCAACCTGTAAACCTGTAAGCCACGGAGATCCCTCAGGAAAGTTCTGTAGAGTCTTCCAAGTAGTTCTGGTGTCTTCCTAGAGTTTGTCCCTGAGTGTAACACGTGTAGACGTGCGAGCAGCATGTCTGCAGGGTGGAGCTGCTGCAGACGTGCACTTGATGGAACCCAGTCTAACCAAGGACCATTATTTACCTTAATAAGTAAGCCAAGTCCATGCAGTCTGGAGGAAACCCAGCAGCACAGATTCTTTGCAAGGCAGAGGGGCTTTCTGAGAGCCTGGAGGCCAGGTTTGAAACCTAAGGCTGCCAGGATAAGGCTGGCAAGCTTTCTCTGAAGGGGCCAGATAGTAGTTATTTCAGGCTCTGCAGGCCGGGGCAGGCGGGACCTGCCCATCTCTGCTTCTGTAGGACAGGCGCAGCTGTGGACAGTTCACTGTGCGTGGGGGCTGTGTGCAGGTGAGCTTTATTTACAGCATCTGGCACTGGACACCTGTGGCCTCCTGAGGCGCTCCTGCTGCCCAGTCTCCTGCACTTCTGGTTCTGCACACTCCATCCAGGTCAGGGATCAGGGGGGTGGGTCTAGGCTGGGTCACCTGTAAGAGCACAGGGCAACATTTTAAGCTGAGGAGGCATTCCTGCCTGTCTCCACCAGGTGCAGAGACGGGCCTGGTCACTCATCCATGGGCAACATTGGCATCGCACCTGCTTCCCTAGAGCTCACATCCTCCCCAGGATGAACTGGACTCTGTGAGGGATGCTCACCCAAGTTTAAAGTCAAGTGGGTGGAAGACTTAAAGCCAGAAAAGCAACTTGTGGCGTTGAAACTTGTCTGACGTCGGTTTTCCCTGCGGTACCTCCTGAGCTGTTGGGTTGGTGACTTCTCATGTTCAGGGGGATCCAGAACCAGAGAATGAACCTGCCAGTTGGCAGGCCCCATGCTGGCGCCCTCTGCTCCTCAGTCTTCCTGTCTGAGAATTGGGTAAGAGTTGCGGCTGCCCCCTAACCCATGTCCTGAAGGGTGAGGCGGGCGTACGTGGCCAGTGACCTTGCAGGCAGCTGGCAGATGAGGGTCGCTCAGCCTGCAGTGGCTCTTGGGGGAAATAAGCTCAGTAGAGGGCACATGTCGGGTGTGGGAGCCCAGGTGACCTCCCACCTCAGCGAGGAGATCCTCCCAGTCCCTCCCGAGGCTCCCAACTGGGTCAGAGCCTGAGTCGGGGACGGTCAGGGACATGATACCCAGCGGCTCCAGGGCCCACCTCATCTGCACAGCCTCCCTGCACTCACGGATGGTGGTGGGGAGGCTGCTGGAGGATGCACTGGGGACCGGCCTCCCTCTGGGTGAGCATCCTAGCATCCAGCTGGCTCCTGGGCAGTTAAGGCTGTTGGTCAAACCCCCACACATGGCATCCCACGTGGAGGGCATAACCGTGACACGGGTCCTGGCTTCTGTGGGGAAAGACAGTCCAAGCCCAAATGTCTGATGGTCACTCTGCCATCGACCTGTGTCTCCTGGGACGCGAGGCCTTGCTGTACCTCCAGGGAGGGCGCAAATCCATTTGGGGGTAAAATATTGTCAGTGATGTGGTTTCACATGATGAAACACAATTATAACCAATAGGATTCTGAGGACGCTGATGAGCCTTTAACTTTATTTATCCAAGTCCACTTGATGAGGGAAGTCACTGGCCTACTTCTATCCTTGTGGTGTTATTTTTCCCGAATATTCTTCCGTGGAGTTCTGTTACATGTTTCCCCAGAAAGTCTCCTTTCTTGCGACGGCCGTACTTCCTGGCTGATCCATAAAAATGGGATTTTCCTGTCTTTGGTTCAGGTCCCTAGTGCTGGACTGTGTAACCTGTTTTAGCTGAAAAAATCGCATTTGTCACTCTTTTTTTTTCCCTCGCATTTGTCACTCAACTGACAGCCAAACACCCTCGCTCCCAGCATTTGCAGGGTGGTTCAGCCACCTGTGGGGACAGTGGGGACCTCTCCTTGGGGCTGGGGTCAGGGTGGGAGAACAGGCAGGAGCTTGCCTCTTAATTGCATGATCTGCTCATGCTATCATGAGACCCAGGAGAGGAGTGGACCCTGAGCAGTCCCTGGTGAACGAGCTTGCATGTTCAGCAGCCCTGGGGCCCGGGCTGTGGTGAGGAGGTAGAGCTGTGGTCAGCTGCCAGAGCCCTGGCAACCACTGCTGCAGGCGAGGAGACACCACCAATGATGGGTTCATGAGACCCCAGCTCTCCCCTGGCCCAAGTTGGCCCTGCAGGGGCTGCTGTGCAGAGGAGACAGGAGGCCCTGCAAAGAAAACATAAGCAGTTTCAGCTTTTTTCTGTGCCTGAGGGTCAAGGTATTCATCGTCTTCAGCAGTAATAAAATCATCATGTTCCGAGGTAAAAGTCACAGACTCAGGCTCCTGGCAAGTAAACTGGGGCTTAAAGGAAAGTGGCTTTTAGAGATCCTATTAGGAAAGGACAAAAACATTTAAAAAGCCAGGAATTCATTCTTTCTCTCCAGCCATTATAGTGGGAAAGTGGTTTATGCAGTGCACACCTGCTTCAGAACAGAGCAGTTGCTTTTGCTCCCAGGCCAAGTGAAAAATTCAGAGATATTCCCATGTGCATTTCTGGGGAGACGGGGGTCCAGGGAAGGGGTAACTCCACTGCACCCCACCCTACTTGGTGTGCCAGCTGTGCTCAGGGCCTCCTCCCCACCTGCCCCACCATGTGCATGCCCAGGCTCAGGGTCACGGTGACCAGCAAGGAAGGACCCTCTGGCTCTGCTGAGGACCCTCTGCAGCCACCCATCCTCCAGAACAGGTCAACCATGACCTCTGCCTGCTTTGGCTCCCTTGCCTTCCCGTGTGGGAGCTGAGCTCCACCAGCTAGCAGCAATTGGGAGGTGCCTCCTTGGTATGGGTTGAGGCAGCAGGTGCCTGGTGAGGACAGCCACACCAGCAGCATTCCAGCCTTTGCACGAAACAGGCTCGGTGGTCTCATGTGAAACAGACAGTGACACCAGAATACCCCCAAAGCCAGCAGGGCTCCGTGGGTTTAAGTGCCACAGAAACACAGCTCAACGGATGTGGTCGCTGTGACAGGGACAGTGCTGTGCGTTGGCCACGTCCTCTGGTCCTCCCATGGGCACAGGTGCAGAGGGGAGTAGCAGTTAGGAGCTGGGGAGGGGGGAGGCTCCTCTAGGCCGATGGAGAGGTGACAGAGTTGCAGAGGGACGCAGTCTGGTCCGTGCATCACAGAAGGGAGAAGACCGAGCAGCTAGTGTGGGCCGGGGCGTGGGCTGAAGGAAGATGCTCTGGGTTTTGAGATGCAATTAAAGCAGTCCCTGCTTCGTGGAAAGAGTCTAAAGTTTGCTTAGGTTGGAGCCTGTTTATCGATGTTTTAATGCATGTTTTTCACAGGGACCTGGAGTTGTAAGTCCCCCCATGGGGCTCTGGAGTCCGACAGCCTGGAGGCACACTGATTAAGTCTGTGGCCTCAGACAGGGCGCCAGGCCTGTTGTCTACACAGGAGGGTCATGGTATTCCTCTCCATCCCCTACTAGACTGTTGCGATGATAAGATGCTGTCGTAAATGCAGATGTGTTTGCAGACCCAGAAACCTTCCCTGAAGGTTGCAGAGTGGACCTAACAGCAATGGTCAGAGTGTCTCTTTGGCTTTTGGAGTCTGTGATTTTGATGCTTGAGCTCACAGGACGTCAATACTAATTGTAGGAAGTTGCAGATTCTCATGTGGCCTTGGGCACCTCCTGGGGTGCTTCTGTTTACACAGATGAATAGCATGTGGCCAAGAATAAGGAGACAGTGGTCCAGAAGGTCCCTCACCCTCAATCTAGCCTCTCAGGCTGGGGTCACCATACCTGACATCCACTTGCCCACTCCTCAGAGCTGCAGGGAGTGGTCCTGTGGCCCCTTGCAGAGCGGGGAGGCAGACTGACTCCCTTTATCTTTAGCCTCAGCTATTGTCCCAACCACCATGTCTGGATTCCTCGCCCCTACTCCAGCCCCTGTTCTTGCTTCAAGCACATCATCTTCCCATCTGGTACATGGCTCTATGATCACCTTTGCACTAGCATTGGGCTGGACTCAGAAAGCAATAAGCACAGCACCTGCCGCCCTCTGAGTCCAAAGGGACAGATAAACCAAAGGGCAGCTGTCAAGTGAGAAACGGCTGTGAGACTGAATGAGTGGGGGCAGTAGGAATTTGTGGGAGGGGGTCTACACCAGAACACAGGATGTGGTGGGTGTGGGGGTCCAGGAGGATGATGGCTACACTGAGACTAAGGGAGAAGCCAGAGTCTGAGAGGAGGAGAGAGGAATATGAGCAGCAGGTAGACCAGATGACTTGTCTACTCCGTTAAGGGGTTTCCATGCTGGAACCTTTAGGGATCATATGAAATAAGGTGTGTGTGTGTGTGTGTGTGTGTGTCCGTCCCCATGTCCCACCACCTGCCACAGTTCCCAGCTCCAGAGCAGTTGGAGATAACAAAGCGATAAGGTTCCTACATTCATGAAACATACAGTTCAGATGAGGTTCTCAAAGCTTTTTGACCATGACTTATAGAAAACAATGACTTTTAAAAATGTAAAGCAGTAAACAGCTCCCCCATACACACATAAATAAAATCTCATAGAACAGTATTTGCCTTCCGAGTAGAGATATAATTACCATGGATATTTTCCATTCTGTTGTATTTTGTTTTAGAAGCTTCCTCATGCTCACTAGGTTGTTGGCCACAGTTTATAAAGCACATTTTTAAAGTACAGTCAGGCATTTATTTATTTATTTGTCTACACTACAAGGCTTGTGGGATCTTAGTTCCCCAACCAGGGATTGAACTTGTGCCCCCTGCCGTGGAAGCATGGAATCCTAACCACTGGACTGCCAGGTAATTGCCTGTACAGCAAATGGAGCACAAGCTCTGAGTGGGTATTTGGACAGCATTTGGGAAAGAATAGGTTTGGCTGAAGATCCCTAAACTGGGTATTTCAGGCCAAATCAGATGAAAGGATAAGTGGATGGATGGATGGATACATAGATTCATGGATGGATAGATTGCTGGATGGATGGGTGGATAGGTACATTCATAGGTGGATGGATAGATTGATAAGTAGATGAATGGATAAGTGTATTCATAGATGGAGGGATGGAGGATAGATGAGTGGGTGTGTGTGAGGATGGGTAAAGGGAAGGGTGGATGGATTGAGTTTCTTCATAATGGTTATTACTCAGCAGATTTTTTTCTGGAGCTGTGGGGTGTTTTTGGCAGGACTTGGCTGAGTTAAGTGAGCAGGACCTGTTTGCTTATGGTATATTATGGTATTCCTAATGTGTGTCCTTCTTTTTAAAAAACAGGAAAAAACACTGGCTTTGTCATGCAAAGAGCATCTGTGTTTGGTATAAAGCAGTGCCATGGGTGGAGGTCTTGCTCACCATAAACATCCATAGGAGGTGACTTCTGGTGATCAGCTGGGGCCTTTGAGCTCATGCACGTCACTCCACTGACAGGCCAGCTCTGCCGGGGTCTGTCTGCCTCGGTCACTGCTCTTCCCAGGGCCAAAGACAGTGCATGGTGCACAGCAGACGCTCGACTACTTGTCCACTGAGTGGAGATTCATGTCTTCCTGCCTTGCTGCAAAGGCCGTGAGCACGTTCTCTGCTCCCCAGGTCTCGTGTGTGATAGAGACATTAGTGCATGTCAGACCCTTTAGCGGGTTTCCCGTTGTTTTAGTGTGTTCCTTTAATCTAATAAATATGTGCCCTTGGCTGAACTTCTCTGAGTCTGTGGGGAGACCAGAGAGAAGGCAGGATGATGGTGTGGCTTGAATGGCAATCAGGAGGCGCTTCTTACGCTGGAGGAGGCACCATCACTGTTGGAAACTGCTCCACTTTCTTCTGGGTTTAGGGGTTCATGCCAGCTCTGGGGGAACACTGTTCTGCTTTGGGGAACCCTAAATGGCTTTGGCTCTCACGGGTGGTGATTTCAATAATCCTGCCATTCAGGGAGCTCTTTGGGTGGGGCTTGGAGAAATGGGAGAAGGTGATGCCATCGAGGTGACCTGTCCGAGAGCGGGGCTCCTGGCCGGTGTTTGGCGGCTGCCTGACCTCGGACACCAGCAGTGTGTGTTGGTCCTAGGCCACCCGCATTCCTCTTGGCCACAGGCTCTGAACTGGCAAGAGATCAGTGAAGTCATGTGTGTATACATTTGCTGGGGTTATATTGAAGTCCATGTGCTTTAGTGATCAATCATCCTAGACAATGGAGTCCCTTCTGAGCACCAAGTACCCGCAGCCTGGTGAGGCCTGGCTGAGTCTCTCCCTCAGCCCCTCCTCTCAGCTTCCCCACCTTCCTCTCTCTCAGGTTGTGTTTCTGGAACGTTCTCACCAGCCAGTCCTCTTCGGTCCTCCAAGTACTTCAGGACGACAGGCTGGCGTTCGTTGCCACAAACCATCAGAGGATCAGGTCCTGGTGTTGACCTGTCAACACGGCTTCTCCTTTGAGAAATAACAGTTTACTTGTGGCAGACACTCAAAGCCTTCTGGCACCCACAGGACCCTCAAATTCTACTCCAATCATCACCATCTTCTCTTGCCAAAAAAATAATAAATTTAAAAGAACATGTACTAAAGAAAATTGTTTCCAAGTTGGGCTGCAGAGGAGTCTGAAATTCATAGCTGCTGAGCCCCCCTTGCTCACGGGAAAGGCAGAAGTAAGAGCAGGTCTTCGTGTGTGGCGAACATGGTGCTTGTCTAAATCCAGGGCCTAGAGATGCTCTTAAAGAACAGAGTTGGTGTCTGAAGACCATGAATTTGCAGCCCCAGTGGTGGCATTTTGAGTATCACTGAATATTCGGGGTTGAATTGTGTGCCCTACAAATATATGTTGAGGTTCTAACTGCTTGGTTCTTTGAGTATGGCTTTATTTGGGGGGCAGGGAGGGAGGAGTTCTTTGCAGATGTAATCAAGGTAAGTCAAGGTCACACTGAATTAGTGTGGGCCCTAAATCCCTTGACTGGTGTCCTTGTAGGGAGGAAGAGGACCTTTAATCCAGTTTTAAAGACCCACAAAGGTGGAGTGGACAGTGCAGGCAGAGTGGGGTGATGTGTCTGCAGGCAAGGATGGCCTGGGTGGGCAGGAGCCGCCCTCCCCACATGCTCCAGAGGCAGCCTGGCCCTGTCCACACCCTGAGAGTGACCTCAGTCCTCCAGCCTATGAGAGAGTCAGGTCTTGTCTAAAGCCCCCCAGTTGGTGTCCTTTGTTACAGGAGCCCCGGGACTGGAATACGCTGGGGATACTGCAGTTGTGCAAGGCCACGAGGAAACCACAGTGGAATGGAAGTGTTGGTTCAGCTGCGTGCTGGTAACTTACCTTCTTGATGACACCCAGGAGTGACTTTTAGGGAGGAACTTGAGCTCTGGATGAGTTTCCTGTTCCTGGCTCCGTTGATGATGGATCAGTGGCATCACTCCAGACACACAGGGTTGGTGTCCAGAGTCCGGGTGTCATTTTCCTGTCATCCCAGTGGTGTGTGATTCTCTCCTGAAGCCCCTCAGACACTCTCAGCCACCCACCCGCCCTCTCCACATCCTGCCTTGTGAGAGTTCAGTAGGACCACATTCTATTTGCGGACAATGATGAGGCCTAAAGCCAAAGAAAAGCAGCCTATAAAAGTGCCAGGGGCCTTTGAAATCAGCCATAAACATCGGTGCATGCCTTCTCTTTGGGGTGAGTGCTTGCAACAAGCATCCCAGGCTGCTGTTTTGCTGGTGTGGTCATTTGAGATGAAGCTTTAGAAGGAGGATCCAGTTTGGAACCAGTTCATATAAAGGAGAAGGCAATGGCAGCCCACTCCAGTGCTCTTGCCTGGAAGATCCCATGGACAGAGGAGCCTGGTAGGCTGCAGTCCATGGGGTCACTAAGAGTCGGACACGACTGAGCGACTTTACTTTCACTTTTCGCTTTCATGCATTGGAGAAGGAAATGACAACCCACTCCAGTGTTCTTGCCTGGAGAATCCCAGGGACGGGAGAGCCTGGTGGGCTGCCGTCCATGGGGTCGCACAGAGTCGGACACGACTGAAGCGACTTAGCAGCAGCAGCAACATATAAAGGAATATTATTAAAAATAGCATTCTATGGAAGCATGTGTGTCTTAATTTGTTCAGCAAACAAGCATGTCCTGTTCTGGATTCTGAACCCGGAGCCTGCCTGTCTCTGTAGTTGTTCCCATAACTGCCCCCCTCCAGGTCACTGTTATACGGATGTAGGAGTTGGGGAGCAGCCCGTGTGCGTTTTCAAGGGCGCCTATGTCAACACACTTCAAGTACATTGACCCGCCCCACTTGGAAAAACAGCCCCAGGGCCCAGAATCAAATGTGGTTTAATTGAATCATGGTCTGCCCATGCTGGCTGCCTGGAGGGAGCGGGGGATATTTGTCACCAACGTTGAGGGCAGACCTGGTCTGCTGAGTCTATGCTGTCCGCTCCCCCCCCACCCCATGCAGATCCCCTCAAGGGAGTCCTCCTGCTTCTCTGCTAGTTTCCAGAAATGATACTCAGGCAATAAACTTCGTCTCTAAAAATAGGGCACATCAAGGCCTTGATGTTTTTTCTAATTAGTGTAAGAATTTATTGAATATACATCATACGTGTAGATCACAATATTATTAAAATTACTATTAAGACTTTACACATCAAAATATTCCAGGCAGTTGGGGACACAGGAAGCCTGATGCTCCCTGAGAACCGTATCTGCATTAGCAAGATAAAGGACAATTTAGGACGATTACAAAGGCGATGATTTAGAGTACAACATAAAACTCTGCTGAGAACTAATTCGTAATGCCAGCTGCTGCTAAGCTTCTTAATCTTTATCTAGTTCAATTAAAATCTGAATGTTTGGGATTTCATTAACAACTAGGGGTTTGGAAACTACACGCACTCTTACACTGTGTTTCGTTGCTGACGGACAATACTGGAACCTTCCCAGAACGTCTTCAGGTAGACTTAGGTGTAATTAAAACTGAAGTACTTAAAGGATAACTCAGAAGAAAGCAAAGATTAGTGTAGTTTTTCAGTCAGATCCAAGTGACAAGAGTAAGAAACCCCATCAAAAGCTGTGCAACTTTTGTTGGGGAGAGAAGGGTATCAGAGCCTGACTGAGTTGCTATCTGTGCCCCTTGGCTGCGGGGTGCTTCAGTGTAAAGCCTGGGAGCTGGTCTGGGTGACTTTGACCGTGCAGGTGGGGGGACCGTGCCACGTTTCTGCTCCTGCACCTTGCACCAGGTCCACACTCCGCTGCAGGTGGGTTTTCTGTCTGTCAACTCATTATGCAGTTTCCAGACCTTTACAAGCAGGTCTTTCTAAAGTCGAATGAGCTAAAGTGATGAGCCAGCCTGATGTATAACCTCAGATTGACAACTAAAAGCAGAAGGAATGTTTGATGTGTGTGTTTTCTCTTGACCTCAGTGTCAAGTCTGTTGTCATAAACCTTATTCTCTCAAGATCGGTAGGGTCCCTTTGTCCTCTTGCAGAGGTTCTGACTGAGATCAGGGCGGGGACAGGGGATCTGCATTATTAAACGCCCCCCAATGCCATCGTGAGGCAGGTGGTCCCCTCGCCAGGCCCTGCGCACCCCTGATGGAGAGTTTAAGGTTTGGGACATACCTGCTTTCTAGACTCAACCTGGATATCTGTGTGTAAGGGGCTGAATGATGCCCCCAAACATGGCCATGTCCCAATCCCCAGGACCTGCAGATATGTCACCTTGCATGACAAAAAAGGGCTTTGTAGGTGGGATTTGGTTAAGGACATGGAGGTGGGAGATGATCTTGGAGGACCGCTTCTGACTGGAAGGAGGAGGGCAGAGTTAGTAGTGGGTGTGGCGGTGGAAGCAGAGGTTGAAGTGATGAGAGGAAGGGGCCATGGGCCAAGGAGTGTGGGCGCCTCTAGGAAGGGGCAGAGCCTCCCACCCGCCCAGAGTTCTTAACTCTCCTACCTCCTCCCTTTGGTCTGAGAGTATCCCAGGTATTGATGGACACAAGTCTGCACCTGCTGAGGAGCCTGGCTTGTTGCTCACCCACAGTGAAGTGGCCGCTTAGCATGTCAAGATGAGAATGAGCTGCCGCGATTAGGTGCTCATCATGGTCACTTGTATAGAAGAAGCAGGTGAAGGATGCCTCCACATCCCACATGGATTCAGCCAGTGTCCACCAGGTGGGTGAGCTCAGAGCTCAGGGTAGCAGGATGGTGTGTGTCTATGCATCTAGATTCGAATGAGAAAATCGGAGCCTCAGATGGATCCTATGGGGCCATAATATCTATGGCCTATATTGCTCTTGAACTTGATAAGCCTTCTGAAGACACCCTTTCTGTTTTCACTCTAGGCCCTTCAGTGTTTTTATGAACAGCAGCCACATTAGCACAGCTCAGGGAATGACCCCGTCCACTCAGTTCCCGGCTATCCCCCATGAAAAGCTGGGAAGCTTCCCCACTTCCCTTTGTTATGGAGGATTTTAATTTCATATGTTGACTTTAAGGGTTTTTCCAAAGTTGTTGGGAAGAATGATGATTGAGAATCTCGACTCAGCAAGTTGCTTTAGAATATCACAGGCAAAACATCCCAGGTTCCTTCAAAACTTCCATTTACACTCCAGGACGTGGTTGATTGGCTATGTTGCTGCAGTGCCATTAGGTTTTTAAAAAACTTTTTATTGACCACATGCAGAAAAATCACATCAGTTGTGAGCATTCAGATGGCAAAACTTTTTAAACTGAGCACATGGTGCCAGCAGCACCAGGCTTATTACCAGGGGACTGAATGGAACCCACACTCCGAGGCCTTTCCTAGTCGTCACTCCTTCCAAAGGGGCTGGCTGCACGTCCTATTTTGCCTGATTTTGGACTTCAGGTCAGTGGAATCCTGTAGCATCTTTCTTCATGCTTCTAGCTTCTTTGGTTAAGCTCTAAGTCATCGGATGTTGGCTTCCCCGTGGCATGCTTTTCCACCTCCGTTGCGGCAGAGCTCTCCTTCCTGTGCATCTCCATATTTTATCTGTCCAGTCTACACTGATAAGCATTTGGGTTTTGCTGATGGTGGCACGCCAGATAGTGTTACATAGGGCCCACCACACAGCCATGTGCTAAGCTTCTGCACTAAACTTCTGAAGCACAGCCCTCCTTGTGTTAGTGTAAGGACAGGAATTCTCATTTACAATGAAAAGTGGAAACGGTGGAGTGTGTCAGGTCTGAACTCAGCACCCAGATTGTTGTTCAGTTGCTCAGTTGTGCCTGGCACTTTGCAATTCCGTGGACTGCAGCACACGAGACTTTCCTATCCTTCACTGTCTCCCAGAGTTTGCTCAAATTCGTATTCATTGAGTCAGTGATGTTATCCTGTCATCTCATCCTCCCTCACCCTCTTCTCTTCCTGCCCTCAATCTTTCCCAGCCTCAGGGTCTTTTCCAGTGAGTCAGTTCTACACACTAGGTGGCCAAAGTATTGGAGCTTCAGCTTCGGGCCTCAGTCCTTCCAATGAATATTCAGGACTGATTTCCTGTATAATTGACTGGTTTGATGTCCTTGCTGTCCAAGGGACTCTCAAGAGTCTTCTCCGGTACCACAGTTCAAAAGCATCAGTTCTTTGGCACTCATTCTTCTTTATGGTCCAACTCTCACATCTGTACATGACTACTGGAAAAACCTTAGCTTTAATTATACAGAACTTTGTCAGCAAAGTGTGTCTCTGTTTTTAATACACTGTCTAGGATTGTCATAGATTTTCTTCCAAGGAGCAAGCATCTTTTAATTTCGTGGCTGCAGTCACAATCCGCAGTGATTTTGGAGACCAAGAAAATAAAGTCTGTTACTGTTTCCTTTTTTTTTTTCCATCTATTTGCCATGATGTGATGGGACCAGAAGTCATGATCTTAGTTTTTTGAATGTTGAGTTTTAAGCCAGCTTTTTCACTCTCTTCTCAGCACCTGGGGGGAAAATGCAAATATTCCTGTATCATTTACTCCATTCCTAGTGAGCCTCCTGGTTCTAAGTGTACCTACGGTGTTTTCACACAAGTTTGCACTGCCAGGGGCAGTGTGATATTCCAGGGCTCTGCAAATGAGTATTTTGGTATTAAACACCGTGTGCTTGCACACTTACCCAAAGCTGTCACAGAACTGCCTTGAGCCATGGGGCTGAGTGAGTGGAACTGGTTTTGTGCAGTTGGAAGTGGTAGGATCCAGTGTCTTTTGTGGGAACAGGGAGGCAGGGAGCTGTGAAGTCCAGTGGCACCCTCCTTCGAGCTGCATTGTGCAAGAAAGCTTCGCAGACAATTAATCTTTGTCCACCTGCAAATCCTGGCAGAAGTCAGACACACCAGCAGCCTCTGAGATTTTTTTCTGCTGAAACGGCTGCTGCTTTTGTTCATCGAAATAATTGCCTGTGCTGGGGGCTGGAGGAAGCGGGGGAGCTGGGCTTACCATTTGGCACAAACCAGACAAAATGTGAGGTGCCTCCAGTTCTCCAGCGTGCGTGGTTTCCCTCTGCTGATGGGGGTCTGTTCAGGCACCACCACCCCAATCCCAAGGTCTTGCCTCTGATGATTTCTGGTAAGGAGATTGGGCACCTGGATTCTGGAGCTTAGATTTGCTGCCAGAAACCTGTCTTGGTACCTGAAATAGCCCTCTCCTGTGCATCTGAAGTTGCTCAGAACACGTTCAAAGGCTGGCCATGGGAGCAGGGCTTGCAGCCCACAGTTGGTGGGAGGATGGATTCCTGGTGATCTGCATCAGAGCAGGTGAGTCTGTGCCCAGACTGCTCTGCTCCCACCTGGGTCGGAGCTGGGCTCCGACTGCAGATTTGTGAGGCCCAGTACGTGATGAAACTGTGGGGACCCTTATGCAAAAATCGTGAAGAGTTTCAAAGCAGTGGCAGCAGAGCACTGAGCCAAGCATGAGCCCTTCCCAATGCTGGCCACCTTATAACTGTGAGGGTTGCACATCCCGAGGCCAGCCCTGCTCCAGGGGCAGCTGTGCTGGAAGATCCTGTGACCTCCTTGGAGCCGGTCCTGAGATCAGCTGACCGCTGGGGTGGGAGGCCAGGGGGTTCCCCATCCTTGGCAACTCAGGGGAGCACCTCTCCAGAACCCCCTGCAGTGTGGGGAGGGGCTCTCAGAAGGGACCTCTCCTGCAGAGCTGTCCTCTTCCCTTTCAGCTGCCTTGGCATGGACACCGCCTTCTCTGCTCTGGACATTTATTTGAGGTAGTTTGTGTCAGGCTGGGTGGGTGTTGTAAGCAGACAGCAAAGTAACAAAAGGAAAAACACATAAACAGGAAGAAAGAGAAACAGCTGAGATGTCATAAAGCTTCCAGAACCATTTCCCCAAATCATTTTTCATGCCTCTATTGGAAGGAAACACGTGACCTTAATTATAATATTTAGTAGCAGATTTGAGCAGTGGAAGGATTGATTTGTGTACATTCAAATATTTCTTGACTGTACTGAGTGCCAGGGCCTGGATGTAGCAGCGAACAGAACAAAGTCCAAGAAAGATTTAGGGACTTTAGACGTGGTGAATGTCTTCCATGAAGATCTTGGAGTTGAATGTGGCTTCCCTGTGTCAGGAAGGTACCCTGGTGAAGGGAATAGCACCCACTCAAGTACTCTTGCCTGGAGAATGCCATGGGACAGAGGAGCCTAGTGGCGACAGTCCATGGGGTCACACAGTAGGATATGACCGAGCAACTAACAAATTCACTTTCGTCCAGATCAGTTTTGAAAAGTCCTGAGTCTGTGGTGGGGGTGGGGGACCTTCCTCCTGCTCACAGAGATAACAGTCATCATCCAGGCTCGTCCCCGTGGGTTGGCTCAGGTCACCTGCCCTCCTCTGCTGGCCCCCAACTTTGCCAGCACAGGGCCATCTACAGCTGGCTTGGTCTCAAAACAGCCAGGCCCAGGCGATGGACAGACCCCATGCTCCAGCCATTGGGTGCCTCTCACTCCAGTGGGCAGGTCTTCTCCCACCAGCCAGATCAGGAGTCTTCCTATATCCATCTGCTCCGGCCACCTGCTCGTCATAACGAAGGACCACAGACCGGATGAGTTTAAACCACAGAAATGTATTTCTCTCAGTTCTGGAGGCTGAAAGTTCGAGACCAGGTGCTCAGCAGTGTTGATTCCTCCTGAGGCCTCTCTCCTGGGTGTGTAGATGGCCATCTTCTTCCTGTACCCTCAGCTGGCAGTCGCTCTGTGAGCTGTGTCCTAACCTCCTCCTCTGAACACACACCAGTTCTCTTTTATCAGGACTAATGACCTTATTTTACCTACACTACTTCTTCAAAGGCCCCTTCTCCAAATGCAGTCACATTCTAAGGTAATGGGGTTGGGACTTCAACAGATGAATTGGGATGGGAGGTACACTTCATCCCAAGGCGCTGCCACTGGGCTTGGAGAGAGACACATACCGCCCTCCCCCTGCCCCCGCCCCCACCCCCCCCCCACCCCCGTCAGAGCTGGGCCAGACACAAAGGAGGAGGGGGAGGAGGAGGGGCAGCCTCCGGAGGCTTAGGGTCTGACCTTCTGGGTGAGCTGAAGAGCTAGTTGAATCCCAGCTGGGTGGGCAGATACTTAAAGTTAGCCCATTAAAAGACAAAAACTACATAAAAATATGAAGGAGTGAGTGTTTATCTGAGCTCTGAATTGCAATGGGAACATGCTTGCTGAACAGAAAAGCAGGAGGTGAAATCCGAAAGGAAAAGATGGCTGGATCGGAAAAAAAAAAAAAAGAAATTAAAAAAAAAAAAGTTTACAATAAAAGCCAGATTGGGAAGAATCACTTTGATAAATAGGACACAGAATTTCTCACCTTTAAATATAAAGAGGCAATATAGATTGGTGAGAACAATCCAAATTAGAAAAGCAGACCAAACCTCTTAAAGAGAAAAATCACACAACAGCAGATATTTAATAAACATAGTGAAAAGTATTCAGTTTCACGAGCAACCAAGGAAATGCCCTGAAAACAGTATTTTGCCACTGTTGTCCTACCAATTCTACAAAGTTTTCTTTTTCTTTTAAGCGATATTACTGAAAACTGGCCCAAATCTGTTGAGTTAGCATTTTTTTATACTACATTCAGAAATGTTCAATTGAAATAGAAAAGAAATTGACAAAACATGCCAAGAGCCACAGAAATGGTTTTGTGCTTTTATTCGGTGATTCCAGACCTAGTCAATACAAAAAAAGAGAAATCCATGGGTGTAGGACAGCCCCCTGAGCAGGGCAGGGGTGCCTGCAGGCAGCCCAGAGCTCTTTGCTCTGCAGTGTCTGGGGTACCTGCCCCGCCCCAGCCCACAGGGTCAGGAAAAGTCACTGTCCCCCGGCTGCACAGTGACTCTTCCAGCCTTGGCCTTTTCTTCCTTGTTCTCAGGGCTTTCCTGATAGCTCAGTTGGTAAAGAATCCGCCTGCAATGCAGGTTCGGTTCCTGGGTCGGGAAGATCCCTTGGAGAAGGGATAGGTTACCCAATCCAGTATTCTGGCCCAGAGAATTCCATGGACTGTACAGTCCATGGTGTCACAAAGAGTTGGACATGACTGAGCAACTTACACTTTCCTTGTTCTCACATCTCCCCTTCCACCTGCCCCGTGAGCTGGGAACCCTGGAGGCAGGGCCACGTCCCTCCATCCTATGCTTCCCGTCGCACACAGCAGACACTTGGAGGGATGGGCCAAGTGGACCTCAAGCCCCTGTACTGATGGGACACGTGGGGTGGCCAGCAGCCCCTGGCCCCTCTCCTGTCCTTCCTCTCAACCCAGCAGTTCCTACCCTTATCCTCTGCCTGCTCTTGACCCCCCAGTGCAGAGAAAGAGCTTAACCCCCAGGCTACGTAGGAGCTGACCAGGCCAGCATTTCCCTCCCTCCTTCAATATTCAATCGCCCGACCTCCCCCGACATACACACAGCCTCACTCCCCCGGGAGTTGGGGTGAGCATGGTCTTCTCCTGCTGAGCCCCCACCCCTCCACATTACCCAGGGTAGTGCCCACCCCCCAGGCCTTCCAGAGATGAGACACCAGTTCCTGCACAGTGGACACCAGGCCGACAGCTCAGGGAGGGAGTTCTTACTACAGGCTGGCCCTAATCCAGTGTGACTTGCATGTTGTGGCTTATCAGGGCCTAGTCTAGAATCTGCTTATTCCTTCCTCCCTAATCCCGTGTACTACACCGGCCTGGTTTAGCCAAGAGCAGGGATAACAGTCCTTGCTGCTGTTCTGTGGTGACTTTCCCCTCCACCCTCAGGCCCGGGGTCTCTCCACCAGCTTGTGGGGAGAGACCGGGGCCAAAGACCAGGGGCCAGCAGGGAAGTGGGCCTAAGGGGGTGCCCTGGTGAACACGCGTGACCACCACTGGATTTCCTAATGGAGGACGCACGTCTCTCTGGGTTCTCGGCTCCTGCTGGGTTGCCCTTGGCCCCTTTGTTTTAGTGCGGACAGGCCTGCTGGGGAACCAGCAGTCACTTCTCAACGGTGCGTGGACCTTGGGTAAATATGTTTTCAGAACCAAGGGGAGGGAGCTGTTAATTTCACGTGGGAATGGAGGCCCCCTTGTCTCAGCCTGTGTGAGAGGAGCTAGGACTGTCTCCCTGCTATGGCCTGGGCATGTCCCAGAAGTGGTTTGTCTCTGTTTTTTAAGTAAATCTTTCCTCCCAGGTAGATCATAGCACATAGAAGCTGATCACTTGTGTGAGGGAAGGGCCCTCCAAGCACAGTGGTCAGCCTGTCATCTCTGCTGATCTGAAGGACAACCTCAGAAGAAGGAACTAACAGTTACCAATGCTTGGGGGCAGGGGCCTCAGGAGGCTGTGCCTTGGGCATGCAGTGAACTCATCCCTTGGACCCCAGTGTGAGGCAGCTTGGGCAGCAGAGGGATCTGGTTTGTCTATCTGTCCATCCCTCACCCATTCAGGGATCTTTGGTAACAGAACCTCCATTCGTGTCTCGTGTCTGAGAAAGCTCCTGTGTGCTCTGCAGAGGGTCCTCCCAGACTTAGGGTATAGGGGGGCCATGGGGACCCAGCCTCATTGGCAGCACCTCTCTGGCCTGGGTCCACAGTGATGATGTGGGGGTGGGCTTGTGATCAGACAGGGCCAGTGAAACATTTGTGACTTTCTGGGTTCCTGGGCAACAGAAACTCTTCCTGGATGCCTTGGAGGAGCCTGGTATCTGGAAGGAAAAGTGGTGCTTCAGAGAGCATAGAGCTCAGAGTGGAGGGAGGAAGCTGTCCTTGGGATCAATGACCCCACCGATGAGAATATGGTCAGACTCCAGCTGCAAAATCATACAAGTCCCACTCTGACTTAAACTACTCGGAGTCAGGGTTTCCATCTCCTGCTGCAGAAAGAGAGGTAACAGGGACAAGGGCTTAAGAAGGAATGATTCTAAGAACTGGTGGAGCCAGGCAGCAGGGGTGGGATGAGGGGAGAGTGCACTGGACCCGGTTCTTAGGACATCACTCTCTGTCCTCGGGGTGGGTTAGCAGGGAGCAGGTCTAGAGAAAGGTGGGCTTCCTGAGGCCTGGGAAGGTGGCCTTGGCATGCAGGTCATCTCGGGGGAGGGAGATCCAGGCACTTCCCCACCTGCATGCCCACACCCAGGTCCTCTGGCCTCCCCACTGCTGGCACGTTTCTTTGGGTTGGATCTGCCTGTCTCTGGGAAACCTGTGATACAGGAAATAGAAGCTCATTTTCCAAAGGGAAGGGTGTTTTCAGAGAGGCTTTTTTGATGGATCTGCATTTCTCAAAACCCATTCCATCAGGAGAAGTTAAGAAAAGAAAAATCTGATTTTCTGGAACATCGGAGATGGAAGAGGCCCCGCTCCTTGCAGATGGAGACCAGGCTTAACTAAGTTTATAATCTGAAGGCTCTAACGAGTTTGAAAAAGTCCCCTTTCCCCTTAAATCAGGTTCAGATGGCAAAACGGATGTGATATCCAGCAGAGGTAGGATAAACCTTTGGCTGGAAAGGAGAATAAAGCCATCAACTCCCTCTTATCAGATTTCTGCCGCTCGCCTCTGCCCATCCACCATATGCCACATTCTCTGAGCAGGATCGCTTTGCCCGTTACAGGAAAAGTGGTTGCTTTTCAGCACAATTAATTTAGTAGGACACAAATGCTGCTGACGGCTGGGAGTAAGGTTTGATCAAACAGATTGGCTAATTGGTAGCAAAGAAGTGTTGACCGTGTAAAAGAGGATGAAAGCGAAGTTGGACTCCACTGTCGTCAGGGTGGCCTTGCCCCACATAGTGTGCGGAGGTGGGGGCGGGTCTCTGAGTGGGTGCCCAGAGCTAGAAGCCATCCGTCTCTTGTTTTACAATCATTTGTTCAGGATGACAGTCAGAGCTGAGGTGCAGGCCAGATGGGGAGGTGCACCAGGTGGGCGCGGCCACCTCAGCTCTTCTGGCGCAGCAGCCTTCAGAGCACACACCTTGTTGTGGGACTGTAAGTCTACCACGCTCTCCATTATTTCTGAAACCCAATAAATGAAGGTGCCGGAGCAGCCTGGCCTCCAGGCGCCTGCTCTGTAATTCTGTGGAATCAAGCTTGAATTGAAGTGTTTATTAGCAAGTCCTGGCCACACAATCTGCTGAAGGTGGGAAGGCTGCAGCTGTAGGGCATCGCACTGAGGTCCCGTATGGGGTCAGGGCCTCCTCTCTTTTTGCTCTAGACCAGGTGCTGGGCACCCGACTTGGGTGCCACTGGGTGGTTCTCTGTTTTAGGGTCTTTGCCGTGCACTGTCAGATGTCCAGCAGCATCCTTGGCCTCCACCCACCCCATGCCAGTAGCACCCAACCAAAAGTGTCCCTATATCATACCAGTGTCTCCTGTTTGAGAACCACAGCTCCAGACAGAGGGCTGAAGTTGATTCAAAAACTGATCCCGCACACAGAGGGCCAGGAATGACCTGAGAACGGGGCAGTCACTCCAGATGGATGGGTGACAGGTTCAACAAGCAGAGCACTTATGTACGAGGCTTGACCTGGTGCCACAAGTCGAGTAGATCTCCACCCCACCCGCCAGAATCTTAAAGTTTATGTAGCAGACTTGACTTGGTTCAGTGAGTCCACTGTCCACAGGGTCTCAACCGTGTCATCACACAGGATGCAGCTTTGCCTTGGGCTTTTTTAAAAATATGTGTGTGTTACTTGCTCAGTTGTGTCTGACTCTTGCGACCCCAAGGATTATAGCCCGCCAGGCTCCTCTGTCCATGGATTCTCCAGGCAAGAATACTGAAGTGGGTTGCCATTTCCTTCTTCAGGGGATCTTCCCAACCCAGGGATCAAACCCACATCTCATGTCTCCTGGGTTGGCAGGCGAGTTCTTTACCACTAGCACCACCTGGGAAACCCTTTGTTAAAAATATAGCTGTATTTGTTTTTATTTGTTTGGCTGTGCCGAATCTTAGCTGTGGCATGCAAGATCTTTAGTTTGCCTTGTGCTTGATTTCATCTAGGACCTACTGCTTTGCATGATAAAAACCTAAGAATGTAAAAATTTCTGAAAGCAATGCTCTTTTTCCCTTCCTTTTTATTCATTTGTTTGCTCAACATGTTCAGTCATGTCCAACTCTTTGTGACCCACCAGGCTCCTCTGTCCATGACCTTCTCTGGGCAGGAATACTGGAGTGGGTTGCCATGCCCTCCTCCAAGGGATCTTCCTGACCCAGGGATTAAATCTGCGTCTCAAATCTCCTGCAATGATGGGCTCTTTACCATTAGTGCCTCTTGGGTAGCCCACCTGTTTGTTTATCTCTTAGATTAATATTGACTCTCTCTTAAAGAAGCCTTGTCCACTCAACAGCTTCATTAATAAACCATGAATCAGGACATCTGGGGGAGCTGTGATGTGGGTGTGTCCTCTGCCAGGCACAGTGAGACAAAGGAATTGGGGTGATTCATTCACCCCAGCTTACACGCTCAGCTGAACATTGCCCCTGATGAGAAAACTGTTAGCTCCATGAGGTAAAGAAGCATGTCCTGTTTGGCTGGCCTTTGGCATAGAGAAGGAACATTGCGTAGTCATTGACTGAACCGATGAGCTAGTCTGCTGCTTGTGCTGCGTTATGTTTCTTATCTGTTCATTCACTCAACAAACATGCTCATATTCCATGTGCCTGCCACTTGCCCAGGCTCTGAGGGTGGAGGGCTAAGCAGAAGACCCCTCCCCAGCCTCCAGCCAGTGTCTTTGGCCATGGCTGGTTCTGTATACAGGTGTGGCTGTGGGTGCAGGGGGAACAGGATACGTTGACGTTTCTGATACTTTCCAGATTGGAGAATTCAGCTGTCAAAAATTTCCTTCTTTATTGTACCAAGAGGTAGGACTAGCTTGCATTTTCACTATTGCAGATTTTAAATTGCCTGTATCCATTCATCCATCTGTGGACACGTGGGTTGCTTCCGCTTCTTAGCTGTTGTGAACAGGGCTGCACAGACGTGCAGATGTCTCTTTGAGAGGCTGATTTCAGGTCTGTTGGGTGCATACCCAGCAGTGGGCTCACTAGAGCATGTGGCGGGTGGTTGCCGGGCTGGGAGAGTGGGATGGGGTGAAGTGGTTGTGCAAGGTGGGCATCTCATAGAGCTACCTGTCCTCCATACATAGACAGGTGCCGCCACAGTTTGTTCAGTGAGAAGATCGCCAGTTAAATGCTCTTACTGGTTCAGTGTCTCTGGGGCAGGGCTCATGCCTGGGTTGCTCTGGGGCCCCTGTGTTGCTGGCACAGCAGCACCTAAGGGTGTCCAGGCAGTCCGTGAGCAAGTTTCTTCCTGAGCATCTCAGGTACGGACGTGTGTGTGTTCTTCTGGTTCCCTATTTCCTGTTTTTGTCATGGCCATTCTTTCATTCAGCCAACATTTGAGGGCATCTGCTGCTGCTAAGTCGCTTCAGTCGTGTCCGACTCTGTGCGACCCCATAGGTGGCAGCCCACCAGGCTCCCCCGTCCCTGGGATTCTCCAGGCAAGAACATCGGAGTGGGTTGCCATTTCCTTCTCCAATGCATGAAAGTGAAAGGTGAAAGTGAAGTCGCTCAGTTGTGTCCGACTCCTAGCAACCCCATGGACTGCAGCCTACCAGGCTCCTCCGTCCATGGGATTTTCCAGGCAAGAGTACTGGAGTAGGGTGCCATTGCCTTTACCAGAGGCCAGCTGTGTTCAGCACAAGAACTAATGTGCTGGTTCTGGACCCCAGTGGGCCAGTCGAGAACTCCAATCCCGTGACCTTGGAGAAGAAGGCAGGAGCAGCGGTGGAGGCCAGAGGAGCTGGGGTGGATGGGGAAGGACCTCTGCCATGTGGGGTGGTCTCTGGCCAGGGCTTGTCTGCCCCCATGAACCTGGAAACCCTGGAGACATTTACATTCACCACAACTAGAGGAGGGGGTGCCGTTCACATCTGATGGGTAGAGGCCAGTGATGCTGATAACCTCCTGCAGTTGTCAAGGCGGCCCCCTCAGGACAGAGGATTATCCAGCCAGAATGTTCCTACTGCCGGGAAAACCTGGCTTTAGCTGAGATCTGAGCAGTGAGCAGGAGCCAAGAACACAAAAGAGGGAAGAAGGTAGGGCAGGAGGAGCAAGGGTGAAGAGGAACTGGGAGAGGCCAGGGCCACGGGGCTGGCAGGACAGGGCTGGAGAGGGGCACTGGGGTTGGACGTTGGCCTGGGCCTGGCTCCCTCCGTGGGGCAGGGCAGGCATTGTCTTGCTGCCCAGCATGGGGAAGTGGCCTGCGGTCTGTCTCCAGCCCCTGAACCACCAGCTCCTCCAGGCTCTCCACACTTGGATCCTCCTTGGGACAGTGTTGACCTGGCTGGTCTGGCCTTTGGCCAGTGGTCAAAAAAATGAAACTAGCCCCACTGCACATTTCCAGGGAGACAGGGGCTCAGTGGGTCTCGTTAGTAGTCAATTGAGGTCAGAGGGCTCTGGCGGTTATCTAACTCTGCAAATTAAACCAGTTAATTGCCTGAGAAGTGAGTACATGGTCTCATTGATCTAGAGTGGGGGAGGGGAGGCAGAGCCGCTCTTGTGGATTCTGAAGGTGAGGTCACCTTTCAACCAAAACCCTTGATCCTCTTTGCTTTTTCTTTTAGTCTTTTTCCAACCCACTCCAGTGTTCTTGCCTGGAGAATCCCAGGGACGGCGGAGCCTGGTGGGCTGCTGTCTATGGGGTTGCACAGAGTCGGACACGACTGAAGTGACTTAGCAGCTGTGTCTCTTAAAATGAGAGCCTTGGAATGCTGAGGCTAAGACTTTTCCTTAAAAAGATATAAGAAGTTTCATATGCATGTGTATGTATCTCAGTGTGTCCTCACATGTATCTCTGCATATGTGAGTGTGTGTGCACGTATGTGTGTGCATGAGTGAGTGCATGTAGGGAGCAGGCTGTGGGAGACAGAGTTCAAGTTCCTGGAGTAACGGCAAAGCCAGGAGCCCTGGTCTAAGTGGAGGGTTTGACAGTATGCTCTGTCCTCAGGTATGTTGTGGGTTTATCTGTGTAAAGGGCTCCATGCTGTGAGCTTTGGAGGGCAGCCCCCAATGACTTTGGCCATTTTTTCCCTTGGACTCGCTCAGTTGGCCTTGTCAGCACAGCACCCTGTTCCCACACCTCTCAATATCCCTTATTCCACGCCCATCAGGAGATGAAAAATCACCATTCCTAATACAGATCATCCTCAACTTACATGGGATTATGTCCTGACAGATCCATTGTAAACTGAAAATATTTTAAGTGAAGATGCGTTTAATGCACCTGACCTACCCACTTGCCTTACCCACCTTAAATGTGCTCAGAACGCTGACATCAGCCTGTGGTTGGACCTAATCATCTAAATCAAAACCTGTTTATAGTTGTTGTTCAGTCACTCAGTTGTGTCTCTTTTTGATCCCATGGACTGCAGCATGCCAGGCTTCCCTGTCCTTCAGTGTCTCCCAAAGTTTGCTCAAACTCATGTCTATTCCATCGGTCTTATAGTAAAATGTTGCGTATCTCATGTTGACTGAATGCTGTACTGAAAGTGAAGGACAGTAGGTGTCTGGGTCCAGAGTAAGCCTAAGTGTGTTGCTTGTACACCCTCCTGGTCACGGGACTGTGGCATACCGCCAACCTGGGAGGTCACAATTCAAAAGCCTCTGGTTTCTACTGAACATGTATCCCTTAGCACCATCCTAAAGTCAAAACATCATAAGTTGAACCGTTATTAAGTCAGGGGCCATCTGTACACAGGCTGATCCCAGAGATGTGTGAAGTTGATTGGAACGGATTGGAACTGTTTTCCCTTCTGTTTTCAGACACTAACTTCAGGTGACAAATATAGTGAAGGAATGAGGTGATTCTTTTTGAGTTTCCCTCATGGAATCTTTATTTAGGCAGGTAATTCATAGTTACTCTCCACAGACTTCTCCACTTAAGTGACTTGTTTTAGGAAGAGTTTAGCCCAGAGTGGAGTTCACGGTAGGTTTCTGTGAATATATATCGAACGAACAAATGAATGAGTGACATGTTTTGAACGATATTCGCTCACGGCTGCAAAATTGCATTCATAACAGGAAGCTTGCTTAGGGGGAAGAAAAGGGGTTATTCTTATGAAATGCACGATTTTCTCCCCAATGTGCAGTAGGAATCTCCTGAAAATTCACAGCACACGTGTTGTCTGGCCAGCTCAGAGGAGTAGAATTTTGGCTACTCAGATGGGGTGGGGGCCTGAGCGTGTTACTATATACACAGTAGATGACCGGTTTTCAGAGACTGAGTATAAGACAGTGTTAGTAGCATTAATATTACACTGCTTCATGGATTTCAGTTACTCCTTGACCCAGAAGGCTCACACGCATCGTGCAGGGGTCACTGGGACCCTGTGTCCTGCATGTTGGAGGGGCTGACTGGCTGCCCAAGAGCATTGGGGATGAGATTCTACAATTCAGAGGCTTTTCTCTTTTTTCAAACTTTTTATCTTGTGTTAACAATGTTGTGATAGTTTCAGGTGGACAGCAAAGGGACTCAGCCATACATACACATGTACCCATTCTCCCCCAAACCCCCCTCCCATCCAGACTGGCAGGTAACATTGAGCAGTTTCCTGTGCTATACAGTAAGTTCTTGTTGGTTGTCCATTTTAAATATAGCAGTGTATACAGGCAACCATGAATTCATTCTCTAAGTCTGTGAACAGAGACTTTTATCTCTCAGGTCACATCCATCTGGAGCACAAAATGAGTTGTTTTTCATTCTCTTAGAGAAAAAATTTATTTGGTTTTCTGTGGAATGAGGGCACAGGTAAATGCAAGCCATGCTCCTTCTTATGACTTTTCATCTCAGTGATCCTGAAGCATCTGAAGAACCAAGACACTACAGCCGTGGAGTCAGCGAGATACATGAAATAACCATTTCTGGTGTAGCCTTCCTGAATGTCATTTTCAAATAACTTGTTTGCTGAGTGCATTTTCACTGGCTGTGAGGTTTAAGAGCTACCCCCACAAGCAGGATTAAGGTGTCCTCTTCATTCTTATTCCCAGAGCAGTCCTGTAGCAGAGGAGGGGGAGCCCTGGGATTCTGTGAACATCGCCTGAAGTGGTATGCTGGAAGCAAATAATTGCTTTGAAGTTTCATACTTTATCTGAAAAATTAATGTGCCCAGAAGCCATATAAGAAAAGACAGCCATGTTTGACCATATAAAAATTAAAGTTCCTGACTGTCAAAGGCATACCATTTAAATTTTGTAGGAAAAAAATAGAATCCTAGGGAAAATGGTTTTATGTATTTGACAGTTTTCCTTAATAAATAAAGAGCTCCTTAAAATCAATGGAACAAAGAGCTCAAACTGATGGGGAAGGGAGGCAGGGGTGTTGAACTAAATTATGTGATTTTATAGCTATATTATGTGAACAAGCAGTTATGGGGGGAAACGGATTTTAGATGATTGAGAAACATTTTGAAGGCACTTGCTCACTTTCGTGTAAACGCAAAATAAAATTCTGACCTATAGTTTCACTGCTCAGATTGGCGAAGATTAAACAACTGGTGCACATCTCTGGGAGGCTGGGAGGACTCTGGCCACAGCTGGTGATGGGAGATGTGTATTCAAGTTATGGGTGGTCACTTGACCACATCCATCAGACGTAAGGTGGGCACACTGCTGATGAACGACTTCACTTCTAGATACTTTCTCTGTATCTATACAGCCGGGTGTGCAGGTGTATTCACTGAAAGGTTGTTTATTATAGGAAACTGGAAACGACACTCTCTTTATCAGTCAAGAACTGTCTCTAGTACAGAACAGAAAATCAGCCAGCCTTTATCAAAGATGAGGTATAATTCTATGAATGGCCATGGAACTTTGGTTCATAACTGACCTTATGTGATAAACAGCTAATTTGCAAGACGATGCATTCGTTAGGACCCGGTGTGTGGAAAGTAGGGGACTCTGTTTGACATTTGTGCTTATGTTTTAATATATCCGTAGAACATTTTTGGAAGGGTTGATAGAAAGATAACATGTTCCTCTGGGGAGGCAGGGGGAGGGGGCAAGAGGGAGGGCCTTTTGCTTCCTGTTCTGGATTGTTCATAATGGACTTGGTTTGGTTTTTAATAGAACTGCTCATTTTTTTTAATATAAATTTATTTATTTTAATGCAGGCTAATTACTTTACAATATTGTATTGGTTTTGCCATACATCAACATGAATCCGCCACGGGTGTACACGTGTTCCCCATCGTGAACCCCCCTCCCACCTCCCTCTCCATCCCATCCCTCTGGGTCATCCCAGTGCACCAGCCCCAAGCATCCTGTATCATGTGTCGAACCTGGACTGGCGATTCGTTTCACATATATTATAGATGTTTCAATGCCATTCTCCCAAATCTTCCCACCCTCTCCCTCTTCCACAGAGTACAAAAGACTGTTCTATACATCTATGTCTCTTTTGCTGTCTCACATAGAGGGTTATTGTTACCATCTTTCTAAATTCTATATATATGCATTAGTATACTGTATTGGTGCTTTTCTTTCTGGCTTACTTCACTCTGTATAATTTAAACAACCGTTTGCTCAAGGAGGAAGCTTACCTTTTCTATTAGGTGTTGATAGTGATCCCATTTCCCATTATATGTTAAAGTAACACAAATATGCACAAGCACTTTGTATTCTAATTCTCAGTGCAAATTGTGACCTGGGTGTATGTACAGGAGGGTGCTGGTCTTGATCCTGTGTTAATAGTCTCATATGCTCTCCTGCCTTCAGACATCCCACAGACCCTGGACCGTCATTTAAACTGTCAGCAGAGTGACCTGTGCTTTGGCTCAACAAAGTTCAAGCTGTTGTTGCTGTTCCTTCAAGAACACCTGATGTCGGGAATTCCCCGGTAGTCCAGTGGTTAAGACTTCTTGCTTCCACTGCAGGGGACATGGGTTCCTTCCCTGGTCAGGGAACAAGGACTCCATATGCCACATGGTGTGGTCAAAAAAAAGGTCAAGAAAGCCCTATGTCTTAGCCTCAGCTGCCTGCCTTCTGGGCAGCAGCACTTGCTGCCCGTGGTGGGACCCTGCAGGTGTCCTCAGCCCCGCCCACTGCTGCACAAGCCCCTGTGTTTAGGATGTATTTAGGATGTATTTAGGATTCTGCACTTGTTGGTCTGAAAAGGTCTTTCTTGACAGATCAATCCTGGATGGAAGCACAGATCCATATGGAATCATGCCCTCCACACTGAACAGAGCAGGCCAGAGCAGGCACTGCCCCCACAATTATCTCCATCACAGCAAAGCCAGTTGGGATGTAGGCTTGTCTTGGTGGCTCTTTGGAGAGAACCTAGAACATGTAAATCTGTGTCAGAGTGGTGACGGGGAAAGAACCCAGAGTTCCTGGGCACATCAGTTTCCATCATGGTTATGGGTTCAGGGCCAGCCAGGTCCGGCTTCAGCCCTGAAGAATCCGGGGCACCTCCTGGGATGCAGTGCTGGTGTTCAGGTCACAGTCCTTCCTTAGAGATGTACCCCCCCGCCCCCCCCCCCCCCCCGCCTCCCACGCCTCCCGCCACACCCCCCGCCCCCCCCCCCCCCCCCCCGACTCCAGGGCCCCCCACGCCCAGCAAGTGCAGGAGCTCAGAGGCCCCAGGCCACCCACATGGGGCCAGACATTCCTGACCCCCTGGGAAGAGCGCTTTCCTGCCCTGGTGTCTCCTTCCTGTTCTCACTGGCCCTGGGGGATGCTTGGTGCGTCCCATTGTCCTGCATGTGTCAGAACTTCTCCAGCCTGGCTCAGACCTTTTCCTAGGTGGAGGGAATGCTATGGGTTTCCCTCTGCCCTGGGTTGGGGGTGGTGATCCAGGGCTCTTCTTCTGCCTGCACACAGTCCCGCTCTGGGCTAACTCAGAGGCTGACTTTCCATGGTCCCTCCCCTGACTGCGAGCACCCTTGATTACACTCTTGGCTCTTACCTGGCATCTCAGGGTAAAAAATCTGCCTTCTTCGCAGATGCTACCCATCGTGCTTACAAGGCCCCGGCCCCTCCTGGGCCCCACCCTGTTCCGGGCTATTTTGGGACTAACCTGCTGTCTTAGAGTTTGTCCCTTGGTGGCTTCCTCTCTGTCCCGTGGGGGTCTGGGCCCCTCCCGTCCCAGACCCAGGTCGCCTTAGAACCTTTTCTGGAATAAAGCTTCAGCCACACCTGCCCCAACCTGGAGTCTTTATTTTTGGACCAAGCTGGGCTCTGTTTTTGTTTGTGAAGGGAGGGGCTCTTCCCCTCTGAAGAAGCTACCTGGGTGTCCACTGCCAGCTTGGCCTTTTGAGAGCAAGGAATTATTTTTAGATGCATTTCAGCAACTCTTGTAGAGAAAGAGGCAGAAGTAGGTGCAACAGACACTCCAATCACACACACACCTTGGCCAGGCTGGGGGGTGGGGTGGTGAGGTTCTCTTTTCTGGACATTTGGCAAATCCCAAGCTGGCCTCCTCCATTTGGATGTCGCAGGGGCGTGGGCTCTAAGGAGGGCTCATGCTCTGGCTTACTGAGACCCCGCAGGTGCTGTGTACCACACAGGTCGCCAGATGGTCAGGCTCTGAGAAGTACTTCAGCGCAGAGGCCACACCAGTGACAAGTGTGTGTCCAGGTGGTGGATGGTGGAGGCCCAGGGCCCCAAGGGCCGTGCTGTAGAAGGGGAACGCAAGGCCGCTCTGGGTCAAGTGGTGAACAGAGCTGTCTTCCTTCCGTGGCTTCCACACACCTGTGCCCAAGTCCCAGGTTGACATTTCAGGCCAGTAACAGAGAGCTTACGGTGGCTCGAGATCCAGCTCTGGGCTGTCTGGGAGACATCTGCGAGGGCATGTTCCATGCAGCTCCAGCACTACCACTCAGAACACAGTGCTTCTGAGGCCCAGAGGCTGGGTAATGCGGGGAGGGGTGGGAGGCAAGTGTAGAAGACACTGGATTCCTGAGTTGTTGCATGGAAAAGCCCACACGACTCCCACTAATAACCTTTTGTGTAGTGTGTGTGGGTATAAACTAATATTTTTTTGCTGTGTTGTGGCCACGCATTCCAGGAAACAAACTCACTCAGAAGGACAGTGCAGATAGTGGTGTGCAGTTTATTACACTGGCGGGCCCAAGGCAGAGTCTCCTCTTTAGCCAAGGACCCCGACCAATTTCTGTGAAAACCTTATATACCCTAAGTGTATAAGGTTCCCTGAAACTAGTCTGAACAAATGAAAAAGAAAGATACAATCAAAGTTAACCCAGATCGTACAGCAGACAATGTCAATAGGCCTGTGGTCATACCCCAATAAGCATAATAGAAGGTATGGTTCTATTCAGTTACACGGATAATTAGGGTATTCTTTTAGGTGATGGAGAGCCCTGGGGCTCTTCCTTCCGGGGGCCTGGCTTTCCATTGGGTACATCGTTTCCATAGATACTGGGCAGATAGCTCAAAGTCCACAGTCCGGCCAAAGATGGAGTCCTGCTTTCAAGATAGAGCCTGTTCTGTTTCCTCCTTCAGCTGTATTGGATTAAATAAAACATATTAGGGAAATCAGTTTCCCCTCTATTTTTACTTTTCTAACATGGCACTAGAGGTTTAGGATTGCATTCTCTTCCCACTGGATTGAGCCCCCTTTCAGTTCTTTCTTCCTGAGTAGCCGGGACTTGGGGTCCCTTTTTCTGTGGCCAGTCCCAGGTTGGGAGAGGACTACCCACTGGCCACTCCATTTGTGAACGTGACTGTGGATTCCCCAGGTGGGAAGGACTTGCCTCACTGGTTATGAGGCTGAAGCTCCAGCCTGCAGGTGGGTGAACTGCCTGAGCCCCTTTCTTGGTCTCTCCCCTTGGGACGCCCACACGCTTTTGCACCCTCTCTGTCCTCCCTGCCCAACACCCAGCACTGTGTTCCCTCAGCCTGTGTCTGCAACCCTGTGTCTCAGTCTAAGTGCCCTAAAGTCCTGGGCTATTTAGGAAAAGGCTCAGCCGACTCAAGAGTCGATAGCTCCGTCACCCAGCAGATCATGGGGGCAGAGGTGGCTCCTGCGACTTGGGGACATCTCATGGCCCCAGAGCATTAGTTTCCTGTCTCTACACAGCCCTCCCCCACTATGCTACCTGTCCTGCCCTTCCAGACCACCCCCCCACAGTGAGTCACCACACTAACAATTCTGCAGGTCCCCGTGTGCCCAGGCTCATTCACCTCTCAGTGCCCTCTCCTGACCTCCCGTGTCCCCAGTATGTACCTGTGGTCTGAAGCGGGTGGTCCTCAGCCCCTCCCTCACCCCCGCTTTCTCCGTGCTATGCTCTTCTGCGTCCTCACAGCACTCACAGGCTCTGAACCCACTGCTCCTCTCCGTTGGTTTGTTGTCTGTTTTCCTTCATGAGACAAGATGCTCTGTGCTCAAGAGGCAGCCCTGTGCTCTGTGCCCATGCCTGGCACATAGTAAGTGCTCAGACCTCCCTGGATGAGCAGGCACTGAGCAGAAACCTCATCCCCTGGAGTTCCCCATCTGGTCTTATCAGTGGCTCTGAAACCCCAAATGGTTATGGGATGAAGGCCACCCACTGGGGCTTGCCCCATGGGATGGGAGTGAGACCCACCTTCTGGGTGAAGGACCAGACAGTATGCAACTCCCAACAAAGAACCCTAGAGTGAGAGCGGGGACATTCCTTCTCACTTGTCAAGATGAAGCCCCCAGACCCCCTCCCTGGTGGAAGCTACTGCAAAGAACTGGCGGAGCTTCAGTCACCGTTCAGATCTCAGTGTCCCCTCAGCAGATGTGAGAGGCATTGTGTGTCTTATTAATAAGCACGATGGCAGCTCTAATGGTACTACAGGACACTAATGAGAGAAGACATCCGATAGCTACTGGTAACATGGTGGCTCTGTCTGGTGTCGGACAGGCAGCCCTGCAGAGGTGGGTGTGGGGGCCTGGACAAATGATGTCCAGTGTCTGCACTGATTCTGTCCTTCCCTGCCCAGCCCAAGAGGACAGAGGAGCCAGGTCGGGTCAGCGGTTTCCTCCATGTAACAACGTCATGGTGTTTGTGGTCCAAGGGACATCGGAGGTAATTATATTCACTTTGTTCAAAAATTTAGGAATGAGCCACACATGAAGCTTTTAGAGATTTGGGACACGTGGATCTGCTATTTAAAGCATCTAATTGCACCTTTTTGTGATGCTCAAAGTGTGATTATTTCACCGTGGATACTGCACACCTGGTGTGAACGCCCGCTTGCTGGTTATTCAGCCAGGCAAGGGGTTCTGTCTGTTCAGAGGTGGTCCTGGCAGGACCCTAATTACACCAACGATTGTTCCTGAATATCCAGGATCAGATTCCTGTGAGAGAATCTGCATAAAATTCACACCGAGATGGGGTTCATACATTGTGCATGCATGCGTTTATGCTAAGTCGCTTCAGTCATGTCTGACTCTTTGCAGCTCCGTGGACTATAGCCCCCCAAGCTTCTTTGTACATGAGATTCTCCAGGCAAGAATACTGAAGTGGGTCGCCATTTCCTCTTCAGGGGATCTTCCCGACCCAGGGACTGATCCTGCATTTCTTGCATCTGCTGCACTGGCAGACGGGTTCTTTACCACTAGTGCGACCTGGGCAGACTTGGAGAGCTCCCTGCATGGAGATCATCCAAGCAGAGACTACAGTAGATCTCACAGGGCCTTGCCGTGGCCAGTAGCCACAGAGCAGGGTGTGGTCCCGGCGGTGGCTGGGGAGTGAGCTGTGCAGGGCTGTTACCTTCTGATGGGGATGTTTACAGAGTGACTGTGCTAAGACTTGCTCACTCAGCCTGGTTTTCTCATCTGTACATTGGGGTAAGAGCAGCCCTGCCTCACTCAAGAGTCATTTCAAGGATGCAGTCAGATGGCATGCGTAAACATGGCACATAGTGAGGTTGTTAACTCCTCCTCCATCAGTAGCATCACTGCAGTTCAGAGAGTTTCAGTGATTCTCCTGTCCTGTGGCCTCCTAAGACCTGGTCCCCAGCACACTGCCCAGTCTTCTCTCCATTCCTTTTTGTTCTCTTCCAGGAAGGCCTTTTGTGGGCCCCTTTCATTCTCCCTTGCATGTGTTGTGCTAAGTCACTTCAGTTGTGTCTGACTCTTTGCAACCCTATGCACTGTAGCCCACCAGGCTCCTCTGTCCATGGGATTCTCCAGGCAAGAATACTGGAGTGGGTTGTCATGCCTCCTCCGGGGGATCTTCTTAACCTAGGCATCGAATGTGCATTTCTTTAAGTCTCCTGAATTGGCAGGCGGGCTCTTAGCACTGTACCTCCTGGGAAGCCCTTCATTCTCCTTTGGTCAGTGCCAATCCTGTGCCCACAATAGGTCCTCACTATGTGTTAGAAGTAAGCCAATGCCTGCCACATCCAGCCCTTTGTGTGTATAAGGACCAGCTTCTTTTTAATTGAAATGGAGCAGGTTGTTACTTAGAATTTCCAGTCCTTGCTGCAGAGGACAGGTGGCGCAAAAGTCCTTGAGAATCAGATGGGAATCAGTCCTTGAGAATCCCAGCCCTGTGGGCCTGGGGAGTTTCTGTTTGCCCTCCTCCCCGCACTGGACCTTCCAGGGATGGGTCTCTCTTCCTTCCCTGACTCTCTTCATGGAAACAACACCCAGTATAGAAACACATCCCCTCACACAGGGCAGTGAGGACAGGCACTCCGGGTGGCAGTTAGATTTCAGCCTTGGTCTGGCTGATTGGGACAAACCATGGTCCTTCTCCCCACGAGGCTCGTGGCAAGAGCTCAAGAAAAACAGGTCCAGGCTGGAATCCTGACTCTGTGCTTCTTGGCCCCTTGACCCAGATGTTACTGTTTCTCTCTGAGTGGCAGGGGCTTTACTGTAAAGTAGGGGGTATATTCGGAGAAGGCAATGGCACCCCACTCCAGTACTCTTGCCTGGAAAATCCCATGGATGGAGGACCCTGGTAGGCTGCAATCCATGGATCGATAAGAGTCAAACACGACTGAGCGACTTCACTTTCACCTTTCACTTTCATGCATTGGAGAAGAAAATGGCAACCCACTCCAGTGTTCTTGCCTTGAGAATCCCAGGGACGGGGGAGCCTGGTGGGCTGCCGTCTATGGGGTCGCACAGAGTCGGACATGACTGAAGCGACTTAGCAGCAGCAGCAGCAGGGGGTATATTCTTGAATGTGGCTGGCAGAGTGGGTTGTCAGGTAATAATGACAATGATGCAGGTAGCGATGAGGAAGAAGATGATGATGGTGAAGATGATGGTGATGAAAGTGTTGATGAAGATGAAGAAAATAATGGTAGTGAGATGATGGAGCTGATGATGATGATGATAGTAATGACGGTGATGATAATGATGAAAAACGGTGATGATAAAGAAGCTGATGATGGAGATGATAATAATAGAGGACTGATATTAGTAGTGATGCTGCTGCTGATAAGAACGATAAGGATGATGATGATGATGATAAGGAAGAGAGGATGATGATGATACTGGTGATGATGGCCCTGGGCAGATACACTCTGGGTCGAGTCCTTAAAGTTCTCCAGTGCTCACATTCAGGAGTCTGGGTGGTTTGCTTTCAAAGCCTTCTCCCTGAGGATGTCTACTCGCACACTCACACCACTCGCACACCCACACCGGGCTGCCTCGTCCTCCCCATTTGGAAGTTTGACATCCCGTTCTGTGACCTTTGTCATCTTTAAGATTTCTCTGTCTTGGAGCTGAGGTTTTTTTTCTTTACTGTGCTTGCTTTTCCTGCTTTCAAAATGGTGCCGTGCTACCGAGCCGCACCGCTATGAAGATAGAAATGGCACTTCTTCCTTCCTTCTCCTGGTAATTTTGAAATGTGTGAATTTCTTCCCCGGAGTTTTTAGTTTTCTCAGACAGCAGGGGGTTAATTAGTTTGGTTATTTCACAATAGCATTTACAGTCTTCTTATTAACTGGGCAGATACCCAAGGACGCTTTCTCCTCGATGAGGTTCTAGTCCCAGGGCTGGGCAGCAGGGCCGTGGGCTCACAGATCCTCCAGGGAGGGGGAGAGATTCGAACCTCCAGAATCACTGCTAGCTGTTCCCAGAGAATCATCTCTAGCTGTTCCCATAGCATCACCTCTAGCCGTTCCCAAGAAAATCGTGAGACTGGGTTTGCCTTTTTGGTCTGACCCAGGAGAGAAATGTCAGTCATTTTGCTGACCCTGGCTCAGCTGTTCCTTTTCTACAGATGTTGCTTCAAAGCACTTGAAGAAGCTTGTTATCAAATACTTTAGGAAGGGAGATGGGGGAAATGCTGAGGAGAAGAAAACCAGGGGTTTAGAACCAACAAAAAGGCTTTTCCTGCAACTAAACATTTCAAAGGAGAACATTCTGTCTTGGCAGATTGAGCAATTGTAAATAAGGCTTGGGCGAGAATGGGGGTGGGAGGATGAGGCAGGCTGGTTTTCTCACCATGAAGACGTGTTCCCTGGAGAAGGGGAATCAGAGAACCAGCAGGCAGGCAGCTGGGCTCTAGGACCAGGCTGTCACCATTTCTTCCACCCATGCCCTCACCCCTCCTGCTTCTGTCTGGCCCTCTGACCCTGGATCAACTGCCCTGCTCTCCAGGAGTAGACCTGACCCTTTATCCTCAATGGCCCCTGATCAACTGTTATTCTTTAATTTCAACAATAATGTCAAGCACTTTCCCAATGCTAAGACTTAAGATGGAATTGATAGGGACTTCGTCATTATACTAAGGTCTCTCTGAAAAGTGTTTATTTTTCAATTGTTTAACAATCCTTAGGACCAAGATAGCATCATCTTAGAAAATCTTAGAGAAAATCCTGTCCTTCATTTTATGTTTGTGGATGTCCTAAAGTGAATTTACTGTCTCTATATATATCCCCCAGACACATTCTTGAACATGTCCCCAAGGAAAATGCACAAGAACATTGCTGTCAAAACATTCATAATGGCAAAAACAAAGCCAAAAAGTCCAATGATAGGAGAATAAATGTGGCGTATTCAGTCCAATTCTGTGATGAACTATTTCTCTCTATGTTTATCTCCATGGATAAATCTCTAACATAATGTACACAAAAATTGCAGTGATATTGAGTAAGTGGAATCATTAATGTGATGTTTCAGATTGCCCTCAAATACTGTATTTTCATATGGAATGAAAGCATAAACATGAAGAAATCCAACATACCAACAAAATTTTAAACAGTGGTAACTGATATGAAGGTGGAGACAGGATGCAAGAGGGTGGGCAGTGAGGGCTTCCACTGTAACACGTGAATGTCCCAAAGATTAAAAGCCAACCTGGTCGGGACTTCCCTGGTGGTCCAGTGGTTAGGACTCCATGTTTCCACTGCAGGAGGCAGGATTAGATCCTTGGTTGAGGAAGCAGCATCCCATATGCGGTGCAGCCAAATTTTTTTTTTAAATAGCCAATGTGAGGGCTATTGTTTGTTAAATTTAGGTGGTGTGTGTGTGATTATTTTTGCAGGTTATGAGATCTTTCATAGTTAAATAAACACTGTTGGTCATGTTGTGTACTTGAAAGGATTCTACATAATTGTTTTAGAACATCAGAACCTCAGAAGAGGTAGAATTCTTGGGTCTAGTTGAAAATTGGGGTGTGCTGAGTGCACAAAAGACATTACAGGACTTTGTAGAGGATTTCGAGACAGGTTGTGACACATGTTTTCTGCCTGCTCCTTGCCTTTCCCAGACCTATGACATGGACACTCTGGTATTCTTGCAGCTCCTTCCCCTCCCAGGCATAGCTGGACATCAGATACCTTACATGGATTCATTATCTCTGAGAATTTGAGAAGGGACCCTCCCCGGGCTCAGATCAGAGCAGTGAATTCAGAACCCCATATAGAGCAACCAATTTAGAATGTTTGAAGGGAAAAGCCCTCTGAATTAGTCACTCTCTTAAAGAGTTAGTTACTTGCACATTTTAAATGCCATCTCATTGCTTCCGAGTTCATTTTACGAATATAAAGAGCATTCCGAGTTTAAGAAGATGAGTTAATTAAGAAATCAGAATTCCCAGAAAGCCTCTTTGACATAATTTAAAAACCCAGGTAAGTGTAATCCCATCATTTAAAACCTTAAATCAAATGAGAGAGTAGAAAATACCATTTAACTATACTGGTAATCCCAACAAGAGGGTCCAAGGGCAGGGAAGGAATGGAGGTTGGCCGTTAGACGACAGGTGGGTGAGGAAGGACACTTGTTCTGATCCCGAGGCCTTGAAGCCAGTGGGGCATTGAGGAGACAGTGTCCATGAACATATGGATGTGTTACCCATGGCTGGAACCTCCAGCAGTGGCCACCAACCAGCATCCCTCTGCTTGCTGCATAAGGGAGGCCGCCTTGGGTGGATAAACACAGGCAAGGCATCCATCTGTCACGGATCTTGCCAAAGAGAGAGTGTTTTGAATTTTCTAGATCAGATTCTACGATGACTCCTATTAGAGTTATTCCTCCTAAAGTAATCTCCGGGTCAAGAGTTTAGAGCATGCTGTTAAAACAGATGGTCCTTTCTCAGCCCTTTGGATCTGCATTTGATTTTGTTTCCTTGCAAAGCCCCAAATATTGTGGCACTGACCATCACATGGGGCATTTGCCCAGCACAGAGCCTGTTGGCCAGATGCGTGATCACAGTTTTAGAATTCAAACTCTAAGATGCATCCTTGTATCCCCCGTGGAACTGAGAGTAACCCTTCCATTGAAGAGGTGGGGCCTGATTCCCTCCGACATGAGGATGAAACCCCAGACCTTACCTCATCAGACACAATCCTGTGTGCCACAGTTAGCCGCTGGCCAGCTTAGAGTCCTGGATGATGAGCACCGGGCAGGTGCATCCCAGTGTGCGACTCTGTGGCTGTTCTGTGCACCTTCCACTGTTTCCATGGCAGAATTCACGTGGTAGAAGTATTGCCCTTGGCTGTGCTTCAAACAGAGGTGAAGTGAGTGCTCAACACAAAATTCAGTCCATGGCTTGATCTCAATAAATGCTAGTCATTGTTATTGCTACTATGGAACTTTTGATTCAGCTATATAAACTCAGGGGGAGAATAAAGGACTCCAGTGACAAAGCGAACTATGTGGCCAGCAGTGACCAAATTTGGAAATTGTGAAGCAGCCCACACACGGCATTCCCTTGGTTTGATGGAAATGTCTGGAAAAGATTACTTAGCTTCATTCACTTGATGTGTGCACATCTTTATTTAAGACAAGCTGGAACTGAGGAAGGAGATGGGGATCTCGACTCTTAGCCATCTTGGAAACTAGCAGTGAGAAGATGAGTAAATAACGTGATTCCTCAGCCAGAGCTCCTTCTTCTAAGATGGTAAACACGTTTGTTGGTTAATTGCCACATGCTACGAATAGGAAGCTGCATCAGTGGAAGTGACTGATGAAGGGTCTTGTAGATGCATCTGTTTGTCACATTTTTATGTCCCATTTCGGTGCATAAGGGTTAGTGGACAGCAGGGAGATGCTGAAGCCTGGGTGTTTAATCCAAGGTCTAGAGCTCATACAACTCTTTAGAAATGCACGGGCCACTGTCTGAGAGGCCTGCTGGCTCGAGTGACACTGTGACAGGATCATGCATCTCTGTCAGTTGGTCTGAAGAGTGGCAAGCTTGGACTTCCTGAAAGAGCACAGGTTGTAAAGACCCAGCTGCATAATTGAGACCGTCTGTTCTGCAATGGCAGAGGAACGTGGACAGTGAATGTGGACACCCCCTGCACGACCACTTCCCTGGTTATCTTATTGACTCAGCAGTGTCTTCCCACATATCACTGAAGCTGCAGGAGCCAGATTAGGGACACCAGATGGAGTCACAAATGGAAAGTGCTCTATTTTAAAATTCTGCATGGCAATTCTGGCCACATGTAAAGGTGGCATCTCAAATGAAATTCACCCAACTGTACCATTTCGCCTTAAAAAAAGTAACACAAAGAAGTTGAAGAATCCTAAATATTTGAAGTCATCCAACCATGGCCTGTCAATAGTACCTTTCCTCTGACCCTCACAAATGACCTCACCATTAGGAAAAGGCTGCTCTGCCTGACTTCTGAAAGTGTTTCCATGATTATCCATCCACAGGACTTTGAGTGCCTCATGGTGTCATCTCTGAACTCCACTTGCTGGGGAAGGTGGAGGATGCTCTTTGTGCTGTAGCCTAGGAAGTGGGCATCTGCTCATACCTCTTGTGGAATTTGTTATGTTGCTGAAGAGTTTTTTCACTCAGCCAACATCACGTCGACCTGAGTAGATGAATATCTGTTTGGGGCCAGAAAATGAGATGTGAAATGATTATGAATTAAGGTAAAACGAACTTCAGGTTCATAGTCCTTGCCAAAAAATAATTTCCATTCAGATTATATCAGAAGGTTGGCTGGGAGCCAAGAACATAAAAAGAACAATATTTAGCTAGAATTTTTTAACGTTTCTGTGGGGATATATGTGTGCAGGCGTGTGTATACGTTGCGTCTCCATGTGGGAACCCAGACAGATCTCAGCCCGCAGTTGGGATATGTTTAGGGGACTAGGTCTGTGGATAAGAGTCCAGCAAGAACTCATGTAACTGTTCCCCTGTCTGCTTGTTCCTCCCTCCCCTGTGTTCCAGCAGAAAAACCTTCCATGTTTCTGGAATCAGTCAGCACCGGTTAAGTTATGAATGCAGTAACAAATGACCACAGGCTCTCAGTGACTTCTGGAAAGGTCTTGCTCAAAAAACACTATTGTGGGTTGGCTTAGTGACTTCTTTATTCTGGAATCCTGGCTGAAGGTATGTGTTGCTCTTCAGGCACCTGTGCTTTTCTTCAAGGCATTTTTCGAAGCTCATGCTATAAATGGATAGAACTTTTGATGCATAACTGTCAGGCTCTCAGGTCCAAGGCAGCATGGGCCACTGTGTCAGCACCATAGAGCAGAGTGCCCGTCACGGTGACGACAGCCGGTCATGTCTGCTGGACACTATTGTTGTTCAGTCGCCAAGTCATGTCTGACTCTTTGCAACGCTATGGACTGCAGCATGCCAGCCCTCCCTGTCTCTCAGCATCTAGTTTGCCCAGTTCATGTCCTTTGAATCAGTGATACCATCCAACCATCTCCTCTTCTGTCACCCTCGTCTTCTGCCTTCAGTCTTTCCCAGCATCAGGGTCTTTTCCAATGATTCAGCTGTTTGCATGAGGTGGCTAAAGTATTGGAGCTTCAGCTTTAGCATCAGTCCTTCCAGCAAGTATTCAAAGTTGATTTTCTTTAGGATTAACTGGTTTGATCTCCTTGTTTTCCAAGGGACTCAAGAATCTTTTCCAGCACCACATTTCAAAAGCATCAACTCTTCAGCATTCTGCCTCTTTTATGGTCCAACTCTCACATCTGTAAGATGGACACAGTAGGGCTGAGATAAAAAGCGAATAAACAGCGAGAGACTCCCTGAGAAGTTGACTTGCCTTAGACCTGAAGGACTGTATCTCAGTGAAGGATGAAGAAGGCACATTCCAGAGGAAGGAGAATTCTGGACAAACCTTGGAGACATGACAGATCTTGACACGTACCAAGGTCTTAAGTTTCCTGGGAGTGTTCAGTGTGAGGCATAGCAGTGCCTGATGGGGAGAAGGAGGCGGGTCATGCTGGCCTCGTGGGCTCAGAGGACAGTGCTGGCCAGTGCTGACAAGGACACGTCCTTCTTGGTGTATATTTTTCTGCTTTTCTTGGAAATAACCTGCTCTAAGGCTTCTTTCCCACTAGGATCACATGAGCAAGAGTATTCATATGCCCTCAGTTCGTGTGTTTGGAAATTGCTTAGCTACTCTGTTGAGTTTTTCATATTTATTTGTTTGTCTTTATTCTCTTGATCCACATTTAAAAGGGATTTGAGGTAATTTTCAATAAAATACTGTATACACTAAGTGGTAAGATGGAAACAGCGAGAGGTAATGCATTGAAACGTCTGTTCCTTTCTTATGGACGCCCTCAAGTATCTTTGTTTTCCAGGTCTGGCATTTTCCCCAGTGACAAGATAGCCAGAGGTTGACCTACCATTCCTTAAGAAGCAAGGAGTTGCTTCTCCCTGGTACTTACTGATTTACAAAATTCTATTCATTTTTACATTTCTTATGTTAATTTTCCTTATAAATTTCAGCTCAGTCCTTATTTTTCAGTGTCTTCTATTCAACTTTAATATCTTAATTTTTGATGAGAACTATAATGCCAGCAAAAATTCATAGACACACACTCAAAATAAGACTTTCCTAAGTTTAAAGTTGACTATATGAAATCACCCTATAAAGGGACAAAAATCAGCAGAATTATATAACAATGAATCACTGGATTCTGAGGTGCTGGGTATATCTCCTTTGAAACAAAGTAATTTCATGCTCTTACCAGTTGTCTGTAGCATTGGTGTCTAGGACCCTTTATGATACTCCATTCTGTGGTGTGATGAGTAGAATTGTAGCAAGGATCTAAGGTAAGAGTCCTTATGCTCTGATAATGTTAGGGGCAAAAATGCTTTCATCTGATTCCTAGCTGTCCCTTCTGGTAAATGATTGAATTCTACCAAGAGCGCTCTCCTAATTAGAAACTTGAGTAGATTGCTATGAGCATTTGGTGCCAGTTCTAGTTTGTTTCCCTCATTGTTGACATATTCATTAAATACGTTCATCTATAAAAGTGCTGTTTCTCCCCCAGTGAAATGGAGATGGATAGCATGCCATTTCTTCCGTAATTCCTTACCTGGAGTAGCTCTGAAACTTCACGTGACACCCCCAGGCAATTATTAGCACAGTGAAATCCAAACCCTCCTGTTCTTAAAAGCAGTGTTAGTCCCTGTAATTAACTAGCCAAGTTTCATTGGGAATATAATGTTTCATTGAACAGTCAGTGTTTAATTTTTACTCAGCTTAATATAGCGTGGGCTAAAAGAAGCCCGCATTGATGAAGGAGCCGTGCCTCTGTGGGATGCCTGGGTGTCGAATCTATAATAACCGCAGAAGGCAGCCTAACTGGGACACTGCTGATCACTTATTCATCTTATCCAACTGAGCAAGTGTGGAGTAAACTGTCAGGCTTGCCGTCACCTTTAACTGCAGTTGGGAGAAGAGAGAGTTTGGTAGATGTCCGTGTGCTCAGCACCTGAGTGGAAGCAGGAAAGGATGTTTAAGGACCATCTACCACCCAGTCCTCAGGAGGAGACCCTGTGCTTTGAGTTACAGGCTCTGTGCTGGGCAGGTGGATGCCCTGCTTGCCTGAAGGGCAGGAACTGTGTGGAGTGCTGTCCAGGGTGCTGTCCAAGGTACTGTTTCTACCCAGTACATTTTCAGGCACCTGCTCTGGACCTATTATTTCCCTGGTCATTTCAGCTCTAAATTCTCCTTCCCTCGTGGGGATCATGCTCTCAGGGTAGAGGCAAAAAACACACCAGGTAGTACCTGAGCGAGGTGATTTCATGCAGGAGGGCATGATGAAGGAAGCAGAGCAGATGATATGACTGAAACTGCCTGCTGCCTCAGATTGAGTGCTTGCTGGGGCTCTGGGGGTGGGGGCGGGTGTGGATTCGGTCAAGCCACAGGGCTGTTTCTGGTAGAGGGGGCAGCAAGGGCAGAGGAACTAAGACAGGGACGGATAGGAAATCCTAAAGGGACAAGAAGGTCCTGCGTCTGGAACACAGTGGGTCGGGGAAGGAGATGGTTTGTGAGTAGAGAGGTTGGGGCCATGGTGAAGAGCCTGGGTTCCATTTTAAGCAAGTGGGAAGGCTTTGGAGGGTCTTTACCAGGGGCTGTGTGCGGACAGTGGGTTATGGGAGCAGGAGTGGAGTAGGGGTCAGGGGAACCAGTACTGCCGCTACGCGTACTGCAGGGGAGAGGCCGTGGGCAGTGCCTCAGGACAGGATGCAAGTTCTTCTGGTTCCATATCCAGGTGGTGGCCTGTCTGTCCCCTCATCCCCATCACACACCCATAGACAGGGCAGTCCACCTGCTTATCCTGTTCCCTACCGATTGACACATGCACCTAATCAGCCACACATCACATGATCCTTTACCTTGGTTACCTCTCTCCCCTCACCAGCCTGTGGGTTCTTCATCTCCAGGACCCCATGTAGATCCTGACCTCACAGCACCCCCAGCTCATCTGGTTATTAGAACTTGACCTTCATGAGGTCAGCCTTGTGCTTCATCCCCTGTGTAGCCAAGACCTTACCTTTAATTTAAAAGAACCGTTTCCCACCTGTGCTTGACCTGGCAGGCACCAAGCAAGAATGCTCCGTGGACCTGTTAGTTCCTTGTGGTCTGTGTGTGGTGGCTGACCTGTGTTTAGCAACAAGCCTGTGATCAGGTTAGAAGAACCTTTTGTTTTAGATTATTCTAAATGTTCTTGCTTGGATTTTGCTTAAAGGGGAAAAAAAAGTCAACACATTTTTCCTACTTCATACTTTACCAAAGGGAAAAAAAAAGTAGCAGGATATGGACCTCCCACGATTCTTCCTATGATGACTAAATATAAATATCTATGACAAATCACAAGAGGAATCATTAATGGCAGCTGTCCATGTTATTTAAAATGAATTAGACTTTTTGGTTTCCCCTGTAATGAACGCCAAGAGATACTCTGAAGGTTGTTGCCATTCATCACACACCTGGATGTACTCCATTCAGCTAAGTCAGGAACCACAGACACTTAACAAAGCAAAATACACCCAGCTTGAGTGCTTGTGAAATGTCAGCTCACTTCTCTTTGTCTTGGATAGACAGTCTGTCTTGAATGGGTAGGCTTTGCTTTCTTGGTTTGGATCAAGACGTCTGGCTCCCCAGCTCCAGCTTACGTGGCCAACCAGGGTATGTCTTGGGGTTGATGTCTTGGGGTATGTGAAGGTAAACATTGGAATTACTGACTTTATCCTGGGACTGTCAAGTCTTTCCCACCAGAGTGAATGGCAATTTTGTAAAATTAGGGATAGCCCTTTCCGTGACTGAAGAAAACTCAAGAAACCCACAACTGTGTTTATCAGAGAAAACTTTCTTCTGTGTAGTACAAGTGAGCCTGGTGTACAAGTAACATGATGATGTCCACTGGGCTATTTTCTCACTGTAATAGTAAAAATTTCCACATTTAAAGTGACAGAGTAAAGAGACAGGAGGACATCGTTTGCCCCTCAGACCAATTGAACAACAGCCCCCTCGAACAATTCTCTTTAGCAAAAATGAGGAAGACTGATTTCTGCCCCAACTTTCTCTAACCTTAAAATTGAATTTCCAGTGAGAGTATTGTCTTTATTCTATTCAATTCTCTTTTTCTTCCTGTGGTTGAGTAATCCAGAATCAGTTTACAGTTGGTGGTCTCTTCTTTTGACGATTTAGCCGAATATCTCCAAATGCCTTGGAGGTTATGGCTCCCCAGCAGGACTGACAGGTGTGAAGTGAAAATAAGACTTTTGGAAATATGATTTGTCATTTCAAAAGTGACTTTCTTCCTGGCTTTGAAAGAAGCAATCCCATGACAGCTAATGACTGCTCCTCATTTCCTATAAGGAAGAGAAAACTGTTTGGATTTTTAAATATAATTAACACAGGGTTTCTAGAAACTCCTAGTTTTTGCTTTTTGTTTTCAAACTAAAAATTTTATTGGAATTTAGTTGATTTACAATGTTGTATTAGTTTCAGGTGTATAGCATCTCTGTCTCTCTATACATTATGTATTTATACATATATATTTATATATACACACACACACATATATATATATACATATTATATTCTTCTTTGGATTCTTTTCCATTACAGGTTATTAAAAATATTGAGTAGAGTTCCTGTGCTATACAGTAGGTCCTTGTTGTTTATCTATTTTATATACAATAGTGTATATGTTAATTCCAAACTCCTAATTTGTCTCTCCTCCCCTCCTCTTTCCCCTTTGTTAACCATAAGTTTGTTTTCTCTGTCTGTGGGTCTGTTTCTATTCTGTGTATAAGTTCATTTGTATCATGTTTTTAGATGCCACATATAAGCGATATTGTAAGTCTTTGTCTTTCTCTGACTTGCTTAGTCTGATCATCTCTAGGTCTATTCATGTTGCTGCAAATGGCATTATTTCATTCTTTTTTCTGGAATGAATATAATATTCCTTTGTATGTATGCACCGCATCTTCTTTATCCAGTCCTCTGTCAATGGACATTTAGGTTGCTTCCGTGTCTTAGCTATTGTAAATAGTGCTGCTATGAACATTAGGATGGATGTATCTTTTCTAATTATGGTTTTCTCCAGGTATATGCCCAGGAGTGGGATTGCTGGATCATATGGTATCTCTGTTTTGAGTGTTTTAAGGCAACTACATTTTTTTATATATATAAAAAGCCCAAAGATGCCCCACAAGCCTCCACCTCTGTGAAGGATATAGCCTGGGTTCTTTCTTGGCTGTCCAGGGCTTCTCTGGCTGATGAGAGGTGAAGGGTGGCCTTGCTTTGTTGGATCACCCTGTAATGTGCTTCGTGTCTTGTTTTATGCTGTGTAGCCATGGTGTCCAGGACTTTGTGCTGGGAACTCACCTTCTGTTGTGGTTTGAGTGCTTCTCTGGGCACTCTAGGAACAGGTCATAGACCCGATCTCTGGAACCAGCCTGGGATCTAGGGACAGGTTGTCATCATCACGAGTGGCTGGTGGGGGACCCGCTGGTCTCCAAGAGCACCCTGCCCACTCTGACCAGTGGTTGCTTTGTACCAGAAGGGGATGGTGGTTCGAGGTGGAAGGCAGAATGTAACCCAGGTTCGTCCCCATACCCTCTGTGGGTGAAATGTGCTATATCTGCTCTGATAACTGGTAACTCCAAGGAGTTACCCTCTGGAGCACTGGCTCATGTTTGCTGTGAACTGAATCCTGGGGAAAAACAGCCATTTGAAGTGTGAGCCAGTTAATTTACAAGGTCGGTTAGGAAAAACCTTCCAAGCAACCTTGAGTGAGGGCAAGCAGAGTAGTTTTCCACCATCTTCTACCTCCTGTCAGCTGAGCATGGTTGCTAGGCTAGGGGCAGGTGCAGACACACTCTGGTCGGGGGGCTGGTGGGGTCAGCGACCTCCAGAGCCCCTTTCCATTTCAGGAGCTCAGGGGTGAGCCCCGGTTGTTTTGAAGATTAGCGACAGTTGCATCTATAAACAGCGTACAGGGAAAGTCTTACCCATCTGTCTACAGTAGAGACCCTCTCGGAAATTAAGCATGAGCTGAAAAGAGGGAGACCAGGCACTTACTCCAGGAGACCAACAGCAACCAGGTTGGGGTCATCTTCCCAGCGCCCAGCCCCTTTAAGCCCAGAGCAGGCGGCATTGCGCTCCAAATGGGCAGCCTGGCAACAAGCGCACCCCAGTGTTGTGAGCCAGAGAAGCCCCTGCCCAGATCTCAACCCTGCCCAGTTTGGGGACAGTCATGTAGGAAAGGGAAGGCACCTGACCACACCCACCAGCGCAGCCGGGAGCCTATGGCGGGATTAGACTTCTGACCCTGAACAGCCGTGGTCTGTTCTTCCTACTCCTCTACTCCCGAGGTTGGTGGAGACCCCAGCCGGGTGCATGAGTCGGGCGCTGCAGCTGATGCATCCCTGCCCTCCACTCTGGAGCCATCGCCTGCATGTGGCCTCAAAGGAGAGGCTCAGTTTTAGGCAAGTACACCTTGTAGTCTCAGAAGAAAGTTATGGAATTGGAAACCCATGCTTCCCTTGGAATTACTATTCCATTAACATGTTGCTTTTCTTTATTTTCGAAAGATAATGTTGAAAGGAAACATTGTACAAATCGGAGACTGAATCATGAAAGACTCAGAATCTGCCCCAGGCTGAGCAGATCTGAAGTGAGACCAGGGACCCACTGCGGCCCTGAGTGCAGACCCACCTGCTGCGGGAGGAGTCATGAGCCCTGTGACTGTCCCCACCTGTGTCACGGCAAGGAAGTGTGCTTTCCAGGAGGGGCGACGATTTCTTCCAGGTTCCAGCCCAAAGGACCTCAGGTCCCAGAGGAAGGCAATGCTGTGTGGGCCATGGGTGGGCCTTTCTGCCAGCCAACACCCACTTTAGTGTGAAATACACTGAATTCTAAATGTGGCTAAAGAAGCCTCAGTGTCGCTTGAGTGGGTCTCTGAGGTAGAGAAAGCAAATGCTGAATGAAGTCTGTGCTATTCCACAAATTCCCTTTCCATCCACCATCTTAAATTTTTTTAATTATTGCTCATAATTTTACCCGTTCTCTCCTCCACCCCACAAATCATTCGTGACTCTGTCATTGTCACAGACAATGCGGCAAGTAACCAGCAAACCCTAAGGGCCCCCGTTCACCCCTCCTCTCTCGCTCCGCTTGGCAGAGATGACCAGGGGCCACTTTCCAATGCATTTACATAAATAGATGAACCTGTGTACATCCTACTCTAGGATAAATGGAACTTACTACACATAGATTTCTGCAACTTACTTTTTAAGCTTCATTTTTATTGGAATACTTACCTTTAGAACACATAGTTTTCCCGATTTAAAAAAATAATAATTTCACCATATCCCATGAGTTGGATGTCCCATTAATTTATCTATTATTGATGACATTTAGATTGTTGCTGCATTGTCCCTTATTACAACCAATGTCCTTCTACATTGTGCACAACACATCTAAAGATGTGAGAAACTCTGATAATTCCTCTTTAAAAGTGACTCCCCCTGCTCATGCGCCCCCCAAGGATGCGCAGTGTGCCCTTTCTGGGCTACCCCTCCAGTGCTTGTCTTAGCCCTTTGAGTTTCTGGCCATCTGGTAATTAAGGCATTGTATTCTGGTTTAGTTTTTATTTCTCTGACATCCAGTAGGGCTGAACATTTCATGTTTTATATTGACCATTTATGTTACTACTTGAATATATTCAGGGGAACAGCTTTTTCTTATTGATTCACAGGAACTCTTTATATACGCTATATGTTAATTCCCTGTCTGTCACACATGTTCACTTTCTGGCAGTCCATTACCTGCATTTTTCTGCTGTTCTGAGTTCTTCTGAACAACACAGCACATAACCTGACACCCTCTGAAGGGTGACATTCAGAAGGTGAGAAATGGGGCCAGTTTTTCCATTCTCACCTGGCACAGAAGGTCAGGGGACTCAGGAAACCTTGAAATGTTAAAGCATAACAGGCACAATCAGTTTATTCTACCTGAGTCCTGCCGGACTCAGGCCTTGGGGGAACTGGCAGCTGGCTTTCCTGCTCCCTACCACTTTGTGGACAGAAGCCTGCTTTTCCTCAGCTCCAAGTTGAAGTAAGGAAGAACCAGGTTCTTTACTCCCCTGGTTTCTGACCCCTGACGGGGTGGCCTCACCTGCCTGAGTAACCCCCTACTTGTCTTGCCCCACACACCCCAGTTCCTGAGTTTGATTTGGTACTGCACAGATTCTGTGGAATTAAATGACAGGTTTGATCCTTCCTCCACTAAAGCCAAGCTTGGTTAGAAGGTGGGGGGATCTCAAGGGCAGTGCAAAGGCACCAGGGCCTGGGACCTTGGGCCACTGCGTGTCTTCAAGGCAGCCTGACTCCCAGCTAACAGTCACCTCTTCCATTAAAATTAATGTCAGAGTCTCCAGCGAGATGCCAAGTCATGGAGATTGCATAACACCTGCAGTTCTGGCCTGTAAATTCACTTCACCACCGTTATCTAACTATCTCCCTTGTAAACCATCTTAATGTACTGATGATCCATGGAAGACAGTCTTCACAGGAAGCTGGATTTTATTCCACAGCCTTGAGAGTGGATACGGTTCAAATTAATCACTCTTCTTGTAGCCTGGCTTTTAATTCTGCTTAATTCTGTCTTCTTTGTCTTGTTCTTTTTTTTTTTTCTTCTCTTGGCCTATGAAAGTTGATGAGAGTGCAATATTTATGATCTGTCCTAGTTCACCTTCCAACAGACGAGTCAGAGCCTGGGGTGTGCCACTTTAGGAACATCTAAACATGAAAACTGTTCTTTCACTTGGCTACATTAATGAAATTTATCTTTGGGCACAATGGAGAATGATGGATTTTCATCTTGCCTTGGGTTTAGAGGATTTATTTCCTGTGTCAGTGTTGGAAGTCTCTGTTTTCCTGTTTCGAGGTGTGGGGAGTTAGTAATTTACAGCATGGGTGATGATTCTGAAGACTCTATGGCCCCAGTTTTCAGCTAGGGGTGATTTTGCTCTCAAATGTCTGGGGATATTGTTGTCATGACAGCAAGGATGTGAGTAGAGGCCAGGGGTGCTGCTCAACGGCCTCTAGTGCCCAGGAAACCTCAGACCACCAACAGGGACCCCAGTGTCCACGGTGCCGAGGCTGAGACTCAAGACTCCATGCCCCATAGGCTCCATGCCGGTGAGGACACAGTTTTGCCAGCAGGCATTCTACTGAGCTGGGGTCCCCTACTTGTTGTGTTTCAAGCCTCATCTCTTAATAGCAGTTTATGCTCTCTGAACCCCAGCTTCCTGATATGTTCACTAGAGATGGCTACCCACTCTGATAGTGGGCCCTTATGAAGACCTGCCAACAGGACAGTTCATATTTAGAGCTTAGCAAAATACAAATAACAGATGTCCAGCTGGAACTTGCTGCTGGTTCTTTGATATAAATCACTGTCCCAAATTTGATGACTGCATTCCTGGTCAAACTATTGAGTTTGTGATGCTGGCCAGGGCTGCATTGGATGGGGAGGGTAGCAGAGCCCAGAGCCCCTGCCTGACTGTGTTCAGGCAGCTCCCACACCTAAGGATGCCCGGTTAATTAGGAGCCATGCATTAACATTTTATAGGCCATTTGGTCTTAAAGAAAAGCAAAGCCAACTTAATTCTTGCTGGCTTTGAGGTTTCAGCTTCACACTCAGCACATCCAAGGCAGCTGCCGCGGGAATAAAATTCCTGAAATGTGGCTGTGTTCACTGAGCAGGGAGGAAGGCACTCCACTGTGGTCCCTTTGGCGGAGAACCCAAACCCTTTAATGTCCAGGCAGTAAACACTGAACAGGCAGTAAATTCTTCCCTGGAGAATTGTGGGCCCTGGAGAAGCAAGAAAGCAGAATGTGAGGAAGACTTGGGCTCTTCTCCTGTTCTGCCTTTGCCACGTAGGAAAGTGTGTAGTAAGGCACTGTCATGCAAAGAGCTTCAGATGTCCGTGGGGCTCTGAGGGAGGGACTTCGGCAGGGCTAAGGAGGTGGTGGGGAGGGGATGCAGGTCAATCTTCCTCTTGTGGGGACTTTCAGATAGAAGAGAAACACTAAAAATGAAGCAGAGGCCACCTGCATCCAACATGGAAACCTCAGAGTCCATCAGAGAGTGCGGAACTTCATCTAGAGGCTATCCAGCTGTAGCCACATAAAGCCGTCTGGTCTCCTGGTTTCAGGCAAGAAACACAGGGCTACAGATACACACTGGGAAATAGGAGCTGATGGTTAAGACACAGGGAAACATGTAGAGATGCATACATCTATGTGTGGGTGTGTACACGATCTATGTGATATATCTGGAGAAGGGAATGGTAACCCACTCCAGTATTCTTGCCTGGAGAATTCCTTAGACAGAGGAACCTGGTGGGCTACAGTGCATGAAGTCATAGAGTCAACCACGACTGAGTGACTAACACACACATGTGTGTTTTATATGTGTGTGTGTGTGTGTGTATATATATGTATATAAATGTATATATACGTATATATATATGTTTGCGTATCTATTTTTCTAACCTGTATCTATCAATCTGTCTGTAGAGGATGAGATGGTTGAATGGCATCACCTACTCAATGGACATGAATTTGAGCAAACTCCAGGAGTTAGTGAAGGACAGAGAAGCCTGGCATGCTGCAGTCCATGCTGCCGTCCATGGGGTCACAAAGAGTCAGACATGCCTTAGTGACTGATTAACCTTTATCAGCACACACATACACATGCAAACACATAGCCATCACAAGAACTGAACCAAGTCTGGAAAACCCCTCCCTTCTTCACAGCCCATAGAGTAGGAACCAGATGCTGATAGATTGTTCTGGAAATGATCAACTTGTCAGGACAGCATCCTAGGGTTTCAGAAAGCAAGAAGCTTATCGTGCAATTGCTTAAAAGTTTGTTTCCAGCAAGGTTAAATTATTTTTCTTGCTATTTTTCACTTCAGGGATTTGACTTTGTTGATCAGGGTGTTCCACTGAGGTGGAATGAGCAGATACAGCAGTGACATTTATGGAGCATTTATGGTATGCCCAGTGGGGCATTGGGACATGCCGTCTCTCACTGGGGACTGTCATTATTCCCACTGAATAGATGGGGAGCCCATCTGTGTAGAGGGTCCAGCCTCTTGCCCAGAGTCCTGCAGCTGGAAGCTGACTCAACTGGTCTCTCACCAAGTCTGTTCCCTGATGGTGCCCACCCTCTCCCACCGGGCAGCATGGCCATTTCTGAGTTAAGAGCCACCGTTTCCTGGGAGACCCTGGGCAAATGAGTTCTTCTGTGTGAACCCCACCTGTTCCAGCCAAGAGCCCCAAGAGGCTTTATGTCCAATTGTTTATGAGTTAAGCCAAGCGGAGAAATGCCATGGCCCGGACTTGCATTAATCCCCTCACCATTAATTGTCTGACTACATTTTCTTCAAGAGGCAACAAAGAGTGAAAGCCATGCAGTTGCTTTTCTGTTTAGCTGGTTGTAAATATTCAGCCAGAATTTGATTGGCAGTGCAATATTATGTTCCCCAAAGCTTGTGCCGTATGTGAATATTTTAATTAGGATTGTAACAAGCTATTGAGAAAGTTTGAGCTAAATTGGTTCAGCTGTTTTTGCATTAGTGAAGCATGAAAAGGAATTTTTTTCCATCTATTAGAAAATATCCCTTTAAAAAATTAAGCCAAAGCAACTGAAAATCAGCCAGTTTTTGGAACACTTATGTAAAGTCAGGAGACTGGACCGAGGCTGGGATTCACTGGACATATTTTTAAAATGTAAAATGAAGTTCAAAGAGGTTGTTCCAATTCATCCTCTCCTTTGGCAGCTGCTTGGGAGGAAGAGGTGGTTCTTTCAAGGACCCAGTGCTCTAAGAAAGGAAGGGTCGGTCAGCCGGTTAGCTCAGATGGTTGGAGCGTGGTGCTAATAAAAGAAGGCCACGAGCAGGTTTGCATTCCGCAGTGTATCCTCATCCGCAGAGGAGGTCTGCTTCCCATGGGGTCCTGCACTGGGTGCTTGCTCAGCACACAACCCCACCCCCCTTCACCCGATGCCCCCTCCAGGTAGCACACCGCCAGCAGTGAGGCATGGGCAGCCCCACCATCGTGAAATCCTGTCCCGCTGGGTGGAAACCTGCCTTCCTGTTCACGCCTCTCCTTGGACTTTGAGCATCGCTCTTGGCTTGGGGAGAGGTTGGGTGAGACAGGAAGAGAAGGGCATGGCTGGCCAGTATCTCACGAGAATCCACACGTTGTCACTTACCTGTGCTATTGGGCAGCCTCTCGGCTTCTCCCCCTGCCTCCCCTCAACCCCCCACCAGAAGCCATCCCTCCCTCTCTCAGGTCTCAGATATGAGGAGTTGTCCTCCATGCTGGTAGTGGTCACCGCTTCTCACCATCATGGTCCCATTTCTGCAGTGACCAGACAGTGCCCTCGGGAGAACCACAGATACTAGGCAACCCATGACCCACCCTACGCTCACTCACAGCAGCCCTGACCGTGGGCCCAGCATGGATGACACATTCTTCACACTTTTCAGAAGACAGAAATCTGGAATTAAATGTGAAATCTCTCATCAAATGTTGGCAACTAATTCACCTGTGAACACTGTGCAGTCAGTCGGTCAGTTCAGTCACTCAGTCGTGTCCGACTCTTTGTGATCCCATGGAGTGCAGCATGCCAGGCTCCCTTGCCCATCACGAACTCCCAGAGGGTGCTCAAACTCATGTCCATCGAGTCGGTGATGCCACCAACCATCTCATCCTCTGTCATGCAGAACACTGTGCAGGCCCCACGAAACAGACCCCCCTCCAGCAAGGACTACAGGCCAGTCCATTCTTTCCTGTCTTAATGCAGTGACACCTGAGAGCAAGAACCACGGTTCAGTTTTGTTTTTTTCACTGATACTCCGTACAGCACCTATGTAACTGAACACTGGTGGTAGTTAATACTTTTTTTTTTTTAAAAAAAGCTTTTTATGTTCAACGTTTAGGACAGTTTTGCTGACACTTTGCCAACAAAGGTCCGTATATTCAAAGCTATGGTTTTCCAGTAGTCATGTGCAGATGTGAGAGTTGGACCATAAAGAAGGCTGAGCACCAGAGAACTGGTGCTTTCGAACCATGGTGCTGGAGAAGACTCTTGAGAGTCCCTTGGACAGGAAGAGATCAAACCAGTCAATCCTAAAGGAGATCAACCCCGAATGTTCATTGGAAGGACTGATGCTGAAGCTGAAACCCCAATCGTTTGGCCACCTGAAGCAAAGAGCCGACTCACTGGAAAAGACCCTGATGCTGATAATGAATGAAGGCAGGAGGAGAAGGGGATAACAGAGGATGAGATGGGTTGGATGGCATCACTGAATCAATGGACATGAGTTTGAACAAACTCTGGGAGATAGTGAAGGACAAGGAAGACTGGCATGCTGCAGTCCATGGGGTCGCAAAGAATCCGACGTGGCTTAGTGACTGAACAACAAGTGTTTGTAGATACTGGCTTTGTAACCGTTAGTTCCAGTAAGACATGTTTATGCTAATAAACAAGATTCACCCCCATCATCCTCTGCTTGGATACACACAGTCTGAGAGGATCCCATGAGCTAAGCGGCAGAGCTGGCTCCGGCACTCAGGCTCACACCCCCGGCCCAAATCTCTCCTTGAGCTGTTAGTTTGGGATGGGCAGTGGTACCATCCACCTCTCCCACCACCCACCAAACTGTGAGCTCAGTGGGGTCATCATCCTGCTGCCCTCTTACTTCCCGAAAGCACTAAGCCCCAAGCCCAGCACATGGGCCATCAGCTAAGACTTATTCTCACTGCCCAGTGGTATTTCCCTTGAACCGTAAGCCCCAGGAGGGCGGGGCACAGGCCTAGCTGTTTCTTCAAATATCTCCATGCCTATCCAAGGGCCCCCAGGCAGAGTAAACATTCCATAAACATTTGCCAAATAAAGACTGAATGAGTTATGGGTTGCCCATCCACTCCCTTACAGTTTCTCTGCTGTCTAAACCAGGACATTTAAAATCTTCAGCCTTACACTACTGATTGGTGAAACCTGAAGTCCTTGTGAGCAGATGACCCTGTGTTTCTCCAGGAGAGGGTCAGTATATGACCCTTCCCGGTTGCAGACTCACACAGACGTTGTCTGGGGAATGCGTTCACTTATGTTCTTAAGGGCTGGGTGCAGAGGCTGAAGGCAATGGTGAGCCTGGCCTCAGGCCGAAGACAATAATTCTTACCAATGGGAACAATCCCATTAACACAGGAGCTGAAGGAGAAGAAACCACATAGAACCATATAAAACTGTGTCCCACGGGGAGCTGTCCTGCCAAATTCGCTGTGTAAATTTTAGCCGGGGTGGGAGAAGGACAAGGCCTGCTCCGTGTGTAGCCGGCCTCGGGGCGCCCCACACAGGACACGGCAGAGGATGGGCCTGTATTCAGAGGGTGCACCACACTGACATCCTCAACCTGTCAAGGTCAGGAGGGGCAGCTGGGGTGCAGAGAGCAGGCAGAGGTGCCCGGAGAGCAGCCAGCGAAGAATCAAGCCCATATTTCTCTCTCTGGCAACCTGAGTTCATTAATTCCAAGGGAAGTTTCTGGGTCAGTGACTTATCTTGGCTTTCTTTTCGTAAAGAAACAATGAGCTCACACAGCACCACCACAGGAAAGGCGCTCTTAAACCCAGTGAGTTATTTACTCTGTGTCCTGGGCTCACTTTCATAGGCAGTGAAAGAGGGCTTATTACGAGGTCACTGCACATTCACCAGAGATTATGTGTATCCCTGTGTGTCTCTTCTGTCTTTTGTGCACATGTGCATGTGTGTCTGTGTGCAGGTGTGTGCCTGTGCTCGTGTGTGTGTGCCCATATGTATCCTTGTGTGCACATGTATGCGCATGCGCCTGTGCCTGTGTACATGTGTATTCATGTGTGTACATGTGCGTGTGTGTGTGTACTTGTGTGTGCGCTCATGTGCGTGTGTCCACATATGTGCATGTGTCCGTGTTTGTGCCTGTGTCCATGCATGTGTCCATGTGTATGCATTCATGCATGTGCATGCCTGTGCTTATATGCATGTGCCCATGTGCGCATATCCTTGTGTGCCCATGTTCACATGTATGCGTGTGTGCCTGTGCTTATGTATGTGTGTGTGTGCCCGTGTGTGTCTGTGTATGGTGCTCCCCTTCCCTTTCCCTGGGAAAACCTGCAGTAAAGTGCATGGGGGTCCCAGTGCCGGGTTCACTCGAGAAATGTGTGCCTTGAAAATTCCCAAGTTCCCAGCGCTCAGCTGGCCTGGGTGATGAGCCTGGCTTGTTCTCACCGCCCCCCGCAGGGTGGGTTTGAAGGGCTCCCGAGGGCTGGGCCGCGGCCTTTGTTCTGCCCACAAAGCGGTAAATGAAGCATGTGGCCGGCGGCCCTGGCACTGGCAGACCCTCGGTGCCTTTCTTTGGGGGGTGATGGATTTGGAGCCGTTGTCTCCTTTCCCACGTGCTTCATTTTCAGCATTAGTGAGAAAGGCAGAGGGAAAGAGGAAACCTAAAGGCTTCGTTTTGCACTAACTGCTCCCACCAGAGTCTGTGGCGGGTCCTGATGAAAGTGTTTGTGATGGAGGGAAATCAAAAGAGGAAGACAGCACTTCCACCCCGCGAGATGGCACTTTAGAGGGAAGGCCTGGAAAAGAAGTTCTTTATTGAGCAATTAGGCATAATAAGCTGCAATGAGACAACAGATCAAACACATCCTCTGGAAGGAATGTGAACAGAGACGATGACTTTCTGGAAGGAACAACAAATAACATACAAAAGCTGAAATCTGGAACTCTTGGCAAGATCCTGGTTCTGAAGAGAAGTAAACTTCCACACACATTTTTCTCTTCCCACTGAGCCCAAATTATAACCAGAGGCGTTCAGATCGGAGCGAGGCCGCCTCGGAGACAGTGTCTGTGTGTTTAGTGTCCTGGGGGACTGAGACTCTGGATTTGTTGGGAAGGGCAGAGGACACTGACGTGTGCCCTGTGGGTGCAGCATGACCAGAGTTGTCAGACAGTTAAAGAATCCTCAAGGACATTTCAGGGTGGGGGAGGGGTACAAGGAGGAGGTGAGAAGGAACCTTCGGTGGGAAGAAGCAGAAAAGATGCCATTGGGGCTGGCGTGTGCTGTGGACGGTCTACTGGAGGGAGCCACAGTCAGGATCTTTGGGTCTTTTCCTGGTTGGATCCCTCCTCCCATTATTCACTCATTCCTTGGTGGTTCCCATTTATTTGTTTGCTGTGAGCTAGCCTCAGGGCTCTGCCCAGGGTTGCAGAGATAAGACCCCCCCTGTCCTGGAGTTCAGAGTCTAGGGTGCCATAGTCAAAACAGGTTGTGATAAGCACAGTGATGAAGGTTCATTTGAGTTGTCCCAAGACCAGAAAGAGACTACCTGGGGAAGGAGTCCAGGAAGAGGTGGGCCAGAAGAACTGAAATATTCCTTAGGGCTCAGTTCTGGACCAGATACTGAGGCTTGTGGGTCATGGGGCTTTCTGCATTTGACAAAGAATAGAAAAAAGTCTTGACACAATCTATTGAAAAGGAGCCAGAACAATCAAAGGCATATAGATCAACTTTGGGAAGAAGGTTTTGATAAATAAGACCGGTACACCAGTGAACTGGTGATTGTAAACTGGTGATTGGAGTTAAAATGCAGCAAGAGGGACTTCCCTGGTGGTCCAGTGGTTAAGAATCCATCTTGCAGTGCAAGGGACACCGGTTCAATTCCTGGTCCCAGGAAGACTGCACATTCCATAAAGCAACTAAGCCCGTGCACTGCAGCTACCACAGCCCGCATGCCTAGACCCCATGCTCTGCAACAAGAGAAGCCGCTGCAGTGAGAAGCCGTCATACCACAACCAGAGAGTAGCCCCCGCTCGCCACAACTAGAGAAAGCCCGCTTGCAGCAATTAGGACACACCACAGCCAAAATATAAATTAAATAAATCAGTTTTTAAAAAGGCAGCCAGAGGAATTCTGAGCAAGGTATTAGAGAATTTAGAGTCCAGGAGAATGGGCAACCTGTGAGCTCTGGCCTAGCCTCAGGAGATGAGAGACTCAGGGAACGTGGGCAAGAGGGTGACCAGCATCATAGAGTTTAGGGGCGTCAATGTTGAGGCTGAAACTCTGCCTGGGGGTCTGGGGGTGTTTGTCAGGCTGAGATTTGGAGACAAGAGGCCACTGAAAGCTTCCTCTCCATCGGCATGGAGCATGGATGCTCTGGAGCCCCTTCCAGCCCCTTCTAGACATGTGTGCATACAAGCTTGGGAGTGGGTTGGGGCAGGGGAAGGAGGAGGAGAAATCATATTTTAGCTTTCATGACTGTATGTGTCAAAAAGAGAAGAGTGAACTTGAGGAACTGGGAGATGAGACAGAGTCTTGGCGCCTTCTGTTGTGAGTATTGGTAAGTCCCTCCAGGGTGTGGTTTTCCAGGGGGAGGTGGGAACAGCACTGGTGATCAAAGCAGATGAGTCCCAGACATGGTGCTGGGACCTCCTCCTAATCTGTGCGGCATCTGTCTGTCGGCTTTTGGAAAAGAAACGCTCCCATCCTAACTTGGTTTCTGGTGACCACATGTGAAGGAGGCTGGCCCAATTCCTCCATGAGCGGATACCTGCTCAACAGCAGGTGCCAGACCCACAGGAGCATAGCGTCGGAGAAACAAAAGAGTCAGTGTCCAGCCAGGAAATGGTGCAGGTGCAAAGTGAGGAGAGAAGGGGCTTTGCAACCGTCCGCCCTTCTGTGTGCCCAGCTCCAAGCCCCCAGTCTTCATGGCAGTGTCTAGGGCATCCAGAAGGGGTGCTGAGGGACCAGCGGTGTCTGCCTGTGGGTGGGGACAAGGTGGCAGGATCCTTAAAGCCCTATGCCCTCCATCTACTGATGCCTCTGAGGGCTCTCCCACCTCCAGATCCAGCATTTCTGAAGCCCCGGGAGCCTTGTAGCCTGGGTGGGAGGGGCTTCTCCAGCTGCCTGGGCTTGTCTCTGTTCTACAGTCAGGACAGTGCTTCCAAGGGGAGCTTGGGGCCCAGTCAGCCAGCTCGTAACTCACCATCTTCCCAGACTAAAGGCTTCTGTAGGCCTTCCCATGGTGTGCGTGCTGTCCACAAACAATTCAGGAACGTGCACACATTGCTGTGCTTTAGAATCTGAGGATGGGGCACCTGACCTACTCCTTGCTTCCACCGAGTGGACTTTGAAAAAAGAGAAACTTCTCTGGTTCAAACCTGAGCAATGTTGAGGCTGTTTCCAGAGATAATGAGGAACACAGAGGCTCATATGATTCCCAGCAGTTTTCCAAGTGTGGTCCCCAGACCAGCAGTGTCAGCATCACCTGTTAGGAACTCAGGTTCTCAGCAGACCCACTGACTCCGACTCGTGGTGTGGGGACCCGCATGGTGTTTTAACAAGACCTCCAGGGGTTTTGATGCAGGGTGAGGTTGAGGACCCGCTGCCCTGGGCCACACACACAGACCTGCCCCCTCACAGTCGTCAGCTAGTATGCCTGTAAAATCACCTTCCAGGCTGGATCAGGGGCCAGGCTGGCGAGCTTCTCTTCTTTGATTTCATCTGTGTGGTTGTTTTTACTTTAGCTTTTTTTCCCCTGAAATGGCTCCTGAACAAAATATGAAATATTTAATGCCAGCAAAAGTATATGAGTATGTTTTAAAGAATAGAAAAATAAGCTCGCAACATAAAGCCATGGTTTTTCCAGTAGTCATGTATGAATGTGAGAGTTGAACCATAAAGAAGGCTGAGTGCTAAAGAACTGATGCTTTCAAATTGTGGTGCTGAAGAAGACTCTTGAAAGTCCTTTGGACTGCAAGATCAGTCCTAAAGGAAATCAACTCTGAATATTCATTGGCAGGACTGATGCTGAAGCTGAAGCTCTAATAGTTTGGTCACCTGATACAAAGAGCCGACTCACAGGAAAAGCCGACTCATTGGAAAAGACCCCCAAAAATTGGGAAGGATCGGGGGCAGAGGAAGAGGGCAACAGAGGATGACACGGTTGGATGGCATCACTGACTCGTGGGACATGAGTTTGAGCAAACTCCAGGAGATAGTGAAGAACAGGGAAGTCTGGTGTACTGCAGTCCATGGGGTCTCAAAATGTCAGACACTACTTAGCAACTGAGCAACAACAATAAAAACAGACAGTTACCCGCCCAGTAGAATCCCCTGCCTGCCTATGAGTGTTCTGTTCATCATTTCCCATAACACTCATTGTTTTGTTTTGCTTCTTGATTGAGCTTTATAAAAATGGAAAACCGTACCAAATGCTCTCTGATCTGGCTTATTTTCATTCAGTGCTGAGAACCAGCCTAGAAACCAATTAACCGTGTAGACTCTGGAGCTGGCCACTGGGTTCACGTCCCAGGGCGGCCCCTGTGGTCTGGGCCTCCACTTCCTCATCTGGAAAACATAATTCTGATGTTTTTACAAATGGCAGTTGTATGCATCTGGTTGTACCTGCAGTTTTTTAGACTAAAAATATACATGTTTAATGTGACTCCCTCATGTTGTAGCTCTAAGTTATTCATTGTTATAAAAGCCACAGTTTGTATGAATTCAGTGTAACATATTCACCTGCCTGTTGATGGTCAGTTGGCTTGTTTGCAGATTTTTTCCTTGTATGAATGATACTTCTCTGAACTTTCTTATTTCATGCTCTGGTGTTGGCATGTAAGAATTTCCCTAGTTAACAGACCCAAGATGGAACTGCTGGCTTGTCAGTTAAGACCAGCTCACTTTCAACTTTAATAGAAAACATCACATAGTTTTCCAAAGACATTGGGAAAAGGGATATTCCCTCCCACCAGCAGTGTTTTAGAATTCCTGTTGCTGCAAATACTTTGCAGAGTTTTTGGTCAGATGTTTAAAAGACATTTGTTTTACTGTTGGGTGGTATTTCCCATTTCCAAATTTTGTAATGAGGCTGAGCATCTTGTCCTGTGTCTATTTGACATTTTTATTTCTGATGTTAAACTTTAGCTTGGGTCTTTTACTCATTTTTCTGCTATCATTTTCTTGCAGATCTATAGTTGTTTTTAATATACTCTAGATGCAAGCATGCTAAGTCACTTCAGTCATGTCCGACTGTTGGCAACACAACAGGTTGGGGCCCGCCAGACTCCTCTGCCCATGGGATTGTCCAGACGAGAATACTGGAGTGGGTTGCCATGTCCTCCAGGGAATCTTCCCGACCCAGGACTCCAGTCCAGGTGTCCTGTGTCTCCTGCACCGGCAGCCGGCTTCTTCACCACTAGAGCCACCCGGAAGCCCATACTCTAGATCTAGTTCTTTATTATTAGACTTGTTTGGGGAACTATTTTCTCCCTATCCATGTCCTGTCCTTCAACTGTCTCTACAGTATCCTTTGGTAAACACAAGTTCTTACTTGGGTGCTGTTATCAGCAGTCTTCTGTGTATATTGATGTGTGTGTGTGTGTGTGTGTGTGTGTGTGTCCTACTTAGGAAATTCTTCCAAGGTTGTATAAATACTCTGCTGCATTTGCTTCTAAGGTTTCTCCAAAAGTTCATGTTTAAGTTCTTCAACCTTTGGAAACTGGTTTTATGAGCCATGTGAGGCAGAAATACAATTTTACTTCATTCTTTGTGGAAGTTGATTGTTCCAGACTGTGGATCAGGAAACTGTTCATTTTCCTTCTAATTTTCAATACAAGTTCTTTATGTGGAAACTTTTCATACATGCATGGATGTGTTTCTGGGTTTTTTATTTGTTGAAACCCACACCAGTGCCCCCACTACATTAACAAGGCCCTGTTCTGAGTCTTGGAGTTCTGTGGGCACATTCCCACTTCATTCCCACCCAGACTGTCCCACTTGTTCTCCATCCTTTGCTCCTCCGTAGAAATCTGGAACCCCCTCTACAAACGATTCTGAAATTCTGATTAGCATTTCTTTGAAGCCAAAGGCCAATCAAATGTGAACTAACATATTAACTCTAGAGATTTATTTCTACATTATGCAAATATTCTATTTTTTTCTGTAATACTGTATAATTTTCTCCCTAAAGTCCTTGTATGTTTCTTCTTAGAGATGTTCATAGTTACTTCATATTCTTCATGTGGTTAGAAACACCATCTCTTATTAAATGAAATGTTCTACCCGTTCTATGGTACTGAAAAGCAATGAACATTTGTAAAAGTGTATTTAGCAATCTGTTCAGTTTCTTATTTATAATAAATTGTAGATTAATTGGGGTTCTTCCATGTCGTTAATCATATCATCTATGAATAATGCAATTTTTAATTATTTCTTTCCCATCTTTGTACCTTTGCTTGTCCTTTCGTGTCGATCCGTCAGTGTTAACTGCAGACATGAATAACTTTGTAATTTGGTCTTGCTCCTCATTTAAAGGCTCAGAGGACTCATCATTAGATGGTGTTTGCTGTTGGTTTAGAAGATATTCTTTATGAGGTTTAAGGAAGTTCTCTTTCAATCCCAGTTTGCTATGACGTTTTATTGGAATTTTTTCCTTCTGCTGAAATAATCTTGTAATTTTTCTCTTTAATCTGTTCACATGAAAATTGCATTAATAACACATTTGCATCACAGAGATAAACTCTGCTTGGCCACAAGAGACAACTTGCTGTATTTAATTTACTAAGTTTCACACCTTTATTGAAGAAGATTAACTGAATTTTTCCTTGTACTTTTCTGGCTTGATTTGGGTATCAAGGTTATGATAGTTTTGTGAAATGAAATGGGGAATGCTCCCCCTTTTTCTACTCTGTAGAAAAATTGAATAAAATTAAAATTCTCCTTTGATTGTTTGGTAAAACTTAACTATAAAACCTCCAGGTCATGTTTGTGTGTGTGCACTCACCTGTGTGAATGTGTATGCATGAAGGTGTACATATGCGTGTGTATCTGTGAGCATGAACACTGTTGGTGACCAGCTTGTTTTCCTCGGCAATTAGAGGACCAGCAGGTCCAACGTGTGACCCTACTGACTACTGAGCTTCTACCTCAAGTTCATCTCCAGCAAGAGTCATATGTCTGCAGCTTTGGGGGTCATCTCAAGATAAGGTTCCCGTCTTGGCTTAGAATCCCCTGTAAGTAGAGCCTGCCACAAGGATGGGGTGCAGGCAGTTTATTCGGGGAGTGAGGCCAGGAAGCTTAGGGAGGGAAGACCAAGCAAGGAGGAAAACCAACAGAGGGCATATTAATGGGGGTCATGGCCTTGGGCAGCTACAGTTCAGTCCCTCTGGGCACCCTCTAAGAAGCCACATAAAACTCACTGCAAGGGGACTTCCCTGGTGATCCAGTGGTTAAGAATCTGCCTTCCAGTGTGGGGGACGGAAGTTCAGTCATGTGTCCAGGAAGATCCCATATGCTGCAGAGAAACTCAGCTGTGCACCACAACTACTAAAGCCCACATGCCTAGAGCCGGTGCTCTGCAAAAAGAGAAGCCACTGCCGTGAGAAGCCTGAGCACTGCAACAAAGGATAGCCCCCCGTTGCCACAACTAGAGAAACCCTGCACAGCAACAGAGATCCAATGTGACAAAAAAGTTATAAAAATTAATTAATAAAAAAAAGAACCGCTGCAAGGAAGGAGGCCAGCTTTCACTCAACACCCCACTCTTTCGTCACTGGCGGAGGTGTGCACTCAGCAGGCCCAGTCCACCCAGACACCGACTCACATGTGTGCAAGTGTCAGACTGCCCATCACAGTACCTGTCACATGGGGACCCAGTGTTCGTCATAGGCGGGGCTCCTGAAGTAGTCCCTAAGGTTTCTATGAATACCTGCTCCCTCAAGCTCGCTGGATCTAAACAGATCTGATACTTGTCTCTGGTTAACTGCTCTCTCTGCTCCAGATGGTGAAACAGTCGGTAAATAAGAAGGCAGCATTCCAGCTACGTCTAAGGGAGCCTATTTAAGAGGAACAATGTTTACAACAGGGGGTGTGCTGAAGAGACACAGGACCAGCCTTAAGGGGCTCTTGCTGGCCCCTTCTAGGATATTTGAGAATCAGAAATAAATGATGACAATAGTGGGTCATAGCCTTTAGAATAAAGTAAGAATCCTAGAGTCCAAAATGACAAAGAAAATGTGGTGGGGAGGGGCAGAGCCTCCTTACAGCAGAACGGCACCTAATGAGTGAGGAGTGAGTGAAGGAACCAGAAAATCACCGTTTGACAAGCGCATAATGACAGTTGATTCAGATAGGAAGCACCAGTAGATGCTAAATCTAGTTGATGAAAGTCAGGGAACAACAGGATGTGTATATAATACCTCCCTGAAGTTACTGTTTATAAAATCAATAGTGAGTTTACATGAGAGAAACCTGGCTGACACGGACTCGTGAAATGATTGAAGTTAACACCAGCAGAAACGGAGCAAGTGGAGACCACTGAGAAGGACACAGCATCATTCTGTGATGTCCTTAAGCATCCTGGACTTATTCCTGGGGAAGCATCACTGAGCTCAAACTGGGGAACATTCTACAGGAACTGGCCTGTGCCCTTCAAAAATGCCCACGTCGTGAAATGCAAAAACTGATTAAATGGGCAGGTTAGAGAAAATGTGAGTGAAAAGCAACAGAGTTCAGTGCCTGATCTGGGATTTTTTTCTTTTTTTCCTTTTTTTTTTTTTTTTCTTTCTGTTTTTACTAAAGAACTTCCTTGGGACAGCTAATGAAATATGGGTAAGATCTGTAGACTAGACCATAATATTGAATCAACATTATCATCCTCATCTTGATATCTAAACTGGGATGTGTAAGAAGATGTCCTTGGTTCTAGAAAACATACATTAGAGTTGTTAGAGATAAAGCAAATGGGGTTGAGGAAATCTGTGAAGGGAATATACGGGAATTATTTGTCATATTCTTGTAACTTTTCTGTAAGTCAGAAATCATACTGAAATAAGAATTTAAGAAAGTACGTGAGCAATGTCAGATTGAGAGAGATGGGCTCCATGGAGCTCTTTAGATCAGATAGTCAGAGAGGACCCCTGCAGAGGCATCATTTGAGTTGAGACATCAACGAGGTGAAGGTACCAGCCACAGCCACACATATTAGAGACAGAAGAGGTGCAGCTGGCCACAGCGGGCAGCTTTTCAGAGTCCTGGGGACAGCAAGGGGCCGCACTTTATCTCAGGCTGGGGGACCGTGGGGAGGGGCAGGATTCAGAGCTCAGGTAGGATGTGGAGTCTGTCCTGGATGTCAGGGAACCTGGAGGTGGGTTCCAGACAGCACAGTGCCATAACCACCTGGGTCTGGAGCATAAGTTGTCTGCTGCTGATGGGAGAACTGATTGGGGATCAGGCAGGCTCTTCCAGCTGGGAAGGCCAATCTGCCATCCAGATGGGGCTGCCATCCATGCTACAGGCCCCACTTGGCAGAGCGAGGGGCAGGGGGGACATGAAGAGGAGTCGATGGTTCAGATATACTCTGGAGATGGATCTGGGGGGTCCAGGGAGAAGGAAAGCTCAGAGATGACCCTGTCCTTTTATCCTGAGCACCTGGGTGGAGACCTGAGATGGACCCTGAGTCTTCAAGAAGCTCCTGGCTCCAAGATGAATGAGATAGTGGTATCTGTGATGCCTTCAAGATGGGAGGGGGCTAGTGGTAGGTTCCAGGGAGCAGGGGGGCATTCCCCAAGGCCAGGCCATCCAGAGGCCTTTGCACCTCCCATAACCATGCCTGATCCCACTGACTGGCAGGCCTCTGCCCTCATGTGGGTCACTGCACCAAGGCCGGGAATTTCATCCTCAAAGGTCAGAGACCATCCTTCCATTGTTCTAAAGTCCTGGAGAAGGAGTCAGATGCTGCCGACCTGGGCTTGTGACATGACCACGTTAGGGTAACAGGTCATTCTAGCGAGCTGTTTAAATACGGATCATATCTCTTACTTTGTAAATAGCTCAATGGTAAATGTTTACAATTTTGTTTTTACAGAGACTCTTAATGAGAAAGCAGTTCCCCCCACCTCCCCCATCGCCTGAATATTAAGCCCTTTAATGAGAATACACAAAATGACCCCATAAAACTTGGGTTGGAGTGGGCTGCAGTGGGGCTCAGTGCTGTCCCCAAGTCAGGTGGGGTCTGGGAACTGATGGTGATCCTCCTGTCCAAGTCAGGAATAACAGAGTGCCCGCTGCCCCCTTTCTCTCCTCCTCGCCCCGCCTGCACCCCAAGTATGCCAGCTGTGGGGGTGGTGGTCACTTCCTGGGAAAGAGTGGAAGTGTACAGCTTGGGGGTTTAATTTGGGAGCCTGCCTGCTTTTTAATTGGCCTTGGTGTTAATGAATGGCTCCGTTCTGTGCGGCGTGCAGGGCTGGGCACCGGAGCGTGTAATCTGATTGCAGCCTGGTGCTCAGAGCACTGCACAAGCCTCTGGAGCGATGGTGCAGTGTGTGCTGGGGATGGGGGGGGAGGGTCAGAGGAGGTGCTCTCAGCACCAGCAGGCCTCCGCACTGAGTTTGGAAGTCTGGGAGCACTTTCGTCTCCTTGTGGCATCTCCCAGAGACCACCTCCGGGCTTGTTGTCCTGAGAAGGTGGCAGAGAGACGGAGACTCGTCTTGGTACACCCCCAACACTGGCATCCAGGAGGCATCAATAAATTCACTGCTTCCCAGTCCGGAACTGAGGCACATGGGGACATACTTCATCCTGCCAGGCCTCCGTCCGCCGGGAAATGCCGTCCAGCTAGCATGGTGCAGACCAGCTACCTGGTTGCCCTCCAGACTCCTCTCTTTGGGGCGTTTCAGCTTTATGGCCCATTCTGTGCTTGAACAACACCCTGGCCCCCACAGGGCCTGGGAGGCCTTTGTTACAGGGCCCACCCCTCACCGCAATGGAATGTGTACGCCTCCCGCTTGGTCATTGGAACCTAGCCCTGAGAGTGGGGGCTGTGCATTCCCAGGGTACCCAGGGCCATGCCCAGATCTGCTCTGTGGGAGCCCAGCCGAGCCTCCTTGCAGGAAACAGGCTTCACGCAGAGTTGGGCACATCTTGGAGGCAGGTTTGGAGTCTGAGCTTGTCCCCTGCCATGACGTGGCTCAGTCTTCCACCTCTCACCTCTGCCAAGGTTCATCTGGGGACACACACGGGCCGGTCTCGTGAAGATGACTCACAGTGGGGTTTGATCCAGTGACAGGCTGGCAGCTTGTGTTTGTAAACACACTGTCCAGTTCAAGTTAAAGAAATCACTCTACATGAATGCATATCTAAATTCAGTGCTTTTGCTCCACGTCTGGGATCTTGTCTCCACCTCACACTTCTTACTGGCCAGGCATTTTGGCCCAGAAAGAAGCATGTGACCAACTTGGCTGCCCTATCACCCCTGGGAGCCAAACGCCACGTCCTCCCAGGCCCCGAGCCTCGTGTCTGGCTCAGCCCCGTCCTGCAGTCACACGGCCACAACGTGGCCCGAGTCACACTCGGATGTGTCAGGACCCGGCACCCCAGCCCTTCCTGCTCCCGTGATCACATCCAAAGAAAACCAGCAAGGCCGGCACTCAGCCACAGACTCTGTCTGTCGGTCAAGGCGGCCTTGCTGGGTACTGTGCCCTGAAGGCGCTATGCTCCGCAGGCGCCGTGCTCCCTGCAGTTTCACAAAATCTACCTGTAGATGCAGTGGCTTCCCCTGGACCAGGGATGGCAGGTGCCTCTCTCAATAAATAAGAGCAACCAGGAGCAGCTCCCAAACTGGCTGGGCCTCTGGCATCTTGGGGATTCCCATGGGCCTGGAGAGATCTTGGTCACCCTGGCATCATATCTGCAGGATGCCCAGGCCAGCCCTCTGCACCTCCCACCCCCACCACATTGCCTCAGATGAGGAGGAAATACCTTGTCCACCAGGCCTTTGCCAGGTGGAAGGAGGGCCAGCTCCTTAGCAGTAGGATGGTCACTAGGTTAGACTGTGACACTGCCCATCTGGAGTGAGGCCAGGAGTTCCCTGCGTTCCTGGAAACAAGATGGAAAGTGCTAACCCTGCAGCATGAAGGAGTAGTTGGGCCAGATCTGCGTTTTCTATGTGCCTTGTGCTTCAGATTTTTGTTTCTTCATCAGATGTCAACACTTAATCATATTTTTTGTAAAAACCATGATTTACGCCTTGTTCTCTAACACAGTGGAGGCTTTGGCTGTAGGGCTTGTTCCTGCTGGCAGGGGTGGCCCAGGGTGGGGCAGGGGTGGCCCTTGGTTGGGTGGGTTCCCTGTGTTGTCCACGCTCCCACCCAGTCCTGTGGCCCCAGATAAAGTCATGTGCCTTTGTGCATGTGACAGTCAACACCAGCCAAGTCTGGAACGCAGGATGGTCACAACTCCAAGGGGACGGCTGGCACAGATTGGCGAGCAGTAAGGCTGGCTGCACTCTGTGCATCCAATGAGTGAAGCAGGCTGTTCCCTTTAACCGCCCATTCTGAATTCCTGGAGACTCGTTCAAAAGCTCCTTTTCTTGTTCTAAAAACAGCAATGATAGTCTTTGTTCTTCGCAGATAATGCAGCAGGGTCTCTCCTATTACATTTCTCATAATGGATGTCGTCCTGGGCCTCTCAGGACCACTTGGACTTAATGGAGAAAAAGCAGCAGATAAAACTACAGCAATCCCATACCACCTCTGACCTCCCCGCCAAACAGGATTAGAAACCAGACAGCAGGGCCATGGGTTCTCATGCCATGCTCACATCTGAATGGCCAAGTGACCTTGGCCAGCTGTGTAGGGGTATATCTGGGGCTGTTTTGTCAACTGTGACATCACACTCACAGTTCTCTTTTGGGTACTATTGAAAACATGGAAGGCAACATGAGTGCCCAGTGTAAGTTATGCAAGTGCATGGTGGTGTGAAGAGGTAGAAATATGTGTGTGGCTGTGTAAAGTCTCTGGACTCATTAACCATGTGGGACACCCAGGCCTCTGCAGAAACAGGTGTGGAGACTGCTACACCCAAAGCAGGGGCTTCCCTGGGTATGCATGTGGGTGCCTGGGGCTGGGGTGCACGTTGGGGGTTTGGGAGAGCCTAGAGCTATGAAGATATGGCACCCCTGGCTGTAGGGAGTCAACCAGCTTTGACAGATGAGCCCTTCTGGGTTTTTAAACATTCATCAAACACCTGCTGTGGACCAGGAATGGTGCACGGTGCTGGTCCTCTGACAGTAGGGCGGCTTGACCTTCCTGAAGGGCTCACGGGTTGACAGGGGAGAAAGATTTAGAAGAAGAGCACAGCACCATGCACTACAGAGGAGAGGTGCAACCCCTCCAAGCATAGGATCCAGGGAGGCTGCTCGGAGGAGGTGATGGCCAAGGTGGGGGCAGGGAGTGGATGAGCTATGGGATCACCAAACAGAGGGGCAGGTCTGGACAGGGCTAGGGCGTTTCCCAGGGAGTCCTGAGAGTGGTGGGGGCACTTGGGATTGGGGTTAAGAGTGCTGACTTGAGTCAGACTGTCCTGGCTCCACCATTTACTTCCCCTGTGGCCTTGGGTGAGTGACTTCAGTTGTCTGGGCCTCTGTTTTCTGCGCTGCAAAATAGAATAAAAATACTCACTTCACAGTGTTTTCATAAGATTGGCACTGGGTTAGCCAAAAAGTTCATTTGTTTTTCTGTAAAATGCTATGGAGAAACCCAAAGTAGTTTTTTGGCCAACCCTATGATTAAAAGCATTGGCTTCCCTGGTCGCTCAGATGGTAGAGAATCTGCCTGCAATGCAGGAAACCTGGATTCAACTCCTGGGTCAGGAAGATCCCCTGGAGAAGGAAATGGCAACCCACTCCAGTATTCTTACCTGGAGAATACCATGGACAGAGGAGCCTGGTGGGCTACAGTCCAAGGGATCGCACAGTCAGACATGACTGAGAGACGAATGCACATGATTAAAAGCATATGCTTCATGTCTATTTAGTGCCCAGTAAAGTTAGATGTTGGTGGTGGTGGTGGTGGTGGTCATTGTGATAGAGACGATACTAGGTGACGGTGGTAACTGTTATGCTGGTGGTGGTCGTGCTGGTGGTGATGGAGGTGATGATGACCACCATATTAGTTGGGATGGTGGTGGTGATTGTAGTTCATAGTGGAGGTGATGGAAGTGGTGATGATCATAATATTAATGGTGATAGAACCGGTTTGGGGATGGTATGGTGATCATAGTTCATAGTGGAGGGATGGTGGTGATGGTGGTAGAGATGGGATTGGCGATGGTGGTGGTTGGGTGATGCTATTGATATTAAATACTGGTCCAGGTGGCGACTGTAGTTGTGTGTTGGTGGTAAATACGGTAGAGAGGCTGGTGATGCTCTGTCGTCCGCATCCCCATGGGGTTGGTGAAATGAGCATAGAGTCCATGAGAAAGTGGCCACAAGGAAGAACTGCCCTGAGATTCCGTGGCGTGGGATTCTGTGGTGCGGAACGTGTGTGCTATTAAAAAAGATCTCCAGAGAGGGAAGGCCATAGCAGGGGTCAACCTCCTCTAGGGTGTGAGGCTCGGACCAGGCCTGGGGAGGGAGGAAGGCCAACTCTCCTAATCAGAGAAGCAGCCCAGTGCAGGGGTGGAGGCAGGACAAGCCTGGGGTCCTAAGACAGAGACAGCAGGAGCAAGAGGATCAGGTGGAGGCGTGGACTTAGGCATGATAGTCATGGAAGATGCCTACCGGGGACAGAGTTCAGATCAGTCGTGGGGGAGGGACTGGTATTGGAACAGCCCTGTCCTGTGTGTTCTTCCCCATGCGGCTGGCACGGGCCCTCCTTTCTACATGAGCAGCACAGACTTTCAAGTGAGCCCTGGGGCAAGGGTGCTGAGACTTCCACATCAGGAATGTGACAAAACTTCTCCAAGTCTCCCATCTTCGTGCTCCCAAGTCAGGGCTGCAGGCAGCGTGGGACACCCCCAACACCACCTCTTCTTCCAGAAGTTTCCATGTCTTCCCAGAAGACATCCTTGCAGGGTGTCTGAGTCCCACTGGCTTCCTGGATGGTCCCCATGAACGGGCGTGCTTCCCCTCCCTGTAGGGCTGTCTCATCTCCTTCAGCCCTATCATGAGCACCAGTCAGGCGAGCTTGGAGCAGTAGGATGCTCAAAATGCTCGTGTGCGCCCACCACCAGTACGTGACGGGCGGCTGCTGTCGCTCACTCTGTGTTGCCAAGGCAACTGGGGATTTGGAGGGGACGCTGGTGACATATTTTGCAAGCAGCGCTCTGCAATTACTGAAGACTTTGTGGCTCGATCTAAAACTGAGGAAGAAGCTTGAGGAGCATGGTCGTCTCTCGTGGCCTGCTCTCTGCTTCTGCTTCTCCCACTCCCTTTAAAAACTGCTGCGGGTGGGGGCTCCTGGGCGTTGGCGGGCCCCAGGGTCCGGCAGCATGTACTGCAGTCAGTGGCTGAGCTGTCAGGTGGCCTCTGCCCGTCCGTCCCCTCCTCTGCCACTTCATCCCTGGCCTCAGTGCAAAATCCTCTGGCACCAAGACTTTGCCAAGTGCCACTTGAATGAGAAGTGATGGTTAAGGTGACCTTGAAGTGTCATTGACTCCAGGGGTGTTTGGGACGCTCTGGATGGTGCTGGACCTCAGTGTCCTCCCATCCCACCTGGTGGGGATCTGTCGCTTTGGCCTCTCCAGTGGGTACAGGGACAGAAACCATCCCCATATCGAAGTCCGGAGGCCCCTGGAGGGTTTGAGTAAAACTGACCTCTTGCAAATTCTAACAGCCTTGGGAGCTTTTGTCTGGGAGGGAACTTGGCTTCTCTCCTCTCAGCTCAGATCTGAAACAAAACCACCTGCTGATGGCTTTCTGTAGCTCACTGGCCGCTGTCACTTCCGAACTTTACCTTTAATCCGGTCCCACAAGTGTGCACTGAATTCCCTGAAAGAACTCCTTGTTGAGCTCATTTCAAGTCCCTTTCAGAAGCATCCAGACTGCTATGAATTAAGGAATGACGGTCTCAAGTTTAAGGCACCCTTTCCGCACCCTGTAAATGGCACTACCGTTCCTCCTTGTCCTGACTTCTTCAGGTGGCGCCCACAGGGATCTAAAACCTCACTGGGGCCACTCCTGTGGCTCAAGAGCAGTCAGTGCGGATCCCATAAGGAGTTGGCAGGCAGGTCGAGGGTCCTCCGTATGTCCCCATGTGTAAGCAATACTGTGGCCACTGTACTTTTTTAGTTCTTAATGTTGTGTTGTTTTTGCTTGATCCGAATCTGAACAGATACGTTTGGGGAAATGGTTCTACATGTTTCAACAGGATATAGAGAGCCTTCCTTTTAAAGTTGGAGAGTACAGTGGATTGTGTTCCTACGGCTACTGTCACAAGCAGTGGGCAGAGTCGTAGTCATATCAAGGACACTTGTCATTAGATTTAGGGCCCCACTAGATAATCCAGGGGGAGAAGGCGATGGCACCCCACTCCAGCACTCTTGCCTGGAAAATCCCACGGACGGAGGAGCCTGGTGTGCTGCAGTCCATGGGATAGCTAGGAGTCGGACACGACTGAGCAACTTCACTTTCACTTTCCACTTTCATGCATTGGAGAAGGAAATGGCAACCCACTCCAGTGTTCTTGCCTGGAGAATCCCAGGGACGGGGGGGGGCCTGGTGGCCTGCCATCTATGGGGTCACACAGAGTCGGACACGACTGAAGCGAGTTAGCAGCAGCAGCATATAATCCAGGATATTCTCTTATCTCAAGATTCTGAATTATGTCTGCAAACTTTCTTTTTCTAAATAAGATGACCTACACAGGCCCCAGGGACAGAGGAGCCTAGTGGACTGCTGTCTATGGGGTCACACAGAGTCGGACACAACTGAAGCAACTTAGCAGCAGCAGCAGCACAGGCCCCAGGGCTTGACATGAACATATCCTTCTTTTGGAGAGGGGGTACCACTCAACCCACCATGTATAGTTTTGAATAGAGGTATAAAAAGATGGTTTAATGTAATTTGTACACTTTTAATGTGAGGTAAATTATAAATTTACAAGGAAGTTGCAAAGAGAGTACAGAAAGGCCCCTTTACCCAATGTGCCCTACCTATAACCTGTCACATGACTCTAGTATCAGTTCAGTATCCCAAGTGGGAAATGGGCAACTCATACAATCCTTATATTGGAGGCGTAATTTTCTTTTTTAATTATTTCTTTTTTAAATTTGTGGCTGTGCTGGGTCTTTGTTGCTGTGAGGGCTTTCTACAGTCGTGGTAATCGGGGGCTACTCTCTAGCTGCGGTGCGCGGAAGTCTCACTGTGGCGGCCACTCTTGTGTGGAGCACGGGCTCTACGTACACGGGCCTCAGTAGCTCTGGCTCTGCAGCACAGGCTCAGCAGTTGTGGCACGTGGGCTTAGTTGCCCTGTGGCACATGGGATCCTCCCGGACCAGGGATTGAACCTGTGTTCCCTGCCTTGGCAGACAGATTCTTAATCATTAGACCACCAGGGAAGGCAGTCCCAAAGGTATAATTTTCATTCAAGGCTGCATTTCAAATCAGAGAGACTGTGTTTACATCCCAGGTCCCCCTTCATAGCTATGTGACTTTAAACAAAGTTTCGCCATCCTGAGCTCAGGGCTGTTTTCTTTTGTTTTATTTTCTTTAATTATGAAAGGAGAGTTTGAGAATGCCGGCTAAGGTGGTTGAGAAAATTAGGAGCTCATACAGATGCCGGGGCCTTCCCTGGTGGCTCAGTGATGAAGAACCCATCTGCCAAGGCAGGAGACACAGGTTCAATCCTTGGGTCGGGAAGATCCCCTGAAGAAGGAAATGGCAACCCACCCAGTATTCTTGTGTGGAGAATCCTATGGATAAAAGAGCCTGGTGGGCTACAGACTATAGGGTCACAAAGAGTCGGACCCGACTGAGCAGCTGAACAACAAGAACAGTGGCTACCTGGCTGCAGCATCTTGCCTGCCCTTGGCATGGTGGGGTGCTTCCTTTTGACAGATTAAAACTGGAGCTTGGAACATGTGTGTTTCAGCATCTGCTCTTTCAAAGGGTCTGGAGATCAGATGTGGAACATGCCCGTTGCCTGGGTCTGGGGGGCTGCAGCAAGAGCTCTGCTCTCTCAGCCCCTGATAGACGAGCCTGCAGGATGGAGCTGGCTTATTGGGCAGTCAGCCAAGTGGCATATTCCTGCTCTTCTCCCAGCTTACCATGCAGGACGGAACAGTTACATCCATGATTGTTATGGTTATCAGAGTTGGTCCAGTGTTTACATCTGTGTAGGAAATTCTGACGGTCATTAAGCAAATTCAGAACTTCATCTCCCGAGGGAAAAGGCGTTGGCTGGGGGTGCTGTTAGTGCTGGTGTTTAAATACTCCACCCCTCCCTGCAGTTTATAGCATAACTGCCACTGCTTGAAACCTAAAATGGAGAGAGGGATGCTCTTACCTTTAAAAAAAGAAAGAAAAAATGATATTCCCATGCCTCATTTAAGTGCACTGATTTGACGAAGCATCCTTCTAAGTAAGGAGCAACAGAAAAACCGCAGCGGCATTCTCTCCTGTTCTCAGTGTAGCCAAGTCCGCTCCCTGCCCCTGTAGTGGGACAGTCTTTGTTTAAGTTCCCGCTGCAAGGTTTAGAAGTGAAGCGCCAACTTTGGGAACATGGAACAAAAAGAAGAATCACTCACAACAGGTAGCACTCCTCGGAGCAGGCACAAATCACTGAAAAGGAAACCAGACTGTAATTGGCCTTTGTTTGAAGAGGAGAGTTCTGCAGATAAGGATTGTGTAGATAATTTGTGGCAGACTTTTTTTTATTACACGGACTAATTTGATATTGTCCTGGGAAGCCATCCCTTTGAACATTCAACAAAAGCAACAATGCACCCGGAGAGAAGGTATTAAGAGTATTATTTTTGCGTAATTTATATTCGGTGACAGACGTCGCCTGCTTCACTCCATCACACATTTACGGGGAGACTGGTCGATGCTTCCAGTCTCATTAAGCTATTTATTCATCGTAATGAATGATTTTAATACACTGCATTAAGGTTGTGCCACACTGAACTGTTAAAAAATCTATCTTACTGTACATACTTTAATGTTTGAAGCTAATTAATACCTTTATCACTGCCTCAGTGGTTGGACGGACACCATGCCGATTAATCACACCCCCTCCCTTGTTCTGGGCTTCATCACAGAGTTGCAATCATCTCACGGACTCCATGCCTGTGAACAGATGCGTTGTCCATTTTGCATAAACTTCCAAGATTCAGGGGCTCCTCTTTGCAGACTCTCCTTCTCCTGTGCTGCCTCCCACCCACATAAACCCATCTTGGGTCCCTCAAGATGCTGTTGGCAAGTTGCAACGACAGGAAGATGCAGTCTTCCTGAGGATGGAAGGCAGTTCTAATAAAAAGCTGTCATTCACAAATCCAGATCCACTGTCACACGACATGCATTTTAAAGACCATATGAACTGTTAAATGGCTCAATATGGGCACGGTTTTTACAACTCGGAGATTTTCAACAGCGAGAAAAGGGGGTGGGGGCCCACCACAGCTCTGGCCAAGGAGAAGCTTGGGGCTCTACAAGGAAAGATGGCATCTGGGCTCCGTCAGAGTTTTCGCGGCTGCACCTGCTTCAGAAGCCACCAGCACCGATCGCCCGGGGGAGGGGGAGACGTGGGCAAGTGTGTGTGTAGTGACAACACTTCTTAGTCTTTTATAATCTAGCAAATATTTGAAAACTACAAGCCGTGCCAAGTGATATCGCCACCGTCTGAAGGCGGCAGATGGAGATTTAGAATGGTGCTCTCTGTGAGCGGAAGGTTGGGCAGGCCTCAGCGTGGAGCATCTTAAGTGTGGAGGGGAAGGAGGGTCTGTGATCCCAGCCCCCACACCACCACGCCCACTGGATGAGGCTCCCTCTGATTTATCCTTCCAAGGACCCTTGAGGGCAGAAAGGTCACTAGGACGTTTGTGATTGACACTGGATACGAAATCCTGCTCGTTTTATACATGACATCACCAGAGCCTAATCAGAAACTTGGGTTTTGAAATTTAAGAGAGAAAAAAACACATTCTTTGGGAGAAAGCAAGTGCAGAAAATTGTAGACAATTACTCTGGGCTTGTTTTAGGCTGTGCGGAAATAATTAGTCTATCGCACATGAACCAGCAGATGATGATAAACAAAAACATTCACTGGTGAGAAGATCTTTTAGAGGAGGAGAAAGGAGGGGAAAGTGTGCTTCAACATCCCTCCCAAGGTGGACTGAAGCTCAGAACAAAGTGGCATCGTTACTAAGGGGCAGTCCAACAGAGCCAGCAGGGCCTGGACCCTGGAAAGTCCCACTTTGAAAATTTGAGCCACCCACCCACCCACTCAAAGGAATGTAAGTTATTTACTTCTTCTTTTTTTCCCCCCAGTTTGAGTTTTACATAATCAAGTAATGGGAAAACCTCAATCAGAAGATGTCTTTCAGAGAACTATTTAAAAACATGGCCATTATCAGCAGAAATGTCTAATAGAAGGCGTATCTGATCCCTCTGGCCAAATCTTTCCTTTAATTAGAGGCGCAAATAAAAAACTAAGAAATGAGAACTGGAAGCAGAGTTCACTTGTTAACTATCTAGATGCTGAATGGAATTTTCAGGCTTGGTGGTTCTAACTTACTGTGTAAAGGCCAGGCTGGGGTGTGAGGTCACTTTCACATCAGGATGATAATAAGAAAGAGAGATGGAGGCTCTACAAGGGGTGCAGGTGAGCAAGCAGACAGGAGACCCTGGTGTGGAAAGAGGCAGCCCCAGGCACGGATGTCCCCCTGAGCAGGTTGCCAGGGTCTCCATCGCCACCACATAAAGAGGCGGAGGGCGTGACAGTGGTGGTTTTCTAGGGTCATGACCAATTACCAAGTGAGTGGCTTTATAACAAGAGGGCATCCTCTCCCCATTCTGGAGGCCCGACACCTGAAACCCAGGTGTCGGCTTGGCCAGGCTTTGAACGTCTAGGGAGGGTCCTTCCAGCCTCTTCCAGCTCCAGGGCCCCAGGTATCCTTGGCCTGTGGCCACATCCCTCCAAGCTCTGCCTTCATTGTCACATGGTCTCTGCATCCCACCTTCTGTCCTCTTATAGGGACACTTGTCACAGGACTTAGGGCCCACCCCAATCAGGACGGTCCTCAGCTTTGTCACACTGGCAAAGATCCTTTTCCCAAATAAGGTCATATTCACAGGATCCAGATGTGACTTATCTTTTGAGGGGACACCATTCATCCCACTACGTGACCCCAAGTAGGGGCAGTGGGCACCGTGGCAAAGTGGATGGGACTGACACAGGGTCAGAAACATGAGGCTGGAGTCAGGGTCACTCCACAGTGTGGGAACTGGGTCAGAACCAAGCCCCATGTGGCCCGTACTGAAGAGCTGGCCTCTCATCCAGGTTGGGGGATAAAGGAGCCCCAAGCCTGAGAGGGGACTGGGGGTCAGTGTGCTGCCCTCAATCTTGGAGCTGGCTGGTGAGCTAGGGCCCCCAGAGTGTCCTTGGGCTTGTGTCGAGAGGTCTCATGGCTTCTCCCTCGATCCCCATGCCTCCTGACCTTCTGCCTGACCCTTTGTCTCTGCAGCATGTTCTAAATAATTCCAGCTCACTTTGTTCTCCCACCAGCCCTCCTACAGCTGTCCTAGCATACTCAGAGCCCATGCTACACCACTCCTTTGGGAGCACAAGAAAGGAGGGAGGGTCTCGAGGCCTCCAATGTGACAAGACAGGGTGGTGCTGTGGGGCCACAGGGACCGTGGTTTCCCGGGTTCTGCCCTTATGTAGAGGCTCAGATAGCTTCTTTCACTTTGGACATGTCTTACTTCCCCCTGGGGATGCGGGATGATGTGTGAGCCCCTGGGATCGCTGTCAGGGTGATCTAGCTTTGCTGAAGCACCCAGTCCAGAGCCTGGTGCATAAATGAAGAGCTCAGGTCAGGAAACTGTAGTCATTGACCTTGAAATTTTGTATATCCAGGGAACAGAGTCTAGAACTGCAGGCACCAAAGGGCTTCTTAGAAGAAGTCAAAGCTAGACTCTCCAGAAGACCAGGTGGCACCCGGAGGAGGGATCGCTGGCCCTCCTGGCAGTCCATGCCCATGTGACCTGAGGGGCAGAGCCCACCCGGCCCTCCTGTGACCAATTTTACATGTTCTTGTTTGGGTTTACATTGCTGGGTGGAATTCCTTTTAAATTGTGCTATTTTGTTAAAAAACAAATGTAAAATGAAAATATACGGATGTGAGAGTTGGACTGTGAGAGAAGCTGAAAGCCAAAGAATTAAAGCTCTCAAGCTTCTTCTCAAGAAGACTCTTGAAAGGAGTCAAGACTGAAAGGAGATCAAACCAGTCAATCCTAAAGGAAGTCAACCCTGAATATTCATTGGAAGAACTGATGCTGAAGCTGGAACTCAAATAGTTTGGCCACCTGATGTGAAGAGCCAACTCATTGGAAAAGCCCCCAATGCTGGGAAAGATTGAGGGCAAGGGAAGAAAGGGACAACGGAGGATGAGATGGTTGGATCGCATCACCGACTTAATGGACGTGAGTTCGAGCAGACTGTGGGAGATGGTGAAGGACAGGGGAATCCTGGCATGCTATCTATGCTCCATGAGGCTGCAAAGAGTCAGATACCACTTACCAACTGAACAATAACAATACCCATGGTTAGAAGAGAAAAGAGAAACCTTGCAGGTCAGAATGATTGAAGGTGAAAAAAGATGCATGCCCCACCCCATCTCCAAGGCTGCTAGCGCACCCTGCTGACAGAGCAGACAGCCCTTCTAGCCGATACATATACTAAATTAAGTACAGCATTAAATCAACGCTGGCACTTGGCTCATGGCACATTCTCATTTTTATAAATTCATTTTTAGTCATAACCCCCTAAATAATAAGATCATAGGCGTTTGTACCCACCTTCATGGCTGCTCCCCCACATCCTATCCTCACCTTCCACTGCTCTTGCCCCCAGAAGACCACTGTCCAAAATCACGCTATCTCTTCCCAGTTTGCCTTCTCATATAGTTTTATTACATCTGTATGTTTCACTGAAAAGTATATATCCTTTGATTTTGGTTATTTTAATTTTAATAAATGGGGATCTTTGTATGTAATCTTTGATCACTGACTTTTTCACTCAAAATTATTTTGGTAAGAGTCAGAAAGTGGACATTTGACCATCTAAGGCTCTGTTGTATGAGTCCAACAATTTATCCGTCCCCCAGTGTGTATTCATCAGACACCTGTGCAGTTGTGAGCTGTGGTCTGCATCTCCATGGGCCCACAGGTGAGTTCTCTCGCTCGGGTAGAGGCTGAGGAATTCGAAAGTTTCACACGTGGCAATCATGCCTGACTGCTCTCCAAAGTGGAAATAACAAAATGCACTCCCAGGAACCCCAGCTGAGAGAGCCTGACCATCATGCCCTCTCCCAATCTGGCGATGCTGGGCTGCTAGCCTTGTGCACTGAACCGGGTCAAGATGATCCCGTGACTTCTGATGTCCGTGTTATAGACAGTGAATGTGGTTTACCATCTCATGGGCCTAGCACCATCCATATTACTTATGATGCTCCTAGTCATCTCTTCTTCCCATTTTTCTATCTTGTCATTTTTAACACAAATAGAACTACTGCATACTCTGCTACAACTCAAATTTTAAATGTATCACGGACAATTGACATGATGTTTAAACATCATGACAACTGATGGATGTTGCACATTTATAAACACACACTCTCACACAGGCAGACACGTTTTACACTTTTATGATCTGCTTTTTCTCATTTAACAGCATCTCCTGAAGCAGTTTCATAAAAACAAAATATTCCAAAACATAACCTTAATTATGCTATTGTGTGAGCACAACGTACTATATTTAACTAATCCTTTATATTTGGACTTGAAAGTTGTTTCAATTTTTCACAATTATAAACAGCTTTGGGATAAACAGCCTCGGAGTTAAATCTTTTTACATTTGAATTTCTCTGCCCTTGGGAGATATTTTAAGTAGTAGAAGTGTCGAGTTGAGGACATACTCTAAAAGCTTTCTAATACCTATGGATAAAAGAATGGAGGTTTTTTGGTGGCGTTTGTTTTTGTTTTCAAAGAAAGAAAATGACCAAAAGTTCCCGGGGAGGGCAGAGTGTCAGCTATGGCCCCCGCCCAACTGTGACTGTGCTCTGAGTGTGGCTTTCTGCGAGGAAGACACAAGTGGAGGCAAGTTTAGGCCTCTCTCCCCATCCCCGCTATCTGGCTGACTCCACCCTCTTCCTCTGGCGAACTCCGCCCCTCCCTCTGGTGGACTCCGCCCCTTCATCTGCTGGACTCTGCCTCCTGGTACAGCATGACTTTTCCACATTGATCTGTGCCAGAGACCTCATTATCCTGTGGTCCCATCAGTGTCCCAGGGAGCATTTCCTAGCACTCAGCACAACTTCCAAATTTGTTTATTCCCTTAAAAAAGTGAGCTTGTCTTTCTCACCACAGTGTCTCTCTCACCTCACTCCAAAGCCCAGCACATAGTAGATGCTTTACAAATGCCTGTGGAATGAATACTTTTAAATTTTTTGTTTATTTATGGCTACTCTGGGTCTTGTTGCTGCACGCAGGCTGTCTCTAGTTGTGGTAAGCGGGGTCTACTCTTTGTTGTAGAGGGTGGTCTTCTCATCGTGGTGGCTTCTCTTGTGGAACGCAGAGTAAGGAGTGCGTGGTCTTCAGTAGCTGTGGCACACAGGCTTAGTTGCCCCACAGCATGTGGGATCTTCCTGGATCAGGGATCAAACCCATGTCCCCTGCTTTGGCAGACAGATTCTTAACCACTGGACCACCAGGGAAGTCCCGAGTGTTCTATTTGATGAGCATGTAGAGAAAAGGTGGGAAGAATGCCAGCCAGCATGCAAGGGTGGTTGTATAGGTCAGGACATCCCAGCTGGGCTGAGGGACACTGGACCATGTCTGGAGACATTTTTGTCACAAATAGAGGGGAGAGTTGGGGCTGGCATCTAGGGGATGGGGTCCATGGATGCTTCTAAACACCCTCCAAATGCACAGGACAGCCCTCCCCCCGCTGACACCTCCCCACAGAGAAGGATCCATGCAGAATGTCAGCAGCATCAAGTTTGAGAACCCCCATTCTAGGTCACAAGGTCATTTCTTCCTTTTCATTGTGTCAGTTTCCCAAAGTCTCTAGAATCATTGTGTAATTAAAACTTATGAAAGAGGTATTATTAACTGATATGAGCTGAGATGGAGCAGTAGGGACTCTCAGGAATCCTCTGTCCACAGCCTCCGACCTGCTGGTTTTGTCCTCCATGGGAAGTCTCTGAACATGCTCTCAGGCCCTGGAGCCTGTGCAGGCTCAAAGAATATTCTAGAAAACTCCCCTGAGATGTGCCCATTCTGGCTTGCCACTAAGTGAGCTGAGGAAATCAGTAATTTACCCAAAGGGCCAGAACCAGCATCATTTAGGGAGGAGGGCTGAACTGTAGCGCTGTATCCTGGGGCCCAGAAGCAGGCGGGCTGGACAGGGCTGTGCAGGATGTGGGCGGAACACGCTCAGCCTAAACCTGCAGCATCACTGGTGCCCATCAGCCAGGGCAAGGGGTCACCCCCACACTCCATTCACCCCCTGAACCCCTCTCATGGACCGACTGAGGGCTATGGTCAGGGCTGAACACAGTCCCCACCACTCTAAGGGCTGTTCCTACAGCCTTCCAGGAAAATCCCATCCCACGCACAGGGCCCAGGTGTGTGAGCTGAGACAGCTCGGCGTGGTCTACATCCATCCTCATTGTTTCCTGTGGGAATCAACCAGTTCTGGCATATCTGTTCTGGCTGGTTCCGCTCCCCTCCTCCTCTCTCCCTTTGGGGACGTAAGCAGAAAGATCCTCAAGTTAAAAGATGGGTGCTCTGCATCACACTTCAAACTCCCACTGGCTATCTATTTTACATACGGTAATGTATAAGTTTCAGTCCTAATCTCTCAAATCATCCCACCCTCTCCTTCTCCCACTGAGTCCAAAAGTCTGTACTTTACCTCTGTGTCTCCTTTGCTGCCCAGCATGTAGAATCATCCATACCATCTTTCTAGATTCCATATATATGCGTTAATATACATTATTTGTCTTTCTCTTTCTGACTTATTCACTCTGTATAATAGGCTCTAGGTTTATCCGCCTCATTAGAACTGACTCAAATGCTTTCCTTTTTATAGCTAAGTAATGGCAAAAACCATTGTACAATATTGTAAAGTAATTATCCTTCAATTAAAATAAATAATAAAAAAAGATAGGGAGATGATATTTTTGTGCTGGTGGACTGCCCTCCTCTGAGGCTGGGGGTCAGGCAGTCATGGTGGAGGACACAGTCTGTCCCTAATTATCCGACTTGCTGCATCCTATTTGCTGCATCAGGCAACTCTCCTGGGCCTGCCAGTGTGGACAGAGAAGTGGAAAGGAGAGAGACACCCTAGCTGCAGGTTTGGGGGGATCATTTCTGCCGGGCACCCTCCCTCTTCCTGCATCCAGTAGAAGGTGATAAGGAGCCAGCCAAGAAGCTGCCCTCTGCAAGTGGTGAACAGAAGTGATCCTGGTAGACAGGAAGTGAGGAGAGTGGACAGGTCCCCAGCCTCCCCCAGACCTGGCATGCAAGGAAGCTGTCCTGGGAGCTCAGGATGCATTCTAGGGCCTGAATGTAAGGTGGAGGTGGTTCAGTCGCTAAGTTGCGTCTGACTCTTTGGGACCCCACGGACTGCAGCACACCAAGCCTCCCTGTCCCTCACCATCTCCCAGAGTTCGCCCAAGTTCATGTCCATTGAATTGATGATGTTGTCCAACCACCAGGGGTGGGGTGGAGGGCAGTGAGCACAGCTTTAAGCTTCACAGTGGGCTTTTGAAAAATGCCCAGAGAGCCTTGCAGCTCAAATGACTTTGGGTGGAGACCCCTGGGCTGCAGGACAGTCCATGGTGACAGAGCTGCTGTGTCTGCTGAGGGCCCCACCTCTGCAGAAGCAGGTTCCCACATGTTCTGAGAGACTCCAAGTCACCCGACTCACTCAGTATGCACCCTCACGGGGAGCCGCTGGCATGGAACATGCGAGACTCCGACGTTATTTTCCAGAGAACTGAGTTCCTTGAATATGAAAATTAACCTTTTTTAATAACAAAATGATATAGTCCATTGAAGTAGGGCTGGATTTATCTTGTGACAGCGCTTGTCATGGCCTTGAGTATTTATCGAGTAGTTTTAAAAGTTCATTAAACTCCAGAGATTAAGTGTTGCCCTGAGCAGTGTCCCATAAAGGGGAAATATGGTCCTATTACTTGGTAAAATGTTGTCCTCTGTTGTTAATTCAACTCCCCTGAGCTCCCATCTTCTGATTCAAAAGACATTTTCCTGTGCTGTTAAATTTGACATTTTCAAAGAACCTGGGACTGTTTCTCCCAGCACTTACCAGAAACTCAATATTGCACGTTTATTTCATGGTGGGGGGCAAGGGTGGAGAAACATCAGCCCCCCAAGATTCCTGCAGAAATGTCAAATGCATTAGCGCTCACTTTTCCCCACTGCTGTCTTCCTGTGTCACTTGTCTCAGAAATAGCGTTGACCAATACAAAGGCTCCTCAGTGGGGAACAAGGTGCAAAGACCTGTCCATCCCTGGAGAGGCTAGGAGCCCTGGCTGGGGGTGCCTGTGTCACCCACCAAAGGGCCAAGGGGACAGAGGGTTGGAGTGGTAACACATATGCCTCCCGCTGGGCCCAGTCTGTGCTTAGTGCAATTCATTTTGCTTCTAATTTCTTTCTGAGTCAGTTCCCGCTGATTTTCCATAGGAAAATCCTTTTTATTATCTTATTTGACCTGAGGCCTTTGTTTGCTTTCTACAGCGAGGTCTTGGTGACATTGACAATGCTGTTTAATTGGTCTTCAAATGAGCCAGCCTGGGGCGGCTGCGTCTCCCTGTCCCCTGATGGGGGACCCTGAGTCCCTCGAGAGAAAAGCCAGAGCAGCACTTGGCCCATCAGTGTGTGGGGCTGGGGGTCTTCCTTACAGAGTATCTGATGCAGGGATGATGAACAACCCCTAGCCCCTCTGATCTGGGGGATGCCCAGGCACTGGCAGAATTAACCCTGGAAGCTCTGATTGGCAGCAGAAGGGAGCATCTTGAGAGGAGCTGCTGTCACGAAACTGAGAGTTCTGAGTTAGTGAAATCTATACCCATCACCCACCTCTGAGCAGGTGTTTGCTGAACAACTACTGCAGGTGAGCCCCATGTTAGGTGTCCGCTCCATGCCTGTCATGTAAGGAAGACCTGCAGCAGAGCAGAGTGCTAAGTTGCTTCAGTTCAGTTCAGTCGCTCAGTCGTGTCCGACTCTTTGTGACCCCATGAATTGCAGCACGCCAGGCCTCCCTGTCCATCACCAACTCCCGGAGTTCACTCAAACTCACATCCATAAAGTCGGTGATGCCATCCAGCCATCTCATCCTCTGTCGTCCCCTTCTCCTCCTGCCCACAATCCCTCCCAGCATCAGAGTCTTTTCCAATGAGTCAACTCTTCACATGAGGTGGCCAAAATACTGGAGTTTCAGCTTTAGCATCATTCCTTCCAAAGAACACCCAGGCTGATCTCCTTTAGAATGGACTGGTTGGATCTCCTTGCAGTCCAAGGGACTCTCAAGAGTCTTCTCCAACACCACAGTTCAAAAGCATCAATTCTTCAGCGCTCAGCTTTCTTCACAGTCCAACTCTCACATCCATACATGATGACTGGAAAAACCATAGCCTTGACTAGATGGACCTTTGTTGGCAAAGTAAGTCATGTCCAATTCTTTGCAACCCCATGGGGGACTGCAGCCCACCTGGCTCCTCTGTCCATGGGATTCTCCAGACAAGAATACTGGAGTGGGTTGCCATGCCCTCCTCCAGGGGATCTTCCCAACCCAGGGATCGAACTCACATTTCTAAATCTCCTGCATTGGCAGGCGAGTTCTTTACCACTAGCGCTACCTGGGACACCCCCAGTGGCAGAGTCGAGCCAGCATGGATTTGAGGGGCGCTTCCTGGCTGCCTTTTCCTATGACTCTGGGCCTCTAACTTCCCCATCACATCAGAAAAATAAGAATGCAGCTTGCTGGGCTCTTGTGAAGATTAAGTGAACTAATGCATGTATGGAAATGGGCATTATGCCAGGGATAAATGCTCAATAATTAATAAAGATGACCAGCAGCAGCAGCAACGCCAGCCTTCATTAAATCCTCGCATGTCCTGGGCAGTGGTCCAAGCAACACTTTACTATTAGCATATACAGTGTGCAGAGTATTGTAGTTACTCTTAGAATATCTCTAACAGATAAATAATGGGCTCAGAGAGGTTAAGTAACCTGCCCAAGATCATACAGCTAAGAAGCAGCAGAGCCTGGATTCAAACCTAGGCTGCCTGACCTGGAGATTATGCAGTGTCAGCTGCTTCCACCCTCACTGCCAAGACAGACCTGGGCTGCAAATGCACGGAGCTCCCATCACCTGTCACGTGGGCCTGTAACACTCCTGGCAGAGTGTGCACTCAGTAAGAGTGAACCGGTCACTGTCCAGTCATCATCATGACCGATACCATCTTATCACGTTCACTCAGTGTGCTGGTGTTAGTCTGTGCGTGTGTCACACGTGTTGTTGTTTAGTCGTTAAGTCTTGTCTGACTCTTTTGTGACCCCATGGACTGTAGCCCACTGGGTTCCTCTGTCCATGGGATTTCCCAGGCAAGTATGTTGAAGTGGGTTGCCATTTCCTTCTCCATGGAATCTTCCCTACCCAGGGATTGAAACTGTGTCTCTTGCATTGGCAGGTGGATTCTTTACCACTGAGCCACAAGGGAAGCCCCTGCATGCGTGCATGAAAACCACTTCAATGGTATCCCACTCTGCAGCCCCGTGGACTGTAGCCCGCCAGGCTCTTCTGTCCATGGGATTCTCCAGGCAAGAATACTAGAGTGGGTTGCCATGCCCTCCTCCAGGGGATCTTCCCAAACCAGGGATTGAATCAGAGTCTCTTTAAGTCTCCTGCATTGGCAGATGAGTTCTTTACCACCAATGCCACCTAGGAAGCCCCAGGGAAGTCCATATCATAATATAAAATACTTACACAAGTGATCATGTTGTTATTACCATTGTGGTTATTACTGTTACTGATCTAGTACTGTGCTGTGTGTTCTGATATTTGTGAGGAAGACGGGGGGTGCTGCCCGTTCACCTGGAGGGGTTTCCAGGTGCTGTTGTTGGTTTGCATCTCAGGTGAAGCGGGCAGTTTCCGGAGAGTCTCTCTCCTCTTGAACCACCTCCCCCAGACCATACCTTCAACCTCGGGTCCCTCCATCAGGTGCATCATCTCCCCCTTGATATCTTCTCCTTCGCTTGCCAAGACTTGACTCAAGGATTCATCCCCCACCAAAGTCTGTCCCACCCCTGCCTCTCTCTCGGCAGGTGAGGGGAGTGGCCCTGGGGTCTGGAGGTGGCTGCATTTCCATGAACAAAGGTTTTGCTCACTTGGACCTCAAGAACCTTGGCCTTCCATGTTCCCACTCTGATGGGGATGCAGAGGGACAGAGTGAGACGCTGCCCCTGAGCACTGCTGTAAGGAGGGGGTGGGGGCGGAGTATGGGGGAGGGATGTGGTCTGCGGCCAAAGGCAACATGCCGCATCTGAGCAGTCAGCCCCTCCCCACTGCAGATCCTTGAGCGAGAACCAGCACATGGACCAATTTCTCTAAAGGAGTCAAATCCATTTTATGGGAAATCTTTCCATTTTTAAATGTTGGAAGATTCATATTAAAAAACGCAGAAACCACAACAGCCACTGCGTGGGCCAAAACAAACACTTGTGTAGTTTAGGAGGCTCAGCAGCCACTGAGCTGCAAGCCCCTCAAGTCCCCTCCCTTCGCCTTCCCCATGCCCACAGTGACTGCAGCATCTCCAGGGCACTTCGTGAAGATTGGCCCCTGGGCTCAGAGCCTGCAGGATCCCCAGCCATGGCTCCTCCCAGTGAATTAGGGGTGGGAGATCAAGGAGGTCCAACCAGTCCATTCTGAAGCAGATCAGCCCTGGGATTTCTTTGGAAGGAATGATGCTGAAGCTGAAACTCCAGTACTTTGGCCACCTCATGTGAAGAGTTGACTCATCGGAAAAGACTCTGATGCTAGGAGGGATTGGGGGCAGGAGGAGAAGGGGACGACAGAGGATGAGATGGCTGGATGGCATCACCAACTCGATGGACATGAGTCTGAGTGAACTCCGGGAGTTGGTGATGGACAGGGAGGCCTGGCGTGCTGCGATTCATGGGGTCGCAAAGAGTCGGACACCAGTGAGCGACTGAACTGACTGACTGCCTGACTGACCTCTCCATCTGAAGCTGGGCTCTCTCCCCCCGACCGGGAGGGGAAGGACGTGACAGGGCAGGGCTGGACCTTTGGAGGGCCTCTGGGGGTCTGCCTTCAGCTTCTAGGGCCTTCGCCTCTTCCTAGGCCTGAAATTTTGAGGCTTTGTAAAAAGAAGACATGCTGGGAGTTCATCACTGATCAGTGCTTCTCAAACCCAGAGGTAAAGACCCAACCACTTAGCCTATATTTGTTATTTTATAAATTATATGCAGGAGCTCCTGTATTATTGTTATTTAGTAAAACACACAACATAAATGGACACATTAAAGGATGAGAAAGACAGATATTTACTTAATTTGTGAACAGTAAAAGAACCTCTGCTTGTGCGTGTGTGTGTGTATATATACATATATATATGACAGTATTAATAATATTACTAATGTTCTGAACACAGCTTTTGAAGGCCTTGCTAAGTCTGCTCTCTGCATGTCTCCTGGCACGATAAACACCTAGGGCGAGCTCTGTCACAAATGAGGTGGGGATGAATCCATACTAAATCCAGAGAGTCTTATTAATTTCACATGTTTGGCATGATTTCATCAAATCTGCTTTGTTCCTCCATGGAGATCTTTGGCAGCACTGTCAGCCTCTTTGGAGTCATTGTTGCAATCCTTCAGACCTCCTGAGTCAAGATGGGTGATTGGATGGTCTGTGTGGGGGGAGCTGTGTCCCACTCTTATTTATTTGTAGTTTTCCTGAGATAGCCGGAGCAGTACCCCTTCAGCTTTCAGGGGTCTTGGTGTTCATAATGTGGCTAACAGATAGGGCTAAAAGTGGGGCCACTCTATCTGGCCCTCTGCCTGAATTTATAAATAAAGTTTTATTGGCACACAGCCTATTGTCGGGTGTCATCTGTGGCTGCTTTTACACAATAGCAGAGTTGGGTAATTGCAGCAGAGACCACATGGTCCTCCAAGTCTTAAATATTTACTCAGTGGCCCTTTCTGGAAAAGTAGTGATTCCCAAACATGAAGTGTGCCACCTCTGAACCACCAGGGGCCCTTGTTGACTATCTGGATCCTGACTCCTCCTCTGCAGATCCCATAGGCAGGACCTGGGGTCTGTATTTTAATGAGCTTCTCAGATCATTGGGAAGAATCTAGAACACACTCTGGTCTCTCAGTGATATCCTGTGAGGGTCACAGCTGCCAAGGGCTGAGGGCTGTTTCTCAAGGCCACCTGACCAGGGTCTCTCCAGGTACATCTGGCCTCAGACCACCTGCATAGAAACAGCTCACCTGGGTGCTCACAGCAGGTGCATATCCTGCCCCCACCCCTCTGCTAGGTGGGCAATCTTGTTTTAACCACATCTGAACCACAGACAGGCTGTGTGGCAGGGTCCACGCCTGGCACAGCCCCAGAATGACTCACCCTGTGTGATAGTCTCTCCCAGCTCAGTCCCTCCAGGTTCCTCAGGCTCAGAGCCCTGCGTGCCATGCGGAGGCACCAGAAGCGTACTGGTTCCCCTTTATCCCTGTCACTGCCTCACCTGTAACCCCATCTCAGCCCTGGAAACAACCCCAGGTGGCTGATGCCATAGGACTGGGAAGGGGTGATAGGGATCTAGTGGGTTTCTTTGAACTAGTTGAAAAGAATTTTGATAAAAATACATATTGAAATCAGAAACATCTGGGAAGTCTCTGAAAATACAGCCTCTTCTGGGGGTGATTCCTTTGGGAGGGGGAGTCCAGGCAGTTCTAGGGGCCTTCTCCCACCCAGCATGGGTTTCCAGATGGGTTCGCTTTGTGAAAATCCATCAGTCTGGATGTCCTGGGCTTCTGCGTGCCTTATATGCTTTCCTGAACACATGTGTTTTGAAATAGAGGCTTTAGAAGGTAGGCTCAAGGTGACCTAGGGTCACCTTGATATACTGACGGAACTGAACTTGAAACCTGTATCTGGTTCCTGGGTGTCCCCTGCATTGCCCTTGGAATTGGTAATTTGTATAGGTCTTGTTATTTTCTTCAGAAAATGACATAGTCTTGCTGCATTGTATATTTTTCTTGTTTAAAATGGTGATACATGAAATATAAGCATTTAAATTACAGTTTTTGTTTGGAAAAGAAAGAATTTCTAGGACTTCCCTGGTGGCCCAAAGGTTAAGAATCTGCCTGCCAATGCAGGGGATACAGGTTGGACCCCTGGTCGGGGAACTAGGATCCCGCATGCCACAGACCTACAGCTACTAAGCTTGCGCACCGCAGCTAGAGAGCCCGTGTGCTGCGGCAAAGGTCTTGTAAGAAGCAATTAGGACTCAATGCAGCAAACAAATAAATGAAAAAAATTTTAAAAAGAAATAGTTTCTGCCTGAGTAGGGACCGCCATCCAGTTGGCATCTGTGTCGGCAGTGCCCATGGGTCCTGCACCTGCCTTAGGAAACTGGTGTTGTATGAGTGGAGGAAGGAAGGATGAGATTCTTCCACATGTCAAAGTTTAGGAACCGGGCTACAAAGACAATTCTGTAAGTGCCTGGCTGTGCTGAGGTTGCTGTTTTTAAGCATCGCATCCACGAAATGGATATTTTAGGGGACAGGGACCTTACTTGTGCGACAGAGAACCAAACGTTGAGCAGCGGCAGCTCTGCACACCTTGTACTGTTGGGAGGGTGAGCTCACAGTCATCCTTTCTGCAGGATTTGCTCGCTGTTTTCATTTACAGACTCATGTTCTCACATTAGCATTGAATGAGCATCCAAGTAGATCAGCCTGGCTTATTTATCTTGGGATTGATGATGTACCATGAAAGATTTTCAGCTTTAAATATTTACGGAGGCTTGATTTTGCATTATGATAGATTTGCATCCTGGATTCTTGCAACTTAAGTAAAGGAGAGATGATGTTCCCAAGAGTGCTATTTACAGATAAAGAAGAGGAAGAAAAGACTAGAATCATGTTGCTTGAGACTTGTAAGGGTAAAAGGAGCATGAGGGACTTTGCATTAGTAACTTCTCCAGAGAAAGAATCTGTAGAATGTATAGATGGGGAGAGAGGGATTGTAAGGCCTTGGCTCACATGATGGGGGAAATCTGCAAAGAGGGCCAGAGACCCAAGGAAGAGCTGATTTGATGGTGTAGTTGTATTGGAAGGCAGGAAGTTTTCTCTTTGTTGAGGCACCGCAGGCTTTTCTCTGTCAAGGTGTCACCTGATTAGACAAGGCCCACCTGGGTTATGGAAGGCCTTATGCTCTATTCTGAGTCTCCTGATTTCGATGTTGATCTCATCCTCAAATACCTCAGGCCACCTGCAGGCTACTATACCTAGACAGAACATAAGGCCCAAGCTGACCCACAGCATTAACCATCACAGACCTGGCCATGGGTGAAGGAACCACCTGCCTCTTGAGGGAAGAGGCTATGTTCTGCATGAGCCGCTGAGACTTGACTTGATAGGAAGAAAGGTGCAATGGTCGGGCAAGAACTGCACTTGCTGTGCATCACTGGCAACCCTGTCGTTTCTCACGGAGAGGAAGCCAGAGCGGTCAAAGACATGAGGATGGCCAGCCTCCTCTGCCTGCATCTTCTTATGAATCACGTGCTTTAACCTCCCCAAAGCCTGGACACGGTGCCCAACCCGCCCCCCACAGTGACCCCAGTGGCCTTCTCTATAAACTGGAAAGGCAGGCCCATCCAGGATGCACCCCCCTGCCTGGGACCAGTAGACTCCAGCTGAGCGAGGATTGATTTTGACATATTTCTGGGGCATCGTACATTCTGTGCTGATGTATTCAGATGCAGGATCCAGAAAAGCACTAGATTTGGACACGTTCCAGACTGGCTTTCTCATTAAGATTCTCACCAAACGACATCCTCGCTCTTAGAAAAGCAATGAAGTGTCCATTTTCTTGCTTGGTTTTCTTATCCAAACTTGCTGCACAGATGTTTGTTTAGAAGTGACCTGGAGCTGTGGCTGCAGGTCTCGACCATGACAGTTTTGGTCAGTGAAGCCAGTCCCTCCAGGCCACTCTGTCAAGGTGACGGGGATGGCCTCTCACTCTTTCTGGGTCCCCCAGACCATCTCAACTCGGCCGCCAACCCTTCATGAATCAGGATGACCCTCAGACACACAGTCCACTCGTGGAAGTTGGTCTACAATCCCTCCTTTCTTCCACCCTCTGGCCTTTTTCTCTAGAACAAGGAAGAGGAACCACATTTATATTTGTCATGAACAGTAACCGGTGCCTTATTCAGTGTCTGCTTGCATGTGTGATGCTGAGCCTTGGAGAGGCTACAGTGAAATGAACTCTGTGCCTGCCCTTCGCCAGCTCCCAGACAAGTGGTGACCGTGACTTGTGCCCCTTAGGGTGAGGGAGCTGTGAGCACACGGGCCCACCCCAGAGCCCAGTGGTCCCTGCTGGACACAGCATTCCAGATGCCAGAGTTGGAGCGAGGGTTTGCTGGGCAGCCTCCCTGGACCCCTTCCTGTCCTCTTTAGACAGGTTCCCATGCAGGGACAGCCCTTGCTATGGTGGATCATGGCCTGACCTCAGAGGACATTGACATGGAGTATAGTTCACCCTACTCTCACAGCCCTGGTGACAAAACAGAGCAAACCCCCATCTTCAGGGGTCTTCTCCAGGAGGATTTCACCCCCTCAACTTTAGAAACCCTTGGAGGCCAGAATGCTTTTCTATCTGTCCAGCACAACTCCCCGGGTTGAAGGCTGCTGAAACCATGCTTGTGACCAACAGTGTCTCCCAGAAGTCACAGTTGAATCCAGAAGTGCTTGTTGAAAGGAGGGAGAGGACGGAGCCCATTAGTGCTGATCCAAGGCAGGTGAGGGCAGTACTGAGCTGCAGCAGCCCAAGCAGAGGGGTGCAGTCCCGGGAGCATCCTGGACAAGCAGAGGGAGCTGCGGTCTGTGTGGGGGACAGACACCCCCCAACATTAGGATTAATATCAAAGGTTATGTCTTTTTGGAAGGTTCTGTTCCACACAGGCAGGCAGGGATCCAGGCTGTCTGCTCCATCCAGAGCCCAAGGACTCCTTAGTCACCACTGCAGGGACCTGCCCACTGGGAGGAACCCATGGCCAGAGCATCCACTGGCCAAAACTAGACTCACGGCCACCCAGAGAAACTGGCCTTTCCAGGGAAACTGAAGCCATGCAATATGGGGGTAGGGGCAGGGATGGTGGGACATGGGATCACCTTCAGGTCTGGTGGTGGGACGGCTCCTGCAGCATTGATACAGCTCCACCTCACAGATGCATGGTGGGGGACCCAGTGGTGTCAGCTGAAGTTTGCTCTGGCTGGAAATCTCCCTTATCATGTCTGCCCTGGTTATTTAGCTCTTTGGTCCAGCATGGAATTTTTTTTTAATAATGAGTGCTTGCAAAGAGCTTTAGCTTTAAAACACATACTTATCTTACCTGAATGTGTGTTAGACCAATTTACAGATGAGAAAATAAGAAGGTTAAGCCATGTTCTCACTGGTTGCCATGGTGGAGTCTGTTGGAGAACATCCCTTTTCCCTTTCTTTCTTGTTTACGGATCCACAAATCTACTCAGGACAAATAACCTACCCAGACAAAAGGCTTGTTTCCAGGCTCCCTTGTAGCTAGGTTTCACCAGACAATTAAGTTCTCACCGAAAATATTTCGTGGGACTTAAGTTTTTTTTTTTCCTTTGCAAAATTTTCCTTATACCTGCCCCTGCCCCTCAACTTCCTTCTTTCCTTGTTTTATCTTGTATGGAACATAGAAGTGATGGCTGGAGGTCCAGCAGCCACGATGGGCCATGAGGGGACTTTGAGGATGGAAACCACAGGTACACAGGGCAGAGAAAGAGGAGGCTGAGCCTACATCATCCTGCTGGCCACTGTAATCGCCTGGATTGCACACCCCTGGCCTTCATTGACATGAGCAAATACACCTTTACAAGTTTGAGGGAGTGTCTGTGTGTCCAGTTAAACCTAACGCAGTTTTTCCTGCTATATAACTTTTATTTTTTCTGGACATGATGAGTCAGGGGCACGTAGTACTGGCCCCATTTGCTGTCATGCTCTGTGGCTTCTGGTCACCTCTCTAGAACTCAGGGCACTCTGGAAAGTGGCCACTTTGTGCTGCCCTCCCCGCTCTGGGTGCAATGACTCCAACTAAATAAAGTTATGGTAAATATGTAAGCCGGATCCAGACAACAGGAAGTAGTCCTTTTCCACCTCACTTACTTCTGACTGGATCTCATAGTTCACCTTCTGAACTGTTCTCCAGGTGCTCCACCTCACATGCTCCCACATCTGCATCTTTCTTCAAGCAGCTTCTGCCTACGCTCATGGCTCCACATGGGACACTTGTTCTGCACAAATAATAGTAGATCTTAAATTCTCTTTGTCCCCTCAATCCAAAGGGCAAATGGAAACCACCATCTTTAACTGTGAAATTGCTTCCCCCTTCAGCTAAATACAATGAGAAAGTGGATGGTAGGACACAGCTTATCAGGAAGAATCTAGAAATCGCAGTGTGTGATCTTCAGCATGTGGACATATCTCCACATGTTATTCTTAATTAATTATATTTTATTGAAGCAATTAGGTGACTGACAGCCTCAGTTAAGGACTAATGAGAGGACCATGTCTTTTCACGTGCTGCTGATCAGAACGTGCAGCCGGGAGTCCCGGGGGCCACGACCAGGCAGGGAGGGTGGAGACGATGCCAGACACTGCCCAGAGGCCAGGCAGGCAGGGGCATAGGACCACGACCCCCATCGTCTCTGGTCCCGTGGGTGTTTCTCCTCCTGGCTCCAGGAATGAGGCCCTGCATGCCCCACCTCGTTCCTCTGCTCTTTTTGCTCTTTTTCTGTTTGTTTTAATTTCTGAAAACAATGAGGACAGCTGTGAAGTCCTAAACAATGGCACTTCTGGGGAAAGTTGGGGTCATTTATCTAATTTTCATGCCTTTCGCTCTCCTCCCCGATGGTGGAATGGTTTTATGTAGAGGCATCAGATAAATTTCATGCTTCCTGCCTTTTCTGAAATATCCAGTGGCACCCAGTGCACCTGGCTCAGACCCGGGGCTCCAAGACTTAACGGTGATCGTGACAGTTACGCAAGGAGATGATTCTCCACACGGCCGAGACTGAGGAAGAAAGCCACGTGGGCAGGGGTTTGGGTGGAAGTGACACCTTGTTCCCTTAAGGCCAGGTTTCCTGTTAACCTGCATCCTTTCCTAAGGGAAATGCCCAATATCCAGGGTTTTGAGGACTTTCAGTGGGGGAGGTCTTATCATTTTTAGGAAGAACATTGTCAAGAAAATCGTGGGCACAGTTGAGACACGGTCTAAACACCTTCTCCGGGCTGATTTTGTTTAGGGCCTGGCAACCACAGTTAAAGCTGTCTGTCCCCCATCTTTTGCACCTGCCTCCCCAGGAGATGCAGGAGCTCTGGTCCCACTCCCCAGAAGCCATAGCAACTGCACTCCCCTCCTCTGCCGTCCTTGGCTCTGGCAACTTACCTCTCCCTCTGTCCTGTGGACACCTTGCTGCTACTACTCCTGTCCCTCAAGGAGACCCCAGGCTTTATAAAGTGCCCTGGAATCCACCATCCCCACAGCACTGACACTTCCCAGCATGGGCTGGGTCCCAGTCTTAGAGACGGACCTGGGTGCCCACACGGGTTCTTAGGGACCGTGTTCAAAAGCAAGGAATAAGAAATCAGAGTGGCTGGACCACATACATGTAGCTATGGTCCTAAGCCCCCGTGTTCATATTATTAAACTAGTTAATATTCTCATGTCTGTGGCTGAGAGCAGGAGAAACCAAGACTGAAATAGAAGTATAATCCAAGGGCCCCAACCCCGAGTAATTATTCAGATGAGTCACTTTTCAGTGAAGAAGTGGTGAAGTTGTGATTACAAGTCATCGAATGTGTGGAAGAATTGTACTCTTCTTCATGGCTCATGAATAGTGGTAGAGATCCCTGCAAACACTTCACACAGGGTTGGCCAGCTTTCCCCAAAGTGAGACAGAAACTTTCTTATAAAGAATTTCTCTAGCAATTCTACTCCTGGGGATATTCACAGGAGAAATGAGTGCATATATCACAACAAAAATGTAATTTAAAAATGTTCAGGCATGTCCCCAGAAGTTTTATTCATATATGATCAATACCGGGAGGTGCCCGGGTGCACACTCAGAGGAGAGTGGGTAAAAAGACCAGGGCACAGGTGTATCTCAGGATGCAGCACATAAGTGGAGGGAAGGAGCTATTCATGTGACATGCATGAGGGTCACCAGCAAGAGAAGCAGACCCCAAAGAGTGCACACCGACCATTCCAGTTGCATGACGTTGATAAACAGGCCAAACCTACTGTGCTAGCTTCCTATGGCTATAACAAGTTCACAGACATAGTGGCTTAAAGACCTAATTCACCCTCTTACAGTCAAGGGGTTAGTCTAAAGTAGGTCCTTGGGGCCCTGTTCCTCTGGAGGCTCTGGGGGAGAGTCGGCTTCCATGCTTCTCCAGCCTCTACAGGCGCCACATCACCCCATCCTGGGCTTCCATCATCACCTGTCCTCCTCTCACTCTGACCTGCCTGCCTCCTGCTTACAAGGGCCCACCTTACAAGGGTGGACATCGGGCCCACCCAGAATCCAGGATCATTCCCCATCTCAAGGCCCTTAACTTAGTGGCCTCGGCCAAGTCCCTCTTGTCATGTAGTCACATCTTTACAGGTTCTGGGAACAGGATGTGGACATCTTTGGGGACCGTCCTTCTGGCTCCCACACTAATTGGTGACAGTAGAATAGGAGGGGAGGTGCCTTGGTGGGGAGGTGGTGCTTGTGAATGGACAGGAGTGCTGGCCATGCTCAGTGGTCTGCATCACAGTATTGTTTACACAGGCACCTGCATCTGTGAAAATGATCAGGCTGTCACCTGAAAACCAGTGCACATTATTACTGTGTATGAGCACACATCAGTACATATTTTTTGAAAAAGAAAAAAGTTAAGATCAGTCACCTGACAGACACTGCACTGTCCGCGTGGCACTGACACCCCCACACTCAGTGGGATAAATACAGAGCAAGATTCTAGTGTCGGTTCTCCATGATGGCGTGTGAGGCCTGGAGCAGAAGGTGGGTGGACAAAAGCTCTGTTTTATGGACCTTCTTGGATCCTGATTCATTTTGCATACAATGCCCATGGAAGGTACATACTTTTGGAGGGAGGAATAACTTTGTTTTTTACCAGGGCCTCTTGACAGTCTGTGGGCTTCCCAGCCGGTGCTAGGGGGAAAGAACCTGCCTGCTAATGCAGGAGATGTAAGAGACGTGGATTTGATCCCTGGGTCAGGAAGATCCCCTGGAGAAGGAAATGGCAATGCACTCAAGTATTCTTGCCTGGAGAATCCAATGGACAGAGGCACCTGGCGGGTTATAGTCCTTGGGGTTGCGAAGAGTTGGACGTGACTGAGCATGCGTGCTAACAGTCTGCAGGGTGGGCTCTTCCAGACATCTATGGGATGAAGCTCTCTGTGACCACTGGTGCCCTGGTCCCTTGCGTGTCCTCAGGTTGCCCTCAGACAACTACCAGGGGGACAGGTCCACTGGGGCCATCCAGAGTGTGTCCATCTGCTTCTTCACTCCCGAGTGTGACATTTAAGTTTCTGCATGCTGAGCAGCTTAGAAAACTGCCAGGCAGTTGTGTCAGAAGGCAGCACCGTGGATATTTGCATGGTGCATTTGGTTTCCAGGGCCCAGCTGGGCTGGCCCCCAACAGGGACTTCCCAGTCTATCACTGACCTCAGAGAAGCCCATGCCAGCCCTGTAGCCACCACAGCGAGCATGGCCCTGACCTTCAGCTTATCCTTCATCCAGTACCAGAGTCAGAACAAGCAAAGAGACATTGAAACAGCTGGGATTCAGAGAGAAGCACGCCACACCCCCATAATGCCCTTTAAATACCTTCCACGTCGAAAGGCGTTCCCTCCCTCCCCAGAAGGAACTAAAATGTGTTCTTCACAGATAAATATTTCAGACCAGACCAGCTCATCTGGATCAAATGTTACCTTTTTAAAGATGCAAATTGAAAATTAGCATCAAAACATGAGGGTTTGCTGGGGCCCAGGAAGGGCTTCATGCTCAGCAGAGCCCAAGCACATCAGAAATCAGGCCCCAACCACCTCCACCCTGAGGTGGAGCTCGGTGTGTGCTGTCGCTTCACTTCATGTATTTTAGAGTTATTTTAAAAGGAAGCAGGATAAGAACTACTAAGCATGTCCTGAGCAGGAAAGAGCTTCTGTATATGAGAGATGTGAGCCCCAGAAATCATTCTGAAAAGATTTTAGGGACTGTTCTATAACACTGCAATTTCCCCGTGGCCCTGAAATGTCATTTATTTTTTAATGTTCCCAGTTTAGAAACTTTGAAAGGGGATCAATCAAAGCTACCAAGATATAGCATTAAGTAGCTGAGAATATTCGGTGTTTTAGTTCATGTCTGGAACTCATAGACCACAGGCCGTCCTTGCACAGACCTTAGAAGGAATATCATTTCACACTCTTTTCCCTCATGAGAACTAGGAAACTCAGAGAAGTCAAGCAACCTGCTCGAGAGCACACAGCTCAAAACTGAGCAGGGATCTCAACCAGCAAGACTGAGTTCTGGGATCAGGCAGCTTCTGCACTGGGACAGGGCAGGCTAGAGTTGTAGGGAAGCCTGGTGACACTTCAGTGCCTTTGCCATAAGCTGTCATAAAAGAATACCTTGTGACCATAATCCATACATCCACTCAGCTACCCACTTATTTATCCACCCACCCACCTATGAATCCATTCCTCCATTTAACTATCCATCCACCCACCCCCCATGCATCCACCCATCCAACACCCACCCACCCACTCAGTCATCCATCCATCACCTATCTATCCATCCATCACCCCACCCATCCATGCATCCATTCTTCACCTATCTATCCACTCCCCCGTGAATATCCATCTACCTATCCATCCACTTATCCATCCACCCATTCATCCACTTATCCATCGATCTATCCAGACATCCATCATTTATTCATCCATCCACTCAATATATCTGTCATCCATCCATCCATCCAAACACCCACCCACTCACCCATGCATCCATCCATCCACCCATCCACCCACTTATCCATCCATCCATTCATCCATCTATGCAAACAACCATCCATCGTTCATCCATCCAGTGTATCCCTCATACATAACATCCATCTACCCACTCATGTATCCTTTCTTCCATCCATCTATCCATCCATTCATGCCTCTATCCATCCTGGATTGTGGGGATTCTGCAGTCAACAAGGCTGAGAGAGTCCCTCCTTTCATGAATCTAACATTCTTACTGTTCACTCTTCACTATCCTGTACCACCATCAGAATAGGAGACTGTGTGGTGTCCTGACCAGGGCCCCCAGAGATCCACCTTTGGGCTTATCTAGGGCGAGTCTGATCTCAGAACTGCATTAGTCACTCCCTCATGTGAGGAAAAGCTGCCTTTTGAGATGGAAAGACCTCAGAAGAGCTTATGCCTGGATAATTGCCTTGGCACAACCTCAAGTGAGACTCTCTCATCTTCTTTATTTTAGTTTTTACACGGGCAGCTTTCCCACAGGGTCAGACGGCCCAGCTTCCACACAGAGGCTCAGCTGCCGGCTGGGCGCACTGTGTCACCGCCTCAAAGATGCCGCCAGCAGCCACCCCCCGACACGGCCCACCATATGCTCTGCGTCTACACCGGGCAGCTCATTTCATGGAACTCTGGTGCAGAGCGAGTTTTCAGCTAAAAAAGTTAAATGAAAATGAAGTGAGCAGTGAGTGCCAGACCTGGAAGGCAAGCAGCATGTGGAGGGCGGGGCATGTGTGTGGCCGAGGTGCATCCACACGGGGGCAGACAGAGCAGGTGGCCAGCGGGCATGGGCAGGGTGGACAGAGACTCAGGCCACGCACTCGTCAGGCCCACGGGGTGTCTGACCAGCTGTACACTCACTCCTCAGCCTGACCCAGCAAGGGGACCGCGGATGACGCTTCATCTCAGTGTGTGACCACAGGTTCATCCCTTCCCTTCTCTCAGCCACCTGCCTCGTCTGGAAAGAGGTGAATGAGACCAACCCCCCACCCCGAAGAGCCAGGCCCCCTCCCTGTCATTCTGCTCTGCAGAGCAGACAGAGGACGCTTTCCTTCACTGAGACAACCGACCGTACCCTGCAGGCGCCAGACACTCTCTCTTCTGGGGTTGCCCAGCCTGACTCACTGCTGAATCCTGGTAGGCAGGTGAATATCTGTCTTCAGTCCAGTCTGTTGCTGTTGTTTAGTTGCTCCGTCATGTCTGACTCTTTGCAACTCCATGGACTGTAGCCCGCCAGGCTCTTCTGTCCATGGGACTTCCCAGGCAAGAATACTGGAGTGGGTTGCCATTTCCGACTCCAGGGGATCTTCCCAACCCAAGGATTGAACCTGTGTCGCTTGCGTTGCCAGGCAGGTTCTTTACCACTGAGCCACCAGGGAAGCAGTCTAGTCAATACTAAGAAAAACAAGGGAATTTCAGTGTGTGTTAACATGAAAATCTGTGTGCAGGGCATGAACCAAGGGTGACTGGGGCTGGCTCACAGTGTAACTGAAAGTGAGGGCCGGCTGCTTGCCGCTCAAAAGTCAATGAAGTGGCCGGGTTGGTGGACAAGATAGTTTGCTCTATTTTGGATGTCTGCAACCTAGGGGGAGACGCTTGTCCTCAGGCCCCTCATGGGTATCTCCTCTTGGGCACCTGGGTCTGTAGCAGCCTCATCAACTTCCTCATCTGGAAGTCTTTCTATGAGTTTGACTTCTCTCGGGAACCCCTATAAGTAATTGTCTTTTTGTGACTGGCTTATTTCACATGGCATATTGTCCTCAAGGTTTGTTCTTATTGTGGCGTGTGTCAGAATTTCCTTCCTTTTAAAGGCTGAATAATATTCCATTGTGTACATACACCCTATCTTCTTTACCCATTCATCTGTTAATGGCACTGAGAGTGCTTCTATGTCTTGGCTGTTGTAAGTCTGCACTGGACGTGGGAGGCAGATATCCTTTCCATATCCTGTCGTCACTTTCTTTGGATAAATACCTAGAATTGGAGTTGCTGGATCATATGGTTGTTCTCCTTTTGACTTTCTGAGATACCTCTATACTGTTTTCCATAGGGGCTGTACCAGTTTACATCCCCCCAACAGTGTCCAAGGAATTCCTCTTCTCCACATCCTCACCAACGCTTGTTAACTCTTGTCTTTTTGATGCAACCATCCTAACAGGTGTGAGGTGACATCTCATTGTGGTTTTGTGATCTGCATTTCCCTGGTGACTAGTGATGCTGAGCATCTTCTCATGTACCTGTTGGCCATCTCTATCTCTTTTTTTTGGAAACATGTCTACTGCCGGTCCTTGACTATGTTTTATGACTACGTTATTGTTATTTAGTCTCCTTTGACTGTTTTCCTTTGTTTCCACATTTCTCATTTTTCTAATTAAACTTATTCTTTGAGTAAAGTTTTCCACAGACAAAAGGCAAGCAAAGGACCTGGAGGGTAGAAATGAATGATGGGGCCCTGATCTATTTTAGTTTTACTTCTTTCTAATTCGGAATCCTGCTATTTCTTTCTCTTGCCTACTTGCTCTGGCTAAGACTTCCAATACCATGTTGAATGAAGGTGGTGAGAGTGGGCATCTTTGTCTTGTTCTTGACCTTAGAGAGAAAACTTTCAGCTTCTCAACATCTATTATGATGTAAGTTGTGGGCTTGTCACATGTAGTCTTTATTATGCTGAGGTACGGTCCCTCTATGCCCACTTTCTGGAGAGCTTTTATCATGGATGGATGTCAGACACAAAGGTCTGAATTGATTTGAGGGATACGAGTTTATGCATTTTAATTTAAGGCAGTATTTTTAAGGTGGTAAAATCTGGACTGTTTCGTCCTGACTCGCTGCCCTTGGGGAGGACTGAACGTCTGTGCAGACACAGGGGCACACATCTCTGGGCTGACCCACGTGTTGGATGGAAAGACTGTGGACCCAGGGAGAGGCAGAATTGAGGAGGTGTTTGGAAATTCTCGTTTTGAACATGCAGGACCAGCCCAGCCTGGCGTTACTGCTCAGTAGATAAATACGAGGCCCACAGAGCTGTAGGTGAGACTCAGACTCTGCGGCCCAGCTCCTTCTCCTAAAGGAGAGGCCTCTCTCAGGGGCCATGTAGTCCAGGCCTCCCTCCCTCCCTCCTCTCCTTTCTACACCAGCTCTCCCCTTCCCCCCTTTCCCCCACTCCCCATACTGCCAAAACTGCTGAGGTCACTGTTTCTACCTGAACCAGCTGTGGGGTGTAGGATATGTACCAAATTGCCAGCCAGCCGTTTCCTCCAGAAATACCGTGGGTGCAAGCGAGCGCTTCAGGAGTGACCATTGGGCCATCTGCACATCCCCGTCTGAGCTGACTGTTACCAGTAACTGCCCCACATACCGGCCCGCCTCCAGCCACAGCACGTTTATACACTGATACCTGAGGACGCTGAGATGAGCACCGTGCACCTGGGAGAAGCCTAGCTGCTTACTTCCCAGAATGTCAGTCGGCTTCCCCAGACTCACGCTGCTTGTTTTACGACTGAAACAGTTCCGGGAGGGCTGGAGACGCTGTGCGTGTGCAGTGGGGTGGGGGGGCACACATCTGGACCTGACCCTATCCCTGAGGCCCCTCAGAGGTCATGCTCAGGGAGCCTCTGTTCTGAATGTACCACCAGAGGCCTGACCCCTGCCCATGTGCAGAGCCCCGGCTGTCTGGTCCAACAGTCAGGCCATAACAGCCGGCCATCTTGATGTTCCTGATGTTTGGGAAAGAGAGGAACCCTCTACCCACTAGGCTTCCAGTCTGGACACTTCCTACCCTGTAGGAAATGTGTGAGTCCGACCCTTCCACCTCTGCTCCCTGCTCCACAGGCCTGGTTATCTCTCTGTCTCTTCCCCTGGCCTTTGCCCCTGCTGTTCCCCTTTGGCGAATTCCAGCTCTAGTTGTGAATTGCAACTAGAGATGATCGTACTAAGTGATGCAAGTCAGACAAAGACAAATATCATATGGTACCATTCATATGTAGAATCTAATTTTTTTTTACAGATACAAATGAACTTATTTACAAAACAGACTTATAGATATCGAAAACAAATTTACTGTTCCCGAAGGGGAAACATTGGGTGGGGGGCAGATAAATTAGGAGACTGGAATTGACATATACACACACTGTGTGTGTGTGCTCAGTCACTTCAGTCGTGTCCAACTCTCTGTGACCTCATGGACTGTAGCCCACCAGGCTGCTCTATCCATGCGATTCTCCAGGCAAGAATACTGGAGTGGGTCGCCATGCCCTCCTCCAGGGGATCTTTCTGACCCAATGATTGAACCCACGTCTCCTGCATCTCCTGTATTGCAGACAGATTCTTTACCACTGAGCCACCAAGATGCTCCACATATACACTACTATATATAAAACTGGGCTTCCCCAGTGGCTCAGCAGTAAAGAATCTTCCTGCAATGCAGGAGACATGAGTTGAATCCCTAGGTTGAGAAGATTTCCTTGAGAGGGAAATGAATACCCACTGTAGTATTCTTGCCTGGGAAATCCCATGGACAAAGGAGCCTGGCGGGCTACAGCTCAAGGGGTTGAAAAAGAGTTGAACATGACTTAGCAACTAAATAACAAATATATAAAATAGATAACCAACAAGGACCTACTGTAGAGCACAGGGAACTCTACTGAATAGTCTGTAATGACTTTTATGGAAAAAGAATTTAAAAAAAGAGAATGCTGTGCTGTGCTTAGTTGCTCAATGTGTCCAGCTCTTTGCGACCCCGTGGACTGTAGCCCACCAGGCTCCTCTGTCCATGGGGATTCTCCAGTCAAGAATACTGGAGTGGGTTCCCATTCCCTTCTCCAGCGGATCTTTCTGACCCAGAGATTAAACATGGGTCCACCCCAGAAACTGAGTCAGCAGATCCCAGACAGGTCTTGGGATCCCGAATTCCTCACAAACTCCCAAGAGGAGCTGCTCTGCTCAGTTTTGGACCACACCAGAGATGCCAGGCCCGGGGCCTCGAGAGCTCTCCAGTGCCCTTGTGCCGTGGCTCTTACAATGATACTTGACAATGTTCCCGTAAACCCTCTGTTAATTGGACTAAGCAGAGCTAATGAGAGAGTGATTTCTAGGTTATGTCTTAAGGGCTCTTGGACTGGGCGTGTACATGCAGAGATGGGAGTGATGCGGTTTTTCCGTAGCTCCTTCTCCACTGCCCCTGCCCTGAGCGTGAGTCTGCACTCCGCTTTGAAGCCCGCTCATCAGTGTGCCAAGCGGCCTTCTGCCTCCAGGCCATTTATAGTGCCGAAGCTTGTGAAGCTAAAACAGTTTGATGTGTAATTGCAGCAGGAAATGGGGAGCCTGCTGAGCATGGCAGGATGTAGTGCCTTATCACCCTTTATGTGCAGCGACTGCTCGCCGCAATTGCCGGCAGATCCGCACCATCGACACGCCGGTGACATTTTTCATGGGCCGCCGTGTTCTGAATCAGCACTGCAGCCGTGCGATTAGAGGAGCACGGAGAAGGAAACAACCGCCGACAGATGCGTCCCAAGGCCCGCCCCCCTTCTTAGTGCCTGCTGTCTGGTGTGATATGCAAAACGGCTTCTCCAGAAACATTTCACCTTCCCATCACCTGAAATTGAATTTTATTTGGTGGCCTGCATACAATTCATAACACTTCTCCAATACACTTCAGCTCTCATTTAGCTAAAAGTGTATTCTTTATTTCCTATCTTCCAAAAGACAGAGAAAGATGCCCGAGAGCTCTTGTGTGCCGATGACCCCCAGGCCCCAGGTTCGCTATGGAAGTGGGTTTTAAACTGTTCTGTCTGCTCAGTAACGAGAGGTGCCCACAGCCAAGAACACCCTGAGATGAGATCCCTGCTTCCGGGGAGGTGCCACCAGCAGCATTGATGGAGGGTTCTTCTGGAGCCGTGTTTTTCTGCTAAGCTATAACATGCCACTTCCTCATTCAGAAGTGAAATTGTACACGTGCTGGAGATCACCTGCCAAGTACAGCACATCCTTCAGGGATGGATGGACCTCAATTTTAAAGGCTCATTGAAGTAGTTTTCTTTTAAAGTGTTAGTCACTCAGTCATATCCAACTCTTTGCAACCCCATGGACAGTAGCCCACCAGAATCCCCTGTCCATGGGATTTTCCAGGCAAGAATACTGGAGTGGGTAGCCATTTCCTCCTCCAGGGGATTTTCCCAACTCAAGGATCAAACCCAGGTCTCCTGCATTGCAGGCAGATTCTTTACCACTGAACCACCAGGGAAGCCCAGTTTTCTTTTAAACAAACAAGCAAAACCCCTCTCGCCCACAATTTCAGGTCATAAAGTACTGAATGGGAAAGATCTCCTCGACAAACCTGAAGTTCCAATGTAGGAGAAAACCTTGTTTGGCCAAAACTATTCTTTTAAAAAAAAATTAAGTTTACTGAGATAAAATTTACATACAATATATTCTGATCCTTGAAGTGTACATTTCAACGATGCGTTTTGACAGATGAACACGCTCGTGAAGCCACCACCATAACCAAGATTTAGAGCATTTCATCCCGTCTGAAAAGCTCACTCTGCCACTCTGCAGTCAGCCTCCTCTCTGCCATCCCCTAGCGACACTAATCAGCTTACTGTCACTATAGATTAGTTGGCATTTTGTATAATTTTATAGAAATGGAATAATTTGGTGCCTGGCTTCTTTCCCCCTGTTTAATGACTCTGGGATCTGTCCGAGTTATTTGTGTATCTGTCATTTTCTGTTGCTGAGTAGTGTTCCCACGTATGGAAACACACGTGGTTTATTGTTCACCTGCAGGTGGGTGTTCTGCATGGTTTCTCAGTTGCTGCTGGGGTGAATAAAGCTGCTCTGAGCACTTGGATCCAAGCCTGGTATGTTTTAGCCGTCCTGGGTGAGCCCCTAGGAGTGGGACAGCTCCTGGGAGGGGTTATGTTCAACTTTCCCGACAATTTCCCAGTGTGGTTGGACTATTTTATATTCCTGCCGGGAGCCTGAGAGTCCCACCCTGCAGGTGGTATGGTCAGTCCTTTAAATCATAGCCTTTTTGACGAATGTGTCATGGGAGACCTGGGTGTTTAATTCTTATTTCCATGGAGACTCAGGAGGGGAACTCCATGGACTATAGCCCAGCAGACTCCTCTGTCCATGAGATTTTCCAGGCAAGACTGCTGGAGTAGGTTACCATTTCCTACTCCAGGGGATAGTTCCATCTAAACCCAGCTCAAAGTTGGTGAGACCCACCAACTTTGTGTTTCAGTGGGTATTTCTTGGGTGGTATGGCTTTTTCGTGTCAGGACCATCAGTCTCCTGACCCCTGGGAGGAGATATTCTCCCAGGGAGTCTGGTTGTACTCTCTATAATCAGTTGTTTTTCAGGAACTTGTCCCTGGGTTGTTGTTCAATCATTAAGTTGTATCCCACTCTTTGCAACTCCATGGACTGCAGCATGCCAGGCTCCCCTTTCCTTCACTATCTCCCAGAGTTTGCTCAAACTCATGTCCATTGAGTTGGTGATGCATCCAACCATCTCATCTTCTGTCATCCTCTTCTCCTCCTGCCTTCAATTTTTCCCAGTATCAGGGTCTTTTCTAATGAGTTGGCTCTTCACATGAGGTAGCCAAAGTATTGGAACTTTTGCTTCAGCATCAGTCCTTCCACTGAATATTCAGGGTTGATTTCCTTTAGAATTGATTGGTTTGATCTCTGTGCAGCCCAAGGAACACTCAAGAGTCTTCTTCAGCACCACAATTCGAAAGCATCAGTTCTTTGGCACTCAGCCTTGTTTATAGTCCAATTTTCACATCCATACATGACTACTGGAAAAACCATAGCTTTGTCCCAGGGTGGATGCTACATAAGTCTTCTTCAGTCAGTTGTCCCTACAAGTGTCAGATGTCTCATCAGACAGTAACTCATGGAACTTACACTTGACCCCTGGATACCTGCCCAGTCAAGAGCTGGCTTGCAGTTCCATGCTGGTTCCGAAGGTCCTCATCAGATTATGCACTACCTGATTCAGCTCAGCTCTGAGAAGCGCTGAATGAGCCCAGGCGCTCTCTCTCTGCGTTTGAGAGAATAATAGATCCATGGGAGAATTCATTTGTAACTCTAAGCCCCGAGTTAAAGACGTCTCAGGGGATAAACGTGGGTGATTTGTGGAACATTGCGATGCATTTATGAGATAGATGGCACGTTCCTCGTGTGCAGTGAGACTAGATCAGGTTGCATTAGAGACGTTGGGCTCCTCCTCACCTAATCCACTCTCCTGGGGGAAGAGGAGGCCAGCTGTACAGAGCGCTCAGTGTGAGATATGGCAGAGGAAATCGCCTCCGTGGCACCTGTCCTGGAGCAGGTACTTGTTTCTCATGCGTTTAAGCGCATTAGGGGACTTGATGAACTCTTACGCACTTCACGGGATGCTTAATTTCCAGGCCCAGCCCCACCTCCTCACCCTCAGGGTGCATATCTTGTGAGTGATGGCAGGAAGGTAGCGCCGGGCCCACAACAGCCTCCAGACAGCCTGCGTGATCCTGGGGGCTCCTTCCTCCATGGCTGCCCCTCGTTTTGGCCCCAATTTCCTTTTCGTCTTGTTAGGGTTTCAGGTAATTTAATCCTTGGCTTTTTGGACCCCCCCACCCCACCCCGCCTCCCATGACACAGCATAGATGAAATGTGAGTTGGTTTCCTTCTCTTTTTCTCAGTGCAGCCTTTGCCCCCACCGCTGCCCACACGTATGAAGCTGGATTGACTGACGCTTTGCTCGAGCCAAATTGTATAGGCAGACATGATTTTTATTCTGAAATCATGGGGCTGTAGGATTCATAGGATTAGTTTTTGAAGAAACTACGGCATTTGCATCCTGTGATCTGTGTGAACCTTCAAGATGCCCAGGTGTGGATTTCTCTGTGAGCCCATTTCTACCAACCAGGTCTGGCTATCAGAGGCAGCGGAAGAAGGATTCAAACCTGCAACTGTGAGACCTGGTATGTCTCCTGCCCTGAGCATAGCCCCCAGGCTTTCAGTCCTGAGGCCCTTACCCAGGACTGGGGTCCCCAGGAGGGCTCTGCTGGGCCCTTCGCCCTCCAGGGATACCCAGTCAAGCCTCATCTCATGCCCCCACCTGGTGCAAGGACAGAAAGTGAGGCTTCAAAGACACGAGTGGGAAGGGACATTAGACCGAGGGCCCGGGAGGAGGGAGCAAGCAAGATGCCAGGACAGGCCTGAGCTGACACAGGACCTGCCCTGTCCACACGAGCCCTCTCCTCTCCAGGAGGCCCAGGCAGCTCTTACTCTAAATGTGAGGTGAGACCTGACAGCCCGGCTCAGCCCACAGGACACAGCTAGGCTCCGCTGTGGCCTCCCGGACTTTGCTCACTGTCTGTCCCCAGACAGGTCACCTCACTATCCTGGTCACATGTCCTGGTCACCTCATGGCTCTTGCCCACCCCCAGTCCCTGCAGGGCCTGACCACTGAGCCCATCCTTTGGGTGAATTTGCCACTTTGTTCCGGAGGCTTGTGAGTGAGGATAAGTTCAGAGCCTTCAACAGCTGCCATACCAAGAGGTCACAGAGTGCATGGGACCAGAGGACGATGCCTTCCCATTAGTCACAAGGATGTGCCAGAGGCTGTAGGTTCTCACCGTGGAGGGAGGAGGACCCAGTTCACCCATCTAGGTGTGGGGAAGAGTCCTTCTGGGCCTGTGGTACTAGTATGGGACTCTCTGACTTCTGGGGCCACCCCCTCCCTGACCTTCAGGGCCACCCCCTCCCTGACCTTCAGGGCCACCCCCTCCCTGACCTTTGGGGTCACCTCCTCCCTGACCTTTGGGGTCACCTCCTCCCTGACCTTTGGGCCATACTGTCTCCTCTCAGTCCTGCCCCAGAGCCTGTGCACAAGCTCTTCCTTCTGCCCTTTCTTGGCCTGGTTGGCTCTGCTCACCCCTCAGGTCCTCAGGGAAGCTGCTCTGACCTCTCCTTCTGGGTCAGGCCCCCCTAGTCTCAGGTCTGACTCACCTTGTCCCCTCTCTGTAGCCCTGTCACCAGCACTATTCACACAGGTCAGCGTGAACCACATTTCAGCTCAGCCCAGCCCACACCAGCCAGGGGTCCTGCAATTCCATCCTGACACTACCCACCAGAGTTATTTCAGACTCCACAGGTCAAGGGCGGATTCCTCTTCTTCTGATGCCAGCCCCAAGTCCTGAGGCATCTCCAGGCTGCCTGCATTTCTGGCCAATTGGGATATAATTACAGACTCCCCATGTCCCCATCCCAGATTCAGTATTCAGTAGAAAGACTTGCAGAGCTCAGGCAGGCAGCGCCTGGGGTTACAGCTTTACTATGAAGAGTGTGTGTGGGGTGAGGTCTAGGAGGCTGGGCATCCTCTCCAGCCCGTCCCCTCAGATCAGGGTGCCCCCTCCCCACAGCTCAGTGTGTTCCCCAACCAGTGAGCTTCTGTGTCTGCATTCCCACTGGGGCTCATGACCAGCGTGGTTGGTTGCATCATTGGCCTTGTTACTACCCGCCCCAGAGGTCAGGCTGGCTCAAACTCCCAGCTCTCTAGGCCTGCGGTTCGTCCTTCTGGTGACCAGCCCCCATCCTAAACTAGGGCCCACAGTGAGTCAGCTCATCAGTCTAACAAAGACACTCCATCATGCAGGAAATCCCAAGGGCTTTAGAAGCTCCCTGCCAGGGACCAGGGACAAAGGCCCAGTTCTTACTACACAACAGTGTGCTTGTTCCATTCTTGTCTGCTGCCCTCAGCGGGCTCGGAATGGGTAGGGCCTTGCCTGTTTCTCCTCTCTGCTATATCTTAGCACCCCGCACAAAGCCTAGAACACAGGGGCACTCCCCAAATATTAATACTGGAAGGAGGCAATCAGTCTGAGTGATAGGAGCAGAGCCAGTGGCAGACTTGGGAGCAGACAGGAGAAAAACTGTCCACCAAAGCGCATCTTTGAAGATCAGAGTGCAGGACCCCCACCCTACGAGCACCTCACCACCACTTCTGTCTCTTGCTCTTTTTAACTGTTTCTCATCCAGAGAAGACATCCTAGGCCCCTGAGAGGAATCTGTTTATTTACCTTGATGTCGTTTTTTTCCCCCTTTTTGGTGTGTTACTATTTTCCTCTGGCAAGATCCTTATTTTCTTTGGAATGGTGCTTAAAATGATAGCATTTAGCTGCTGTAATAGCAGCTCTGCCAGCTTCTTCCTGTGACACAGCAAAATCGCTGTGACCAGCAGAGACACCCCCTCCTCCTCGGCAGAGCAAGCTGCCACCCGGGCACTGATTGCTAAGTGAAGTTTTGGGGCCGCTCCTTTCATCCTGAGTGCAGTTGTAATCAGAGTTTCAGAAACACGGACCACACTGCAGGGAGAGAGAGCCCACCGGCCAGGCTGACTTTTAAAAATGGGTCTTCGTGTATTCAGGTAACAAAAAAATGAGAGGGTTTTTCTTCTGCTCCCGTGTCACTGCCTGGTGGTTTCAATTGTGAAACTCAGGTCCGCTGAGCTCCATCTAAGGGGGATTAAATCGCTGGGGTTCCTATAGTGATGACTCCACTGTGGACCCTCCCATTGTGCAGACACTCCCCTGAGACTGATGGGAAATTCCACTGGATCTGTGCCGTCCCCTTAGAAAACTGAAGTCACACTCGGAATTCCAAAGGGACTGGCTGCTCTCAGTTAGTTCAAGTGCACGTTCGTGCTTAGTCACTCAGTCATATCCAACTCTTTGTGGCCCCATGGGCTGTAGCCTGCCAGGCTCCTCTATCCATGGGATTTTCCAGGCAAGACTACTGGAGTGGGTTGCCATTTCCTCCTCCAGAGGATCTTCTCTACCCAGGGATTGAAAACCATGTCTCCTGCATCTCCTGCATTGGCAGGAGGATTCTTTACCACTGAGCCACATGGGAAGCCCCAGAAAACATCCTCCGTTGAGGCTGGACAGTTCATGCCTTCTGCTTTGTGCCCCCGATGTGCATCATGGCTACTCAGCTCTGCCTCAGGACAAGGAGACAGCCACAAGTGGACATCTGGATTCCAGCAGCATTTCTTCCCCACAACAGTCCAGACCACTGGGCAGGAGTTTATCAATACCTGAGCCAATCTCTTCAACAGTTCTGATTCAGTGTCCCAGCCTAGGGACTTCCCTGGCTGTCCAGTGCTTTGCACTGCACAGGGGATTCAGGTTTGATCCCTGGTCAGGGGACTAACATCCCACATCCCTTGAAACAGCTAAGCCCGCGCACTGCAACTACTGAGTCCGTGTGCCCCAACAAAAGATCCTGCATGATGGAACTAGGACTGGACACAGCCAAATAAATAATAAAACAAATAAGTAAATTTTTTTTAAATGCTCCAAACCAGACAAAATTTCCATACATTTCCCTAATTTGTGGATCACATTTTACCAATTACAGCTTACATGAAAGGCCCAGCACTTGAGAAGATTTACTGTTTCTTCAGTTTATTCTTTCATGAAGATAAACATCCCCACCAGTAGGAAAACGCAGCCTCCGTGAAGAATTCATATTAGAAAATATGAAACCCATCCCCCCCATCTTATGAGCCTTATTCTTCTGAAAAGCCAGGAAAGCTTTCTTTACATCCCAGTTTTATAGCGTGTGTTTTGTTCTGCTACCAAAGACCTCATAAATCAATTGGACACGTTTTGCTCTAAAAGAAATATTTTCTGTGTGAAGTATTTTCTTCAAGATTTTCTTTTTTATCAGGGGTTTGTAAAAGTGCAAAATGACACATGGATATAATTGGTTGGCCATAGTCCTTAACTGTGGGTATCTTAACATCTCAGCTTATGCAAAATTTGAGTGTCCGAACTTTAAGCGAATAAGTTGGGGAAGCTGGCATGAAAGCATTATGTATCAGGGAGAATGTTCTGTGCTTCAAAAAAGCTTTTGGCGAAACTTTGCAAGCTGTTTGGATAAGACGGGGAAGCAACTCACTCAGAGGATAAACCCAGCCCTGTCCTAAAACAGATCCTCAGCAAAATATGGATGCTGCATCTTATTAAATCAACAGCATCTGCAGTGACCTAAGAGCAGGAGTCCAGTCCATTTCCAGTGCTCCAAACAAATAGTACAAATTGGTAAAACAAACAAACACGGAACTCACTTTAAAACACCACGAAAACAAAAGCCCATTATTATACACACAGTGGAAACATGTCGGGTGAAGGGTTTGAACGCTTATTTTATTTTTTCCTCTCAGCATAGCGTTTGTCTTCTGTGTTGACTGTTCTGACTGAATATATTTTTAACTTTTAAAAGACTTGTCTCTTAACTGGAAAATAGTTTGACTTTTTGTCAAAATGGTCAAAACAATCTCAGCGTTTGAAGTCATGTTATTGAAGATGTGGGCCTGTCTATTAAGAGCGAGCGCTCAGAAGAGTGTTGATGTGTGCGCTTTGGTTGTCTGATCCTACAAACAAAGCTCCACAGATGCACAGGCCCCGAGACACAGCGTTCTCCTCGTCCTGTGGGACTGTGGTGGGACGCCCAAATGTGGACAGGCTTGGCTGGACGGTTCACTGTTGGGGCTCCCTGGCACCTGCAGTCACATGGTGGTTGCGACTGGGGTCTCCCCAGGCTGTGAGTCCACACATCCAAGATGGCGCACGCATGGTCATCACCTGGGAGATGGGCTGGGCCTGTGGGTTGGAGCTTCAGGTTTCTCACAGCTTGGAGACTAGGTTCATAGTGGGTGTCTGTGTCCCCAAAAGAGAGCCTCACCAGAGGCCTAGATGGAAGTTGATTCCTGAACCGGGCACCCCTTGCTCTGCATTCTGTTGGTCAGCGCAGTCAGTGGCCAATCCAGGTTCAGAGAGAGGGGCTTAGCATCCTCGTCCAGGGAAAGACCCTGATGCTGGGAAAGATTGAGGGCAGGAGGAAAAGGGGGTGACAGAGGATGAGATGGTTGGATGGCATCACCAACTCAATGGACGTGAGTTTGAGCAAGCTCCAGGAGATAGTGAAGGACAGAGGAACTTGGCGTGCTGCAGTCTATGGGGTCGCGGATAGTCAGACATGACTTAGTGACTGAACAAAAACAACAGCTAGGAGGGAGAGCAGCTGGCAGGTACAGAGAAGGGAGGATGAGTGGTGCCATCCTTGGGGACCACCCACCACAGCCCCAGTGGGTGGGCCCTCACACCCCAACTCTATTTCCCCCCACCCCCACCCCCGTAACAAGGCTTTTGGAGGCAGAGAAGGTCCTCCTTGTACAGAGCACTTGTGTGCTGAGTTCCTCTGCTGGTCACTGCCTGATGACCTTCTCCTTAGGTCGGTCTTAACTGATTGCCCAGTGTTGCAAGTGGCCCATCAGTTCAGTTCAGTCACTCAGTCATGTCCGACTCTTTGCAACCCCATGAATTGCAGCACGCCAAGCCTCCCTGTCCATCACCAACTCCCAGAGTTCACTGAGACTCACGTCCATTGAGTCAGTGATGCCATTCTCATCCTCTGTTGTCCCCTTCTCCTCCTGCCCCCAATCCCTCCCAGCATCAGAGTCTTTTCCAGTGAGTCAACTCTTGGCATGAGGTGGCCAAAGTACTGGAGTTTCAGCTTTAGCATCATTCCTTCCAAAGAAATCCCAGGGCTGATCTCCAGAATGGACTGGTTGGATCTCCTTGCAGTCCAAGGGACTCTCAAGAGTCTTCTCCAACACCACAGTTCAAAAGCATCAATTCTTTGGCGCTCAGCCCTCAAACCATAATTGCAATGTAAGTTGATCACAAAATGCAGTGCAAAATAATGCAAAAATGCTGCGTTTCATGAAGATGATGAGAGTGCACTTCAGGAATTACACTCACAATTATTGACAGATGAAAAGAAGGCGAAGTTCAACCAGAAAATCACTGAAGAGGCGACGATCAGCTTTCTGCCAATGATAGAACATGTTCATCCAGAGAACTGTTGAGACCCTAAAGGATTAAGAGAGCACCTTCGGGGAATCAGGTGTCCTACGTTGCCATGTGCTTTGCTGACACAGGGTAGGGAGTGCGAGAGGTGTGGTCCCATGTCAGGAGACAAAGAACTCCCCCTGCAAGGACGTAGTTTTGGGGAACAGCCAGGTGAGCACACCTGCAGGCACCTGTGAAAGATGTGCAGCCATTGGCACAGAACTAAATATGAGACAGAAGTTTCTGTTGCGTTCACATAGAACTGCAAAGACTTTTCTTTCTCTAGCTTCAGTCTTGGAGTGAGAAGATATGGTTCTTTGCACTTCTCAAAGTAGGGAGCGCCTCCTTGGAGTGTGCAGGCCTGGGCTTGGTGACTTGAAATGCAGCGTCAGAGCAGAAACCCTGGTGGGGTCCAGGCCTTCACGTGAGCTGAAGTGTGTGTCCCCAGGCAAGGTGGAGAGAGACAGGGCTCAGTCTAGAATCGGGGATTTTACAGGGAATGGGAGACAGAGGTGGCTTCCTCACCAGCCCCTTGTTTCCAAATGAGTCTGCCATCCTTGGGGACCACCCATCACAGCCTCAGTGGGCAGGTCCTCACACCCCAGGGCTGTGAGTAGCGCCAGGACCACATGATGAGCTGACCAGAAGTGGGCAAGGCCCTCATGGCGGGTCAGCAGCATGAATTGTATGGACCAAAAGAGAGAAAACCTCCCTCTTCCCACTGCCATTTTATCACCATTTGGTTCATAAGAGTCAAAAAAAAATTCATTTTGCAGTGTGTTGACCCAGGTTTCCTGCCCCCGCCGCCACCCACCCCCCCACCGCCGTCAACTAGAAAATGTGTCCTCAGAAAACACAAGCCCTGTTCAGAGACAGTCCTGTGTGTCTGGGTGTCCTTATGAGCAAAGGCCTGGAGCTCACCTCCGACCGCCACAGGGGACCACCTAGGAGCAAGCACAGCCTGGCTTCCAGACACAGTTATTACTGTTTCACTGCTACTAATTACCAGAATGGATTTTATCAGTCTTTGCTAAATTGAGCAAGTAAACGAGGGTTTATTCAAGATGCCTTTAAAGGCATGTTAGTGCACTTTTTGCAAAGACCACAAGCAGGGAGAGCTGGCTGGCGCTGGGTGGAGAACCTCATGTCACCGACTTAGATCGAACATGGCCCAACATGAGACCCTCCCAATGCCATGCCTTTGGAACATATTGTTAAACAAACATCATCCTTGTCAGATCGATGAAAGCTCTCTGTATCCATTGTGCTTATCATCCTGCTGAGAAAATGTTTGTTCTGAAGGTAATAACAGATTTTGAGAATTCCAATAAAATTACTGCAGAACTAACCACCGTTTTAAGTAAAAGTGGCGTTTCCGCTGGGCCCACTGGGGCGTTTCAGGGCTTCCCCCCTCTGGGGGCATGCGTGCACCTGCGTATAAGCAGCGTGCCTTTGGATCAGCAGTTTGCATTCCAGAGACTGAGATACAAAATGCTGGACATTAACCCGCGTTCACCGCGGCCTCAGCCACTGTCAGTGACTTCCAGATAGAAGTAAGGGGGTCTGGGCAGCCCAGAGGTTGTGAACATGTAGTCCCTTATAGAAAATAAGTAGCAAAGAAGCTTTTTAACCATCTTCTTGCTAATTAGAAGAAACACACACTTGTGGCAATGCATTTTCTGGGTTTCAGCCCTGTGGGGTTCCTCAGCCTGGATGCTGTTGACATTGGGGGCTGGATCATTCTCTGCCGGGGGTGGGGGGGCGTCTGTGCACTGGAGAGTGTTCAGCAGTAGACCCGGCTCCCACCCACCAGATGCCAGCAGCACCGCCTCCCCCTCCCCAGATATGACAATCAAAAATGTCTCCAGACATTGCTTGGTGTCTCCTGGAGACCAAGCAGCTCCTGATGGAGAACCGCTGCCTTAGTAATATGCCCCTTTTATTTATTTATTTATTTTTAAATTTTATTTTATTTTTAAATTTTACAATATTGTATTAGTTTTGCCAAATATCAAAATGAATCCGCCACAGGTATACCTGTGTTCCCCATCCTGAACCCTCCTCCCTCCTCCCTCCCCATACCCTCCCTCTGGGTCGTCCCAGTGCACCAGCCCCAAGCATCCAGTATCGTGCATCGAACCTGGACTGGCGACTCGTTTCATACATGATATTATACATGTTTCAATGCTTTTCTCCCAAATCTCCCCACCCTCTCCCTCTCCCACAGAGTCCATAAGACTGATCTATACATCAGTGTCTCTTTTGCTGTCTCGTACACAGGGTTATTGTTACCATCTTTCTAAATTCCATATATATGCGTTAGTATACTGTATTGGTATTTTTCTTTCTGGCTTACTTCACTCTGTATAATAGGCTCCAGTTTCATCCATCTCATTAGAACTGATTCAAATGTATTCTTTTTAATGGCTGAGTAATACTCCATTGTGTATATGTACCACAGCTTTCTTATCCATTCATCTGCTGATGGACATCTAGGTTGCTTCCATGTCCTGGCTATTATAAACAGTGCTGCGATGAACATTGGGGTACACGTGTCTCTTTCCCTTCTGGTTTCCTCAGTGTGTATGCCCAGCAGTGGGATTGCTGGATCATAAGGCAGTTCTATTTCCAGTTTTTTAAGGCATCTCCGCACTGTTCTCCATAGTGGCTGTACTAGTTTGCATTCCCACCAACAATATGCCCCTTTTAAATGGACTTTATTCCTGTGAGCCATGGTTGGAATGGCCCAAGCCCTCCTGTTCAGGAAGTGAAATCTGGCCACTCACTGCTCAAAGACGATTAAAGAGGCCAGGTTGGTGGAAAGGAAAGTTTGCTTTATTGAGGATGCCGGCATCCAGGGTGGGGGTGGGGGGGATGGATATCTGTTCAAAGGCTGACTCCTCCCACTGACAATCAGGGGATAAGAGCTTTTATAGACAAAGGGAGGGTACTTATGAAGAAACTGCATAGTCAGCTCTGACAGTCATCTTGAAATTGGTCATCAATGGTGTGAAAAGTGTCATGTTGGTTGCTTTAGGTACAGTTAATCTTTATTTACAGTTTGTTCCCAGTTCTCAGAATTGTGGCAGTTTCATGTCACAGCTGCAGTTTGGTCATCGTGTAGTTAACTTCTTCCACTTGGTATTTAGTACCTGAACTAAAGGTCCTTCACTGTGCTTAATGACTGCATTATTATTATTTGGGCTCCTTTGACAGTTTTCCTTTGTTTCTGCATTTTCTCACTTCTCTGATTATACTTAGTTTTTCCACGGACAAAAGACAGGCGGAGGACATGGGGTGGGGTGGGGCAAGGACCATCCGCTTCACTACTTGTGTGCAAAGCACCTGGATTTGCTGAAGTCTCTGCACACTGAAGTCTACTCCCCTGGACTGTGATTGCCACAAGAGTGACTGACACCCTCTAATCTGTGCAGTAAACATTCCTTGTTATGCCAGAGTCATTTGGGAAATCAGCTTTGGGACACGGTTGCTATTTTCGGGATCATCACACATCATCTGATGTTTGGTGTCAAACCCGGAGCCGCGTTATTTAACACTGATTAATAAATGGCAGGTTGTCAGTACCGGTTGTGAAGACACTTCAAGGCGCCATTGTTCTTTTAAATTAAAACATTTAAACATTTAAATCCAGGGCTGGTGCTGGTGGCTCATGGTAATTATTCCTTTTGTCTCTGCATACCTTTCTTCTCCCGATCACAGAGCTGTCACACCGACGGTACCTGGAGTCGGGGTGCATGACAGCCCTTTCCTATTAACTGCCATTATTTTTACAAGAGAAGCTGGGAGCCTCTGGAGCAGATACTAATTTTGAGAGAGGACTGCTGCCTCAGTTATTAACATGAACGTATCTGAAGGCTACAACTCGTTCCCTTTCTGTTACGGGCCAGGCTTGCAGAACTGGGCTGTACGTGGGGTGTGGGGTGTGGTGGATGTGCTGTGTGTTATGTTAAGGAAGCATTCTTCACACCCCTCTTGGTGCCCAGAATGCTTCATCCCATTCTTTTCTTTCCCTCCACTCCTTCCTGCTCCTGACTGTAGGAATTACAAGTGACTCTGGCGTCTCTAGTGAACAGAAAGAGTATGCAAGCCATCAGGGGCTGTGGAAGCAGCAGGGGTTGGCCTGGCTTGTCTGGAGCCTCACAGTGTGCTCACAACCCTCCCACTCAGGCACCAATTAGTACTCAAGACTCCATCTCTGGAGGAAGGGTCTGGCTGGCCAGGCCCAGGCTGACTACCTGGTCACCTGGGACCAGCCCCTTCCAGGTGGGCAGCAAGAGTGCCCATACCAGGACTGAACTGACAAGGGTCCCTGAAAGGCAGTTGTTCAGTCACTAAGTCGTGTCCAACTCTTTGAGACCCCAGGGACTATAGCACACCAGGCTTCCTTGTTCTTCACTATAACCCAGACTTCATTCAAATTCATGTGCACTGAGTCAGTGATGCCATCCAACCATCTCATCCTCTGTTGTCCCCTTCTCTTCCTGCCTTCAGTCTTTCCCAGCTACAGAGTCTTTTCCAATGAGTCGACCCTTTGCGTCAGGTGGCCAAAGTATTGGAGCTTCAGCTTCAGCATCAGTCCTTCCAGTGAATATTCAGGATTGATTTTCTTTGGGATTGACTGGTAGGGACTCTCAAGAGACTTCTCCAGCACCACAATTCAAAACCATCAGTTCCCTTGAGCTCAGCATTCTTTGTGGTTCAACTCTCATATCCGTGCATGCCTACCTACTGGAAGACGGAAATGCTAATGACAGAAGGGCCGGATTCTGAGAGAGAGCTGTTGTGTCCCTGCCTCCTTCCATCTTTTCCTCCCCATCCCTCTTTCACCTGCCTCCTACAAGTCAGCACTAGGCTCAGGGACCATGACGATGTCAATTTTAGCTCCAGAGATGCAGTTTTCTCAGCATCTTCAAATCCACCTGGTTCATGTTATATTTAGCTTGTTCTAAATTTTTTTTATGGGGGAAAAAAAGACACATTGCAGAAGTAAACTGCTGCAAAATGCAGGGCATTCCCCATGGATTATGTACATGTTCCTTGAGTCTGATATTCAAGGCAGTGACTCCTGGCTTGACTCACACCTTCGGGATTTGATGTGGGGGCGGGTAGCTAGCCCTACCCCTTGTCTCTGATGGAGGGGGTCTGGGAAAATCCTTGGCATCTTTCTCTTCCAGAAGAACCCTTACCCCTGCATCTCACTCCCTCTGGCACCTGGAGATTCATTACAATGTATCAGACAGACAGACGGGATTGAGACCAGGGGACCTTGGGCAGCTTATTTACAATTGCTTAGTCCTAGGACCAGCTGAAGAAAACACTTCAAAAAGTGAAAGTGTTAGTTGCTCAGTTGTGTCTGACTCTTTGCAACCCCATGGATGCAAAAAGAGCCTGCCAGGCTCCTCGGTCCATGGAATTTTCCAGGCAAGGATACTGGAGTGGATACCTATTCCCTTCTTCAGGGGATCTTCGCAACCCAGGGTTTGAACCCAGGTGTCCTGCATTGCAAGCAGATTCTTTACCATCTGATCCACCAGGGAAATACATTAACACTTTAAATATATACAGCTATATTTGTCAATTATTCCTCAATAATTTTTTAAGAGATAAAAATAAAAACAGTGAAATCCATATGTCTAAATAAAAGAGAGACAATAAAATGCAAATATATTTAATTTAATAAAGTTTGTCACTGCGTACTGGACTATAAAAAGAGAGAGAAAGAAATGAAAGATGCTAAAAATGAAAGATGACAAACTCTCAGACTTTTTTAGGAAAATGATATGGTTCATATTCCCCACTTAAATATGATTACAGTGTAAAGGTTTTTTAAACTGGGAAAGTAGTAATTTTCATAATCAAAACAATTAATCAGATATTGACTTACAGAACGTAGAAACGTGTGATCTTATGCACACCCAAAAAGATCAGGAAGTGTGGGTGATGTTTAGAAGGATGAGTTTTACTGAGATTACCTAGAAACACAGACTCTCATAAGTGAATTAGGGAGGAGAAAGATTGCCACATACCAGGCACCACTGGCCAAGAGGATTAATTATAAAAGATTTCTTAGACCTAATAGCCAACTGCTATTTTTCTGAAAATTACTTTTATAAATTTACCTTGTTTCAATTATATGTTTAAAAAGACATCATAGAGCAAGATTTAATGCTATGCAAGTAAATATTTGACTAATTATTTTGCCTATGAAAGTTGAGATCACCCAAGTGGTGCTAGCAGTAAAGAATTGTCTGTTAATGCAGGAGACACAAGAGACATGTGCTCAATCCCTCGGTTGGGAAGATCCCCTGGAGGAGGAAATGGCAACCCACTCCAGTATTCTTGCCTGGAGAATCCCAGGGACAGAGGAGCCTGGTGGGCTGCCGTCTATGGGGTCACAAAGAATTGGACGCTACTGATCGACTTCACTTTCACTTTTCACTTTCATGCATTGGAGAAGGAAATGGCAACCCACTCCAGTGTTCTTGCCTGGAGAATCCCAGGGACGGGGGAGCCTGGTGGGCTGCCGTCTATGGGGTCGCACAGATTTGGACATGACTGAAGTGACTTAGCAGCAGCAGCAGAGCGCACACTATGAACGTTAGTTTTCCAATGAAAAAGCTTTATACTTTAATCACACCCATAGTTTAAAACAATTTTAAACCAAATCAGGAGTTACCCTTTCAAACAAACATTTTGTTCAGCTCACATTCCAGGTCATCAAACATTCATAACTCCATAAATATTCCATCATATGGATTATTACTGTTTGAATGATTCACCTTATTCTAGAAAGTTAGCTTGTTTCCACTTTGTATTAGGGAGAATGGCAATCCTATGCATGTTTTCTGTGAGTTTCTGATCATTTCCCTGAGGTTGAGTCATGGTGCTAAAGATTCAGAATATGTCTAAGGATTGTCACACCTGTCGCACCTCAGGTGCCCTCAGAAAGCCCAGTAGGTGTGAACATTCACTAACTGTAGGAATCCCAGCATGTCGGGGGCACAGGTAGGATACATATCCATTAATAAAGATAGACCCACTTCTGCCGGTTCACTAGGGGAAGACCTGTGATGGAAGACAAAAGGTTTGTTTACATTTTTATGTGCCATCATTACTGAAGATGTATTGCCACTAATTTATTGACTATTTGTTCTTTCTTTGTAAATTAGGTATCTTTTGGGATTTGCTTATTTTTTCCCACCAAAGTACGTGTGTTCTCCTGTTTGATTTGTGTGACTTCTTCGGTGCTGTTCATGAGCCTTTCTGCCTCCGGTGCCTCCTGCACATCTGGCTCCTTCTTTCTCTGGTCTTTGGGCTTTAGTCACGTTTTCTGACTTAGAGTTGCACTTATTTTGTTGTCCCATCTCTCCCCACGTCTTTTCCCAGGTGCCTTTTTCTCATTTGCCCTTCATCATTCAGTGTCTTTAATGGTCCCCGTTTCATTCTCCGATCTGTTGCGTCGCTTCTTCTTTTACTTTTCATCACTGTTTTTTTCCCTGATGTTCCACTTCCCTCCTTTTTCTACTTCCCTTGTTTTGTCGTCACCAGGCAGTAAACTCCTTTTTCTGAAATCACCCGCTTTCCCGAGTTTCTGTCCTCATTCTATGTTCATACCCCTTCCCTTCACTTGACACTGATTTCCCTGTGTAGCCAATTTAGCAATGGACCTGAAGGGTCTGAAAAGTCGGTGGTCCAGTGCCCATCCCTGAGAAGCCTGGCACCTGACCCCTCCATGTGTCCCGGGGCGCCATCACTGAGGGGCTTGTTTCACCTTCCGCCGACTCTGAAGAAGGTGCTTTCATAGTTTCCAAGAGAAATTTTTTATTAAACAAACCTGCACTCTCCCAGACCAGAAAGGCATTATGTGAACGTTTTATGAGCCGAATGTAGAAATTAATGGAGGAAAAAAAGAAATGCTAGAAATGTGGGCTGTTCGCCGTTGTTTGCTGCTCACACCCGACAGAGCGCGGTTAATCATACATCACATCGCGGGCTCCTCTAATCTCCTCCAGAATGTGTTTTTTATTTCCATTTGTGTTGGGGGTTCCGTACAATAAACACCTATTGTGTTCTCTGGGATGATAATGGATGCTTTAACAGGACAAAGGCGTCTCTGAGCTGCTATAGGAGCTGGAGGGATAGTCAGTCCCGCGTTATCACCGTGCTGCTGGGAGGAACTGACTCAAAAAGCCGAGCCTCGGAGACCACGATTGTGCTGAACCTCGTTACAGTGAACTTTCCCTATGTGCCTGTGCAGCTCTGCTTAATGAATATACAAACAGACACTCCACACACATCCGAGGGGTTTTTTGTTTGGTTTTTTTTTGGTACTCTGGAAAGGCTATTGTCTTTTTTTTTTTAGGTCAATCTTTGAGTTTAGTGATGGAGAAATAACAATAATAATAATAACAACAGCACATACACACACAAAACATAATCAAAAAGTCCTGAAATATTTAAATTTTCACTGGGAGACAGCCACGGTGACTTGATTATGCAGCAGGTCATGTGAAAGGTCTGCTGGGTGGTGAATATGCAATGGTTTTCTCCACCATTTTTAAAAACCTGGGTTCTCATTAAATTCTGTCACTTCACACACAGCCTTCCGGGAAGCCAGTGGGATCAGGATGGCATCTGCCCACAGTGGTGGGCTGCACGGGGGCTGGGGGACATCCAGGCTTAATATTCATTGCCTTGAGGGGCACCCGAGTTTTAACCTCAGCCAAGGCTGTCCTCAGAGGCCTGCAGTCTGGCACACTCATCTCCCCCGAGGGAGGGACCTGGCAGCAAAGGTCAGTATGGATGGCCGGGCAGGCTGCCACCAAACCCAAGGAAGGCAGAAATTAAAGCCATTCATTTACATCCCCTTCAGTTCTGTTTTCTCCCAGCTCTCTGAGAAGCTAGTCTTTACACTGCCTGTCCCCCAGGTCCCTCTGCTAATAAGGATCCTCCATCCTGCCTTCTGAGTCCCAGGCTCCATTGCATGTGACCTGGCAAAGACTTCTTAATTGAACCTAAAGTCCATCTTTCTTAAATGCTAATTTTTCACAGTCTCCTAATAAGAGGAAAAGGAAGGATTACAACAACTTTTATTGCTTTCTAAAACTTATTTTAATAGTAATATATATCGATGGTAGAAAATTTTAATAAAAATGGATAAGAATTAAGAATGTAAAATCACCAATGATAGTTTGATCTACAGATATCCTTTCTAGGCTTTTTCATTAAACCTACAAAAGTGAAATTATTCCACACCATTTTGGTTTGCCCCCACTCATCTATCGACTGTGGTGTTTTCCCATCTTGCACATAGTTTTTGATGTCCATTTTTAAGAGCTGCCTAGATTCTGTGGTAGTCCATAGTAGTTTATGAAGTAATTTCTCTAATCAGTTCAGAATATGCTTTATTTCAGTATCCCTGTCATTAAAGGGCAGGAACTGTTTAGGCTTTGTTTTGAGGGGTGAGCAGTTTGCAGTAGGGCTGGTCGTTGACTGACCCACCCCCCTATTTAGACTGGGAAACCAGGGTGTGTTGATTTCTGCAGTGTTGACGATGATGCCATTATGACTGAGAGTGTCTTACTGGAATCTTGGATGTTTTCCAAAATAGTCCTCTGTGGCCGTGTTTGTTAATGTTGAACCTGAGTCGGTGAGTCAGGACTGTCTCTGTTTGAACTCCATTCATGGGATCACCACCCTCCCCAGGACTGGGCCTTAGTAAAACCCCAAGCTTCCATAGGGTCACACCTCCCCCGCCCCATCAGGACTGGGGCTTTGTGAGACCCCAAGCTTCGAACTCTAGACCAGTGGGGATGGGGAACTGGTGTTTCCCAGGGAGCCTAAACAAGACCCAAGAATGCACACACACAGGCCTGAACCCAAAGCAGAGACCCACCCCCAACCCCGTCATCCCAGGCAAAAGATAGAGCACAGAGCCTGTCCCCAACACCCCTGGTGCTCAAGTAAGTCAGATTTCCCTGCGATGAAGTGTGGTATGTACCCGCCCCTAACCTCTGAAACATGACTGTATCACTGGAGGATCAGAGGGACATACGTGTGTCTCCTGGCCAAGGGTCCTATCGCAAGGACAATTCCTGGGAAGGACCTGGCCTGAGCCCGTGACGGGAGCTCCTGCCCCAGCCCTCCCCCGCACCACCACCTCTAGCCTCCAGGCTGGTCTGCTCTCCCAAGGGTCCATCCTCAGAAGAGACTCACCCCCAAGTGACCAGGTCTTCCACTGCTGCTTGTCCCAAGACCTGACCTCCTCCTCTAGCCTCTCCCTCACTAATGGGCACTTAGATGATTTAGGCAGAAGCCATCTGAAAATTAATTATCCAGATAATTGCCCAACACTTAAGTTCACTTTAAAAAATGTAAATTCGATCATCAGCCTAACATACACTCATTTTGCATCCTCCAGAAAATTGCCCTGGCCCTGCCCCCATGACCAGGCACCCTTGCCCTGGCCCTGCCCCCATGACCAGGCACCCTTGGACATCTAATGCTACTTGTTTGTTTGTTTGTCACCAGCTCAGGCCCCACTTAGAGCTCTGTGGCTGTCACTGTTTTGTGCCCAGGTTGCAATCAAATGCACAGCTCTTCGTCCTGCCAGGCTGAGCCCGCAAACCAGTGGATGAATTTACACGTCGAGCTCCAGGCGTCTTTGGAATTAATCTCATGTGTCGGAAAATTATACAAGATGATGCCTGATTCCACTGGCCTGTAACGGATCTTAGTTCCTCATTTAGAGATTCCCTTACACTGCCTGATGGAGAAGAAAAGCCAGACTTTAAGTAGCTTTACGTGTGTCGTTTGATTTCTGAAAAGATTGCTAATCCTAGTGGGAGTTTATGTAAAAGCACTCACACCCTGCAGAATAGGCAAGGTTTCCATATTTATCAACGCGGCTCTTCTCCTGTGAATAATGCATTCTGGGGCAGGCTCAATAAGGCGCCTTGGTTAATGAATCTCAAAGGTAGAGGTGGTTGTTGAAGCATCTTACCGGGTGGGCTTGCTGTGTGTGTGTTCTGATGTATCCCGTTTCCAAATTTCCGCGGTTGTGAAAGGGTTTTCCACCTTCCCCATGAAGAAAGGCAGGGAAATCAGGGATGTTGCTTGGCTCTTTCTTCACAATTAATCCTCAGATACATTCTTTTGATATGTGCAAAAGGTTTGCTTGTCATGCATACATGGTACGTGATTCAGGAGGTGAAACCCTGAGAAAGCAGACAAGACAGAGGGAGGATGGGGTGTGATGAAAAGAGAAAAACCAGGAACTCTTGTTTCTTTCCATTCTTCCCCTCCATCTATTCACACCCCAGCTCCCAGCTGCAACTCACTTCCTTCTGTAATAATACATGGCAGCAAACACAGAGCTGGCATTTAATTTAATCCTGCAACATCTTCAAGTTTGACTCACGATGTGTCCTCTCCCAAGCTAACTGTATAGAAAAGGGTTTTATTAAGAAGCAAATGAAGAAGCGAAGATCTAACTTACTGGGAAGTAATTATCCCAGTTTATAACAAGCTGTAAGACTTTTGAAAGGAAGGTGGGGGGGGGAAGCAATGAAAGAGTATATTGAGGATATTAAATTAAGTAATTTTAATGTCATCATTTGATATCTAGGAACACGAACAATTTATAGTTCTCGAAATTGTCAGGTTGAAGCATTTATCTTTCAGGGGTGGGATCATGCCGTTAGTGGGGGTTGGAGAGCCAGGTTCACAGCGAGGGAACTCAGATTTCACTTTGGAGGGGCAGGGTGGGAGGGGAGAGAGCCAGACAGGGTGGCAGCCTGTGGTGTCTGTGTTCATACCCCTCCCATCCTGCTCACCGTGAGGTCCTGGGTGAGTAGCTGGCCCCACCCTTGTTCAGTATCCATCTCAATTTGAGGAAGATGCTAATAGCCCTGGCTTCATGGGGTGCCCATATGGGGCCAGGTCCAGGGAAGCACCTGGCACCATGGAGGAAGAGTGTGCGGACTATAGGTTTGTTTCTATTATTTAAAAGCCAAGCAATTTATCTGTCTCCCTTAAGGGGATTGTGGGATGCAGTCTGAAACATGGAAAAGTCCATCCAAGTGGCCTGCATGTGGTCCTACAACTCTCATGGGAATGACCCTGCTTGTGGTTACAGCCAGGGACTAACCAGCCAGGCACCTGGTTTCCATCCCTGCCGGGAATTTTGCAGGGAAGGATCCATCTTCAGGTGAGGACCCCCTCTGCAGGCCTGGCCTGTGGCTAGTGTATGTTCAGGGCTTCAGCTACACCATCTTCTTCATCTGCCCCCTGAGGACCCTGCCTTCCCCAGGGCATCACACACTCATTCAGAATCACCCACCTATCCCCTGGGGACCCTGCCCTCCCCAGAGCATCACACATTCATTCAGAATCACCCACCAGATCAGCCACAACCTCCCTCCGGGCCTCTCGAGTTTAAGTGTCATCCAGCCCTCATGTGGTTGTGAGAAAGAGTTCTGGGATGGACCCTGGCCATGGCACACCCTGCCCCCACTCACTGCAAAAAGATCCTTGAGCCAGAGTGGTCCTGACACCCCAAGGTGGTGGAAGCAGAAGGCGGGGCCCCAAGAGGCCAGGCCAGCATTTAGCACTGGAGGCAGCAGTCTCAGCAGTGACCATATTCAGGGACATTCATTTTGCGTAATTGGAAAAGGCAGATTGGTGATGGGCTCAGAATATACACTGTAGATTTTTCATCATTTTCTCCCAAATAAGCTCTCTGCTTATGGCAAGGAGGTCTTTTCCCTGAGAGAAGCAGGGCCTCACCCTTCCTCGGGCTCCTAGTACAGCCCCCACCCTCTGCCCACCGGGCACCTACGGGGCTTCCTTTCCTCTCCACCTGGTGGAAGCTTCCAGCCCCAGGGCAATGCGACCCTCTCTAATGTTCCATCCACTCAAACATTGTAAAGGAGTGTCCAGTCAATGACAACTCTGCATCAGACCCTCAGGAGGTAGAGAAGGTGAGGCGAGGGGCCTGTGACTTGTTTGTGGAACCCCTGGGAGTGTGACAAGGGCAAATGTTTCTGGACATGGGCATGTTTGATGGTTGACACAAGGGCCTCAGCTCAACATTGATTTTCTGATGGTGAAGAACTCTTGGAAAGTTCTGACAACCCAAAGGACAGCCTTCCTTCTGTTTCTGTGGCAATTTCACTCCTGAAAAATTCATTGTAGTTTAAAACCCTGCCAAACCAGGTGATGTTTATAAGTAAAATTAAACTCTAGGCTCAAATAATTCTAGACTTGCAGGATATGACAGTGGGCCATACCACTGTGCACAGACAGAACTTCTCAGGCTTTGCAGAACACCTCAACATCCAAGTCCTTGCCCACAAACTGCTCAGAGCAACCAGACATGGGATAACCAGAATATGCCCCTATATTTCCAAAACTGTTCTTTGGGATGGTACCACCCCTCAGATAGCCACTGTGCTCAGCTGTGAGTTACTTCCACAAGACCTATATTTAGTCCTAAATTTCATCTGAAGCATGAGTCCTGGCAGGTGTGAAGTAGCCAAACACATGTGTGGATGAAGGGTGGGTAGGTAGATGAGGGACGAATGGATAGATGAACAGCTGATTAATGAATGAAGGATGGATGGATGAGGGTAAATGAGTTGATGAATGGATGATGGGTGAGTGGGTGAAGGGTGAATGGATGGATGAGTGATGAATGCATGGATGGCTTGATGATTGGATGAATGGATAAAGGATGGGTGGATGAATGGAGAGATAGGGATGGACGGATGGATGGATAAATGGATAGTTGGATGGCTTTAACATCACTTACTGGGAAAACCCTCAGGAACCAGCTGCTCAGCATATGTGTTGACTTCACCATCTCTGGACTTTAAGGATGAATGGACCTTCCCACTTCTAAGTAGAATGTGTTGATAATGTGTGGGTGAAAATCATCATTTGGCTGTTGTAAAATCACCAAGTTATGTATGAATGTGAGGTTTTACTGTAGGTCGGGTTCTCAAGAGCTGATTTTACACCCCCACCCCCCGCCTCAACCGGGGATTGTTTGGCAATCCCTGAGAACATTCTTGGTTGTCACCTTGGGGACGTGTGCTACTGGCATCGAGTAGGTAAGAGACCCAGGATACTGCTAAACTTCCTAGGAGTGCGAGGCAGCCCCCACAACAAAGAATGGTCCAGCCAGATGGTCAAGAGTGCTCAGCTGAGAAACTCTGCTGAAGGTGCTCAGCTGTATAATTTTTTTTAGTCACCATAATGTAAATTAATGGACTTTGGAATACTAAAGACAGCCTTGAGCAAAATGGATGCACACAGAGCTTGTGCATCTACAGAAGACAAGACGCGGGGGAGGCAGCTCCCCAGATGAGGTCTCTGAGGAACTTTCTCCAGGTGTCCTTAGCTCAGGAAGTGCGCCCTGCGTGTGGCATGTACTAGTAGTGTGATTATATACACTTACGTGAAGACAAAGTTGTTCTTTAAATGAAGCGACACTTCTGAGAATAATAGGAAAACTTCTCCTAAGAGTGAGCAAGCTAACACCCAGAGAAGGAGAAGCCTGGATTCACAATAGGGTAATAAATGGAAACTCACTGCACAAAGGGAAATCGGTGTTTTAATTTGTCAGAAAATTACTGACTGGCAAGAGGCTCTTTGTACCAGAGTTCCTCTTTCAGAGTGTGAATTTTCTTTAAAAGAGGGCAAACAAATGTTTACAGTCTCTGCTGAAACAGTCATTTGAAAGCAATTGGTACCTACATGGAGTTCGTGGACCAGCCTCCCTTGTTGCAGTCACTATGCGGCTCATCGAGAAACAATTAGTCTTTACAGACTCTGCATCCGTGGCCACTGCAGTCCAGCTTCTCCGAGTACGTTGGAGACTGACAGCATCTCCTTTGCTCATCAGAGCTTCACGTCTGCCAGTGCCGGCTCTGGAGGGAGGGGCAGCATATTTATGCTCCTTCAAAGGAGCTCTGTTAAAGGTAACAACCAATGTGGAGAACGCCAGAGATAGTAGCAGAGACAGAGCCACCATCGTCAGTGATGTGACGATGACAGTGGTGGGATGGTGATGGACAATGACAGTAGCAGTGACGTGACGAGGGAGGTGGCAGTTGTGATGGTGAGGTTGGTGATGGCAATGGCAGTCATGTGATGGTGGCGGCGACGGAAGAAGCCTCGTCAGGGTCAGCGCAATGGTCCTCTGACCCCGTGTGCCCCTCAGTGATCTGCACTCCTCCCCTGCACACCTCTTGGCCTCAGAACTCTGACTGTTGGTGATGATGGTGATGATGACAAGAATGGTGATAATGATGGCTACTCCAACAAGCCTGGCCTTGTTGGAATGGCCAGGGTATCCGAGTCCCAGTTTTGTCTTGAAGGGATGCAGTATGGGGCCCCAAATCCCTAGACTCGCCTGCCTTGGGAGCAACCTGGTCTGTATGTGGGGACAGAGCCTGCTGGGATTCTAGAGGCCAGGCAGCCAGTGTCCTGTGTAAACAGAGGTGTCCCCAGGCACGGGGTGGAAGGTGGCCCTGTAGGAAAGGCACAGGTTGCATGGGGGCCTCAGGGACCCCTGAGAAGAAGCCGAGCTGGCTCTCTGGGAGAGAGAGGTCTGGCCATGGGCGAGGGGGCAGTGGGTGCTGAACTTGGTTGCAAGGAGACAGCAGTCCTCAGGGGCTGGGGAAGATGGACCATTGGAGGAACCCCTTCCACTGATACCCCGACAGGAAGTGCCCTGCTCCAGTCTGTTTGTGCCTGTTCCCAGAGACGTTCCCTGTGAGAATTCACCGAGGACCCTGTCTCTAACACAGAACTGGGCTGTATTTGTAGACGCATGCATCTAAATTCAAACTTTAAAAAAATGAGTGTTGTACCACCCACCCCACCCTTCCAATTTTATGCAAAATATCTTTTAAAAATATTGGCAATTTCAGAAGCAAATTGTATTAACAAATACAAAATCCCTTGGTCTAGAATTCTGAATCAGGAAGGAAGACAGCCTTGCATACAGCTCCCCCCACTGCCCGTCCCCCGCCCCCCGCTTTTCTTGCAATTAAAAAGGGTATGAAGAAAAGCAAAGCTTTCCAGCACTCTCTCTTAATTGTCAGTTCTGCAGGGTTAATGAACTACATTAGTTCATTGAAAAATAACATATTGACTGTCAGAACTTGACATGCCAGCCCTGGGACGGAGCCTCTGTAGAATGTCTCTATAGGAAATTAGAAGTGACTTTCCTTCCTCTGAAAGGAGGAGACTGAAGGCCCGGTGAGGAGGTGTCTTCCCAAATGGTCCTCTTAGGAGCCACGGGCTCCAGGCAAAGGGGAAGTATGCCCCCAGGGCCAGTCCAGATGGATGCCTGGGAGAGGCAGAAGCCCCGGGTGGGGACAGGTGATGCAGGGGCGGGGGCTTGATTACCTCCCCCGTAAACTGCTGCCCTCTGGAATTGGTGTCTTGTCCTCCTGTGTCATTTCTGCATTTGTGAGGCTGTTCACTTAACCTGTGCGCTGACCTGGAATCGTCCCCGCCGGAGACGCGTGCTGTTTGCAGAGGAATCTGACGGAACGAGCTCAGATGCTCTTTACACTTGACTAGCAAGCGGAGAGAGAGGGATCACTCAGCACTTTGCTGCCCAGAGCACTGGAGGGCTGGGTGAGCTCCCAGGGCCAAGGAGTCAAGGCGAAACCCGGTGGCAAAGTCCATGAAAAATTAAGACGCCATTAAAAATTGAGTTGACAAAAGGATTGCCGCGTTCATACTCCCAGTTCGGGCCCCAGGGTGGCACTCGCACATGCTTGAAATTATTGAGTGACAGTGAGGCTTTTTGATGAGAAAATTATCAAGGAATAGGTGTTAGCCGGATTAGTGAATAAATCTGAAACTAACCTAGGAGTGCTGCGGCTTTGGAAGGCCAGCTGATGAATGCTCTCCTCCGTCAGCCTTCCTGAAATCTCGTTATAGGTTAGAACTTTCGGTTGAAATTCTGCTTTCATTTCCACTGAGGACATGAAGACAGACATGCCCTGAGAGCTCAGTGATTCAGACACCACTCTGAATCCTGCAAAGTAACACACAAAGGTCCTGCCCAGGCACATGCATGGCTGGGGTTTCCTTGGAGTCCTCCGAGGGGAAGGAATGATCTTCAAAGGTGAAAGAGACACATGTATACCAAAGGTTGAGATTATGAAAAATAATTTATTCTTACCTGTTTGTTAAATCAGAGGACCCAACAGTCCTCATTCTAAGGATTCTCTAATCTTTTTCTGAATCTATTCTGAAAGTAATGAGATTACTTTAAGTAGCCATAATATCGGGCTGTTGCCTCAGTTGGTAAAGAACCCACCTGCCAATGCAGGAAACCCAGGTTCAATCCCTGGGTCAGGAAGATCTCCTGGAGAAGGGAATGGCAACCCACTCCAGTATTCTTATCAGGGAAATCCCATGGACAGGGGGAGCCTGGCAGGCTACAGTCCGTGGGGTTGAAAAGAGTTGGACAGGATGTAGCAATTAAACTACAACTACTATAACCATAGATGTCCTGCCAGGTTGCCAAGCACATTTGTTCAGAGAGTCTGCCCTACCTTCTCCCTTCTGAGTCCAGGGCTCCGGGCACCCCACTCAGTCCTCTCTCTCTATCATCTGGCAGCACATCTGGACACGTCAGGGACCCATCCATCTCTCCCTCCCTTATCCCACCGGCCCCTGAGTCCTATGACGGTTTTCCTGCAGTGAGCGCCCCACCCAGCAGGCCCCCGGCTCCAGCTCTGTCCTCCCTCCTCACAGTGATACTGACCTTCCACAAACCTGGAGTAGAACCAATCTGTCCTTTGCTGTCTCCCTGCCCTTTCTCTATTGAAGTCAGATAAGTCTCAGCAGAACCATGCCAAAGAGGAAGGAAGTGGGCATCTGGTACCATCGAAATGACGCAGAGTCTGCAGAGGAGGCTGTCAGGAGGGTGTCAGAGTCCCTGTGGGGAACAGAGGCACCAGAGTAACAGCAGTGAAGACAGTCTGAATGCTGTCTGCCTGGAACAGCATCTGCTAAATCCCAGTCCATGGAGTGGCAAAGAGTTGGACGCAACTTGGGAACTGAACAAAAACAACAAAAGCACCAAGCACCAAAGTTCAGCCCTGTGAGAGCTCAGTGAGCATTTCCCATTTCTAAGCCAGTGGTTCTTCTCAAGCAAATATACCCGAGACTCTAATCCACCCCAGGAGTGAGCTCAGAATCCTGAGAATCAAAACTGTCCTGCCCATGCCTCAAATGGACTGCCGTCCAGGTCACTGGCCCAGGATTCAGACTCATCAGTGGATCGTGCTCAGGCAGGAGGGAAAACAGAGGCTTCAGGGATGCAGCCCCAGGTCCTGGGTGAGAGAACTCAGATCCAGTGATGAGTCCTGTCCTGTCTGAGTCACAGCACCAGAACCAAAAGAGAAAATTGCACCAGGCGAGTGAAACAGGCAAGGGAGACTTTATTTGAGACTCTTGTAATAGAGGAGAGAGATTTGAATATAACTCTGCTGGAACAACAGCGGGGGCAGTGGCAGGGTCCTGGAGAGCTCTGGGGCTAAGTGGGCATTGTGAGTAGACCACCTGGGTGTGCCAATTGTCCCTGGTGAGAGTTAGGTGCCTTCTGCCCACAGAGACCAAGCCGACCAGTCTTCAGTGATTCATTTCAGGTCCTTGGTAAAGTCATTCCTGTTCTGTCAAAGGGACAGAGAAAGAGTTTATAGTAACAAGGTTTCTAAGTAGATGCTCTAAGGAAACAGAGGTTGGGAGCCCATAGTCAGAAAGAAATTTGCCTAGCGTTTGGTCCATTTGAGGGGAACATTGCAGCAATCTTGGTCAAAGGGGAAAGGACAATTCGAAGATTTGAACTTGAGCCTTTCTCACTATAAGCCCACGGCCGTGACCCTCCCCTGAACAATTAATTTTCCATTCTAATGACACTATGCCAAGAGCTTATGATTAAGGTAACAGAGTTAAGGGACTGTTAGTTTCTGGGTAACTTGGCATGTGGGGCGCTGATTGGTATTGGGGAGAAAGTGCCCAGTGGATGGGGGAAGCCCTGCTGCAGTCAGATGGCCGAGCAGAATATGATGTGTTCTAAGGCCCAATAGGTTAGTTTCCAGGTGAGCTATTCAGGAAGTGGTCTCGCTACCCTCCACATGCAGTCCAAATTGAATGTAAAGAGTGAGTTTTTGGAGCATATTCCTGGCCATTTTCAGCTCAGAGGAGAAGAGAGGTTAATGCCTCCCTATAATTCAGTCAAGAAATGACCATCCAGAGGTGGGCTGTTGATCAGAATATGCTGGGTTTTTATCACCACTGAGGGCCTGGCCAAGCCCTCATTTTGCCTGTGCACATAGCATTTTGTCCCTGAGTAGGGAGTAACACTCGAGAAGGTTAATTGATGTGGGCAAATGTGAACACCAACAGCTTCCCTGGATCTCGGCGTTGAGTTTAGAGCCACCAGCTGGACCACGAGGTCTCAGGGATCCAGCTTTATTAACAGTCCACTAACTAACTTGATGCTTCCCACTCCCTGAGCCCAGGCCCCCTCCCAAACAGAGGGGACCCTCCTGCCAGTACCCACCAATGGTGGAGCGGTGGGTCTCACCACCAGCTGTGGACTCGGAGCTGTTACCAAACTAATTTTCACTGAGAACAAAGAAGCCCAGTAAGGAGAATGGCTTTTTTATCCAGGTCATGCATTTTACATTTTCCCTGTTTAATAAGCTAAGAGTCTGAAAATGTTGAATTTGGATCCTTTATTAAGCAAGTCCTGCGTGTGTGCAGAGACCTTCAAACGTGTGTGTGAGTTTCATATGCCTACACATTTAGAGGCTGTGTTTGAACATCCCAGGTGACCGTCAGCAGGGACTTTGATCAGACAGAGAGAAAGCTGGAAGGGGTAGCGAATTGTGTGTTTTTCCGTCCCTCTGGGAACGAGGAAGGGGTTTGTTGGAGAGTCTGTGTTTTGATTCTATGAGACTAGCTAACCTGCAGCTTTCCAATTTTTATCAGAGCATTCAGGAAGAATAGAATTTCTGTTGGAATTATGCATTTAAACAGAAGACTTTCCAGGGAGGTGTGACAGTGGCGAGGGGCAAGTGGGAATCAAACCTGGTTATCTTTTTATAAACCTCTGCTATATTCCCTCCATACAAACATGTTCAATATTTCATAGTGAAATATACTCATTATAATAAAGTTATCCTTTTATTGTCTTAAAGATGACTATACTTGGGGAGGGAGGCTCCATCACCACAGTGGGTGACACGGGCACCTCTCTGTAAACACTCCTCACATATTGACTTGACACAGCAACCGAGTGCATCTGAAGAATGGCATCTCAGTGAGCATGTCTCTGAACTGCTGGCGGTGTGAAGTTCGGGCTTTACTTTGATTTTGAATATTTATCTCCTGGTTTTTGTTTCTGTCAATCCTTGAACATTTTAACTTGATTTTCACTTGTGAGCAGGTCACATTGTTAGAGACTATAAACCAGAATGACAGGCTCTCAAGTCTAGCGTGTTCCTTTATAGGGTAGAAAATACAGCCTTTTTCCTCTTCTTTACTGTTTCGGACAAATGTTGACTTCCCTCTGTTCTCCGGTTTCCAAGTGACTTTGCCTGCATGAGTTCACAGGTGGAGGAAGCGTCTTGTTTGGAATGGTGAGGAAATAGGATGGAACCAACCCTTGGGACAGTCTTTAATTGTGAAATTGCATCACATTTAGCTCGGTGTGTGGACAGCATGTAACGTGATCCTGTCCACCAAAGGAGATGCGAGTTTTCATTTATTTCTCTCTGTAGCTACCCCCATACCTCCACAACATCAGGCTGAAAATTTAAAGATTTAGTCAGAGATTTGCAAAGAAGCAAGCAGCGTTTGCATTCATGCAGGCCCAGACATCCGACGGTTTGACTCGAATGATTTTTTTTAAGCTTCTCTCCAGATGTCTGACAATATGTGAACACAGCTGGATTATCTTTACCAAAATAGTTGATTTTGCTGCAGTCCTATTCAATGACATTTCCTTCCCATGATTTTTTTTTTTTTTTCCTCTAAACTATGGCTAAATAGGGAGAGGCTACAGCACAGTTGCCATAAGAGAGCAAACACAAAGTGTGTCTCATAACCAAGAGAAGAAAAGCACAGCAGATGACTCGGTACCATGTCAGAACCACCATCCAGGACCAGAAAAGGCTTTTCATAAATTACAGGTTGCAGCATCCCGCTTACAGTGACAATGTTGTTTTTCAGTTGCTAAGTTGCATCCATCTCTTTGCAGCCCCATGAACTGTAGCATGCCAGCCTTCCCTGTCCTTCACTATCCCCCTAAGTTTGCTCAACTTCATGTCCATTGAGTCGGCAGTACTATCTAACCATCTCATCCTCTGTTACCCGCTTCTCCTTCTGCCTTCAGTCTTTTCCCAGCATCAGGGTCTTTTCCAGTGAGTCAGCTCTTTGCATCAGGTGACCAGAGTACTGGAGTTTCAGCTTCAGCCTCAGTCCTTCCAGTGAATATTCAGGGTTGATTTCCTTAAAGATTGACTGGTTTGATCTCCTTGCAGTACACAATGAACTGAGAATTAATCCTATTTGAGAGGCAGGGCTCAGAAAGCTGACCAGTCAAATTGTTGTTTCTTAATAGTTGTTGAAAACATTCATTCAGGTTTGAAATTCCTGTCTCTGTCCATGTTTTCCACCAGAGCAATGATATTCTCAGTGATGTTAATAGTATTTGCCATGTGTGAGTGTTTGCTCTGTGCCAGGTTCTTCAATACACCATCACAGCGTTATTTCCTTGTAAATAACCATTGGGGAAATTGGACTCCTCTCTGGTTTGTGGATGAGGAAACTGGCCTCGGGGAAGGGGTCACATTCTCCTTATTACAGACTCTCAAAATCACAACCAGTTCACCTAAATTGAGCCTGAATCAAACCAATAAAAACCAGCAAAGGAAGTCTTACACATTTAACTCACTCAGCTACCATGTGTTAAATATGAAGTACCAAGTTTCCAATTCAACTAGTTCTTTTTGAAAGTTTTCCTTCTGAGCTCTTGAGTCTTAACACTTTCCATTCATTGAGCAGCTCTGTGGTCAATTATCTGAAACATTATCTTGAATATGAAAAGAATGGGTTGAGAAAGGTTACCCCCTGACCTCAGTGTTTGACTCTCAGTGGCACTTTCTACACCCTGCCACCCTACTGAGAGCAGGATTGGTGGAGTCTATGGCTCTCTGCGAGCCATGCTGACCTTTTCAGTCCTGTTGGTGGTCTTTGTGAAGGTGGCCAGCTGGGAGGTTAGAGGGGACAGATTCCCAGACCACCCTCAGTTTGGACACCAAGTGCAGAGTCTGGGAGACCCTAGGACTAACCTCAGAACGTTCAGAACTCACTGTCCTGCTCATGGTTACAGTTTCTAACCTCAAAAGGACAGATTAAAATCAGTCCAGAGAAGAGACTCATGGCAGATTCTGGGAGGGTACTGAGTACATGGTTTCTCGGGGAGACAGCGCAGGGCTGCTCTCCCAGCGTCACTGAGTGGCACGTGGAATAGTACCAACCTGGGAAGCTCACTTGGAGTCCAGAAGCTTGGCCAGCTGCATCACATGACTGCCCAGCGGCTGACCTCATCTCCAGCACCCCCGGCAGTGACCCAAAGCCCCCACCCTACTCGCATTGTTACTCTCTGGCTAGTCCAAGGCCCCCAGGAAAAGAAAGACTCCTATCAGGGAGGATGTCCCAAGGGCTTAGAGAGTCTGAGGCCAGACCACTCCCTGTGTAAAGTTATTGCCTTCTTGAAAGTGAAAGTGTTTCTCACTCAGTCGTGTCTGACTCTTTGTGGCCCCATGCACTGTAGCCTGCCAGGCTCTTCTGTCCGTGGAATTCTCCAGGCAAGAATGCTGGAGTGGATTACCATTCCCTTCTCCAGAAGATCTTTCCAACCCAGGGATTGAACCTGGGTCTCTGAGCTACCAGGGAAGCCCTTCTTACACAGCTTAACTGTTAGAATTTTTCGAATACTTTTGTAGTCATCACTTTTCCACTTCCAGGAAGCCACCATTATTCCTGGAGCCTGTTATGGTTTGTTCCGTTAAGTCTACAACATTGACCGATGAATTTCTTTAGCAAACAATACCGTTGGCTGATATTTTCCCGGTAAGCAGAATTGAATAATGTTTGCTTTGTGTTCAAGTGTGAATATTCTATTTCCCTTTTGCAAGAAAAGAGACTTGGCAAGTCCCCTACAAAATTAGATTGCATGGAAACTTTGCTTTTACTTAATTCTCTTCCAGTTAAAAAGTATGACGTGAAATTGATAAGCTGTACCTGCAGTGTTCTGGTAAACGGTTAATGACATCCTCATTTCTTAGGACTGGAGAGGTAAGAGTAGACAGAATTTTCTGGTTACCAGGGTATCATTTTGTAGTCTGTTTCAAGCTACAACATGACATTGTTGAGGTATAATTGCAAAGAGATGAAAATAGCACATCATCATATGATATTTCTACCTTTAGATAAAATAAACTGAAATAACCTCAGTAGGATAGATATTAGTAGAAAATAGTGAAGTTATTAAAAAGAAATTTTGAGTATTCATTACTGCTGTTTTTAATATAATGTATTGTGAATTCTCCAGGCAAGGGAGTACTGGAGTGGGTTGCCTTACCCTGAAGAAGGAAATGGCAATCCACTCCAGTACGCCCTTCCCTGAAGAATTCCATGAGCAGAGGAGTTGGGCAGGTTACAATTCATGGGATCACAAAGAGTTGGACACAACTGTGTGACTAACTTTCTTTTTCACATAGTGAGTTTATACACTTTAATATGCGGAGGGTTCTAAACTGGGTCTTGGTTGCTACGTGCAGGCTTTCTCTGGTTGCGGTGAGCAGGGGTTACTCTCTAGCTGAGGTGCAGAGAGACTTCTCTGCGATGCCTTCTCGTTGCACAGCACAGGCTCCAGAGTGTGCAGGCTTCAGTAGCTGTGGCCCACAGGCTCAGCTGCCCCATGGCATGTGCAATCTTCCCAGACCAGGCATTGAACCCACGTTCCCTACATTGGCAGGCAGATTTCTTAACCATTGAATCACTGGGGAAACCCTGTACACTTACATTTTTAACAGTGATTGTGATTCACAACAGGCTGACTTTCTAGATATTTATCAAAGGGCTCCATTGGGTCTGTAGAAGTTCGCTACACACAGCTGGCTATGCCCCACCCCCAAGGGCTGTGTCCAGAGAGCTTGTGGGCCCCTCTTATGATGAGCCAAGGGTCTCCTGCCTTATCTCAGCCAGAGTGTTATTTTCTCCCACCTAAGGCTTTGTTTCTAGAAATAACCTACTTGTGGAGCTCACATTTTAACCAATAGACACCATAACTTAACTCATAAGCAGAAAGTTGAATTTCTGGTTCATTTAGCAGATTGCTTATAGTTCTCGGTTCTGTGCCCTTGTAATAAAATACATTGTGGGAGTAAAGTCCACTGAGTCTGTATGATTTTGTTAAAACAACTTTAATAAGGCAGTGAGCACCGAATAACTAACACAGGCACACAAGGACACACATGTGTGTGTGCGCGCGCACACACACACACACACACACACACACCGACCTCTTTTTACATCCACAGCAGGAAAAGACAATCGTGACTTTGGAGATCAGCTTTGAATGCATAACTATGTACTGGTGGGTTTTTCCTCACTTCTTTGCTATACACCAGTTCATGTTTTTATGGCTCTTCTTCTGGACTGTGTTGTAACAAGCAGCACAGAGTATTGGACCACTCTGGTTCTCTGTAAAGATCCAGGCTCTTTTGCTGAGGGTCATACAGGATGAGTTTTAAACTTCCTCTGTTTCCTGGGTCTTCAGAAAACATCCATTCAGTTAGATGTTCTTTTGTAATGGAACAGTACATTATTATTAGTGTTCCTTGATACAGAAGAAATGCAGTACCCTCGGGTTGTAAATAGCATTGATTCACAGAGGTTGGGAGAGATGCAGCAATACTTTTTAGATTATTAAGAGGGCTCCTCTTACCTGAGATCGGAGGAGAGATGAGTTTTATAATCACTGTGCCCTGGGTGACTTGGTGAAGCAATCAAACCCTCTCTTTAAGACATAATTATGATTGCTTTCAACATTCTCTTTTCTGGAAATATCCTTTTTTTTTTTTAACTTTATTTTGATCCTGCCTGGGGCATTTTTATATGTTCTATTAAGAAAATTCCTGCTGTGGCAGATGCTACCAGCAAGTACTCTAGAGCAGTCTGAGGCTTCTGCCTCAGTGAGATTTTACAGCATTATCGAGCATTTCAGAATGTTTTATCAGTAGTGCAAGCTGCAGGGTCTGGTTGTAAACTTAGGGCTTTTCGTTGTCCATTTAGAAACCTGTTTCCTAATATAATTTACTTCCACCATCTCTGGATAGATTAAAATTCCCGAGGCAAATACAGCAGAAGCAGTGTCTTCTTATTCACTTCTGATTTGTGATGCCGTTTGATTATAGCAACCCCCACATAATTAATGATGTGCTTTATCTGAGAAGCCTGCAGTGTATAAACCAGCCTCGGATTCACTGCACAAAGGAGATGTGTGTGCTGTGAAGTCAGATACTGCGCGGCCACTTCTTTTTCCCCATCACTTTGAGCCCAGGACCGAAAGGCACTTGGGGACGTGTAACTGTGTCTGCTGACTTCATACCTGGAGAGGAGACTCAGCTGAACCACAGAGGTGGGGTTTAGAAATGCTTGCTACCCCCACCCCCAGCCTCCTTCAGTCCCAACCTCCTTCAGACACCCAGACCTGCAATTCTGCTCCACCAAAATAACTGCCTAGAAGTGCGGTGTTCTGAATCGCAGCTTCAAAGGCTTGCCCCCCACCCCACCCTCACTCTGTCCCTGTAGGACTTTCTCCCTCGCCCTACCTCCCGCCCCCACAGCTCTGGACTCTGAGAAGCTGCAACTAAGCTTCATGCCTGCCGATAAACCTCCTCGCTGCTTCCATCAGGGCCTCCGAGTGCCTGTGCATTGCTGTTTCATCACAGATTACAAATGAACACTGCTTGTGAGATAAATTTGCAAGGCGTAGGTGTACTGATTTTGCAAGAAATCTTCCTTGAGCACTGTGGCTTCTGTATCTGCCTTTGAGTATTGTAGCCAGAGATGGAATTTCAGGTGATGTCAGGATCATGAACCCAGGCTGGGCAAGGGGCAAGCGTGAGCCTTAATGACCAAAGGGATCTGGGTGTTGTCATCCTGGGAACAGTAACACTAATAATTAGTGTTATTGGATGGACTATGCTGCAGCTCATAGCAGTGATATAAACACACTCAGTGCAGCTTGGTTCTGGTCAATGGTTCTTTGCTGGAATATTACTCAGACTTAAAGACCAACTGCATAATTTCACATTAGATATAATTTCGACTTGAGTTTTAACATTTTGTTGCTGTTTCTTTGAGTTCTTATTCAACAAGTGTTTTGTTAGATTCAGTGTTGTGTTGAACCTTGAAACAGGAAAAATTCTAGTAAGTAGGGAGGTCTGAGTCCTGGTTTCTGTCCTTGGGAAGATGGAAGTCAGAGTGAAAATTTCCTAAACATTCACTGCCTGTCTAGCTGATCTGAAAGTGTGAGTGTTTGTGTGTGTGTGTGTTTTGAATATATGCTCCAAACATAGAGGTGTGCATCTATTTTTTCTGAACAAATACACGACATGTATGTATATGAATGTAAACACATGAAAATGGACAATGAGACACGGGCAGTGAGGGGCTCCGCACCCTGTCCACCTAGCACCAAATCTGCAAAAATTCTTGCAGATTTTGTCGACATAGCCAGGTGCCCGGGTGTTAAGAGTGGAGCATGAGAGGCAGCAGGTGCCCAAAGCTGCCAGAAAGAGGAGGAATTGAGATGCTGGTCAGGACAGCTGTGCCAGTAACAGGTGTTTACAAGAACCATGCTTGAGAACCAGTGCAGTAAGGACTGGAGTGGGTGCTAGGTAGGGGAGGTCAGGGACAGCGTCCTTGGAGACGGATGTGATAAGGCACCTGCTTCAGGGAGCAGGGAGGTCCCTCCCACCCACCTAGTTCCAGAGGCAGGAAGGTGGAGAGAGCAGGGAGCCTGGGAGGTGAGAGAAGCAGGACTTACACCTGGCACAGCCTCCACCCCACCTGCTCTGATCTCAGCCAATAGACCTTCCCCTCCCAGCACTGGAGCCACTAGCCACATGCGGCCACTTAAATTAAAGTGCCCCCAGTGAGTGGGCACTTTCTCGGTCACACAAGCCATGTGTCAAGTGCTGAGCTCCCACTTGTGGCTGCTGTATTAGGGCAGATACAGAACATTCCCATCACCAAAGAAAATTCCACTGGACAGCCAGCACTGGACTGTGCTGTTTCATTGTTCAAGTGGCCTCGGAAAGAATGAATCTGCAAGGTGGCAGTTACATCCAATGCTCTTCACCTGGGAAGCAGTTTCTTAGATAAAAGCAGAATTTCCAGCAGTCACATACTTTCACATTTACCCAAAAGAGTTGAAATTTATGTCCACACAAAATCCTGCACGTGGACATTCATAGCAACTTTATTCATAATCTTTGACACTCAGAAGCACCATGATGTTGTTCAAGAGGTGGTGCATCCAGACATTGGAATATTGCTCAGCAATAAAGACACATGAGCTGTCGGCCATGAAAAGACATGTAGGAATCTTAAATGCACATTAGTGAGTGAAAAAGGCCAGTCTGAAAAGGCTGCAGACTGTGCGATTCCAACTCTGTGACACTCTGGAAAAGGCAGAACTATGGAGATGGTAAAAAGATCAGGGGTGGCCAGGGAGTGGGAAGGGGGAGGGATGAACACAGAGGATTTTTAGGGCAGTGAAGCTACTCTGTATGATGGTATAATGGTGTATACACATCATTGGACATTTATCCAAACCCACAGAATATACAGCATCAAGAGTAAACTCAAATGTAAGCACTGGCCTTTGGTTGATGAGGACGTATCCACGCAGGTTCATCAGTTGTAACTAACACATCATCTGGTGCAGAATGTGGGTAATGGAGGTGGTCGTGATTGTGAGGGGGTAGGGAGTATAAGGGGAAATCTCTAATTAAAATAGTCTGTTAATTAAAAAATTAGAGCAGGATTTCATGTTCAGTACTTTTCCAAATTGACTGACCCTCACTTGGTCTTTTAAAATCCATATAAGACTTTTGGGGTGGAACGCAGGAGAGCAGGATCTTCCCCGGTGGCTCAGCAGTAAAGAATCCACCTATAATGCAGTTCGATCCCTGGGTCAGGAAGATCTCCTGGAGGAGGGCACGGCAACCCACTCCAGCGTTCTTGCCTGGAGAATCCCATGGACAGAGGAATGTGACAGGCTACAGTCCGTGGGGTTGCAAGGAGTCGGACACGACTGAAATGACTAAGTACACATGCACACAGGAAAGAGATTTGCATGGATTGGCACATTACCCCATATGCCTTTGTTTTAGTCACCAGTCTTTCCTGAGCGGGTCCCCCTCTTACCCTGCATTTAACACCCAGTGAATGACTCATCCAGCAACTGTGAGGGGAACTCAGTTCTGCAGCAGGAACACCCTCCCGGGAGCAGCATTCCCTCCTTCCATCCCATTGCTCATAAAAAAGATTGCAAGGCTCTCTCCCAGGGGAGGGCAACTCCCTTCCTGGAGCAGTTTACGACCCTGTTGCTGGGTGAAAGCTTTAAGAGAGAATATTCTCAAGCAGAACCTTTCAATTCTGTAGGAGTTTTCATGGGCTGGGAAATAATTCCTTTCTCCCAGTCCTACCCCCAGACACAGAGCTTTAGTTGTTTAAAATAAAGCACCAACATCGTTTATGAGATGTAAATATAACTCCTGTAAGACGGGAGCTGATGCTATCTGTAATCGTACAAGGAGTGACATTTCCTCCCGTCTGCTGGCAGGGATCGAAACTGCTCAGAGCACAAAAATATGCCTCTAAATTGAGAACTGTAACTGGCACCCCAGACAACAAAGAAGAATCTCCCCAAGTATTTGAGTCCAGACATCCAGATGCCACGCCCACTGCTTACCACGAGCCTGGTGTGCACGGGAGAGCAGTCGAGCGGGAGAAGGAATGTTAGAAGCCACTGTCTGTGCCAGGGCAGGAGAATCCAGGCTGCCAGGCAAGAGCTGGGTGTTCATCCTCTGAACTAGTGCCCAAGTGGCCCTCAGCTTGGGGACAGTTGTGGACACAGTGGAGCAGTGGGGATTCTGCTCTGTCTCAAACGTGACAACAGGACATGTCATTTTATATGGATCTTAGTGTGTCCAGGCTGTGGTAACAAAATACGATAGACTAGGGGGCTCACATTGCAGACAGTTTCACACAGGTGTGGGGGCTGAAGTCTAAGATCAAGGTGCTGGAAGATTGGGCTCCTGGTGAGGACTGTCCTCCTGCCTTGCAGATGCAAGTTTGGGGGCATGTCCTCACATGGCGGAGACACAGGCTCTGACGTTTCTTCCTCCTCTTATGAGGATACTAATTCCATTATTAGGGCACCTCTTCAAGACCTCATCTTAAACCTAATGATCTCCCAAAGGCTTGCCTCCAAATACCATCACACAATATACATCATAGGGGTTAGGAGTCAGCCCATAACAATGTGATTGGTGGATACCCAGGGCTGAATCTGCTTGCCATCCAGCAGATCATCCAGGTGTGATGCATCATGTATTACTGTTGTCCTCAAGGATGTGCATGGGTCCTGTACCAAGTGTATGCTAATGTTCTGTGCTGTGCTAAGTCGCTCCCAGTCATGTCTAAGTCTTTGTGACCCCATGGACTGTAGCCCACTAGGCTTCTCTGTCCATGAGGTTCCCCAGGCGAGAGTACTGGAGTGGGTTGCCATGCCCTGCTCCAGGGGATCTTTCCAACCCAGGGATTGAACCCGAGTCTCTTGGCAGGTGGGTTCTTTACCACTAGCGCCACCTGGGAAGCCCCAAGTGTGTGTTAATCCATCAGACTTTTTTTTTTTTAATTTCTAATAGTAATTTTTTTTCCTTTTTTTAAAAATTTATTTATTTATTTTAATTGAAGGCTAATTATTTTACAATATTGTGGGTTTTGCCATACATTGACATGAATCAGCCATGGGTATACATGTGTTCCCCGTGCTGAACCCCTTCCCACCTCCCTCCCCATCCCATCCCTCAGGGTCACCCCAGTGCACCAGCCCTGAGCACCCTGTCTCATGCATTGAACCTGGGTTGGCAATCTGTTTCACAATATGATAATATACATGTTTCAGTGATATTCTCTCAAATCATCCCACCCTCGCCTTCTCCCACAGAGTCCAAAGGAGTGTTCTTTACATCTGTGTCTCTTTTGATGTCTCGCATGTAGGGTCATCGTTACCATCTTTCTTAATTCCATACATATGTGTTAGTATACTGTATTGGTGTTTTTCTTTTTGACTTACTTCACTCTGTATAATAGGCTCCAGTTTCATCCACCTTATTAGAACTGATTCAAATGCATTCTTTTTAATGGCTGAGTAATACTCCATTGTGTACATGTACCATAGCTTTCTTATCCATTCATCTGCCAATGGACATCTAGGTTGCATCCAGGTCCTGGTTATTGTAAACAGTGCTGCAATGAACACTGGGGTACAAGTGTCTCTTTCAATTATGGTTTCCTCAGTGTGTATGCCCCGCAGTGGGATTGCTGGGTCGTATGGCAGTTCTATTTCCAGTTTTTTAAGGAATCTCCACACTGTTCTCCATAGTGGCTGTACTAGTTTGCATTCCCACCAAGAGTGTAAGAGGGTTCCCATTTCTCCACACCCTCTCCAGCATTTATTGTTTGTAGACTTTTTGATAGGCAGCCATTCTGACTGGCATGAGATGGTACCTCATTGTGGTTTTGATTTGCATTTCTCTGATAATGAGTGATATTGAACACCTTTTCATGTGTTTGTTAGCCATCTGTATGTCTTCTTTGGAGAAATGTCTATTTAGTTCTTTGGCCCATTTTTTGATTGGGTCATTTATTTTTCTGGAATTGAGCTGCAGGAGCTGCTTGTATATTTTTGAGATTCTTTGTCAGTTGCTTCGTTTGCTATTATTTTCTCCCATTCTTAAAGCTGTCTTTTCACCTTGCTTATAGTTTCCTTCACTGTTTATTTTTGCTTTTATTTCCATTACTCTGGGAGGTGGGTCATAGAGGATCCTTCTATGATTTATGTCAGAGAGTGTTTTGTCTATGTTTTCTTCTAGGAGTTTTATAGTTTCTGGTCTTATGTTTAGATATTTAATCCATTTTGAGCTTATTTTTGTGTATGGTGTTAGAAAGTGTTCTGCTGCTGCTTCTGCTGCTGCTAAGTCGCTTCAGTCGTGTCTGAAAGTGTTCTAGTTTCATTCTTTTACAAGTGGTTGACCAGTTTTCCCAGCACCACTTAAAGAGATTGTCTTTTCTCCATTGTATATTCTTGCTTCCTTTGTCAAAGATAAGGTGTCCATAGGCACGTGGATTTATCTCTGGGCTTTCTATTTTGTTCCATTGATCTATATTTCTGTCTTTGTGCCAGTACCATACTGTCTTGATGACTGTAGCTTTGTAGTATAGTCTGAAGTCAGGCAGGTTGATTCCTCCAGTTCCATTCTTCTTTCTCAAGATTGCTTTGGATATTCAAGGTTTTTTGTATTTCCATACAAATTGTGAAATTATTTGTTCTAGTTCTCTGAAAAATACCGTTGGTAGCTTGATAGGGATTGCATTGAATCTATAGATTGCTTTGGGTAGTATACTCATTTTCACTATATTGATTCTTCTGATCCAGGAACATGGTATATTTCTCCATCTATTTGTGTCATCTTTGATTTCTTTCATTAGTGTTTTATAGTTTTCTATATATAGGTCTTTTGTTTCTTTAGGTAGATTTATTCCTAAGTATTTTATTCTTTTCATTGCAATGGTGAATGGCATTGTTTCCTTAATTTCTCTTTCTGTTTTCTCATTGTTAGTGTTATAGGAATGCAAGGGATTTCTGTGTGTTAATTTTATATCTTGCAACTTTACTATATTCATTGATTAGCTCTAGTAATTTTCTGGTGGAGTCTTTAGGGTTTTCTATATAGAGGATCATGTCATCTGCAAACAGTGAAGTGTCTGATGTATGCCAGGTTCCATGTTTCTGCTAAGGATATAAAATGAATATGCATTACTTTTCTCTGTCTGGGTGTCAAAGACCAGAATCAACAGACACAGAAGCAAGAAACCATGGTGATGTGATAAACGCATAACAGAGATAAACCATATTTTGTTTATCATTTAAATAGAGATAAAATTGGAAGAGCTGTCTCTTCTGCTTCCCATTTTGGGGGCTTGTCATTCCTTTGTGTAAATCCAGACTTCTATCTGGTACCATTTTCCTCTGTCATGAGGACCTCCTGTAACATTCATTAGGGTGCGTTTCTACTGGTGATGAATTCTTACAGTATTTGTATTCTAAGGAAATCTGTATTTTGCCATTTTTGCTTAATGTAGAATTCTAGGTTGGAAGTTTGGGACTTTTTTTGGTCTTTAAATACTTGAAAAATACTGTCCCAAGGATTTCTGGCTTGCATCATTTCTGACAAGAAGTCTGCCATCCTTCTTAACTTTGTTCTAATCTAATGACATAATGCACTAACCCCCCCTCACATACTTTTAAGATTTTTCTTTCAAAGCAGTTTGATCATAAGCTTCCTTGGCCTAGTTTTTTGATATTTCTTTTGTTTGAGGTTCTTTTATTGAGCTTCTTGAATCTTTTTATTTACAGTATTTATCAAATTTGGGAACTCATAGTCATTATTTCTTCAAATATTCTTGTCCCTCTGGCACCATCTCCTTTGGAGAGTATAATTACATGCCTATCAGGCCACTCAGAGCTGTCCTATAGCTCACTGACTCTTTGTCCCACTAATTCTATTTTTCTATGTATTTCATTTTGGATACTTTCTATTAGTATATCTTCAGGTTCAATATTTCTCCCATGGTGTCCAATCTATGCATCCCATCAAATTCATTTTTTCATCTCAAATGCTGTAGTTTTCATCTGTATAAGTTTGATATGGGTCATTTTTGTGTCTTATCATGTTTATGCTTTCCTGTACCTACTTGAACATGCAGGATAGAGATATAACTTTTTACTGTCCTTGTCAACCAGCTCTCACTTTAACCTCTTTATTGATTGCTTTTTCTTCTTATTATGGGCCATATTTCCCTGCTTCCTTGTATGTTTGGTATTTTCATTGGATGCCAGATATTTTGAGTTTTGCTTTGGTGGATGTGGGCATTTCTGTGTACCTATTAATAATCTCGATCTTTGTTCTGGTGCACAGGTAACTTATCTGGAAATAGTTTGGTCCTTTGTAAGAGGCAGGACTAGAGCAATATTTAGCCCAGGGCTAAGTTCATCCCACTCCTGAGGCAGATTTTTTCTAAGTTATCCTTCAGTTCCCCAAATGGATGAACCCAAGTGCACACAGTCTGAGAAACTTGGCCAGAGGTCACTATAAGGCAGTGACCACCTTGGTCTAGAACTCAAGTCTCTCAGTGCCAAATCTCTACCCCCAGACACAGAGCATCATGAGTAAACTCATGCCATTCTCAACTGGAGTTTTGCCCCTCAGGAAATGTTTGGCAAGGTCAGGAGGCAGTTTTTGTTATTACAGCTGGGGGTGGAGTGGCAGGCTGCTCCTAGACTCAGGGTGGGATGGCCAATGGAGGCAGGATGCCCCCCAGCAGAGAGTGATGTGGCCCCAGAGTGGAGGAATGGGGTTGGGGTGGTGGAGAACCCTTAGTCCACACATTCCTGTGAAAGTGTTCCGGAAACCATGAAGTGCCACGCATGTAAAAATCTCATGATTCCAGCCCGATCATGCAGTAGTCGTCCAAGTTCCTGGCTCTGATGCCCTCACACATCTAAAGGAGGTGCATCTCTTTAAACCCCTCTGCTGTCCAGGCACTCACACAGGTGCATTACCATGATGTCCTAGGTGTATACAGTAGGCATGTCCTTCCAGGGTGTGCAAAGCTTGAGTGAGCAAAAACCACACCATTCTGTCAAGCAGCCTCCCTTCTGAAGCACAGCCTAGGCTAAAATGTGCTGGCTGTCGGCATCAACAACAGCTTAGAGGGCTAATTTGATGCTAAAATGCAATAGCAAGTTAAAATAAGACATAGTTTGTTTCTCATTCTAGCTTTCTGTGCATTTCTGTGTGTAAAAGAAAGCATTAAAATGTTTTTTCCCCTCCCTAGAAACCAAACTACTTCAGCAAATGCTTTTCAAATCCAGTCCTCATGCATTTTTAGTTATACAGTGCTCTCAGGTGATTCTTCTGCAGGTCCATCCATATCCATGACTCTGTCTCCTTGCTTGTCTCTTTTTCCATCTCCCTCTCGAGGTCCAGCTGGCTGGTCCCAAGCAGGGGTCTGAGGCTTTGTTTTTCAAGAACTGAGCCCGTTGCTTCTGAGCCTCTGGAATTCAGCTTCCTTTGGCCCCTTCGCACCTGCTTATTCCAGTGGCTGGATCCTCTGTGCCACTGCCGCCTGTGTGGCAAATGCAGATTAACAGAGGAAGGATTCTGCAGGGCCCTGAGCATGCCAGGTGTTATCAGAGATCTGGCAGCAGAATGACGCCGAAATGCACTCATACCAACACTTCTCAAAATATTTGTGTGTGCCCCCAGTTTGCCTTTCTTTTATTCATAAGGAGATGCTCATGAAAACAACTGGTCTGTTTCAACTTCACAGAGCAGTTGAGATACGTCACACTACAGGGAATGGCCAGCCAACAGCCTCCACATCTGTGCTGCTCACGACCCCACTGGGCTGGCCAGTCCAGCGTGGCCTCTCCAGACAGTAGCCCCCACTGCATCCTCCCCTCGAGTAAAACACTGCCACCATGTCTTCTTTTACCCTAGTATTCCCGTTTCCAAGCTGTGCACTCTTGTCTTTCCTGAGGTTCTACTAACTCTTTAGACCCACTCAGCTCCCACCTCCTCTGTACAGCCTTTGACAACCACCTTACTGGGCAGTTCTGCTCCTCTGGACCCTCAGCTCAGAACGTCCACAGGTGGGGAGTCCTGCCATCACAGTCCATTCTGCTCCCTTTTTCATCATCTCTGCTCATCTTCCACTAACTTGCCACCATGGATGCTCTGGCTTCTGTTCCTTTGTCACCACCAACAGATGGTAAGCAGCCTGAGACCCTGGGATGGCTTTGCCCATAGTGTGTCCTCAGTAATTTTAGTCGCCTGTATCTGCTGGGCACACCTGCCCTGGCGGGCACCCTGGAAGGGTGTCACATCCATTCTCATGAAAACCTGAAGACCAACCCTGGGAGAAGGGTGTCCTGATGCAGCCCACTGTGAGCACAGAGAGGTGAAGTCACTTGCAGAGCAGCACAGCCAGGATCTAAGCTCTCTTCCTCACAGTGTGGAGCCAGCTCCTAATCACTGCCCCTCAAAGCCTCCTGGCACCTATCTTATCTCTTCTCTTTTCAGAGCAGATCTGATCAGATCAGAGCACAGAGTCGTCCGTGCTTCCTCCTGGGGCTAAGAAAAGACTCTTGGGGAGTACCCAGGAATTAGGCATGAAAAAATAAATACGGTAGAATAGACCCTGCTAAGAAATAAGTTCATCCTTTTCAAGTGGGTGGCTTCCTTTCATGAAATGAGTTGGCACACCACACTCCATTTTGATGGTTTTAGCCAAGGATTTGTGTTCTTCACAATTGAAGTCAACACCCCTGTTTCACACAGGATGTGGTTGGCAGCCTTGAGCTTCTGAAGATCTCCCTGATGGGGACTGTGTTCGGTTTACTTCTCTAACATAATTACAAGGTGACAGAGAAGCCTACCCATTTACTCTCACTCTGTCCCCACTCTCTCTCTCTCTCTGGCTGGGTCTTAAATAGCTCCTGTGGATCACAGCCCCACAGCCTCATCCAGAATATCCCATGGCATGGAGGTTGAGGCTAGCACACCAGACTCTTCATATTTATGGATCCCACCTGCAAATGTGCCTGAGCCTGTCCACTCTGCTGGGGACTGTGTTGGGTCCTGGGAATGTACAGCTGGGGGGCCGACCTCAGGGGATAGGTTTCCACTACACACGGCCCAAGAGTGAGCATGTGCGAGATCCCCACGAGAGGGCTTGTTGTCCAGGGCCTCGGCGAAGCTGCTCTGTGCCGATGTTCAAGGAGACCGCTGGCTGCAGCCAAGGGCAGGGCGGCTGTGGAATGAATTAGAATGGGCTGCATACCGCTGCCCATCTGGGGCCGGGCAGCTGTCCCTGCCTCAGTGCCCAGGGCTAGACCCCGTTCCTCTTACCAACTGCCAAGTGGAGGTTTCAGCAACATCCCCCCTGCCCACCAGCCACGGTCACTGGAAACAGCCGCTGGATTGCTTCCCTGTCAGTCCTGGGCCCCACAGGGGCAGAGGCCCCGGGTTCTCTCCGATCAAGGAGATCAACACAGGAACTCAGCATGGTTTCCTCTGTCTATACCTGGACCTACAAACCACAGATGCACCAGGTCACGTGCTTAAATAATTCTCTCTGAGGATTGAGGCACAGAAAGCCAGGGTGTGCCACTTTCCAAAGAGGAATGCCAAGTATTTGCCTCCATGATGGGCAGCTCTTTTCATTTGTGAAATTTTATGCACCAGAAAAATCCACAAAACACATTGAAGAAACCCAGCTGAAGGCAACACGTCTAATTCTGCTGTGTTCTTTCATTCTCCTTCTCCCCCATATCATGCTATAAAGTTCATACACCACAGATATTTCCTGGAGCTAAAAACAGGCTTATCTGCACAGCAGCCCCTCAGCCCAGGTTTGGAATGGGTCACCAGGCTGTGATGGGTCATAGTCACTTAACATCCAGTCCCTGCTGGGACCCCCACCCACAGTGGAGAAGGCACATCAGATTGCAGCTGGTAGGTCGAATGCAGGAGTCTAATGGTCACTGACCTAATGCAGGCAAAAGCGGTCATGTGCCAACCCCTTGACTTCACTGAAGCTCTAGTACTTTGGCCACCTGATACAAAGAGCTGAAAAAGACCCTGATGCTGGGAAAGACTGAAGGCAGGAGGAGAAGGGGATGACAGAGGATAAGATGATTAGAGAGCATCACTGACTCAGTGGACATGAATTTAAGCAAACTCCAGTAGATAGTGACGGACAGAGAAGTCCGGTGTGCTGCAGCCTATGAGGTCACAAAGAATTGGATACACTTAGTGACTGAACAGCAACAACATAAACAGGAGCAAGATTTTAGGGAGACAACCCAGAGAGCGTGTCTCAACTTGCCTTTTTTTTTTTTCTTGTCTGTTGGATTTCAGTTGATTCACAATGTTGTGTTAGTTTCAGGTGTATGGCAAAGTGACTCAGTTATACATATACATGGACCTGTGTGTTAATGGCTCAGTCGTGTCTGAATCTTTGCAACTGTCAGGCTCCTCCGTTCATGGGATTCTCCAAACAAGATACTGGAGTGGGTTGCCATTTCCTTCTCCTTACATATATCTACTTTTTTTCAAATTCTTTTCCCATTTAGTTTATTGCAGAATATTGAGTAGACTTCCCTGTGCTCTATGGAAGGTCCTTATTGTTTATCTATTTTATATATAGTAATGTGTATAAGTTCATCCCAGACTCTTGATTTAGGTCCACCTGCGACTTCACTTTCACTTTTCACTTTCATGCATTGGAGAAGGAAACGTCAACCCACTCCAGTGTTCTTGCCTGGAGAATCCCAGGGACGGGGGAGCCTGGTGGGCTGCTGTCTATGGGATCACACAGAGTTGTACACGACTGAAGTGACTTAGCAGCAGCAGCAGCCCTTTAAACAGAAGAAGGATGTGGCACCCCACTCCAGTATTCTTGCCTGGAGAACCCCATGGACAGAGGAGCATGGTGGGCTATGGTCCATGGGGTCACAAGAGTTGGACATGACTTAGTGACTAACCCACCCGACCGCCCTTTAAACAAGACTTCCTAGGTGGCGCTAGTGATAAAGAATCTGCCTGAAATGCAGGAGACGCAGGAGATGTGGGTCCAATTCTTGGGTCTGGAAGATCCCCTGGAGGAGAAAATGACAACCCACTCAGTTATTTTTGCCTGGAGAATCCCATAGTCACATAGGGTCGCAAAGAGTCAGACACAGCCAGAGCATCTGAGCACACACACACACACACGCCCTTTAAAGAGCTGAGCCTGCCGTGCTTCCCCGACCTTTACTCTTCACTGTTCCTCCCAGGACAAGCCTCAGAGGGAAATGAGCTGCTAGCTGACACAGCAGGCCTTTGACAGTTTAATCTGCCCTGTACCCTCGATTTTCCAGCCAGAAATCCACCTTGAAATGCTCATCCTCCAACAGCATTCGTCAAAACCCAGCATCTGGGTCTCCCAGCTGCCAGGTCCACCCAGTAAGGACTTGTCAACGTGCCCGTCCACTTTGTAATTGAAGTGCAACTCAAAATGGCTAAGCCTCGTGCACAGGAATGTCTGTGTGTTGTCAGCCACTTGTGGGCCTGAAAATGACTAGTAGAGATCAGCTTTCCCAGTGGGAGGACATGGGGATGCCCATGTCCTTGGCCACCATCAGTGTGTCCACGTTTGCTTCTTACAGCCCAGATCAGAAGAAAGCAGTCTGGTCAGTGGTGCTGGGGGTGGCGGGGGGCGGGGCAGACATGGTGATTTGGCAAATTCCACGTGGTTTACTTCTTCCAGTTTGCAGAACTACTCACCACTAATATGCACCTCGTGTTAGCACATGTGACCAGAGTTTTTGAAAAATGGATCGACACCTGCTTCCTTCGCCATAGTTCACCTCCCTGACCTTCTGCAAGGAGCAGGGAGTGAGTGAACAAGCCGCCATTGCCAAAACTCAGAGTGTTTTAATAGAATGGAGCCGTTTTTAATTTCTTTAAAGAACCTTCCAAATTAACTCATGTGTTGAGTGCTTCTATAAACAAACGCTTGGAGTTCACATGGATCCCCCTGAAATGATCCTTCTAAGTGGATTTGGCTAAAAGATGTCCTGCAGGGGTGATTGCCCTGAGATCGCTTCCATTGGCGTGAATTATGCTGGTGGCAGAATGTGTACTGGGCTAATTTATTTTAAATTGTGGGATAAATTCTAAAGTACAAGCCTCCATAAAAAGCATCCTGGAGCCTGAATGGTAGCGGGAGGGCTGGCTGAATGAGGAAAGACCAAAAATAAGAGAAGTCAGCTCCTGGGCTCTTGATGTTTGAGGAGCTTGTCCCTCACTTTCCCAACTTGTGAGGCTGAAAACGTCTGCAATAATTTTTAAAGAAATCAGAGAGCACCCTCCTGCTGGCTGTCTTCTGGTCCTTGAGTGTTCTCCAAGATGGTGAGAATTTAGAGGTGCACACCCACTTTTTGAGTGTGTCTTGGGACCAGTGTGACCCGAGAGCGCTTATGTTGTTTAAAGATGCAAAGACAGGGTATTGGCTTGTCTGGCTGTTGTATACATCTCAAGTTTCCTTTCTATATTCATCCATCAGTTTGGGAAAGGAAGCTGTTTCATCACTTGGTGCTTTGAGGTGCTACCTTGAGATCCACCCTTGGTCTCCCTGCTGAAGATCTTTGTACTGGGGCTCCAGGTATCAGTTTCTTGTCCTTCTCTGGTCCCTTGTGGGTCTCTAGTTGCTTGACAGCCATTACTCCAAGGAACTCCCTGCATCTCCTGGGAGTGCGGACAGAATCCAAGTGGACCTGGGCACAGCAGAGTGATGACTTGGTTCACAGATAAAGTTGTGACAAAGTAGTATTGAACTTGAAACTACTCTGATGTGTTCCTCCCTATTCCCCAAGGGTTGAGCACCTATAGCCAGTGTCACAGATGGGGTTGAGCTGAACCCTTGACCAGGGCTGAGTGGATAAGTCACCTGGTTCTGTTAATGTAACCGTGTGTTCTGTGCTTTGTGGTATGCTAAGCACTGGGCATCCAGTCCCATCACTTCATGGGAAATAGAAGGGGAAACAGTGGAAACAGTGGAAACTATTTTGGGGGCTCCAAAATCACTGCAGATGGTGACTGCAGCCATGAAATTAAGACGCTTACTCCTTGGAAGGAAAGTTATGACCAACCTAGATAGCATATTCAAAAGCAGAGACATTACTTTGCCAACAAAGGTCCATCTAGTCAAGGCTTTGGTTTTTCCTGTGGTCATGTATGGATGTGAGAGTTGGACTGTGAAGAATGCTGCGCACTGAAGAATTGATGCTTTTGAACTGTGGTGTTGGAGAAGACTCTTGAGAGTCCCTTGGACTGCAAGGAGATCCAACCAGTCCATTCTGAAGGAGATCGGCCCTGGGATTTCTTTGGAAGGAATGATGCTAAAGCTGAGACTCCAGTACTTTGGCCACCTCATGCGAAGAGTTGACTCATTGGAAAAGACTCTGATGCTGGGAGGGATTGTGGGCAGGAGGAGAAGGGGACAACAGAGGATGAGATGACTGGATGGCATCACTGACTCGATGGACATTAGTCTGAATGAACTCCAGGAGTTGGTGATGGACAGGGGGACCTGGCGTGCTGTGATTCATGGGGTCACAAGCAGTCAGACATGACTGAGCGACTGAACTGAACTGAACTGAAGCACTGGGCATTTATGAAGTTTTTGTGTTCCCTGCAACCCTAGGAAGTGGTCACTACTGTGACTCTCAATTTACAGGTTAAAGTACTTGGCCAGTGCAGGGTGGTTAAGTAACTGGCTTTTGGAACCCAATCCAGCTGGTCTCAGAGTCAGAACCCAACCCAGCTGAATGGCCAGTGGTCTCCAAACATGGCCCCTCATCAGAATTATTTGGGGAAACTTCTGAAAACTACAGCTCCCTCGGGCCCCTCTCAGGGAGCTCCTGAGTCAGTGGGTAGAGGGCCAGGAATCTGCGTTAAAGATGGACCCCACTTGAGAACCGCTATTTCACCCACAAGTTCCTGATGGATAACAGTCATGTTGTTATCAAAAAGAAAATCAAACCCACACCACCCTTTGGCTCAGTTTTTCTCTCCCAGGGGTTATCTAAGAGGACCAAAGGCTTATAACAGGGTTCACAGTACACCAAACCCACAGCCCAGGTAACCAACACCAGATAGGTATCTCTGTGTCATGGAATTCTATTCAACAATGAAAAGGAGCAAGCTGCTAACACAGGCAGTGGATGAATCTCGAAAGCATGCAGAGTAGAAAGAAACTCACATGACAGAGGACATGCTTAGTGTACAATTCCATTTATGTGACATTCCAGGAGAAGCCAAACCAATGGACGGTTTGAAAAAATTATCAGGGTGTTTGCCTGGCTGGAGATGGGAATTGGAGTGGGCAGTGAGGGGACTTCTGGGGCATGTTCACTGTCTGGACAGGGGACTGCCTCACACAGGGTCTGCTGTTGTCACACCTAAGATTTTTACATTTCACTCCATATCAAGAAAGAAACACAAATGAAATATGGAACTCTCATTAATGGCATGCATGGTGAAATGTTTAGGGACAAAGCACTCTGAAGTCTGTAGCTACTTTGATGTAAGCCAAAATGAGCTGGATTGATGTAAGCCAAAATGAGCTGGGGAGGGGAAGGATGGGTGGATACATGTTAGAGCAAATATAAGCCATGATTCGGGTGATGTTAACTATTATCCAAAGCAGCAGCGAAGGAGTCTCCCCCTGTGGAGCTGCCCCAGGTGAAGAATGCTCACTCATGACCACCTCCCTGTTTGGGTCTGAGGGGTGCTCGTGTACCAAGGATTCCAGCCATTACCGAGATGCAGGAGCCCAGTGGGAATTCGGGTTTGCAGTTCATCACCGTGAGGCTGGATGGGAAAAATGGAGCTCCCTGCCCTCCCCTTGGAGTCCTAACTTTGGCCCCAGGCTGGAGGACTCATGTTCTTTCCTGCTTCCAAATGGCAGGTAGTAGAGAGAGGAGGCACTCAGGTCACACTTAGGACCTTGATATCTAGTTAGCCTGGGCAGCGAATGGGCGCAGCCAGCACAGTCCAGCAAGGACCTCTTTTCCTCCAGGTTTGTTGTTTAGTCACTAAGTAATGTATGACTCTTTGCAATCCTTTGGACTGCAGCCCACCAGGCTCCTCTGTCCCATGGGATTCTCCAGGCAAGAATCCTGGAGTGGGTTGCCATTTCCTTCTCCAGGGGAATCTTCCCAACTCAGGATTGAACCCTGGGTTTGAGTGTGAAGGGTGACAGCAAGCCAGGCAGGGAAGGGTCACCTGAGCCCAGGTCCTACTGAGATCAGATTCTACCCACCTGTGCAGGCGTGTGTGCTCGCTCGGCACCAGCTCCCACGCAGGATGTCACCCTTCACTCCTGCGGCTCCTACCTTTCAGGCAGATTCTTTACCCTCTGGGTAAGGAATCAAGGCTCCCCTGATTCCTCCCATTAGAGCCAAGTGCTATTTGTCTGCTAAAAGATGCTGCCATTTTGTAATTGTAGCAGTTCTGAACAATAACAAGGATTCCTAAGGTTTCCCTTTAATAGGTCACCGTAGCGTATTGTCCTAAGCTTGCCCTGCATTTCATCTCCTATCACATCCTGCATGGGAGCTGATGCTGAGCGAGCACACGCACCTGCACAGGTGAGTGGGCTCTGATCTCAGTGTGACCTGCGCTCAGGTGACGCTCCCTGCCTGACTTGGGTCCCCCTTCACTCTCCGTGACCTCTCAGTGTCCAGGGTGCGTCTGATGTCAGGTCACTTACCAATGACACTTCAGGAATGCCAAGAAAATAAGACTCTAGGTGTGTGTTGCCAAGACAGTTCACAGCTAAACTGCCTGGACGAGACATGGTGAGGGAGGAAAATGGCCGTTGGATTGTAGCTCGTTACTGGTAACTCGATCCCGGAGCCGGTTGACGAGAGTGGTGTCTGGGCTGGTCCTTACACACTGTGCATAGTCCCCGTGAGTCCCAGGGGCCGCATGCCCCTACAGTCTGATCATTTCAGAAATCACAGCTTCTGTTCATCCCGAAAGTTTAGAGAAGTTTTGTGTACAATTCCGCCTTCATCTTTGCTATTTTTTCTAAACTTGATAGCAAAATTTCCCTCTCTGCCCTCACATTCTGTGTGCAAATCATAAAATCTATAAACCTTGAATAGACTTAGAAAATCACACACTGCTATGAAAGGAACCATAAATGAATCTTCATATTTGAAGTTTTGTCATTTAACAAATGCATTGTTACCCATTATCCTTTCAGTACTTAACAAACAACTTATAATGAGATACAGAAAGACACAGTTGGAAGGGTTTTTTTCCCTTCCTTTCTTTCAAAAACAGCTACTCCCTTGCATATAGTAATTTTGCTTTAAGAAGAGGGATGGTTAGTGCTAGGCTTTTTAATAAAATACGTGTGAGAGAATAATTCTCCTAAAACATTCTGTATCTACAAAAATCTATATGTGGGGGAACTGGAATTATTCCCTAATAGATTTTATTACATAGCAGTTAAGAATTTTTCTAAGAGACATCTAGTCAAAGCCATCAATTTGGGGGAACAAAGCATGAGAGAGAAGGAATTTATTGAAAACTGGCGTTATTCCCTACTTGATGGAATTCTTTATCTGTTCTCTGGCTTCATTTCTTTAGAAGGTGGAGCCCTCTAGGCTGTTAGGTTAGTGTGATTAATCACAAATATAGGATTGACATTTATTCACTTAATCCACGTTCTCTGGATGTGGTCTGTCTGCAGGTGGAGGGTCTACACCAGGGAAGCTGAGGCAGGAAGGGGGCTGCCCAGGGAATACACCTTGAATGGCTGAGTTTATAAAGTGAGGTGTGGGGGCCCAGGGTGGGGAGACCCACGGAGAGGGTATACCTGCTGTTTTAATAAATTAACACATGATCCTGTACACCCCAACACCAGTCATGTAGAAGTGAGATTCAGAGAGAGAGGGTGATATATTCATTTGTTTTATTCAAAACTGATTGTTGCACACCGTTTATGTGTCAGGCGTGGAGAAACACAGCCCCAGGCCCCTGGAGACACAAAACACCATTAATTACAAAACACAGCAGGAAGCGTGGGACCAAAGTGTGAGGGAGTCTAGAGCCACGGACAGAGGAGACCTAGCCTTGTCTGAGGAGGCCACCAGTGGCCCCTGATAACACAGCACTGGAGGGGTCGAATGGTCAGGGATCCCCTAGGTATGGGGAGGCTGAGGGGACCTGGGTCCAGGAGACGGACAGCCAGGTGGAGTGAAGGAAGTCTCAAGGGACGGGCAGGGCACCAGGGGCCGTTAGCAGAAGACAGAGAGAAGAGAACATGCCAGGCAACTGCTGCTTAGGGGAAGCAACTCCAGGGTTTCCCTCCAGTATTTATGAAATATTTCCAACGTGCAGAAAAGCTGAGTGAACTCAACAGTTGACAGAAGCACATCCACCACAAAAATCCTGCACAGAACAACCGTGTAAACCCCACACTTCACAGGCTGCCGGTTGGCTTCACCTCAGCCCCATCCCCTTTCCATCCGTACACCCATCTTGCTTCTGATGGATTTCACAGTGAAATCAGCGTATATCCCCCCAAAACTCTTCAGCAGGCATCTCACAAAATAAAGCTTATGTTTGTTTACATGTCAAGGCAAGCTTTCACAGAGAGAAAAATGCATACCGTTTAACTTTGAAGAATGTGTTCGCCCAAGTAACCCAAAGTCCTGTCAAGGTCTAAACCATGGTCCCCAACCTTTTCGGCACCAGGGACCGGTTTCCTGGAAGACAACTTTGCTACAGACCCCAGTGGGGAGGGATGGAGATAAAGTGTACATTACACTGATCATGCACTTTGTTTCTATTACTATTATATCAGTTCCACCTTGGATCATCACGCATTAGAGCCTGGAGGTTGGTCTAGAGCATCGTTTTCCATAAATTTTCTCACCCCTCCCCCCGCCGGGTCCAGAGGCAATCGCTGTTTTGGTTTTTTCATCATACTTGGCCCGCAGTGAGTCCACTGGTCATGCCCCCTATTTGGGATTTGGGGTCTAGCGTGGGCTTTGCCTTTTACCAGTGGAAAGGCTGCAGCCAGTCTGGGGCAGCTGTGAAGGGAGCCGCTGTGAACACGGGTGCGTCTGCTCTTGGCGTGGACAGCCCTGCTCCGTGATGCTGATGGAGCGGCCCCCGCCAGGCACACTCACTGCTGCCTGGTGCTTCTTCCCGTCTACACTTTGCACCCAGCTCTGTCTGTAATGGGAAGCTCCTGGGGATAGCGTGCTTTGGAAATGATCTTGATTTTTTCTCTTTTATGACAACTTCAATAGTACGTGAACCGAGAACTTCCAGATGTTCAAGCTGGATTTAGAAAAGGCAGAGGAATAAGAGATCAAATTGCCAACATCCGTTGGATTATAGAAAAAGCAAGAGAATTCCAGAAAAACATCTACTTCTGCTTCATTGACTACACTAAAGCCTTTGACTGTGTGGATCACAATCAACTGTGGAAAATTCTTCAAGAGATGGGAATACCAGACCAGCTTACCTGCCTCCTGAGAAATCTGTATGCAGGTCAGGAAGCAACAGTTAAAACTGGACATGGACCAATGGACTGGTTCCAAATTGGGAAAGGAGTATGTCAAGGCTGTATATTGTCACCCTGCTGATTTAACTTATATGCAGAATACATCATGTGACATGCCAGGCTGGATGAAGCACAAGCTGGAATCAAGACTGCAGGAAGAAATATCAGTAACTTCAGATATGCAGATGATACCACCCTTATGGCAGAAAGCGAAGAGGAAATAAAGAGCTTCTTGGTGAAAGTAAAAAAGTAGAGTGAAAAACCTGGCTTAAAACTCAACATTCAAAAAATGAAGATCATGACATCCGGTCCCATCATTTCATGCTAAATAGATGGGGAAACGATGAAAACAGTGACAAGCTTTATTTTCTTGGGCTTCCAAATCACTGCAAATGGTGACTGCGCCATGACACTTACGCCTTGGAAGAAAAGCTATGACAAACCTAGACAGCATATTAAAAAGCAGAGATATTACTTTACTGACAAAGGTCCATCTAGTCAAAGCTATAGTTTTTCCAGTAGTCATGTATGAATATGAGAGTTGGACCATAAAGAAAGCTGAACACTGAAGAATTGATGCTTTTGAACTGTGGTATTGGAGAAGACTCTTGAGAGTCCCTTGGACTGCAAGGAGATCAAACCAGTCCATCCTGAAGGAAATCAGTCCTGAATATTTATTGGAAGGACTGATGCTGAAACTCCAATACTTTGGCCACCTGATGCAAAGAACTGATTAGAAAAGACCCTGTTGCTGGGAAAGATTGAAGGCAGGAGAAAGGGACAACAGAGGAAGGATGAAATGGTTGGATGGCATCAACAACTCGATGGACATGAGTTTGAGCAAGGTCTGGGAGTTGGTGATGAACAGGGAAGCCTGACGTGCTACAATCCATGGGATCACAAAAAGTCAGACACAACTGAGTGACTGAACTGAACTGATGACAACTTCTGTCTTGAGCTTGGAGTGTTTGCTCCCTTTTGGTTTCATGACTGATGGGTTTGAAATTGAATCTATAGCTTGATGTTTGTGGTTTTAATTTCATGTCCCTTTATGATTTCTCTTTTCCTCCTTATTTACATTCATTGATTTTTCTAGAATTTAATTTGCAGTTCTTTATTGAAGTTATGGGTTTCCCCAGTTATGGCTCAAATGGTAAAGAATCTGCCTGCAATTGAGGAAGGGTTGATCAAAAGCCCGTGGGTTTGATCCCTGGGTCAGGAAGATCCCCTGGTGGAGGAAATGGCTACTCATTTCAGTATTCTTGCCTGGAGAATCCCATGGACAGACGAGCCTGGCAGGCTACAGTCCATGGGGTTGCAAAGAGTTGGACACAACAGAAGCAACTTACACACATCAGAATTTTAGCTCTCCCTCTGCATGACGTCACAGGAGTTGTTCAGGAATCTCTGGGAAAGCAGAATCTGTTCCAGGGGTTGTTAAAAGGCAAAGTCAGGCAGCAGCCGTGGGAGGGAAAAGTGGGTGACATGAATAAGGCATATAAGTTAGCAGTCACCTGATGTCAGCAGGCCGGTTTCACAGTTAGCTGAAGGGGGACCTTAAGAATGTCCTGGCCTAGATGACCGAAAATATACACTCAAACTCTCCCCACTTTGTAAACTTATTGCCATTTTAATCATTAATGGTAAGCAAACTCAGGTGACAGTATGGTTCAGGCTTCTAATTATCTCTTTGAAAATAATTCAATCTAGGGCCTTCTCTGGTGGCCCAGTGGCAAGTCTGTCTTTCACTGCAAGTGGCGAGAGTTCAATCCCTGGTGGGGGAACTGAGATCCCGCAGGCCGTGCAGCCAAAAAATACGTAAAATTGTGATTCAATCTTATAACCACTGAATTTTTAAAACCACTCTTAATATAATTGGACAGTTGCCAGAGGACCTCCCAAAAGCCAGACTCAGTTTTTAACCAGATCCTGACTACCCCGGCTCTCTTCCATAAAGGAGACTCATCTGGAGTTCAAGCTCTGGGGAGCTGACTCCTCCCGAGGACACCCCCGCTGTGGTGTGGACTGAAGCTGTGGGCACTGAGCCCAGGACTGCAGACGCCACACATGGGTATGGGGGCTGTGGCATGGGGACCAAGTCTCCAGGCTTGCCCAGCATAGCTAGGGGCAGCCTAGCAGTCACGACACATGGGAAAGGAGTTACAGACAGTGACATCTTATGGACACCCTGGTCCCTCGGGAAAAACCCTGAACTTGGCTCAGGAGACCAAGCTGTTGTCATTGTATCTGAGGTCCCTGAGGTCACCCAGCCGAGAGGTGGCAGAACCAGAATTCAGTCTTGGCCTGCAGCCACCAGCATCCTGGCAGGGTGCCCTCCTCCTCTGTGCACAGGGCCCCAGGCCTCATGCTTGAATCCCCTCCCTCTCCTGTCCCCAGGAAAGTGGTGTTGAGGGACATCTGGAGGCAGAGATGGGCCTCGTGGGCAGGGGCTGCATGACCCATCCAGGCCCCAGGTCAGATGCCCGTGATTAGCCCTGCCCCACCCCACCCCTGGGACCTTTGAGCCTCGTGTGTGCTCAACCCCCAGGCCCCAGTAGTGGGTGACGATTATGTCTGCTCCACGGGTGGTGGGGGCTCTCCACAGGGAGTTCTGTACAGCTCCCATAGGACAGAGCCAAGCCCAGCTCCAGGGTCACTGAGTTGTCACCTGGGCCATTATAACTATTATTATTAAGTTTATGAGCATTCTTGTTGCCGTGACGATGGTCATCCCTGTGAGGTCAGTCACTCTCCTCTCAGGAACCTCCGGTGTGTCCTTAGAGAGGAGAGGGTCGCCCAGCTGGGTGGGGCCTCCTCTGGCTTTGTCATGGGGAGGAGGGGTGTCAGTAATCCATTCACATCCCTGTTGTGCTTGTCAAATAGTGAGGGTATTATCGGCTGTGCTCAGAAATGGAAATTAAATTTATAATAAGAGATATAGTCATAATCGGAAAGGAGGAGCACAAAGGAGGCCCCTTTCACAATGATTACAAATCATGAAGTCGTTACTCACACTTGCTTCTCTGAACTAGAAGCTTGTTTGGGAGCAAAGGCCGCTCACGGCAATTGCTGGGTAAAGTTCCGCCTTGTCGAGTGGGGAGAAGTGAACACCCTGCTCCCCGTCAGCTCAGCGTCCACCTCCCTGGGCTTCATCTCAGGCCATGACAAAGCCACCCCAAAGGGACTTCCGTGACCATGTCCACTAGTGATAGCGAGAAACACCGAGAGAAGTGACCACATTCTGTCACGTGTTTTTCCCCCTGGAGACGTGGAGAGGAAGGCCTGCGAGGCCCTGGGGGCTCAAGGGCCATAAAGCGACATTATGATGAGGAGAAGGGCTGCATGGTGGTGTTTCTGTGATGTCAAGCAGAGGCATTTCTATCAGGCATTTCATAGTTCATCCTTACAAGTCCTGTCTCCTAACACCATGGGCCCAGCGGGCACGTGACCAGCAGCTTCGTGGCCCTGAGTCCCAAACCAGCCTGGGTGCTGAGTCAGTGGGTCGAGGTCCCCGACACAGGCCGTGTGGATGACCACTTGGACTCTCTTGCCTTGGAGACGGGAAGGCAGACCCATTATGCCTAAGGTTCTGCATCATGTACTTCTTCTTACAGCGGGCACTGAGTGTGTCTCCAGGAGGCTGTTACTCACATACCCATGGCACTTGGGCCCTGATTGTGCTCCTGGTGGTGGGAGAGAAGGAGCCTCCTTCTCCTGGGGAAGGTTGGGGCAGTGTCCTCTCCCAAGCCTGGCCAGCTGGGCCTGCTTGTACAGAACCAGGGTCAGGGAGGTGGGCCCACAGCCTGAGTCTTCATCCAGACTACTTCCCCACATCTGATGCTTAAGGCTTCACTGTATCGACGTCCTTGGTGGTTCCCTTAGCCTGCGGCTTGAGGCCAAACAGATGACATGTTACTCTATCTGCCTTCCGTGCACAAGAATGGGCTTCCCAGGTGATGCTAGTAGTAAAGAACAAGCCTGCTAATGCACGTTGGCATTGAGACATAAGAGACACAGGTTCAATCCCTAGATTGAGAAGATCCCCTGGAGAAGGGAATGCCAACCCACTCCAGTATTCTTGCCTGGAGAATCCCATGGACAAAGGAGCCAGGCAGGCTGCAGTCCATAGCGTTGCAGAGTTGGACACAACAGAACAGCTTAGCACAAGCACACACAAGCACAAGAACACTTACAACTGATGGACAACAGCGCCTAGAGAGATGAAATGACAACATCCTTAGGAAATGCCGCTGATTATTTATATTTACCTGCATACCTGTCCAGTCACTGAGCGTCCCCTTAGGAATAATTTGTTGATGGAGGTGCTATTGGAGAGAGGACTGGTTGAAAGGTCAGGAGCCCCCCTCAGCGACTGAATCTCAACACCTTTGAGCCTGTGTCTCCCACCCTCACCGCCCGACAGCTGTCATGAGGCCCAGAGCACGTAGAGGAGCAGGTTGTGAAAGCGTGCCGTGCCATGCAGAGCACAGAGGCTGCTGGGGTGCTCGTTCTGGTAACTGGGGTCCAGCTTGTGCATCAGAGCCATGTGTGCTGGGGAGGCTCTGGGCTCAGCTAATGACCTGTCCTGTTCTCTCCTCCTAGGTAAGTGATCCCGCTGTTCATGCACACGCGTGTCCTCACATGCCTGTCTCACCTACGAGAACCTGTCTCCACTCCCCGGCTCCTCTGCAGTCTTCCTGGGAAGGTGTGAGCCGGGTGGACCCGGTGAGAGGGAGGGTGGGCTCACATTTCCCGGGCCGTGGCGACATGACTCCTCTTTCTTGGCCAAACGTGCTGATGAAGGAGGGGGTGAGGGGTGAGACAGTCACGTGGGAACCAGAAAAAGGGGACCTGACGTGGACTCTCTAACCTGAGAAGCCAACCTGGACAGTGATTCGATTCTGCTCTGACACGAGTGAGGCTTAGCACCTCAGTGTGAGCTTCTAGCCCGGCTCTCGCCGTGAGGCGGCTTTCCTGTCCGAGTGGCCTGGCGGTGTGCTTTGTCTTTTCTCTTGAGTCTGACCTGGAAGCACCCATTTCTCAATTCTGAGCACTTTCTGGGGAGTCAGGTGGTCCCTCTCCCAGGTGGTCCTTGGGCTGGCTTCTCGGGAGACTAAGGTTGTTCTTGTGGTTTGTGGCAAAGGGTTCAAAAGTGCTTTCGGTTAAGGAAAATGTTAAAAGTAAGTAGCTGAGGATTGTTCTCTGCTCTCAGAAAGACAGCTGTGGGTGCAGCAGAAAGTGTAGTTGGTCGAGAATAATGTTGAAAGCCCAGTGAAAGCATGTCTGTTGTCCGAGGCAATTTGGCCAGATGGATTTTCTTTTCATGGCTTGGTGGGTTCCAGGGGAACCTTGTGCACCTGGAGAAGTGGGTGAGACAGACCCTGGGAAGGCAGCTCCCTGCTGAAGCACGGGTGAGAATGGAGGGGGTGTTGTCCTGCATGAGGCTGGGCTGCGGGGTCCTGGGGTTTGGCGATGGTAGCAGAACACCCACGACCAGGTGGGGCCCTCTGGGGAAGAGAAGACGCTCCCTGCAGGTGAGCAGAAGGGCGTCTGTCTTGAGCTCTGCGTCTGGAGAGCCTGATCTCAGGCTCTTCAGCTACAGACTTAACTGCAAATGAACAGGACTCTCTTCTCAAAAAAGACAAGGAGGAATAACTATATCACTAAAAGGGAACCTAAAATCTCTTGAGAAAGTGCTGTTTTCTTGGACAAGCTCACTGATGGGAGCATGAATGTTGGATGTTTTTGGGTGAAGCCCGGATGTTCCAGATGTTGGGGGGTCGCCCCCCTGCCCCAGCTCTCCTGGAGTCTGTGGAAGGATATAGGTCGCATGTCACAGGTCGTATGTGGTAAGGACATATGTCAGGCTTTACCTTGAATTCAGGCATAGTGATTGGCCTCAGGGTAATTGAATCCAGGGTAAAAGGACCCACATTCTGAATGAACTGGCTAATTCTTATTTATTATTTGTGTCATGTTATTTAACGTGTCTCATAAGTGTGGATAAAATGGGCATGGTTGTTTTTTTTTTTTTTAATTCCATGTGAGTATTGGCATTTATTCTCACAAGGAAAAGTGTTTTACCATTTGAACTCAGTGTGTCATGGGCTCACCTCAGAGGGACAGAAAGTGACTGGACAGGTGAGCCAAGAGCCCTTGTGTGTGGCCAGGTCTCTGTGGGGTGTCCCCTCCTGCTGTCTGCCTGAGCCTGGGGTTTGAAACTGGGGCTGGACACACTCCCCTCCCCACTCACCTCAGCTGCCGCCCTGGGCTGTGGCGGCCTCTCCTGTGTTCTAACCTTGGATCGGCCACTGGGAATCGGCCGCTGTCCTGGGAATGGAGATGTCATCACTCCCCGATGCCCTGCAGGGCACTCTCGCCCCAGGGTCACAGCTCCCACTGCCCCAGGTGGCACTGAAGAATGGAGCCTGTTCGGGTGGGGACCTCTGTGGCTGACTGGCGATTCTGTCCAGGGTACTTCTGCCTTCGTCTGACCTGAGACCATCTGAGTCTGAAACTCTGTGAGTCCCCATTCAATATCTGATTTCAGACCTGCTGTTCACCCCAACTCTCTGCAGAGACACATTTGCTACTGAAGCAATGCTCTGACTTGGTCCTTAAACACCATCTTAAGAGGATTTCTACCTCTGGGTTATTTATGTGACATCTGGGCTTTCCCCTTCTTTAACGCAGTGTTTCCCTACGGGTGACTGACCCCGGGGGTGTTTGGCAAAGTCTGGAGGCATTTGGGGTTCTCACCGTTCTATATGAAGACACACTGTGGTGTCAGCTCGGTACAGGGAGGCACTCAACGTGCTCCAGTTGCACAGGACAGCCCCTCAGACAGACTCATCCCACCCCAAGTGTCAGTAAGGCCGAGGATGCGAGACCCCGAGTTCACCGATGATAAAAAGCTTTGATAGTAGTGCTATATAAACAATGATTTGAGAGTAAGGTACAAACTCTATGTCCATCAAGTCTAATCCCTGGTTCCATAAGGTGCACATGGTTCTCACCCTCACCTTGCAGATGGGGAAACAAGGCCCAGAGGGGTTAGGCGGCTGCCCAAGATCACACAGCAAGTCAGGGGTAGAGCCATTCCATCCTGGCTGCACAGTCCCTGCTGTGTCGCTTGGCTGCGTTTTCTCACCCAGACAAGAGTTGGGCTGGTGGAGACCCCACATGGCATGAGGGGTGACCCTGTTGTCCCCAATGCAAGCACTCTCCCAGCCTCCTGCCCCTCCATTTAATAACCGGTCATGGGCATGATCTGTTGTTACAGCCCTGGTGTCTCTGCCCGTGGGAGCCTTATTAATGACCTAAATGGTACCAGAAGCATGGTTACATGGGTTCTTTTGCGACAGCTGTAGGTGGTGACACTCCCCTTGATCCGGGTGCAAAGCGAGACAGGAACACACGCTCCCCTCCCATCCACGCAGTGCCTTCTCATCACTTCCCCGGTTCCATCCCTAGGGCTTGATTTAGAAGAAGTGTCTGATATAATGGGGAGAAAAAGATGAAACAACAAAAACAGGCCATCGAAAGCCCTCCAAGTGTGGGGAAGGTGCTTCTCTTCCATTACACAGCTCAGCATTCTTTGTTTCTCGTTTTAACATTTTGCTTAAGATGTAGGGCTGGAGGCTGTGTTTCTCCTAGAAATTATTTTCCAATTCGCACTGCTTTTATTCACGTCTTGGAAGGAAGGTCTGTGACGGGAGGCGTGTTGGGCAGATTTGATGCGGTGCGGGTGTCCTGGAATTCACCATGAGCTGGTGGCTAAGGAGCCAAATGGAGACAAGAACTGGGGAGGCAGGCCTGCCAACCGGCGTGACTTTCTGCTACTGGCCAGCTGAAGGGAGGGGGGTGAGAATGAATCCTGGATTCCCGACCGTGAACTTCTGTATGTTCCTCACCCACCAGAAGTGTGCAGTCACCCCAGGAGAGCAGGCTTTGGGGTCCAATCAATAGAAATGGGATATGACGTCCAGGGGATATGAAGCTCCAATGCTTTGGCCACCTGATGTGAAGGGCTGACTCATTGGAAAAGACCCTGATGCTGGGAAAGATTGAGGGCAGGAAGAAAGGGGGGCAATAGAGGATGAGATGTTTGGATGACATCACCGACTCAATGGGCATGAGTTTGAGTAAACTCTGGGAGACAGTGAAGGACAAGGAAGCCTGGTGTGCTGCAGTCCATGGGGTCACAAAGAGCCAGACAGGAGTTAGCAACTGAACAACAGCAGTGGGGACGAGGGAGGGGACTTCTCCTGGGTGACGGAGTCCCGTCCTGACTTTGGGCCATGCAGTTGGCCCTGTCTTGTTCACGGGGCCACATGGACCGCAGATCATGAGCCTGCTCTCGCCGGTCCTGTGAAACACATCAGCCAGCATGTGTTCACCAGGGACGGTGCCAGGCCTGGGGGAAGTGATTTGTTGGTGGCACTGGTTTTGTCCTTCTATGTGTCACCCACGCTTGGCATCCTGCCTGGCATGCGATAGGCCTTTAATTAAAGTGGGCAGAAAAGAAGAAAGTAGGAGAGAGTGCTGGAAGAGGGTGCCTTCACTCCCAAGAAACTCGGGGTCAGGTGTGTTTTAGTGGAAGCCCGGTCATCACACTGACGAGCACACCGATGAACTCCGTCGCTGCTTCTCCCACAGCATGCCCAGGTCCACACGGAGGGCCCTTCTTTAGTTTCCATTCTTTGTTAAATCTTCCCTACTCTTAAAGGTGGGAAATCTCTATTGGTAAGTCGAGGAGGAAACCTTTATGCGTATAAGTGGGCCAGGTCCATGAGAAGTCCAAACACGGTGTCCAAATCTAGAGTTAGAATTGGACACATGCATTACAGCTTCATAAATGAACCTTATACCATTCAGGATCTGGTAGTCATTTGCTCCCCGGTAAGAATTCTGAGTGCGAATAGCAGCAAAAAGAAATCAAGTGACTTTATTATTAGTGTTAAATATTTACATAGTTTATAGAGGGGTGTAAACAGAGGCTGACACATTATGATAGAAGCGAGTCTTTTCCAGAATTACGAGTTAGGAAACGTTTGGTGGAGAGTGAAGAAGCTCACGCATTTTATTTTCAGATGTGGTGCAAGCAGGAACCGGAACTCCAGACAATTCTCTGTCCTTATTAAAATCCAATTACAGTAATAGCTCAGCCTTAAACTTGGGGTATTATGGATGCAACATAAATGTTTAAACAGCTCGGCTGTGTGTGATGGTTCTCCAGTTCACATTTCTCACCGCTGGTGAGCTGCTTCTCATTTGCAGCTGACTTTCAGGGGTTTGTTGGGTAAAAGAAATGTGAGGGAGGAAAAATTGCTGAAGCATTCAATCCTACCAACATTATTTTTCCTTTTCCCCTTTAGGATAAACCCTCCATTTTACTAAGTTGATGAGTTAGCCTAAAACATATCAAAGAAATCATTCAATGAATATTTATATGGCACCTACTAGGTACAAAGACTTTTTCCCCCTGGGTGAATAGAAGCCTGAGCCCACCTGCAAGATTTGGGAAAAGAAAAAGGCTTTGTGGACTCCCCATATGCAGTGCTCACAGCAATTCAAGAAAGGCTCCCTGGGGCCCCCGAGGTGAGGAATATCCATCAAGTCTGCTCTTCTACGGAGAAGGCAATGGCACCCCACTCCAGTACTCTTGCCTGGAAAATCCCATGGACAGAGGAGCCTGGTAGGCTGCTGTCTGTGGGGTCGCTACAAGTCAGACACGACTGAGTGACTTCATTTTCACTTTTCACTTTCATGCATTGGAGGAGGAAATGGCAACCCACTCTAGTGTTCTTGCCTAGAGAATCCCAGGGATTGGGGAGCCTGGTGGGCTGCCGTCTATGGGGTCACACAGAGTCAGACACGACTGAAGCGACTTAGCAGCAGCAGCAGCTGCTCTTCTAACTCTGAGCGGGATGAGGGGTGGAGGGGTGGGGCCACGGTGCTGGTTAGGGTTTGGGTGTTTTATAACGGAACCGCAGTCTGTGTCGGCCAGGAGTTTCTATATACATAGAAGCCGTCGAAGCCCACCATCAAACACAAGGCTGTAGGCCCCCCAGGCCACTGCCAGAATAAAAAAATCACTCAACTCCGTGGCTCGTGACTCCTCCTGCTTCCTCAGGACTCAGCTTTAGGGAAAATCTGTCCCATTTGAGAGTTCGGGGGCTTTTCGGTTCTCCTAAGTGACTTTGCCTCACACTGTGTGAGTTTGTATGGCAAAATATAGTTTTTCAAGTCAGATGCAACAACTCAAAATAAATATACACACACTAGAGACACTAACAAATACATTTTCTCCAAAGGTAATTTTTCTAAAAGCCAGGGTAGCTTTTGGTACCACATCTAATTAAGAGATTGTAGAACAACGCACAACCATCTTGATTATAATAACCATCTTCAGATAATGCGCTGTTAAATTAGCTCACTGAACATCTATTTTGTAAGTAGATTTGGTTTATTTTTAGTCCTTGTTTGAAGCCAGGAATCCAAATGGAGACGAAGGGTTTTCAGCAAGTGAGGAAACCAAAGAGTTGGCTGGTGGCACTCGAGACTTGGCCTTTTCAGGAGGAAGTTTGAAAAAAAACCCACAGTGATGGGGGCATGGGGGAATGGTTCAGTATGTCTCAGAGAAGCTTCTCCTCTAGAAAAACAGACAATGCTGCACTTGGAAATGAAGGGTGCGTCCTGCAAAGCACCTGAGAGGTAATTTCTGCAATCCATGTATCAGGTTAGGGGTTAATGCCCGAAACGCATGCGAAACTTCCACAATTAAACGGCAAACAAAAACAGCAACAGCAGAGAAACAACAATGAACCTAACAGGTTAAGGACTTGAACACGTGTATCTCTGAAGAGAACGTGCAAGTGGTAAACAGGAGTGTATGAAAAAGTTCAATGTCAGTAACTTCAGGGAAACACAGGCCAAAATTCCAGGGAGATGATAGCTCACAACTGTCAGGATGGCTGTGACCACAGAAGAGCACAAGAGTTGGAAAGGATGTGGAGAAATCGTCTCATTTACACAGCGCTGGTGGTGCAGCCCCTACGGAAGGAAGACGATATGGAGATTCCTGCAGAAATTAAAGACGGAACTAACGTATAACCATCAACATCACTGCTGGGTGTTTATCCAGAAGAGTTGGGATCAGGACCACAAAGCCATGCCTACATTCTCAAAAGACCATCTCTCTGCCTCCCAGACTGTAGCCAGGCCACACGTCCACAGGTGCAAATCCATGATGGAGAAGATAAGACGGCATCTGGCAGGCTGACCATTTCTATGACATAAAGCTGGGTTGGGCAGTGCCCGTGTGTGTGATCACTGGAATTATTCAGCGGGTGGTAATCAGCACCTAAGAAAAAATGATGCTCGTTACAGCACTAATTACTTTAGTCATCTAGTTTGTTCCATGTTAATGAACATCAAGGTTTTCCATAACCCAGACTTCCATAACCTAAACTATGAATCTCCCAATATTTCCGTACATATTCACTGAAAAATTCCTAGTCATGATTGGATTTCATCAATATTTCTGATGGTTGAAACCAGGGACTTAGGATCTGGAGAATAAACACAAAAAGGGAGTACAGTGGAAAAAACAAAGCGGAACTGACTGGTAATCCTCCAATTACCAAGGAAAGTCTGAGAAACTGTCACAGACTAACAGAGCCTAGGAGAGTGACGACTAACTGTCACATGGGATCCTGGGCAGAAAAGCGCAGTCGGAAAAAACTAAGGAAGTCTGAATAAAGTGTATCTGATCAGTGTCGCAGTCATGTCCAACTCTTTGTGGCCCCATGGATTGTAGCCCACCAGGCTCCTCTGTCCATGGGATTTCCCAGGCAAGAATACTGGAGTGGGTTGCCATTTCCTCCTCCAGTGGTCTTTAGCTAATGATAATGATGTATCAATATTGGTTTGTTAATGATGACAAATGTACCTTGTGATGGTGAGACATTAACAGTAGGAAAGAGCAGCTGCACGCTGCATAGCTCTTTGTGCTGTCTTTGCAACTTTTCAGTAAATTTAAAACTATTCTGGGACTTCCCTGGTGGCCCAGTGGCTAAGACTCCGAGCTCCCAATGCAGGGGGCCCAGGTTCCAGCAACTACAAGAAGCAATTCATTTAAAAAAAAAAAAACTATTCTAAAATAAAGGGCCTGTTTTAAAAAATGTATAAACAAGATAACGCAGAACCACCCACTCTTGCACTGCTGGGAAGAAACGTCGCTGTCAGTATCTCGGCGTCTTCTGCTGTTCCTGTGAACACTGCCTCACAGGGAGAAGCACACCAGTACAAGGGTCCATATCACCAGCTTTTCCCCTTAATGATGCAGCAGTGTCAGAACCATCCCTGTGTCACTAAAAGTGATTTGGTCCGTCAATATATGAATAGACTCAGTCTCGGGGAACATGACATCATTCTGAGACTGGAAGTAAATTCAGAAATGGATTCTATGTCATAAGACATTTGCAACCCCAGGCAGCCCATGGGCCCCAGTGCTGGTCTTAATGCTCCAAGTTGGAGGCTGAGCTCTGGAGAAGCCACTCTTGTCTCCTGGAAGCTGGAGGCACCACTGAAAGCTGCTGTTTGGGGGGTGGGGGCAGTGCAGATCAGCCAAGGCTTCCTGGAGGAGGTGGGCTTGAAGGAGGATGAGGATGTGAGTGATGAGTGATCGGGACCTTCCCTCCTAGGGCTGAATGGGGAGAGGCAGCAGGTGAGGAGAGAAGGGTGTATGAAGAGCCTGGGGAGTCATTTGCAGGACTGGGAGCCAAGTGAGGTCAGAGGCTGGAGGGTGGGAACCTGGATGGAGTGGTGGAACCGGGAGGAGCTGACATTCAAAGACTCTACAGGCCTCTGCTAGACACCCCTAGCCTCAGGCAGTGTCAGCCACCGCATCAAAGAGGAAATCAGGACCACTCAGATCAAGTCTGAGGAAAGACAGCTCACGACCACTCACAGAGCTGACAGACAGCTCACTTGCTTCTCACAGCTGGTACCATGATGCTAAGGAGAGGAGCGTCATATTTTAGGGGTAAAAAAGGAGGGAGAGAGAAAAAAAGGGGTGGGGGATCTTTCCATATGGTGAAGGTTCTCATTAAAATCAATTGTAAACTTCGCTAATGGCTGGGTTAACATCATTTGGAAATCATTTGTAAATATCAGCTGCATCTATATTCAGCATTTGAAATTTCCTTATTGAAAGCCTGTATAGCTTTGCGTGTGTTTTTCAGTAGAATGTTTTTCATTTAAAGTTGTTTGAAAATCTGATCAGAAAGATCTCCAACCCAGAAATTTAGTGATTTGAAAGACGCTACACTCATGTCTCTCCTCTGAGACGCTCCTTCTGAGTGATGCTTAGAGAAAAGACAACTAAGAACTGTATCCTTGGGGGCCTTCTCTGGCCATCCAGTGGTTGGGACTCAGTGGTCTCACTGCCATGGGCCTGGGTTCAATCCCTGGTCAGGGAACTAAGTTCCCACAAGCCGCTCAGAGCAGCCAAAAAAAAAAAAAAAAAACTACCCTTAACATGTGCTGTGTGGTGTGTGGCTGTAGACAGGCCGTGACTTGAGTTCTGTGAGTTTGGATTTGGCCTTGAGGACTGTGATTTAAGGCCCGAGGCTGGTCCTTGGGAAAGCATGGGGCAGAAGTTTACAGTGGACACTAGGCCTCACCTGGCCTCTCCCCTTCACTCCCATCCAAGGAGTGGAGAGCTCATTTATTATCTGACTCTGATCTGCCAGATGGGGTGATGGCTTCCTCTGAGATAGACAAGCATCCTGCTTAGCATTCCACCGTGGTCACTGATGGAGGAATGGCCTCCAGGGTCCAGCAGGTGGCCGCCCCACCTTTCTCCCTGTGGTTGCTTTGTCGTTGGCCACCCACAGCAGGACTGTTTGAGAGATTGCATGAATGTGAAAAATGGTATAAACGTGTGTCCTAAATTATTTTAGGGGAGGTAGGTCCCAAGTATCTCCTCCCTGGTGGCTCAGACAGTAAAGAATCTGTCTGAGATGCAAGAGACCTGGGTTTGATCCCTGGGTAGGGAAGATCCCCTGGAGAAGGGAATGGCTACCCTCTCCAGTATTCTTGCCTGGAGAATCCCATGGACAGAGGAGGCTGGCGGGCTACAGTCCGTGTTGTCGCAGAGTTGGACATGACTGAAGCAACTAACACTTTCAGGACCTAAGTGCATGAGGTGGAATACACAAGTCGGGCAGAACATACTGTTTATTCAGCAGGAAGTGTGTTACCTTCCTACTCTGCTGCTGGTGTGTGTGTGTGCATCAGGCTTGCCTGGGGGGCCCCAGAGCCTGAGCCCCTTCAGTTTTCACAGGTAGAGCCCAGAAGTCCACCTTGGGGACCACTGGCCTGGAAGGCATCTTCCATCCCTCCAACCTCCCTCGTGTTCCATGGCTTGTACTGTAGTTCTTTTGTCCACTTACAGAAATGAAGAATTCGTTTAAAAAGTGCTTCTGCTCAATCAGATTAGCTTGGATGAGACTGTAGACTCAGAAACACGCCCCTCCCTAGCCACCAAAAAAAGGCCTAAAAGAAACATTGCTTCATTTTGACCAGCACATGTGCTACTCTCCAACATTTACTGAAGACAGTTCGTAGCTCTTTACAAATCTGCTCATGAATCATAAAACAGGTTTCTGCATTGAATCATAAAACAGGTTTCTGCATTAAGTGAGGTGCTGACCGTTGTGTAGATGGAGGAATTACACTCAGGGAGTTGAGGAGCTCCGCGCTTCCTAATCAGAAACAGAGCTAATCACTCTGCAGAGATTAAGTCACTGTGGACGCTCAGCTCTATTTCCTGCCCTGAAGACATCGATATGCTGAACTGTGAGACTCTTTTTTTCTGTGGCTATCCTGGAGAGTAAATATCTGGGAAATTCCTGTGCTGCTGATAAGATGCCTGTGGATAAAGAGCTCTCTTTATCTGCTCTCAGGAACTCTGAAGCTTGCCTCCTGGGACACTGGCTTTTCACAAAGAACACCATCTGTACTGATTGCAAACGTGGTAATCAAGCTCGCTGGACTTCCTGGGAGGTGAGGGAGCGCACTGACTCCAAATAGGAAATCAGAACTAGTCTCTTGTCCGTGGTCCAGCCTGCAGTGTCCAATGCCCTCCTGACTCACACCCAGGCTCCACGACCGCCTCTTCAGAGCCCCCACGGTGGTGATCTGAGTGTGCATGTGCGTCTGAATGTGTGAGCTGCTCTAAAGACCCCTTGAGGGACTTCCCTGGTGGTCCAGTGGTTAGGACTCTGTGCTTCCACTGAAGGGGGCTACGGGTTCAGTCCCTGGTTTGAAAATTAAGATCCTGCGTGCTATGCTGCTAAAAAAAAAAAAAAAAAAAAAAAAACCTTGAGTTTTTACAGAGGGATCCTCAGATACAGGGAAACATGAGCCGTGATCATTTAAAGTGACCATTCTCTCCTCTGAGTAACCTGTTTGCAGATTGAATAATAAGCCTTGGCTTGTCTCAGGCCCAGAAGAAGGGAGATTAAATGGCTGAGTCTATGAGAATATGCATCACCAAAGCCTCCCTCCTGTCATGACCCAGTTCTCCAAGTGCTGGCTTATGAAAGACTGAAAGTAGGTCATCAGAGGGAGATGGAATGGGTGAGGGGGAGAAATCATTCCATGACAGTCACTTAAATGTGCCCATGTTGCTTCTGAAGGTTAGCTAAGGGCTGGAGCCAGCTCCCAGACTCGCCTCGTCCTCCTCTGGTGGTCCAGCCACCTGCACAGAGGCCCCTCAGGAGCAGGTTGCTGCTGACATGGAGCCTGTGGCCAGCAGGCCGGTCTGTCCTCGCCTCCCCCTGTAAACTCACTGGGTTCACGTTCCTGAGAGAGAACACTGCCTGCACGGGGACATTGTTGGGGTTTTTGTAATTCAGGTTTTCTTGTTAGTCTGTTTTGGCAAATTATAAATTCAGTCCATCAAAATCGGATGGGTTTTTCAAGTAGAATCTGGATACCAGTTGAGTTCTTTTTCTCCACAATTGAAGCGTTTAAGTGACCCTCCCCCCTCCCCCTCCCCCCACCACCTCCACGGAGGGTGAAGCCCAAGAAGGGAGCCACACCATGCCCTCACAAGGCAGCTTTGACATCCCATGTGACCAGCTTGCTTCCACTTGAAGAGCAGAGCACTGTCCTCCTGGAGCCAGCCCAGGCCTGGCCTCTTCCTGCCCCTCTGGCCACCTGTTGTCTCTGCCTAGGACAAGGTCCCCAACCTGTGATATCACAGGACGTGGGAGGATGAGGAGGGAAGGGGCAAGGGTCTCAGTGGGGGCCAGCGCCCAGGGCCCAGGATGGGGCTGTGGCGTCCTCTCCTCCGTTGGCTCCACAAAAACACAGGCTGGGGTTGGGGATGCACATCCTCAGACCTCCTGTGCATCCTCTCGTTGCAGCCCAAGGCCATGCTGTACTTACTGCCCCCTCATCTTACAGGGAGAAGGCAATGGCAGCCCACTCCAGCACTCTTGCCTGGAGAATCCCATGGACGGAGGAGCCTGGTAGGCTGCAGTCCAAGGGGTCGCTAAGAGTCGGACATGACTGAGCGACTTCACTTTCACTTTTCACTTTCGTGCATTGGAGAAGGAAATGCAACCCACTCCAGTGTTCTTGCCTAGAGAATCCCAGGGACGGAGGAGCCTGGTGGGCTGCCGTCTATGGGGTCCCACAGAGTCGGACATGACTGAAGCGACTTAGATGCAGCAGCAGCATCTCACAGGGAAGAACCCAACGCTCAGGAAACGTGATGTCAGTAACCATGATGCACACACATGGCTACTGTCATGTCCACCTTCAGCACGCCTCCCTTCCCTTCAGCCAGATCTCATTCCTGAAATGTAACCAATTTTCTTTTCTCTTAAAAACATTGAAAAGAAAATCTGACAACTCCAGGCTGCGAGTCCCCTTCTGTTCCCCTGTCACCCCTCCCTGCTGTGCAGGCTGGCCTCCCCCTCATGACCATGCCCGATCTTTTCTTTGTCATGGGTCCCTGCAAGGGCCATAGGTGTTAACTGAGTGACCAGGTCTTATCAGAGCCAAGTAACCCCTGGGCTGAAGTTGGCTGGTAATGCACTAACGTGATCCTCGGCAGGGAGCTGTATGGAGAGCCATAGATTTATTTTGCCTCAGGAAAACACATATGAATGTGGCCCAGATATTCATCATTTCTAGAGCAGCCCCAGAATTGTGGTCAAGAGGGTTTAGATGGTCATAAATACGACGTTTTATAGGAGTGGTGACGAGAGGCACTCAGACGGCCCCTGGGGTGGGAGGGGAAGGGCCCCTCTGGAGCCTCAGCACAGTTGACCTTGGTCCTTCTGTGGCCTCGGGCCTGGACACGGGCCGGGCACCCCGCTGAGCCTGGACTCTTCACCTGCAAACAGAGGCTTCCTGTCCTGGAGGCGCCATCAAAGCATCAGGCACAGCACAGGCCCTTAATCACAAATGGAGTTGAAAGAAGAGGAAATGGGAGCTCTGTTTTAATGTGTGATTGGCTTTCTTTTACGTTTTGCAAAATGGTTGAAAAGCTTTAAAGTCTCTGCTTGGCCCAGACCCCACGGACCTGGCCACTGCCCACCTCCCTTTGAGCTCCCAGTTCTGGGACATCACCTGGTGATGTGGGCAGGCCACATCCCAAAGGCCCTGGATTAACACAAAAGCACACTGCAGCCCATGAAGGCTACTGCTCTGCTGGCCGGTCCAAAGAGCCATCTGATTAGCCGAGATTGTGTATTTCCAGTGGACGAAGTGGAGCCCTCCTAAGACAGCTGCAGAGTGACCGACGGCCTGAGGCGCTTCCTTTCCTGTTTGAGTTGACACACTGAATATCAGGAACGGGTTCTCTGGCTCCCTCCCAGGGCCCCTCCCTGAAGACCCACATGGACTGCAGGTTCCGTGGAGTCCAGGGGTCACTCTGCATGGAAATTCCAGCAACTCCTTGGACCCCATGTTGCCAGCCCATCTGCCACTGCATCCTTGTTGCTAAGATAAGATTATATTTGTCCAAACTATGGTGAGACAATGAAAGGGATAATTAAATGTTCAGATGGGCACTGGATCTTCATCTGTGCTGGAGGCCAACAAGGAGTGGGGGACACGACTTCTGAGGGGCAAATAGAATTGAGATCATGGTGGGAATGCAGAAGGCTCTTCCAGACCAGAGAAGGGCCTGCACCCCATATTGGGGATCAACTGTGAACCCCAGCATGCTATCTGCTTTGATTTTAAGAACACTCACAAGCTGGTTAGTCTCTTTCAAGTTCATCCCCATCAGAATGGACTTCTGTCCCGTCAAAGCAGGTCTCCTAGATTTCTCCTTCACACATAGTTCTCCGAGTACGAGTAACTATCGCTGGTTCCCAGGGCCACCAGGACGCCATGTGTCAGCACGTTCAGCAGAACCCCGAGCTCCTACGGGGCCAGGACGGCTTAGTCCCTCCTGTACCTTCAGCATCTCATGCTGCAGAGTGATGGACATGGCCTCTGAGACCAGGAGGCACATCAACAGCACAATAACACACTATTTTCTAAAACTACCTCAAACGCTTCTCTCAGGAAACCCATCAAGGAAGGGAGAAACGAGTCCGGAGGGACAATGACGAGAAGGGGTGGGGGGTCAGTCTCACTCTCATCGTTATCTGAGGGCGTCTTACGCTAAGCTCCAGATCAACACATCACCATGTGTGCTGGTGGTGAGCACGCGGCGCACACCTGCCCCACCTCACCAACCTTCTAAGGACCTCGAGAGGATGAGCACGTGCCCACTTCACAGAAGGGGAGCCCCGGGCACAGCACGGGAGGATCAGCAAGGTCTTGGAGTGGCCAGGATGTGAACCCTGTCTGCACCATCAGTGAGCCACATCCTGACCTGCCAGATCCGGATTTGATGACTGGACACTGTGTTCCCAGGGAGCCACGTGGGTCAGTAGACCAGAGGACTAGGGATGCGTTTCCTGCAGGAACACTGTCAGCGCTCCAGGACGCCTTAGTGCTCGCATGAGCTCAGGTCAAGCCCAGCCGTGATCCTGCAGGGCCTTCCTAGACCTCCCCTCTCCCACAACACGCAGAGGGTGGGCGGGCCTGGGGACTGTGCTTCCAGTCTGGGGAGGAGAGGGAGACCCAGGAGGGACAGCCAACCCACTGCCAGGCTAGCAGGGGCGCAGGGCAAACCCCCTCCCCAAAGGCGCCTCCCCACATCTAGAGAGTTGGTGTCATTGGAGTTGCAGCCTGGCACCGTGCTGATTCTGACACCAAGTGTCGCATCCATTAAAGTTTAATTTGATCTTTTTTAATATCACATTAAAACGTTTCCATCCTGGAATGGAATGGTTATAGCGAGCGTAAATCTGCCATACGCACGGTGCTTCATTTATATTAGCTTTTATTTAACTTGGTAAAAGGTAATTTGTTTTTATTAATTGATTCATTTTCCCCCTCCAGTCAGGCAGGCTGAGGCCCCAGTGGTGGGGTGAGGTGGGGGGGCCTGTGTGCAGAGCCTCTCCCTGCTGAGCCCCAGCTGCCCCTTCACCTCAATGCTGGCCGCTGTCTTCCGTGGAAACTTTAATTGACTGCCCGGTGCCTGTGTGTCTTGTTATCCACTCCAGGGCCTCACCTCTCCCTTTAATTTTTTATTGTTGGGTTATCCTGTACAACTGATTAGTCAGGCACTTGCTGCTGAGGTGGGCTGCAGCTTTACGGCATCTTCTCTAAGCAAAGTGGAAAGAAATCACACAGAACTGTCAACTCACAAGCCCATCTGGGCCACCATGCTGCATTCAGAGTGCGTGTCTTGTGGTCAGGCTAGCCAGCTCCATCCACCACTGATGCCTTGAAATGAGATGCTGCATAACAGGTAACCTGATTTGGCTTCTGTCTGAACTTTGCTGCTTTTCCCAGGTTACGGGTGGGTGACTCCAGCTTCCCCAAGTTGGCTGGCTTTGTCCATGCACCTGCCCACCCTCCAGCCGTCTCGCTAACCTCGGGTGCCTGGGCCCAGTTTCCTCATTCGTGCTGGAAACTTTCAGGCAGCTTGGGAAACACTCCAAGATCACAGCCTGTTGAGTCCTCAGGTGAATTCCTGGTTGGATTGGAGAATGCTCTGAGAACTATAAGGTTAACCCGGTGCAAACATGCTTAGTCACTTCAGTCATGTCTGACTCTTCAGGACCCCGTGGACTGTAGCCCACCAGGCTCCTCTGTCCATGGGATTCTCCAAGCAAGAATACTGATGTGGGTTGCCATGCCCTCCTCCAGGGGATCTTCCCAACCCAGGGATCCAACCCACATCTCTTCATCTTTTATATTTCCTGCCTTGGCAGGCAGGTTCTTTATCAGCAGTGCCACCTGGGAAGCCCAAGATTAACCCAGAGCCCATGACAAGCCCACTCCTGCCCATCCTTCTCTGCCATGGCCTTATAGAGAACACCCTTTGTAAAATATTTCTGCCTCCAGCAGTCTCTCAGTTGAGAGCCATAATTTTCACTAGCATTCATTTATAAACACCTCGGCTGATCACAGGTGTTCTGTGGGGAGTGCCATTGACAGCGGTCTCAGGGCATCTCAGGGCCACTCGCCTTTGACAGGAACAGCCAGGGCAGGAGTGGACACTCATGTTTCTGCGCTCCATCTGGTTAGGACACACCATCCATCCATCTCCCCCACCGTCAGTGCAGACAACATGGCTTTTGTCACCTGTAAGCACTGAGCTCTCCTCCTTACAAGAAACATATGCACCCATTTCCCGTATGGTCACCTGTAAGCACTGAGCTCTCCTCCTTACAAGAAAGATACGTATACTAGTGGCAAATGTTGCTTTTCTATGAAAGTGAAACTAACCCTGGCTAATATTTAGGGAAATTTGCTTACAATAACCCAGAGCTGCTGATGAATGTGTGCCAAGACAAACCAGTCATTTCGCTTGGGTTTTCTCACATGAAGGGAGCAGATACCAACTCAGCTCAACTCTGTCCACCTATTGAAGAGAAAGGAAGTGCTCCTTGAATTTCAAGGTGGACTGTCTCTGCAGCACTGGCGTCTGCATCTCACTCACACTTCACTTTCTTTCGATGCAATAGCGCATGCAAGAGGGGTTTGTAAATACCAAAGCAGTACATGCACACTGCCTGTCATTCCTTACCCATGCAAATAGCCCTTGATTATAATTGGGACAAATTGTTTCCCAGGTTTCGATATGATATTTTATATGTGCGTAGTGCTTTAAACCCTTCTCAAAGCTTTTCTCCATATCCATTATGTCATTTAACCAACTAATTGAACTGGAACTGGAACAAAGAAAAACACTGATAAATTAATTAAATCCAGACCTTTTATGGGGGAGGAGAAAAGGGTGGCAAAACACAGCTGTGTCTCAGTTGGTTTGTGGACATCTATTACAATGTGATTTTAAGGGGGAAACAAAACAAAATCTACATCCTTCCCTGCTTCAGAGTCTTCAAATGAAAAAAAGAGAAAAAAAATAAAACCTGATTCCTTATTTTTTTTCTCATTCCTGGGGCCCAACTTGGACTCAGTGGAAACCACTGAGTGTCCAGGAATCTGCCTTTATTTATTGTCTGTGCCATGAGGCTTGTGGGATCTTAGTTCCCTGACCAAGGATCGAACCTATGTCCCCTGCAGTGGATATGCAGAGTCCTAACCACTGGACCACCAGGAAATTCCTCAGATTCTTATTTTAATATCATGAAATACTTGTGCATTTTTCTTATTTTTTTATCTGACCCACCACCCTAAATAATTTTTGAGGATACTATTATTTTCAAAAATACCTATTTCTGAAGGTTTAATGATAATGCATTTTTATAAGAACTTGTGATAAGAAATATTTGCATAAGAAAGCCCATGTTTCTCAACCTGGACACTATGACCTCGGAGCTGGGCCATCCTCTGCTGGAGTGGGGAGTGTCCTGCATGCAGTGGAGTGTCCGGCAGCATCCCTTGCTTCCACTCCCCAAGTTGTGACACCCAAGATGTCTGCAGACATCGCCCAGTGTCCCTGGGGTGGGAGTGGGACGGACCAGTCACCCCAGTTGATCGGGCTGCAGAGTATCTGATGGGCCTGCAGAAATGGCATCTCAGTCCAAGCTCAGCTCATGCGTGTTGGTCTGGCATCAGGCGCACCGTCTGCCAGGAGTGGCTCATCCTTGGACCAGAGCGTCAGGCCATCGCCCAGACTGTCACATCAGCTCCTGCTCATCATGGCCATCAGTGACCTCCTCTGCCTCCACTGGAAGAGCCCACTGGGGCTTCCAGGGCAGGGAGGAGGCCGAGGTCCAGGCAAGGCTTCATTTTCCAGAAGTTCACAGTATCTGGGGAAGAAAACCAGATTAATATCACAGGAGCAACAACTGAGAAAACGTCTAGAAATTGCTTCTTGTATCAGATTGAGCCCTGAGGTTCATCTGCCAAGCCTCCCCGCCATCACCCGCCACCCACCTCTCCAACTTTAATGAAGATGCTGTGTGGGAGCTGTGGGGGTGGCGGGGGCTTCCTTCCCTGGGCTGTGAGCCTTGTTCGGGGCTCCCAGGAGGAGGCTCAGGCTTATTGAATCATGTCGCTTCAATAGCATGACTCCTGAGAGGGTCTGCCCCATGTGACACCGAGGCTAGTGCTCTCCTTTCACAGGAGGCCGCAGACGGAGAATCCTCCCTGTAGTGGGGGCTGTAGCCCAGGTGAGGGCGGTTCCCCCCACAAGTCCCGGGCAGTTGTATGGGTATTTCTCAGGGCTGCAGGAAGAGAGTGATGGGAGCATAGGTTCAGACATAGGGACACCTCACCTGTGATCCTGCACCTCAAGCAGCTGCGACAGGAGATGGAGAATCTGACTTAGAACATGGCCCAGAGGAGGGATATGATGGGTTCTGCTCGCCCTTGATGGGCCCACGTGACAAAATGGGTCAGCTCAGACTTACCCTGGACACGCCCACCACGTATGGACACGTATATGCACATGCATATACACACACGTATACACACCTCCTTGTGCACAGGTTGCAGATACACGCACACGGGTACACACATGAGTTTGGGTGAACTCGGGAGTTGGTGATGGACAGGGAGGCCTGGCGTGCTGCAATTCATGGGGTCGCAAAGAGTCGGACACGACTGAGCGACTGAACTGAACTGAACTGAACTGAACACACGGAGTTCTTTTCCTGTAGTAACTCTCCAGGAAATCCTTCAGAGCTAGGAGTCACTTAATTGTGATGATGAAAAGTGATAAGAGGCTTAAGGGCTAGAGCAGCCCAGGGAGGGGCCTGCTGCTTTAGCTGAGCACCCAGAGAGACCCCGGAGCTGCCTCCTAAGCTGCTGAGACCTGAAGAGGAGAAGGGAAGCAGATGCAGACCCCTGGGCGCAGGGAGGCTGGTGCAGAGCCATGTTCATGTTGTAAATTGCACGATCCTGCTTGTTTTCCAGAACCAGCACCGAGGTTTTGAAGAGCTCATCTCGAAATAAGAATTATTAATCAGAAGTCAGCTCTTTGCCTTAAAAGAGGGGAAGGGCTGCAGAATCAAATGGGGAGGCTGGAGGGCTGGCTGTAGGGGGAGGCTCTGCAGGCCATTTCCTTTCTAGAGGGTTCCCGTGGCCCTGCCAGTGGGGCAGAGGGGACTCACACAGGGGGCTGTGAGGTCCACCAGGCTGCTCTGTCCCCCAAGTGACAGGGGAGGGGAAGTGTGCTCTTCAGTCAGGCACCTGGGGCCTCCCTGTGCCCAGCAATAGTGTATCAGCCTGTCCCTCCGTCACTCTTTGTAATAATAGTAGTAGTAGTATTAGTCACTCAGTCGTGTCTGACTCTTTGCGACCCCATGTACTGTAGCTCACCAGGCTCCTCTGTCCATGATATTCTCCAGGCAAGAATACTGCAGTGCCTTGCCTTCTCCAGGGGATTGTCCCATCATTCTTAGTGCCATTTATTAAAGCTACAAAGAAGCAAAGTCACTGAAACTCAGTAGCTGCTGTAACCAGTTGTGCTACTTTCTGTTTATGCTGGGGGAGCTGGAAGAATATTGCCATGAAACAGCCACATTCCACTTGGAACACCTCCCTGTTGGAGGAATATGTTTAGAATGGAGCCCATGAACTGCATCCTCTTAAAAATGAGGACACATGGAAACTGGTGAATCTGACCACCGTCTGCCCTGGGATCCCTCATGCTGACACTGTCCTTGTTCTCCTCCAGGACAAGGACCCACTATGTCATGTTATCGGGGAGCTAGGGGAGGTAGACTCGGGAATTCTCTGCACTGAGTTTGCAACTTCTGTGAGTCTTACACTATTCCAGAATTAAAATGTAAACAGCCTGCGTTCACCACTTCCAGTTCTCATCAGATGATACGTCTGTAGATAGGTTTCTCGGGTTGCATGAGAAACAAATTCTCCAAACTAGCTTTTAATGAAAAGAAACCAGAATGTCACACACAAAGCTGGCTTCTCTCTACCTCCTCTCACCTCCCTGCCATTTAAAAAATAATTCTTCTTTCTAATGTGAACATTGAAATAAAAATTGCGAGACTGGTTCCAATGCCAGCTTTCTATTCCCAAGTCAGAAATGACTCAGAGTTCATTTTCTGAATGATCACTGTTGTTATTAAGCTCAAATGGCACCTTAGTCAGACATCTCGTGGGCAAATTCCCTAGTTCATCCCAGTGCCCCCTTGCTGGCTCGTGCCCTGTGTAATTTAACACGGTTGGAAGTTTCTGGTGATGGGAGACCAAGCTAGAACAGTGGAGGAGCATGGGGAGGTGAGCTGCTGCAGCTGTGGATCTGGAAGGGCTTTTGTAGTAGTTTTACTGGGAGTGAGGATGTTTGTGGGTTCATTTCTTCTGCCTCACTCTTGGGTTTGCACTGGGCATCCTTGGATGGTTTCCATCACCTGGGGGGCAGCGCACCCACCTGGGAAGGGTAGCCCTGGACACTTCTTGCAGACACCTCTGCAGGATACTAAGGGTGCTTTGGGGGTGTCTGCAGCCTTTTCAGAAATAGCCATGACCCCAGCAAGTGTGTTCTTTGTATCCAAGATACACTTCAACTGAACCCCCTCCAGAGGCAGGAACCAGCAACTTGCTTAAAAGAAGACAGAGGAAAGCAGAGATTTGTGGAGCATTTGCTGTGTGCTTCGTGCCACACAACGGCCACACCCGTGCTCTCTGCAGTAGTTGCTGTGGCCTCATTGATAAGTGGCTACAACCAAGAAACCCCAGCTCCCATGCCCCTTTCTCACTTATGGCTCAGAGCTCTGCTGAGGTACCCCACCCAGCATCACACAGAAACCAAGACTCCATCTGTCTTCAGTGTCCAACTTGCGCTGGGTCCCTGGAGTTCCCTCCATCTAACTGCTGGAGTTGAGAGAGACTAAGGGTGGACAGGCATGCGTCTGCAGGATGGAAGAAAGGCACATCCCCGCGTGGGCACCTGCTCCCATGGAGGGCACACATGCTGGGGGTCAGCCACCTCTCTTTGTACAGAATTAACACTTGCACTACTTCCATTTTACAGACGAGGAAACGGAAGGTCCAGGAACAGCCATCTTGCCCCAGAGCACATGGCTGAGTCAGGGGAGGGGACTAGGACCCAGGCCATCCATTCCCAAGGGTCCCACTGCATCCCACCACCCACTCCCTCTTGTCTGATATGCACCGACAATCCAGGGGCTTCTGTTCTGACTCTGCACAACAGAACAGGACAGGATGCAGTCAAAGCAGGAAGAAGGCCATCTTTTCTTCTCTTTGTAGGAATGAGCATGGTCACTTAGCATTCATGTCACAGGTAACACATGGGGGCTTAGTGAGGGTTCCCAGGTGGCACTAGTGGTAAAGAACCTGCTTGCCAATGCAGAAGACTTAAGAGATGCAGGTTAGATCCCTGGGTTGGGAAGATCCCCTGAAGAAGGGCATGGCAACCCAATCCAGTGATCTTACATAGAGAATCCAAGGACAGAGGAGCCTGGTGGGCTACAGTCCATGGGGTCGTAAAGAGTCAGACACAACTGAAGTGACAGCACACACGTGCATCATGAAGAGGGAAGCAGAGATGTCCCTGAACCCATGTCCTGTGGTCCCCATGCCCACCACTCCTCTGCAGAGCAGGCTTGCTGCTTGGGTTCCGAACGCATCACCAGAGTCATGAGCTTTAGTCCCACGAGAGTCTCATTTTTTTTTTTCATTTTTTCATTTTTTTTTTTTTTAGTTTAAATAAAGACCTCAGCCTCATTTGTTTTTCTTTTTAAATATTATGGAGAAAGATGATTTATTTCATGATTCTTAGATACGAATGATGGAGCGAGTGGTTTCCATTTCATTATTGCAGTTGTCATATTTCAGAACTTCCTAAATATAGCTTTATTATAGGGGAAAAAAAAAAAGCCTACAGCCCTACATCAAGATAAAAAGGTTTCTGTCAAAATCAAATGACATGTCAATTTTAATGAGCAACTGAAAAATTAACAAATGTAACGTTCTAATCTAATTATGTTCTTCCGGAAAGCTCTTTGAAAATTGACTCAAGTTTTGATTGTCAAGTGCTCTGCCCTTGAGGCAGCAGCGACAGCATGTGGCAGACTGGAGAGAGGCCTCCCGGGTGCTCAGAGGGGCTCTCTGCCCCTTGCGGTACTTCTAAAACCGGGAATGTTGGCTGACGTTCTCAAACTTTTCATAAACTACAGCACATACAGAAAAATGAACAAATTGCAGGCAGTGTCCCTCTGAACGTTCACAAGAGAATGACAATCACATAAGCAGCACCCTAGATACCTGCTTCCCATGTTTTCTTTTCAATAAATAAAAGCTTCTTTTTTTAATTTTTTATTTATATTTATTTTTTGGCTGCATGGTATGTAGGGTCTTAGTTCCCCAGCCAGGGATCAAACCCCAAGCCCCTGCGTTGGAAGTGGAGTCTTAGCCAACGGAGCACCAAGGAAGTCCCTAAATGCATGGGATCTATGCCCCTCACACCCACATTTATTGTATGATTGGCGTACAGAACTCTGTGCATAATGAATGCATGCAGTTTAATGAGTGTTGACATACATCTACTGTTACCATCATCAAATCCAGGTTGTGAACATGCCCGTCACCACCAAAAGCTTCCATGTCCCTTTGCTGTGGTTCTTGTTTGTTTGCAGTAAAACAACGTAACATGAACCCTACCCCCTTAACAAGATTTCAAGTACCTGACTCCTTACCATTTGTCTGTTGTTTAGTCGCTAAGTCCTGTCCCACTCTTTTTTTGACGCCATGGACTGCAGCCTGTCAGGCTCCTCTGTCCACGGGATTCTCCAAGCAAGAATACTAGAGTAGGTTACCATTTCCCCCTCCAGGGGATCTTCCTGACCCAGGGATCCAACCTGTGTCTCTTTTGTCTCCTGCATTGACAGGCAGGTTCTTCATCACTAGCACCATCTGGGAAGCCGTAGGTGTGGTCCACATACTTGCTATCGTCGGGAGCTAGACATTTTAGAAAGATTTCCATTCAAGGCCCAAGTAAACAGGGTTTTCTGGTGCTGTGTAAAGCCTCCTACTCCTAATAAAGATTTAATCCTATGACTGAATTTCATATCCGTCAGAAGGAATGACCATTTTCTTGGCAAGACATTCATATTTGACGCCTGAAACCCAAAGCCACATTTTTAACCTTCTCTTGAGATCCTTTCTGACTGTATAAACTTTGGAATTCTGAAGATCTTCAATATCAGGAAGATAAATTTACATAGACATATACCATAATTCTTGTTCCTCATATCTTTCACATTGCATCATTTACATATGCTTTAAATATCCAATGAATGGTAATAAATGGAAACTCATAATAAAACTGGTAATAAAATGGATTATTCAGGTAATGCTGTTTTATTACAGTCTCATTATGATTATATAATCCTTATTAAAATCTGGATCAAAGATGAATTTCTCACTGGAGGCGCTTCACAAGCACTTTAATAAATTCTATTTATTGCACAATCCCAAGATGGATATTGGTTTTTATAATTTCATACAAATGTGTCGTCATATGACATGGAATCTATCTACAGGAAATCTATAGCCTGATTCCTTGAGAATTTACAGCGTATTTTCCTGTTCTGACTCTAGATTCTTTTATTTGGAGAGACATTTGCTGCATGGAATGTGTTCACAGCATTATTTTTCATCTCTGACTGTGGTGGGTGTTGCCCCAAATTGCCCTTCTCTTAGAATCTCTTTCCGACAGCATCTGGGGTCCTCTGGTGTTGATGAAGCTGCATAGGGTGGGTGGGGTCAGGCTACGTGGACACTGTCTAGTGGGTGATGGAGGGACCCAGGGGTTTTCTCACTGGAGCCCACGCCACCAGGAACACAATGCCACCCCTGACTTGGCACCTCTAGGTTAACTAGATAAGACACAGAGCAAGGCAGCAAGAATGGTCCCAGGAAAGAGCCAGAGCCTCACAGAAAACAGAGCCGGAAGGAAGATGCTTGGCTGGGAAGAGGCTGCATCAGGAGAGTCCCACTTCATGAAACAGATGGACCTGCTCTACCGACCACAGTTTGCTGGTCCAGGAGGCAGGCCCAGGAGCATGTACGCTTGACCAGTGAAGGGGGCCTACCTTCCGCTTGACCTGACAGCGGAGACATTACAGTCCATCTGTTGCAGTCGGGTCCATCCGTTGGATCTATGTCTGGGGCACGGCGCTGTCCACAGAGGCAGTGCTGAAAGATGGAGCTGCTGTTCCTTGTCAGGACGATTAATATTCGTGTCTAGAGGTCGAGGGAGAAAGCGGACTGGACCACCTCAATATCATTGGAATCACTGCCCAAGGCTGCCATCTGAGAGGGGCAACTCTGGACCCAGCTGCTGTGTCTGAGGTTCAGCTCCAGAACTCCCCACTAGGTGACCACCTCTTGCCTCAGTTTCCCCATCTATGAAATGGGCATCGTAGAGGGCTCTTCCTGTATGTTGTTACAGGGACTGAGTGAATGAATATGAAACCACTAGAGGGCCTGGCACATCACAATGTGTGTGGTAAAATGTTTCCTAAATAATATAAATGAAAAGATTGTTTCAAATGGGTGGGCTGGTGGAGGGCAGGGGTTGGGCTTGTCCACAAGAAGCCAAGACCCTCCTCCTCACTCTCCCAAGTGGCCCCTGGACGCTGAGGGCAGACAGTGGAGGCAGTTTCACCCGTATCCCCACTTGTGGAGACCAGGTGGGTCTGAGACAAGCCTCAGGCAGGGTGTGGAGCCCAGGGGTCACACTGTCCAAATGCAGCCTGGAAATTGGATGTCGAAACGCTTCCACCAGCATCAGACTGGGAAGCCCAATTTTAAAGGCAGGATTTAGATAAAACTGCTTATTAGTAAAGTGAGGATTATCCGGGATTTTAAAGTTTGTTTTCATCTTCTGTGCCATTCAAGTGTGGGGACTTGAGGAGATTTGGGGCCCTGGTCAGAAGCCTGAAGCTAGAAAAAGCACCAGGCAATCCTGCAAAAATGGCCCCTGCACCACTCTGTGGCTTCCTGCCGCCCTTGGCAGAGATGCTGGTGGAAACCAGTGCTGGCGAAGCCAGAACCAACTGCTGGGCCCCACCTCTGTGCCTGAGGAATCCACCCCTTCAACCCTGTCGTGATCACCCTGAAGAACGGACCCCAGGCGGTCCCACAGGGAACCCAGTTCCGTGAGTCCCCAAGTGACAGGTTCCTCTCTCCATCCCCCGACCCCAGGCAGCACGGAGCCCAAACAAAATCTCTGTTCTCACCTTGTCTTAACACATAAAGGACATCCCAGGCGGTGTCGTGATTAGTCCAGCACCCTGACAAGCACAAGGGGCAGATATCAAAATGGAGACTCGTCGTCTGGGCTAAATATTCAAACGGATCGCAAAGTCTCAGTCCCCCACCCCCACCCCTCCGGTCAAATGCAGCTCGTCAGTAGGAAGACCTGCTCTACATACAGATCAGTGCAAAAGAGACAACACAGCAGAAGTAAGTGGAGACATGGGCAAAAGACATAAATGGGAAAACGCACGAGAAAGTGGTAAACATACAGAAATGGTTTGCCCACTTAAAAACAAACCAGAGTGCCCCACATGCGAGTCTAATGGGCAGAAATCAGTGCTGAGAAGGCCCTGGGGAGACGGGCCCCCGCCCAGAGTTCTGTGAGGAAATATGGGCCCAGTCTGGGGGGCAGACAGACAGACAGGTGCACATGTATCAGTTTTCTGCTCCGAGGTCACTGGTACTGCAAATGTGGCGGCTCCGGATAAGACCCATCGATGCACCCCAACCTGTGGTCACAAGGCCGCTCCACTCTCAGCTCAGGGTCTCACAGTGCTAAGAGCAGGGGTCGGCTGGGACTGCTGTTCCAGTCTCATTAGGGCCGGGGTCCCCCAGGCTCGGCAGCTGGGGTGGAACTCACTTCCATTTCCCATGTGGTTTCTTCTGCAAGGAAGACCCCTGAGTGAGGTAGGAGGGACGAGGTGGAGAGGTCTCCAGGACTAGGCCCCTGGGAGACTGTCGGGAGGCTGCGAGGAGGAGGTTCAGCCAGGGAGGACGGGCACGGTTGGAACCTTCGCCGAGCTCAAGGTAAAAGCATGTTTTCAGGGAAGGGGGATCCACAGCAGCTGATAACATTGGGGCAGGCACTGCAGGGCAGGCCTAGGGCCAACAGGTGAGGGAGGCCACATGTGTGCAGACCCCCCGGGGCTGTGGCTCCACAGGTGCCCCAGGCTGAGTGGGTGTGCCTGCCGCTTCCCTCTGTCCCCAAGAGCAGGCAGACCCCTCAGCACAGACGGGTCAGAAAGCCACGCCAGACTAAGTGCCCCAGGTCCACCCAGGCATGGGAAGACCCAGTACCCCAAGAGGGCAGCTTGGAACTGGGAACCTCAGCCAACACGACCCCTGTTAGTCTCCCTGGCCACCCTTCCCTACAATTAGAGCTGCTCCGTGTGGGGAGATGTGAACAGGGCTGCCTCCTGCTGCATTATTGAGTGGGTGTCCCGGGGGCCAGAGCAGGCCTCCCAGTCTTCAAAGAGAATAAATAGGGTGAAGACGTGACCAGGGTTGTCAATGATGGGAGCCTGAGCACTGCAGACCTCACATGCCTGGGCATAATCATCCCCCTGCACTATGGAGGAGCCAGGAGTCTCACTCACAGGCATGGTGGGACCAAGGAAGCATCTGGAAAATTAACTCCACGTCTCCTTGAAGGAGAAGAGCAAGCCGTACCCAGGTTCCCCCGATCCCCCCATGAGCATCTGGCTTTGCTGTCTTTCCACCCAAAATGTATTTGGGGAGCTTTTTCCTCACCAACCTTTTGGTTTTCAGATTGTAATCCCCACCTCCTTCTGTTTAGGGAGACAAATTGACTGAATACTAACAAATTTGTCCTATTAACATATTCAGCGGTAGGCAGGCATGAGATAATATAACTCAATTTCTATCTTAAATCATTGTTTTAATCTCGCACTTGAATATCATCATTTAATTTGTACATCCAGCTGGAAATATTGATTTTCAGAAACATTTATTCCGTGCATTATGTAAAATTCTATTTGCACTCTGCTATAGAAATATTACTTTGTGGCTTAAAATATTATTGAGATTGTTCGATTTTTTTTCCCTTCATTTCCCACGTGCTCTTGCATCTCGTGCAGCTGGGGCAGTGAGTGACTCCCCCTGGAGCTGGGAGGGGTCCGTGTGGCAGTGGGTAGGCACCCACCAAGCCCCCTGAGAAACGTCCACAGGCACCTGCTGCTCTGGGGACGCTGAGGTCGTTGTCGGGTTGTTCACGGGGCCAGGAGCTGCAGAAGTAGCCTTGGAGTCTGCACTCATCAGATTCTCTTTCTTTTGGGGTCTTTCCCCAATTTGTGCCTTGTCTGGTCTCCCAAGACCTCTTCAGCGGGGATACCATAGAGCAAGGATGCCACCCCTTGGTGGCATCCTGTGGGCATGGTGGGAAAGGGACCTTGGTCCAGATTCGCTCAGAAGTCAACCTGCCCATCTGCTGGGGCAGTCAGATACCTAAAGCCTGCCTCAAATGGCAATCTCAGTCTTATCCGTACAGACAGAGCACCTGCCCTTAACTGAGCCTTTCATCCGAGGGGCATCTGTGGCCTCTGTCACCCAAGCCCCCGCTTTCGTTGATATAAGGACCCAGGCTGGGTGGGTATTATGATTCTCATTTCACAGATGAGGAAGGTGAGGCTCAGAAGCATGAGCTAATGATTTACTGACTTCAGTGGCAGATTAGAGTCAGTTAGACAAGGAGCGGCTCCAGTGGCCTCCTCTGGATCTCCAGCAGCCCCATCGAGGGTGCACTGAGTCACATGGGGGTCTCTGGCCATGGGGACAACCCCCCAAGGGCCCTTTAGGGCTCGACCTTGTATGTGCCGATCTAGTCCACAGGCTTGTTTGTTGAAAATGGCTGCTGATCCAGAGCGGACAGAACTGGATTTAAAATAATGGTCCTAATACCAGGCTTAGGAAGAAAATCAATTTGTAGTCATCCAGAAAACCTTTCAGATATAATGTTTTTAGAAAGAAATTATATGTGGAGAGAGTCAGAGCCGGAACCATAACTTGGGAGATGCAGTGCAGAATGAATGAAAACATAGGCCCTCCTTCGAAGGAGTATTCAGACATTCAGGACGGCACAGCTGGGCAGTAAGCACACCGGGGCCCTTGGAGTTTAGCTGCAGGAGCCAGGGGTGACCGGGGGAGGCGGGAGGGTCTCTGTACCAGCCCTCCCACTTCCCCTCCCCCAGTGAAGCCTTGAGGAGCAATTTCAAGCCTCCCACCCCCACTCCCCGCGCATTTCCCTGCAGAAGATTCTAAGCAGAGGCTCCTGGGGAGTAACCAGCTGTGCCTTTCAAAATGGAGATTGAAAAAGAGACTCACAGAGCGGCTCTGGCTTAGATCTGGAGAAAAACAGTCCCCAAAGTGGCAGACATCACAGCGCCATGAGGGGGCTGCCGGGCCAGTCCAGTCCTGTCCGCTCTTCCCAGTCCTTTTGCACCGTGTGGGCATCCTGGTGCCACTACCAGCTCCTCCTGGTTCATACCAGCCCTGCCTCATTGCTGTGAAGCCTGGCTGCCCATCCTTGGAGAGCTGTGGCCTCCCAACCCCAACCCCGCTGTTCTCATGGGGCAGAAGGCAGTACCCGGGGAGCCTGCTGGGTGTCAGGGACAAGGTCAGCACTGGTGTTGTGCAGAGTTCAAGTGTCAGAGAGACCCCGACACTGCAGAGCCAGGGAAGTGGCACCTCCGGTTACCCAGGCATCAGCGGGTGCCCGGATTCCCTACAAGTTTCCTTGGAGTCTCTCCAGGTTCAAGGACATGGGGAGGACAAACATACTGGTTCCCTCTGCTGCCTAAAATAGCTTACTGTGTGGGTGCTCAGTTGCTCAGTCGTGTCCAACTCTTTATGAGCCCATGGACTATAGCCCACTCTGTCCATGGAATTTTCCAGGCAAGAATATTGGAGTGGGGTGCCATTTCCTTCCCCAGGGGATCTTCCCAGATCAGGGATCAAACCTGTGTCTCCTGGATTGGCAGGTGGATTCTTTACCACTGAGCCACCTGGGAAGCCCCTAAAATAGTGTATCCTCTGCCATTTACCTGGGTGCCCAACAGGTGTCATAAGGGAATAAGTGTCTTTCTGCCTTTCCAGAAAATAGTCAAATACCCCAGTCAACACTCATGCCATAGGTATTTGCTCAGGTTATTAATCAAAATACAGAACTCTCCAACAGCTGCTGTCAAGCAACTGGAGTCCATACCTTATGCTCATGAGATACTGTGTAGAGAACATTAGTGAACGTGAACACCCGGGGTGGAGGGAATAAGATGCAGGGAGTTCACACCTTGGAACAGAGAGGAAGCACCAGCCCTGGGTTTAACCTGGCCACCCTTGGGCTCTGCCGTGTCTTCATTTGTGTCACCACGTGGGGTGTGCTTCTCTTTCAGTAAGCACACTGCTTAGCTTTGTATCTGTCCAAAGGATCAATACAACACTGCAAAGTGCAAATGCCAGAGCAAACACAGGCAGGGCCACGGTCCAGAATTAATAGGTGTTAATAGACACTTTTCAGTAGTCATGTACAGCAGTGAGAGTTGGACCATAGAGAAGGCTGAGCGCTGAAGAATTGATGCTTTTGAATTGTGGTGTTAGAGAAGACTTAAAAGTCCCTTGGATGGCAAGGAAATCAAACCAGTCAATCCTAAAGGAAATCAGTCCTGAATATTCACTGGAAGGACTGATGCTGAAGCTCCAGTACTTTGGCCACCTGATGGGAAGACCTGACTCATTGGAAAAGACTCTGATGCTGGGAAAGATTGAAGGCAGAAGGAGAAGAGGGCAACAGAGGATGAGATGGTTGGATAGTACTACCGACTCAATGGACATGCGTTTGAGCAAACTCCAGAAGATGGTAAAGAACAAGAAAGCCTGATATGCTGCAGTCCGTGGGGTCACAGGGTCGGACACGACTTAGCGACTGAACAACAACAAACAGACCTCTTACAGAAATAAGACCATTGCAGGAAAGGCGACAACCCCTTCCGTCCCCAGAAACAACACTTCTGAGTGTGGCATCTCTCCATCCATACTTCTGTACTTTCTCAGTATCATATGTGTGCAGAGATTATGCTGAATTTTTATGCCGACTTACTTAGCATGTGTGTATGTGGCATCGCACCCTGTCATTCTGGAACTGGCTTGCTTTGTGTGATACAGTTTCTGAGATTCCACAGTGTCCGCCCTCTGCTCCCTCCAGAGCACCGGACACGGTTGCTCCAAGCTGCCCCTTGGAGTCTGATGTGGCCAGCGGGCTTTGGGAGATGAAAGGTGAGCTGGATCCTGTGTGTCACACGAGTCGCCACACCCATGAGCAGAAATCCTCCAACTCAGAGTAGCTCAGAACGCTGAGCCAGCATCTACAGGGCGGTAGGTCTGGAGGGCTGCCTAAGCTGGAGATAAACTCCTAGCATGGTGCCAAGCCCCTGAGACCTGGGCTGGTTGTTAGCATAGCAGAAGCCGCCCTGTTTGGACGCATCAGCTTCCGGTCCCAGCTTGTGTCATCATAAGCAGCCTGGCAGTGAGGAGCCTCGTGCGTCTCCTGGTCCAAGTGCTCTCTCTAGAGTGGTTACCTCAATTTTCTGGGTCAACAGGCAGTTGCATTTTCAACTTTTCTGGCCTGGCTGACTCTCTCTGCAAAGGCTGAATCAGTTTACCCTCCCCCCATGCACAGTCCTTCCCTCCGAATGACCCCAGTACATTATAGACATTGCGTGTTTGCCAAACTGAGGAGTGTGAATTTTGTTGTTCCATTGCTTTAATTTTCCCTAGAAGCCCTCTTTCGGAGAAAGCAATGGCACCCCACTCCAGTACTCTTGCCTGGAAAATCCCATGGATGGAGGAGCCTGGTAGGCTGCAGTCCATGGGGTCGCTAAGAATCGGACACGATTGAGCAACTTCACTTTCACTTTTCACTCTCATGCATTGGAGAAGGAAATGGCAACCCATTCCAATGTTCTTGCCTGGAGAATCCCAGGGACGGGGCATCCTGGTGGGCTGCCGTCCATGGGGTCGCACAGAGTCGGACACGACTGAAGCAACTTAGCAGAAGCCCTCTTTACAGATAGAGTGTATGATGTCAGTCTGTGAAATATTAGAGATCCCCGTGATTATGTAAATAACAACCCTGTCATGCGTGAATGCATGCATGCTCAGTCGCTTCAGTCTTGTCTGACTCTTTGCAACCCTATGGACTGTACCAGGCTTCTCTGTCCATGGGATTGTCCAGCCAAGCATGCTAGAGTGAGTTGCCATGCCCACCTCTAGGAGGTCTTCCCGACCCAGCATTTGAACCTACGTCTCTTATATCTTCTGCATTGGTAGGTGGGTTCTTTACCTCTAGTGCTACCTGGGAAGTCCAACAACCCTGTTAATAAACAATAATTCATATTTTGCACAATATTGGGAAATTTTCTATGTTGACATAAGAGAAAAGGAAGCTCTTAAACCAGCTCAGTGAACTTGTGGTACCACACGAGGGATAATTCATAAGCAGAGCATCTTAAAAGGGTCTTTGTTCTTTTTAATAAATGACTCTTGCATTGGAAGGGCCATCATTCAGCTCACAGCTCACATCCTGTCACTCATAATGAGGGCTGCAGCGGCTTCAGCCCTTGGGAAGGTCCAACGTGACTCTGCAAGTGATGTTCCAAGTTCTTGTGGTTTGGAAGAATGACAGTTTCTTGTGTTCATAGAAGCTTGGAATGCAGGGTTGGGCTGATACTCAGAAGTGTTGCTAAATTCACGGATGTCACAGCTCGCTAATTTCACAACCGTAATAGGTTTCATTTGTCACTTGCGACACTGCCAAACCAAGCGCTGTTTTCTTTCTAACTTCGGTTATAAAAAGTTTTTTAAACCCAAAACGCTAAGGGTACATCTGAACTATGTTGGTGCTGAGACGAGGCAGAGACTGAAGAAGCTGCACAGCCAGCAAACACACACAAATCGCACGCTCACAGATCACAGCTTTAAAACGCCAGCATCCTGAACACCGCCTGATTACCCATGATACGAGGGTGTTAGTGGCCCTTTGCTGTGCATCGCAGAATCGGTACCTTCTCTGCCCTAAAGCCGCTAAGAGACAGGCAAGCCGAAGGCTATTTTTCACGGTCACGTCACCTCCTCCAGGGCTGCAGAAGAGGCTCAGACACTGACCTGGGCTCTCCCTGTTGTCAGCAAGGATGCCCTTTCAACTGGGCTGAAAGAATACGGCAGCATGGCTACCCCTCGCTCACCACTGAGGCCCGAGGACCTCAGGAAGGGCCCGCCTCCTCCAAGACCCACAGCCGGCTTCTAGGGACAGAGACCCAAAGGTGTGGATCCACCTGTCAGGGGGCTCTCTTCAGATGGGCGGTTCTCACCCAGGGGCAATTCTTCCCCCTCCCCCAGGGGACATGTCACTTGGCTGAGCAGCCTTGGGTCAGCATGGCATTAACTGTTCCCACATGGGAACAAGCACAGCCTTTCTAAAAGCCCAAGTCAACCAACATGCTAAAAATTACCTTTAAAATGCTGAAATTGCAGCCATGTCCAGCAAGTGTACATTTGGGAAGTGGTGGGAAACTCATGAAAGAGCAATTAACATCCATCAAAAGGCTGTGGGAAATTTATTTAAACTGCAGAGGCCTGTCAGAGCTAAAAGTCTTTTCCCAGGGGTCATGGCTATCAGTCTCTCATGGGCACAGGAAAGATGCTGACCACCCACTCAGGCTTCCCTGGCCTCCTGGGCCTGCGCCAGAACCAGGCCCTGGTGTCAGATGTTGAGTCGTCCATCTGGATGCCCCCACACCGACCCCATCCTCCCCTCTCTTTTAAGTCCAGCTGGTGACATGGGTCCCACTTCATAATCGCGGTTCAGGTCCACTTCTCTGGTCCGCCCTTCCATTTCTCCTGGAGCCCTCGGAGATCAGCACCACCCACGCTCCCTGCTGCATGGAGGGTGTGCACTTCGTATCATGGTGCGTGTGGACACTGTGCGTGATACGGTGTGCGTGTGACATACGTGGAACATATGTACACTTGGCATACACTTCAGAGGCCTGCACTTTGCATCGTCAGCACACACAAGCTCACAGCGTCTCTGTCTGCCACATGTTTGAAAAGTCTCACCCCCAGAACTCAGTTAACTAAGGTGCTAAGTCCTGCCTGCTTCTCAGGCGAGTCTTCACCTGAATATCTGGGTAGGTCGGGGTGTGCTGGTGTGTGTCTCTTTGTTACAGCAGAGACGAGACTAACTGAAAACAGAGCTGGTCGGGCACTGAGAGTGCTGCCTAGAGGTCCCGGTCTGAACAAGGTCTCAGAGAGGCTGAGGCCTGGAGAGGGGTTCAGGGTGGCAGTGAAGAGGCTGCGTCGAGCCCCAGGCTCGGCCACTCCAGGCAGGAGCCCTGAAACTCTCTCACCATCCCTCCCGCTGCTGCATCACCTCCCTCGTAACACAGTCCTTCAAGGGAATGTTACGGGACTGGATATGCGTGCACACGCACATGTGTAAGCTTCACGTACACACAGATCTGGGTGTGTATACACACATACCTACATGCGTATATACATGCATGTGTGTAACACCTGTTCACATACACACAAAATGATAACCCATGGGGTTGTTTAAAGGATTAAATATGTGTGTGTACCTACATGTGCGTATGTGCACATGTGCGTATATGTGTGTGTATATATATATGTAGAATATGCATCTATTCACACAACAAGCATACACATTTACTTAAATGTATGTACCCACACCAGTAACATACACATACACACGTGTGTGCGCACATGATCAGTGTGTACACGCATGTGTGTGTGTGTGTGTTTTATACACAAGTGTGTGCACACGTGCTATACTTTCATGTGCCCGTGTGTGTGTGAACACATGCACATACTTAACCTTGCACCTGTGTGTGTTCTTGTGAGACTTGGAGCAGGTGTCTGGCTGCTGGCTGGGGGTGCTAGCAGGGCTCTGCCGCCCTCTGTGCCAGTGCTGCAAGCCAGGACCCGGTGTTGACAGACACGGAGTCTCCAGGGACGGCGGTCTAAGCCCCTCCCACCAGCCTGTTTATAGACTCAAGAGGAGGGCTACCCTGGTGATGCTGGGAGACAGATGCAGGTGGGAGACAGATGCAGGTGGGAGACAGCAGTGACAAAAGGTGGTGGGCCCCGGGGCAGGGGTCCCCCCCTTCAGCTGGCTTCTTCAGGGGAGCCTTGCCGTCAGAGCCCAGCCATGAGCCAGGCAGAGCTTGCAGGGTGACCCAGGTGCTGGTTGCCTGGGTTAATATTTGAAAAGCCTTCAGACAGCATCCTGGCATAGAGGAAGCTTTGTATAAATATTTGTAAGATAAATAAAACACAACATGCCATCTGCACTCAGGGAAGGGATGTCTTGCTTCCCTGATGTGTTCTGTCTCCTGGGACGGGGGGGTGTCTGCTCTGTGACACAGGGCTCCTGGTCAGTGTGGGGCCCAGTACACCCCACCGGGGAGCAGGCAGAGGAGGGGGCAGTGAGGTGAGTGCAGGGGCCATGCCAGTGATGCCAGGAGTCCAGACCCAGGGGGATTTTTCTGTTCTGTCTGTTGGATGTCTGTTCTGCTTCTAGTCATTTCCATGACTAGGTGCAGCTGACCCCCCAGGTGGCCATTGGACTGACCAGAGCCAGAAGGTAGCCAGCCGCCTGCAGGGAGTGTGGGTAAGGCCAGCCCCAAAGACGAGGCCTGGGCTTGAGGGGTGTAGGGTACGCCAATCCCTTGCCAGGGACACCAGGGTCCATGGGACACAGTTCTCTGTTGCTGCAAGTGACTGTGAGTGGTGAGGCTTGAGAAGGGGGAATAGAACGGACAGGGTCTCCTTCCAGCCCCCACCCCAGCACCTGCTGCCATTTGCTCTGAAAGGGATAAGCTTAGCACTGTGTTTAGCTCTGGGACCCAGCCTGGCTCAGGGATTTGTGTGAACACACACTGCAGAGGAGGTGGGTTCCTCCACACCCTCACCCCCATAACCAACCACATCGTCATCCCACCTGAAAGGTTCTCAACCCGTCCCCTGGTCCCCTGGGTGCCGCAGTCATGTCCACACACCTGGGGCTCAAATGTCATCTTTAAAAATGGCTCATTTGAGTTCTGATCCAGATGCGTCTGCACTGTGTGAAGTGCTCTTTGGTTGATGGTTTCCCCTGGTTCGCGGCTGAGGAGGTGGCAGTCTGCCCTTAGAGGTCCAGCTCTGGGTTTGCATCTTTACCTCCACTGTGGTGTAACAGGCTCCTCTCCCCGCACCACATGCCCATCAGTGGGAGTCACACCAGAGGCCTGAGCAGGTTTGCTGTGATTTGTTTAGAGGAAGGATCCAGCTCGCTGAAGCAGCCAGGTCATCCATCAGGGCACATGAGGTCAGATCCCCTACGCACTTTAGAAGTAAGAGATGATGAGAGATGCAGGGAGATGGAGATGCAGTGGGAGAAACACTCCAGGACACATACCAACCACTGCCCAGCCTTTCAGGAGTGCAGGCCTGGGGTCGGAGGGTCCTGGGGGTTCCAGACTCAGGCTTGGGTGGCAGATGGGAGCAACAGAGGCAGGCGCCAGGGTCAGCCTAAAAGGAGAAGGTGAAGAGAGACTCAAGATCCGGGGACAGAGGAACAGAGCTGGTGTGTTTGTGTGTGATGTTCACATTAATCCCTCCCTGTTACAACTCCTGAATAGTTTACATTTTAATTTTTGAAACTATTAAGTTCTTGGGGCAACATTTTTATTCAGATGGGTTGCCTTTTCATGGCTTAAAATGTCTATTAAAAAATTAAAGTGTATTTACAGAAATTTAAATTCTCAGAGTGCAGTAAACAAATTGCCTCTAAAAGCACCCGTTTTAAGCAATTCAGAGAGAAAAGGCAGAGATTAGCAGCTTCTGATTGCATGGCCCAACCTTGTAAGAACAGTTAACGGTACACCTCGATGCTTATTCTTCTAAAAAGAACTGTCACCGATTAGGAGACGGGAAAAGGGGGAGTTGGAATATTACAGGAATTGGCAAGTGATTGGAATATTATCATCCAACTAATGGATAAAGGTGGCTCGTTCAGGAAATGAATTTGGAAGATTACGGAGCTGAAACCTTCGGCAAGAAAAGCGCTGTGTCTCATTTTGTGAAATTACAAATGGCTCCAGCTTTTCAGGGGTGAGGCAGGTGGAAGCCTTGCAGCTGGGTGGGGATAGCAGGCGTAGATTAAGGCCCACAGGAGTTATTTAAGCAGCATTGTCAGTCATGCCAAATCTCCACTTTGCAAACACGTCTCGGCCCAGGAGATAAACAATATCTTCCCCGTTTTTTAACGTCACAATGAGAAACCATCCTCCTGTGGTCTTGAAAAACAGAGCTCCTGACCCCAAGGTTGAACCAGTAGCCATTGATGTAACATACGTATTACAGTCGCCGGTCAGAGCACCGTGAGCTCCACACCCAGGCAGGATAACGGAGCACACCGATGCCAGAAAGGAGCATGAGGAAGGCTCCTAGAAACTACAGACACCATCCTGGTGTCTATCCAAGAAGCAGACTCAGCTCAGTGAGGCGGACGTTGGTGGGTGCTTTGAAGGAAGGGGCAGGGGCAGGGCGCGCCTGAGGAGAGGCTTGTCCGCAGTTGCTTCTTTGTTGACAGACTCATAAATTCAGGGCTTTCCTCGTGTGCTTTAAGAGTGTGCAGCCTTCTCCATTCATCCCCTCATCCTGTTCACTGCGAAGGCATCATCCTCACTCGTCCTTAGCATTTTCTCAATGCTGAGAGACAAATAGCCAAGCTTCCAAGATGCAGAAAGCCAACGAGCTACATGGCTCAGCTTTCAGACGGCAAGTGCCGAGCCGCCTCCTGCCTCGAGTGGAGCAAGAAAAGTGAGGAGGGGAGTGGGCTCCGTGGTCAGACAGGACATTGGAATCCAGGCTCTGCTGCACACCCATGTGATATGGGGTTGATGGCTTCACTTCAGATCAGATTCCTCACTTACAAATATACACTGTAGGTATGAATGTATGTATGCTCAGTTGCCCATTTCTGTCTGACTCTTTGCAGCCTCATGGACTGTAGTCCACCAGGCTCTTCTGCCCATGGGATTCTCCAGGCAAGAATACTGGAGTGGGTTGCCATGCCCTCCTCCAGGGAATCTTCCCGACCCGGGGATCAAACCCTCGTCTCTTATGTTTCCTGCATTGGTAGGTGAATTCTTTATCACTGAGCCACCTGGGAAGCCCGCGTGTATACACGACTATGTACAAAATAGACAACTAGTGGGAGCCTACTATAAAACACAGGAAGTTCAACTTAGTGCTCTGTAATGACCTAGAGGGGTGGGGAGGGGGGATAGGAGGGAGGTTCAAGAGGGAGGGGATATATATATACACATATAGCTAATTCTCTTTGTTGTACAACAGAAACTAACACAACACTGTTATTATACATCAATAAAACAAAATAACATAATAAATTGGATTCCTCAGTTACAAATGCAGGTAATAGTAGTTCCCTCCCCGTTGTTGTTGTTGTTCGGTCGCTAAGTCGTACCTAACCCTGTGATCCCATGGACCGCAGCGTGTCAGGCTTCCCTGTCCTTCAGCATCTCCTGGAGTTTGCTCAAACTCATGTCCATTGAGCCCGTGATGCCATCCAACCGTCTCATCCTCTGTCCCCCTCTTCTCTTCCTGCCTCCCATCTTTCCCAGCGTCAGGGTCCTTTCTAATGAGTTGGCTCTTCGCATCAGGTGGCCTTTAGGAATGACCCTCCTACCAAAGGTTTGTAAAGACGTAATGAATGGAGGTGTGTCAACGTGGAGGCACTGGAGGGTTGTTAGCCGATACACATGGTAATTACTTTGTGAATTTCAGGGCACGGCATACACGAGGTGCTTAGTGTGCTGGAGGAGGGAATACCTCTCCTCCTTGTATTGTCTGAGCCTTCATCACATCAACTCGGTCCTTTATTTTATCTGGCAATTTCCACAGGGTACAGAATAGTTCAGAAAAGTGCACAGATCACGGGATTGCCACAAAGTGAATTTGCACATATGACCAGCAAGTGGATCAAGGGGCAGGCAGGACCTTTCCTGCATCCCTGAAAGCCCCTCTGGCTCAGTGAGTCCCGGCCCCGGAGGCAGCCACTGCCCTAACCCCTCTCAGCACAAGTGACCCATGTTGTTGGCAAATCTTGTGCGTGGGGAGCACCCAGCACTGTCCATGTCAAGGCCACTTCCTTCATTCACGCTGACGTTTGTGAGGCTCACCCAGCCTGCTGAGAGGGGTAGCCTGTCTACCGTCCTTGCAGGACGGTGTCCTGTCATGGACACCCCGACAGCCCTGCCTGCCCCACCCAGCTCCCCCTCTGCCTGGAGCACCAGGCCCCACACTCAAGGACAAGCTGCTTTCCATCTTTCTGATTATATTCGCCTCTGGAGCCATTTGTGCAGAGACTGAAACGGATTTGATGTGATGAATCACAAAATCGCACCCTTTACTCAAAAACTCCACATAAACAGCAGTTCCGTTTGGGATGAATTGGACCCACACGATGAGTTACGGGCTCATTAGACTGGCAGAGTGCCTTCCTTTATCATATTAAGTTTACCTAAATCACACAGAGCGTTCATTTTTAGAAACAATTCCCGCCCACCTCAAGGAATCATCAGCATTGCTACAGGAGGTACAACACAGTCCTGTTTTAGTGGGAGGCGCATGCTTTGCAGTTGTGTGACAACTCGGTTCTGTGATGCCTTCTCCGTGGGGACAGCCCATAGAGATTGATGACACCTCAAAAATGGTGTGAAAGAAAGAGACAGCCTGTGTCTGCGCCTGCCTGCAGCACCAAGCAAGGCCTGCACCCTTCTTGCTCGGACACCCTCCCAACACGTGGTGGGATGGCCCACGGCACCCCTGCCTCCTGGGGAAGCACACACACATCCCTCTGCCTCTCTCAGAAGAGCTTTCAGAACCCCAGCATGTGCTCTGGTGATGAGAGTGTGCATGAGGGCATCACCGAGTCCTCAAAGCTTGGCTCTCTTCTAGAAAATAAACCCAGGATGATGCGGGCAGACACAGGCTTGGTTCTCTCACAGTGTGTATGCCCCTAGGATTCAGAAAGGAGTGGGTAGCCACTCAGACCTCTTTGTGATTGAAAAGAAAGAAATCGCAGAGCGAGAGGCTCTGGAGTTGGGGTGGGGGCCATCTGTCCTCTGTGCAGAGACTGTGTTCTCAGAACCACCAGGACCCCTGGGTGCTCTTCCCACTTGTGTTAAATGCAAAGAGTCCTTCAAGTGAAATGGCCAGAGTCCACATGTGAACTGGAATGTTTCTTAACTGAGCCATGGTTGAGAACAAATGGACCCAAGGACCTGTCCCCTTATCCATCACAGGGAACTGCTGTGAATTCAGATTCCCACTTCGGTAGCATGCCCTCTGAACACATGAAGTCTGCAGCTTGCTCACCAAGCAGCTCTGTTCCCAGAGGTCACATGTGTAGATCCTTAAATCCCGAAGCCTCAGGTCATATAACCCTGGTGTCTGCCCTGAACAGGTGTGCAGGGGCTCGGTTCTGCTCAGGGGTGTCACAGAAAAGAGGCAGGGCACAGGGCACCCTAGTCCTCTTCCTGGGGCACTGGTTCCTGCCTCGATTTGGGGTCTGATGAATAGAAATGTCACTGGAAATTGATTTTCCATTTAATCAAAAGAGAAATTTATTTCTGGGTCTTTCCAACTGTAAGGTCAGCCGTTGATGAGTTAGTGAAAATTTTATTAAGTTTTATCCTTGCTGTTGGGTGTTTCTGGGTATTGCGTTCATGGGTGAGCAGGTACCCTACGAGCCGTGAGCTGATCACTACAAAGGTCAGAACTGGCCCGGTGGGGACAGAGGACAGAGAATTGGACTGGCAAAGGCACCCTCATTTCCCTGGCTCCTCTGTCTCCAGGCAGCTCACCCTGGTTTAGAAGTTTCTGTGGTCTAAGCAGCAGTCGAGATGTTTTCCACAAAAGGGCCAAAATGGCAAATACTATAGGCTTTGCAGCCATGGAGCTTCTATCGTGTCAACTCCACTTTGAGACCCAAAGCAGCCACAGACAGTAAATATACGCATGGGGTGGCCACCTTCCCACAAAGCCAATTACAGAACCCGGTGGCGGATCCCATTTGACTATGGCGGCGGGCCATAATTATTGACTTTTGGTCCAAGAGACCTCTCATTCCACGTAACTTGACCAAGACAACACTGGCTGTGCTAAAACAATTCAATTCCAAGGTTGCCTTCGAGTGGAAGTAAATTTTATGTACAGCGAGACCCGGATATACTTACGATAGATTCTGCTTAGGTATTAATTGAGTTTCTTAATGTGATGGCTATTATCCGATAGCTTAGAGGGAAAAAGGGAGATAAAATTCATGAGCAAAATTGCCCCTCATTTACAGTCCTATTCTGAATTGAGCCTTTGTTCTAAGGGAATCACTGCACTCTTTGGAGGCACTTAAATTTCCAGGGTGGGGGCAACCACAGAGAGCGCAAGTATTGTTTGTGAACTTCTCGGATGGATGGCCCTGCTGGAATTCAAAAAGTCTTGTTAACAACATTAATGTGTAACTACCTGCGTTTTAATCATGCAAAGACAAACTCAGGCCATTTTGTTCTGGTGGAGCATCACTAATTCTAGTTATACGATGACTATGCAACACTGGATTTTAGAAATTAGGCCTCCGAGATCCATTAGCGGTGTGGTACGCCTTGCTGAATGGATGTCTATATTATTATCAAGGTAATTCAGAACAAATTTCAAGCTGTGACAATAAAATGGTTCTTGTAGTAGGTTGGGTTTATACAGAAATTGCCAGTTAGAAGGAGAATGGTTATGTTTTCAAGTTGGAATTCTGATGGACTAGTTTTACTTTTACTCACTGTCATTAAATTCTGAACTTTTTTTCTTTTAACCAATGTGATAACAGCATACCAGGGCAAACTGTGATTACTGGATAATAATGAAATGGTATCTTTTTCACCCCATTCAGCCCATGGTGGGTTTTGGTATAAGATTACGCAGTTCTCTTCTATGTCCAGGACAAAGAGGAATTCTCAGTCATTCACACCAGGAATGCTGTCCCAGGAAGGAGTTGGTCCTGAACCCTAGGACCATCCTTTTGAGAGCCTCACACTGGCTGTGCCTGGTTCTCAAAGCCCTCTCTCTGATCCTCTCACCCATTTTCACTGCAGACAGCACAGACGGAGAAGTTAAGTTCTGGAGCAGCACCGTGAGAAGTTAGGTTCCTCTTCAAGCCTTTCTCTTGCTTCAGTGCTGGAGGGGTTGGAGAAGAGTATGCTTTGGTCTGGAGAAGGCAATGGCAACCCACTCCAGTACTCTTGCCTGGAAAATCCCATGGGTGGAGGAGCCTAGTAGGCTGCAGTCCATGGGGTCGCTGGGAGTCGGACACGACTGAGTGACTTCACTTTCACTTTTCACTTTCATGCATTGGAGAAGGAAATGGCAACCCACTCCAGTATTCTTGCCTGGAGAATCCCAGAGACAGGGGAGCCTGGTGGGCTGCCGTCTATGGGGTCGCACAGAGTCGGACACGACTGAAGCGACTTAGCAGCAGCAGCAGCAGCAGCATGCTTTGGTCATCTGTGATTATGGGACCATCCTGTGTCCCCCGTACTTCACTGTACCCCCACCATCCACCTTCCCTTCCCCCTCACAGAGCCTCTCACAATGTGGTAAATGTGAACAAATGTGAAATGAATGAGGGTCGTGGTCGGATCATGTGCTGGGGCCCCTGACGATGCCTTGATGAAAGCACAGAGCCTGAAGAGCCAGGGATCAGGTACCACATGCTCTCCCTTTGCCCTCTGTCAACACATCGTCTTCATCGTGCCATCACCATCATGGATCTAATGTCTCCCATGACTCTACTTATCGTAATTCATCAAATCCTCATCACAACCTGTGGGGCAGATACTATTACTGTCCGTTTTCACAAGTGAGTAAGCTGAGGTGCAAAGGGGGCAAACCCATAGACAGAAAGTCAGAGTCGGTATCAATGATGTAGAAGTGGTGGGAAAACTTAATGCTGACCCACATGCCCGTGACACAGGGAACGTCTTCTGACAGGCAGGGCAGCGTCCTTGCCTCCAGAGCCACCGGAGAGTGATGGTCCCCATGGAGACCGCTGCTGGGCCTCCGAATGGGCTGCTGGCTACCAGTTGGCGCCAGCCTCGTGTTCCCCCCACTAATGAGTCACCAGCTGTGCTAAGTGGCTTTAAAGACTAATCCTCGTCTCCCTGTTGGGCAGGCCTGGGGGAAGCTCGACAGGGAAAGAGCATCTTTGCTCATTGGAACATATGGTTTGTTCAGAGAAGGGAGGATCCATGTGTCACCCATGAGAGCCAGCATACTGGTCAGAGAGGCAACGTGGTGGCATCACCTTCTGATCCTGCTGTTAAAGATCACCCAGAGTCTTCTTGGGGGTTTCTCCATCCTTTTTCTCTGTCCCAGGGGCTGTGCAACTGGCTTCCCAGGGTCCCCTCGCTTGCCAAGACTCATAAGCAGATGCTGGCCCTCTGGGAGCACTGAGATCCTCAGCTGCACACACTTCAAACACAAACACCACACATCTGAAACTTTCATCCATTGACATCAACTCATTTATTTTCTCAAACACCTACTCACCTTCCTCTCCTGCCATCAACTGTTAGGGGTCCTGAGTCCCCTGCAGTGTTTGCAGAGAAGAGGTGAACTGAGCTGTATGAGGACATTGGCTTTGATTATCTGGTTACTGGATGAAGCAAGACTGGGTGGCTGACTACTTGGGAGCCCTCTTGGCATCAGCACCACGGACAGCGGCTTCTTGCCCATGGACTGGTTACTTTTATCGAGACCAGGGTAACAGATTCTAAAATTAAGCATCTTTTAAAGATATATATAATGTTTCAGGAGCAACTCAGTTGATTCAGGTTTATAAGTGCACGTGACCATCATGGTAAAAGTTGTTCCATGGACGTTTCCAGGTGTCATTATATCCAAGGAGTTACGAGTGACAGCTCCCCTTGCCTGGGTCCAGGCTGCCAAGTACCAGTTTCTAGCAGGTTGTTTGACCCTCATGTGGAGCATGAAGATGACAGCACCTCCCACCCTGCAGGGCCTGTAGGGACTATGCATACCCTCCCCCAGGTCCCACCTGGATAAGTCACTGGAAACCCTTCCCTTTGCTTCTGGACACAACTGCCCCTCCAGCCACCTCCACTCCTGAGCTCTTGGGTGTGTACAGACTCACAAATAAATAATTATTTCTTTTCTGAATGATAGTAAAGGTAGGAAATCAGATATCAGTTCTCTTTCCATCCTTTGGATCCGGCAACTGTACATAAACCACACCCAATTGGCGGGAATTGAAGCGGCGGCTGTGTTAGGGGCTTCTGTGGACTTGGTTCACTTTAGTCCTCTCTGCACCCCTAAGAGGAACCACGCTGTTACCCCATTTTACAGATGAGAAGCAGAAACATAGAGCAGGTAAGTAATTGCTCTGGGCCACACAGCTAGTGGGACCCAAAGCCACCACAGCCTCATGCCTGCCTCCGCCTGCACCTGGTCAGTGGAATTAGGAAAGGGATCCTGTTCCTTAGGAGTGTCCCATGAAAAGTAATGGGAGTGGGACTTCCCTGGTTGTCCAGTCTTCCAATGCAGGGGCTGTAATCCCTGATCAAGGATGAACCCACATGCTGCATGACACAGCCTAAAAGTAAAAAAATAAAGCAAAATAAAAAGCAGTACTAAGGGTGGGTCACCATCTTTATTCTGATGGGCCCTGGCAGGGACTGACTGTGGCCCATGAGCCCAGCCTGGCCTGCTTCCTCCTCTTACAACATTGTCTTGGAAGACACACTGTCTGACCGTTTTATTATTATTATTTATTATCTCTGCTCCTTTCCTGCACCCACAGGAGACCTGAGTCGTTGTGAAACAGTCCTTGGTGCCCACGGAGCAAAAACTAGTTACTCTCTGTCCCTGCTCAGAAAACATCTGCAACCCCTGCTCTACTAACCTGGGCAAAAAAGAATGAAAAAACACACTTTTAAGCTTTCATCCTCTGGCTTAAGGATCAGCTCTCCTCCAGGTCTAGCTGAAGATACTCCCTCTTTCTGGGCAAAGTCCAGGCCCAGGATTGTGGCAATGCCATCCCCATTCCACTTCAGGGAATTTCAAGATTCCCTGGAATCTTGACCCCCTCAGCTACTGGGGCCTCAGTGTGGGGGTGCCCAGTCCTTCCCTGGTTCTCAGGGCTATCACCTGAGAACTGGGGGGATCTGGTGGGGGCCAGCCATGTGCACCCCACCCTACAGCGTCTGGCAAGACCAGAGCCTAGGGCATCCCTCGCGGTTGGGCTGGCAGAGCAGCAAGAGTCACCGTGTACCACGGCCACTCAGACCTCAAGCAGTGTATAAGGGAGGGATCCAGAGTCCATCTAGCTACTTTCGCCCTCCCACAGGAATGGCTCTGATTTATTGGTTTAATTAGGGGCTTTTAAGCTTTAATTTGAAAAGTTAAATAAGCTGTCGTTCTGTGTAAACTGTGGCTGAGCAAATTATCCCAGGACAAGGGAGGAAGGGTCTCACCAAACTGAGATTGCGGCCCTGCAAGGTCCGCAGGCCCTAGTGGGATCCCCCACCCATGGGCAGCTCAGCTCCAATGACAAGGCCAGCTCCTCTCCCTGGGTCAGGTTTGTTCCCGCCGGCTGCAGGCATAGCCTGTGTCAGCCCGTGCACGTGGGCACGAGCTTGTGGGAGCCTCAGCTTGGCCATGCATGACAGCAGCTCTGTTTTACTCCTGCCATCCTTTTGTGGCTCCAGGAGAGAATGTACAAATAGCCGTCTTCAAAGGCAAACACTCACTGTGTTACGACATGGCTCCTGACTCTGCTCTGGGAAGCGCCTGGGAAGAAGGTCCCTGTGGACCCACAGAGCGAAGGCTGGGGTTCTGAGCACACCTGGTATCCCCCTGCCTCTGCTCATTGCATCTGAGATCTCACTGTTGGCCTCGAGGAAACATTTGCTCCTGACAGTTTGCTGCCCTTTGGGTCGTCTTCGCTCTCTTGCACACAGGCCTAGCTGCAGACATGGGTGGTGGGCCCTGGCAGCCCAGTGCTGTTGCAGCCTTGATCTGTGCTGCGTCTTCCCCGGGATCTTCTGGGGCCACCCTGAGGATGGCAGTGAAAAGGTGGGTGACAAGAGGTAGTCTGTTTTTGGTCTGGGCGTTGAGTTCTGTGCTTCCTGAGCATGGGTGCTGTGGGAGTAGGGGGAGTGGTGTGTATGGACGACTGTGTTTGCAATGCGTCATTGGGCTATTGATCTGGAACTCCAATTCCAGGGAAGTGATGCCAAATAAAGTGGGTGCTTGACTGGGGGAGTCAGATGTGGGAGAGGAGCTTCTTGACCTCAATATGTGATGATGCTCCTGTAATAAATGCTAATCACCTTTCCACCACACCCTGAGGCTGCTGGTGTTTCTCCCGCCTCCAAGAGAATTGTACGCATGCGTAGTAGCTGTTGAGAAGTTTAAGGTCTTCTCCTAAAAAAATGTGGAGCCCAGGTGCATAAGTGTGTCTGTACTAATGCAGGAGGCAGGGAGACTGCATTGAGACTGGAAGATTCTCATGTGTTTTGAGGCTGCAAAGTGAGGGAGCCTCCCTTCACCCGACCTGCTGCCTCGTGCTTCTCTGAGCAAACAGGGCTCTGCATACCTGACCTGAAGCTGCAGGGCGGCTCAATACCCAGCCTGCAGGCTGCTTTCTGACAAGGTGTGGACTTTCACTCTGGAAACAACAGCTTCCAAGGAGGGCGTGTCAGCTGTCTTCTACCAACGAGCGTTATGTGTGGTCTGAACAGGAATTTCGACCGCAGTCTTAACAGGACCCCAGGGCTTGCTATCCGTGGCCACAGCAAGTATGCAGCCTCTGTCAGTTCAGAGATATTCATCCTGAGTTAAGGCTGCATCCATCTTTCATCATGGTCTCCCAGAGGCCCAGGAAAGAGTGGGGCTTACCCAGGGCAGAAGGGCAGGAGGCTCCGGGGCTGCTGGAGCAGAGGGTGGATGAGCATACAACCAGCAGGGAGCAGGTCCCCCTGGCTTCAGCAACCTTAGGACTGGGGGTTTTCCCAGGTTCCTATGAGAGCCAGAAATGCAGGCGGGCATCCCCACTCGATAGGGAGGCCCCTTTGAGACCCTCTGCAAGGCAGTTGCAAGGCAATGCCTACCTATCTTTCTACAGGAGTGAGGCCTAGCTGACCTAGCCTGGGGTCTGGGCCAGTTCACAGGCGTTCAAGAGCTGCAGCTGCAGCTGAGGCTTTAGGAGCTGAAACCAGGCAGTTTCACTGCTACAAGGAACTGGAGGGGCTTTCCCGTTCTCCCGAGCACTGCCCCCGCGCCCCGAGGACCTTTCAGAGTGACACCTTGGACCAAGCACCATGCTGTCGCTACTGAGGAGAAGACTGAGGCTCAGACTCACAGGGTCCCACCGTTGGAAGATGACAGAGCCCAACGGTGTATTCATTCATTCAGCCCCAGGTGTAACTTTCCCTGGAGCCAAGCCCTAAACGAGTGAAACAACAGGCTGGAACTGGTAGCTTTTCTCATTCTAGGGCCATGGCTTCCAGGAAGCAGGCTTGATCAAAGAAGGAAATGGACATTCGGGTGGATACCTTGCCTGAGCTTGGGATCAGTCACGTGAGCTCTGAGCTGAGCTGACTTTGCTTAAAAATGGGCTTTTCCTATGTCTTTGATGCTTGTGTGTCCCATAGATTAATTGTGTATATAAGACACATGATAATGTATATGATACACATCCATGTGTTTCATTCTCCACAATGAAGGTCAGAGGTTCCCCCAGGTGTTCCTGAGGCAGGTGGAAAGGCAGGACACAGGTCAAGGGAGGGAGGGGTGTTCACTTAGATGGGATCCGGGGCCGGCCTGGGTGCAGTCATCTGAATTGTGAGGCAAGGGGACCCAGGCATGGTGTGAGCCTGAGAGGGGGGTGGGAGGCTTCAGGGCAGCAGCAGAGGCACACAGATCCTGCCGGCCATCCTCAGGCAGCCTTGCCCATCCATACAGGAAGCTCAGACCGTGCACTGGGATCGCCCCTGGGCCCTGGGATGCCGCCCCACCTCCAGGTAGAAGGCCCTTCCCCATGTCCTTGTGTGGTTACAGTTTTCTCGCCTCGGTTTGCACCACTTACTACAGAAGCATCATTTCTGTGCACAACACTGCAGTGGCCACAAGGAAAAAGAACCTAGACACCTGGGAACAGAGCTGGAGTTTTCTTCCTCTTCCAAGTGTGTTGTGTTTGACTGTGTAGTGGCTGTTGAGAAGCTCCCTCTTCTTGTAAGATCCCACTTAGAATGTATACCCTATAGTGCTCCACAGACAGAGAAGTGGGTAAACAGACTGTGCGCTAGCCACACAGTGGAATATTAGTCAGCCTTTTAAAGGGAGGGGATCTGACATCTGCCAACACGGATGAACCGTGAGGACAGGACGCTGCCTGAAACGAGCAGTCACAGGGGGACAAATGCTATAGGATCCCACTTATCTGAGGTCCCCAGGAGTAGGAGCATGGGTTCCCTGGGCTAGGGGTTGAGGGGAAGTCAGGTCATCGTTCAGTGGGAACCGTTTTTGTTTTGTAGGATAAGAAGATTCTGCTCAGTGATGGGTGTGTGGAGATAACACTGCTGTTCACTGGAACACAGTGAAGATGCACAATTTTATGCCATGAATTTTCAACCACAATTGTTTTTTAAGGTCCCTGTTGTAGACAGATGGCTGGGGACAGGAGCCCTTCCTGGCTGGGGCCATGGGGGCTCCACCTGCAGTCCCACCTATGCACAAAATTTGCCTTCAGGGAGAGCGAACTGACTGGGAAGGGGGTTCCAATTTCAGCTGAGCTCCAAACCTGGGAAATGAGACCCCCATCAGAGAGGGACCCAATCATGGCGGGACCCCCATCATGAAGGGAGGTGGAGGAAATGCCATCCTAGTAACTGCAGGGAGGGAAGGTGGAAGTCCTGTTACTGGTCATCCCCTGAGCCCCGCCCAGTGCTCAGGACTCACTTTGGCATTTACCTTGAGATTCATTTCAGGAACAAACCAAAAAAAGTGGAGGATTTGAAGATTTCTGGGGAACTGTCCCTGGATTGGCATTTGGAGAGATAGGCTGGATGCTGTTGAGAGTGAAACTGAGGTCCCAAGAGTACGTCATGACCCTGGAACCTGGCTTCGACCCTGTGGGGTCCCCATGGTGTGTGGTCACCCATCACAGATCAGGAGACAAGGCTGGTGGAGGGAGTTGTGAGCATGCCTAGGGTCACATGGGCAGCCTGTGTCTTCCGGCCACACAGAGCTGCTGGCACATGCCATTCGGGGGCCCCAGGCCCTGGTGCCCACTGAGCCCTGAGTCAGCCCTCCCACATGTCCTCTCGCTAATACCACCCTTTTGTTAGGAGCAGAAGAGAAAGTGGCAGCAGCCTCTGTGTTCTGGGTGCCCATCTGGCAGAAATTCCCTCCTACCACAACTGTGATTGTGTCCGTAAACTGCACATGGACACAATCGTGATACACTCAAACCAGGACAGATGGAAGGGAAAGCTGAGTGCAGATAACATCTCAAGCACAGCCAGGAACTCCATGCCCCTCCCCGCGCCATCTCTCCCTGCATCCTCGCACCCTCACCCTCACCCCCACCCCCGCCCCACCTCGGAGGAACAGCAGGCAAGAGTTTTAATTGCTACAGCTCCTGAGTCCCACTCAGCCTCCGGCTGATTGATTGGGGCACTTGTCGGGGCACAGTGAAGCCAGTGGTCTGCAGGTGGGCATTCCAGCCAATTAGTCCCCCACCCTGGGCGGTGCCCCAGGAATCCACTTCTCACCAGCAGCCCCAGCTGACCCCTGTGGCCTGGGGCCCCTCCCTCACTGAGCCCTCAGGTTCCCGCTCTCCTGATTATGGCAGTAAAATGCCCTCCCCTCCTTTTCAGCTCAGTAGCCCAGCCCATATGTCAGACTCAAAAGAGCATCTCCTCGCTTGTAACCATGCCAAGATTAATATTTTCACTGGGGATCTCACGCTATCACCATCCGAGCGGACAGCTGCATGCGTGCTCCACCAAGCAAGGCTGTGCTTGCGTGAGGCACATGAGCCCCAGTGAGGAAAATGAATACAGATGCAGGTGTTTTGTGTAACGGGGGCGCCGTGGAGCACACTAGGAGCGGTGCCCACTGCCTGCACATCGCTGCGGGGAGATCAAGGTCACACACAGTTGCATCCTCTGGTCCCGGCCAGCTACTGCCCCACCCACTTCTGTCTCCAGGTGTGAATGCCACTGGAACCTTGTGGATCTTATTTAACTTATTAACTTATTTAACAGAGAAAACGTAATTTCCAGTTTGAGTTTAAAAAAGAAAACTCAGAGCCTCCCCAAACGACCCAAATAAGAGAAACAGAGGTTTCTGGCCAGATGAGCAGATTCTGACCCGGAAGTCACAGAGGGTGAGACCCCTGCAATGGGAGCCCCGGCTCTTCCATGGAGGGACGCGTTCGCAGCTCTGCTATAGGAGCTGGTTGTGCACTCTAGTCTGCAGGCTCTGTCCTCACCCATAAGGGCTTGGGGCCAAGTCCAAGATTCTCATAGCTGTGCCAACTACCATATGCCCCAACAGTAGCCAGTTAAACACCTGGGCATTGTTCCAGTGAGGGGAAAACTAATATGGCAGAGCCTCAGGATAGATCAGGAATAACCACAGTGCGGCTCAGATGCCTATTAGTGAACTCATGGAGTGTTCCACCACATTAAAAACTGAGACACTAGAAAAGTGTCAAAATGGGGTCAGAGCTCCATATTTCCTTAATCAAATTCTTCATTTAGGACTCTTCCAACTGTAGGTGGCCACACTGAACTCAAAGTAACTAATATAAAAACGTATCAGAGAAATCCAGGCAATACCTTCAGTTATGGCTTGATCCAGGGGCTGAAGATGTTACCATCTGGGCCTGGTGTCTCTTATTTCTGCCTCCTCCAGTTTGGCTCATTTCAATCAAGGCTCTCCCCTCAGGGAGACAAGCTGGCAATGATAGAGCCAAACCTACCTGTTCTCCAGTTTAGGAGAGGGGGAAAGAGGTTTTTCCTGTCAGTGTTAATTTAACTCTCAGGATACGTGCTTATGGCTTGCACACAGCTCCAGTGCCAGGCTCAGTGCCACATTTCACAAGCATTTATCAGATGGGCTATCATAGTGGTGTAAAAAAAATAAAACACCAGTTTGTACTCATAGAGTTTGAATCTGTTAATGAAAGACAGACAATCGAAACTTGGAATGAAAAAAAGAGCAGTAAGAAGAAAGGAACATGACTCTACAGAGCAGGGGTCTGCAAGCTATGACCCCCTGCCTGTTTTTGCAGATAAAGTTTTATTGAACACAGCGACGTCCATCATTTATGTATTGTCTATGGCTGCTTTCATGCTACAGCATCAATACTGAACAATTGCAAAGTGCCCGTATGCCCTGCAAAGCCTAAAATAGTGAGTCTCTCAGCCCTTTACAAAAAAACTGTTTGCTGACTCCTACAGAGAAAGGAATAAAGGAGCATGGCCTGATGGATGCAAGCTTCCCTAGGGACATGTGAACTGGGATCTCAGGAATAAATAGGATTTAATTCAGCGAAGAGGTCAGAGCAGGGAGAGAAGCTATGGGAGGGGCTGGGAAGATGGTCAGGGGCTTTGGCTGTAAGACACTGCTCCTCCTGGGATCAGCTTTTATGAGTGGGATGGTTGGGGGGTGGGGAGGGACACGTGGAGGAGGAGGTGAAGGATGGACCCAGAGGGTGTGTGCTTCCCTTCTGAAGCAGCGGGCATGGCAGTGAGTTGAAGCTGCAGAAGGAACTGGAGCACAGCTCCTGGGAGCTCGGCTTCTCAGTGCGGGTTGCATCTTGACATTTACTACATTTGTGCGTGTGAACATAAAACAAAGCTTCTTCCTCCAGCGAGACGACACTTCAGATCCATCCTCACTGGGTTAAGCGCCAGTGGTGCTGTTAACCCCCTCCACCTCCATCCTTCTTCCAGACGGTGGTGTTTGTAGATGGCACGTCAGGGTTGTGAGAGAATAGAGAACCTCTTGGTGCTGAAAACACCAAGCTTGGATGGATTAACCTTGTTCTCTAACCCATGTTCTTGGCTTCATTGGTGCCTGTCTGACCAGCCACTTGGCTTAGCCATCTGCTCAGCACCTGGACAGCACCATGCATGGATGTCAGCTGGTGAAATGATGGCAACTGTGCAAACCCCTTCCTCCCTCACCTGAGGTAGACATCACTAATCAATCCCAGCTGGGTTAGATGGAGACTTGTGAACCTGCTCAGCTCAGAGCTCTTGGCAGCCACTGCTGTCACTCAGCACCCAGAGAAACCCACATGTCACCCTTGTCCTGGGTGCTTGAAATGGTGAGAAACAAAGAGGGCTTGTCTGAAGCACATTAATTTATCGGTGCCCCTAAGCAGTTCGTCTGTAAGATTGAAAACACAAATCCACAATTAGCCCCATTAAGCCTTGGGACTCTAGGGTCTTGGGAGATTTATTTATTTTTAATGCCAGACAAGAAAGTCATTGCAAGAGCCATAAAGTGCAGTAGAAAATTAAAAAGCAGCCTTGAAAACTCAGCTGATGGCTGCAAGAAGCTCAAGGAGATATTTACCTTTGTTGCCAGGCAAGTTTCTTGCCTGTTGATGATCTGTGTGATGGAAGGACCCCATCACGGTCCACCACAGCTCAGCCGAGTCTCTCTTCTCCCCACACATGCTGTGAGCTGGGGTCTGGGTCTCAGGGAGGACATATGAGGCTGGTGAGCTGGGCGTGTGGGCAGCATGTTGGGAAGAGGCCATTGTTCTCGCCATTCTGGAAGCTGCCTTTGTGGGAGGAGGTGGCTCCACCTTGCTGATTAAATCTTTCTGGTGGTGGCCCTGGGCAGCCCCAGGAGGACACGGGGAGAGGTGTGTGTCTTGACATAATTAACATTTCTGATCAGTGTCTTCCCTACTCCTACTGGCTTAGGAGCAAGCTAGCCTGAGGCAAAGCTGTGAACAGGCAAAGCTTGTCTTCATTTCTCTCCCATCTTATCCTTTAAAAAAAAAAAAAAAAACACGGCACGCTCTTAGTTCCCCAACCAGGGAGCAAACCAAGCCCTCTGCAGTGGAAGCACAGAATCTTAACCACTTCCCTCCTTCCCAGCCCCTGTGTCTGTGCAGCCTCCCCACCAGGCTGGGCCTGACTCCCGGGGTGGCTGTGACACTTAGGATCCGCTGCCTGGAGAGCAGAGGCCGGTCCCCAGCCAGACAGAATGCCATGCTCACGGTCCACTGGCAGCAGGCAGGCAGGCAAGGTTGGGGCCGAAGCTATGTATGAGCGCTGTGTGGGCCTCAGAAGACTCGGCTCTCTTGAAATGGTGTCACTTTTTGGGTTTGTCAGAAGGTTCTCTACCACTATGTTCTGTGACTTCACTGGATGTAGCTGCCGACTTCCTCTTCAAATTAATGCAAAGGAGCTGGGGATGTTCTGGTTTCCCCTCCCGGCCTGGGCTTAGAGCCATGAGCGACAGGTCCGGAGAGACCGTTCACAGCTCAGCAGTCAGAAACAAGGTCTGCAGCTCAGCATTCACACTCCGAACTCACGGGATGGTCCTCGGAGGTGGCAGCTCGAAGTGTCCCTCTGCCAGGAGCCTGCTGCCTGTCGGGCCACCTCCTCACGAGTCCTCCTTTTCCTTGCTGTGCAATGTCTGGGTTATGAGGGGCTCAAAACCAAACCCAGCATTCATCTGATGAGAGCTCATGTCAACACAGCATCGTTTCTTCCTCATCCTCCCATCCATTTCCAGTCCTCTCTGTGCCCGGCCTCCAGCAGGTCCCATCCTCACACTGCAGTGAGGTGGTGCCTGCGCCCCACCCAGTGGAAGAGAGGACAGCGTCCACCTGTCGGGTCTGTGAAGGAGAGGGGACACTTTCTCTCCCATGTCCCTTGGCAGGACTGGGTTCCACCCCAGAACCACTGTGGCCAAGGGGCAGGCAACGCGGATCATCTCTTTGGGGCCCAAATATGGCACCAGGGGAGAGGGCCTGTCCTGCTCAAACCCGCCTGAGATGGAGGTGAGGGGCTTCCCAAAAGAGATGGTGGGTTCCAACTGGCAAATATGCATTGCACTCACTCCTCCCAGGACTCCTCAGACTCGTGTCCACAGGACCACACCCTGTCCACAAGAGAGAATGGGAGGACCAGGAACACCCAGGTGACCAGGGAGTACTTCCCTCTGAATCCCTCCTGCCTTAGCACGAGGTCCCGATTTGGATTCCATGAAAACAGAGCCTCGGTCTGGCTCACTTCCCTGTCCTCCACCCCCACACCCAGTGCAGAGCACAGAGGGGGCACCTGTCGTCGCTGGCACGTCTCCACGCAAAGCCAGATGACATTTGCCTTCACGACGAAGGTCCGGTCAAATCGAGGTGAGCAACTGTGCTGCTCACCAGGAAGGTCCCTCCCCCTCTACTGCAGTCATTCAGAAGCTCTTGGAGTCAAAAGGTACCCTTTTTTATAAAATAAAGTAGCTAATTAAATTGCACACACTTTCTGAATAAAAATAAAACTGTAGAGTAAACATCTGTGCACCTGAGGTTCATCCAGCCCCTCCCGTGCACGTTGCATCTTTATCAGCTGGAGATCAGGCCTCTTGCGGAGCGCACCCTTTCTGTTTATAATGCAACCCGGGGCAAAGGCCTTGATTTACAGACTTGTGTTTGTGTAAAAAGGGGAGAAATCTGCATAAAGTCAAGGCAAATTCTATTTTTTTTTTAATGTTTGAGTGTGTTTTGTTATCACTTCATGCGTGTCTGGTTGGTGCCTATGCAGCTCAGACCTCTCGTGCCTTAATTAGCAGAGTACACGGCTCATTTCGGCTGCATTGCCCATACAGTGAAGGCGATTCATTGATTTTGAGCTGAGACTCAAGAAGGGAAGTCGGTCTGTTGTGTCTTCTGCAGGCTGAAGCCGAGATGCCTTGCATAGATGACTCTGCGTCTCTATCTGCAGACCATGTCTGTGAAAGTGCAGGAACATAGAGTGAGGTCATATTGGCCAGTGTCCAGTGGGGTGCAACCTCCCCACCACCTCCCTTTGTTCATGTCAATGGTTTAGCACTAGGACTATGACTCCCAAAAAAGTTTAGGTGACCCTGAGCCTCACAGAGACCCCCTGAGTCCTGAGCCACAGTCAGTGATAGGAGGCAGCCTGTCTGGGATCCAAGGGCCTGGGGAAGTCAGTCACCAAATGGAGTCTGTCCAGGGTCTGGGTCCCAGCCTCTTGTCCCTGAGGGCCTATCTGCAAACCAGCGGCCAGTGAACACACCCCAAAGTCAACCATGACCAAGAGAGCAGCTTCTCTGCTAGAATTAGGGAAGGGGAGGCAGGTGAGTCTTCCTCCAGGGTTGTCTTGCTCTTTTCTGGTCTGGTTCTCAGAAGAGACAGAAAGCATGAGAGAGAAATGGGGCATGGACAAGGGAGACCCTCGGAGCTGTCTGTCTAGCCTGGCTCCAAGTATCCAACAGTGGACATGTCCTGTGTATTCACTTCCTCTTGCTGCTGTAACGAAGGAACAGAGAGGGTCTTAAAATCACAGATTTATGATCTCACGGTTCCGGAGGTTGGAAGTCCAGATGGTTCCTCCTGATGGCTTCATGATAGGATCTGGATCCTGGCCTTTTCCAGCCTCTGGAGGCATCTGGGCTCCTGGACCTCCGGCCCCTCCTCCGTGGTCAGGGAGCAGCAAAAATCTTCAGTCATCACATCCCTTCCCTGACCCTCCCACTTCCTTCTTATGAGGACCTGTGACAACACTGGGCCCCCAGGGAATCCGGGGTCACCTCCCATCTCAGAGTCCTTAATTAATCCTATATGCAAAGTCCCCTTTGCCTTGAAAGGTGACATCTTCACAGCATCCATGGGTTTGAACATGGACATTTGTGGGTGCATTACTCAGCCCCCACAGTATGACTCTCTCCAATACCTGAAATCTCTCCTTGAGGCTGATGGCCATGGGCAGCGTCAGGCCCCTTCTGTCACCCTCCCCAGTGGGGCCATCTCAGAGTCCTAGGGTCTTGCCAGCGTGCGGACCAGCCTGTCCTTGGGTTGTCTTGTCATCATCATGGGACGCCACCCTGATAGTCCTCCCAGCATTTGTCATTCAAATCTCAGCACAAACATATGTACCTAAGCTCCCTCCTCTGGGAAGCCTTCCCAGCCGCCTCATGGCAAAAACCAGGCCCCCACCTTGTGTGGGAGCATCTGGGAGAGGAGAAGGAACAGGTGGACCTGCAGGGGAGTGGACAAGGTGCCCCCTCCTGTCTGGGCAGCCCAGCCCCTCTCTCTTCTCACTGAAGTCACATCAGCATCACCACTTCCCCTTCTTTCCACATTTAAGTGTCTTGTCTGTGACATCATGCTGTTCAGGCTTTGTGTTTGCTGCTGTATTACTCAGGCTTTAGAAGCACCTCCCCTCGCCGACTTCTCCCCCCTTACACCCAGATTAGGACAGCACTTCACGTGTGCAAGCCTTCCAGACAATAGAGGGACCTCTAATAAGCACAAGGTCAGGATTCTTTCTGCTAAGGTCCTCCACTGGCTTCACCCCTGCTCCGGGAATAAAATCCCTACGCCTCTAGATAGTCTGGCCTCAACCCCCCTGCTCCTGGGCCTGGGGTGTCCTGTCCTGGTCCCTGGGTGCCCACAGCAGTGTCCACTCCTTCTCAGCAGATCTGAGAAGCCCCTTCCACCCAGAAAGACCTCTCTGATCCTCTTTCAAGTCAGAGTGCCTGCTCTGCCCACTGCCAGATCACTCAGTTTCTTCCACGCTCTTCAACTCTGTGATTACCTGTCTTTAGTGGATCAGATTAGTCTATTTCTCCCCCTAAAAGCCCCAATCTTGCCCACTGCTCTGTCTCCAGGGGCAACACGTTGCCTGGCCACAGCGAGGTGAAGGTTTTCAGGGTATCCCAATAGATTTTCACTCAGTCCTGTCCAACTCTTTGCAACCCTATGGGTTGTAGCTGCCAGGCTCCTCTGTCCATGGAATTCTCCAGGCAAGAATACTAGAGTAGGTTGCCATTTCCTCCTCCAGGGGATCTTCCCAACCCAGGGATCGAACCTGCATCTCTTGAGTCTCCTGCATTGGCAAGCGGATTCTTTACCACTAGTGCCACCAGCGTAATATGATTTTCACTCAGACGATGGTAAAATATAATGAGTTAAGGGGAAAAGAACCCCCAGGTGACAGAACCCACAGAGGCTACCAGCTCCAGGGCGATCCATACCACGGCTGCCCAAGGGCGGTGAAGAGCGCAGGGCACCCAGCCTGGCCGCCAGCTCTCCCACCCACGAGACACTTGCCTGCCATCAGGTCACCATGAGACGTGAGGGGATGAGCCTGTCGGGAGGAGCCTGATGAGCAGCTTCCCCATGAGGAGTGATGGCATTTTCCTGGGAGGTCACCTTCAAGGGTGCCACTGACAGGCTTCCATCCCCTCTGCATGCCTTCAGTCAGTCACTGCTGTGTGCAGAGCCTGACGTGCCCCACCCCCACCCCACACCAGGCTCCCTGCTCCTCCTCCTGCACAACACAGATAAGCAAAATGGGACCTGAAGCTCAGGAATCTTGGCTCAGGGTGGGCAGCGTGGTAAGTGGCAGTACTGGCACCCAGCCACAGGTCTGCTCTGAAACATTCCAGCAAAGCGATTCTGCCGGGAAACGCCATCTGCACAGCTGAGTGCTATGTGGAAAACATGGGCTCCTGTTCATTTCCAGCCAGCTCCCCTTTGACTGGCAATTCTCCTCACCCTGGGTCTTCCCTGCCCTGTCATGTATGGCCCGTTTCCTCCTCCTGTCCTGTCAATTTTAAACCCACCAGCAAATCACTCCTATTTATTAGGCTTGTTTAGATGCAGATATGTTATTTATGCATCCTTTCCCCTCAATTTTCAATCTTCATATTCAATGGAAGTTTTCTCTTTCTGATTATTTGCCGAAATTCAGTTTAATAGGATTTCACTGAATATCTGTTGTGGGACCCTCCTGAAATTTGGTGGAGCTTTAGAGATGATGATGATAATGATGGTCATCATCGTGATGGTGATGGTGATAGTGACGGTATTGATGATGATAGTGAGGGTCCTGATGGTCGTGGTAATGGTAATGATGGTCACGATGATGGTGATGATAACTGTGATGATGATAATGATGGTCATGCTAATGGTAATGATGGTCACGATGATGGTGATGATAATTGTGATGATGATAATGATGGCCATGCTAATGGTGATGATGGTCATGATGATGGTGATAATGGTAATGATGGTGATAATTGTGATGATGATAATGATGGTCATGCTAATGGTGATGATGGTCATGATGATGGTGATAATGGTAATGATGGTGATAATTGTGATGATGATAATCATGGTCATGCTAATGGTAATGATGGTCACGATGATGGTGATGATAACTGTGATGATGATAATGATGGTCATGCTAATGGTGATGATAGTCATGATGATGGTGATAATGGTAATGATGGTGATAATTGTGATGATGATAATCATGGTCATGCTAATGGTGATGATGGTCATGATGATGGTGATAATGGTAATGATGGTGATAATTGTGATGATGATAATCATGGTCAGGCTAATGGTGATGATGGTCATGATGATGGTGATAATGGTGGCGACAGTGATGATGAAGATAATCATGGTCATGATGATGGCGGTTATGATGATGGTGGTATGATGACAATGAGAGTGATGGTCATGATGATGATGGTGATGTTAATGGTGATGATGATGAAGATTGCAGCCAACACCCTTCAGCACGGATGGATTCTCTGGCACAGTCCTAAGACCTTCACACACATTAACTCATTTGATGCTCTCAATAACCTTATGAAGCATCTTCCTTCTGCAGACAAGGAATATGAGGCACAGGAAACTGGCATGACCTCCAGAGTCACTCGGGCAGTGAGTGGCAAAGGTGCAGTCTGAACCCAGGCTGCTGGGCCCACAGGTCCTGCTCTTAGCCTCCATCTTTGGAGAATGCACCAGTTTGTGGGAGACAAGACACACACACATACATACACACATGCACACACGCGTGCTCATGCAACATGCACACCTACATCTTCAAAAGCAATCAAATAACAGTTCAAAAATTGTCCACTGTGGTTCAGTCATTAATTTGTTCATTGAAAAAACGTCTGAGTGCCTATTGTGTGCTAATAAGCCTGAGGATAGAAGTGTGGATGAAGCGGGTGTGGTTTATGGAGCTTAAGGCGGGAGGGGGAAGCTGTCCTCCTCACTGCTGTCCCGGGTGCCCCACAACTGAAAAAGGAGGTGTGGAGAAGGATGCTGTGGGATTCAGGGTGCAGAGATGACGCAGGGACTGGAGAAGGTGGCTCAGCTTCCCGGCATCAGGGTCTTCATCTGATTGCTGTAGAGAGATCGAGAACCAGAGTGAGCACAGGGGAGGATGAGGGGCAGAGGAGGAGTGGGGAAGGGACCCTGTGGAGACCTGGCCTCCGGGCTCCTGGGTGGCAGGAGGGAAAAACCCCTGAGGAAGGTGAGGAGCACTGCAGCTTGAAGTGGGGCAGAGAAGGTGGGGCATGGACACTACGATGAAGCAGCATTTCCCCCTCCAACTTGGCTCTTGTCTTTCTGCTCACTTCATCATCCTTGGAGACCCCCATTGGGGGTGGGGACACAGCATCTCCTCCACTGGACTTTTACACTGATTTCCAAGTCAGTTTAACCAAAAAAGCACTGACTCTGAGACTGGGAAGAAGGCTTCCATCTTCCTGTTACGGTTTTGTCTCAGCTCAAAGAATCAGAAGAGAGCAAGGGAAGTGGGGTTGGGGGGTGGCAGCGGAGGTGCTGGTAGAAGAGGCCGACATCCCCAGCCGACCCACCGGCAGCCGGGCCACCAGCACCTTCCACGGCACTTTGTTTCTGGTGCACCAGCTGGCCCTGCCTGGGGGGTTGAGTGTGGAAGACCCCAGCCCGGATGGGGGGAGGAGGAGGAAACAGGTAACCTGAAGACTGACAGCCTCCTGGTAGCCCACCCAGTTCTCAGCGTCTTTCCTGAAAGAAAACTAAAGCAGCCACTTTCTTTGGCATCTTCTGTTTTAAATTCATTTTTAACTGCATGAGTTATCACATGAGTGATTCCCTATTGTTGGAAAGTCAAGCCGTGCCATTTGAGTAGCACCAGCCCCACATTCAATCGATTCTCCCCTGGAGTAACCATGTTTCCTGCCTCATGTGTTTACTTCCCTGCACAGTTAAAAACATACATAAGCATGCACAGATTTGTCTTCCATTTTAGAGGCATAAGTGATGCTACTGCGCTGCTATGAGAACTTGCTTTTCTAGCTTCAGGGATCCTTCTGAGGTGTGGAGGCTGAGAAGTACTTACCCAGATCCCAGGATCATGGCTCTTCTGGAAGCATCACCTATTACTTGCAGCAAGCCAGAGTTGGGAAAGAGATGGAACTGGGGCTTGCAAACTGGGAAAGCTCTAGATTTTTAAGTTCCTTTCCAAAGTGGTTTAACAAAGTTAACCCTGAACCCCAGGACCCGAGAGAGGACCAACTCCTTCCTGTAGCCATCAGTCCAAGGTTCTGTGGTCTGAGGTGTCAGCCTGTTTCCAGAAGCAGAGTCTGGGCAGGAAACCAGGGCGGGAGGGCTCTGTTCTCTTCAACTCACACCGAGGACCAGCCCTGCTCTCGGGCAGTTCCAGGCCCTCAGCAGGATGAGATGTGCAGAGAGAGGACCCTGAATTCTACGTGGAGGGACCAGTCCCAGATGCCAGTGGCCACCTGAGCAATGGCACTTCCCCCCGAGGTGAAACTGAGTCATCCGTTTAGACCTGAGGCGCAGGTTCTTGGCTTTCTTACCTGGGGGCTCTGCTCCTGGGGGCCCTGCTCTTCCACCCACAGCCGGGCCCCACGCAGACCCCCACCCACTCTTTCTCTCTCCCAGTGCCGGGCACCTGTATCTTTTATTCAACTTTCCTCCTGGAGCTCACTCACCCACGGTGGTTCTCAGTAAGCTGGCCCTCCTCTCAGTTCTGCCTTTCCTGGAAAAGCCAACAAACCTTGCACCTCATAAATTTTAACAGCCTTCTCAACTGATGTATTTCATGTCTGAATTGTTTTATCTGCCTCACTTTGATTGTAGGCCCTGAGGGCTGAGACCTCGTCCTGTTTCATCTTTTGTGCAGCTCCGAGCACACTCTTGGCATCCCGCTCGTACAAACACACAAGAAGATAAATATATGCAAACATCTCTAATTGTTTTATTTAGAGCCGTTTGACAGTAGATCAGAGATGTGTGTGTCCCCACACATCTGAGACTGGAACGCGACTTCACCACATGTCTTTATCTGTTCCTTGGGTATTAGTAATTTATAAAGCGTGATTTATTTACTTAGAATTTCTCTTCATAACTTTAAATGTGTGCATACTATAAAGGAAAAATTTAATCTCCAATGTCTGATTAACTTTTGCCAAACAAGCTTCTTAGAATTATCTGTGCTACGTGGAGACTTAAAAATAAGACTCAAATCATTTGTCTTTAAAAACACAAGCCTTCCTCTGCCTCAGCATTAAGTGATGTTAAAACAAAAAGGCTCCATTTGGATTTAAGACAGATGCAAATTAATCAGGAGTGATTTCTTCTTCATCTGAGTTTTTCAGTGTTTGCGGAAGGGAAATAATTAAGCTGGGCTTGTTTTAACCTTTCCATTTAACTTTGTTTCTAATGTATAAATTTTCAGGTTCTTTTTTTTTTTTTCTGCTGGAAAATTTCTGTTGGTGAATATAAGATGCCTGTAGCTTATATAATTAAACAAATGACATGCAGAAACAGGTGAGTCCACAGGAGAAGCCAAAGCTCTCCTGAGTCTTCCTTTCAAAACGCACTTGTAGAATACCTACTGCGTGCCAAGTAAAGTGCTAAATGATGAGAATTCAGGGGTGAAACAGAAAGACAAGATTCCAGCCTCAGGGACCCCCAGTCTTTCGGGGAGAGGCAATTAAAAGCAGGTAAACCAACACCATAAACAGAAACTGTAATCAGCAGCACCAAGGGGTCCCCCAGTGCTGAGAGTGGTTCTTCCTGAGAAGGGGCAGCCGGGGGGCATCTGAGGTTCCTCCTGCAGGAAGCAGGGCTGGGAGGGAGCTTGGGCAGGGGAGGAGCAGGTACAAGGGCCCTGGGGTGGGAGAGAACCCGGTGGCCCCACAGACAGAGGCGCTGGAGGATTTTATACCAAGAACCCAAGTAATTGATGAAATGCTGGCTGTGTTCACTCAGCTGCTGTGGGCAGACTCGTGTGAAGGGATCAGAGGGAGAGAGGTCAGCCCTATGCAAGATTTACAGACAGGGAGTGGCGAGGGGTGATGCGATGGGGCCGGTGTCCAGACCGACCTGGCCGGAATGCTGCCCTGAGCCAGGCACCCTGGAGGCAGGTTTAGGTTTGCTTTACATGTGATTCCAGGAGCCATGGTGCCCGCTGGGTAGGAGGGGACCTTCCTCGCAGCCTGCAGGGCCTCAGCACCCCATGGGCAAGGAGATGCGGTGTCCACCACACCCCGGGAACAGGGTGGCACTCTCCCACCATGTCAGCAACCGTAGATTCAGGCCCACACTGACTCTCTGGCAAAAAAAAAAAAAAATTTTTTATAGAAAATGAATAGTCTCTTTGCACATTATAAGAACAGAGCATTTGGAATCAGTAGATTCTGGAATGCTTCACCTGGAGGGGGTTCAGGCAGGACACAGAGCCTTTCCTCTGCCAGGTTCTGATCGTGGGGCAGCCTCCTGGCCTGAGGGGCCTCCAGCTCTGTTGGCCCCAGGTCAGAGGCAGGACGGCAGTCAACACACTGTCCACCATCCGGATGTCACTGTGGGTGTTGGGCTACGATCCAGATACTTGTGGCTGACGGCTGGAGGTCCCTGCATCTCCAGGCTCCACTCTGAGGAATAAGGCCCAGCCTCGCTCTGTCTGCAATGCTCTGTCTCTGATCAGGTCTGCACGCTCCCATGGGACACGGCAGTGGTCCAACAGATCATCTGCCAGGGTCTCGAGGACATGGCTCCCCAGGCCTCAAGGCTGCCTCCAGCCTGCACCACCTGCCCTGCGCCACTGGCCCCTTGCTCCACCTGATTTCTTTCTGTGCTGCCCATCTGTCTGCCATCCACCTCCCTGCTCTGGTACATAGCTCTGCTAGTGCGTTAACAGTACGTTAACAGTCAGTCGTGTCCCCAGAGAGGTGCCCAGCACACAGGAGCCACTCACTGAAGACCTGGTCAAGGTATGAGTGGCCCTGGTGGGTCCTCTGGGATTCTGCTGGTGGTTCCCTGTGAACAGCCCTTGAGCCCTGCACCTCCCCCTCCCCGCCCGCCACCACCAGCCTGTGATGAATGTTGAGACAGCCCTACTCTGACTGCAAACTGCAAGGTTGTCAGTACACAAGGGCTACAGAGGTGCCGACTGGCCTGGGGAGGCACCCATGGGAAGCAGCGTTTCCTCTGTGCTCAGAAGGGAGAGGAGGCTTTATTCCATGTCAAGAAACAGCCTGTGGGGAGGATTGGGTTGGGACAGGGTGGGGGCACATACATGAGGTTGCCCATTCCCACAGGCCCTGTGGGTGTCAGCCGGAAGCTGGCTGAGCCCCGGAGAAATGGGCACCTCCCTAGGGCAGGAGGTGGAGTGGGGACAGGGCATGGCGGGAGAGAGGGCTTCACAGGGAGCTGAACCTGAGCCAACCCTTGCCACCCAGGGAGCCTGTCACACAGGATCGGCGAGGACCCCGAGCTGCCAGGACCTGGGGCCAGGACGCGAGAGTGGAGGGTGACAGTCACCTCCTCCTGTCGGCAGCACAATGATGCCATCAGGGAATGTTTTAGCAGGACGATTCTGGCAGCTACGAGACCAAATTCCTGAGACGAACATGTTAAACCCGATCTCCCCTCACTGCTTCTCACACATCCAGACAGCACGGCAGCTCTGACAACGTAGGTGTAGCGGTTCTCTGGAAACGAGGGACCACCCGTCTTTCAAAGTAATGGTCCCGAGGAGGCATGAAGGGTCTGCCGGCAGGCTCTGGCGGGGTTGCCGCTCTCCTGGCACTGTTTCTCGTTGCTGGTTACAGGGTGCTCAGATGCTTATTCGTTTTTTCGTGACTTGCCAGGTCAGATGTCTCTAGCAATATATCCACTTCTCCCAGGTCATCCAGTTTGTTAGCTCATCATTGTTCATGGTATTTTCTTATAATCCCGTGTATTTCTGCTGGCATTGGTGGTAATGCCCTCTCTCTCCTTTCTAATTTTAGTTATTTGAATCTTTTTTCAGTCTACCTAAAGATTCATCACTGCAAAAAAAAAAAAAAAGTCTCAAAACATAAAATAAGGCAGTAGGAGCGGGAAAGAGAGACAGAGAGGGAAAAAAACATACAGAAAACAGTAAAAATGGCAATAGTAAGTCCTCCCCTATTGGTAATCACTCTAAGTGTAAATGGATTAAACCCCCCAATTAGAAGACACACAGTGACCGAATGGATCAAAAAAGACAAAATAAAGAAATCCAACAATATGCTGTCTGCAAGAGATTCACTTTAGGCGCTAGGACACCCAGAGGCTGAAGATAATGTATGTTGATTGCCTTCTTATCCCCTTTTGTGTCTATTCTGTTGATGTTTTCTTTGTGGTTACTGTTGAAATTACATAAAACACATTAAAGTTGTAACACTCTCACTTAAACTGATACAAACTTAGCTTCAACCACATATGGAAACTATCCTTTACATGCCTGCAGCCCATTTATCTTACTGTGACACACATTACATCCTTTTATACTGCATGTTCATTCACAAAGATTTATAGTTACTCTCTATGCTTTTTAAAAAAGAAATTCTACACTGTAATTAAAAGTGATTTATACTCCAACATTATGATGCTACAGGCATTTTATTTGTCTATATAGACACCTCCACCAGAAGGTTTGATATTTCATATTATTTTGCGTTGCTGTTGAGCATCTTTTCATTTCAACTTGAAAGTCTCCGTTTAGTGTTTCTTGCAGGGCAGATCTAGTGATGAACTTACTCAACTTTTGTCTATCTGAGAAAGATAATTTACCTTTAAAAAAATGTATTTATTTGACTGTGCCAGGTCTTAGTTGCAACATGCAGGGTCTCTTACTTGCAGCATATGAGAACTCTTAGTTACAGCACATGGGATCCAGTTCCTTGACCAGGGATCAAATCTGGGCCCCCTGCATCAGGAGTGCAGAGTCTTAGCCACTGGACCACCAGGGAAGTCCCTTATGTTTCATTTGTGAAGGCATTTCTGCCAGATGCCGTTTTCTTAGTTAACAGTGTTTTCTTTAGCACTTGCTAGTCTGCAAGGTTTCCACTGAGGATCCACCGATAGCCTTACCAGAGCTCCTTTGTGAAATGCTGCTTTTCTCCTGCTGCTTTTAAGATTCTCTCTCTGTGATTTTTAATAGTTTGGTGTCAGTATAGGTCTCTTTAGATGTAACATAGTTGGAGGTCTGTGTGTGTGTGTGTTCTCAGCCGTGTCTGACTCTTTTGTGACCCATGGACTGTAGCCCACCAAGCTCCTCTGTCCATGTATTTTCCAGGCAAGAATACTGGAGTGGGCTGCCGTTTCCTCCTTCCTTATCCAGGGATCAAGCCTGCGTCTGCTGCATTGGCAGGCTGATTCTATACCACTGAGCCACCTTCAAGCTTTTCGAATTAATGTATTTGTTTCTCTACTCAGGTTTGGGATATGTTCACTGACTGTGTCTTCAAATAGGCTCTCTGCCACTTTCTCTTCTCTTTCTTAGATTCCCATAATGTCTAAGTATTTCCACTTGATAGTGTCCTGTAAATCCCTTGGGCCCTCTTCACTTTTCCTCATTCTGTTTTCTTCTTGCTCCTCCGACTTGATTATTTTGAATACCCTGTCTTTAAGTTCTCCAGTCTCTCTCCTGCCTGGTCAGGTTCAAGGTTGAACTCCTCTAGTGAATTTCTCGATTCCGTCATTGTGTTCTTCAGCTCCAGAGTTTCTGCTTCTTTCTTCCTCATAGTTCCTCTTTGTTGATACATTATTCTGTTCATGCGTCATTTCCCCAATTTCATTTAGTTGTCTTTCTGATATCATTTACTTCCTTGGCCAAGCTTATGATGGTTATTTGGGATTCTTTATCTGGTAAATCATTTATTTCCATTCCTTTAAAGTTGATTTTTGGAGATATAATTTGTTCTTTTTTCCTTGGGGCATAGTTGCTTTATGATGTTGTATTAGTTTCTGCTGTACAACAAAATGAATCAGCTATATGTATACATACATCCCCACCCTCTTGACCTCCCTCCCACCCACGCCCATCCCACCCCTCTAGGTCACCACAGAGCACTGAGCTGAGCTCCCTGTGCTGTACAGCAGCCTCCCACTAGCTCTCTATTTCACACACACGTCAATCCCAATGTCCCCATTCGCCCTACCACCACCACCCCACCACCCCTGCCATCCATTCCTTACATCTGCATCTCTAATCCTACCCAGCAAAAAGGTTCATCTATATTTCCATGTTTCTTTGCTGGGACTTACACATTTGGAGAAAAAAATGAGCATCTTTCTCAGTCTCTATAATCTGGCTTATAGAGACAGACCTTCACCAATCCACCAGTTAAAGATTCTGGAGACCTCTCAAGACTTTTTCTAGCGATGGTATTCTCTCTGCTGGTCCAGGTAACCTCCTATCTGAGGATCACCTGTTTCTACTCAGGACTTCTCCCTAGTTTCTGTCTGTGGCACTTCAGCCTCTCTGGCGCTGGACTGCCATGGAATTCCTTTTGTTCTCAGTGGCCCCCAACCCAGCTCCCTTCCCTGTCAACATTTAGGTTCAGCCAAGGCAGAAGCTAGTCTCTGCCAGCCCCCTAGAAAGTCAGAGTATTGGCCAATGTTTCACGCTTCTCTTTCCCTCTCAAGGGAGCAGCCAAGAGTTGGGAGTTTTTGAGCAATCATATTCTTCTGTGCTGGGGGCAGGGCTAGGATAAGTAAAAGTCACACTTTTTCCTGTCCATTTTGATGTGGTTCTTCTTGGTTCATCTCAGATGCAGGACTCTCTTAACTGGTTTCTGGATTCTTCTCAAAGTCAATTGATCTATGTATTGTTATTACATGATTGTTCTCGTGAAAGAAGGATTTGGGGCTTCCTACCCTGTCACCTTGCTGATATCACTCTCAGTTTTGAAAACTCTGCTTGAGGGACAAAATTGTCTTCTGATTCACACTCATCCCCATCATCAATGCCAGGGGTCTGCACACTTGTCCTCTCAGGGGGCAGAGTGTAAATACTTTCAGCTTTGCTTCCTGTATTCAGCTACTCAACACTGTAGCCTGAGAAGCACTCATAGACAATATGTAAAAGAACGGACATGGCTGCGTTCCAACCGAACTATTTTCAAAATCAGTTGGTGGTGGGCAGGCTGTAGTTTGCTGACCCCTGATCCTTGTCCAACACAGCTAAGGGATCAAGCCAAAGCCCAGGCTAGGTCCCATCACTGGTCAGCCCCCAGGACTCCAGAGTCCACTTTTCGCTCAAAGCAGAGTAAGGGCTTTGCAGCAACCACCCTTGTCACCACTCACCCTCTTCCTTTAAAAAAAAAAAAAAAAATTCTTGGCCACACAGCATGTGAGATCTTAGTTCCCTGACCAGGGATTGAACCTGCGCCCCATACTTCGGAAACATGGAGTCCTAATGACTGGACCACTAGGGAAGCCCCCACCCACCCTCTTCCCACTCTTGCCGTCATTCAGTCCCCGTCACCAATGGAGCTGTTACCTAGGCACTTGCACTGTTGCTCCCTGTTCCCACTGCCCAGAATGCCCCTTGTCCTTATATCCACCTGCTTCACAGCTCCACAGCTTTTGTATGACTCTCCCAGACCTGCTTAGGCTGCCACAACAAGATACTGCCATCTGGGTGGCTTAAACACAGAAATGTATTGTCTCATAGTTCTGGAGATTGGATGTCCAAGATCAAGGCTTGGTCTTCCCAGGCCTCTCTCCTTGGCTGGTAGATGGCCGTCTTCCCCCTATGTTCTCACATCCATCAGCTCTCTTCTGTGTGTTTAATTCAGTCACTCAATCATGTCAGACTCTTTGCGACCTCATGGACTATAGCATGTCAGGCTTCCCTGTCCATCACCAACTCCCAGAGCTTGCTCAAACTCACGTCCATCAAGCCAGTGATGCCATCTCATCCTCTGTCGTCCCCTTCTCCTGCTTTCAATCTTTCCCAGCATCAGGGTCTTTTCCAGTGAGTCAGTTCTTTGCATCAGGTCTTCAGCTTCATTATCAGTCCTTCTGTGTGTATGTCATAATCTTCTCCAAGGACACCAGTCATATTGGATTAGGGCCAACCCATATGACTTCCTTTAACCTTAATCACCTCTCTAAAGACCGTGTCTGCAGATGCAGTCACATCCTGTGGTGCTTGGGGGATTCAGGCTTCAGTTATGCATGTGAAGGACATAGCTCACCCCACACACTCCCTCTGAGGTCTGCCCTGACCACCCTGTCTGGTCAGCAGCCTGTCTCCTTGCCTCAGTGCTCTGAATTTCCTTATCCTGCTCTCTTCCCACTTAGCACCACCCCTGCCTACATCCAGCAGGATCTACCAGCACTTCTACAGTGTTTTGTTCTCCGGGCTTTTTTATATTCTGAAAAATTATTCAAGACCCAAAGCATTTTTGTGCATACAGGTGAAATTTTTCCATACTTACCACAGTAAACATTGGAACTGAAATATTTGAAACTAGTTGTTGATGAATTCATTTAAAAATAAGAAAAATAAACCCATTACATTGCTAACATAACACATTTTATGAAAAGTAACCATATTTTACAAAAACAAAACCAAATTAGTGACAAGAGCAGCAGTGTTTTACATTTTTGTAAAACTCTTTTAATGTCTGGAAAAAGACTGCTATATCTGCTTTTGCATTCCCTATGTGATGTGTTGTTTGGGTTGAAAAATATATGAAAAAATTTAGCCTCACTCAGATTTGTGGAGTGTATTTTAATCATCTTTTCAGATAATACTGGATACTCTTCTTTGATATTATACCAAAGGTTGATGTGTTAGCTTCCCAAAGGTTAGTTGCAACGTGGGAAGCTGAGACTGTCTCATTGAACTTCTCATACTCTATTAAATTAAAATCCATGGACCTGTCTTGTGTTTAGAATGAGTCTCTAACCGATGAGTAATTTTATAACATCATGGATTAGTCTTTTGAAATTGTTGTTTTTCTGCATTATGTGTAGCTTCAGTCATACCATATTTTAAAAATCACATTTGTTAATACCGCCAAGAGTCTCATCTGAAAAGTCTTTCATTGTTGGGACACTTTCAATCTCACAATAACAGACACAAATTTTCTGAAATCTAATTTTCGCCGGAAAAAAAGCTCTAATTTTATCACTGGCAACAAATGTTGTCAGTTGTTTTCCTCAAAGTGACAGACTCACTTTGTTCATCTTCAGGCAAATGTCTGCCAAACACGGGACATGACAAACTATGGCTTGCCTGTCGGTTGTTCTTTTAAAAAGTAATCATTTTCCATGAAAAAAAAGTGGCTAGTTCAGCTGGCAACTCAAACAGTCACACAAGCGCTTCACCTCAAGACAAATGCTTCCCTTTGGTGTTTATCTGAGCTTTCCCTTTCATCACACTGAATAATAAAAAGAAATATATTAAGGTTTAATACAATTAATTCTGCTTCTGCCTCAACAAAGACATTCTTTAATGAAACAATGTTTTTCCCACAGGAAGGCTTGGTGATGAAACGCATGATGACTTCATGACCCTGGTTTTTGCCGAGGCACTCACCATTTTACCATTGTATTATGATAAAATTTATATACCAAAAAATTCAATCTTTCAAAATGTAAAATTCAGAATCTTCAGTATATTCACAGAGCTGTGCCACCATCACCATTAATATAATTTTAGAACCTTTTCATCACCCCAAAATAAACTCCATACACATTAGCAGTTGCTCCCCATTCCCCTCCTAACCTCCCACTCACTGCACACACACTCACACACACTCACACATACACAGACACACACACACCCTAGACAACCAACCACCAATGTACATTCTATTTATATACACTTACCTATTCTAAGTGTTTTATGCAAATAGGATCATATAAGATGTGGGTTTTTGTGACTGGTTTCTTTCAATAGCATGCTGTTTTCAAGGTTCATGGATTTTGAAGTTTTATCAGTGCTTCCTTCTTTTTTATTGATGAATAGGTTTTCATAATATGATATCATAAACAGAACAATGGCCCCCCCAAAGAGGTCTACTCCTGATTTGGGAACCTGTGACTGTATCACTGCATATGGTGCAAGACCCTTTGCAGGTTGATTCAATTAAGGACCTTGAAGGGCTTCCCTGGCAGTACAGTGGTTGAGAATCCACACTTCCATTTCTGGGGGTGAGGGTTCAGTCCCTGGTCGGGGTGCTGGGACCCACATGCTGCATGGCACAGCCACAAAAAAACAAACCAGAAAAGGACCTTGAGATAAGGAAATTACCCTGGATCATCCAGGTGGGTGCAGTGTTATCACAAGGGCTCTTATACAAGAAGGAGCCACAGGTCAGCATCAGAGAAAGAGATGTGGCAGTGGAAACAGAACTTGGGGTGATGTGCGGCCAGGAGCTGAGGAACAAAGCTGCCTCTAGATGCTAGAAAAGGCAGGGAAACGGGCTGTCTCCTTGACCTCTAGAAAGAACACAGCTCTGTGATCTTTTTCAAATTCCAGCCTACAAAACTGTAATGAATTTGTGTGGTCTGAAGCCATTGAATTAGTAGTCACTTGTTACAGCAGCTGCAGAAAAGTAATGCGTGTGGATCTATCACATTCTGTTTATTCGTTCTTCCTCGATAGACACTTGGATCACTGCCACCTCTGGGCTCTTAAGAATAAACTATTAGAAATATTTGTGTACACATTTTTGTGTGGACATATGTTTTCAATTCTTTGGCATATACACCTAGGAGTGAAATTGCTGGGTCCTATGTTGAACGTTTTGAAGATCTGCCAAGTTATTATTTTGCAAAGCAACTACATCATTTTCAGTCCATCACCAATGTATTAGGGTTCTAATGCATCCACATATTCATCAACACTTGTTGTCTTCTGGGTTTTGTTTAAATTATTATTACGTCCATTCCTATTCATAGTAGATGTGAAGTGGTAGCTTACTGTGGAAAGGCTGAGGGCCAAAGAATAGATGCTTTCAAACTGTGATTCTGGAGAAGACTCTTGAGAGTCTCTTGGACTGCGAGGAGATCAATCGTAAAGGAAATCATTCTTGAATATTCTTTGGAAGGACTGATGCTGAAGCTGAAGCTCCAATAGTTTGGCCACCTGATGTGAAGAGCTGACTCACTGGCAAAGACCCTGATGTTTGGAAAGACTGAGGGCAAGAGGAGAAGGGGGTGACAGAGGACGAGATGGTTGGATGGCATCACCAACTCAATGGGCATGAATTTGAGCAGATTCTGGGAGATAGTGGAAGACACAAGAGCCTGGCATGCTGCAGTCCATGGGGTCGCAAAGAGCTGGACATGACTTAGTGACTGAACAACAATAACAAACAGCTCATTGTGATTGTGATTTGCTTTGGTTCTGATGGGTCCACAATAATGATATTGCTCATCTTTTCATTCACTTATCTGCCATTTGGGTCTCTGGAGAAATATCTATTCAAATCTTTTGCCCATTTTTAATTGGGTTATCCATCTTTTTGCTATTGAGCTGTAAGAGTTCTTTATGCCTTCTGGGTACAAGTTCATTATTAGATATGTCATCTGCACATATTTCCTCCCCAGATGCTCAGGTCTCTGATCTATGAGTGGTGCATGGGGGAAGAGAGCCCCAGACCTCTCAGCCATGCTGGCCTGGAACGGCCATTCCACACCACAGAGCTTGGGGGAGGTTTGAGAAATGCTGGAGCCCTACTCCTCCCAGGGAGAACCCACTGCCCTAAGCAGGGAACTGGAAGGAAGAGCCCTGTCTTCTGGCCACACTCACGTGGAGTAGGCTTTTCCTCTGGCCGACCTGGAGGGGTGGGGTTAAGGTTAGGGAGCAGGCGGGCTCAAAGACTCAGACTCACACTGTTCCTACTGTGATTTAGGACCTTTGCCTGGATGAGTCTTTATCCACTTGCTCTATGCTCTTAGGACAATTTCCAAAGATGCTGAGTGATTGTTTATTAAATACTTTTACCAGTTACATTTGTTTCTCTGGGGAAGGAGTCTGTAGGGTCCTCACACCTCCATTCCAGAACTCTCTAGGTTCAACATCTTATTATCATCATAAAATCACTGGACATAGCAGAGCCCCTGAAAGGGTGTTGAGGAAGCTGTGAAATCACAGGAAACAGTGTGCCCTGTGGAGCAGAAGCATTGCAGGGACTTGCATCGTTTGCTGATGTCTCTCAAGCACACAGCAGACCTGCCTGCCTGCTCACTCAGTCATGTCTGATTCTGTGCGACCCCATGGACTGTAGCCCGCCAGGCTCCTCTGTCCATGGGATTCTCCAGGCAAGAATACTGGAGTGGGTTGCCATTTCCTCCTCTAGGGGATCTTCCCTACCAAGGGATGGAACCTGTGTGTGCTGCATTGACAGGTGGGTTCTTTACTGCTCAGCTGCCAGGGAAGCCCCCATGACAAACATTCTGTATTTACTGAAGGAAGGAGCCAAATGTCCAGGTGCAGGCTCAAAGGTGGGAAGAACGGCTGGGGTGGGGGTGGGGTGGAGGTCATCTGCAGCCCTGGGAGGAGCCAGACCCCATGGGCACCTGAGAAGGGACTAAACACGGGGTCATCTGCTGTGAGATTTGTTTTAATCTATCTCAGTAACTGCCCTGTTGCTGCTCCAGCAGGAAAGAGCCCTCCTCTGTGTATTGACTCACCTCCTCCTGCAGCAGGAGTTTCCAGAATGGTCGGTTCCCTGAACTGTAAATGGCTCAGGGAACAGCCCACTGTAGCTCAATGAGCCCCTGAGCCCCTCCCAGCCCTGACCACCTGCTGCACTGGCGCTCTGGGCCCCAAGGACAGAACACACCCTGGACTGTGCTTGTGTTTGCTTCCTACATCCTGCATGGCACCAAGGAGCCTCATAGAATGCTCTTGAATTGATAAAATTCAGCAGGAAGAGTAATGTGCTGCTTTAGGAAAGGACCTCAACACTGATGCCAGGTGTTAAACACAGCCTGTGTCAGCTGAGCCCTGGGCCCCAGGGCCGGCCACACGGGCACAGTTCCTTTTCAAGACCAATAAATAGGATAGAGTTAATAGCTAGTATCCATTATTTCACTAAATCTTCACTGTGGATCCATCCATCCATTCACCCAATATTTATTGAGTACCTGCTTTGTGTCTGCATTGGCCACTCACTGGGGACATAAAGCATGACCTGCAATTTGGGGACTGTCGTTAGGCCTGAGTTGCGTAATAGGAAATAGGTAAAGGGAGGTCAGTAATGGTTTGAATCGGCTCCCTGTGACCTCCTGGTCCTCTCCTTCACAATTAGCATTCAGGGATTCTAAAAGCATTCAGGGATTAGTCAACCCCCCTGCCAGCGTCCACTGTGTCCACCGACCCAGCCTACCTCTCAGGCTCTGCACACAGGAAGGACTGGGTGCCAGGCGGCCTCTCAGCCCCATCCTGAGTGTCCAGTCTCATCAGAGAACCACAGGAAGTTCTACAGGCAGACTCCCTCAGCAGAGTGTGCAGGCAGGCACCTTTCTGAGGCCTCATGAGCTGTCTGCGTGAACTCTGGAGGCCATTCCCCACAGAGTAGCCCAAGAAGGGAGGAGGGGGCTTGTGAGGACCCTGTTGAGTCATGGGAACCCTGTTCCGCCTCGATGTCCCATAGAACAAACAAGAAGCACACAGGAGTTAACCGTTCTTTCTTTAAGGAAAATGTTTTTATTGATTCAAGAGCATTCTATGAGGCTCCTTGGCACCATGCAGGATGGAGGAAGCATCATTCAGATTCCAGAGCTCTCCCTTCTGTCTAAGCCGTGTGGTGCATCGTACACCATAGACCTGTTCCATGTGGATTAATTCTCTGGGCTGCTTTTCAGGAGCATGTTGGTGGAAAAGATTGAACTGTTGGGGACCAGGCTCTGCCTCTGACTCAAGGAGACGACTGTGGGCTGGGTTGATGGCAACGTTTTCCATAACGGCTTCCCATAAACCCTCCTGGTATAATGTCTCCCCATAAAAATTCAATCTCTTGGCTCAGGGCAAGGAGAGGCCACTCATTCCCCTCCAGAATGTGTGAGCCTGCAGGGGGAGGGGGTGGTCCTCTGGGACTATGCGGGCTCTCTGTTATAGCGACAGCCTGGAACAAACACATCTCTCAGCGAGAGGGCAAGTTTGCCTGAATTGAGCTGAGAAATCTCCAAGGACCAGAGCAGCATTAAGCACTGGGGGTAAAGTAACTCTGATCGCAACCTCTAAAATCTTCTCCCTCCCTGCCAGCGACTTCCCACCACCGTAAAACAAAGGAATTCAAAGTGTTTATGTTGACAAGCAAAAGAGCCTTCTTACAGGCGGTCCTGGTGGGTTATCTTTAGGATTTTCCAAGGCCAAGGCGCATTCTTGGCTTGCTGAAGGGGAGGGGTCCTGATCCAGTAGCTCTGGGGACACTGGCCACACGTGAAGGTTGACAGCTCATTGCCACAGGAAGTGGAAGTCCCAGTGGCTTGAGGGGATGCAGGCAGGTGCTTCTCAAGGGAAGCCCAGTCTTCCCAGTCATCCCAGTGCCCCAAGTGTCCATAGGAAACACTAACTGGAGGAGCAGAGGCATCAAGTGTGCTGTTTGCAATAAAACCTGTAGCTGCCATTTAGTTAAAGTTGTTTATCATTTAATTTGAAAACATTAAAGTCATAACCCCTTCTTGGGTCATGAGCCCCAGCTCTGGTCTGGGTCTGGGGACACAGTGGTGAGATCAACAGATGACAGACTGATGTCCCAGGAACGCTCAAGTTTAGTAATAGTGATGATGCATGGTGTTACTGACCAGGGGTGGTTAAGTCCCCAGTGGGGCCACCTGGGCTTCCCCTGCTTCCTCCGTGTTCTCCCACCCCCAGCTGCCATGTGTCTGTTTCTGAGGTATTTGTATCCTTGATCTTGTTGCCAGATGAGTAGAGCTGTACTGTGACCCCCGCCCCTTTAACAGAGCAATGTTTCCAAATGCATACAGTGAAATTTGTTGGATCACAAAGGCAAGCAATTGTATTGAAATGTGGTTATCAAAATATGAAAAGCAAGTCTGTGACATAGAAGTGTATATTTTTATTAACCTGCTAAGTAAGAGTATCCAGCGTTGGCCCTAACACATTCTGAAATTTCCCAGTGGTGCTGACCATCCGCAGTCCCTCAGGCCACCACAGCTGCAGCTCGAGATACAAACCTGGGACAACATGCAGGGCGCGCTGCTCACAGGCATGAAGGAGGGGAGCGCCAGCCAGGGGTGGGGTGGGGGCTAGCTTGTGCTCCACATTCATGGATTCCCTGAGCTCCAGGCACAGCACATAGGGCCAGAACCCCTGGCCTGGAAGGCCCTTCCATCTGCTCTGCCCACATCTCCGTCCACTCCTCTCCTTCTGCTGGCCTTGTGTGTACATGCTCAGTCACTTCAGTTGTGTCATCTCTTTGCAACCCCATGGACTGTAGCCCACCAGGCTCCTCTGTCCATGGGATTCTCCAGGCAAGAATACTGGAGTGGGTTGCCATTTCTTTCTCCAGGGGATCTTCCCAACACAGGAATGGAACCCTCGTCTCCTGCATTGGCAGGCAAGTTCTTTACCACTGAGCCACCGCGGAAGCCTTCTGCTATCGTTACTCCTGGCATCTTCTCAAGCCCTGGCAGCTTCTGGCCTCACTGTGTGGATCTTCTGCAGCCTCAGGCCCTACTTCCCCTACTAATGCCTGGATTTGTTCTCCCCTGTGCATGGCCATCTGGTCCTGCGGGGCGGGGGGGTGTCCAGGCAAGTGGAGCCAACAGTGGACATGAATGGGGTGAGTGTGAGGGCAGGAAGGGCTCTCATGGGACAGAGATGAGGGCTACAGAGTAAGTTTTAAGTGGAAAAACTGACCTGAGGCTCAGCCCCAACCTGGCAGGGCAGGCATGCAACAACGAGTGGTGATGGGATTGGGCGGGAGTGGCGTGGATGCTGTGACCCCAATTTGGGGACATGCTGGAAGGCACTTCCAACCACATTTTCCCTCCAAGAGGGCAGGCTCCTGTGAAGCAAGCCCTGAGCTAATGGCAGAGGCAGCAATGGATAAGCACCTGGAACCTGCTGTGTCCCTCGTTGATCACCTGCCACAGCCACACCTCCTTCCCTGCATCAGCTGGACCTCCCATCCCTCTTCCTCCTGCTGACACTCTCTCCCATTTCTGCTAAAGCTGAGCCCCACATCCTTGTGCCTCGCATGACACTGTGCTCAGGAGTCCCAGCCACAGGACAGAACATCAGCCTTTCCAGAGAACCACTGTCGGAGCTGAGCTGAAGTGACAGGCATTCACTCGGGTTTAATGACGGAAGGAGTGAGGCTTTACTGTAATTTAGCAATGCTCTCTGGTTAAGCGGATGGCCTGCCTATCAAGAGATGTTTCTCAAGACCAGCTGGCTCCCAGAATTCTGCTACGAATATGGGGTAGGGGTGAGGGTCGGGGACATGTAAGAGTGCAGCTGAGGTGCAGGATATACAGTATTGGAAGGGTGGGGCCGTGGCCAGGTGAGGGGGGCGAGTTGCATGAAACCACAAAGGTTATGTTGCATCATTTAATTTTTGGCCAAAACAACATGAAAGAGGAGGGCAGTGAGATCGACCATCAGTTCCTGGATTCATTGCTTTCTGAATGCCAGCACGTGGCACTACCTGGCGCAGGGAGGATGGGACCTACTCTGCAGCCGTGCTGTCTTCAAGCGGCACATACGCATGTGGTAATTGAGGACACAGACTTCAGTGCCCGGCAGGGTTCCTCCACTTCTCTGCCACAAGGCCTTGGGCTGTGCCTCAGTTTTCCCATCTCTGTGGTGGGAACCCTGATGGTGCCCGCATCACCAGGCTGCTCTGAGAATCTAACAGAGTAAGCACTCAGCCAGAGACTTCTGTGTTAGTTACTTTAATATAACCTCAAGGACAATTTTTACCCTAGTCACCTTTTGGTGAACTCCTACTCATCCTTCAACATCCTGCTCATTTGTCCTTCCTTGAGGCAGCTCCCCTGACTTCCACTCCTCTCCTGCTCCAAGTTCCTGCACACTCCTGACCTGTGACCTGACATCTGTCTTGCCCTCCCGACACCCAGGGCACAGTAGGTACTCTGTTCAGACTCTGGACAACCCTCGGTGGCTGGTTCAGATGTCACTGCCTCCCTGTGCCTGCCTAGGTGCCACCTCACCACCTCTGCCCACATCCAGCCACACCGTCTGGAACAGGGGTGGAAGCAGAGGTTGGACCTCCTTGGAGCCTCTCTCTGGCAGGGGATCCTGTCTCCCAGCCCCTTCCTGGCCCCTCAGGACAGAGTTCCCAGTGTGAAACATGCTGGGGACACTAGTGAGACGTCCCGGAAGAGGTGGCATTCGAGCTGCATCAGGAAAGCTTCAGAGGAGTTTCCCAGATAGAGAAGTAAAACTTCCGATTCCTGTAATCGTTTTTGAGGGTTACTAAGACAGACAAGACAAGCAAAGCCTTTGGTACAATAGTACACTTCAGGGATGTTGGTATATGCACGTGGGTGTGCAGCACACGCACTCACCCACATGTGAGCACACACGCACTCACAGCGACTTCTCCACATCCCAGCAGAGACCGCAGTGTTCACACAGTCCACACTGATGTCACTGCTCTCTTTCCAATTAACTCTTGTGTCGGGAGCCAAGAACACGTGTCTTTAAGCCCCGGAGGGAGACTCCTGAGACAGTGACTGTCTGACAGTGAGGCCGAGAACTTGCGTGGAAGAGGTGGTGCAAATGTAATTGCGGCGTCGCCCTGCGGCCCTGTGCCACTAATGAGCCTTCCTGGACAGTGAGGCTGGTCCCCGGTGAGGCCCAGTCCTGGGAGGCAGCTCCAATAACTGCAGGTGAGCACAGGACGCAGAATGGGAGGCATCTGGCAGTGTAAGGAAACGTTTCTCTGGCCTCAACCTGAATGTGCTCCTGGGCAGGAGGCCAACCTGCCGACGAGCTGGGAGGACTGCTCCTGGCTCATCCAGGAGTCCAGGCGCCCCATGGTGAGGGACATGGAGGGGGGTGGTGGGGGGAGCCCTCCTTCTGTTTGGCATTTGTTCTTCCTGACACTCCCACACACACACACACATACGTTGAGAGCATGTCCGCCCTCCCCACACACACACATGTGGATCTTTCATTTTCATTTTTTGAGCAAGGTGTTTAACAAATGGCTGCTCCCAACCCAGTGGCTCATGGTAATGGCCTAATTACAGAGCTCTCGGTGGACATTGCTATAGGCATCACTTCGGGAGAAAGGGAACTAAGCTGGGATGCCCGTGTAATTGGGGGAGATGGCGGGAGGGGCTGGCCTGAAAACATAGGTCTCATGGCCCACATGGTCAGGGCTGGACTCGGGCTTCCTGCATCCTAGCACAATTCCAGGGTGTCTGCTGTGAACACATGGAAGGCGGGGGCACTCCCCATACCTGTGTTCACTTCTGCATGAAATGGGGAAGACCAGCCCATGAGGTCAGGCGATGGGCCTGGAAGTGACGTGTCCTAGAAAGTAAAGGAAATGAACCTCAGATCTGACTCAAGTTAAGTGGCTCTGGTGGCCTTATTTGGAGAGGCTGGTGGGGAAGGGCATGAGGCTCATATGCCACCACCTCCAGCTTGGCCTCAAGGTCCCTGCTGTGATACCTTGTTGAGGGCGGGAGCGGGGTGCTGGGGTGTCCAGAAGAGATTTTTCTCACTGGCCTTCAGGAAACTGGTCCAGAGGCCTGACAGGCAGCTTGAGGCAGGACAGAGAAGGGACAGAGCATGGGGCTGGCCATGGCCAGTGGCGGTAATTTGTCCATTTCCTGGTCTGTTAACCTTTACAATCTTGTTTTAACACCATTGCTGTTTTAATTTGCCTTCGCCACTCTGCCCCGAAACACAGAGGCTCAGCTGAATATACAGACATGACAGAAAGCAAACAACACCCGGCTGAGGGCCGTGGGCTTTCAGTGGACACATCCACGGAGGTGGAATTGCCCCTGACCCAGGAGGCACTGGCCAAGATGTTTCCCTTTTTAACATTTGTCTGCTTTCTTCCTTTTGTAAAAGTGCTCAGTAATATCACGATCTTCTGGAAAGCAAAAAGACTTTAAAAATTGGAAAAGCTTTTTGATTCCATTTAAGAAGAAATAAAGTCCTGTTTCAAAAACACATTTGGTGACCCACACTCTTTATGATTTTCTCATGAATTATTTTCCTCACCATCTCTTTAAAAATGGGCATAAAACCTAAATAACATGGTCGTGCAGAAATGGGGGAGATGACATACAGTATGGTTGGCAGCCATGAAATCTGCGTTGATGTAATAAGATTCAGTAAAATGTGTGTGACTTTTTGGGTTTCTCAGGTGGCTCAGCTAGTAAAGAATCTGCCTGCAATGCAGGAGACCTGGGTTCGATCGCTGGGTTGTGAAGATCCTCTGGAGAAGAGAAAGGCTACCCTCTCCAGCATTCTGGCCTGGAGAATTCCATGGACTGCATAGTCTATGGGGTCTCAAAGAGTCAGACACAACTGAGCAACTTTCACACGCGTACACATGGTAGGTGTCACTAGTGATAAAGAACCCACTTTCCAATGCAGGAGATTTACAGACATGAGTTTGATCCCTGGGTCCAGAAGGTCTGCTGGAGCTCAGTCCCTAGGTTGGCAAGATTCCCTGGAGCAGGGCATGGCAACCCACTCCAGTATTCTTGCCTGGAGAATCCCATCAACAGAGGATCCCAGCAAGCTACAGTCCCTAGGGTCTCAAAGAGTCGGATACAACTGAGGCAACTTAGCTCACTCACTCATGTGATTTTTTGAAGTTTTCTGCAGGGGACTCATGAAAGCCTCTGTGGGAGCCAGAGTTGGGGTGGGACTGGCAGCCTGGATCCTCTCTGGGAGAGAGTCCTCCTTACCTGGGCTAAGGCCCTTGAGAGCCTTCTAAATCCTGGCTGAGTTTTCATCTGGGCCACTCAAGGTGCCCCAGGGAGGCTTTCATTAGGAATAAGAAAGGGTTTTCATTGGTGGGTGCCTGGTGCTATGCATTTGTCCCATGGCCGGTTTGGAGCACTGGCCCTGGTCCAAGTCTGACCTGCTGGGTCGGCCTCCCTCCCGACAGGACCACTCAGTATACGCCTGCTCCATCCGGCTTCCCTTCCTGCTTTTCCACATTCCAAGAACTCTCCCCTTGTCAGGTTTCAAGCAGTACTGGTGTAAAAATGAGCCTTCTCCCTGCAAGTCTGTCCCTCTCCACCTCTGAGTGGCTGCTGTGTCCTGGGCTGGAAGAGAGGGATCCAGCCTTCTTTGTGCAGCCCTCTGTAACAGACACCTGGTCCAGCACACACAACTTGGAGAAGAGTAGATTTATTTTTAAGCCACACCAATTGGCAGGGAGATGTCTTGATCATGTCTAGAAAGTGCTAACAATAAATTTACCCAATGGCTCCAGTCAAATGGGAAGTTGCAGCTGTCATTTTGAGAACAAAGAATATCAATGGGTCCACTAAGAGTCCTCCCTGCCAACAGGCTGGCCCACTGTTTGTCCAAATGGAGCAGCCCCAAATGCCAGCGGGTGGTTGCCAGCGCATACCGCTGCACCCAGGAGTCGTCAGCACCCTGGACAGAGCTCCCCAGCCTGCAGCCAGGGGTCTCAGTCTCTGGGACTCCTGGCTGGACTGTCACTGTCCCCTCAGCCTGTGGAGCTGTGGCCTGACTCTGGAGCATTGTAGTTTCTCACGTAGTTTTGCTCTGTGATGTAGGAGTGTTTGACACGACCCATTGCGGCTTTCCTCACCTCCTCTTATTTTATTCGGCTTCCCTGCGGGCTCAGTGGTGAAGAATCTGCCTGTAATGCAGAAGACCCGGGTCCAATCCCTGGGTCAGGAAGATCCCCTGGAGAAGGAAATGACAACCATCTCCAGTATTCTTGCCTGGAGAATCCCATGGACAGAGGAGCCTGGCGGGCTACAGTCCATAGGGTCACAAAGAGTCAGACACGACTGAGCGACGAACACTTACTTTATTCAAGTGGTGAATCCTGCAGACCTGCATGCAGGACACTCGCTCTTGAACCACTGGACGAACCACCTGCACTGCATCAACCTCACTCTGTGATTGGCCCTCGTGGCCAGCAGGACACCGGCATCACTGCTGAGGGTCCCTGAAGGCATTTCCCCATGAAGCCATCATGCATTCATCCAGATGGGGACAAGCAGGACCTCAGGTCAGAGAGTAGATGTTCATGACCCATGCAGGGCGAGGCCTGGCTGCCAGGGTCAGAGGCCACCACTGCCGCATTGGCTCTGCAGCAGCTGCCTCAAGACCCATCCAGCAGAGCCAGCTGTGCAACCCCATGCCTAAGCACAACACTGGACATTGAGAGCCATGCCCAGTTCCTCCAGTTTTGCTAAATCCCATGCTACTTTCCCCTCTCGGGCTTCAGAGCTCCATGGACTCCTCAAACGTCAAGTGTCCAGGGCATGCAGTTATGGTTTTGAAATTAGTCCAGTCAAGCCTTTATAGGGAGAATGTCTCTTTCTGTCTTATTACTTTGACACCAAACACATATGAGTGTTCTAAAGATTCTTGTTGCCTTCACTAGTACCTACTGACATGACTGCTGCAAAGACTTGGTTTTGCCTGCTTTGGAATCACCTCTAGGGTTTTCTCCACTGAGGAGCCTTTGTCTGGTGCTTGTATGGGGCCTTGTACAGGCTCCTGACCTGGGAGATAGAAGGCTGCCTCCACCTGGCACCTTGCTCTCTGTTTGGTTTATTTCTTATGTACTTTTTGGCAGTGCCTTCCAAGTTGAAGCTGGAGAAGGCAATGGCACCCCACTCCAGTACTCTTGCCTGGAAAATCCCATGGGTGGAGGAGCCTGGTAGGCTGCAGTCCCTGGGGTCGCTAAGAGTCGGACACGACTGAGCGACTTCACTTTCACTTTTCAGTTTCATGTACTGGAGAAGGAAATGGCAACCCACTCCAGTGTTCTTACCTGGAAAATCCCAGGGATGGGGGAGCCTGGTGGGCTGCCATCTATGGGGTCACACAGAGTCGGACACAACTGAAGCGACTTAGCAGCTCCAAGTTGAAGCAGATGTGAAAAGAAGAGTTTGGTGATGGCCCTCCTCTGAGGAGATCTATTTTAATGCAGCAGTAGAGGTGGGGCAGGAACTGAAGGGGAAAAGACAGAGAGGAAGACCTCAAGTTCTTATACCTGATACATAGAAGTTTTGTCCTGTAGAAACCAGATGTGGAACAAGCACAGCAGGGGCCACCATCGAGTACCTCTTGTGTTCTTGAATCCAGTGGGCACTGGGGGCCTCTTTCTGCTTCAATGAGCATTTCTGTGATTCACATCTTCTCACATACTTAGTTCCCATTTGACTTACACCCCGTCTGTGAATTCTCTACTTGCATCCTTTGTGATTTTTTTTAAATTTTATTTTATTTTTAAACTTTAAAAATTGTGTTAGTTTTGCCAAATATCAAAATGAATCTGCCACAGGTATACATGTGTTCCCCATCCTGAACCCTCCTCCCTCCCCATACCATCCCTCTGGGTCGTCCCAGTGCAGTAGCCCCAAGCATCCAGTATCGTGCATCGAACCTGGACTGGCAACTCGTTTCATACATGATATTATACATGTTTCAATGCCATTCTCCCAAATCTTCCCACCCTCTCCCTCTGCAACAGAGTCCATAAGACTGTTCTATACATCAGTGTCTCTTTTGCTGTCTCGTACACAGGGTTATTGTTAGCATCTTTCTAAATTCCATATATATGCGTTAGTATACTGTGTTGGTGTTTTTCTTTCTGGCTTACTTCACTCTGTATAATAGGCTCCAGTTTCATCCACCTCATTAGAACTGATTCAAATGTATTCTTTTTAATGGCTGAGTAAAACTCCATTGTGCATATGTACCACAGCTTTCTTATCCATTCATCTGCTGATGGACATCTAGGTTGCTTCCATGTCCTGGCTTTGTGATTTTAAGAATTTAGTTGATCCTGTCTTTTCCATGTGGTTTTGCAAAGGTTTCTTAGGTAGCATTCACATTATTGATTTTACAAGGTGGAATGTCTCCAACTGGCTATACATAGAATAATTTTGTCAATTGTGGATGTTACTGAAGGGAAGTCCTTCATTCTGTTGTCATGTTTAGACTCTTGGGTCTTATTTGAAGACTCTCTCCTCATTCCCAAGTCACAAACAGCCCCCTCCATCTTCGATCATTGATGGTATGGTTTTGTGTGTTGCACAGAGCTCTGTGACCCTTGAGGACTTGGCTTTTGCATTTGGTGTAAGGAAGGGGTCACACACAGACTTCTGTCTCCAGGCTCTCCTTTCTCTTGTCTGGTGCTTGACCATTTCTTCTTCCACCTCATCTTTTCTACAGAAAACTCAGCGTTTAGAAGCCTCTACCGCTCCCTCTGTTTGTGTGTGAAGCAGAAAATGACATGGGACCAGCCCTCCACATCTCTCAGAGGGCAAGCAAAGGTGTGATCAGAGGTCCTGCTTGCCCAGGGAGATGGGTTTTTGAGCTCATGCTTCTCATACACCCACTTAGAGAAGGTTCATCTGTTCTCCCCTCCAAGTGCTCCCTCTCAAAAAATACAGGGTTTTCCTTCTCTCTCCCCACCCCTCACTTTCTGTCTCCGTTTCACTGTCCCAGCCTCATTACCAGAGCCCCCAGTCTTCACCCCAGTGCTTCCAAAAGCAAACACACCTTCAGAGGGGTTTAGAAATCAGAGCCAGCTTAGAGAGAGAGACAGCTGCCCTCCAGGCAAAGAGAACCCAAGGCTGCAACTCGAGTATCCAGAACAGCTCCTCTTGAAGTGCAGGGACCCCCGCCTGCGTCACAGACACGACCAGACAGTCAACGATCAGCTGCAGAACAAGTGCAAGGTGGCAGCGTCCCCACTCCTTGAATTCCCCTGGAAACACGCCAGCATCTGGGTGAACATGCATCTCCTTTCATCATCTCCACACTGGTGTTAGTAAGAGTCACTTGTAAACTGTCCACCTCTGAGCAGAATCCGGGATGCAACACTAGAAAAACTGGATAAAAGGCTTCAGAAGAAAAGTGACTCTAGTGACCTGGATGCCTAAACCACTAGGGAAATAATTAACTCCAGGAGATGAAAAGGAGAGGAGCAGCCCAGCTGGGAGGTCCAGCCAAGCGTGGCCCCACCCCTCCTGTCAGCATCTTGGGCTTCCTTGTGGACAGGTGTGTGTGGCCAGCCTGCTCCCAGGGCCCAGGATGCACAGTCTATGGGCTCTTTGCAGCTTGTTTCCAACACCCTTGAAAGCTCAAATCAGGGACAGGGCAGTGGGAGAGGGGCGCCTGTTTGTTTCCCCATGGCAGTTGCTGGTGCTTGATTTTCCAGATGTGCTGCAGTTTAAACGTGTACATGTTTTGGGGTCCCTGTGAGCGCTGAGCCCGTGAGTCTCTGATACAGCTGTCTCATCCTATAGAGGCAGGATCTGCCGGGAGGTGGGGATGGCCGAGAGAAGGTGAGCAGTGGAATAAGAAATACATTTGAGGACTTCCCAGGTGGTTCATAAGACTCCGCATTCCCAGTGCAGGGGGCCTGGGTTCAATCCCTGATCAGAGAACTAGATCCCACATGCCACAAGTGAAGAACTCACTGACACCCAGCACAGCCAAATAATTAAGTAAATAAAAATAAATGTTGTTTTTTTTTTTTAAAGAAATACATTTGGTCTTTATCCCCAGTTCCTGGCACAGGGCCCCTGGAAGTCTTGGAACCTCCTGAGTGGTGGGAGTAACTTTAGATCCTCATAAGGACCGTTCTCCATCCCCCCAAGTTTACACTAGTGACGAGACTTAGTGCTGGTCCCTGGAGAGCCTCAAAGGGGCTGCTCACCAGAGAGAACAAGTGCTCAGAGGGTTTGCACTTTCAGCCCCACCCAACCACCAACCTCCAAGAGGGGAGGGGGTGGGGCTGGGGGTTGAACTCTATTAAAGACTCTGGGACCCTGAGATCCTGAGGGCTTCCCGGCTGTGCAGGAAGGATGGGGAGCCCAGAAACAGCATGGAAGTTCTGCCTCCACCCATTCCCTTGCCCTGTGCATTTCCTCCATGTGACTGAGCCTGAGATGTGTCCTTTATAATAAGCCAGCAAATAGATAATAGGTGACGTTCTAGCAAATTACTGAACCTGAGAAGCGGGTCATGGGAACCCCCAGTTGATCAGAAGCAAGGCAACCTAGGACTTATGACTGTGTCTAAAGTAGGGATGGTCTCGTGGGACTGAGCTCTGAACCTGTGCGGTCCGTGTTCTCTGTTGGTAACTAGTGTCCAATGGAACTGAGTGGTTGTATATCAGTTCTGTTGCCCGAGAACTGGTTGATGCCAAAGAAAATACCCCAGAGGGTGTGAGCAAAAAGCTACGGAAAAATTAAACCCTCTTGTTTGTGGAGGTGAGCGGAGCGAGTGCCAGGTTCTCATGTTGTGAGGGGGCGCTGTTCTCGCAGACCCCAGGGATGGGCCACCTACCCAAACCCCACCTGGGGCACTGTCCCTCCCCGCCCTTTCTCAAGTGAGAACTCCTACTGCTGGGCGCTGTCTAATGACCAATTCAGTAAGAAAACGCTGACTTCTGCCTGCCCAGAGTGTGCAAGAGCCAATGGGCACCCACCTCTTGCTGGAAGAAGCCCTTCCACAGTGCTGGAATTCCATGCTCTGGAAATGGATCCACATATTTTGTGTGTTTTCATAAGTGAGCAACTTCCCACAATGGAAAACATTTATGATCAGTTAAACCTCAAAGTGCTCAAGTGCAGCTGATGTACGAACTTTTAAGTTTCCAGTATTAATATTTCGTAAAGAAAAATAAGTTAATGGATGGCAGATAGTTGGAAAATTTTCTGCTGAAGACACTGCCTGTCGGCTCCCTGAGGATCCTCCGTTAGGCGTTTCCTCTTGTCTCTTTGCAGTGTCTTAAGGAAAAAGCATGTATCTGGGCCCAGCCAGCTCTACGTTTCCCAACAGACCTTGTAATCATTAATGTAGGGAAGAATTAACGATCTCTTTAAGGATCAGTGTGCACAAGAATGAGGGAACTGCAGCTTGCACTTCCAGACTCAGGGTGATGGTGAGGTGTGGTCCATCAAATCAGGGGACTGTATCTTTCCTGATCATGGCTCCTGTGTCATCGCCCCTCCTTCTGGCTGACTCAGGGGCCATCTCCTTTCCGAGGGAGTGCAGGACTCGAGCATCTCCATCAGGGTGGAGGGGAGGATCCCGAGTTGTCCCCATGGCCACCGCCCCACACGCACGGCTCTGTCATCCCATGGAGACTGGTACCTCAGAGACCCGACAAGCGGGGGCAACCAAAAGCCGAGTGCGCGACAGAGGGGTGGGCTGTGTGACTTGGGGGCCGCAGAAGTTTCTGTGTGAAGGAACATCTCAGATGGAACCTTCTCTAAGAAGACACAGGCTGGCGTGGTGCTGGGGCAGGACTGTGGAAGAGCACGGAGCCCCTCGACTGCAGGTTCCTGGGCGTTTCCCGCATACTTTCCAGGATGCCTGGTGGAAAGGTGGCTGCAGCTGGTGACGGCTCTAGTCCAGAAGTCAGGAGGCGCCAGGCAGGGAACCACAGCTGCTGTCAGGCTTGTCTTCCTGGACATCCTTGTGACTGAACAAGTTCAGAGGAGGAGGGCCTCCTCATGGGTGTGGATGTAAGGCTCTGTGCCATGATAATGTTAGAGAAGATGGATGGATGGGTGAATGGATGAATGGACTGACAGAAAAGGAGGAAGGAAAAGGAATGAAGGGGCAAAGGGAAAGATGGATGGATGGATGATGGATAGATAGGAAAAAGGGAAAAGGAAGAAAGGAAAGGGAAAGGTGGATGGGTACATGATATCTAGCAGATGATACATAAATGATAGAAGTAGATACAGATAGATAGATGATAGACGTGATGGATAGATGGATGGATGAATGGATAAATAGATAGGTAATGGTCAGTCAGTCAGTTCAGTCGCTCAGTCATATCCGACTCTGCAATCCCATGAATCGCAGCACGCCAGGCCTCCCTGTCCATCACCAACTCCTGGAGTTCACCCAAACTCATGTCCATTGAGTCGGTTATGCCATCCAGCCATCTCATCCTCTGTCATGCCCTTCTCCTCCTGCCCCCAATCCCTCCCAGCATCACAGTCTTTTCCAATGAGTCAACTCTTCACATGAGGTGGCCAAAGTATTGGAGTTTCAGCTTCAACATCAGGCCTTCCAAAGAACATCCAGGACCAACCAATCTCCTTTAGAATGGACTGGTTGGACCTCCTTGCAGTCCAAGGGACTCTCAAGAGTCTTCTCCAACACCACAGTTCAAAAGCATCAATTCTTCAGTGCTCAGCTTTCTTCACAGTCCAACTCTCACATCCATACATGACCACTGGAAAAATCATAGCCTTGACTAGACAGACCTTAGTTGGCAAAGTAATGTCTCTGCTTTTGAATATGCTGTCTAGGTTGGTCATAACTTTCCTTCCAAGGAGTAAGCATCTTTTAATTTCATGGCTGAAATCACCATCTGCAGTGATTTTGGAGCCCCAAAAAATAAAAGTCTGACACTGTTTCCACTGTTTCCCCATCTATTTCCCATGAAGTGATGGGACCGGATGCCATGATCTTCGTTTTCTGAATGTTGAGCTTTAAGCCAACTTTTTCACTCTCCTCTTTCACTTTCACCAAGAGGCTTTTTAGTTCCTCTTCACTTTCTGCCATAAGGGTGGTGTCATCTGCATATCTGAGGTTACTGATATTTCTCCAGGCAATCTTGATTCCAGCTTGTGCTTCTTCCAGCCCAGCATTTCTCATGATGTACTCTGCATAGAAGTTAAATAAGCAGGGTGACAATATCCAGCTTTGATGTACTCCTTTTCCTATTTGGAACTAGTCTGTTGTTCCATGTCCAGTTCTAACTGTTGCTTCCTGACCTGCATACAGGTTTCTCAAGAGGCAGGTCAGGTGGTCTGGTATTCCCATCTCTTTCAGAATTTTCCGTAGTTTATTGTGATCCACACAGTCAAAGGCTTTGGCATAGTCAATAAAGCAGAAATAGATGTTTTTCTGGAACTCTCTTGCTTTTTCCATGATCCAGTGGATGTTGGCAATTTCATCTCTGGTTCCTCTGCATTTTCTAAAACCAGCTTGAACATTTGGAAGTTCACGGTTCATGTATTGCTGAAGCCTGGCTTGGAGAATTTTGAGCATTACTTTACTAGCATGTGAGATGAGTGCAATTGTGCAGTAGTTTGAGCATTCTTTGGCATTGCCTTTCTTTGAAATTGGAATGAAAACTGACCTTTTCCAGTCCTGTGGCCACTGCTGAGTTTAAGTAGTGGAGGTGATGGAATTCCAGTTGAGCTATTTCAAATCCTGGAAGATGATGCTGTGAAAGTGCTGCACTCAATATGCCAGCAGATTTGGAAAACTCAGCAGTGGCCACAGGACTGGAAAAGGTAAGAGTAGATGGATAGATAGATGTGCAAATATAATCAGAAGAATAGAAGTAGAGGTTACTGTTTGCCAGCATGTTCCATAATTCATTAGCAAAGATATTTCAATTATTTTCATTTTAGTCCATTTAATTGAAACCAGCATCTTCCATTTCCCATTGGACTGCTTGGAAAGAGTGTTGTGGTAGAGAGTGGTCTGTATGTTGTGACAGATCAGATACAAAACTGAAGCATCCCTGGGCACCCCAGCAGCTGGGGGAGCTTCAAGCCCCTCTTCCCAGCCCTGTCCTAGTGAGGGGCCTTCTTCCAAGGAGCAAGATTCCACTTCCCTGTGTCTGCATTGGTCCCCACTCAGTTTGGTCTCTGTCCATCACATCTGTGGATTTGTGGACCTCTCTCTGTTTCCATGTGTTCAGGGAGTCCTTGGCATCTGTTTCTGTTTTCCAGTCACACTGTTAATATTTGCTCTCATGCATTTCTTAAAATGGCACCGCCAACATTTCTTTAGTCAAAGGTCAGCACTGGAACTGGGGTTTCTTTAGGAAAAGTCGGAATGTGAGACAGGAGCCCTCGAATGGGCCACGATCCCAGATGGGGTGCTGGCCCCCGGGGCCCCTGCACTGCCCTGCCTGCACCCTAGCACAGAGCATGGCTGCTGAGTGTGTCTGGCGTCCTGTGACTTCCTCAGACAACTGCCCATCTCCTCTGCTGACAGGGAACATGCCTCGAATGAAAGTTCATTAGTCTATTGAAACATTACAGTTAATCGTGAAGCTAGTCCCCAGAATTGTCAAGTTCGTATTTCCATCTGTGCCTGAGCACAGCAATAAAGAATGTTTTTGGACAGGTTAATTTGCCTAAAATACCATGCAGTCAATCAGAGTAACAAAGTTGTTGATGCCCGCATCTGTCAAACGGGGCTTTCATCACTGCCGTCCTCTGGTTGCACAAGTTGGCAGAAATACAGTGAGCGAGAATGCCAGAAATGCTGTCCAACCTGAAACATGCAGCAGCTAGGGGCTGTGCTGGCGAGGAGGGTTCTACCGTTCAGAGTCCTTTTTGGAAGTAGTATGTAGTCACTGAGGTTAGAGACGGCTTTAATGTTTGATTCAGATTGCTGGTATTATTTACATGTGTTAATTTTCTATTTTACTTAATTCGTTGCAGATGAAACCCCTCTTTCAAATGAAGTATGTGTGCTTCTGTCTCACATAGGTGTTTACTTTGAAAATAAAGATAGCTCGTGTCTATGTCCATCCTCAGTCACTTCAGTCGTGTCTGACTCCTTGCGATCCCATGAACTGTAGTTCACCAGGCTTCTCTGTCCATGGGATTCTCCAGGCAAGAATACCTGAGTGGGTTGCCATACCCTCATCCAGGGGATCTTCCCAACCCAGGGATCGAACCTGAGTCTCTTAGGTCTCCTGCGTTGGCAGGCAGATTCTTTACCAACTAGGACCACCTGGGAAGCCCAGATTACATGTATACACTATAATTATTAATATGAAAGCAGGGTCTCCAAGTTCTCTGCTGGCATTATTGGGTTAGTCACCTCACAATTGGGTCCTGTCCTCTCAGGGAAGGACCAGCCCTCTAGGACTTGCAGCAGAAGACGTGGAAAAAGAGAAGTTTGACTGTGACACTCTTGTCCATAGTTTCACACAGGACAGCTGGGAGGAAGTGATGGATGGGTTTGCCTGTCTCGGTCCTGCTGACCGTAACAGATTCCACAGACAGGCTGGTCAACAACAGTATTGATTTCTCACAGTCTGGCAGTTGAAGTCCAAGGTCAAGGGGCCAGCAGATTGGGTTCCTGGTGAGGACTCTACCTGGCTTCTCACCATGTCCTCATAGGACAGGGGACAAGAAAGGCAGGAAGCTTCCTCGTATCCCTTCTAATGAGGACGCTGATCCCATCGTGGGGGCTCCATCCTCTGACCTCATCACCTCCTGAAGGGCTCTGCCTCCAAACACCATCATGCAGGTGGGTCGGGGTTCCAACATACAAATTCAGTGGACATACGCTCAGTCCATAGTATGCTGCACTTAACACAACACTACACTACACTCTGTCAGCCTGTGCATTTGTAGAGGGGACACACTGACATCAAGAACCAAGTTGTCACCTAAAGTGTCTCCAGACATCGCCACTTGTCCCCTGGGTAGGGGCAGAATCACTGCCAGTTGGCACCCTTTGTTCAAGTTAGAAGTGATGAGCAATGGGAGCGGGCTGCAGACGGAAGAGCCAAGTACCTCGGGGGTTCAGTGAGGAGCTGGGCCATGAGGATGGGAGCCCGTCTGTCACTTGGAAGCCACTTGGGGCAGTGGGACGAGTCTGAGCTTTCAGTGCGGACCACAGTATCTAAGAATCTAGTCTAATTTAACCAACTAAGAGGCACACCTCTGGAGCAGACTGACATCTAGACTGATGACACAGGTATTTGGGTTGAGGGGGGACACAGGGTCAGTAGGGTCAGGTGAGAGCTTGAACTTCGGAATGGAATGGACCTGCCCTCACATTCCAGCCAGGCCCTGCCTGGGCCAGTTGGTGGCTGGGAGATTATGAAACATGTTTCTGAGACTCAGTTTCCCCATCTATGAAACAGAGCTGGGTTGATGGGAGGATTAAACAGGCTCACGCCCACAGCAGAGTGGAGGACACCTTGTCGCCAGCAGACCTCTTGTCCTCCTGTCCTGGGACACGGAACCCTCCGGGAGAACCTTGGGGTTTACCTTTCTCCACACCAGCTGGAGCCCCCTTCTCAGCTCCCTTTTAGAATAAATATTGAAGGTGCTAATTCCACATGTTTCTTCCTTATGTAGATTCCGCCCTTTGTCAAAGTGTTTAGGACTCCCACCACAATAGAAGTGATTTCAAGAAAAAACCAAACACCTAAAAATGCACAATTGCCTGTAATTAAACCGCAGAAAGAGAGCCCTATAGGCTAATTGAGAGTCCTATCCGATGGCTGCATTTTCTGTTCTGTACATCAGCACTGTTTGTTGAAAGTGTGTCAGAGCTGATCTGTAGGGACATTCTGACCTGTCACCTTGCAGCCCTGGGGACCAGCCATCAACAGGAAAAGCTGTTTTAGCAAGTCATTGAGTGTAAAGTGTTTTGTAAACAAAATAAAATCTAATCAGGAAACATGGTTTATCCACTGTCTTCAGGAAATCTGACCCTGGCAGGACCTACTCTAAGAGGTCATCCCCACCCCAGTACAGACCTCATTGTAAACGGCTCTGGAACCAAACAACTTGGGTTCAAATCTGGGCCATGTCCTCACTCTGGGTCTTGGGGCAAGTATTAGTAGCTTATTCTTCCTGCTGTTGCAATGGGGCTTCCCAGGTGGCATTAGTGGTAAATAACCCACCTTCCAATGCAAGAGACATGGGTTCGACCACTGGATCTGGGAGATCCCCTGGAGGAGGGAATAGCAAACCTCTCCAATATTCTTACCTGAAAAATTTCATGGACAGAGGAGCCTGGCAGCTACAGTCCATGGGGTTGCAAAGAGACACGACTAAGTGACTTAGCATGCACACATACCTGCTGTTGTGTTTCCTTATCTGTAAATTAAGGGTGATCAGAGTCTTATCTTGAAGGATACAGGAAGGATGAAACAAGAAGCCCCAAGCTCCCAGTAAATGTTCCATGAAACCATCCTTCATCATGCTGCTCTCACCTCATGAGCAGGGTCCAACAAAGGAAAGCTATTATCCGTCTTTCCTAAAACTCATCCCTAAAGCCACATCAAGGAGTCGTGGGCCCACAGTGCCCTACTGTCCAAGTCTCAGCACCAGGCAATGCTGAATTTGGGCTTCTTGGTCTCCAAGTGCTTCCCTGGGAGGCAGATGTAGCCCACATCAGGCAACCTTGCACTCTCCCTTCCTGACTTCCCGATAAAGTGGTTCCAGACAAGGTTGAGGGTGTCTGGAAAGGACAGTGTCCATCAGGTGGAATCCAAGGCCAGACGGGTAGACTGTGAGGCCAACGCCCTGTGCCCACACCCAGGGGTGTGAAGATGGGGATTCTCAATGCAAGGATAAGGGATAAGAAAGGAAAAGACAGTGTCAACTTCAAGGGACAGAAAATCTCTCAAAAAATTGCCCAGAAAATCACCCAGAGGGAGCCGTGGGAGCTTCTCTGATGAGGAGAAAATGAAACCAAGAGCTTAGAGACGTGTTTGCAGAATTGGGAGGAGTAGGTGAGGCCCAGGTAAGAGGGAGCGGAATGCTGGCTTCTTCCCAGAACTGATCTCAGGAGATCAGCACCAATCCAGGGGACCGCAATGAAGCCGTCTGCAGAACCACAGCAAAGGAGGCTGAAAGAGGGTTGACCAGTTGGTCAGGGCCACACAATTAATAAGTTGAGCTCAGTTATATATAATTGTGCACTGTGAGGGAGAAGGCAATGGCACCCCACTCCAGTACTCTTGCCTGGAAAATCCCATGGATGGAGGAGCCTGGTGCGCTGCAGTCCATGGGGTGACTAGGAGTCGGACATGACTAAGCAACTTCACTTTCACTTTTCAGTTTCATGCATTGGAGAAGGAAATGGCAACCCACTCCAGTGTTCTTGCCTGGAGAATCCCAGGGATGGGGGAGCCTGGTGGGCTGCCGCCTATGGGGTCACACAGAGTCAGACATGACTGGTGCGACTTAACAGCAGCAGCAGTACGCTGTGAGGTTCCACTGAGCAGTGGGTGCTTTTGTTTCTAGGTCATGGGGCTGGGGTCTTCCTAGGCCATCAAGTTGCCTTTTGAGGCTCATGCATCATTGGTGGGATGTGTAAGCATCTCCAGGACAAGACCCACTGAGTCTCGAGGACCAGAGAGGAGTGCTGCTGTGTGGTGCCTGGAGTCCTCGCAGGACTCCCCTGGTGGTGCTGAGATCCCCAGAGGCACCCACCCTGGGCAGAAAACACGAGAAGGGCCACTTTTAACAAATGTGTTTCTACTCTGGGTGTTTAATTAGTAATTCATTCAACACGCAAATATTTAATAAGAACTTTTCCCTCTTCTGTGACATCAGAAATCTCTGACATTTGCTGAACTGACTTGGCATCTTTATTAAGGATTTGTATTGGAGGCGTCCACAGTTTTGAGCAGTCTGTGTGAGAGTTTGTTCCAAAGAGATTGTGTGGGTGTAGGAAGCAGGGAAAACACAGGGCTATATTAGGGTCAGAAATAATGATCATCTACTTATCAGGAGAACCAAATATCAGCAGATCAACCAAAACAAATCTGAAAGCAGTGAAAACAACATCATTTTAAAGAGGGGAAAAAATGGGGATTTTTGTCTGTTTTTCAGGGTCTTTCTTTAGACTCAGCTATCTAGGCAGACACTCAGATATTCAGGGCCTCCATACGTAAAAAGCAGAAGCTGTCACAGACTCCAGGGGGCATCACCAAGTGCCTCCTAAGCGCTGTGCTCGCCCTGATAACAGGGCAATTTTGGTCTTATTGCCCATTTTTCAGATAAGGAAATCAGGGAATGGCTCCTGGGCCACTCAGCTTCTGCAGTCCCATTAGGGGTCCCTGTCACAGCTGCCCACGCAGCACAAAGGGGGTTTTCATCTCACTTTTGGGCCCCGGTGTTTCTCTGGCCCCTCGAATGGCTGCCTTCCTTCCAGCATCTCTGAAATTCCCCCACCGCCACCCCCACCTGCCCCCACTCCCGGGGATCTGTGCGCCTCTCACACATGCAGTGTCCTAGCCCCAGGACCAAGGTCAGGCCCTGTGCTCACTGTAGAGAGAGGCGCCACTCACGTCACATTCTGCTCCTTGTCCCCGACACGTATGCAACTGGACACCTTCCCCAGACAGGCCCTCTTCAGTGACAGTGTTGCGGGCTTGCTCATCAGCATCCAGCTTCCCCACTGGCCTCCGAGGGCTCCAGTTCATTTTGTAGTTTATCTGTTTGTCTACGTAACTCAGGCTTCACGAATTCATATTTTATTTGTATGCACTGAAGGCCGAGCATGGGTGTGAGTGCTCCTGCCAGGAGCCTGGCTGGTCTTCAGGTACAGGAGAGAGAATACCATCACAGACCGGGAGGACCCCCAGCCCCACAGTCTGTGTGTCCAGCCTAGATGAGAGTGGAGCTGTTCAGGCCCAGTACTGGGCTTTCACACTCGAGTGTGAGAAGCAGGGATACACTCACACTCACCTCTGCATCCAGACCCTCCCGGTGTGGCCACTTGACCACATCCCCAGAAAGATGTGTGAGGTCAGGAGTGGACAACAGACCCCACACCCCCCTCACCTCCCTGTAGGGTGGGATGGTGTCCTGGACACCCTTCACCCTAGTTCTGGGCAGTGCACTGCATGCAGGGGGGCTTAATAAATGCTTCATGAGTGTCAGCTTGCGCTTCTCCGCTGAGGCATTGCAGACATGTCTGGGCTCTCTCTGCGAGCACCTCTGCTCCTGAACCAGTGGGCAGTGTCTCAGCTGGGAGCCCAAGGCTTGTCTGCAGAGCCCAAGGTGCCATCTGGTTTTCAACCATGTGGGAAGCAGGAGCAAGGGGCTGGATGGGTGGTCACCCTGCTTGCAGTGAGAGAGCAGTGGCCGCCAGACCTGAGGAGCTCCCTGGCTGCCCGAGTCCCATGGAACAGCCACCAGGGGCTGGAGTCAGGATGCTCTGGGCTCTCGGCGGTGCCAGAAATGAAATAAAAAAGATAATTCAGAGCAGGGTCTCGGGAGTAAATCTGCCAAGACAGACGAGTCGCAAAGGCTCGGCGGGTCCTTATCTGTCCCCCACACGTGTCACTGTGGTGCTTGGGGTTGGCTTTAATTATTGATATTTCTTTTTAAGTTAAAGATGAATTTGTGACGGCTGCAAACTTGGAAGATTTATCTTCCAATTACAGGGAGACCTATTAAGAATGATCACTGGAGTCAGCCGTGTTCCCAGAGGTGGCCGAGGCCATGGGGAAGATCCGGGATTGGGGCTTCCCGAAAACCATGCTGCCGTCCACCCTGTGCCCTGCCCACGTGGAAGTGCCGGTGCCACATGTATCCCTGAGTGCCCTTCCTCTTCGCAGCCAGACAGACTGAGCCCTCCAAGTTCTCTACTAGAAGATCTCGGGCTTTACACAGGACTCTGCTTCTCCTGTTGGAGACGAATGCACTTTGGGGTGCTTCTGGCATGGAAATTGGGAACACATGGAGCCCTGGGATAGGGAGCCCTGTCTCATCCCAGTGTCTGCCTTTCTCTAGGCTGCAAGGAGGGTGACTGCCTCTGACAGAGCTCTTGGTGCCCACGGAGGCCTGGAAGGAGACAGACTCAGACCAGGACATCCTGCAGAGTGAACTCTGAGGCAAATTTGCCCCAGACCCTGGAGACCCCAGCCACCATCCCCAGGCTTCCTCACCAGCCCAGAACACAAGGATTCCAGATTCAGCTGCAGTCCTGCCTCATCCACCCATCCTCCCATCCTCCCAACCACTGATCCATCCATCCACAATCCATCCTCCCACCCATCCACCATCCACCCATCCTCCCAACTGTCCTCCCATCCATCCATCCATCCTCCCATCCACCATCCTTCTATCTCCCATCCATCCATCCTCCCATCCACCATCCTTCTATCTCCCATCCATCCATCCTCCCATCTATCCATCCACCATCCATCTATCCACCATCCACCCATCCATCCATCAGTTCTCCCAGTCATCCTCCCATCCATTCAGTCTTCCATCCACCCTCCCATCTTCCCAACCATTCATCCATCCACACACCATCATCTACCATCTACCAACCATCTATCCATCCATCTACCTATCTATCTATCTATCCTCCCATCCATCCATTCTCCCACCCATCTTCCCGTCTTCCCATCCATCCATCCATCCTGGACCCAGTTGCCCAGGAGGGATATGTTGTGGGTCTTCACTGTCATCCCCATTGAGGCTGAACCCAAGGGAAGCAGCTTTGGAATTCCTGAGGTCAGAACACAAGGAGGAGTTTGCTCCAGGGGCTCCCCACTTTGCACACACCTGGGACCCCCTTCTTCTAAGCAGTGGAATTGAGGGTACCGTCTTTCTGGCTCCTTCTAACACCCTTCCTTTCTGCCCTTCTAACACCCTCCCCATATCCCCAGAGCTACCAGGCTGTAGGCTACCGCATAGACCTCAGGGCAGGTGGCTGGACAAAGAGAGGCCTCAAAGCTGACACAGAGGTCTATTTCTCTGCTTGGAGATGTGGGGGCTTTGGGAGTTCTGCCAGGGGCAGGGGAGGGACTTCTCCTGAGCCCAGAAACCACATCCTACGACTGCCATGCAGAGCCAGGCCTCCCAGGCACAGACAGCCATGCCCACTGCTCTGCTCATCAGAGCTGGCCTCTGCCCCTGGATGTGAACCTTGGTGTCACTCTGTTATTTTTCTCTCATCTCATTTCCAGTGTAAAAAGCCGCTATCCCTCATTTAGATCCTCACGCTAAGGGCTACTGCAGAATTCTGGAGGCGTTGACCCTCTGCCTGCCCACTAGGAAGGGGCTCCAGGGGACCCTGAGATGGAATGTGGGGAAATCAAAACCTTCATAAAATGTCTGTTTCTATTCAGTCTAGGAGACTTTGGCTCAAACCATTAAAAATGAGAAAAAGAAGTTTCTCTTTTGGAGAGAGATCTGCCAGGGCTCTTATTACATTGATAAGTCAAGTGTGGTTTTTAAACTGGGATTTTTGCTTGAATAATTAGTTTTCTCATTTACCAACTGAAATGGAATCTCCATCTCTGTGGAGTTCGTTCGTCTCCTGTGTCTCCTGTTAGACCCTGGTGGCTCCAGATCATCTGAACACATTTTTCTGTCTCTCCCCTCTGAGCCCTGTTTGCAAGTCTTCACATAGTTTTCAGCCCCTGCTGCACTCAGGCTGGAAGGCAGAGGATGGTGGTCACTGGCCCCCACCACTGCCCCCCTCCCTCTCCCTTCACCACCTCCCCCAGGGCCTGATGCTCCCAACTCCGAGCCCACCCCTGACCCCTTAGACATTGAGACTCTCAGTCACTGGACATGTTGGGGGCCAACCACCTGAACTCATAATGTGATGTGTCCAGCTGCCCAGGAAGCTTTGTCCAGGCTTTACCGGAAGAGTCTACAGCTTGAGCCTGAGTGGAAAGGGTGTCAGCCTGGGGGCAGGGACAGGATTCCAGCCAGTCCTTGGCCAGCCAGCTGACCTTCCGTGGGTGACCCCTGCACAACCTGGATTGACCCCCCGCCACCCCACCCCTGGATTGCAGGGAGAGATTCTGGACTCTCGTCCACTGTAGGCTCCCAGATCCACCATGGAGACCAGGGTGCACTGAGTCTTCCTGTGATTTTGCAGTTTGTCTTGACTTCTTTTGATTTTTGCTTTTCTTTGTTTTTGTTGTAATACTTTTCTAACTTTTTTATTTTGAAATGGTTGTAGATCAGTGGAAAGTTTCAGGGATAGTACTCCCCACCTCCAGTGGCTAACACCGCCCACAGCTGTGGTACACAGGCACAACCCAGACACTGGCCCAGTTCTGAGCTGTTCATCATACATGTGGATTCATGCAGCCCCGCAGCAGACACGGAGCTGTAGCAGAGCCACAGCCACCTTCCTCCTTCTGCCCTTACAGCCGTACCAGCAAGGCCGTGGGTCACTCACTTCCCACCCAGTCTCCTCCCGGAGCACGTGGGAGGCTGCATTGCACACACGCCCCCACTTTCTGCCTGACCCTGAAGCTTTAGTTCTTCCTAGTAACCACGACTCTCTTCCTCTCTCACCACCCTGTGTCAACTTGTCTGCTAATTCACCTTCTTCCTGTCCTCTTTTTCATTTTATTTTTCTCCTGTGTACTCTTCCTCACATCTTAACAAGCACCTAAACCTTACAAAATACTAGCTTTGTTCTCCTTCAGTATAGAGCATCTCTGTCTTTAGAAGAAAAATGACATAAAAATAAAGAGCATATTGACTAAATTTGAATGGCTGCAAAACAAGGCTGTCCTGAGCTGGGAGATATCAAGTCCCATTGGGGGAGTAAATCGATGACAAATCATGGAGATGCCTCCTGAGCTCACAGTTTACTTCTTTGTTGCTCTGATGCTCTGAATGGCCCACCATTTCCTTCACAGCCTCTGAATTCCCTGAAATGTGTGCATTACAACATATAGAATCAGGTTTTCAGGCTGAATCGGTTAGGTTTGGGTTTTTCCCTATTTGAATTGTGGATAACTCTTTTCACTTAGACTTGGTCTCTCTCGATCTGGTTGGCAGCCTCCCCTCCCAGCACCTGGACTCAGGGTCTCACTAAGAATCAGGACAGTCACTCAGCCCTTTCCTTACCCTCGGGTCACCTGTCATCTCTCAGTCGATGTCCTTACATGACTTTGTCTGAAATGGACCAGGTTGCTCTCCACAGCTCTGAATGGTCCGTAAGAGTCATTCTCTGATTTACCCTCGTGTAAGTTCTCAGGCCACACTGGTAGCCCGTAGGATGGATCCTTTCTTTGGTCATTGTCAGCCGTCAGCTGCAGGTAGAAGTGATGGGTCCTCTGGGCTTTGGGGCACACCCTCCACTCACCATGGAGACCTGGCCCAGCCTGGTGCCCAGGCCAGTGTAGCAGAGACGCCTCACATTCCCTTGAAGTGCACTGCCTGTGCAGACTCCCGTCTCCCCTCTCTGCCCTCTTGAGTTCTGTGCTTCCAGAAAGGGTTGGTTTAGGGTGTTGCTTTGACATTTGGAATGATGCAGTGCAGAACAGAGGCATACTGTGGATGTGGGAGCAGAGGGGACCCTAAGAATTGAACCCCCCTAGAAACTCTCAGAGATCCGAGAGAGGCTCTGAACTTCCACAAGTGTGTGATGGGGGTTAGAGCCAATTCAGGTCCCAGGTGACAGGATGATAGGAATTATAAGCATCTCGTGGTGTCATCATGGGAGTGATGTGAACTGTCTTGTGTAGAGCATGGAAGGGGCATGGAAGGATGTCACAGGTGTGGCTGCTGTGGAATGAATGAACGAACGCAGGAATGAATGCACAAAGGAGACCATCCACCTGGATCATGCTTCTGTGCAGGACATTCTACAGCATTTGGCAGCCCATCTGAAGCTCAAGCAGGGCAATGGACTGAAAATGCAAGAGGGGCATGAATTTATAATACAGGTACCTGACCCTGCTTCAGTGGTAGTAATCAGTGCAATTATGATCTGTGCTGTTAAGTGCCCACAGATCACACGGGCCTCCCAGAGTGCTCTCCATCCCATCCTCCTCCCAAGGGAGCCAGCTTGGGCCAACCGCTGGCTCCCTCTGCCAGTGCTGCAATCCAGCCCGGCAAGTACCATCAAATTAATTGATTCCTTCCCCCAATTGTGTCAGATTGCTGCTCTGTCATTTCCTTTGTGTGCTCACTAACTATCCAGTGCTCACAGTTCCCAACCTGAAATAAAGCCACTGATGATATTAATTTAAGCACATGGCCTCTTCAAAGACATGATAAAGAAATCGGGTGGTAGGTCATCGTGATTAAAACTGGAGTTTAACATGACGATTGGGGGTCAAGGATAAATTGAGCTTCTACTTGTCCAACATGGGCCATAATCCTGCAAAATTCTAAAGGAGAAGAGTTCATTTTTCCTTAAAGATCCATCTCGGTCTCCACTGGCAATTTATATTCTCAGCGCGGAGCTGAAGGCATGAGCTTCTCAGGACCTCTCGGAGCTGTGAGCAGCATCTTTATTTCTTCGTGGACTGGGGGTTAGCTGGCCAATTATTTTATGTCCTTTTTTTGTATTAAGGATACCACTGTGAACAAAAAACGGTCTGGTTATCTGGCAATGAAAATGCCCATCTTTGTCATCTCAGAGCCGCTTTGTCAGATGCTGAACCCAAACGCAGCTCTGTTTAGTCATAATTGCCTTCTGTTCGGTTTTGAAGTAATTACTTTCTTATAGGAGTTTTTGCCATTTTATCTTTGTGGATGGTTCACTTGGGAGAGCTGATGGGAAAAAGAAAGCCATAGATCTGGCGTCCCCAAGAAACGGTGCAGCTTTTGATGTTCAGTGTAGATTTTGATAGAGAATCCCAGAGAAAATAGCAAGATCTCTCTTTAGCTGGAGGAAAGCATGTGCTCAAAATCGTTTACTTTTCTCGCTGTTTGTGACATCTGAACGGGAAAGCCAGGCCAGCTTTCCTGCACGGAGAGATTTAAAGCCAGCTCATCAGAGCACCAATAATGATTTCAGTTGTGTCTCTGTGGCCAAGCTCACCATGACCCCCTAAACGGCCCCCCTCCATCCCCAGTTGCACCAGTCCAGCCTCCAGAGGGGAAGGCGAGCCTGCACTGGGCGAATGCAGACACAACCCCGAAGGCAGTGTGCTTCCAACGGACCAGCCACCCAGCCCCATGCCAGCTGCAAGGGCCAACGCCATGGCTGCCCCTGTCCAAGGGGATTGTTGGTGAGCTTAGACAAGTGTACAAGCCGTCCCACCATGAGGAAGGTGAAAGTAATCTCTCGATGCGAGTCCCCGTCACAACCCAGGGGAAGATGAGGGATGCCCCGGGGGAGAGGGATCTGAACTGCTCTGTCAGACTTGGCAGGTATCTGCAGGCAGAGTCATACAAGAGCCTTGAATCCATACGTGTTTTTCCTACTGATAGAAAATTCTGCTTTCATCACCCAGCAAACTCAGCGCAGATTAATTAAACATGAGATGGTGATTAATGTTTGAAGAGGAGCGGGAGTTTGGGCTATGCTGTTGGTCTGTCTCCGGGTGAGTCTTGGTTCTGCTCGTACTAATGACTCCTTACGCTGCAGGTTTCAGCTCCGGGTTCAGGGACAGGGGTGAGAGTCCATGCTGGACACCAGGCAAAGCAGCCACTCAGGGGATGTTTCCTGTGCATGTCCATCTCCACAAGGAGCTCGGCGGGCAGCCTTGAGTCTGCTCCCCCGAGGCTCACAGGTTGTACCAGGAGGTCCATGTAAGTGGGTGTTCAGGTCTGACTTGCCTCTTGCCTGTGCTTCATTTTCAGGCCACTCTTCTTGCTTCATTCCATTCCTCTGAGACTGGTGACATGCTCTGGCAGCTGTGATGGAGGGGGTCCTGGGAGCGGGTCCTGAAGCATCAGAGGGGAGCCTGACAAGGAGGCAGCTTGACAGGGGAAGGTGCCAAGAGCAGGGCTTGCTGGGGCCTTTCACCCGTGGATGAATCTGGGGACACTCTCAGGCTTTCCCCCATTTCATGATGGGTGTTATTATTGGCAGTAGTGGCCCTTCTCTCTTACCAAGCAGGCAGCAAACGTCTGGTTGTGAGCCCACCACTGCAGATTTTCTGACCATGTTCTCTGACTTTGAACCTGCCCTTTCCTGATCCCTCTGCGTTTTTCTCCCTCATTTATGCTGTTCGCCGACATTGTAACACTGTCAGTATATTGAGCCCCTGCTATGTTGCAGAAGTTAAAGAGAAAACGTTATTCTGACACTCGTTAAAGAAAGCAGAGAAGACTCTGCTGGATTCAATTGCAGAAGGGGAGGCAGACCGACCTGACCTCCAAATGCAGCAGGGAGAGCTGGGGATGCACGGCCGGCGGGCAGAGTAGGGGATGATCACAGAGAGGAGCTTGATGAGATGACAAGGGTGGGGGTTCTTGCCAAAGGCAGGCCAAGGAGTCAGATACCAAGGGCGAGGGGAATTGTCCATAAACCACCCAGCGGGGTTCTCTGATGAAACCTGGGTTTGGCAGGCCAAGGTCCAGGCCAAGTAGAGAAGAGGGCTCAGAGGACCCTGATGAAGGTTTGGTCAGAGGGAAGCCCTGGCCTCAGGTGTGCGTTTGAGCCCTGAGAACAGACCCTATCATCGCCCCTGCAGATGTGGAGGCTCGCACAGAGCCATGGGGGTTGGGGAGCAAGGGTTCAGAGCCGGCCATGGTGACCCCATCTCCCAAACCTGGCCACTGACCATCCTGCCCTTGAAGTGCTGGTCCAGATCTTGGTAAGGAGTCACTTACCAAGCCTGTCCCCTCCCCCAGATTGCATGAGAGCTCTGTTGATGAAGGGGAACCGGCTGGGCTTGGCATGAGTTCCAGCAGAAGCAGAAAGGAGAGATCATCACCCAAGCAGCTTCAGCAGGTGGGGAGGTCCCACCAAGACCCCACTGAAAGCCAGGGAATCCCTAAGCAGGGCAGGAACTGTGTTCCTTGCCTCTTCCTGTGGCCCGGATTACTTGCCAGTTTCTGAGACTCTCTACATGTGAATAGGCAGCCTCCCACCTTCCAGGAGCAGCAGACCTGACAAGCCAAGGTGAAAAACCAGCCTCCCCTGTCCTGCAAACACCCCAGAAAACCGGCACTTGAAGCTGGATCCCAAAGACAGAGGCACTCAGGGAGGACCGTTATGGCTCGGACACTGAGAAAGGGACTCCCGTCAGCCATTTCGAGACTGGTGAACCTAAGGTGCGCAGTGTTCCTTCAACCTCCCTCTGGCTTAGGAACCCCCCTCCACCTCCTGAAGAGCACCTTCAGAACAGCTGAGGATTGCTAAATGCCATAAAAGTATGTGCAGCAGGAAGTGAATGCCTTCCAAGTCAATAGACAGCAGTTCCAGACAGCCACGGTCTTCATTAAGCCCAGAGAGAGGCGGTGTCAGACAGGAAGTGTCATGTGTCAGAGCAAAGTGGAGGCGTTAAGGGTGACTTAACCAATTGCCTTGTCATGAGGAAACCATGACTGTCCCACCAGCAATGAGAACATCCTGGGGAGGTTCTGCTTCAGTGGTGCAGAAGGAAGAACAACGCTTGGTCCTCAAAGAGCCCTGAATCCCAGGAGGGGCCCCATGCACAGAACACCCACCCCACAGCAGCTCTACCCCCTCAGCTCACGTCACTGATTCATTCCCAGAGGCAAGGAGAACTCTGCGAGCTCAACAGGTATGCTACTGCCAGGCGTGTCCCTGACCTTGGGAAGCTCCATTGTGTATCACAGCCACATGCCAGCTTTGATGAGCCTTTGATGTTGTTCAAAGCAAATTATTTTTAAAATATAAATAAACCTAAATTAAAAAAAACAAAAATGGATACGTTGATACAAGTATGTATGTGCACGCTCAGTCATTCAGTTGTGTCTGACTCTTTGTGACCCCATAGACTGTAACCCGCCAGGCTCCTCTGTTTATTTACTTTTCCAAGCAAGAATACTGAAATGGGTTGCCATTTTCTTCTCCATTGATTCAGATACACTTGTCTTTAAGAACCCTCAATACAAAAAATATATGAATGTATACAGGGGATACACTGCAGGGTTTTTTCCTATTTATTTTACAAACAGAGCTTTCACTGCATTAGTCTGCTCAGGTTGTCATGACAAAACACACAGACTGGGCAGCTTAAACACAGAAATTCATTTCTCATCGTTCAGAGGCTGGGAAGTCCGCGATCAAGGTTCCAACATGGTAGGTTTCATGGTGCAGCCTCTCCTCCTGGCAGGGTAGTAGCTACCATCCTGCTGTGTGCTCACATGACTTCTCTGAATACAGGGAGAGAGAGAAAGACAGATCATAAGAGCTCTGGCATCTCCTCTGATATGGAGACTAATCCCTTAGGTCCAGGGCCCCACCATTGTGACCTTATGTAACCTTAACAACATCCTTAGAGGAACCATCTCCAAACACCGTGACACTCAATTTACACCCAACATTTCTGTCCCTTCAACCCAACTAGAGTCTTTGTGCCCTGGTGTTTCTCTTTTTCCATGTTTTCTATAATTTCCCTTGCCGGTCGCAAAATGCTGTAACCATGTGATCAGGGTCCACTCTTCATTGCATTACTGTTGCAAGGCATTTCTAGAGGGAGCTCACCATGAAGGGTACTGCCTGCCTCCCTCTGAGGACAGTCCAAGTATAACTGTGGTCATCATCGTGCTGACTCACCGCGGTCACACCAGCCCGGCCACTGGGATCCACCCTTCTCTGTGGCTGCCACCAGATCTGGACAAAGCCCACGGGACACGGGGACTCGCCTTTTGCATTCAACCACCATCCTCTGGCTGGAGCCCAAAGTCATGGGGTGGGAGGTAAGGTCAAAGACATAGGCCAGGCTCAGTGCTTCTGGGGCCTCATGTGCCAAGAATGCAGCCTGGATCTTGTCCTAAATGCTTTAGCTCTCTTTCTCACTTCTTCTTCTTTTTTTTTTTTTTCTTTTTTTAAGAAAAGCCTTCTTCTTGCTACTTCGTTGAACTGAATTTTGAGATTCTATAAGTTGTACATCCAGGTCACAGTTTATAAGTTGTCAAAAAACTCCAGTTGAGAAGTGAAGAATTGATATTCTTGCCTGCAATGGAGACAGGGAATCAAGAAACTCTGCATTCATTACAATACCTCGCTTCCTGCAGGGAGAGTCTTGCAGGCTTGGCACCTGCCATGAATGGCTCAGACTTCAGCTCCTGCTGGAGCAGCTGAACAGGGGCTCCATGTCAGTGTGGGAAGACAGAGTAGCAGGAAGTGTGGGAGAACTTGAAGGAAGCGTCTGAGCTTGCAATTGCTGTTTTGTTGTTTCGTCACTAAATCGTGTCCGACTCTTTGGGACCCCATGGACTGTAGCCCACCAATCTCCTCCATCCATGGGATTTCCCAGGCAAGAATACTGCAGTGAGTTGCGATTTCCTCCTCCAGGGGATCTTCCCAACCCAGGGATCAAACCTGCATTGGCAGGCAGCTTCTTTACCCCTTAGCCACCTGGGAAGCCTTTAGTGCAGCTAATTCAGGGATAAGTGTCCTAGCTGTGTCCTCCTGGGGCGCTTGTACCTTTCCTGGTATTATGGTCTCATGAATCACTTATGCTTGCCTCTTCACCTTCATTCTCCACACAGTCGCTGAACAATATTTTTATAATAAAAATTAGGTCAATCACAGCTTTGCTCAGAATCCATCAATTGCTTGGCATCACATTAGTGAAGTGGGCCCTGGGCTCTTCAGCATGGACTCCAGGCCCTCCATCATCTGGTGGCTGCACTCAGGCCTGTTCTCCAACACGGTCACAGTGTCTCCGATTTCTCTGAGCAGGCCAAGTGCCTCCTAACCTCAGAGTCTATGGCTCATTGCTGCCAGAATGCCATTTCTCCTGCATTTCACCTGGTAGGTACTTCTCTCTTCAGGATGGTCACCCCCTCCAAGAAGCCTGCCCTGACCACCTCAGGGTACGTTAGACCCTTCCTGCCCCACTGTGCTGTTTTCCCTTACAGCCCTGTCTTTGCTCTGTGCGTTTCCCCATTCAGTAATTATATGTATTACAATTATATATTTATCATTCACGATGAATCTCTTCACCAGGCCATAACCTCCATGAGGACCAGTACTGGGTTTTATTTACAACTGAGTTCCTAATGCTTAAGATGATGTCTGAAACACAGTAGGCAATCAGTATATTGGGAAGATCCCAAAATGGCAGCCCACTCCAGTATTCTTCCCAGGCAAATTCCATGGACAGAGGAGCCTGGCAGACTACCATCCATGAGATCATCGAGAGTTGGACACAGCTTTGCAGCTGAGCACGAATGCTATACAGAAAAACTCTATGAATCAGTATATACCTGTTGAATGAACGCTGTGTTTGCTATCTGCTGTGACACATGTGTATAGATTTGAGTGTCTATGTACTGGGTATCTGGACACATGGACAAATGCTGACTGACATTGTCATTAACTAGTTCATTTAATATTAGCCAGGAAAATTTATTATTAAATATGTCATCCTTTTTCCCCAAAAAATATTTATTGGACATCTACTGCATGTCAGCCACTACTCCAGGCAATGGGATGTAGTCTTGATAAGAGAGACTAGTTCTCACCTTTTAAAAAAAACTATCCTTTTGTATCAATCTATGATCATCCACATGCTATGTTTATACTATATTTTCAGAGGTTTATTTCCATACTTAAAGGTAATAGTAAGCTTTAGTGCTGCTAATTCAGAAATAAGTCATATTTTGTTAGTTTTTCCAAAAGCTAACGATTAACTTAGGCTCTGTGGCTGGTTTGAAAATTATTCCATTTAGATATCAGCAAGGGTTTTGATCAACATATCCATACACAGACTGTCTGCATAATTATGTTCTTAAAGGGTCCTTATATTTATTTCCACCCAAGACTAACATCAAACCTTTACTGAAGGAGGTGTTAAAACCAGTAACATTCCAGAGAGGACATTTGGGTTCTCTCCCAAGTTACAACTGTGGTTTGCCAAAGCAGTGACTTCTGACTGTGTCTTCATATTTGGGGAATGACAGTTGCATTTTGGTGGGTGTTTCCCAGACTCACGGGTGTTGATCTTGCTTGGGTCTCCCCGCCTGTGTGCAGAGCCTCCCAAGAACAGGTGGATGCACCTGTTACTGCCCTGGTTTCCTTTCTGCAGCTTCCTTACCTTGTCACTTAAGACCAGCAACTTATCTTAACAGGGGCCCTCGGTCCAGTCAGCCCCTCACCTGGTCAGTGCATGGGTGTGGACTCAAACCTCTGGTGTTCTGGTGAAGTCAGAACTCAGGCTTCACCTCGTAAGAGCCCTGTGACCTTGGAGAGGTTGCCCCACCCCACAGATGAACTAAGGGCCATCTGGTCAACCCCACTCTAGGGACCTCCCACCAATCTCCTCTTCTCTAATTTAAAGAATCCTAAATTTTTATCTATGCTCATTTATTTTCCAATGATTTAGTGATTTTAATACCTCTCTCAGGCTTTTCTGTGTTCCCTTAGTCTTAAACACAATTGTGAAAAAGGATATTCCTCTTTTAATTCACTTACCTTTGCGATTAGGGGAAGAGACCTCAGCTCTGGTGTGAGAGGCAGGTCCCAGTATCTGCTGTCCAGATGATGCTCAGAGGAGAGGAGAGTCCCGCAGCAAGGGGTGACGCGTGCTGGGTAGAGAATAGAAACTGACCTTCCACTTATTTACTTAGAGGATGTCCTTGGTTAGGACTGCAGCCTGCAATCACAGAGAAGAGAAAAAGCGAACTGAATAATATGAGGTTTGAGTCAATGTCAACATTTTTTAATGTCACCATTTCTTTAACCTTTTTAAAGTACATAATAGACATTCACGGTAGAAAAAGTGAAAAATACAGGGAAAAATCATCCATAACTCCAGGATCCATGCAAAACTACTTTTACATAGTCTTATGCATGTTCTTATTCCCATAAATTACATATATATATATATGTTCATTTATTGCAGTGGGGTGATACTCTCTATGTTAAATAGTAAGGTGCTTGGTTCCTCAATAAACCATGTGCAGCTATCCATGTTATAAATTTACATCATCATTTTAAATGACTGGATACACTACTATGAGGAAACTGTAATATGACCAGTCCTGTATGACTGATGTTTATGCTACTTTTAATTTTTCAATATTATAAATAATGTAATAATAAACAGTCATTTTTGCATTTGTCTGTTATTTCCTTGGGATAAATTCTGAAAAATAGAAGTATTGGGTCATAATAATGGACATTTATAGTATTTTTTAAGTTCTATCATATTGTCCTTTAGAAAAAAACTGACTATCTGCATTCCCATCATTACTGTTTGAGAAAAATTCCTTCAAATCCACGGAATCTTGAAATTTAATTTTACCTGACGATTGTTCCCAGGCTAATGCTTGGCATATTAATTCATGGAGTGATTTTTCATTTGAAAAAAAAATGCATTTTCATTTCCTATAATTAAGCCAAAGAAAGTTCAAGAATTCTATAGAAGCTTTCGTTGTAAATTAGTTGTGAATTTATATTGTGTGAAAAGCAATGTAATGGTTTTTTTTAAGTCATATGCATAATTATTTGATTTTCAACTGGCTCTTTTGTAATTTATTACACAACTGTATTTATTAGATGTGTGTTAATCCATTATTGAGTTTCATTTGGCATCTATAACACTTACTAAAAATGTTTACCAAAAATGACATAAAGCAGTTATAGAATCAGGTTGAATAATAAAATCAGCAGCTAAAGTTTTATAGGGAGTGTGACCCACCCACAAAAACCTTGACTAGAAAGGTCTTCAGACCAGAGGACTAGGTGCTCTAGATGGATCCCCCAAGTGGAGCAGCGGTCACCCTGGCTGGCAGCTCCCAGCCACCTGTGGAGACAGGTGACTGGCTTGGGGAGGCAGGCGGGAACCAGGGGCGCCAAGAAGGGCTTTTCTTTTTATTACACTTATTGAAGCTTTGATCCTTTCCTTAATAAGAATAGCACATCTGTCATTGTATAAGGCAGTGTGCAGTGCGCACTATGCACTCGTGTGCATCTCAGCTTAGGCAAGCGGCCGGGAGCAAACAAGGAAACTCAGGCAAGGCTCCTGGCTGGTGAGAGGCTTCAGGCTGTGTCCCATCTGCTTTGTAACCATGTGTGCCCTCCAGTTTTTAATAGATAGGTTGCTGTAGAAGTGTGACCATGATTACGGTACACACGCACACACGCACACACATACACACACACAAACTCTTTCCTTTTGGCCTCTGCACCCAGCACGGGCACTAGGGACCCAGCTCAAAGAAGTGACCTATGTCCCAGGCACTGCCTGGCCTCTCTGACCACGGGCGTGTCCCCCTCTGCGGAGGTGAGGCCCCTTCCCTGGGCCCAGCCTCAGCAGAAGGTCTCAGCCAAGCAGGGAATCTCATCCTTTGTCATCCCATGGGTTTGTGCATCCCATGAGCACGTCGGCTCTGGAAGCGGGCTTGTTTGCTCACCTGCTCATTCCTTCCTTCACTCGCTCATGTGCTGACTCTGCTCTAGGTGTGGGGTAGGGAGAGCACAGGGAACAGCCAGAACAGGTCCCTGGCATCCCATCGCAGGGTCCCCGTGAGCAGTGGGTGCCCAGCACCGCACAGATAAAGGCGGGCAGCTGATAAGAGGAACCAGGGGCCAAGAATGCACCTGCCTGGACCAGGTGACCCTGTTCCTGTTTGGAATGACTCTGTTCCAAATGTCCGAATGTGTGGGGCCTAAAAAGTGTGGCATCAGCCCTCATGATAGTCACAGGCAATGGGACATCCTCTCATGTGAGGGCCTGGGAGGTTGCAGGGGCTGCCCTCCAAGCACGGTCCTCCCTCAGTGGAGTGATGGGCCCACTGGGAGGGGAGGACTTTGGAGAGTCAGACAACGTACCCACGGCAGGGTTTGCAGATTTGGAGACAAGGCCCTGGCAGGCAGACAGGGAGGTGGACCAGGGCTGGGGTTGCCTGTGCTGGCCAGGTTCTCCCTCCATGCTCTCCAAAGGGCCATGGCGTAAGAATGCAGCGAGTTAACTTAGCCACTAATTTCCGGTGCCTCTTGTTGTTTCTAACCCCAGAAACACTCACTGGAGACCTGCCAGGCACGGCTGACAACAGCCGAGTCCCACTGAGGCTGCCGCAGAGACCCCCAGCATCTAGAACATTCTTGGACCAGAGCATGGCCTGACAAATGTGTGATTGAATCCATTTACAGGACAAGTGTCTCAGGGACATGTGGTCAACCATGGATCCTTCCGAGGACCGCACTCCCTGCAGCCGGACCTGGTGGACAGCCCTTTTTCTCCATCCCACACTATGACTCATGAACATGCAAACCTAACTGCTGACACCAGAGCCAGCTCCTCTCCATGCTGAGTACAAAGGAGGAGGTTTGCCCACAAACAGGCTGCTTCAGCAGGGTCTCACACGGCTACTGGTGCACATTTTCATGAGTGTGTTTCTGAGTGATTCGAGGCATTGGGGGTTATAAAGATAAACCCACAAGATGACTTTCAAAGCAGCTTACAAATGCCTATCTGATGCTATTAGTTTTATGTCCTTTTCTCTCGCTTATCAAAACCCATTCTGAAGCACCTCTGATGAGGCAGATAAGTTGTTCTCTAGTTTCCCAGATTAGGAAAATGTAGGACAGGGTTGTCTGTGACTTCCTCAAGGTCACAGTAAAGGGAAAAGCAAACCATTGCTCTGGAGATCGTTCCAGAAGGCTCAGAAGTCTGGTCTCTGTGTGTGCAGCCAGGTTCTGTGTGTTGCTGGAGGGACATTGAGCAGAGGGTCTCGAGATGAAGATGTTTGCAGAATATTTAGTAATATAAACGTGGCCTTCACATCATAGTGGAATGTAGCATGGCGTGGGATTTGTGATGGACCAAAACCTGTAGTGTTAAATCCACGCTGGTGAAAGAAGCTAATCCTTTAAAAACACACTGATGTGCCCTCCTGTGGTGATGGTGGGTGCCTGGCTGTGGGCAGGATGCATGGACCAGATAGGTGGGCAGCCCACCCACCACCGAGTTTCTGAGTCAGTAGGTTTGGGAGGGCCAAAACTGCGTCTGTCAATTCCCCGGGGCTGGTGGTCTTGAAGTCACTCCAAGAAGCACCATCTTAGTCCACACTCGCTCTGTTAGTTGCTGTGCAGAATTGAGACAGTACGTGTGAGAGCTCTGAGCACAGGACCCAGCCACAGAGAAGGACTCTCAGATCCTACTGGATGAGTCCCTGGAGGCACCTGTCTTTAAAAGCTTGCAGAGGGACTTCCCCAGTGGTCCCATGGCTAAGATCCTGCACTCCCAATGCAGGGGGCTCAGGTTCAATCCCTGGTCAGGGAATTAGATCACACATGCCTCAATTAAAAAGTTCAAATACTGGACCTGCAAGAATTCACAACTAAGACCTGGCAAAGCCAAATCAATGAATATTTTTAAAATTTTAAAAAAACAATGTTTTTTTAACTTGCAGAGAAGATCATGGCCACCTGCCTTCCAAGGAGCTTGTCCCCTGCAGTCTGCTGAGCAGTGGGGTTGCTCACCCCCGGGGAGGTTGGTTTCCACAGGCACAGTCCTGGGGGCCCCTGGTGAGGGTCAGCTCTCTACCCAGAGCCCCAGGGATGGGGTAGCTGCTGGGGATGGTATTTGCCAAACCCACCATCAGGGGGACCTCCCAGGGAGGCTGGACATGAAGAAGGCTGGGGACCCAGGGAGCTGAGGCTACAAGGGGAGTTGTGAGGAAGACCACAAAGCCAGAGAAAGAGAGTCCTCCCATGAGAGGAACCAGAATGAGCTACAATGGCTGTCTCCTTGGAAACCTCGTAGTGACATGCTTAAATTGTGGGAAGGTTGACCACAGCCACGTACCTGGGTTTGCCACAGGTGGGCACACACGTGAGTTTTTAAAGCCAGATTCTCCTGGGACTTACCTCCAAGGAGTCACTTCCATGAATGACCCCTCCCCCAGCATACACGCTAGTACAGAACCCCCTCAGGGTCTCCCCAGTCCCCTGAGGTCCCTGTCTCCCCATGCAGAGCTGTGCCCACCTGCCCCTTCCCTGTCTCTTCTACCAGGAGCCCCCAAGGAGACCCCCAGCCACTGTCTCCCTTTATATCAAAGACCACCCTGGGCCTCGGCGGTCCAAGCTGGCAGATGATCATTGATGGAATCTGCAGACACGTCAGTGGCCGGGCTAGGGCCAAGTGTCTGGAGGGAAGGACAGTCACACTCTTAACCCCCTGGAGCAGAAGCCTGGCCTGAGTGAGACAGGGCAGATGGGGACCATTTGGAGAAAAGTGTGACTCTTCCTTGGTAACGCCCAGAAGACAGGGTAAGACTCCAGGCTGTGAACCACCCCCGGAGGGGAAGTGGGATCTTACAGGGTGGCCGACTGCCTATGCGCCTCACAGAGGCACCCAGTATTGAGCACTTAACAGAAGTGTCCAGTGCGAAGTACTTAGATGTCCTGAGTACTCCATAAGGGTGTCCAATACTGAGTACTTGGGGTCCTGAGTACTTAGCAGAGTTAGCCAGTACAAAGTACCTTCGGGTCCCTGAGTACTTAGCAAAAGTGCCCAGTACTGAGTACTTAGGAATACCTGAGTACTTAGCAGAGGGCCCCAGTACTCAGTACTTTGGGGTCCCTGAGTACTTAGCAGAGGTGCTCAGCATTCACATCACCCCCTTCCCTCCCAAGCCCACCCCTCCCGTGACTGCCCTTCTGCAGGGGGCTGATGGTAAGTCCAGACAGGGAGCCTGCGTCACTCTGGGTAGATGTGAAGACACCAGCAGGCTCCGTGCAAGACGTGGTGAGTGCACACACTGGGAGAACCCTCATGGCCCAGGGGCCGTGGTGATGAATAACTCAGGCTCTCAGAATCTGTAAATAGCCTCCCACCTGGGTCTGCCTTTGATGTTTCATTCAGGAAACTCTCGCTTGGTCCAGGCCTGTTTTAATTTGTCTCGTTCCCCCTGCTCTGCTACCACTTCCGTGAACACAGGCTGGAAAAGCTGCTCATTATCGAGCTTGAAAAAAGTTATGTCTTGCACTGTCTTTGGTGCTGTTCTTGGAAAAATCGTTTTCTGGCCGGGCAGCCTCTAGCTCCAGGCTCTGGCGAGTCTGGGCCTCCTGGGTCAGGGGTGTGGGGCTCCCTCATCAGCGAACCCACTTCCTGGAAGCAATCAGAGGACAGCAGGTGGTAGGACTTCCTACCTGCACAACCATGGTCTCAGGAGTTTAATTACATGTGACAGCAAACAGGGGCTCCTGCATCTGGCACTCCAGTCTCTCCAGGAATTAGCATTTGCAGGCAAAACCCCCTTCTCCTTCCTCCTGGTCTTCCAGGATGGCCCTGGAATACCTGCCACAGCTGGCAGAGAGAGGAGCTATGGCAGGTTCCTGGGCACCTGTGCCCCCAGGCCACTGGGCACTGCGTGTGGCCCTGGCCTTTTCCCACCGCCCTGCCCTCTCCCATGTTTGGGGAACATCCCGAGAGGATGAACTGTGAGGAGTACAGGAAGGGCAGGACTTCCAGGACCCCCCACCCTGCCAGGACGCACTCCAAGGTCCAGACTCCAGGGTGGCCCTTGCTCCCTGAGCTGGACGAGGACCCAGGGGAGGCACACAGAGTGCAGGAGTGCAGATAGAAGAGCCTTAAAAAGAAAGAATCTGCTTTCTAATGCCAAGGCTCACCTATCTGTTCTGACCACCTCAAGGAGAAAATGCCAGTTCTCAACAAATGTGACTTTGATTCTTCTAATCTCTTTCAAAGAGCAGAATAGACCTCGGGCACAGAACTTCAGCCAAGAAGGAACCATCACAGCCCCACTAGTGACTGCAAGAACAGGAATAAGACCAGGAACACTATCCTTTAGCAGACACTGCACTCAGCCCTTTGGGGACAAACCCTTTAGTTCACAAGACCCAGTGAGATGGGTTATTTTCTTATCCCCATTTCATAGATGATGAAACTGAGGCAGAGAGGTGAAGTCACTTGTCCAAGGTCATATAGGAAAAAAAAATCTCCAAAGCAGAATTTCAGCCAGGCAATCCAGTCCCAGAGCTCCTGTTTGTAATCATCATGCACCCTGCCTCCAAGCACTGTGTACTATCGGCCAGAACATAGTAACATTCTTTTATTTCTTAAAATGACCCATTCTTTATAGCAAGTGATGACGGTTTTCTACCAAAGAGAGATTTAAGGACTCAATGGAAAGGATGGGTGTTTGTGTGCATATGTGCATACACATATATGTGCACGTACATGTGTGTGCATGTGGACACACCTACATACATGTATGCATCTATATATGTAATGCATGAGTGTGCATGCACGTGTGTGTGTACACACTCACCTGTGTGTGGGTATGTATGTGTATGGACAGTGATAAACTGAATCAGTGCAAAGAAAAATAACATCATGCTGATGGTGTGGATGCTGTAACACAATGAGATACCGGGGGTGATAAGAGAAAGCAGGGGCTTCTGGTGGGTGGAAACCTTTCCGGAAATTTCCATGGCCACCTCTGTTCTCTGTGCACTTGGCAGGCAGGCCATCAGGAAGTAAGTGACACATCTAGTGAGTCTCTCTCCTGCCGTGCCCCACCCCCACCCCCACAGGGCCCTGACCCCTCTGCCCCTCCCTCCTCTACAAGTCCAGCTCCCACGCTACACCCCTCCTGGTCTGCATGGGCCCTCCCACACCCAAAGGTCCAGACAGATGGGCCTGAGGCCCCAGGTTCTGTAGGTGACCCAGGAAGCCCTCGGGACTTAAGCCATGAACCCGTCAGAGTGCATGTGTCAGAGTGCAGACCTCAGGGCTAGTGTGAGTGGAAGAGGCAGGATGGTGGATAAGTAGTGACCTGCCTGGCGGCCACCATGCTGGTGGGCATGGTGATTGAGGTCTGCAAATGCTAGACCACTGCTGCCCCTGGATGAGTGGTCCTGGACCCCCCAGGGCCACCTTGGCATCTGCCCAGCTGAGATGCCATCCGCACACGAAAGCACATTGACTCCCCCAGAACCATAGCCACCACACTGGGAGAGCAAGGCCCGGAAGGACCCTCGTCGCTGCCCCCCCATCCCGGGCTGGGGTCACGCTTGCCTCTGGACATTTTGGTGGTGGCTTCAGACGCTGAAATGAGCCTGGCCTCTTTTCCTGTCTGCTGTGAGTCAAAAGCCAGACCGGAACGGCCTGGGAGGAGGCAGAGGCCACAGCTCGGGCTGGAGGGTGAGCTGGTGCCCCCTTCCCCCTGACCCCCTGCCGTGCTGGCCGTGCACCACATGCCCCTGACCAGCTTGTTAAAATGCCACCACCAGCCTGAGCTGGGAGCTGGGCCCAGGCATCCCCATAAACCCGTGTTCTGAGACAGGGAAAGGCAGGGCCCAGCCTCCTTGAATCGGGAACCCTGGACACAGGTTTTCCATCCGAGACCCAAGCGCCCCATCCCCGAGATGAATCCTACTGCGCAGACAGAAAAGGGTTTCCTTCTCGGGACCCTTTCCTGAAATCCACAGATGCTTCTGATCGGCCCACCTCACTTCCAACCCTCTGTTCCTTTACTCCCTGGAAGTCATCAGACACCCCCAAATGGAGACATCATACCAGATTCCCCAACGATGTCTCATCTTTTCCGTGTTTGTTTGGAGGGTTAAGGCAGCGGGAATCAAAGGAAGTTTCTTGAAATTAACAAATCATCAAATCAGAACAAAAACAAAAAAGAGTCTTCATAATTGAAATTATTTCTACCAACCCATTCAACTAGGGTTGAGTAAATAAAAATCTTTAGTTGCTAAGAGATGGAGATCTCCAGGCAAAGATGTCGCTGGCGGTGGTGGCTGGTGACCGACGGTCAGGAGGTGTGACGTGTAGGACAGTGCTACCTGTGTATGAAGGCCCGGGGCGCATGTGCTCTGCTGAGCTGATGAAAAGTCTCGGTCGCACACCGTAAGCCAGAAGGCAGTAGCATCCCCCGGGGGCTTGTGGAGTCTTGGCTTCCAGATCCAAGTAGCTGCCGTCAGGGCATCACTCAGTGTAATCCAGACACGGTTTGTGCTGGGCACTGGTCATGCCAGACAGCTCACTCCTGAAATGGACCCAAAACTCTCTGATCTTGGATCAGTTTGTCATCATCGTTCAGTCGCTCAGTTGTGTCCTACTCTTTGCAACCCCATGGACTGCAGCATGCCAGGCTTCCCTGTTCTTCACCATCTCCCAGAGTTAGCTCAAACTCATGTTCATCGAGCAAGTAATGCCATCCAACCATCTCAGCCTCTGTCATTCCTTTCTCCTCCTGCCTTCCATCAGTTACATGACATTAAAAACAAATTGGTCTGGGTTTTCAGCCATGGGTTTGAGAGAAAAGCCTGTTTACAAGCATACCAGATGGGGATGACTTCACATTTGGGATTCACTTTGGTGAGTCCCTTCTCCAGATTCTGCCTCCACCAAGGTGCAAGATCCCTGTTGGGTCCGCCGAGTGAGTGATAAACACCTCCCGTGAAGTATGCCAAGCAGGGCTCATGGGGTCTGGAAAGAGTGCTAGAAGAGCTCTGGGATGATGGGGAAGCAAGTAGGTGATCCCAGGCAAGCTCCTGTTTGTTCATTTTTGATGAGGTGCACGTAGCCAAGGCAGCCAAACTGGCTTATGATACATGGGGGTCACATAGCATCAGATTTATCTCTGACCTTTGAGTGTCTGACGAGCAGGCTGGCAGCTTGCTCATGCAAAGTTTATACAGTGCTCTGACATGGAGCGGGTGAGTTCGTCAGACTGTCTGCATCTTAGAGTGATCTTGACTGACGACAGGGAGCAGAGAAAACAGCAGCGGGAGTGAGGGGTTCCCAGCGGCTGAGTGTTAAGGTCACATGCTGGGAGGTTTGTTCAGGGCAGACAGGGCAGAGGCCACGGAGGGGAGGGTCCGAAACCCACATCCAGCCCACTTGAGGTGGACACTGTGGCCTGGGAACCAAAGTGTGCAGACAGGAACCGCAAGCCGTGTCCCAGGCTTGGCTGGCCAGCCAGGTGCTTGAAAGAGTGAATGATAGAGTGAGTCACAGGTCACAGGAGGGAGGCCGTGGTGCAAACATCATGCTTATTCTGAGCCCACTGGGAGCCACTGAGAGTTCTATCAGGAGGGTGGGGTCTGTATTCAATTGCACTTGAGTGGCCTCTGCTCTGGCTCCTATTCTCAAGCTCAGAGGAGCTGGAGAGTAGCAAGAAAATGAGAAAGGACAGCCCATCAGAAAGTTACCCCAGGTGACATGTTCCCAGAGAAAGGCCCTTTCCTGAAATTCGAATCTACCTCTGAGCTGAAGCGATGCTTCTCCCACTAATGCTCTTCCTTTTCCACAAAAGGAGGGTCCGCACCCCCCTCCCCTCAGCCACTAAAGGCTCTAGTGAAAATAACATGTGGCAGCCGTGTTTATAGACAAACACTGATGTGGAATGGGCGGCCCCGACCCAGGTCATCCGGAGAGACCAGCACCTCTCGGCTTGGGCAGCACCCTTCCCAGGAGGAGCTGCTCTCACCACAGGACGGACACGCGGCCCCAGGAGGTGGAGCTGGCAGCAAGCGGGCGTCAGCAGGCTCTTCTGTTGAGGCAACCAAAGCACAGCCCAGAGCAGCCTAGCGAGCAGGGTGGCTCTCCTGGCGACTCCCCGGCAGGCCTGGCTGAAGGAACCGCTGGACCCGGCACTCGGGAGGTGCCCAAGACACTCTGGCTGATTCCCCTCGGTTACTCCATCCTCAGCCTCAGGCAGGCCCTGCCTCAGGTGGGTCCCACCCTCCTGAAACTTCCATCCTTGGGCTCCAGCCACCCCAGCATCAAGACAGGAAGACGCGATTGCCCTGGAGAGCCAGGGCTGCCCACTCCTGGTTCGCCCAGCATCATCCACTCTTGCTGAGGAGCAGGTCAGCCAGGAATCTGCACCACCACTGTGGCTTTTAAATGACACTGGGAAGACGCTCTGTGGAGCCAGAGGTGGTGACTCACCAAGTCAGAATCACCCTCCACCATGGGAAGTTGCTGGAGGAGGTATGAGCTGTCCTGATCAGAGGCTCGAAGGGAAAGAGCCTCAGAGTGAAAGAACCGGTTGAGATGCCCACCAGGACTCTGAGAATCACCACGAGGAATGGTTCTAAGGCTCTAAGACTTGGGATTCTTCCCGCGTGAGAATCCACCAGCGACTCGTCATCCTGCACTGTCCTTCTGAGGTCATCTTGCAGATCTCTCCCACTTACCGAGCCATGAGTTGAAACAGAAGTCACCATTGTGTGTGCTCAATCAGTCGTGTCCGACTCTGCCACCCCATAGACCGTAGCCCACGAGGCTCCTCTGTCCATGGAATTTCCCAGGGAACAAAACTGGAGTGGGTTGCCATGCCCTCCTCCAGGAGATCTTCTCAACTCAGGGTTCGAACCCACATCTCCTACGTCTCCTGCATTGGCAGGTGGATTCTTTACCACTCAGTCATCCTGGGAAGCCCAGGAAGTCGCCACTGCAGATGCTTAAATCAGCCTTTTCAATAAACAGATAATCAGCTGTTTAAAGACAGGGAGAGAGACTTCTTGCTCCCCCGTGGTTCCAGAGAGGTACTGGGAATGACGTCATCCATCAGCCTCAGCAGGGTGTCATCCCAGCCCGGGCAGTGGAGACTTAGGCCCTGGGGTGGTTGGATCATCCAGACAAGGGTCTTGTGTCTCCAGTGGGGCTGCGTGTGGAGTTTTCCTCCCGAGGAGCTCCACCAAGACAGGGAAGAGGTTCTGTCAGCAGGAGAGGGGGAGCCGTTGAGAACAATGTTTATCCAGGAAAAGGTACAAAGCGCTTGCCTGTGTGCGTGGAGGCCGATGGAGCTGCTGAGGAAGAGCCAGGCTGTGCCCGTGTCCCTGCCGAGCTGGGCTGTCTTCTCAGCTGGGTAGGTGGGAGGTGAGGGGCCGAGGAGTGAGTGTGCAGCCCGAAGAGGAGAGGGTTCGCTGTAGGGGGTGGAGGCTGCGAGGATGTGCGGGAAGAGGCAGCAGTGTGGTGGTCAGGACTGAGGGGAGCAGAACAGGTGCAAGTCACCCACCTTGCAGGGAAGGAGCGTCTCAGTAGTTATTTCCCTCAGGTTATTCTGGTCTTCTTGGAACTAGAAATAACCCAGATGGCACCTAGGCGTTGTGTCCAGACTCAAGCTCAATGTGGTACTCGTGGCGGGCAGAACAAGGGCACTCCAGGAGGTAAATCTGACCCCCAGAACCCGTGATGATGTCACCTGACGTGGCAAAGGGGACCCTGCAGGTGGGAGTAAATTCAGGAGATGATCCTGAATTATCTGAAAGTGCATGTGTTACTCACTCAGGTGTGTCTGACTCTTTGAGACCCCATGGACTGTAGTCTACCAGGCTCCTCCGTCCATGGGATCCTCCAGGCAAGAATACTGGAGTGGGTTGCCATTTCCCTTTCCAGGGGATCTTCCCAATCCAGGGATCCAAACCGCGTTCCCTGCATTGGCAGGCAGGTTCTCTACCACTGAGCCACCTGGGAAGCCCAAGTAAATACTTTCAAAGTCACAAACAATGTAGATAAACATTATATGCCATATATTGTGGTGGACGTCTCAACATCTAGTAGCCAGGAAGGAGCCGTTCAGTCGAGCAGTTTTGGGGTCTGTATGAGTTTTTCCTGGACTGACACATGGAGCGTTCCTCTCCTCACCGCTCAGCCTGGTCACCTGTCTCCCGGGGGACAGTTCCTCTCATGGAGCCTCAGCATATGCTTATGAAGGACCATGGCCTCTGGGAGTTGGGGAGGGAGCACCCTGCCTCTGGTGCCCCCCTTCCTGCCCCACTTCTGTTGGAAAACCAGCGGGTCACGTTTTAGCGGGGGGAAATGTACTTGATGTGAAGTGGCCTCTGAGACCCATTCAACCCGAGCATTTATTAACCAATCTCTTGGCCATGAGACTGAAGGGAGAGAACTCAGACCCCTAATGTGCTTTAAGGAGACTTCACAGGGTGGAAAAACACCCACCCTCACATCCTCACTGCTTTTCCCCTCTTTGAGCCACACACAGCCAAATCTGAGACTGTGGTAATTCACTGGGTGTGAATTACCTACACATTATACACAGCACTTCACCACTAAGTAGCTTTCTGCAGGGCTCAGGATGCATTTTCCCTTTTGTCCAAATCATACGAAATACTCTTTCTGAATTGTTAAGATTTTCTGCCACGCATAAAAATGAGGCTTAAATCACCCAAAATGCAGCCAAAATGCAGTAGATAATTCTGAGAACTTTACACCTGTGCATATGATTTGAGGAATCTGTTAGTCTCCCACCCCTGAGGGGATAACGGGGTACTGACCTGGGCGTGGAGGAAAGCCATGGTCTAAGCATCCTTGCCCAGAGGTTCAGGGCTGTGGCTGCCCCTACAGAGCCCCCCAAAAGAGCCTCGTGGGTGTAAAGAAGGTCAGGGCCCTTCGCAGCCTCGAATGGGGTGCAATTGGTGTGACTACCCTAGGGAGCTCTCTGTCTGCTTCTGGAAATGATTTCTTCGTTAACGACTGTTTTCCTTCCTGAGGAGAAGGCAGAGAGAGATCTGAAGTTTGCATTCTGCAGGTGTGGGTGACACTGTGAAGTTGAAGCCTGATCATATGAGCCCGTGTGAGCCACCAGGGGTGACAGAACTGTACATCTGTGTCCCCAACACAGGTGAGTCCCTCTCCCCAGTTCTGCCTGGCTGGTGGGGCCAAAGACCAGGCCCCCAAATCTCCATCAGCACTCACCCCCTCACGCACAAGGGGTTCAAAAAATAGGCAAACAAAAGACAAAGAGGCCAAGTTGAGGTTTAAATTCATAGACACCACGGTTTGGGGAGATGAAGGAACCACGTGAACGCCACCCAGTGCTGGGGAGCGAGGACCCCAGCCCCAACTCCACGGGGCAGCGGGGCCACCTGAGGCTGTTGGCACAGACCTGCGGCTCCGTCCCTGGGGTTTCTGACTCAGTAGGTCTGAGGTAAAGCGTGAGGATTCTCATTTTAAACAAGTCCCAAGGTCTTCCCTGGTGGTCCTGTGATTGAGAATCCACCTGCCAACGCAGGGGACGTGGGTTCAATCCCTGGTCAGGGAAGATTCCACATGCCATGGGGCTACTAAGCCAACGTGCTGCAACTCCTGCAGCCCACCCACCCACAACAAGAGAAGCCCCCAAAATTAAAAATCCATGCACCGCAACTAGAGAGTAGCCCCCTTGGAAATTTCTGGTTGATTCTAATGTGTGCAACACTGTATTACTCTCAAATTTGTAGGGTTTATGGCATTTGTCATCAGAACTTCTTTTTTAATTGTGGGACAATATGGCCATAAACAAATATACTGAAAGTGGGTATTAGCTGCTCACCCAACCAGCTTCACTCTTTCTTTGAAAAAATGCACTGTGTGAAAAGATGCATAAGAACAAATTGTGAATGGCTCTCTCTTGGCTGGTTTTCTAAAACTCCAGCATGTTTTTCTATAGCTGGAAATGACAGATGGGAGTCTATTAAAATAAATACAGAGTCACCATGCCATTCGGGGCTGGCAGCAGGACTCACCTCCTCTGATTCCGATGCACTATTTTCTCCCTGGAATGTGTTTGTGTGAATTTATGTGCTGGGTATAAATATGCGGAATGTGAGCAAGTACACACAGCTGTATTTCCACGTCTGTGTGGTATAGGGCATATGATAAATCTTGAGATCCATATGTTAGTCTTGTAAAATCCTGATCTTTGAAAGTAGTGAGTAATAGACATTAGGATGGCAGAGGGGAACCGTAGTCACAGAGGAAATAATCTGTTTCAGAGACTGTATATATGGCACAGAAGGAAGATCGGGCAAAGCCTCTCACCCCCTGCACCAAGCAGCGTGGGTTGACTTTTGTCAGGTGGTCCCCTGCATCCTGGCACCCTCACACTGCAGATGCTGGACTCAGAAGGCACATGTCCCGAAGAGTATGGACTGGTGGTGGTGGGAGGGCAGATTCCTGCCCACCTGTGGGAATATGCAACACCAAGCTTTGTGACCGTCCCGCAGACAGGTCAGCGGGTCAGAACCTTGCTTGTAACTCGTCAGCTGCCAACATAGTGGAACACATACTTTATATCATCATTGTTCAGTCGCTAAGTTGTGTCCAACTCTTTGCAACCCCATGGACTGCAGCATGTCAGGCTTCTCTGTCCTCCGCTATCTCCCAGAGTTTGCTCAGATTCATGTCCGTTGAGTTGGTGATGCTATCTGACCATCTCGTCCTCTATCGGCTCCTTCTCCTCCTGCCTCAGTCTTTCCCAGTATCAGGGTCTTTTCCAGTGAGTTGGCTCTTCCCATCAAGTGGCCCAAGTACTGGAGCTTCAGCTTCAGCATCAGTCCTTCCAATGAATATTTAGGGTTGATTTCCTTTAGGATTGACTGGTTTGATCTCCTTGCTGTCCAAGGGACTCTCAAGAGTCTTCTCCAACACGACAGTTGAAATACTTTATATAATGAAGTGTAATCTTCAAGTCAAATATTAAAATGTGTTTGCTTGCCCGTAGTGTAAATCTTTCTGGAGAAGACTGGCCTCGTAACACCAGCGACTGGTCACAGGCCTTTTGCCCTGAGCTAGGCTCTGCGCTGAGTAAATGACCCTAATTAACAGCCCTATTTTCAGGAGAAGATTTTCTTGCTGCCTTTGGGTGTGACGAATGGGGGCCTGGCTCTCATCCACAGTGGAGACAGACAGAAGGCTGTCTTACCTGGCAGGTGTCTCCAGTGGGGCTGGGATGGTCTGCCCGGCAGCCCATGTGGGATGTGTCCACCCCTACTCACAGATTCCTTAGCCAGGATGACTCACACCTGCTGTTTGGCAGGGATGTAGACAGAGTCCTTCCAGACAAGACCCCCACCCTCCGACACACAGCACTCTAGAAACCACCAAACAACTCTAGAAGCCACTGACTTCGAAACAAAACCAGCTAGGCAGCCTGGGAGGGTCCTTAGAGGGCCCCCAGCGCAGCCCCTAGGAGTTTCCAGCAGTCACTGAACTCATGTCTTTGAATCTCCTAATCTTAAACACGCCCATGAAGTAAGTCTGATTTAATATGAATGTGAGCGGGGGTGTTGCTGGCTGAGCCTGTCTCAGATCCTTTTACGGAATATACTTTATCACCCCAAAAGGAAAGCCTGTGCCCACCACCCTCACGCAACAGCCACGGTAACTTCGGTCTCTTTATTTCTGTAGAGTTCCCATTTCTGGAGATTTCTCCCAAATGCAGTCATGCAACATGTGCTCCTTTGTCTCCAGCTTCTTTTCATTTAGCAGAATGTTTGTAAATCTATGTTTTAGCTAACATCATTTTCTGAGAGCCGTATATAAATTCCCACTGACTTGAAAACCTGCCTCCACCTACTGATCTCTGAAAGCATCTGCCACCCCAGGTGTGATGTGGGGGTGACAGCCCCCCAGCACAGGATGGGAACTGAAGGAGAAGACTGCACACCAAGCCGTTCCTGCTCTGCCTGCCTCTCCTTGAACTTGGGACGTGTCAGGCCTCCCGGGAGAGAGCACCTGCTTTCACTGCCCCTGCTTACCTGCCACCTGTGTAGACAGTGGTCCTTCCTATCATCTTACTTCCAGCCTGGACACAGCCTGTGCAGCTTGGGGTCTTGCAATGGTCATTTCCACCTTGGATGGTATGAGACCATCCTCTGGACCCCCTTCCACTGCCCTGACCTGGGTCACTAAGATGCCAACCGTCTTAGAGCTCCAAGATTCAGCCCTCCCGGGGTAATCCCTCACCCACTTCAGAAGCCTCAAATGCTCCAGTGTGTAACCCTTCCCTTATCCTGGGCAGTGCAGATGGCCCTCTGGATACCAGTGGGATGGCACCCTCGGGCCATTTGACATTCCAGATGGCAGCATCCTGGGAGAAAAGTTTTTCCTTCCAAGCCCCTCTCCCTCCTTTTATCAGAGGAGATTTTGCAGTTATTAAAGATTCTGATAAATACTGAAGGCAAAAATAAGACCCATTCTAGCACCATCAGAGGTGGTGGGATTTTTTTTTCCAGTGAAAATAGACCAGTGGCGTCTGTACTGATAATTTTACATATTTTTCTGCCAAGAGAATAAGGGTCCTGCCAGCTTTTCCTAAAAGAACCAGAATTTTCGTGAAACTCCTGGAGTTTTACAAACTGCTCGTGAATTTGATGACAGGTGGTCTCCCTGCTGGGCCGTCTCCCTGGTTAAGTGTTTGCCCACCCCCACAGCTGCTCAGCTCAGGAGACCTGCGAGCCTGCTAGAGACTAAATGTGTGTGTCTCCCCCACCCCCAGTTCACGTGTTGAATCCTCACCCCCAAGGTGATGTGTTTGGAGGTGGCCTTTGGGAGGTGATGAGGTGGTGAGGGTGGAGCCTTATGAATGGGATTAGAGCCCTGATAACAGAGGCCCCATCCACCACATGAGGACGCAGCAGGCAGATGGGCCTCTGGGAACCAGACGCTGAGTCCTCAGTTGTGGATGTCCAGTCCCCAGAGCTGTGAGGAATAAGTTCCTGTTGTTTATAAGCCCCCAGCCTGTGATATTTTGTGATGACAGCATGAAGAGACTAGGCTTAGAAGACTGTCTGGGAGTGCACTGTGTGTGCATGCGTGTGCACGTGTGTGTATGCATGTGTGTGCACATGTGTGTGCATGTGTGTGCGCATGCGTGTGCACGTGTGTGTGTACATGTGTGCATGTGTGTGCTGTGTGTACACACATGTGCAAGCACCAGCCGATGGTGATGAGCTAACTACTGACCCCTCTGCAGCTCTCAAGTCAGATTAAATCCTCCTTTTGAAGCCCACCAGGGGTTCTGCTCCCTCCCCACTGACAAATTGCCACCTGGTCTTACCGTTTCATGACCCAACCACTCAGCACTTCCCATGACAGTGACCATAAACAGGCATCCCTGTCCTGACCAGCCCTGCCCAGTGTAACCAGCAGGAGTGATGCTCACTCGTCCAGCTCTCCCCAAAGGGAAGCACCCCCTTTCCCAAGAGCCTCCGCCGTGACCTTCCCTCCTCCTCGGGCTTCTCTCCCCGATTGTATTTCCGACACCAGACATAATCCCCCGGACAGAACTGGACAGTGTCTTTCTTCCCCTGCTCCCCGCGGATGTGACTTGTTAACTACAGTTTCTTCTCAAACCCGGAGTCTCCTATGTGGTAACCGTCTGTACCTGAGGCGGCCTGGGACAAGGAGGGAAGAAGTGTGATCGTCAGAGATGCAGGCGCTGGCGAGCAGTCAGCCAGCGCCTCCGTCCGTCCGCCCCTGGCCGCCGGGAGCAGAGGGCACCTGCTGACTCAAGCCACCCACTAACCAGCAAGCCTGCTGTAATTCCACCAGCCAGGGAGTTATTTTTAGGAGTAGTTTTAAGCACAAAGAATAACTCTATTTAAAAATAGTTTTGACAATGTGAAATAGGGGAGGGCTTCCTTTCTGGGAAACAAACTCACTTAAGATTCCTTAAATTCCCAAGTAAATGATTTGGAAATTCTTTCTCCCTTAAAGCCTGATCAGAGGGACAACTTGACAGGTAGCATTTATCTCAGGGAGCATCTGCTAGTCCTCGAGCACCTGATGAGGGAGCATTTATTTGAAAAATAGAAATGCAGTCTATAGTCTCCGATTGTCTGGAGCATGGAAATATTTTCCAGGAAAAAGGCTTAGCCCCCTCGCCACCATGGGAGGGGTGTGGGGGTGTTGTTTGAGGTTGGATTTTGTAGTTTCTGGTCCTTTATTACAGAGATTCCCATGTGGTGCTAGTGGTAAAGAACCCGCCTGCCAATACAGGAGACACAAGAGATGTGGGTTCAATCCCTAGGTCGGGAAGACCCCCCGGAGGAGGGCATGGCAACCCACTCCAGTATTCTTACCTGGAGAATCCCATGGACAGAGGAGCCTGGCAGGCTACAGTCCATGGGTTCACAAAGAGTCAGACACAACTGAAGCGACTAAGCACGCACCCACTTTCTTAAAAGGAAATTAACTCCGGTTAGTTAAGGGCTATCAGTTTGGCTATTATTTACTTTCGATATTGCTAGTGGTTCATTTAGGTCATATCTAAGTTCAGCAGACCAAGAACTGGACAGAACACAGGACCTGCTGAATGAGTTGTAACTGAGTCTCAGAAGCCAGGTCTGCAACCCAGGGGCCTGTCCTCCAACCTGGGAGTTCAGAGACCCTCTCCTGAGCTGGACTGTTGCCTTAATTCTAGCGGTTGACATGTGGCCTGGAATATTCTCTTTTTTTAATTGATTGAGTGCCTGTGCTGGGTCTTCACTGCTGCTTCGGCCTTTCTCTAGTTGCAGCGGCGGCTGCTCTCTAGTTGCAGTCACTTCTCTTGTTGCAGAGCACAGGCTTTAGGGCGCACAGACTTCAGCAGTTACAGTGCACGGGCTTAGTTGCTCTGTGGTATGTGGGATCTTCCTGGATCAAAGATGGAACCTGTGTCCCCTGCATTGGCCAGCAGATTTTTAACCTCTGGACCACCAGAGAAGCCCCGGAATATTCTTATCCAACACTTGTGTCTCTCCACCATCATCAAATCAATCACTGCTGTGCAAATAGTCACCAGATCAAGTTAAACTGACCTGCTCTGGTCCTTGTCTCCTTCCAACCTCTTCTGCCTCCCGCCTCCCTCCCCCCTCATCATCTCCCTCTCCATCCCTGCTTCTCCTCCCTCTCCATCTCCCTACTTCCCCCTCCATCTCCCTACTTTCCCCTCCATCCTCCTTCTCCCCTCTCTGCAGCCCCCTTGCTCTCTCTACCCTGTACTCTGCCCCTTCATTTGACCCCCTCTACCTACCACCCACTGCTAGGATGAACTTAGTTCTAAGTGATGTTTGCTGAGCACTTGTAGAACCGCTCTCATTCTAATAAAAATCATAAGACGGTCTTACCCACCAGCAGTACTCCTCCCTAGAGCCCCGTGGACAGGGCCTGCATCCTCACCCCCATTCTCCTTGGGCTCGTCATCAGCACCACCACAGGGGCCTGTGTCCTAACCACTGCATGGCCCCGCCTCTTCCCAATGTGCCTCCCAGGAGCCCCAACCTGAGCCTACAGCTCAGCAGCACCCCCAGGACCAGTTCAATTAAGTTCAGTCACTCATTCATGTCCAACTCTGCGACCCCATGGACTGCAGCATGCCAGGCCTCCCTGTCCATCACCAACTCCCAGAGTTTACCCAAACTCATGTCCATTGAGTCCGTGATGCCATCTAACCACCTAATCCTCTGTTGTTCCCTTCTCCTCCTGCCTTCAATCTTTCCCAACATCAGGGTCTTTTCCAATGAGTCAGTTTTTTGCATCAGGTGGCCAAAGTATTGGAGTTTCAGCTTCAGCATCAGTCCTTCCAATGAATATTCAGGACTGATTTCCTTTAGGATAGACTGGTTGGATCTCCTTGCAGTCCAAGGGACTCTCAAGAGTCTTCTCCAACACCACAGTTCAAAAGCATCAATTCTTCGGCACTCAGCTTTCTTTATAGTCCAACTTTCACATCCATATATGACTACTGGAAAAACCATAGCTTTGACTAGACAGACCTTTGTCAGCAAAGTAATGTCTCTGCTTTTTAATAAGCTGTCTAGGTTGGTCATAACTTTTCTTCCAAGGAGCAAGCATCATTCAATTTCATGGCTGTAGTCACCATCTGCAGTGATTTTGGAGCCCCAAAAAATAAAGTCAGCCACCGCATTTCCACAGTTTCCCCATCTATTTGCCATGAAGTGATGGGACCAGATGCCATGATCTTGGTTTTCTGAATGTTGAGTTTTAAGCCAACTTTTTCACTCTCCTCTTTCACTTTCATCAAGAGACTGTTTAGTTCTTCTTCACTTTCTGCCATAAGGGTGGTGTCATCTGCATATCTGAGGTTATTGATATTTCTCCCAGCAATCTTGATTCCAGCTTGTGCTTCATCCAGTCCAGCATTTCTCATGATGAACTCTGCATATAAGTTAAATAAGCAGGGTGACAATATACAGCCTTGACGTACTCCTTTCCCAATTTAGTATCAGTCTGTTGTTCCATGTCCAGTTCTAACTGTTGCTTCCTGACCTGCATACAGATTTCTCAGGAGGCAGGTCAGGTGCTCGGGTATTCCCATCTTTTTAAGAATTTTCCACAGTTTGTTGTGATCCACGCAGTCAAAGGCTTTGGCATAGTCAATAAAGTAGAAGTAGATGTTTTTCTGGAACTCTCACTTTTTTGGTGATCCATCGGATGCTGTTAATTTGCTCTCTGGTTCCTCTGCCTTTTCTAAATCCAGCTTGAACATCTGGAAGTTCACGGTTCACGTATTGCTAAAGCCTGGCTTGGAGAATTTTGAGCATTACTTTGCTAGCATGTGAGATGAGTGCAATTGTGTGGTAGTTTGAGTATTCTTTGGCATTGCCTTTCTTTGGGATTGGAATGAAAACTGACCTTTTCCAGTCCTGTGGCCACTGCTGAGTTTTCCAAATTTGCTGGCATATTGAGTGCAGAACTTTCACAGCATCATCTTTTAGGACTTGAAATAGCTCAACTAGGATTCCATCACTTCCACTAGCTTTGTTTGAGTGATGCTTCCTAAGGCCCACTTGACTTTGCATTCCAGGATGTCTGGCTCTAGGTGAGTGATCACACCATCAAGTGCATCTCTTTAACCCTGTCTTTCCTGATGACATATGTAATGCCTGTGATGCAGGGAAAGTTCAAACATGGGGACGTGTCATGTCCATGGGGACGTCTCTGTCATCCCAGCCGTGTGGAGAACAGCCACGTGTCAGGCGATAGTCCTCCGAGAGCTTGTCTTCTGCATAAACTGAAATATGCACAGAGATCATGCGTTTTATTCTTTAAGACTGAAATCCCTCTGGCCGTTCCTTTTGATTCACTCCCAGCATGACTTGCGGAGAAGGCAATGGCACCCCACTCCAGTACTCTTGCCTGGAAAATCCCATGGACGGAGGAGCCTGGTAGGCTGCAGCCCATGGGGTTGCTAAGAGTCGGACACGACTGAGCGACTTCACTTTGACTTTTCACTTTCATGCATTGGAGAAGGAAATGGCAACCCACTCCAGTGTTCTTGCCTGGAGAATCCTAGGGACAGGGGAACCTGGTAGGCTGCCGTCTATGGGGTCACACAGAGTCGGACACGACTGAAGTGACTTAGCAGCAGCAGCAGCATGACTTGAGCCATTGCCCAGGGTCTGTGTTGGCTGAGTTTCTCCTGCCTATATGACCCATGTGTGAGTGGCCACCACTGACCCCCACAACCTAATCAGGGCACCCAGGTGTTACTTTGGCTCCCTTGACTGAGGACCACGGCTGGGAGCTGAGTGACAAGCAGGTGACAAGGGTGAGAGGCCGGGAGACCTCCAGGAGGTGGTGATGGTGGGTGTGGCCGGGCTGGTTGGGCAGGTCTGTGTCCTTGGAGGCTGGTTCTTGGTGTGTGGCATCAGACCCAGGGGAGGGGCAGTGACAGCCAAGGGTAAAGGAAGGGCCGTTGCACCCTCCCGTCCTCCTGCCGAGGCTCCTCCCTGCAGGACCCCGTGGGTCTCCCGGTCGCTGCTCCAAGTCACTCCGAGTAGCAGGCCTGGAGGGGCCTATCCAAGCACACCTGGTTCAGGGAGTGAAGAGCCGTGATGACCCTGGGGACCCCTCCTGAGACCACCCCACCTCCCCGTGAGGATGGCTGGCCATACTCATAGCCCTGTGCTTCGCTGTCTACGGGTCTGGCCTGACAGAGGAGACCCGAGACACTGGCTGCAGGTTTCCAGGTTTTAAGGACCAAGTGGTGGTGTTGCTACAGATTCTGGAAGGGGCCACACTCCCCAGGTCTCGGCCACAGCCAGTGCAGAGCTGCTGTGGGCCGAGCATCTCTCCCAGAGAGGAACCTATTGGACAATTCTCAGACTGATGACTCTGCCCTTCTGGAGGATTCCCGTTGTGACAGCTGCAGTGGGAGGAGGGAGCAGGCCCCAGCCCACCTCACCCACTTGGCAGCAGATATGAGTGTGTGTGTGTGTGTGTGTGTGTGTGTCTGTGCAAGTATGTGTGAGTGCATGCTCAGTCACTCAGTTGTGTCCATCTCTTTGCAACCCCAAGAACTATATGTAGCCCACAAGGCTCCTCTGTGCATGGGTGTCTCCAGGCAAGAGTACTGGAGTGAGCAGTCATTTCCTCCTCCAGGGGATCTTCCCAACCCAGGGATCAAACCCAGGTCTCTTGCATTGGCAGGTGAATTCTTTACCACTGAGCCATGGAAGCCCATGTGTAGGTATAGATATAAATATATAAGTATGTGACTCCTAAAAATAAATTAGAACCCATTACAGCCTTCCTAGAATTTCTAAGTATAGTGTACATCTGAAAAGAAATAAAGTCTTTTGTTTCTGCCAAGGAAAGGAAATTCTTCACCTTGTCCTGGTGTAAGGAAATTTCTAGACATGAGGGAAAATGAGGTCCATTGGGAGACAAAGATGTGTGTGTGTCTATAACTATTTATATTTGCTTTCACCACCTGTGTCCTAAAGTTTAATCAAGGAATTTAAGGGATATTTCTTTATTTCCAGGGGCATCAAAGGCATTTTATTTCCTGTCTGGTCAACATATTCCTAAAAGGATCTGTTTTAAACAGATAGGCTGACCTCACACGAATCTCCCTTTAGGCTTAGAAGAGGAAAATAAGATGAGAAAAAACTCGGCACCTGTCTACAATCACACACATTTGCTTACCGTGGGCATGTGTTATGCCACGTTTCCTAATAAGCATTTATTGATCAACCAGGATATTTTCTCAGATACACACCCTCGCCAGCAATTCCCTGAGCGTCTGAGTGTGATGGGGCAGGGGGCAAATTTATAACAACTTTACACCATCGCAAAAACCCATCTGTGCTCCCTAAGACTCAATTTGCAGCCACTTACACACATTTCTGCCACAATTGATCAGAAAAATTGATTCAGATTCTATTTTAATGCTCTATTTTCTACCAGCGAGTGAGTGTTGTGGGTTTTTTTTTTTTTCTCGCTAGATTGGGCCTCAGAAATGCTGAATGGATATTGGTCAAAACTTAACACACTTTTCTCAAAGCCCTTAAACTAAGAGCATTGGAAGGTTTATGAAAGGAGGATTTTTTTCAGTTATCTAATTAAAATGAACCATGAGGGCAGCCAGCCCCAGGGAGACTAGGAAGAATGGTGTTGGAGGTTCTCAATGGCTAGCGGGGGACCTGGGGGGCCCTATTAACCCACCTCCAGATCTGCTGGTCACTCGCTGGGCACAGCAGATAGGACGGGAAGGGCCCTGTGATGGGGTGGGTCACTCATTCAAGCCTCATGTGGTCATGCTTTCCTTTCTGTGCTCCATTGTCACCTGCTGTGCCAGACGCTGTGTGGGAACGTCTGCCAGGAGCCCAGAGAGTGGGCAGGAGGGGCAGCCAGGGAACTGGGCTTGGCCCACCATCCATGGAAGTTTGGGGTCTACTTGTGATGAAAAGGCTTGGGATCCTCAGAACAAGGGTAGCAAAGAGTCACGTGCAGCTTCACCCGGGCCCCTGGGCACACAGGCATCACCGTCGTTCTCAGCCTCTAAGGGCCCCTGCTCCATGTTAGCCCCCGGCTCTGTCCACCCACCTTGTGTCACTCCCTGAGATATTGACTTGGGGTTTTCAGCTTCTCCAACTAGAATGTTGGAGAGTAATAGCCATGCCTGGCCCGTGTCCACTCCCACACACAGACAAAACCAACGGGCGTAAGGTGCCCGATAGGACTCAGACAGTGCCAGCTCCCCATAACTGCACCGGAGGGGCAGGATCCAGTGCTACTGGTGAGAAATGAATACTGTCGCTAGCAGCTCCAAGTTTCCCTCCAACTGGAACTGCTTCTCAGATGCCCAAGATGGCATCCTGTTATGAACTTGCAGAACAGGAAGACAAGCCAGCTTCCATGGGAAGGAAACTCAATTGTTCTGCGTTTTTTTAGAATGCTGTATTTTGCAATCCTACCAGCCTGTTCCCTGGTGGCTCAGCGGTAAAGAATCCACCTGCAATGTGGGAGACCTGGGTTTGATCCCTGGGTCAGAATGATCCCCTGGAGAAGGACATGGCAACCCACTCCAGTATTCTTGCCTGGAGAATTCCGTAGACAAAGGAGCCTGGCGGGCTGAAGTCCACCGGGTCACAAAAAGTCGGACACAGCTGAATGACTAACACTTTCACTTTCACCAGCCTGTTCGACTTCCCAGTATTGATGCAGAAGACTAATTTATTTCTCACTTAGGTCAAGGTGAAAATACCAGAGGGCAATGAGGAAGTACCAACATTTAAATCGTTTTTCCAAACAAAATGTGAACCAGGGTTTCAAACTAGATAGTCAACATGCTTTCCTGGAGGCCATGCATCCTCAGATCATCAGGGGCCCCCAGACTCACTTGGAGGAGGGTTAAATCAGGACCCTGGGATGTAAGAGGCAGGGCCTCCACAGAGACCACCTTGCGTCTCACAACCTCCTGCATCCTTTTGGGACCACAGTCCACCCCATCCCCACCTGACACCATGAAGAGATTAGCAGGCAGTTTTCTCCTGTGCACGGAACACCCTCAGAAGTCTCCGCAGCGCACGGCAACGACGCGCGGGGATGCTGCTGACAGAAGCTAAGTGAAATGTCATACTTGCAGATCCAAGGCCCCGCAGAAGAGCTGGAGTGGGGCTGGTTGTGCCTTCGGAGACTGACAGCTAAATCTTTCATTCTCTCAGCTCCCAACATATGGCACGAAGCAGGGTGTGAAAGATGGATTTCTTCGGAGAGGTGCGGAAAACACGTGCACCATTCCTACTGCTCGGCTGCAGAGGAAGATCAAAACCAGCGTGTTTTCTGAGCAGAATTTGAATGCTTTGAAGCCAAGTCTGCAGATTGAGAGTGTCAGCACAGAACTAATACCCACATAGAGTAATTAGCGCTTTGCACGGCGGGCGGGGTCACCCAGCAAGGAAACACACACTCCCTCCACCAGAGGTTAGCGGGCAGCCTGGAGAGGCCTTTCTGCTTGGAGGCAGTGCCATCTCAATTTTATGCCACTCACTGTCCACATCGCCCAAGGGATCAGAAGTTCTCAAGTGGCCCCGCAAGCTTGCACCAGGCCCCACTCGGGGCTGCGGGAAAAGCCCTGAGGATTCACAGTTTGGGAGAGATTGACCCCTGATCACTGTCCAGCCCCCATCTTGGTGCTTCTCATCCGGAACCTAAGCACCATGGGTGGCGGTGGTCACGGAGTTAACCGAGACCCTTAGTCAGCTCCAGGCCCTGCGAGGCAGGGTGTGGGGCTGCTGTGTGTTAGGGGACCAGAAACCAGGGACACTCAGGATCTCAGAGCAGCACCTACAAAACGAACGGAAGAAGCCAGCAAAGAAGCCACAGCGTCTGGGAGAGAAGTCGACGCGGAAAACAACTGACCTGACACCTTGCCAACCCAAGAGCTCTTCTCTGTCTTCACAGTGACCTCGCTTCTCTAATCCCTCTCTTGACAAATGACACATGAGAGCCACAGGGTTCCCACTGTCCTGGGCATCAGCCTCGGGGTTTTCTCAGACACACTCCGAGGGTCTCCCAGCCCCAGTGCTGCTGACTCAGGGGCAGGTGCCCGTTGGCTGAGGGGCTGTCCTGGGCATCACGGGATGAGTAGCAGTGTTCCTGGCCTCTACCCGTAGAGGCCACTAGACCCCTCCCCAGCAGTGAACCCCCAAAACGCCCTAGACACAGAGCTGAGAACTACTGCCCTGGGGTTTGCTGTTGTTCAGTCGCTAAGTTGTGTCTGACTCTTTGCAACTCCATGAACTGCAGCACGCTAAGCTTCCCTGTCCTTCACTATCTGCCCTGGGTAGACATTAGGAAAAGGAAAGCAGCTTCTTGTCAGGTCCCCAGGGACGCTAGTCTGCACTAGAGCCAGGAGCTAAGCATCTGTAATGGTTTTTTAGCTGGTGACCAACTGAGGCTGGGTTGAGAAACTGCCCTGCTAGTGCATCCTTGCGGGGTTCAAGGATCCCAGGGCCTCTGGGAGGGGGAAACACACCCCACTGAACACCCCCACTTCATGCTCTGCAAGCATAGCCTCCTAGTTGTGTTGGGGGACCGTGTGTTTACCTGGTCTTTATCTGCAGAAAGGTGACTCTTCCCTCCTGATTACAGCCTCAGCCATGGCGTGATTTATCAGAACCTCAATTGAAAGCATGCAGGGCCTCATAGATGCTCTGACCTTCTCCGAGCTCCCAAGTCTAATTGGCTGGTCACTCCTTCCTCCCGAAAAGGTCATCGCAGCTGGAAAAGCAACAACCATTAAGGTTGGAGCAGAGAGGCCAGTCCCCGAGGTCTACCACCCCCATGGTCAACCTGAGTCCCATCAACCCCCAGGGTGGGGCAGCCCATGACCCCAGAGGGCTTCAATGGTGGGGGTGGAGGGGCCTGGGGGGATTCATCTCAGCCTCTGGACAGAATGGCAGCCTCTCATGCTACAGGCTGCTGTCAACTGCAGACATTATTATTTTTTGCAGATCAGATGTCACTAGCACCCTGGCCGAGTTATTTTCTCTAGCCCCACCCAATCTTTTCAGCTCCTTCCACCCCTGGGTCTTCATGCTTGTCTCTCAGAAGTCACCCAGTCATCAGGCCTTAAACTGAGATCAGAAAGTGAAGTCGCTCAGTCGTGTCCGACTCTTTGAGATCCCATGAACTCTAGTCTACCAGGCTTCTCTGTCCATGGGATTTTCCAGGCAAGAGTACTGGAGTGGGTTGCCATGTCCCTCTCCAGGGGATCTTCCTGACCTAGGGATCGAACCCAGGTCTCCTGCATTGCAGGCAGACACTTTACCCTCTGAGCCACCAGGGAAGCCCAATTGAGATCAGAGCTGAGGATAAATCAGGAGGAAAGAGGAGACTTGCGGAAGCGGGTGGGGTGGGAAGGGAGCAGAAAGCCTGGGGCTCTGTGAGGCTTCTGTGATCCTTATGGACTCAGGCGGCCTGGGTGGCAGCTTAGCAAAGGTGAGTGGGACAGGAACAATCCCAGCAGAGCCCTCTGACCTCCAGAATATTCCAAACCCCTCAGAACCCCACTGGGACAGGAAAGCAGGGGCCATGCTCCCAGGGCAGGGCAGCAAGCATGGCCAATTCAGGTGCCAGTCTCTGCATTTTGTGTGTAGCTGTGAGTCCTCAGGCCCATTTCAGTGATGCTGCAATTGTTCTGCGACCTTGATTCAGAGTTAAAGCAACAAAAAACAGCATCTTGTTGTTAAACACGTTCTTATTTATCTGAACATGCATCTCAACACCACGAAGCCTGTCTGTGCCTGAGCCACAGTGTTCCTAGTGCTCTGTGGACTCAGAGACGGGCAGTACAGCCTGGAGAGGGCCCGGGCATGTGTGTCTGCCTGCCTCAGCCTGGCATCTTTTCCAAAACTCCTTGAAAGGTTTGGCAACTAACTGTTGTCAAACTTGATGGAAATTTAGAGTTATTGATCTGCATCTGTCTCTTTCCTCCAAGCAAATCAGTCCTGGTTTTCCCAACGACCTGCTTATCGTGCGAGGTGGTCCCCTGGGCGTGTGCATGCATGCACCATGCAGAAGGCACCTAGGCTCTTTTCTGCAAACTGAACGTGTTGTTTTCTATGTGTCTTGGTCAGTGCCAGACATTGGGGGAGAGCACAGATCACGATAGATATCGCCCCTCGTTGCTGATGTCTGGGCAAGCGGAGCATACAGTTCACAGAGCTACCAGGGCCATTGGATGCTGTACATACTGCACAGACCAGGCTGAGAATTGGACATGAGGCCTCCAGGCCCCCATCTTCTCCTTCCTCCTGTATACCATCCACCCTGCTTTGTGCTGGGTCTGCTCTGCGTGCAGGAACCATGATGTCACGGGGCTTCTTTCCTAGTTTGAGGAGCCAAGTGACAAACACACACACACACGTGGATGAAATGGATGGTGGCTATAATTGTTAATGGGGTAAGTGGGCCTGGCGTGGATGGAGGTGTTTGTGAAGTGGAATTTCCATTGAGTAGGAGCTGGGGGGACAACGTGGCTAGGAATGGGGGTGGGGCATGACCTTGCATTTGCAGAGCATTTAACCCAGTCTTGAAAAGATGCCATCTGTGGGCACCCACAGATCAGCAGGGAAAGAGAAGTATGGCCGAAACAGGTGGGTGCAGCCATCTGGTCTACTATGCAGGACTCGGGAGCCCCTCTGGGCCCCGACTGGACTGTGCCCCCAGGCCCTGTGTCCTTCTTGGCCTCCTTCCCCCAATCCTGTCCTTTCTGTTTTTACTTTAAACAGATAGGATGTGGATATAAATAATATTTACTCAGAGCCACTCTAACTTGTGTTTTTCATTTGGAAATATTAATTGTGACCTTTCAGAACTCCCAATTAAACTTTTCCAATAAAACGAAAAGGTTGAACAAGCATGAGTCCGGGTGAGGCAGGGCAGATTTGTGTAGTGGGGACACTGTCCACTGAGTCCTTGCCCCTGGAGTGGACAGGCAGGCAGTCATGCCCCTCAAGGTCTGGGAACCCTGGTCTCTGTCCCAAGTGGGAAAAAAGCTGAGTCCTGTGAGACCTGTCCTCACTCCTCATTACAGCCTTGGCCTGCTGAGCCTGGAGATGCACGTGGGCTTAATGGCTCCCTTATTTCCTGGTGTACCTGGCCAGTCACTGCCCTCCTGCCAGTCCCGTTCCCTCTGCCTGGTGACACCTCAACCCCAGAGCATCCCCCTGCCCTGCCCATCACCACTTGGGCTTCATACCTAAACCTGGCCAGCTGCGGGCAGACCCACCACGAGCTCTGGTCTTCACACAGAAATGCTTGTTCCCATCTTCTCCCCAGACTCCCTCCAGATCCTCTGGTGGGGCTGTTATGGATTCCGTGAAATGAGCAGAATGCTGTTCAGTCAGCTGGAGAGGCCATGCCCCTTCCAGTCAATGGGGGTGTGGCAAGTACCAACCAGGCTGGGGGACCAGGTTCACCCCACATCACATGAACAGTCAGCCTTTCAGCTGCGGCTTGCATTACCGTCCCACTCCCAGGCCCACCTCACCGAGCAGCAGGAGCTGCGGTGCTCAGTGGACTGTCCCCGGCAGCATCTCCATCAGTCTTGGAGCCCGTGGCCAACAGCTGTCCACGGAAGCAGCAGCTGTGTCCTCTCCAGACACTTCAAAGGGACCCTCTGTCAGGACACCCACCCTCATGGGGCTGGCTCTGACCCTTGCAGGGTCCAGTCAGGGCGGAAATAACAGGCGGATTAACAGTGGTGTCACCTGGCAGCTCACTCTGCCCGGGCTTGTGATCCAGCATCTGGGTCGTCTCCAACAGCAGACACTTCAGCGAAGTTTTAAATTAGGCAGAAGCCTGCAGAGCCGCTGGAAGGCTCCATTTGCTAGGGGTTTGCTGGGCTCTCTTGCACACATTTATGTCAACAATGAAAAAGCACATCACCAATGGCCAAATCAAACACCCCAGTTGTATCAAGATTCCCCAGATGTGACGTGCAGAGCTTGCAGCCCCTTGTAAATTCCACGTTGCTTCCTCCCATTAAAGATGCCTAGAGATTTCTCTGCCCAGAGCACTGGCTCCTTGGAGTCCCTCTCTTTCCCTTGGGGCAGAAAGCAAGTCCTCCCATGGCCTGTATTCACACCTGGGGGCAGTGAGAGCAGCCCACTGGGCTGTTGCTCTTGCCCAGAAAACCTTCTCAGGTGATCTGCTCTGCAGGAGGGGCCCAGGACCCTGTCTCAGAGCCGGACAGCGTCAGTCCTGCCTTTAGATTTCCTGCTGATTGAAGGAGGCTAGGGGAGAACAAGGGGATAACACAGGCACCAGCCGTGAAGCTCCGACCATCGGCAATAGCTCAGTCAGCCTCATCTGCAGGAGACCCACATCTCTCAACGGTAACACAAGTTTTCACAGATACAATGAGGGAGGGGAAGGCATGCGACGAAGGCTGGTTCCTTGGGAGCAGAGAAGGTTTAGGCACACCACAGGCTCTAGGGCAGGAAGGACAGATGGAGGGGCCAGTCCAACTAGGCTCTGGGTTTCCAAAGGCAAAGACACAGATTGTCGGGTCTGCGAAGGGATGTGAGCTGAGTCGGCAGAGCCCATCTTCCCTCCAAGTTCACAGAAAATACGTTGGCTCCCTCGCATTTAGCAAACGCGGGGCTAACGTCCCCCCAGGGTGCTGTGCTCGCAGGTCAGATGAACAGTGAGCTTCAGCGGAGCAGGGTCAGGCAGCTGTTAATGATGAGGCTCAGCCCCGGAGCAGTTTCATCTGGCTGTCAGCTCTGGAGTTTCCGTGAACTAGGTAACCTAGCGTGGACTTGGCTTCATAAAGGGAACCCGTGCCTTTTATAAAGACGAAGGACATCTGAGCCCAGGATGGCTGGCTGCCACGAGCTGTGATGATCATGTATCCCCCGCCCCCACTCATGCTGGGTGAACCTGTAATGCGGGATGTGTAGAGTGATGTAAAAACAAGTCAAAGGGCAGGATGGTGTCCTCACCCGCATACAGCGCACAGCATCCGGTCCTGGCAGGCAGGGAGAAGGCCGCCCCACATAAGGGGAAACGAAGCAAGTGAGGTGAGCATCCTTCCTGTGCTTGGTCGGAGGAAGCTGGTGCCCCAAGGGGTCAGGACCCTGGGCTTCGAGCAGATGGAACAGGATGGAGGTCATGCTGTAGGGCTGGAGGCTCTGCAGAAGACAGCCCACCTCTCTGAGCCTCCATGTCCTCCCCTGGAGAAGGGACAGAGGCCCTCCTGGGAGGCTGTCGGGAGCTTTCACTGAAGCATCTGCACTGGGACTGAGAATCCGGCCACCCGGACCCGGATAGGGGGTCACATGTTCCCTGGGAAGCAGCAGACTCGGCTGCCACGGCCAGTGGACAGGAAGCTGGGTCTGTGTGCGTCTCCTCCCAAAGCGACAGAGTCGGGGAACCCAGAATCAGCGCCCCACAGCAGTGTCCGTGGAGCCCTTGTCTCACCCACATCCATCTGCAGCCTGCCCATGCCCAGAGTGGGTGATCAGCTCAGGGGATCACTCCCTGGGGGCCCCAGAGGCTCAGTGAGGGCAGAAGCCCAGGTAAAGCCTGCATCCTTGGTGTCCAGCTCTGCTGGCCACAGGCAGTGGATGTCCCAGGGCTTCCTGGCTGAATGTTCAGAGCTTCTGTTTGTCCCTGCCTCCTGGCGACTCAGAGCAGGCACCCGAGAGGTGTTTGTTGGCTGGAGTGTGGGGAGAAGTGTCCCTCAGGGACCACCTGCAGACATGTTGGGTAGATGGCAACCCAAGCTGGCAGGAGCCCAAGTCCAGCAGGTCCAGGCTGGCCTTCCAGCTCCTAGACCGTGTGGCCCCCCTGGTCCCCTCTTGGCAGGAGTGGGGACCCCCTCTCACACCACCCCCTTGGCAGAGCTGGGACCTCTCCTGTGCCCGTCATCCCACCTGTGAGCAAATCGCAGGAGACCTGCTTATCTATTATTTTTCATAAATTATGCCTTTGGTGTTGTATCTATAAGTCATCACCATACCCAAGGTCACCTAGCTTTTCTTCTGTGTTTCCTTCTAGAAGTTTAATAGCTTGCATTTTACATTTAGGTCTGTGACCCGTTTTGAGTTAATTTTTGTGAAGGGTGTGAGGTCTATGTCAAGATTATTTTTTTTTTTTTTTGGCATGTGGGTGTCCAGTGGTTCCAGCATCATTATTGGAAGAGATATCTTTGCTCCTGCGTGTTGTCTTTGTTATTTTGTCCAAGATGAGTTGACTGTGCTTATGGGGGTTTTTTTCTGTTCCGTCTGTTTGGTCTTTCACCAGAACACACAGTCCACCAGTGGCTCAGCCCCTTCCACCTCCTGATCAGGCTGGAATGCCCTCCCCTCTTTTCCCTGCCTTGGCCTGGGTTGAAGCCATCATTGTCCCCTGCCAGGTGATGGCAACGTCCACCATCCTGCAACAGTCAAACACCCTGGGCACACACTGCCACCTGACTCCTCGCCTGGGTACCTCTTGTCCCAGCTCCCACCCCAGCCTCACAGGCCTCCTCTGCGTGGAGCCAGCTGCTTCCCCATAGTTTGCAGCCCACCCCTTCCCTTTGTGTCTCAGTGAAATGCTGCCTCCTCCAGGAAGCCACCTGGAATCCCCCAGCCGAGGCCCCCTTGTGCTTCTCCCTGGCTGCACGGCTGTTTGCCCCAGCCTCACATGGGGTGTTGCTACCTTTTGCTGTGGGCACTGCTCAGAATGGGGTCACAGATGGACATGGGCTCCCAGACTGTTTGTTACAAATCGGGACTAGACGAGCACAGAAATCACGAGTGAGCACTTAGGAACCTGCAGCAACACCCTGCCCACCATCTTCCACAGCAGTTCATCTTTACTGTATGTTACAGAGGCATCAGCATGTGATGGAAACCAAATTAAAAAGCAAAACACTGGGCTTTCAGCAGAATGGACTGGGCGGTGGGGAGTGGGCTTTGCCTTAGGAAGAAGGCCCAGGGCACCTGAGAAGACATGGGCGAGACAGGCTTGAGTTCATGGATGACCCCAGAGTCCATTACCCCTGCACCTGGATGCTGCGGCCGGCTGTCCACATTATGAACTTGGGCGCACCTCCCTTCTCCAGGAACTGTGAGCGAATCTGCGAGGCTGTGGCCAGACCCAGCCACTTCCCGGGCAGCTGCTGTCCACAGATTCAGTTGGGGCTGTCGGGGACTTCTACTTAGTACTTCCTAGTGATGAGTCATTATCTCCAGCTCCTCTCAAGGTGAAAGAGGAGCGTGGCAGAGGCGCTCCTACAGTTTCTTGAGTGAATGAGGGCACAAGAGCACTGGGAACTGAACCGTGCTTGGTGCTGCCCTCCCCCCACCCCCAGACGCTCCCGGCGTCTTCATGAGCCCAGAATAGCAGGTACGGCAGGGAGGGGGGCCTGTGTCTTTTCTTTTCCCACAGATGGCACGCGCTAATTACCCTCATTTGTGTGGCACCTTACACCTCTGTAGGCTTTTTTCCAAATGTTGGGAAACAGATCATCACGTCTGTTTCCATAGCTGTGTGAGAGCTTCTCCATTAACAGGATTGGGCAGGACCATCTGCATGTTTAGTGAGAAATTCGCCACCAACAGTGAGTTTAAAACTTTGAAAGAGGGCTGAGTGGGATGTTTTCTCACCTGTGTGTGGGCTGCCAGAGAGGGGCGGGGATGCAGAGACCAGAAGGCCAGGTGGGGGGGGCCTCCCACAGCCTTCCTCACTTCTCGGCCAGCTCCCCTGGTCTGGGTGGTGTGCCCAGCCCAGGCTGCTGAAAACCAAGCCAGAGAACTTTCCAGAAAAAAAAAAAGTGGTGGCAGGAAGCTCCTCTACTGCCAGCTGGTCTTCAGGCAGGTGAGCTCACTTCGGGAGCCTCAGCGTCTGGGAGAAGCTACAGCCGCTGGGCTCACAGGGGTCCAGTCTTGCAGAGTGACTGTGAGGGCCTTGCAACCTGACGGAAGGTTCCGGAGGACGAGTGGCAGCATAGGATGTCTGCAGCCACGCCGGGCCCTCAGTCCTTGTGCAGCTCCTGAGTCATCTCTCTTGTGGCAGAGAGGCCCTCTCAGCTAGCTTCTAGTGCCAACTTATACGATTTGCAATTAAAGCAACACAAGTTGGTGAGCAAGGACAAGAGAACTCACAGCCTGCCCATCTCTGGGTCCTCAGGCAGGAGGGCTATGGGCTGCAGCACTGAGGAGAGGGCCTGGGTGGAGCTGGTGTGGACAGAGCCACGCTCATCCAACATGTTTCCACAGCGCTGCAGATACAAGCTATGCGTCAGACCAACATGGCACCAGATGATCATTCATTCACTCAACAAACGTATGCTGAGAGCCCGCTTCGTGCTGGAAACATGGAGGCCACGATGGCAGGCCTGCCTGCAAGGAGCATGCCAGCCAGTGGAGGGCCAGTCAGACTCCTGGGGCTGCTGTTACAAAGCACCACCAACATGGTGGCTTAAAACCACGTGAACGGGCCTTCCCTGGTTGTCCACTGGTTAAGAGTCTGCTCTGCAATGCAGGGGACATGGGTTAGATCCCTCATCTAGGAGGATCCCACATGCGGTGGAACCACTAAGCCTTTGCATCACAACTACTGAGCCACATCTCTAGATCCTGAGAGTCGCAACTGAGCTTGCAACCAACAACTACTGAGCCCGTGTGCCTAGAGCCTGAGCCCTGCTCTAAGAGAAGCCACCACAACGAGAAGCCCACACACCACAATTAAGAGTAACCCCCGCTCACTGCAGCTAGAGAGAGCCTGCATGCAGCAGTGAAGATCCTATGCAGTCAATAAATAAATAGATTTCTTTTTTAATCCACATGAGTGCTATTACCTGGCATCTGTGAGATCACTTGTCCATACGGGGGCCCTATCCCCATGCAGCAGGACTGGCTACTTCTAGAGGCTCTGGGGTGGCAAATCCTTGCACTGCATTTTCCAGCTTCTAGAAGCCAATTCTTGGCTCATGGCCCTTCATCTCTTTGCAAAACCCGCAGCACAGTGTCTTGCAGTCTCTCTCTGACATGCTTCCCTCATCACATCTCCTTCTCCGGCTCCGACCTCCTGCCTCCCTCTCATCAGGACCCTGGTCAAGACACTCAGGGCCACCCGCGTGACCCAGGATCACCTCCCATCTCCAGATCCTTAACTAGAAAACATCTGGGATCCCTTTGGCCCTGAAGGTGAGGTATTTTCAGGTTCTAGGATTAGGTTCTGGGAGCCAAGGGGGTGGGCAAAGTGCAGAGGGACTGGGAGAGGTGCTGGGAAGCTTTCAGGGGCCCTGACTGATCCCAAGCAGGTCTAAGCCGGCTGGCTGCCCTGGAAGCCAGGGGAAGGGTGAGAAGGCAGAGTCAGGGAGCATGTAGGATGGGAAGACCCCCCCAGCCCCTCCCCCCGTCCCCCTCTTCCCCCTACATCCGCCGCCTCCTGGCAGTTTAAAGCCTGTATCAGACCCACTGTTGCAGAAACAGTCCTGCCAATCCACCCCTGGCCCTGTAGGAGCGTCCACTCCCAGGGACAATCCCTAATCACAGGCTGAGTCTGAGTGGTCAGAGAGGCAGCAAGCGTCGGGGAGAGACTGGGGTAAGGGAGGAGGCCCTCCTGTCTAGTGGCGTGCTGGGCACCACTTCCAGACACAGACACGGTGCCTGGAGTCCCCAGCCCCTGGCCACCCGGAGACAGAGCCTCTTAGCTTCCAGCCAGGGCTAGAGGCCAGAATTCCGTGTTGAACAGGCAGGAAGTCATATTTTTTTAATGTTAATGAACTAATGGAAGCAAACAGCAGAACTGTCCCTGACTCACTAGGGATGGCCCTGGGACTTGTGAGTGAGCAATGAAGGACAAGAGAGGTACTAGAAAATTCCGTGTCGCCAGGGTCCACTGAACAGCCGTTCTCCTCGCAAGCCTGCCCTGTTCTCTCATCCTGACATCTCAGGAGAGCCTGATCTCACCTCTATCTGGGCCTATGCACAAAGAATGGCCCCAAAAAAGAAGCTTTTTTTTAATATAAATTTATTTATTTTAATTGGAGGCTAAGTACTTTACAATATTGTATTGGTTTTGCCATACATCAACATGAATCCACCACAGGTGTACACGTGTTCCCCATCCTGAACCCCCCTCCCACCTCCCTCCCCATACCATCCCTCTGGGTCATCCCCGTGCACCAGCCCTGAGCATCCTGTATCATGCATCGAACCTGGACTGACTATTGGTTTCACATATGATATTATACATGTTTCAGTGCCATTCTCCAAAAAAATGCACCCTGTGCAGCCTGACGAAACAGCCTGCACCCTCATCCCCAGACATTGCTGGGTTCAAGATATGATTTTAGGACGCATCTCAAAGTGCCAGGCTGGGGGACCGCCCTGTCACAGGGAAGGAAGGTTGGGTCCTGCACTGAGCAGACAGTCCCACTGCCCCCTTTCGGGGTGAGAGGAAAGGGGCTGATGCTGCCTGGGGTCCTGGAGAGGCACCAGCTTGCCCCTTCCCCAAATCCTGTGCCCCTTTCCTCTCTCTGTTCTTCCCCAAAAGGCGGGACCGTGGGGACATGGGACACCTGGGTGCTTGAGGAAGCCGCTCCGGTGTGACCAAAGGAAGTCTCTTCTCTGTGTTGACCACCAAACGCAGGAGGAGGGACTCAGCACCCTCTGCTGGGGCAACACCTGGACACCTCACCCCATATCCTGGGCTGCACTGTGACACTCACGCTCGGGTATGGAAGCACCGCTGTGTCACCTGCAGGGGTGTCGCCCGATGACCCAGGACCTCAAGAGAATATTCAAGTTAATCCAAACAAGAGCGGGTACCAGCACTGTGCCACATGCCCATTTAGACAAACGGTGTCTGATGCTGGAGTCCACGGACCACCCACCTCTCTGCTCTCTCTGCAGCATCCGTGGAGGTCAGATTTCATCGTCCTCTGTCTCACCATCCCCTACAAGTTGGACAGAAAGTGAAGAGAAATTAAAGAGCCTCTTCTTGAGGGTGAAAGAGGAGAGTGAAAAGGCTGGCTTGAAATTCAACATTAAAAAAGCCAAGATCATGGCATCTGGTCCCATCACTTTGTGGCAAATAAAAGAGGAAAAAGTGGAAGCAGTGACAGATTTTACTTGGGCTCCAAAATCACTGCAGACTGTACTCATGAAATTAAAAGGCACTTGCTCCTTGGAAGAAAAGCTATGACAAGCCTAGACAGCATATTAAAAAGCAGAAGTATCATTTTGTTGACAAAGGTCTGTATAGTCAGAGCTATGGTTTTTCCAGTCGTCATATACAGATGTGAGAGCTGGGCCATAAAGAAAGCTGAGCACCGAAGAATTGATGATTTTGAATCGTGGTGCTGGTAGATTCTTGAGAGTCCCTTGGACTGCAAGGAGATCAAACCAGTCAATCTTAAAGGAAATCAACCCTGAGTATTCACTGGAAGGACTGATGTTAAAACTGAAGTTCCAGTACTCTGGCCACCCAATGTGAAGAGCTGACTCCTTGGAAAAGACCCTAATGCTGGGAAACATGAGGGCAGGAGGACAAGGAGGAAGCAGGATAAGATGGTTGAATGGCATCACTGACTCAGCGGACATGAATTTGAGCAAACTCGGGGAGATAGTGAAGGACAAGGAAGCCTGACGTGCTGCATTCCGTGGGGTCACAAAGAGTCGGACGCGACCTGGGGACTGAACAACGGGAACAGCAAGTTGGGCAGCAGGTGAAATGGTGAAGTGCTGCCCGCCCCCCGGAACTCACACGGTCCCATCTGGGCTCTGACCCCCGTGAACCCCGAGTTCCGAAGGTGTGAGAGACAGTCCCTGGGAAGAAATTGAACGTGGAGGAGGGCCTTCTGACAGGAAGGGCCGAAATCAGGGTCGGTACCCACGGCCTCAGTGTCACCTGCCGCCAAACAGGGAGCTTCCGTGGGTTCTGATTAGAGACTGCTTTTGAGTGTTGGCCATTTTTGTTTAGTACTAATTGAGAAAAAGACACAGCCAGATCTTCGGCGTCTGAATATAAAAGAACAACACCAAGCTGACTCCTTGTAGAATCTTCCAAGGTACATGTCAGCCACAAGGCCTGTTAGGTTTTTATTCCTTGCTTTCAAAAACACAAGCTGTTTCTCTCCCGGAAGAGCATGTAATGTGCGAAAACATTAGGGATATTGCAAAACGGTTGCATGAAATAACTGTGGAAATATTTCACCAAAGCGTTAACCTTCGCCTGCTGCCCTCCCCTCCCACCCCAAGGAGAGATAAGTTTTCAGAGTCTTTATCTCAGGCCTGTATATAATTGCTGCTTTAAATCACAAAAGCCTTTAGAGACTTGAATGCAGGATGCTCAGGGCTGTGTTTAGGCTGTTCTCACCTACAAAGCCACTAGATCATGCCCCGCCTCCCGCCCCAAAGAGAAACAATGGGAACCAGGCAGGACGCAGGCATCTTCATCCCCCAAGTGTCTGTGAACATCCGCAGGAATGTTGTACCACAAGCAGGGGCACGTGTCTTTCTGTCGGGCTCTTTGTTCTTTCTTTCTGAAGAATGGATAATTCCTGGGAGTTTGTGTTTCGCTCATAATTGTTTTTTAAATTAAGATACACTTTGCAGCCCCGACTGCTGAGATAAAGATGTGGCTCCTGGGGAAGCACCTTGCTTTTGTAAAAGGAAGCAAAGTGATAAGACCTTGAGTTCTGGTTACTTGCAGAGCCTAGAAAACAAAGTTACCCCTTCACATCTTGTTGTAAAAGCTATTGTCTCGTTCTTTCATCTTCCTTGCATTTCTCCGGCACAGAAGAGGGGCCGGGAGTGGAGAGCAGACCCTGGAGAGGTGGGAAGATGCACAGAGTCTTAGCCAGCTTCCTTTTGCCTCCGGGCACAATTGTGTGGGGCTTGTTCTGTGCATCACCTCATTGAATTACAGCAAAACCCTTCAAGGCAGAGGTTGTTATTTCAGCATGGCATCTCCTTTGCTGCAATGAGTCCATAAATCTGACTGTGGCTACAGGCGCATGCCCCGTGGTTTGAAGGTGATTGTGCTGGCTCAGGTGTGACGATCAGAAAGGTTTAGCAAGTGCTCCAAGGCCACACAGCTCATGCCACTGGCTCCCAGGCCTCAGCTCTCGGCAAGGCAGCTCATCACATTCTCGCACTTGCCACAGTCGGTGCACATAGTAGGTGCTGATCACATAGTAGGGACTCAGTGAGATGAACTGCAGCTTCCTGTACGTGACTTTCTCTTTCCAGCAGCCAGAGGAATCTAGTCCAAAGGCTGCGTTTCTCTGAAAGATGGCTTTACAAGGAAAGTCCAGAACCTTCTTTCACAGTCGTCTAACATGCATTGGGCAGGGAACAAATCGAGTTTGGGCCAGGGTGGTGGGCTGGATGGCAGGACAGCCCCCTGCAGGCAAACACTCAGCAGGTGTGGATGACACCAGGAGCTCTCCCCCTGCCTCCAGCCTTCCCGGTTCTCATGGTCTAAATCATCTGAAACGAAATCATCCCTGGTTCATTGACCTTTCTGCAAATTTTAATTTACACTCAGAAGTAAAATGTCACACAATTTTTATGCATTTGGCTGAGCTTCTTTGCCGCTATGTTAAAAAACAATTCTTTATCAAGATTTCATGTCAAATTTGCACCAGGGGTAATTACCCCAGGATAAACGCTGCATTTGCACAAAGATCCACAGGCAGGGCCTGGGAGGGAGCATTGGGAGCCTGGCAAGGACTGCGGGCAGGGCCAGGATCCATCACCTCCAAATCGACTTCGTTAACTGGCTGTTCTCCCTGCGGTGGGTGAAGCCCCTGCAGTGCTGCTCAGATAGGGAGCAATCTGCAAAGATTCCTGCAAGACCCAGCCCAGCACACAGCTCTCTCCTCCACTTTGGGATTTAATGGCCAACACACTGTTTCAAATTGTGGTGCTGGAAAAGACTCTTGAGAGTCCCTCAGGCTGCAAGGAGATCAAATGAGTCAATCCTAAGGGAAATCAACCCTGAATACTCACTGGAAGGAACCGCTGCTGAGGCTGGAGCTCCAATACTTCAGCCACCTGATACGAAGAGCCAACTCCTTGGGAAAGACCCTGATGCTGGGAAAGATTGAGGGCAGGAGAAGAGGGCAAAAGAGGATGAGACGGTGGGATGGCATCACCGATTCAGTGGACAAGAACTTGGGTGAACTCCAGGAGATGGCGAGGGACAGGGAGGTCTGGCATGCTGCAGTCCATGGGGTCTCATGACTGAGCTAGGGAACAACAGCAACAATTGTCCAGTGGCCTCCATCAGAGAAACGGGGTGCAGAAGCATGGACAAACCTCCCGGAACCTCAGTTTTCTGCTCAAGGTGAGAACAGTAGCAGCATCACAGATTCCACCAACAGGAATCTCAGCACTGACAGGAGAGGAAGAGCAAACGAAAGGCAGGGAGGTCAGGAAGCCCTTGCAGGGGCACATTCAATTCACGCCCCAGGCTGAGATGAAACGGTAGCATCCCACCATCTCATCCTCTATTACAACAGTTTCCTTAGATGCAGGACTTGCTTTGGACATTTATCCTTCTAATCGCCATTGTATTTGTGGTAGAAAAGATATCACACTTGTCGTGAGGGGTCCACAGAACAGCGGTGTCCCCAAGCCACTATCCTTAACTTGGTCGCTATGTATGTGTTCATGTGTTACTGACAGAGCCCACCCTTCTTCCCTCCGACGCAGGGCATGCTGTGGCTCCCTCACTCCTGGACGGTTACCAAGTGCCCTGCTTTGGCCAGAACTGGGATTCAGAGCAAGGTTCTCCCAGGAGGAGACCCAGGAGCCAATGAGTCCCGTTTGTCAGCAGCAGGTACTCCTTGCTCAGCAATCATGGGAGCAGAGACACCCCTCTCAGCCTTGGGTCCAACCATCTTAGGCTTATAGTCCCGTGGCCCTCGCAGACTTCCCAGGCCCCTGTGCCTCTAACGAAGATTGCAAGAGGGAGAAGCAGGGAGCATGGCGGCCACATTGTGAAGCCACGTTCCTGCCCGCCTCCTTCCTGGACCTGTGGTCCTGGGCATTCTGTGGACGGTGATGTTGTGAACGTGCTCCTGCTTCCTTGAGCTCTGTGGACGTGGGATTAGGACCAGAAACAACACAGATGTCTCGGGCCTTTGCTTCCTTGGGATGGTCCCTGGCTAAGGAATGAGGTGCTCCGGAAGGACGGGTGACAGGAAGAACTGTGGTTTTTCTCTCCACGTCGGGTTGATTTCACTCTTTACCAACCGTTCCTCATCATGAGCCTGGTGAATGTGTCTCCAGGTCCAGACCATCAGAGCCCGAAGTGAGTCAGAGGGAGGCCCACCCTGGAGAGTTCAGAGGGCAGCACGTGGCCACTCTCTTTGCAAAGAACTGCTCTGTGGCGCAGCCCCACCTGAGCACCTACTTGGTTCTGCCCAGGGGTCTCCCCTCTTTGAAGAACAGGGGCTCCTCAAGAGGTGGGGGGTGGGCCCAGCAGAGAGCAGGGTGTGAGGGGTGAGCCAGGACAGTCAGTATGTGGATGAACAGTTGGACAGATGAATGGATGCAGATCAGAATAGACAGATGGACAGACACGGAGCATGTGTCTGCTCCTGTCTTCATGGTGCTGGGTGTGTGAGGAGCCCCCGCACCCTGGGGCTGGGAGGGACCGTGGCCAGAAGGCTGATCCCACCTCTCTGAGCTGGAGTCTCTGGAGTCACCCACCAGACTGAGGTGACTGTGTCACCTGGAGCCCCCCTCCCGATCCTCAGACCAGGTTCAAACAGCACGTCCTCAAACAGCACATCCTCCCTAGATGGTAGGAACAGTCTCTGAGAGCTTGGAGAGGAGAAGGAAGCTGTGAGTGAATGGATCTGGGGAGCGGGAATGCTTGCAAGTGCTTTTAAAACACAGAGAACACGAAACAGTCTTCCACTGCCCCTCGGTAAAATGGAGTAAAATCATAAACCGGCTCTGGGGCCCAGCCAGGGTCTCCCCTTCCTCCTGTCAGCCTCACCTGCAGAGAGGACAGTTAGGGGCAGTGAAGGAAGGGAGACAGGGAGGTGGGGAGGGGAGAAGGAAATAGAGAGGGGAGGAGGCGAGAAGGGGAAGGGGGAGGGGAGGTGGCCCCTGAGGACAGAAAGCACCTCCTCTCTACCTGGGCCTTAATTGTGAGTGATTTCATTAGCTTCATCCTGATGCATGGGAGCTAATGACAGAGGCTGACGGTTCTAAAAATAGCCGCTCCTGCTCCTTGTGTTGTAAAGGGTCCCCCATGGCCTGCCCTCTGGCCTGCCCCTGCCCCCGCCTCGAGCCTACTGTCTGCCCCAGCACCTACCCCTTGCCCCCTACCCAGTTCAGATGTGATAGGAGCCCTAGAGGGGATGGAGCCTGGCCCCAGACCACTGAAGCCAGGCCTGCAGAAGGCGAGGCTAGAGGATGGAGGGGGCCATGGAAGGTGCTGCAAACCCACCCTGTTCACACAGCAACAGGCTTCTCTGGGGCAACCAGGCACCGGGTGGCCCCACAAAGGAGACTAAGGCAGAAAAGCGGCCAGGAGTTCACAGGGTGTCCACCAGGCAAGCAGCTGTCTCCTGAGCCCCACCAGGGGAGCAACCTCACACTATTTTCTCTTGGGAACCCCCGCCCTAACACTCTCCAAACAGAGGCCAAGTGTGAGGGTTGCCTCCCCACCCTCACCTGTAAAACAGGTGACAGCTGTCCCTCCCAAGTGGCGGGGACGCCATGTGCTCTGGGCGTGGAGCTGGCCCAGAGCCTGGCAGGTGTTGAGACCTCTATAAGCAACCGCAGTCCTTATTATTACAATGATCACCTCTGTTAGCTGTAACCAGGGCCCCTAAGAGATGTGTTAGCTTGTCCTTGTGCAGCTTAGCAATAGTCATTCATTGCCAGCAACACCGGTGGCAATGACATTCCCACACCTGGGATGGAACAGGGAGCCCCTGGGCAGCACCCTGGGTGTCGCAGAGCCTGTTCAGAGAGCCCACCACCTCCTCCCTGAGGTCTAAGGATCACCCGAGCCTTATCCTCTCTTCCTGACCATCCTCATCAGAAGAGCAGGAAAGGTCTACCCCAGGCCAGCCTCACCATAGTGCACAGAATTACAGCCACAAGCCTGAACCGCCCTTGTAGACTGTCAAGACTGTCCATACACGTGTAGCCATGTCTCTCGTGGTGGCTTAAAATGTAGTCATGACCGTCTGTTTGTGAATGGACACCTGGGTGTGGTTTTACGTGTCAAGCTCTTGGTGGCAGGAGCTGATGGAAAGAATCGGGGAGCCTTGGAAATAACTGAGGAGCAGTGCTTCTTAAACGACGCCTATGATGCCCTTGGCCTGGTCTGTGTCCCTGGGGAAGGGCCCCGGGCAGGGACAACCACGGTCACGTTCACAGCCCAGAAGGAAGAGGGCGCTTCTGACACAGGCTGGAAGCCAGGAGCCCCTCCCATGAGCCCTGAGCTGTGCCACTCGCTGGCCATGGGCCTCAGTTTCCTCTCCTGGACAGTGTGGAGCACAGACTTCCGACAGGTTTGTGAGATTCGATACAGCAATGAGCTCCAGGTGCCTCTCGGGACCCCTGAGTGACAAGCGCAGGAAAACTCACAGGATGTTCGTTAGTTCAGGAAATGTTAGTGCAGATCTCCAGTAAGGTAATAGACTTCTTTTTTTATTATGTATTTTTGTTTATTTATTTGTCTGCGCTGGGTCTTAGTTGCCGAATGCAGAATCTTTGGTTGCAGCATGAGAGCTCTCAGTTGCAGCCTGTGAGATCTAGTTCCCTGACCAGGGATCAAACCCAGGACCCTTGCATTGAGAGCATGGATTCCTAGCTAACAGACCACCAGGGAAGTCCCCATAGACTTCTTTTGTATTGCTTATTTTTCTTTCTTTATTTGGCTGTGCCAGGTCATAATTGCAATATGCAGAAGTTTTAGTTGCGGCATTCGAACTCATAGTTGCAGCATGTGATATCTAGTTCCCTGAGCAGGGATCAAACCAGGCCTCTTGCACTGACAGCATGGATTGTTAGCCAGTGGACCACCAGGGAAAGTCCCCATAGACTTCTCTTCTTAACAGTCAAAAACCACCTCCATTTTTCCAAAGAATCAAGTGGACTCCGGGAATCAGGAGAGAGCAAAAAAATCTGGGCAGGGCCATGCCTCTAGGGTCAACTCCCAATTTCTGGAGCACCCCCCACCCCAACATCCTTGGCTATTAGCAAGGCTCCTACATTCTCAAGATCAGATATGGACCACAGAGCCCTTCCCCCTTCCAGTGACACCAGGCTCTTGGGGGAAGAACATCCCTCATGGCCCAAATCTCTAAGCGTGGGAATGGCACGGGCGTGGTCAGTCACTCATCATGCTGTCCTCCGGCTGTGATCTGGGCATCTCCCACACCTGGCACTCTGCAGGCCAGTCGGCAGGTCTGCGGCCAGATTCACCAGCATCACCCCTCCTGGCTCCCTGTGAGTGCAGGCAGAAGGACCGCCAACCTCCTCTTTCATCAGGGTTGGGACTGCCTCTTTCATCAGAGGACCCCCCCAACTTAAGGGCCTTGCGCTCCATTCTGATGGGGTGTCAGTGGGATTTACTACCAAGGAGCTCAGACCTCGGTTCTGACGATCACTGTAGAAGGAACGTCTGTGTAAATAACCTTCCTGGGGTCTGGAGTTGCTGCCTTCCCCCACCTCCCCAAGCCCTGTGTCTCCTGAGACACCTGCACCTCTGTCTTCCTCAACAAAGGACTGTTAAGTAGTCCCACAACCTAGAGAAGTACCCCTCCTACTTGGGCTCAGAACTGTCCTGAAACTGAAGCCTTGTGACGCAGCCCCAGCTGTGGCAGGCAGTGTGTGGGGAGACAAGCTCTGCCTCTCCCACCAGCATCCCTGGGTTCACAGGGTGTGTGAATCCTCACTTAGGACACCGGGAGCTCAGCAAAGCAGTACTGGGGTGGAGGTCACACTGGAAAACACAGTCACCCAGACCAGGGAGCACGCTTGTTGCCACTTCCACTGATGTTTCCTGGAGAGAAAAATGGATGTGAAGTCAGGGTAGCTGGATCGCTGCGCTAGACTCATTATAAAAGAACCTGGGGCAGAGGCAGGTTTCACGTTGCCTGCTATAGATGAAATGGCATCAGAGAGGTTTTGGTGTTTTATTTTAAAATGGGATTTTTAACATCTCTGAGACAGAGTGTTTCCTCTGGAGATGTGTCTGATGGAGAGTGAATATCCATTTTTTAGTAGACTTTATATTTTAGAGAAGTTTTAGATTCTTGGGAAAATAGAGCAGAAAATAGAGTTCCGGGCGCCCCCTCCTCCCTGCAGTCTCCCCTGCTATTAACACCTCCCCAGGACATTGTTACAACTAGGGGTTTCCCTGGTGGCTCTGAAGGTAAAGAATCTGCCTGCAATGTGGGAGACCTGGGTTCAATCCCTGGGTCAGGAAGATCCCCTGGAGAAGGAAATGGCAACCCACTCCAGTATTGTTGCCTGGAGAATTCCATGGACAGAGCTTGGCAGGCTACAGTCCATGAGGTCACAAAGAGTCAGACACGAATGAGCAACAACACTTTCACTTTCACTTATTACAACTAGTGCCAGACATGGTTACAGTGGACGAACCTGCACTGACACCTCCCATCACCCAAAACCCACAGCCAGCCTTAGGGTTCCTTCCCGGTGCTGCATGTTCTTTGGGTTTGGACAACGTGTGGTGACATGTATCCACCATTACAGTATCAGAGTATTTCCTCCACATGAAAAATCCTCTGTGCTCTTTTCCTTTCCATCCTTCTCTTCCTCCAACCGCTGGCACCCCCTGATTTTTTTTAAAATATTTGTTTTTATTTATGCATGTATTTGACTGTGCCAGGTATTAGTTATGGCATGAGAACTCTTAGCTGTAGCATGTGGGATCTAGCTCCCTGGCCAGGGATTGAACCCACGCCCTCTGTATTGGAAGGCAGAGTCTTGACCACTGGACCATCAGTAAATTCCAGCCCCTGATTGTTCACTGTCTCCATAGTCCTTCCTTTTCCAGAGTGCCATGCCACTGGACTCACACAGTCTGCAGCCGGTTCAGATTGGCTGCTTTCACTATAACATGTGTTTATGCATCCTCCACGTCTTGTCATGACTTGGTGTATCCCTGGATTCCCATTTTTGAAGCTAAGGGGAATGGAACTTGTGCATTTATTCCCATAGCATTTAGAGGAACCCCATGACAGGTGCTGGAATTCACAGTGAGGAAGACAGGCCTCATTCCTGGGGGCCCAGCATACTTGAAATAAGTGGTTGGAGCCACGTGAGCAGGGCAGTGGCCTTGGGGGCACAAAGGATGATCCCCCATATCCTGGGGGACAGGGAGCCCTGAAGGGGGGTGATCCCTGGGCAGGAGAGAGCATTCCTGCACACGGAGTGGAGGGAAGCGAAGGGGGTGCAGGGTGGGATGGAACAGGCCTGGGTAGCTGACCCTCGGACCACAAGGAGGGAGACCATGGGCAGCCTAGGTGGCCCCTGGGGACACACTTGCACACACAGGACACCTCAGGATTGGCAGCCACTTGAGCAGGTGCAGCAGGTGATGGATGGGAGGAGGGAGAGAGGAGGGAGGCAAACATATTTACTCCTCAGCACAGGCCCAGCTGCGAGCTCACCTCTGGCTCATTTGATCTTTCTCAACTCAACTAACAAGAAAAATAATAAAACTAGAGGTTTCATAACCGCAGCTCACGTCTCCAGCACGGCAGACTCAGGGAGACGCAGCCCGCTGCCCCCATAAGTGTCAGCGCGCTGGTGCCGGTGCCGACAAGGAAGCATATCGGGGGTCGCCCGTTCCCAGCACACTAGCGCCCCCTCCCCCTCAGGGATCGAGCAATTAAAAATGATGAGGGTAGGGAGTTAAATGAAACCCTCCTGGTTGCAGGGGCTGCCGTGCCTCCTTTCGTGGGTGCCATGCATTCTCAGCAGATGCTGTGAATAAGCATGGCTGCACCTGTCTGCTGTGAGCCAGCAAGACGGGCGTGGGGGAGGGGAAATTCTCCTAAGAAACGGTTTTGCACCGTCCTGGAAAAAGAAAAGCGGCTCTGCTGTTTAGCCCAGGGCCTAATTAATGGGGTTGCACACACGGAGCAACTTGGACTCACCAGAGCCAGGGCCCCACACTGCTGAGTCCAGCTTGCGGAATGTGCAGTTTTGACCTGTGAGATGTGCACCAGCTAAAACATTACAAATGCCTTGCGTTTGGGGTGTTGGTTAGCTACATTATAAAAGTACCCAGGGCCCGGATGGGAAACGCTGGCATATGTAACGACTCAGGGCCCATGTAGCCCTGGGCTCGGGGAGGATCTGTGGAATTCCTGGAGTGAATGAGTCATTCCACAGTGTCATCTTCTCCCAGCAAGAGCAGTTTGCTTGTTGATAAAATGAGGGGTGGGATAGATGGCTTCCGGGTCATGTTCCAGTCCTGACATTCTAGAGATCTGAGACACCCCTCGGAGATGCTGGCGACACGGGGATGCCATCGCAGGTTCTTGGCAGGGCGTGGTACCCAGAACGTGGACACGTGGCTCACGCACGCACGCAGGCGGCTTCCAGGAGCGCAGCCTGGATGCCCCCTTCATGGAGCCTTTGCCTTCCTCCCGGGCTTAGGTGTGCTCTCCCCTTCTCCCAGCTTCTCCACTGAGGGCAGTAGCCCCTTACCCCACCCTCTGCTCTCTCTGACCTGTGCTTGGGCCAGGAAGGGAGGGGCCCTGAGGAGGGAAGCTGGGGTCCTGGGGCGCGGCTATTTTTACAGGCAGGCTTTGTAGAGCTCTGGGCATGCGGGGCCTGGGGGACTGGAGTTTCCAGGGGCAGAAAGCAGAGAGACCCTTCTCCCTGTCCTTCCAGCAGCCAGGAGGCCATGGAAATTGCTTTGCAGTGAATTCATACACCATGAATTTCACCATTAACGTGAGCAACAATCCAGTGGCATTCTGTACATTTGAGTGTGAAGCAGTCATCGCCTCTCCCTAGTTCCAACACTTCTCATCCCCCAGAGGAGACCCCATACATACTGGCAGACACTCCCCAGCCACCGGCCACCACTCGTCAGCATCTGTGTCCGATGGCTGCAGCTCCAGCCCTCCGGATGGGCAATGGCAGTAGTAACGGTCTCTCGGGGACCCGCAGTGAGCAGGCAGCACTCTGAGGGATAATGGGAGACCCCATAGGGACACAGCCATGCTCAGTAGATGACCCATGAGAGACTCCCTCAGGGGCCCCCAGGACAGGGGAGCAGGGAGTCCTGAGGTTGTGCAGGCACTGCCAGTCTCCTCTCTGTCCCGCCCCCCACCATGGAGGGCCTCCCTCCACATCTCCCTGGTGATACATCCTTGCTGGGTGGGTGGTGAATCACCTACTTTGCAGAAGCCTCTCCTGGATTCCTCACTCTTTTTCTTCCTTTTCTCTGTCTTTTCCTGGTTCTTGAGTTCCTCTCCCGCAAGCAGACATGTGTGAAGTGGGTACAGGGGATACTATGACCCACTGTAGCTAAATTTTGTGGATGTACCTCTGAAGTCACAGCAGTGGGCCTCTAACTCAGTTTACTGGGTGTTTCTATGGCTGGGAAAGGCTGTGATCCTCTCTCAACATTGGCTCCAGGAAAGAGTGTCATGTCCACTCAGGACACCCCCTCAGCCTCAAAGGTCCACTGGACCTTCCTAGAAAACCCCAGAGTAGGGAGTGGGGTGGCTCTTCCCTCCAGGTGTGCTGCATGTGTACTCAGTCACTTCAGTCATGTCCAACTCTTTGCGACCCCATGGGCTGTAACCCACCAGTCTCCTCTATCCATGGGATTCTCCAGGCAAGAATACTGGAATGGGTTGCTATGCCCTCATCCAGGGGATCTTCCTGACCTAGGGATCATGCATTGGCAGGTGGGTTCTTTACTACTAACAGGTCACCTCGCTGGCTGAGCACCTTCCTGTGTGCTTGTTCTGATGCTGGTTTATCCGGCAGCCCAGCTCCCACACACCAGCTCTCAGTCCTTGAGATTCTGCCCTTCCCCCATCTTTGCACGTGCTGACCGCCTGGAAGCCCTCCCCAGCCCAGGCCTCCTGGAGACTCTTCCATCCCTGGAGCTTGGCAGAGGCACCAGGTCCTCATCCTGGGAAAACACTCCCCACTGTGCGTCTGGGTCGGGCTCTCTCAGAACGGGGCTCCTTCCTCCACGCAGAGCCCCCCACCCCCCACCCCCTGGGAGCCACACCCCGGGTGATGACCCGCCCCCACCCTGGGATCCATCTGGCAGGGATGTGCTTCTTGCTGACTGTGGCATCTGTAAATCCACACAAACGGATGGATGGATGGCGCTTCCCATGGGAGCTCTGTGTGTGCAGCTGCCTTCTCCAAGGGCCAGGGCCCTTCCAGGGGTGGGCAGAATGCAGGCCGCCCTGGGCGGGGGGAGGCCACAGAGATTCCAGCAATAACTCAGTGGGCCCGCGGTGGGCGTGTTGGCGGGGACACCGCTAGGATGACAGCCAGAGACTAACATGCACACAGCACGAAGGAACATGCCTCAGTGACACGGCTGGCCGGGCGCATTCCTGCTCTTGGTCCCAGCCCCAGGACAACCAGCCCAGGGTGCCCATCAGCCTCCACTTCATTTTCCCGGCTTCCTGGTGAGGGTCAGAGAGGGGAGGCCCCTGGAAGATGAAATCCTGCTCTTCTTGAATTTCCTGGTGTCCCGCCTTTCCCATCGTGTCCACCTGGACAGTTTCCTGGGTGTTGGGTTCTTGCATGTGCTTCTCAAATAGCCATTGACAATGCTGCTGCTGCTGTAAACGCTGGGCCTTCTCAGCATCAAGTTACATTTCAGGAGCAGAGTGGATGCTGGCGGGTGTATGTTCTCAAAATAAATAAGGCTTGGAAATGGAATCCAGTCTAAAGGGAGAGGCAAGCTCTGAGGGGCCAGGCCAGCTGGGGAAGGGGACCTAGGCTCCCAGTCATGCAAGACGGTCAGAATGTCAAGGGCTGGCTGACCCCACACCTCCCACAGGGCTCCCCACCAGGGGACCCCCCAGCTTGGCCAGACCTCTGTTAGATTCCACCATCCACACTGCCATTTCCCAGTCACCTCCCACCTGGAGCCTTCACTCTAGGTCTTCCTGGGTAGATGCCCAGAGCCGGGCACCACGGGCGCATGAATATGTTTGTGCAGTGAATGACTTTGTGTGACTTCGGCCAGTGCCTTTGCTCCCCATCTCCTCGGATGGGTGACATGCTGGGATGTAAGATGAGATGGGTTCATCCAGCCTCTGCCTGCGCCGGCCCTGGTTCACCCTTTGCTGCTACTCCCAAAGGCCGGTGCTCAGAGCACCTGCTGCTGGTCAGGTCACAGACCCAGGGTCCCAGGTGCATCCCCAGGAGGCTTGCCAGGGTGGGCATGACTGCAGAGTTCAGCTACACCCCACGCAGGCCCTCCACACCCTGGCATCCCAGCAGGGGCACACACATCACCTCCTACCCCAGCCCTGTCCCTGGGCAAGTGGCTGAGTCCTCCCCCCAGGACCACCAGGCCTCCCACAGCCCACCACACCTCCAAGGGGACAGAGGCAGCGGGGGCTGTGACTGTGCATGTTTCATCAACTGGACCTGATTTCTCTCAGGAATCCTTCTGCCTCTTGTCAAGTTTGTTTAAAACTAATGGAAGCAATTAGCAGGCCTCGGAGATGTGTGGCCGATCTGGGTTATGGGGACCAAGCACCCCAGGGGGTCCACGTCCCAGCCACGGATGGAAGGAGATGCAGTCACCTCTCCAGGCAGGTTTCTCCAGTGGAGCCTGGAGGAGGTCATGACCCTGGTGCCTGCAACTCTGCATAGGTGTTTTCTTCCCACGAGGCTGGAGGGCATTCTCAGACACTCGTGCTGGGGTCACAGCACCCGGCCTGGCCCGAGAGGAGTCCATGGGTGTACAACGGCCCGGCAGCTTCTGACCCCTAAAAGAGAAGGACTTTACCTGCAGAGAGGAGGTAGACCCCAAAATGAAAAGGAACAAGAGGAGGGAAATAGGTTGAAGAGGAAGCAAAGAGAGAAAATTGGGCAGGATACGCTGAGGGTGGTAAATGCCTCCGCTCGGCTAGCCCCCGGCTACAGCGCCAACTCTGAGCTTCCCAGCCGCCAATAAAGAGGCAACCGCCTTGAGCAACTCTCCAGGAAAATACAAATGGGCTCCTTGGTGAAGCATCAGCTCCTGCCCAAGACCCCAGATGTGTCTCAGGGGAGTCTGCCCGCTCCCTCACCCACCAAGAGCTCACTTCCCATTTTTATGACAAGATGTAGTGTTTGTAACCTTCTGAGCAGTGTTTGCATGTTGAGAAATCTAAACCCACATTTCTTAGGGTTTCAGATGGGCACTCACTTATTCACAGCTAAAGTGCCATGAATGCCCCTGGTGTTAAAAAGAACAAGCCTTCCTGATCTTTCCCTTTGACAGAGAGACAGTCACCAGCAGTGCCCAGGAAGGCACTGTCCTGAACTCTCCTCCTTCTGAAAAGCCAGCTCCCCGACTCTGTGTGAGCTCGGAACGGCCCCCAACTTCCCACAGACACATTCCAGCTCCCGCCTCCTCACTGACATGGGCTCGGAGTCTCAGACAAGGAGGTGAAATGAGCCATTGGGTGGAGCTGATCATCCAGCCCGCGGTGACACAAGCCGGAGGCCAGTTCTGTGTTGTCCCAAAGCCCCTGTGATGGACAGGGAGGCCTGGCGTGCTGTGATTCATGGGGTCGCAAAGAGTCGGACACAACTGAGTGACTGATCTGATCTGATCTGAGTCAGACCCCGGGGCTGAAATGGTCTTAAAGGCGCCTGCATGGAGAGGCTGGCTTTATCATTGTAGATCACGTCTGGTAGTGCCAACTTCAATGTCCTGAGGGTCTCCCATGCACGGTGGATGTCCAACCTCTGCAAGGTCCCTGATCCTGTGGATGGTGCCCCAACCTTCCTACTGGGGCAGCGCCTAAGCAGGTAATTTTTTTTTTCTGACATCTGCGTCCACACTTCCCTCAAATGCCGCCAAAGCTCTGCACTAATTAAAAAAAAAAAAAAAATACAGTGATACCGTCACTTAATCTGGAAGAAATGCAAACTCCCCGCTGCTGTCCAGTCCCATTAGTGATATTAGAAATTTGCTTTCAGAGAACAAAGGGCTTATTTCTGTACTTTGTGCTAATCTCTGGCAATCACAGCATTGTCATTTTATCTTTGTCAAAGACAATTGAGCGTCAGAAATGATTGATCCATTCAGTTTGTTGCTGACTTTAATTTGTATACCGTTGGGCGATGGCACAATGGAAGCAGTCTAGCGTTCTCCTGTCGCTTGGGAAAGAATGTGACTATTCCCTCCCCGGGGGGCATTTCCCTGGAGCCTCAACCCACTCGTCACCTGGATTGCCCTCTTCCACCCGAGGACCTCGTCTGTGAACCCTGGAGTCTGTGCACACGCGGAGATGCCTGGCTCCATCAACACTGAGGAGCATTTTTGTATTAAACCCACGAGTGGGAGGTGTCGGTGACTAGGGAGATGTCTGGAGCGAAGTATTTGAAACGAGAGAACGTTCATGTTATTTATTATTTCAAGGCAGCCAACAATAAAAGGTGAACCCGGGGGAAACACTTTATCAGAACTAACAGTGAGGAGCTTTTTTTAGTTTCTAGAATAAATAGTAATTAAATCATGTAAGCTGTGGCAGTGAAATTGCTTAAAAAACCAATCCTCCCACCGTAATTGCTGAGATACCCATATTTTTATAAATGCTAAGTAACTTTATCCGTTACTTTCATCAGCAGAATGTGACACTGGCTGTGGGTGCCTCGTAATTTACCATGGCTTCAGGTGGCAGCTACAGAAGTACATGGATAAAAAGGCCCTGGTGTGGCCCCAGGCAACAGGCAGCTTCCACTGTGTCTTCTCCTGCAAGGAGGGGGCAGGGGGCACAAGTGGTCCCGCGATGGAGTCATGGGAGGCGCCTAATGGATGTTTGGGGTCAGTGGACCGTCCATCTTACACGCCTGCTTCCAGGTCATGAGAAAGCTCCAGCTGCCTGAGATCACTAGAGAATCCATGAATCCTCCCCACTTGACTCAGACTCCAGTTGAGCCCAGAGGTGGTAGTTAAGTGGGGGAGAGGGAGATGAGTTTGCAGAGGTGAGAACAGCTGTGCTTCGGACAGAATGAAGCAAGTTCCTTGTGTTTTGTCATTGTTCCTTTTTCTAAGGCCCCAGCTGATTCCCAGGAGGTAGAGATAAAAACCCCTGGACTTCCCTGGAGGCTCAGTGATAAAGAATCCTCCTACAATGCAAGAGAGGCAGGTTCGATCCCTGGGTTGGGAGGATCCCTGGAAGAGGAAATGGCCTCCCACTCCAGTATTCTTGCTCGGAGAATCCCTGGACAGAGGAGCCTGGAGGGCTACATACAGTCCGTGGGGTCGCGGAGTCAGACACAACTAAGCACACACAGAGATAAAACGCCGTCCCTGGAGGTCAAGCAATCAGTTAAGTAACCGCCTTCTCGCCCATGTTAGAGACGGAGGACCGCAGCTGAACTCAAGCTCTGAGCAGGCGCCTGCCCGCCAGGCTTTGCCACCCACCCTGACCTTATCCCCCTTCTCTTGCAGTCAAGTTCAGCAGCTGCCTGGGGACCAAGGGGACGCACTACGAGACCAACAGCATGGACTTCAAGGTTGGGGCCGACGGGACGGTCTTCGCCACCCGGGAGCTGCGCATCCCCTCTGAGCAGGTGGCCTTCACCGTGACGGCATGGGACCACCAGACGGCTGAGCGCTGGGACGCTGCAGTGCGGCTGCTGGTGGCCCAGACCTCGTCCACGCACTCCGGACACAAGGTAAGGCATGACTGCACGCAGGGAGGGGCTGGGCACGTGTCCTTCCTCCTCAGGTGGCTGAGCGGAGCCTGGTTGGCAGAGGCAGACACCTGAGTGGGTGGCACCAGGCTTGGGGGTGACCTCTGACCTCCCGCCTGCCCAGGCAGAGCTGCCCACAGGCCCCATCAGCTTGGTGCATGGTCATCAGCACCCTGACGGTCAGTTCCTTTGCGAACAAGGGCCTCGTGGCTCCATTTCTCACTGGGCACCTCTCCTGCCTAAGCTTGTAGCCCCACAGCCTGGGGGCTCCCGAGGCCTAGAGGAACGAGAAGTAAGACAGAGGCCACATGGCTGGCCAGGCAAGGCAGGCAGGGTAGCTGGTGTGAGACTGATTCAGAGAGAGGGGAGGGGGAGCAGAGAGGGTCAGGGAGGGGGAGGAACGGGAGGACGGAGAGGAGGGCGGGCGCACTTCACATAAACACACACCAGCCCGGTCCCCAGGCCCCAGCCCTCCCTCTGACTTCCCCTCTAACTTAGCTGCATGGCTGTGTTGAGAGGATGGGAGGGGTGAACTCACCTTCCCCCAACCGACCCCCATCCTGAGAGACCTCTCCACCCTGTGTGCCCCAGGACTCCAGGTCCAGACCCCTCAGCCCCCAGAAATGCCCACGTTAGGTTTCCCGAGTCTGAGGGGACCAGCTCTGCTCACCTTGGCCCGCGTTTCAGCAGCTGTGTTGGCCTCAGGCTGGGGCCTGCTAGGTCAGCAGAGAAATTGCGGCCCAGAGGACCCGCATGGTGGGTCCAACTGCACGTCCATCTACATGAAGGTGGACCCGTAGGGAGGGAGAAGCCTTGGGAGGCTTTGTGGCCGTTGGTGTTATGATATGCATGTGGCTCACTAGAAAAGACGCACACCAGTTAAAGCAGGACAGGCCGTCAGGGACAGCATCCATGGGTATTCCTTCAGGAAGGGCCCACAGGAAGTGGAGGGTTAGACCAGACTGACCAGATGCCTTTCTGCAGATTTGTCCAGAACCTCACAGGACTAAAGTGCTCAGCAAACCCCAGTGGGACACAGTCTGCAAGTTTCCCCAAACCTATTTGACCAAGGAACCTTCTTTACGGAAAATCTTTCAAGGCAGGTGTTCTGAGGAACTCACTTTGGAAAACTGGGGCTGTGTTTCATTTTTGTCTTATTTTTAAGCCATATTGTTAAACCACTAGGAGGTGATTTGGGTTAGAAAATCAGTGACTCGGTGGCTAGCCTTATCCTGGGAGGGGGGCTGACATCTTGAGTGCCCTCGGGGTGTGCTGAACTAAGTATTGAAACACACTTCTAACAGGGGTGCCCCTCAGACCGCGCGTCTCACCTGGAGGATGTTGAAAATCCTGAGATGAATGTGGTTTTCCGTCCCTTCCTGAGTGATCATGACCAGCCATGCCATGGTGGGCAGCATGGCCCTCGTGGGGGCCCCTCCCTGCCAGGGCCGAGCCAAGGGCAGCAGTGGAAGGCTTACATCTTGATTGAAATTGCAATACAGAAATGGAAACGGTGCCTTGTGGCCAAGGAGCAGGGCTCTCTAAAGCCCATGGATGGCCTCAGATAAAAGGCACTAATTAAAAACATAATGACACCTTTTGTCAAGCATGTTAATGAAGTGATTTCTGAGGCAGTTAATCCCCAGATCTTCAAAGAAGGTGACTGCAATTAGACAATCCCCAGGATGCGTGCCCCTCCAACCCCATGGCAGGCGGGGCCGAGAAGCACCTGATCTGCAGATTCCATGCCCCAGGTTAAGGGCATTGGCGGGGTGACTAAGGGGCCGCACCCAGAACACATGGCACGTGACCGTGCAGGCAGTGGGCACGTCCCTGCCACCCTCCTGAGCCGCTCCTTCCCTGTCTATTTCCCATCACCTTCGTTGCTAAGGGCTCCGTGCCTCCTATCTTCAAACCCAAAGAGCCCTGCCCTGACTTTCTAGGACCCTCCCCTAAGTGTGTCCACATCGATCCTCACAGCATCTCCAGCAGTGGGCGCTGTCACTGTCCCCGCTTTACAGGTGGGGAAGCTGAGCTGTGTGACTGCAGCCTCTTGCTGCATGGGAGAACTGATGTTCTGGAAAGGAGTAAATAAGGGACTTTCTAGGCACAGCTGAGCCCAGCATCATAACGGAGCCTGGCTGCCCTGGATTGTCTGTTTGGATCGAGCTCCTCCAGCTTACCAGCTGATGTTCTGGGACAAGCATACTACCTCTCTGAGGCTTATTACTCTGGAAAATGGGACAGCAACACTGCCTACATCCCACCCAAGGGTTGTTAAGAGGATTACGTGGGATGATGTGAGGTCAGGCAAGGTGCAGACTCTATGAGAGCATTGTCCCCAAAGAGGTGAAAAATAGTAGATCTTATTGCTGTCATTGGCATGGTCCCAGCCCTCTGAGTCCTTTGCTCATCTCAGCCACTGGGTCCTCACAAGGGTGGTGCCTGGGAGGACAGGGAGGAGGCCGGTGTGGGACACTGGCTGATGCACCCTTACAAAGCGGTGCCGACCTTTGAACAGTGTCACTCTGTGTAAATGGATTAAGGTAATCCAGATGGCTGGAGTCCTTAATCACCTCCCAGAAGCAAAGGTCAGTCTTCTCCAGGGGAAGGTATCATGCCAGACCTCAAATTATATCTGTCTTCTTTTGTATATTTCTAGCACTCAACCGAAAATGACTGGAGGAACAAAATAAGATAACTAAAAATTAAAAGGAAAAGCAGATGATAATCAAAGACCCATGGCGTAGATTTACAATTATATTATTAATTATAATCATTAAAAATAGATTAACTCTTGTACTTGGAAAAAAACAAACTGACAATATATTTTTCAAAATCTATCCATATGCAGCTTACAGGGCTTCCCTTATAGCCCAGTCAGTAAAGAATTTGCCTGCAATGCAGGAGACCTTGATTCAATTCCTGGGTCAGGAAGATCCCCTGGAGAAGGAAATGGCAACCCACTCCAGTATTCTTGCCTGGAGAATTCCATGGACAGAGGGGTGCCTGGCAGACCACATTCCAAGGGGTCTACAGTCCATGGACTCACAAGAGTAGGACAAAACTTAGCGACTAAACCACCACCACGCAGCTTACAAAAAATATGTCTAAAAAGCGTAAGGACACAGAAAAGCTTGAAGTAAAAGCATGGGGGCAGGGAAATACCAGGCAAATAAACAAGTATGAAATTAATGGTAAATTTTAACTAACATCTGTGAGTAAACAATAGAACATGCAGACAAAATATCAGTAAGGAAATAGAAGATTAGGAGCACAGAATTAAGAAGTCTGACCTTGGTGAAATGTACGTAAAGCACAGAAACCAACTGCTGCTAAATACAGATTGTTTACAAGGATACTCAGAATATTTACAAAAATTAGCCGAACGTCAAGCAAACTTCAAAATGCTTCAGAAGTTTAGAATCAAAATGTAGTTTCTGTTCTTCTTACCACAGAACAATTAAACTAGAAATCAATAAAAAAGAAAATTACTGAAAAATCCCCATAGATTTGGAAGTTAAGTAGATGCCTTCTTATTAACCCTTGGGTAGAAAATAAATCACATGGAAATGGGAGAATATTTTGAACTGAGTAATAAAACTCGTTGGGATGTATTCATCACTGAAGTCATGCCAGATGGAAATGTTTAGCTTTAAATACATACATTACAAGATAAAGAATGCAGAAAATCAACAATTTTAACACTTATCTCAAGAAATTATAAAAATGGGAAATGAAATACAAAGTAGAAAGAAGGGAATAATAAAACAAAGAGGAGAATATAATGAAATAGAAAATAATAGAATCAACAAAGGCAGAAGTCGGCTCAGCTTAGTAGTTTAACCACTAAACTGTAGACTAAGAAAAAACCTGAAAATAATTCCTATCTAGAATGACAAGAGAACCTCATGACCAATCACACAGACATTAGAAAGGTCCCTTGAGGACATTATATATAATTTATACCAATATATTTGAAAACAAAGATGGAATAGGTAACATTCTAGAATATAAAATTTACCAAAATTAACATGAAAGGAACATCTGAACTGTTTTATTATTGTGAATAAATTTTTAGTTCAGATTTTTATCACACACAAAAAATTACTCTCACCATAATGGCTCCACTGGTAAGTTTTACCCAAGCTATAAGGAGTTAAAACTCATCCTACAAGAGGGATGGCTTCCCCAACCAAATGGGGACCATGTTGAAACCAACAGGAACTTTTCCCAAAGCCAGCAAGGACCTTGAAAGAACAACGAGAGAGAGGATCGTTACATGCCTGTCCACTCAGAATAGACGGGAAAAAATCCTAAGCAAAATTTTAACACACATGAATCCACCCATGCTTACATGGGATAAACAATGGCCACATTTGTCTGTTTCAAGAAATTAAGATTTGGTTTAACACTTAAACATTAACCCAAGTAATGCAAAATAGAATAAACATCACATGATCATCTGAAGAGTAATTGTTAAATTTAACTTCCATTCAAGATGAAACTGTTCAGCAAATGAGGAAAAGAAACAGTTCTTAATCTCACAGAGTATCTATAGCAAACATCTGAACTACAGTTGAAATACTCAAAGCCTTCCTTGACTTCAAAAATAGGACAAGGAGACTCTTACATCACACACCAGAGCTTCAAGCCAGTGAGTTTAGGCAAGAAAAAGAAATCGGAATAAACAGAACTAGCATTATGTGTAGCTTATATCGTGAATGTAGAAAATCCAAAATAATCTCTGGCTAATTTATTGGAATTAATGAATGATGTTAGCAAGGATGCTGGATGTAAAAGTGATTGCATCTTTACAGACTGCAGGAGATAGTTAAGGACAGGGAAGCCTGGCATGCTGCAGTACATGGGGTCGAAAGAGCTGGACACGACTGAGCAAGTGAACAACAACAACAGACCAGGAATAGTTAGAAAATAAATTCTGAACCAGATACCGACTACAATAGCATTAATTATACAAGACCCTTACATATTACTGAGAGCAATTTTTTTCTGTTTGGCTGCACTCTGCAGCTTGTGGGATTTTAGTTCTTACACCAGGGATTGAACCCGGCTCCTTGGCAGTGAGAGCATGAAGTCCTAACCCCTGCATCACCAGGGAATTCCCTACGTATTACTGAGAACACTTAGAGATCTTTGAAAATAGAGGGATACACCCTGTTCATAAGAGGCTTAATGTTATGGTGATGTCAATTCTACCCAAAGGTTTCTATAGATTTAACACAATCCCAGCAAAAATCCAACATGTTTTTTCTTTGCTTTTCTATAGAAAGGCTAAGAGCTGACTTTAAATTTTTAAACAGAAATACAAAGGGCTTCCCTGGTGGCTCAGTGGTAAAGAATCTGCCTGCGATGCAGGAGACACAGGAGATGTAGGTTCAATCCCTGGTTTGGGAAGATCCCCTGGAGGAGGCTTGGCAACCCACTCCAGTATTCTTGCCAATCCCATGGACAGAGAAGCCTGGTGGGCTACAGTCCATGGGGTCTCAAAATGTTGTACACAACTGAATGACTGAGTGCACATGTGGGAATAACCTAGAACGACACAAAAATAGGAGGACTGGGTGTTTCAGACATCAGGACTCCAGATAAACCACACCAGTTTCTCAACCTCACCACTGCAGGCACTGCAGATCATCTCTGATGTGGGGCAGCCCTGTGCACTGTGGGATGTTTGCCAGCATCCCTTGCCCACTCCAGGTGCTAGCAGCACCCCACCACCCCTGTTTGCAACAAAGCTGTCTCCTGTCATCGCCAGATGTTCCCCAGGAGCCCCATCTGAGAGCCGCAGAACTAGTCATTAGATGGTACTGTCTGAGGTCAAACAAATGGAACAGAATCGTCCAGAAAAAATATTTAACATTTTGGAAAGTCTTATCTTCATGGAAGCCTTCCCTGATAGCTCAGTTGCTAAAGAATCCGTCTTCAACGCAGGAGACCCCAGTTCAATTCTTGGGTTGGGAAGATCCTCTGGAGAAGGGATAGGCTACCCACTCCAGTATTCTTGGGCTTCCCTTGTGGCTCAGCTGGTAAAGAATCCACCTCCAGTGTGGGAGACCTGGTTTTGATCCCTGGGTTGGGAAGATCCCCTGGAGAAGGGAAAGGCCACTCCAGTATTCTGGCCTGGAGAATTCCATGGACTGTATAGTTCATGGAGTCGCAACGAGTGGGATACAACTGAGCAACTCACTTTCACTTTCATCTTCATGGAGGTTTAACTTTTATACAACACAATTCACCAACTTCACATAAATGACTTGATTTACCTTGTCAAATACACACAGTGCCAACACTGGATTTTTCATGAGTGGCGCTGGATGGCAGAGGCCAGTAAACTGCAGCTCACAGGTCACATCTGACCTGCCACCTGCCTGCTGATGCCTGCAAGCTAAGAATGGCTTCTGTAATTTCAAATGGTTGTATAAGCACTTAAATTAATATCCTTGACTTTGCTTCTTGACCTGCAATGTCTAAACTACTTAACTGTGTGACCCTTTAACAACAAAAATTGCCCAGCCTACTTAGAATACTGGAGGAGGACTGTCTTTCCCATAAGTGATGCTGGGCCAGTGGGGTACCCTAAAGGGGAAAAGTCAGGTGACCCCTGTGTTGTGCTTAGTCACTCAGCCACGTCCGAGTCCTTGCAACCCCATGGACTGCAGCCTGCCAGGCTCCTCTGTCCCTGGGGATTCTCCAGGCAAGAATACTGGAGTGGGCTGCCGTGCCCTCCTCCAGGGGATCTTCTAAACCCAGGTCTCCCTCATTACAGGCAGATTCTTTACCAACTGAGCCACCAGGGAAGTCCCAAGTGACCCCTACCCCCATGCTACATCCCGATCAGTTCCAGGTGAATTGTAACTCTGAGTGTGCAAGACAAAGCAGACAAATAGAAGAGAATCGGAAGTGGTGTGTGGGGAAAGCTCTCATATGTGATGAAGTACAGAGACTACAGCAACGGTTGATGATTTGACTTCCGGAAAAATGAGAATCTACTTATCACTACTTAAGAAAGCGGAAAGACTGTAAAGCAATTATCCTTCAATTAAAAATAAATAATTTTTTAAGTGAAAAGATAAACCGGAGATGAGAGAGGATATTTGTGACACTTAATGATTGACAGGGCTTCCCTGGTGGCTCAGATGGTAAAGCGTCTGCCTGCAATGCTTGAGACCGGGGTTCAATCCCTGGGTCAGGAAGACCCCCTGGAGGAAGAAATGGCAATCCACTCCAGCACTCTTGCCTGGAAAATCCCATAGATGGAGAAGCCTGATAGGCTACAGTCCATGGGGTCACAAAGAGTCGGACACGACTGAACGACTTCACTTTCACTTTCAGTGATTGACAAAGAGGCACGTCCTGAATATAGATGAGTGTGCAAGCTCGGTGGTGTCCGATTCTTTCTGACCCTGTAGACTGTAGCCCACCAGACTCCTCTGTTCGTAGGGTTTCCAGGCAAGAATACTGGAGTGGGTTGCCATTTCCTTATCCACCTGAATATAGAGAGAGCTTCAAATCACTATGTAAAGACAGATAACCTGATAGGAGAAAAATTAAAAAACAACAAGCTGTCCGTGAAAGACCCACCCGCCTGGTGGTGGGCCAGTGTGAAGACATGTCAACCTCAGCAGAGCAATGCAGATAAAAGCCAAAAACCTACCAGAATGACTAGCCTTTGAAAGACTGGCAGTACCAGTTCTCACATTGGTGAGAACGTGGAGAAGTGGCACTCCCATGTGCTTGGTGAGGATGCATTAAGGTACAGCCTCTCCAATAGCAATCAGCTTTTCCATTTAAATTTGAATATACCTTGGCCTAGTTGAGAAGAACTGTTCCTCTTCTCACACCTCTGACACCAAAGCTGTAGGTTTTCTACCCCAGCCAATCCTCTGACTTTCCATGGACACCAACTGGGTGTTCTCTAATTTAATTCAATTCTGACCCTCGCAGCCCAGAATCAGCACAGACCGTGAGGCTCAGGGCTCAGTCCACAAACCTACTTCCTGTCACATGTGGGTCACAAGTGATGAGTCTCCTCCTGGTTACTCGCTCCTGTCCAACTCAGTTCTCACCGCCCACACCTCTGGTCAATCATTTGCTACAAAGGTTCGCAGAATTGGGGGCAGCACACACTTACTCTTCCTGGTTTATCATGAAGGAATGTCCAGGTCAAGCACTACATAGGGGGAGGTCCAGACGGATCGCAAATGCAAGGGCTTCTATCCCCGTGGTGATGGGTGCACCACCCTCCTGCCACATGGATGTGTTCACCAACCCAGAAGTTCTCCACACCCAAGAGTTCAGGGATTTTTATGGAGGCTTCATCCCGCAGGCACAATCCATGAACTCAACTTCTCAACTCAGTCCCTCTCCCCTCCCCAGAGGACAGAGTGGGCAGGGAGGCTGACAGTTCCAAGTTCCTAATCATGACTCCGACTTTCTGGTGACCAGCCCCCTCCAGGATCCCACCCAGAGTCACTTCACTAGAACAAAAAATGCTCTATCACCCAGGAAATTCCTAGGGACTTAGGAGCCATGGGTAAGGTACCCCATCAATCCATCACTGCAAAGGTTGCAAGGGTTTCAAGAGCTCTGTGTCAGGAATGAGGAGCAGAGACCAAGTGTGTATTTTTCATCATGCCGCTGGTCAGGTACAAGCCCAAAGGAAGTATGTGCCCATTCATACCAAGAGCTCTGCACCAGAATCTGATGAACCTGAGAAGAACCCAAAGGCTCATCAGCATTACGTTGGTTAAGAATCTGGTGGTGGCTTCCTGCAGTGAAATTCTGTGTAGCTGCAAAAATGAACAGGGTAGGCAAATCCCACAGACATGCATCGAGGGATAGAGGGCCGGGAAATGCAGATGTGGTCCAGACGTGGACAACATGGAGTGTGTGTACAACCTCACAGAGGAAGCAGGAGGAGACAGGCCTGGGGGGCTTTGAGGAATGAGTGGGGGGACCTGGGCCAGGTGTTCATTCTGTTCTCATTGCTGTGTTTGTTTACTGAAGTTGCAAGCACTTTCCCACAGGTCCTTTATACTTCACAATTTCAAAGCATCTTTTCAGTGCATGCAGAGGGCTTTCTGGCTGGGTTTGGAAAGGTGGGGAGTTCAAGGGGGACACCGCAAGTGGGAGTTCTGCTGGTAGAAGGTTCTAGAAACACAAAGGGAAAGTGTTAATCCCTCAGTCATGTCCGACTCTTTGTGACCCCGTGGACTGTAGCCTGCCAGGCTCCACTGTCCGTTGAATTCTCCAGGGAAGAATACTGGAGTGAGTTGCCCATGTCCTTCTCCAGGGGATCTTCCTCACTCAGGGATCAAACCCGGGTCTCCTGCATTGCAGGCAGATGCCCTGGTCTGATCCACCAGGGAAGTCAAAGGGTCTGCTTCAAAGGAGCCATACCTTAAAAGCCCCAAGAAACTCTCATGAAAGGAAACTTGAAGCGAATCCCCGGAGGAGGGCGCAAAGGGAGCCCCTAATTTCTCGGTTCCGTAAATCCCTGCTCTCTCGTGTCAGGTCCCATCAAGCACGGTCTCCCTCGTCCGTCATTTCAGCGACTCTCAGGGAACGAGCAAAAGCAGCTTTATGGTCAGGTGAACCATAAACTCCTGGCAACCTCTCCCTTTCCTCTCCCTTCTTAGCAACCATTTAAAGGCGGTTTTTTGTGGGTAATACCAGCAGGGCTGGAATCTGGAAGAAGGTTTTTGTGTGCAGTCTTGCAGGAAAGCTGATAGCAATTCAATTAGAAAATGCAAATGAGGTCACATATTTCCCACGGGAGAGCTGCATCGCCCCCAAGGAATTGGAGCGATGTTCGGCCTCACAGTCGATACTGAGATCAAGTTCTCGCACCCTCGTCATCTGGCTGGCTGTGCAGCACTTGAAAGTGTCAATGGGACCTGTGGGTATACTTTGCAAAAGAGGAAACTGTTGTTTATGAAACTAATATTAGATTGTAGAGTGTGTCAGCATCTATGAAAGATAAACTCAGTCGCACGTTATCCCGTGCCCAGGCCCAGATGCCAAAGCGCCATCTTTCCCTGGGATTTCCACCTCCCCAAGTGTTGGGCTGAACTGTGCTCCCAGCGTTTCTGTGTGGAAGTCCTAGCCCACAGTTCCTCAGAATGGGACCAGGTTGTCAGACGTAGTTAGTTCCAGTGAGGTCCTCGGGGCAGAGGGGCCCTAATCCTACAGGACTGGTGAACTTATTAAAGAGGAAATTTGAACACAGACACAGTCCTTGGCGCTTCCCCTATGGTGCAGCAGTAAAGAATCTGCCTGCCAATGCAGGAGATGCAAGTTCGATCCTTGGGTCAGGAAGATCCCCTGGAGGAAGAAATGGAAACCCACTCCAGTATTCTTGCCTGCAGAATCCCATGGACAGAGAAGCCTGGCAGGATACAGTCCATAGGGTCGCAGAGTCAGACGCGACTGAGTGACTAAGCTCAGCACGACAGCACAGTCCCGGGCAGAACCTGTGTGAAGATGAAGACAAGGATGGAGGTGACCTTTCTGCAAAACAAGGATACTGCCAACCACCAGGCTCCAGGAGAGGGGCCTGGGGCAAGCCTCTCACTCGGCCCTGCGGAGGGACTGCCCTTCCCACACCTGGTCTTGGCCTCTGGCCTCCAGAACCATGACATGAGTGTCTGCCGTGGAAGCCCCTGTCTGTGATGAGCCCAGGACAGTCAGTCACTGGGGATGTTGCCAGTGCCTTCCAGCTGAGGTGGAGACCCGACCCCAGGGGTGGAGACACACACCATCCGTGTAGCCTCCTGAAACTGGATGAGAGTTCAGAGCTTCCAGTCCTCTTCTCGCCGCTGCTCGGGTCTCCAGTCCCAGCGAGGACATCTTGCCAAGACCACAGGTGTTAAAGCCCCACCCCCACAGTCTGCCTCTGTGAGTAAAAGGAGCACATCTGTATCACAGACACCCAGATCTGTGACAGGACACGGAATGGAGAGGACCTGGCTGAGAAGCAGTTTCTGAGACACACCCCGCCCCCGGCAATGAGGCCCCCAAGGAAAGGCTGGCCCCCGAGCAGCCCTTCATGAGCACCAGAGGACCAGCACCCATGCCTTAACCCCTACGCTGCCCACTTGGGAGTTTTAACCAAAGGGGGCCAGTGGAGCTGGAACAGTGCCACCTTGGGAAAGCGCGTGAAGGCCATCAGGTGGAGCCCTGGAAGCAGAGTGTGCACGCACCTTCAGAAAGTAGCAAGACGGTCCTTCTATGCTTTTCCAAAAGGTGGCCCCCACGTGACAAAAGCAGTGACTCCCAGTGTGGCCAATACGGGACAGTACGGCCGGCGAGTGAGCAGACTGCTGTCCACATGCCTGTTCTCCAGGGCCTGGCAGCCACGTTAATGTGTGATGGTGAGCTCGGTGCTTCAGGCACAGGCTTGACTGCCTGGGAGAACCAAGTGTCCATGTCACAGACCCACATAGACTGCCAGAAAGGAAATCCATGGTGACCACAGCCGACTGGCCCCGCCAACGATGGGTGATCAGTGTTAGACCTCAGTGGGTGCACAGTGCTCCCCAGAAATCCACAGCTGTTAACTCTGCAAGTGCAGAGGCAGGAGTGAGTTCTAACCCCTGGAAGCTGCAGGGGGAGCGCTCCCGGCTTCCCCGGGGTGAGCAGGAGTGACACGGTGGAGAAGGGCCAACTCGGACCACATTTCAGGCTGCTGACGCCCTTGAACGAGTGCCAGGGTCTTCATTTTGCAGAGGAGAGGTGCCCGGGGTCCAGGCCCAGGGAGAAATGACAATCATTGGTCACTTTCCCTGGCCTTTCTTGGGAGTAGGGGATGGCCCAGGGCTGGGCCGGTAGAAGGCAGAGGCTGCTGGTCTGTCCAGGGAGCCAGGAGTGTGACATCTGAGTCGAGACCGGAGATAGGAGAAGCAGGTAGAGATGGGAGCACCCTCAGGCTAGGGGAGCACCCTTAGGCAGAGCCCAGGTCAGGTGGCCCTTGGTGAGGAATTTGTGTCTATTCTAAGATGTGTCGGCGTTCCAGGGGGCCTGAGAGCAAGGGTGAGAGGGTGAGGCTTTTTCTGCAGCAACCTTGGCTTGGCCAGCACCATGCCCGGCCTGCTTCCTGCTGTGTCTCTGCTGCAAGAGAGGCAAGGAGTGGGCACTGGTCAGGGCTGGTTTACTAAGCGGGATGAAGGCCCCCAGGGGCTGGCCCGGCTGCCTCTCCCACCTCATGGGGACCATCGTGTCTCACCACTGTGCTCTGGCTGGCCACTGTCCGTTCCCTGCTCCAGGAGGTCCCACCACCAGTACCCACCACCTGGATCCTAGCACCTCCCCCTCTCAGCTTCTCTTTTTCCTGAAAATACAAAAGCCTCAGAGGGCGGAAGCCATCCCCACCCAGCCAAGTCCACCACTCTGCCTCCTTGTTCCCATGAGGGAACACCCGTCACTTCTGCAGGACACGCCCCGGCATCCTTCATCACCTCTCCTGCAGCTGTGCAGGAGCCAAGCTGCAGGTACAAACAGGAAGAGACGAGACCCTCCCTCACCACCCACACAATGCTCATCCCGACCAAAGCCTTCCAGAATCATCCACTCTGACGAAACTGACCGTTTTTCTCACTAATTGACACCAATGTGAGTGATCCCAACCAGTTCCACCGCTTGCAACTCCAGGAAAAAGTCATACATTTTGGCTTAACTTGCTAATTTAATTTATCTTCTCTTACTGTAATTGTACTTCTTTCTGTAAACTAAAGAGTAATTTCATTTACGTTGTTGCTGGCAAAACATAATTGTCCTAATTCTCTAGAGCAAGTCCCCAAGCGGGGCGCTCGGAGAAGAAGCCTGGAGTTTGGGTTGTCACAGAGGGTGGGGGTGCTCCTGGCGTCGTGTGGACCCGAGCACCCTACAAGTACACAGGATGCCCCCCAGAGCACGCCCTGCTTCCCAGGTTGGCAGTGCAGAGAGCCTGGTTTAGAGCCAGGTGGGATCAGGGGGAACTTCTCAGGCCCTGGGAGACACGTTATCTTGTGTCTTCATTTTGCGGGGGACACGAGGCTGCAGAGGGCAAGGGGTGTGCTTTGAGCGTCTGTTAGGAGAAATGAGGTTTTCAAACTACTTGAGAACACAAAGCTTCCCTGAGGATGATGGTGATGGAAACAAGTTGCCTGAAGAACCAGGGCTCAGTGGTTCCCCAGGGATGCGCCCACCCCCACAGTCCCTGACCCTGACCCTTAGGAAACAGCAGCAGTGGTGTCAGAACCGCACAGCACGGCAACATCCACCCTCCGTGTCAGGGCTTCACCTTGTGAGTGAGGAGCAGGGAGGCCGAGTTCAGACCCTAGCCGCCGTCACAGCTGTATGAACCTGGCCAGTCCTCGGACCTCTGCCCAGGTATGAGTGACGACCGTGTCAGCCCATCCCTTCCTGGGTTGTTGTGGGTACAAGTAAACGAGGCCGGGGGGTTGGGGAGTCCATCCCATCCCCCACTCCACCCCACCCCCGCATTCCCCGCACACCAGGCAGCGAGTACAGAAGTGTTAGCTTCAGACTTTCCTTCCAAATATGGATACACAAAGAAATAATCATGTTGTTTCGTGCAGGAGACCTTTCTTTGCATGACTTTTATGGGAATTCTCAAAACAGTCTCCCCTTCTTAGAAGAGATGGGAAGTAAGAAATACCATAGTTGCTTTGAGGGGAGGGGGGGCAAGAATCGGGCGCTGGTCTTCCCCATTGTGTTGTGGATGTAAAAAAAATTCCACTAAGTGCCTTTTCAGAACCAAACTCATGCAAATGTTTGTTTAGAATGGCTCCCATGCTCTATTTGTTAAAGAAGGGAGCTATCTTTCTGTTGTTTTATTTTGTGTTTGTTAAATACCATTTTATTCTGTCGGTCCTTAGCTGCCATGGAAACCAGCCAGAAGGCTGCAGACAGAACCCTAGTTAAATATTTTAAATATACATGCTTGCAGGCAAACAAAATGTACCATTTTTCAAATGTATATTGAAAGGGAAGTCGGAGGTAGAGGAATGAACTATCTTATAGATTTTGGTGCCTCTCTTTTTTTCTCATGAAATCTAATTATCCTCAGTGAAAATCAGTACTAGACCTGACATTTGGGGGAGTTGGGATGGGTAGGACGCTGTTTCCTTATTTGAAGCATGTTTAACCCAAAGCTGTAAGGAAGCAATGAAAACAGGAAGGCTGGTGAATCAGAGACCAAGGAGAGAGCCATAAATAACACTGATTCTTGAGGGTGAATCTCATGCACCTATGTTCCATCACACACAGTGTGAGTCCACACGCAGACAGAGCGTGTCATCCCCTCATGTCTCATTCTGAGCACAGACCCACAAATTCTGTAACTTGGGAGCACCAAGCCCTACATCGGTCATGTTTCTGCTGGGATGGGCCACCCCCTTCCCCAATATCAGGGCCACCGAGAGGGTCCGATGAGACTGCAAGCTATCGTGGTCACTCGACGTAGGAAGGTGCAGCAGCAAGCAGGGCTGGACGCTGGTTAAAGGAAAGGGAGATACCCAGAGATGGTAGTAGAGTGAGACTCACGGGCACAGGTTGACTTCTGTGATGAAAAAGAAGCACCTCCAGCCTAATCAGGGCTCCCAGGGCCTTCCACCTGAGGACTTCCTCTCCCCGCATCTCCCAGGAAATTCAGTGCAGGTCCTGGTCCCAGACCTCTGACCCTCAGCTGTGCATCCACCACCCAGAGAGGTGCTGGCACATGGCTCCCAGGCACATGGCCAGCCTAGAGACCAGAGAGCAGAGAAGACTAGCAGGTTAAAGAACAGGATTCCCTGTTGCCTGCATCATCCCTCCATTATCTGCTTATGCAAATTGCAGCCACAGGCTCCAGCCTCACAGAAGCCTTATCTCTCGGCATTAAGGGTCCGGGGTTGCACTGCCCATTAAGGTGGTGGAATGTGTGGGGCACCTTCCCCAGGAGGAGCTGCCCAGGGTGGTGAGAGCCCACTATCACCTCTTGGGGGAGGGAGCCCACCCTGCGCCCCTTGATTAAGAAGCGTCCTTGTGGACATCAGGGTTACCTGCCTGGTGGACAGGTCCCACAGGGAGCTAGCTTGAACATTTTCTAATAAATTTAGCCTTTGTTGAATCGGGTGGACTTGTGCTTATGCTATTCTCTCAAAAGTGGGGGGAGGGCTTCGCTAATAGCCCAGTGGTAAAGAATCCACCTACCAATGCAGAAGACACAGGTCCATGAAGATCCCACATGCCACGGAGCAACTAAGCCCATGGGCTGTAACTACTGAGCCTGTGCTCTAGAGCCAGGGAGCCACAACTACTGAGCCCATGTGCCCCAACTACTGAAACTGGCATGCACCCTAGAGCCCATACTCCCCAAGAAGAGAAGTCACTGCAATGAGAAACTCGTGCACCGCAACTGGAGAGTACCCCCCCCACCACCTGCCACATCTAGAGAAAAGCCCGCATAGCAACGAAAACCCAGCACAGCCAAAAATAAATAAATAACTTTTAGTGGGGGAAATTTATGGCACTGAGGCAGAGCAGCCTGGGACCCAACAACTTCGTGCAATGGCTGTGGGGGCATCAGGCTTCATCTGTGACCCCGTCCTTGAAGGGCGGGGTGACTGGGCGCTCTTAAGAAACACACCGTGGTCTGGGAGTTTTTAAGCCACCTCCAGATCCGCGTCGTCCCCTGAGGGCAGAGGCCTCTGGGGAGCCATCTTCTCTGGAGGACAGTGAAGCTCACTGCACTTTGCTGAAGGGCCAGGCACCCACATGTGATGACCAGGGCTTGTGTCCCGGGCCCTGCTCCCTGTCCACCTGCTCCAGTCACAGCCAAGGGCCCCAGGACCCAGACTGGCTCATGGTGGGACCCTCACCTTCACTCCCATCACTGGGAAAGGTGAATATTCTCCACTTACCCACTGCTAACCATCCTCAATCCAGAACGGCCAAGAAGGAGATTCTACATTGGAGACAGAGCCTTGGTTGTTTGTATTCCCTGCTCACTTCTGAGTGTTCTATGAGTCACCTATTTGCTTATACTTGGCTCGTCATAGTTCTGTGTTCCTACTAGTGAGTGGTTGGATAACAGGAACATATAACCAATTATAAGTTTTTGCATATAGATCGGAGGAGAAGCGTATGACTATCGTCCTTCCCTGATACTTTCCTCTCTCTCATTTTTTTTCCTTTTTGGAAAAAAAGGAAGGAAAAAAGAAGCGATAATTTAAAACCTGCCCCAGGATAGTTTTGCATTATTCATCTTTCACTTGTGAACGATGATGGGAGGGAAATGACCCAGCTTCTTCCTGGTGTCGGCAAGTCCCTGAAGACCTCACCGGGGAGTCGCTCTCAGTTACGCTCATAATCAGACTCAGAGGACAACCTCGTTGAAAGGAGAGCAGAGCTGGGCAGACGAAGGGCTGCAGGAACTTAAGAAAATGAGACGGTGTGCCCGGTGAGGAGCTGGGGAGAAAGCCACCTCGGGGAGATGGGCACAAGGGTCACTGCTGGGCTCCAGGTTTGGGCTTAGTGCAGGGAGAGGGTAGAAAGTGATGATTTTGGTGGGGGGCATCGTGCAGCTTGTCTGTGAACTTGGGGCCATGGCCTTCCCTTGAGAAAGGAGGACAGTCCTTGTCCTCCTGCATCCCTTTCTCTCCTGAGTTCATTGAAGTGTGTTCCTGAGTGTGAGGGTGCGTCCCTTTATTCCTGGACAGAGGATGCTACACCTGAGATTGGTCCAGAAACCCTGCCAAGAGAAAAGCACTGAGCCCAGAGACAAGGTGACCTGGAAGGATCTTAGACCCTGTCCTGGGCACCCCAGACCCCCAAGAGCCACAGGCAGAGCGGGATTCACACCTCTCCAGGGGGGGACCAGCCCAAGCAGCCACACAGGCACTGGATGTTTTCTTTACAGAGTGTGTGTCTATTGAGGATGCGACCCTGTAGTTCACCTGTATCGTTCGGGAGTGAGACCACCTAACCTCCCCAGATTGTGACCTGAGGCAGACACTCCCCACCTCTGGCCCATAGCCCAGCTGCCCCCAGAGCTCATCTGGCCCCTGGAGAGGGAAACAGAGGCCCAGGGGAAGTAAAAGACTCACTCAGGGCCCAGGCCTCGTGCAAGGACACCCGCCCACCCCACACCGGCCCTGGGGAAACTCCTCTGGGCAGCTCACCATTTCAGAGCCTCCTCAGCAGAAGAATCCAGTGCTGAGCCCGATCGATTAAGGCTCAGTGGGAGAGGCCATCTCAAAGGAGAGACGCTTTGTAAATAAGAGCCGTTTAAGGAGCAGGCAGACTCAGGGCTTCACAAAAGAGTGTCCAGTCTCTGCGTTGTCTATGCCTGGGAGCCATGGTCCCCACCCTCATCTGCCCTCTTGGGGAAAGGCCATACCTGCAGGCAGGACAGCCCTAGCCCCTCCAGATGTCCCTGTAGAAGCCCACCTGCCACCCCATCCTAGGTCAGGGCTCTAAGGGTCCCCAGAGCCAGCAGACTCCACCCAGACTCACAGGACAGAGGTGCAGGGGGTGATGTATAGAATTCAGGGGAACCGCGTCAGGATTCGAATGCCACCCCCCCCCCGGTCCGCTGCACACCATCTCCGCAGCCGCCAACTCTGCAGGCAGGTGGGCTGGATCGACCGTCCAACCAGACCACCAGGAGATTTCCTCAGTGCTCGCTGTTCTGCAGACCTGCAGAGCAAGTGTGGCCGAATCCAAGGCCAGCCCAGCAGTCAGGAACCTCCCCCTACCAGTTATAAGGCCTCTGACTTAAGCTGAAGTGTCTGTAAGGAACCAGTGATATGGGCTTGGTCACCAGGTCAGGGCCGGGCTGTTGGTTCTGAGAAAGTTGTGACACCTTATATACAGAGAGAGAGACATACAGAGCACACACATATGTACACATGTACACATATACATACGTGTCCGTGTCCATACATGCATGTGCCTATATAGGCCTGGACATGAACACGCATATGTGTGGTTTTTAGTAACGGGAGCACAGAGGCCACATTCATGTCTCACCTGACATCCACCATCGTGGCTCAGAAGCACTGGTGACCTTGGCGCATGGGGAAATGCCTGTTATCCGCTCAGAGATGCTCTCCAGAGAGGCCACAGTGTAATTTCCCATCTGTGTGATTGTGCACCTGGGTTTGCAAGCCATGATCTGAGTGGCCCAAGGTTATTGCAGGTCCAGAAGCGAGCACTCGCCCGTGGGCAATGGCTCGTCCATGTTGGCATCAGCGTCCCTCCCCCAGAGGAGCGGGTGTGTCTTCCCGTCCCGGCGAAGCTAGCTCAGGTCTGGCATCGATCTTCTCCAGATTTTGTTATTACATTTGTCTCACAGCTTTAAAATAGTAGCAAATATGTGCAATTTATTTAAACAACACTAGGGAAATTAACGCCATGGAGGCGCAGCCTCAGCAAAGGAGGATGAGGCAGGTTTTTTAGAGGAGAATAGAACAGCTCGATGAAAACCTTTCAAATCCTGAGTCTGAGATTCAGAGGCTCACGTGAGCCTTAGCAGGTGCCCAGGTAGACCTATGTTCTTGGCACCGTGCACAGGGAGACGTGGGGGAGCCCAGATGTCCAGTCCTCACCTCCCAGAGGTTGTACCTGTGGCTGGGACCCCTGCCCACCAGCCCCCACCGTCGTGCGAGGTGCATCTGGCTGATTCCAGCTGCTGCCCTCATGCCGACAAGCTCAGAACAAACACTGTCTCGCTCCCGTCTCCTGAGGCAGTTGCTGAGACAGGTGACCCTCATTTCCTGTGGGGCGAGGTCTTGCGTCTGTGGAGAGTGACAGCCCCCTGGTCCCCTGGAGGGCTCTGTAAACACACACCACAAGCATCACCCCAGAGGGCATGAGTCCGGGCTGGGATCTCACACTTTGCATTTCTAACCTGCAAGCTGACCTGCGGGGAACTCAGAGATAAACCAATGTCTTTGGGCCTCTTAGATGGGAATGTCCCTGTCTAACCAACCCACTGCATGCTGACATGAGGACTCCTAGAGGGGATGTGACCTCACGAAGAGACCCCAGAAGTGAGGGTGGCATGCAGACAGATGCTCCAACCTTGAGGCCTGACCCCCGGCACTCAGATCCTGCCTCTGCCTAATGAGCTAAGAGGACTTCAGAAGCGACTTGGCCTCTCTGGGTCCCCTGGTAGAGAAGGGATGACCTTCCTGTGGCGTTGAAGGGAGGAAGGATGCAGGCAGAGACGGTGCAGAACGTTCAGTGCCCACGAAGTGCCCAGGGCACATGGAGAGCAGTCATCTGCATCCTGGCTGCCAGGGACTTCCCTAGTGGCTCAGACGATAAACAACCTGCCTGCAATGCAGAAGACCTGGGTTTAATCCCTGGCTCAGGAAGATTCCCATGAGGAGGGCATAGCAACCCACTGCAGTATTCTTGCCTGGGAAATCCTATGGACAGAGAAGCCTGGTGGGTTACAGTCCACCGGGTCAAAATGAGTCGGACACAACTGAACCACTAACGCTTTCACTTTCTGGCTGCCGGGGAAGGGGCAACGTGCAGGCTGTTCTGCACGTTGGACCAACCTGAAAGCTGTTCTGTGATGCTCATCAAGGAGCCTAGAGACAACCCCACCATCATCATGAGAGACTCAGGGTTGGTCACAAGGCTGGGAGGATGTCAGGCTTCCTGAGAAATCAAGGCCTCGGGATGTACACACCTAGCACAGATCCTTCTGATGAAGGCGGGACGCAACCTAGGGAACCTTTTGGTTTTTAACTGCCGCAGACTCTTAAGTACAGGAATTCAACACGGAAGACAGCTGGGCCCTGGTAGGGAAAGTCCCAGAGGGGGTCTCAGTGGAATACGGTTAGCCTAGATAGGTTTTTCCGCTGATGTAGCATTAGGTTTTGCCTACAAAGGTCTGTACAGTCAAAGCTATGGTTTTCCAGTAGTTGTGTATGGATGTGAGAGCTGGACAATAAAAAAGGCTGAACACCGAGAAATTAATGCCTTCGAGCTGTGGTGCTGGAAAAGACTCTTCAGAGTCCCTTGGACAGCAAGGAGATCAAATCAGTCAATCCTGAAGGAAATCAACCCTGAATATTCATTGGAAGGATTGATGCTGAAGCCTAAGTATGAATCCTTTGGCCACATGATGCAAAGAGCCAACTCATTGGAAAAGATCCTGATGCTGGGAAAGATTGAGGGCCCGAGGAGAAGGGGACGACAGAGGATGAGGGACTGGATGGACATGAGTTTGAGCAAACGCCAGGAGATGGTGAAGGGCAGGGAAGCCTGGTGTGCTGCAGTTCACCGGGTCGCAGAGAGACGGACACGACTGAGGCACTAAACAACAGAAAAATCAACATTAGGTTTGGGGAAGGATACAAGTTGTTGTTTTTTGTTGTTGTTGTTAAATCAGTTAGTTTTGTCTGTGTGTGTCTAACATTTCTATGCAACTTTTTTGCAAAAGGGAGTGAGGCAGGCTCTCTGTCCACAGCAGACAATACCAAGAGCAGTGGGTTCTCACTGGGTCCAGAGCTCAGCTGAGGGTGGAGGCGATGCCATGACTGGAGAAGGGCCATGTAGGGCCAGGTGCCTCCAGCCAGGCTTGGGCTATCCTGGTCTAAGGTCTGTCTCCGTACCATGAGTTCCCGTGTGCTCCTGGCTCTGAGGCTTGGAGTAAAAGGAACATCAACTGTGGAAAGTGCAGAGGCAGCCACTCGGGGCGCCGTGAAAGTGAGCCTGGAGGCCACACAGGTGCAGGCGCCACGGGTACACAGGAGTTCTTAGTTATAGAATTCCATGCACATTAGAACATCCCAAAATATAGAAAGGTAAAAGAAAGAAAGGAAAATAAAACTCACTGGTGACTAGAGAAGACCAGAGTTCACATTTCTGTGTGTTTCCTTCCAGCCTTTTCTCTACCCTTGAAAAAATCATGGGACTCATATCGCCTGTAACTTTGGCACCGTCTCTTCATTTACTATTATCGTATGGAATTTCTTCGTGTATTCAAAGAGTAACTTCTCATGACATGTAATATCCCAAAATATGAACGCAGTGCAATGCATTTAACTACTATTTACTACTATCCGAATTCCAGAATTTTTTCCTGATATTTTTACTCTTTTATATATACACACTATTATCATGAAGACAACTACAATGAACGTCTTTATTTGTAGGGTTTTGTCCACACAGTTTCACTGGGACAGGTTTTGGCTCTGGAGTTATGGGGTCAAGAGCAAGGATCTTTTCTGAGGCCCTTGAAAGTCACTGGCCAAATGCTGGTCCCAGCAGTGATGAGGTCCATGACCTCAGAACAGCCAACATCCAGACCCACTGGTTCCCATCAGGCATGGGCTCTTACCAGTCTAATTTCCATAGCAACTCTCTGAATTCAGTACTGTTATACCACCCCTACTTTTTAAAAGAAGCAGCTGAAGCTTAGAGAGATTGAGGGCCTTCCCTATGTCCACAAATCTTTGGACGAGGGTCTGTGTGACACCAAATCCCACACCCTCAATCATCAGCCCTGCTGACTCAGAGCATACACCTCAGTGCAGAGGGCTCACTTTATATACTCCATCACTGTGATGGGTGAGGAAGATACACCACTTTGGTTTGGTTTGATAACTGGAAGATGTGAACATTTTTCATGAGTTTATCAATCCTTTGTATTTATTTTGCTGTAATTATCTATTCGTGGTCTTTTTCCTGTTATAATAAAGTTCCATTTTTATTGATTTATAGGAACTCTTTATATAGTGAGGTTATTAACTCTGGTCATATTTGTTGTAAATTCATCCATAAATAAGGGTTTTAAATTAAAATATATGAGTACTTTCCTTTGTCATTTTTCCCCATTGTTTTCCTCTTTAAAAGCCCTGATCTACTTGTTAAATAGTCAGCTGTATTTTCTTTACCCCCACTCAATCTGTAGTCCATTTCTTTGTACAGACGAGAGGTTTGCTAGAATTGTTCCCCCTAGCATATACCCCTACACACACACTTTTCCCAACACCATCCTGTCTTTTCCTGGATCTAGATTTCAGGGGTTTCCCTGGTGGCTCAGATGGTAAAGAATCAGCCTGCAATACAGGAGACCAGAGTTCAATCCCCGGGTCAGAAAGATCCCCTGGAGAAGGAAATGGCAACCCACTCCAGTATTCTTGCCTGGAGACTCCTATGGACAGAGGAGCCTAACAACCTATAGTCCATGGGTTTGCAAAGAGTCTGTGTGATTAACACACACACACACACACACACACACACAGATTCTAAGTGATGCCTTTTCCTCTGCAAAACCTAACCAGGCTCCTCTGCCTCTTTTCTCCCTTTCTGCAGAAAGGAAAGAAGAACACAGTCCCGGACCCCGTCCAGCCTCCGAAAGACACGCTGCTGCCATGGCCACAGCACCAGAGCTCCAACGGGCTGAGAAGGCAGAAACGGGACTGGGTCATCCCACCCATCAACGTGCCAGAGAACTCTCGCGGGCCCTTCCCGCAGCAGCTGGTGAGGGTGAGTGGAGAGCCTCCTGCCGAGGGGGCTGCTCTCAGCTTTAGTCTAGGCTTCTTCTCCCAGGATGTCAAGAATTGAGCCTGATAGGCATATTCCTGGAGCTTGGGATGGCTGTGCACTGGGTGTCTGAGAAGATCAAGATTTCGCCTTTTCAGTAACAAGATCAGTATTGCACAGAACAGAAAAAAATCAGAAGGGCGGTCGCATCCTCCAGGGTGGACAGGCCTGCTCGCTTTGGGTCCTCTCTCTCCGGTCACTGTCAAGTGACAACTCTGGTGCTTGGGAGGAGATGGGACAGGAACTTGGGTCGTGGCCCTTGACCTCTGACATCTTCCTTTGATCTGTTTGTTCACACTTCTTCCCCATTATGACTAAGATGCTAAATGGAGAATGATGGCTTCTCTGTGCTAACAGTGACCTTGGTGAAGTCAGAGAGCCTGAGAATGAGCCTGGGGCGCCAGGGGGCAGTTCTGTGTCTTTTCCCTCGGTGTCATCTGCTCCTGACAGCCACCATGAGGTTGCTTTTCCTGAAGGAGGGAAAGACTCATTTCACAAATTCATGTTTCAATAATCAAGGCCATCAACTAGCATTTTCTTCTTCCCTTTGAATGAAAATTGCAACCCAATATAAGCAATAATTTGATAAAATGGTAGTGAGAATTCCAGTAGATAATGCCATCCATGGAGAGTGCCTTGCCCCACTCTGTTATTAAGGTGTTATCTTCATTTCTTGGCCTGATTTGTCTGTTTTGTTTCCTATTCTGTTTGATGCAAAAAGGGAGGGTGGTGTTTAATATGCAGAGATGAAGCTGCAAACTTTGCAGGGACCCCAGGTCAGACACCCCACCACACACACATCACAGCCACAGTGACATGTCACGAACATCATCCTGCCTTCTCCACACGTGATGCTGTGACTTAAGAAATATATAGTTTGGTGTTCATCCCCGTTATTCACCAGAACCCCTAAAGCCTATGCAGTTTCCTAAAAGATAAGAGTGAAAAAGATGTCTGCAGACATTCATAGCAAACCCTGTCTAGCACAGCTGAGTTTATGCACAAGGGGACTTTTGGAAAGCAGGGGACCCTTGTCAGCAGGGGAACCAACCCTGAGACCAGAGGGCTGGTACTGTACTTCTGCCACCCCTACCTCCAGGATGGAAAGGGGGCTGGAGGTTGAACCAGTGGCCATGATTTAATCAATCATGCTGATGTGATGAAGCAAGCCTCCATAAAAACCAAAAAGGACGGGGTTCAGAGAGCCTCGGGGGGTGAGCACATGGAGATCTGGGGTGCCCCTTCCCCGCCTCACCCCACACCCCTCTTCCATCTGATTGTTCCCAAGTCACAGCCTTTACAATAAACTGACAAGCCAGTGAGTGCACATTTCTGAATTCTGTGAGCTGCTCTAGCACGTTAATCCAACTCGAACCTGAAGAGGAATTGTTGGAATCTCAGATTTACAGCCAGCCAGTTAGAAGCACTGCTGGAATATTCTGCTGCCCTGGTTCCCAGTCTCCCAGGTTAATGCTATTATCACCTGACACATGGAAATTCCCTCCTCTGTCTCACAGGCTGCACATAGGCTTGTGAAAGGCTCTTCCATGGGCAGAGCCTTATCCTGCGAGGGTCCCCAGGATCTACTGGGTCCGTTGGTCCTGCCGTGTCTGTCCTCTGCTGGACGATGGAGGAAAACACACTGGTGTGCTTTCCTCCTGACCCCCTCCAGGGTCCCAGGGACAGAGAAGTTGTGGCTGGTGATGGCAGGGGGAGGGCTGGCTTCCCCTCACTGGCAGGGGCTCACCACCCCACCAGCCCACGGGCATGTTGATGGGGATATGTCTTCTCACAAGCCACAGTGATGTCTACATGCTCCAATGGGGGAAAACACGCCCCCTCCCAAGTTAACACAAAGCTTGCGCATTGGGCAGGCAAGCAGCAGCAGGCAGAGGCTCTCAGGTCCTTGTAGATGTAAGCTCCAATGACTGGCCTTGCTGGTGAGCAGGCGAGGTGTCCGGCGTCAGGTGAGCAGAGCTGCACATTCCACATGCCGGAAGCCAGCAGTCACAATTCAGAGTCACTGCGGGGCAAGCTCTCCTGTTTTCTAATCTGAAGCGTTGCTGTGGTTTGGAGAGTGTGTCCTCTGCTCCTCAGACGTCCAATGTGTCTGCAGCCCTTGGAGGGAGGCTACCTCCAAGTCGATCTCTGCTCTGACGCAGACTGCAGGAAGAGAGGGTGGCTTAGGGTGGGCTGATGCTATGACAAGCTTTCCCACAATTTCAGAAATATAACTCAATACATGCTTATTTCTTGCTCCTGGAACGGTCACTTGAGGATGGTCACTCAGGGCTCCAGAGCGAGGGGCACAGGATGGTTGGGCCTGGACATGGCAAACACCAATTGGGCCAGAATCCCATTGGCCAAATTGCAGGGGAACGAGGGTACACAGCCCAGCTCTGCCCCAGGAGGAGGGCTATGTGTGGAGAAGCACTGGGCGCTGACCCAGCAGGTTTCCCTGAGATGACAATGGTGCATGTCCTTTCCTCTCTAAGGGTCCCTCTGCTCCAAGGAGAGGGTGGCGGAGGTGAGCGATCGAACCTGACTTACTGCCCTTCTCTGAGCTTGTCTGTCTTTACCCTGCTGTCCTGCTGTTTGTCCTCCATACTTAGTATGCTCCGACATCATGCTCATTATTTACTCATCTAAGGACAGGCCTCCTGAAGGCCAGGCCTGCCTGCATCTCTAGTGCTGTGAACAGTAGACACTGCCTGTGTTGAATGAATGTGTGAGTGAGCAATTGGAGCCACGCCAGTGGTGAACACTGTCCTGGGTGCCCATGGTGGTCGAGACACAGGGCATCTGGGGGATCTTGGCACTGTTGTCCTGGCTCCTCCGGGGTCAGACTGCTTCCACCAGAGTCAGGCATCCAAGTTGAGCTGATCCTTTTGGGGAGATGAATCTTCAGCAGATGGAAAATAGAGTCTCCATTATGGTTTCTGTACAGTATTTGTGTTTTCCCAATGGATTCCAAAAGGCTTTCCTGGTGGCTCAGATGGTAAAGAATCCACCTGCAATGCAGGAGACTCAGGTTCAATCTCTGGATCAGGAAGATCCCCTCTAGAAAGAAATGGCAATCCACTCCAGTATTCTTGCCTAGGAAATCCCATGGACAGAGGAGTCTGGCAGGCTACAGTCCATGGGGTCTCAAAGACTCAGACACGACTGAGTGACTAACACACACACAATGGATTTCAAGTCATTACGTGAGAACTCAGCCCAGAAACTCATGCATACAAATGCACACACACACAGGTGTGCATACACCCGTTCCCACTTCACACGCAGACCCACACTCTCACGTGCTCACTGTCTGCCTCTTCCTGCCCTCTCTCCCTCTCTCCTCCCCCCTTTCCTCCTTAAACTCTTAAGTAGCACAGACAAGGGTTTGGGGTTCTTTTCTGACACATTTCTGTCTACAGGAAATCGATGAGTTTCCTGTCAGTGTTTTTTTGGGGGGGAGAGGTGCTCCTGAAAGAAGCCCCCAATCACAGTGAGCGTGAATACAGCTTGATGGGAGCGGGAAGCCGGGTGCGGACCATGGAGGTGCAGCTGGGATCAGCTGCAATTCTGTGCTCATTAAGGCATTTCATTCTGATAAAATATGTTAAATGAAAAAGTGGGAGGGAGAGGAGCAGGCAGAATGTTCTTCCCAAAAAACCTCCGTTAATTACAGGCTTTTTCCTTGGAAAGGATATCATGTTTCTTCACAAGCCTTCCTTCTGCTGGGCGGGGAGAAGAGATAATAGAGAGATAATAGGTAGGCAGAGGGGAGTCCTGGGCCAGGAGAGGGTTGCTGTGGCTGGAGGGCTTGCCGGGAGCTGTGATGGCCGTGGCGAGGGGTGGAACAACTCAGGGGCTGTGCCCACCCAAATTAAATCACGAGCTAAATTAAGTGGTGAGTGAGGAGATGCAGCCACTTCATGGAGATCCCACTCGGAAGATCCAGGCTGTGCTTCCTCTCAGAAGGAAGGAGGAAGCAGTTCACAGCCATTAAGCCAACCCCCTAGGAAGCTGCACAGAGGCTCTTCATTATCCAGGATCATGGAAAATGCAGGAGGGGGCCCCCTGGCAAAGGGTAACAGGCGACCTTCCTGCTCCTGAATTCCAGCTCTGTCTGGGCTCCGGATGGAACGGTTTGGGGCCACCTATGGGTGCCAGGCACTGTGCAGGCTAGAGAGTCAGAAAAGAGAAAATACACAGCCCTTTTGTGGCCTCAAGAAGCAGCAGGCATCCATTTCCCACTTGTCATCCGGAGTTTGGTCCCTTTACTACCTCGGTTAGGACGCCTTCACATGTAGATTAGAGGAGGGTTTTGAAAAGACACTCACTTTTCTAGCGTGTATGTTAGGTTTGACTTCTGGCAAGATTCAGAATGAGGGTAAAATCAAACTTTTAGAAAGAGGACACATTCTTAGCTGAGTCTAATAAAAATTCAGAACTGGTTAACTTGAGAGGTTGTCCAGGGCAACCGTAGGAGTCGGCTCAAGATGACGAGGAGGCAGGCAATGCTCTTGGGAGACAAGTTCTTTAATTTTGGAAGTTGGCATTTTAATAGACAACGAGTCATCCAAACCCATCCTCAGAGCCCTTGCCTGAGAGCCGGCCTGGAGAGGAAGCTCTGAATAGAAGGCTCCAGAAGGAAGTCCTTACGTAATTGCTCTGTGTGGAAGATAGCCACGTGGAAAAGATGAGCCAGAGACTCACCTAGAGTAGGGAGAGCAAGAACTGGGCTGCAGGTGGCTTGGGAAATGTCATAAAAACCAGCCCCTTGACATCAGATAACCCAAATGAGCTTCAACCAACTGAAGTCAAAGGTTTTCTCACATGTTCTTGACAGTTCAGTTCCCATTTTGTGCATGTGGACCACACAGCCTCAGGTCCACCCACAAATGTTTACAGACCTTTGTATAAACAGAGGATGACCTGGGATTGGGGAACAAGGGCTCAGGAGCCAGTTGTGGGATGAAAAGTGCCCTGGTCTTGGGTCTGCATCATGAGATGTGTGACAGGGAAATGGAAGATAACCCCAGATCTGCCCAGGATAGACTCTCCATAAATGTTCATCAGATGTATGAATACATGTGTTATCCTATACATGTATGCATTCTGTGTTATCCTACAAAACATTTGCTGGGTGGTCTAGCAATGTAATTGTCACTGAGCCTACCTCAGAACCTGGTACTCTGAAGGCATCCATCCATTCATGAATGATGGATGTGGTATTATGCACCTTCTTGTGGAAGCCAGGTTAGCTCTCAAAGCACAGTGTGCATGTCTTGTCCCCCTCCCATCATTTCCCTGTTGTCACCAGGAGAAAACCTAACCCCCAAGCACATCCTATGGGACCCCATGATCTGACTGTGCCCAAACTCCCACCATGCTGGGCCACGCGCAGCTTCCATTTCTGATCACATCCTTCGTTTCCTGGAGTCCTGTGTTTTCCCTGTGTTTTAGCCACCCCAACCTGCCTACTTCCTCTGTTCTCTGAGAATGCTCCACATCTCAGGACTAACACAGGCCCTCCCCCATTGTCTGCGTATGTGGCAGAGTTTTTGACACTGTTTTTTTTTCAGTAATTATCAGTCTGTCTCCCCAGTAAACACAGAGGTCCTTGAGAGATAGTTCACCTGTCAAACACAACAATGGGGACAGAACAGATGTCATTAAGTTTTCCTGAGTGAATGAATGATTCAACTATTGTGCACAGATCTAGTAGTCCGCTTTTCATGATCATTATGGAGATTGTTGGGTTAGATAAACAATACTTGGAAATAATGAAACTGGAAGTTCTGTTTCTGGAGTGCAGGAGTAGTGTATATCAGATGAATACTCCTCAAATAACAGTTGTAAACTTTGGGGAAATGTTTTTGCTAAAAACTATTTGAAGTTGCTTGAGAATGATCAATAGTAGGCAGAAACTGCTGGGGACTCCACCCTTGAAAAGAAAACAGAACTGAGTGTGACCTGTGTTTGTGTGTCTTTAAGAGCACCCCCAATCTGTCCTTGCATCAAAATGTAGCTAGAGCTCACCCAGAAAACCAGTCTTTCTGGCCAGAGGAGTTGGAAGATGGGATTTAGAACTGACAAAGCAGCTGGAATGTGAGGGGATAAATCCTGTAAAATATGTAGCCAGAGGTGGAGACTCCCAGAAATACTCATAAATTCTGTCCAGTTCCTCAGCTGCCCCTTGAAATGTACATGCACACAGAAGATTCCAGAGAATCCAGAGAAAAGCAACAGCTAGATGATTGAAAGAATCAAGAAGAGACTCACCAGGCAAGGTAAACAGATTTAAATTTCAGTCCAGCCAAGTCAACACCCTTTAGAAAAAGACAGCAGAGCCAGCTTCTCTACAGTGTATCATCTACAATGATTACAATGACCAGAATACAAACAAAAAGTACTAGACATGCCAATAAAGGAAAACGTGACCGAAAATTAGGCAAAAACTGCTCATAGAATCTAACCCAGATATTGGAATTAGCAACAGGGCCTTTAAAATATCTCTCACAAATATACTTCAAGGACTTAAAGGAAAATATGGTCAGAATGAATGAACACATTGAGAATAACAACAGAAAAATGGAAACTCCAAAACTACAACCAAATGGAAATGGTAAAACTGGAGAGCGTGGTGTCTCTAATGAAAAACTTACTGGATGGGCTTACAAAGTAGATTGTAGAGGGCAGAAGAAAGGTCAGTGCATCAATCAGTAAAAATTATTCAACCTGAAGAATGGCAGGAGAGAGAGGATTGAAATGCACAGAGTTTTGATAGGATAAGATCAAGTGGCCTAATGTGTGTAATTGGAATCCCAAAGAAAGAGGAGAGAGGTGATAAGATAAGAAAAATGCCTGAAATTTCCCCAAATGTGGTAGAGAGACAAACTTACAGATCTGATAAGTTCAGTGAATCTTGAGTAGGATAAAAACAAACAAAGCCATACCTTAATTATTGTCAAACTGCTGAAATTCTAAAACTAGAGAGAAAAATTGTTGAAAAAGAGGAAGAATGAAGCACAACAAGGACCACAATGAGAGCAAGGGCTGGATTCTCTGTAGGAGTGATGGAGGTCTCTGGGCAATGATGTTTTCAAATTGCTCAATGAAAATAAACTGTCAACCAAGAATCCTATATCCAGAAAAAACATATCGCTCAAAATTAAAGGTTAAATAAAGGCCTTTCTGATAAACAAACTTAAGGAACTCCTTACCAGCGAGCCCACATTAAGCAGTAAATGATGTCCTTTAGGCTGAAAAGAAATGACACCTGTTGGAAAGATATGGAGAACACAGGAAAAAATAAATGTGTGGGTTGACATAAAAGACTATTTTTCCTCTTACTTAAACAGGCAGCTGACTATTTAAAGCAAACATATAGCAGTATATTGTGGGTTTATAATTTCTATAGTTATAACAAATATGACAACAACAGGACCTGCTAGAAAGACAACTAATGTGGCCCGAGCTCTAGACTCAGCCTTGCTTGTCAGGGTGATTGTCTGACGCACACAGCAGTGTAACTGGAACTTGCCCCTGTGGCTATGCAACTTCTACAGGTGCACAAGACCCACCTCCGAGTGCACAGGACCCTCTGCCAGGTGGATGTTGCCCTCCGAAAGCTCAGTGTACCTCCCTTTCAAGGAGTCACCTGGGAGCAGGTTCTGGGCAGAGGTGGCTGCTTTCTAAGAGGCAGAGCCTTCAGATGCTCCAATTCCTAACCTCTGTAGTGGGTCTCTCTGGCCTATTCATCAAAGCCAGAAATGCGTACGGGTGAGTGAAGAGGAAGTAGATTTTCTCAGCCTCTGGGAAGAAACAGAGCAGGGTTGCTCCGGGATTTTGCTCGTGTCTGAATTTCCTTTGCAAGTAGATCTGAAGAGATTGCAGAAGTGTCACCTCTGCCTCCACCACATTTTCCACTGTTTCAAGGGTCGCTGAAATGGAAGGAGCTGGAGCAGAAGGAGCTGGAATTAAAGGAGTTGAAATGATTGAAGAAGAGAATCCACTGGGCATCTGCTTGTCCACACCAGGAGACGCACCTCCACCCTCCACGAGAACGTGTTCAAGTATTGGGAGTAACAGTTTCAGAGAAATAGCAGGACTCCTTTCCTGGTGAGGCGGGGCAGCAAGAGTGCCCAGCACCTGCAATGCGGGGTCCATCGTCTGCCCAGCCCTGGTGGGGAGGGTCAGCACTGTCAGCCCCCAAGTCAGTTCTGAAAGCACAGCCCCCACCAAGCGTGCCTTCGGGGCTCTTTTGAGGCAGCCTCCAGGCCTCCCTGTAATTACTTGAGGGGAGCATGCATTACCCTCACAAAAGCCAGAGGGACCTGAAGAAAGCGTCGTTGAATGCCTCTGCACCGTGGGTTCTGTGATTTAATCAATCGTGCAGAAGACACGTGCAAGTCCCTTTGTGTTTACGGCTCCCTCATCTGAGTAGAGAATGATCCCTTTCTTGAATTGCTTTAATGGCTATATTTATGCAGCTGAAAGTTCCTTAAGAAATGAAAGTAAAATCAAATTTCTGTAAATGCTCAGATAATTTATTGGAGAATATTCAATTAGAATATATTAATATTTTAGGTTTCCACCATTAATTTAATATTCAGAAATGTAATTTAGTCGTAGAATCTCTGGATCACCCTGGGTGGATGGGGTTTAGGACGTGGACTCTGAGCACCTGCTGAGAATGGTCAGCTCCCAGGGCCTTCCTCTCCCCGACCGTTTCCCACAAGCCAGGGTTCTGCCGCAGCCCCCAGGCCTCGTGTCCACAGACCAGATGTCCACAAGTATGGACACGACCTACATGTATGGTTAGGGCTCACTGTGGACACCAAGGAAGAGCACAGGCGGGGCTCATCAGAGCTCAGAAGACTCCAGAACTTGGGGAGCAGTGGCCAGTAATTGAGGGAAGAGGTGGCTATGTGGGTGAAGCCTGCTTCTCCCCACACACACACTCTCCCCCCACCAATCCTTGTGGGCAGGACTAGTTAATTGTTCTTTTACTCCTAAGTCACCTCCAGGACTATGTGGACATTACCAGGGAAACTGACTTCTGACCCTCATTCCTACACTGATGAGTGGGGTCAGGGGGGCTGCTGCAGGGTGGGTGGCCTGCAGATAAGCTTGAGCATGTAGAGACTTGAGGGTACCTCGGGGAAGGGCTGTCAGCCGTCCTTTCCTGGAATGGGTGCCCTTCATTCTGCGGTGTGGCCTCCTTTTTTGTATGAAATGATGACAGGTCACAGTGAAGGTTAAGCCTGGACATGTACACTGAGCATCCCCTCTGCTGTTCCGGGCACAGAGGACACTCAAAGACACGATGAGGAAGAGCCCAGTCACCCAGAGTCTACTGTTCAGGGAGAGGGAGAAGCAAACTTCATACATGATTATGTATTGGGAACCAGGAGATGTGGGGTGCAAGGGTGTTCCCATCAAACAAGGCAGCCCAGAGAGCCTTCCCTGGTATGAGCGCGAATACAGGGGCAGATGAACCAGGGTGATACCAAGGGGAAGAGCATTCTAGACAGAGGGAACATCAAGTATAAAAGCTCAGTCTTGAAGGAAGAGCCAGGAGGTCAGAGTGGCTGTATGGGGATGGGCAGAGAGAGGGTGAGGGTGATGAGGCAGGGAGTGCCAGGGCCAGGTCACAAGGGGCTTGCCCATCAGGATGACCCAATACGGTGCTAATGATCCCCGGGGAATAAGGGGCTCCCTTTAGTCACTCTGTCCATCCGTGGCCAGGGGGCCCTGGAGCTTCTGACCCTCAGTGTGCACGTGATGGGAGCAGCAGTTGCAGGGCGACCAGCAGAAGGACACATGACCCCGGGGTGGTCACGGAAGGGGGTCCCTGCAGGCACTGAGGAGGGAGGACGCACCGTGCAGTCTTTGTTTTCTGAGATGCCTCCAAGCTCAGGAGGGAGCAGATGGCAGAGGACACCACTGCTGATGTCCAGGGGTCGTCCAGGTGTCCCCTGGAGCCTAGGGGGAGAAGCCCACAGGCCCCTGCCATCCTGGGACGACAACAAGAAACCCCCAGAGTTACCACCGTCCTGCCGGAGACACAGGTTTGTTTCTGATACTTAGTGTCTCTTGTTAATCACTTCCAAACCACAGACACTTTATTTTGAAGACTCTTTTCCTCCAAATTGTACAGAATCAGGTCGGGGGCTCGGCGGGGGTGGGGAGCGGTGCAATCTGTGTCCACAAGGCTCCCAGCTGAGGATCTGACTTCCCCTCCCTGGAACAAGAGCACAGAGATGCCAGCTCACAAGCAAAGCCAGTCAGAACAGAGAGTGTCTGGGGAGGGAGCTCAGGCCGCCTCTAACCTACAGAAGACAGTGGCAGACGGTGCTGCGGTTTCAGCCGCCCCCGTGATGCTGGAGCAGTCAAGCCTACATCTCCAAAGTTATTCTTAAAAATGACACCCCAGAGACAGGCTGTGTTGACGGCTGGACTTGCAGCCAGACTGCTCTGAGCTTTGTTTACTTCTGGCTACAGTCCCGTCCAAGAGCGGCTGGGTCTCAGGCCACCACGGCCCTCAGCACAGGGCCCTCTCCATCTCGACTATCAGGAACAGCCTCAGCACTGGCCCTCACTTAATCAAACCCAAGTCCAAAGAGGCATTTGCACCTACACTTAGGTGTTCAGCCTCCCAGTCTACTTGGCCATTGAGTTACCAGCTTGATTTGGGCTTTGGGGCTTCTTGAGCTGTAAAGGCTTATTAAGTCAAGAAGCTGATTTCATTTCCCAAAGAAGGAGGCGTTAAGAACAAGAAAAGCCACGGAGCCTCAGTGTCTGTTTGTTAAAAGCAAACCCAAGCAGACAACTGAGCAGCGTCTCATAGAGGCCTGGGCCCTCCTAAGCCCCCCAGGTTGTAGAGGTGCCCCCCGGGACAAGGTGCCAGCAGCCTGACCCACACCTTCGCGCCCCTCCTCTATCCCTGAGCAGTGCATCATGAGGACGAAGTGGGTTACCTCAGTCGTGGCTTCAGGAACGGTCTACGTATGTGAAACACATTAAGGGAGCGGGCACGGCTGGTGTGTCCCATGTGCTGGCAGAAACCTGCTCTCCATGCTCTGCTGGGTTCTGAGGCCACCTCTGTCCCCCGCACATCATCCCCGCAGCCCAGGGAGCTGCATGCAGGTCGGAGCTGGTCAGGGCTCAGAAGCACGTTTTCAACTTACCTGTTGCCTCTAGGAAGCGGAACCAACAGAGAAGAGAGAGAAGAGGCTTGTTCCCCGTGGCCAAACAGGGAGGTCCCAAGCCTGGGCACTTTGTCTCCGGAAATCAGCACCCAAATCAACACTTAGGCTTCCTACTAAGAAGAATAGAATCCTTGGGACTTCCCAGGCGGTGCAGTGGTTAAGAATCTGCCTTGCAATGCAGGTGACATGGGTTCAGTCACTGGTCGGGAACTAAGATCCCGCATGCTGGGGAGCAACCAAACCTGCTCACCACAACTAGAAAGTCCATGAGCCACAATGAAAGATCCGCGTAAGGCATCGAAGATCCGCGTGCCATAGCTAAGACCCGACGCAGCCAAACACATAAACAAAAAGAAGAGAGTCCAAAAGTAAACCAGGCTGCAAAGTTACCCTGTAGATTTGGACAGGGCTGGTGGGAAAGCATGTCAGGGTGACTAGTATGTCCGTAACCTATCAGGCCAGTGACTGTCCATCTGTACACCTATTCCTCCATCCCTCTGTACATTTATCTGTCCACCTCTCTCTCCATCCATCCATGTCCCTATCTGTCTGCCCATGCGTCCATCCATTCGTCCATCCATACACTCGTTTGTCTGTCCATCCATCCATCTCTCCCTCGCCCACCTACCTGCTTGTCTACCTAGTGTCTGCCCGTCCATGCTGGCCATCCAGGACTCTCAGCGCCCTGCACACTGTAAGGCAGAATCTGCCGTGACCACAGCAACACACACTCCATCTACTTTTTCAAAACTTAGAAGGCCTGCGAAGTAAAGGATAAACTGAAGAAGTCAAAAACCCCACATGGTTAGTTGGCATCATTAAAATCCTTTCAGCATTTGAAGGCTCCCCCTTGAGGACAAAGGTAATACATTTTTTTATAGTGGTGGGAAATCCTCCCCCAGGTTTGGGGGAGAGCCATCCATTTGGCTTAACTATGAACATGACAGAACTACTGAACTCGATGATGATGCCAATCCCTGAGCAAGACTTTAGGACCGGAGAAAACATCTTGATTGCTTTCTCAGATCATCAACAGCCAAAAAATGTGGCTTATGTGAAAGAAGTGTGTTTGTTCCTCCAGCTTCCTCCTTAGAGGGAATTTCAGGTTTTTTAGGGAGAAGTCCAGTTTAGGCTGGAAGCAAATAGTGACCTGGTCAGTCAATTCAAAGACATCTGTCCAGCACTGACTCTGAGGTCAGCACTGAGCCCCATAGTCATGGTCCCATCCCGTCCTGGAGAGCTGACGTGCTGCTGGTGGAGACAGACAAGAGAAGAGAGAGGTTCAGAACGTGGAAGGAACCATGATAAAATTGAACACAGGGATGAGATGGGCAGGGACGGGCCGGTTGGCTACAGAACTGGTGCATCAGATGGGGTGTGTCACCCAAGGCCCTTGAGCTCCTACAGGGCTAGAAGCCAGCTGTGCGAGGATCAGGCAGAGAGAACAGCAAGTGCAAAGGCCCTGGAGCCGGAATGAGCTTGGTACACAGAGGGATGGAGGTCTGTGCAGTAAGAATGTGGCCAGCACCGGGAGGAGGTAGGAAGGCTGACCAGGAAGGAGAGCAGGAACTAGGTCCCTCAGGGCCTCCGGCCCGGTGGCAGGTCTAGGTGATGCCTCCCAGCCACCGCCCCCCTGCAGGAACGCTGTCTGATTTGTCCTCTGTGATATGCCTTCAGCTGCAGGCTGCATGTGAGAGATGGAACATTAAGGATGGGAGCTGCTCCTGAGCTCCAGGATGGGGGAATTCAGCCCAAGGGATGGTGACATGGGCCTGGCAGGACAGGAGGGGAGACAGAGGAAGAGTGGGACCGTGCAGCCTCCTGACTGGCTGGTGTGAATGGTGACTGCCCATGGGATGCCCCTAACCCTGCCCCAAGGTGGGGGGACACACTGCCACAGGGCACCCTCCCTCCTGGCTGCACGGGAGGTGGGGCCCCAGCCCAGGGCCAAGGGGGGCGTGCTTTGCTCTGCAGCCTGGTATCTGGGGGCCAGAAGGCCAGTCAGTGAGGAAGCCACATGTGTCCCTCCCCTCCATCTAGCATTGAAGGGACACTAATGTCACCACCAATTAGAAAGAGTTCACACCATCCTTTCTTCTTGTGAACCATGGCAAAGCCCAGGGCAAGAAATGACCACGAAAGAGCCTAAAGCATCATGACAGAGAGGTAAACGTTTGCCTGACAGCGGAATGTGTCTGTCCACAGCCCAGGTTTGGTTTGGTTTCAGCTGCACTGGGTCTTAGTCGCAGCATGAGGGGTCTTCAGTCTTCACTGAGGCACATGGGATCTTTCTAGTTGCAGCGTTCAAACTCTTAGATGCAGTATGTGGGATCTAATTCCCCAACCAGGGATTGAACCAGGGCTCCATGCATTGGAGAACAGTCTTAGCCACTGGACCACCAAGGAAGTCCCAGCCGAGGTTTTTAAATTAAGCAAGTTCTGGCTCGTGTGAAGCTCTGACTGTGTTTAGAAATAGTAATACGCATCTGGGCTTAAAACGATGCTGGTGCCAGGCCTCTCAGAGCCTGGGGTTCAGATCAAGAAGGTCCAGGTGGAATCCAGGCCAAGCCTCTGTGGTTGGGGCGGAGGGGGTTGCTGTGGACCAGGACACACACCTCCCATGGGGCCAGCTGTGGGCCCCAAAGACTCTCACACTGGGAGGATGTTTGCTGAAGAAAACCAGGCTGTTTCCAACCTTTTGCTTGGCTCCCAGGTTGGGGAAACCGATAAAAACTAGCCCTATTGACCCGTCTCGTTCGGAGCCAGAGGTTGCGCGGTGGCAGATCCTTCCTTGAAATCAGGTCCCCGGAGATTGCGCTGAGCTCTAGACCCTCTTAATGCAAATTTTAAAAGCTTTTAATGTAACGTTAAGTACATACCAGCTACTTGTCAGAGCTGTAGTTATTGAGGGTTAATTTTCTAGCAGCTACATTCCTGATCAACTGTTACTTATAATTAGCCCCTATAAATGTTTCTAAATACTCAGATAATATTTGAATAGTTTAAATAAACTAAATAGCTGTTTTTTTGCTTCCATCGGGAAATCACATTTAAATTGGGAACTTTACTGGGGCAGGTCCATGTATCTGGCTGCTGTAAGTGTAGAGTTGGTTGACACCCAGCTGTTACACTCCAGGGAAAAAAACAGTTTAATATGTTTCAGAGTGTAAGAGGATTATTTTTAAATAGCCCCATGAATATCAGGAGAATTCGAGCAAGCCATAAACAGCCCTGAGTCGAAATTCTCTTAAGGCTGGTGGGGACTTTGCAGGCTAACTCTCCTTCCTCAAAGTCAGCTTTCACGTTTGGTACTTGTGCCCGGCAGCTTCAGCGTGGGTCCCCAGTTTGTTCTGTGTTGACCCTCATGGTTTCAGCGGGCAGAGGCTGGCACACCCCACAAGATACCTGTGGGCCCCTCCCAAGACAAGGATGCTCAGTTTGGGGGTCCTGCTGGGGACCAACGGCGGGGTTTCTGCGAATGTGTCTGCTGAGCTCAGCAAGGTGCTCCCAACACTGTCTCCTCTCCCTGCAGCCCCTCACTCCATCCAGGAACATCCTGGAGTGGAAGGAGGCCCATCGCAGTAGCAGCAGATGCCCCCAGGCTGCCCTGCTCCCACCCTTCTGCCAGCCCTGGGCGGCAAGGTGTGCTGTGTCTCGTACCCCCCTACAAGCCCAAAACATCCTACTGTACATGCTCAGGTACCCCAGCCGGATGCTGCACAACTCGTGGCCAGGAGCAGGGACAGAACACGACAGACCAAAGAGGCCTTTCTGGGGCTTCTTGAGCTGCTGGCAGCAGAGGTGGGTGTGGGAGGGGTGTGTTCATTCACAGGCCTGCGGGGGAGGGGCAGCAGTAGCTCTGGGACATTTATCTACCACCTAGGAGGGGTGCCTGGAGAGACCCCTCTATGGGCATCCTGTGCTCAGAGGCCAGTGAACCCTGACTCAGGTCAGGGATTTCCCAGGTAACACAGCTTCACCCATGTGGCCTCTTTCTGAGCACCTAGTCTGTAGCTGGACCTCACAGGAATTCTCCTTTGTGACAGCCAGACGGAGGGCAATCGGGGGTCAGCCTTGGCATCTGGGCCACCTCTGGCCCTTCCTAGTCGAGTCGTGGGGCCGGGAGTGTGTCCTCAACATCCCTTGTGAAGCAGAACCCTCCAAAGCTCAGGACAATCCGTGTGAATTCTTGATGCTGCTCCGGCACCTCTGAATGCAAGGAGTGCGGGGCCCCTCTTCCTGCCGGTCCACAAGCTCTGGGAGAATCCTGGCTGTTTCCAGCCTCTGGAGGCACCTGTTTTCCTCAGCCAGCAGCCCCTCCTGCATCTCCAAGGCCAGCATCACAGCACCCACTCCTGGCTGCTCTTTAGTCAAATCCCCTCTCCCTCTGCCATGTAAGGACCTTAGGGCCTCCTGGCTGATCCAAAATCATCTCCCAGCCCAAGAGCCTGAATGCAATCATGCCTGCAGACTCTTATTTATCCTGCGAGGTGACACTCATGGATTCCAGGGATCCAGACCCGGACATCTTTGAATAGGACATATGGCCCTGTTCAGCCGGTCAATTCCAAGGCAGGATATGGGGACCCCTGTAGGTGGGAGGAGAGGAGGTGCTGTCTGGTCTCTGCCCCCTTTCCCATCATGCTGTGTTACCTGCTCCCCCAGAAACAAGGATGTTCACAACAGCTCACCTTTTCTAGCCTCCCTAGGGGCCTAATGCAGGCAACACCACCCCTGCTCAGTTCAACCCCTAAGCCCTGGAGGAGAAGTGGACTTTGACCCACATCTGTTCCCACCAGAGGCATCAGGCTCAGAGAGGCCAAGGTTCTCACTGGAGGTCACAGCTCAAAGCACAGAGCTAGGCTGGGAACCCACAAAGTCTGGCAAAGTGTACTGGGAGCCCAGAGCGTCCAGGTCCGGGGGTGGCCAGCATCCCCATTTTTACCATCTCTGGATTAGCAGTAAAGGCATGATTTCTGCAGATTACCTCTTTGAAGGAAAACTTACTCAGAGAAAGAAAAACAAGCTTCTCTGTTGGAGGGAAGGAAAAATAGGAATCTTTGGCTTGTGTTTTTCACTTGCTGCTTCATACTATTCAGCCATACCAGCTCCAGGATGGCTGCAAACAAGACAGTGACTGAAGAAAAGCAAAGCGAGATCTGTGGAGACCCCTTGCACGCCCCGGGGCGGCGAGGGTCTGAGGACCTACTGAGCAGAGATGCTGCCGCAGGTGTGGATGTGGGTGGGGCAGGTGACCAGGGCTGCCCTCCATTGACTCCCAAGCCTCATCACTGGGGGCCGCTGGTCAGGGGAGGGCACCCTATGTGCTGCAGGCTGGGTCCTGTACTCCTCACCCCACCTACCTTTGCACAATGCTCACAGACTGGGTCTGGCTCGAGTATTTCTGCCTTGTCATCCATTTGGAGTGAGTCTGGCATCCCTGGGCGTGGGCAGATGGGGAGGTAGTCGTGTCTGCGATGTCGCTGCTGGAATCTGACAAGTTGTGGACCGCAAGGAGCCTCCTCTTTCACCCCCACCCCCACTCCCACGCTTCACACAACAACCTGCTAATTAACCACCTATCCATGAGCCGTCCAGTCTCTTCAGTGAGGTGTCTGATGGCATCTACCTCACCCGTGTGCCCGTGAAGTGCTGCGGGGTCCCCGCTGGGTGGCCCCAGCAGATTCTGACCTCCCAGTGCTTACGGACCAGCGAGGAACTCGCAGGTACTTGGCATGCCGGTGGCAATCCATCCAGCCAGCAATTACCAATGCCACCGAGAGAGACGTGCAGGCAAAGAGTCTGTCCAAACCAATTTCCCTGGGCTGGTTATTTCAAAGTCTGAAAATCCCTAATTCCGGGAGGCAGGCGGTATTTAAATTTAAGCTCGACTCCCGAATGAGATCTTTGCGTTCGCCTGTTCAACTTTATTTGGAACTGTGAAACGGTAACTTGATTACACTTTAAGGAAGCTTTGGCTGGGAGATTGCAGCCAAAGTCTCTGCTCCTCTGAGTTTATCCCCCTGCTGATGGAATCCACCCAAATGGGGGGCTCCGTGCCACTGCTGTGAGGAAGCATGGACGAGGCTCAACCCAGGCATTCTCCAGGTGGGGCATCCTGGGGCGACAGTTTCAGGGTGTTGTCTGTGGTCCTAGGAGGTGGACACACTAGCTCCCTGCTTGGCCACACAGGAAGGGCCATCTGTAGAAAACTTAGTCTCCCCAGTCTCCCAAGCCGCTGGATTATAAAACTGTCTAGATAAAAATTCATTATAAGAAGAGCTTAGACCTGGCCACCTCTCACCTGGGGGCAAGTTCAGCTTCTGGTGTATTGGGGTCAAGCTGGGTGGCCCAGAGTGGGGACCCAGCAGGTGAGCAGGGGCAGCAGACTCAGAAACTCAGGGGGGAGGAAGGGTCTCAAGTCGAGGGGCCAGTGTGGAAGCCACCATCACCTGAATAGGAAATGACGGGGGCCGAGGTCTGGAGTAGAAGAGTCAGGATTCTGCCTGCAACTGGCAGAAGTCCACTCAAACTCAGGGTTTATGGCTCGTGTAGATGAAACATGACAAGCTGTGTCAGCTTCAGGAATGGTAGGATCTAGGCGCTCAGGCGAAGTCTGTCATCAGGTGGCTTTCTTCTCGTCTTGTGGATCTGCCATCCTTGACATTAGCCCATCTCAGCAGCGCCCCTCAACCCCAGGCATGAGCAGCACAGAGCACGTACCCCCACATCCCCAGTTCCATGGAAGGAGAGAGTCTCTCTCCACCCAGTGGTTCCAGCAAATTCTCAGGAGCAGTTCATGAATCTGATTAGCTCCTATACCCACCCAGCAATGAGGTAAGAAGACCCAAGAAAGCCCCTAGGCAGAGGGACCAGCGGCTCCAAACAAGCCACCCAAGAGCACGTGTGCTCCGTGGGGGGCAGTGTGGGCAGGAATGAGGCCGAGGGGAATGGGGCTGGATCCTGGGGACCCCACAGGGTCAGGCCATTTTAAGGAGCCACAGCTGAATTCTAGGAGTGGCAGGGAGACCAGTGGGCAGCATGGGCCTAACTGCGCTCGCTTCTCAGGGAAGCCCCAGTGACCGCCCCATAGACTCTGCTCGCACTGATCTCAGGACAGCTGGAGCCCTGGGGGTGTCCGGAAGCTGCCCAGGTGACCCTGGTGCACGGCCAGGGTCTGGTATCCCCAGGCCGTCCCTGTGCCTGCAGACTGAGCCATGTCCCCATTGTAATAAGACAAGGGTGCCAGGCAGGCTCCCTGCCCCCCAACCTCCCATCATCCTGGCAGAGATCCACCCCTCTCAGAGGAGAGGGAGTTGCATGGGAACCACAGGGCTCTGATGGGACTCTGAGCCTTTGGTTTCTTATCCACAGTGAAGAAGAAAGGCTGAAAATCCTTGGCAGTGTTTTTGTGGGAAGCCGACGTTCAGTAAATGAAGGAGCAGAATGCCACTCACCTTCTCCCACCCCCACCCCCACCCCCACCACCCCTGTACTCAGCCCAGGCCCCAGAGGGTGGGGAGGGCAGGGGGGTCCATGTCCAGTTCAGCCACCCGGGGCCAGCAAGGTGCAGGGCCCTCTCCAGAGGGCCTGTTTGTTTCTTCATAGGTGCCAGGAAGAGGGGTGTCCTCATTCCCTCCCCAGGGCTGAGGCGTGCACCTGAGGTCTCATGCCCAGAACAGAGACCAGGCTCCACTTACACCCATGGTTTAGAACAGCACAAGGTCAGTCTACACCCCTGAAGGTGGGTGCCAGAACCCACCCACATGGGTCTATACCCCGATAATTCAGAAGGTGCTCTGCTGCCATGAAAAACTATAATGTGGGGTTGGGGGCAATCCACATCCATTTGAGGGTCTGAGGGTAGTTCCAGACCCTTTCCCCAGAGAGATGCTCACACACACACACACGGGCATATATACACATGTGTGCACACATATGTGCATACACCTGTGTAATGCGTGTACATGCCGTGCATACATATATGCACATGTATGTGTGTCCACCTGCACACATATGTGCACACCTACACGTGTGTGCATATGTTGTGCATGCATATATGCATGCGCAGGTACACCCACACGCACACATGTACGCACATAGATGCCCGCACACGGGCCCCAGCAGAGCTGAGGGACACTCCTGTTAGAAGTTCACCACCATAACAGAGTCTAGGCACAGACCAGGCTAGAGGTGGGGTCGTTGGAGGAAGACCACACAGCCTTTCACTCTGACAGCTGTTTAATTTCCGGAGGAGAGTAGAGACAGTGAAGGCAGGCCCCTCCATCCCCACCGCAGCCGCATCCATCTCAGCCTCATGCATGTGTAGCACCTCTCCACGTCAGCACTCCATGAGGCCAAGTGGGATGATGGAGGGGCCATCTGCCACCCCTCCATCCCTGGGAGCAATGCAGGGCCAAGCTGGCCCCAAGGACACGGTTGAGGGCCGCCTTCCGCCAGGTGACACGGATGCCTGGCACAGATTGGATCTGGGCTTCTTGAAACCAGAACCACACTTTTGAGAGAGGCAGAGCTTATTTTAACTGCCAAGAAGCCCTCTAATAATGGGTTGCTAAGAAACCACCACAGTAGACGATTTTGAAAACGAAGGAGACGTTTGTTCTGATCTATGAGTTTCCGAGACCATGGAAACACCCCTACCACACACACGCCCGCCCCGGCTGACGCAGTGCTATGGAGGGCGTGGAGGATCCACTGGGAGGGTTCAGGAGCTGCCTGGTGGGGAGAAGCTGCCATGGGAAGAAAGTGGGTGATATTGGAAGAATCAATGGGTATTGTCAAGCCCACAGTCACTGTATTCCAAACCACAGGGTGGGCCAGGCTGGCTCTGCCTGGCTGGTGTCTTTGTGGAGGTTGGGGGCCTTAGAATGGTCAGGATGTTGAGAGGACTATCTGTTCTATGGCCTCTCTCTGAGCACCTGATAACAGGGATTCAGGATACCTACCGTGTCTGAGTTTGGGGCTATTCAGGCTAAATCGATCGGGTCCAGAAACCTCCTTCTCATCGACCCCCTCTGCTGCCTGCAGGGAGCCTGGGATCCTGGCCCCGCCTGGAGGTCTGGCAACTCCCACCATCCAGGAGGGAGGGCAGCCTCGGGCAGGTCTTGTGCACCGTGATAAACTGTGTGGAGCAGCCACACGGTAATTGTGCTCAGGAAATAAGCAGAAGCAAGAGGACAAGACAAGCTGAGAAATTACTGACAACTCTTCAGGCGCGAATGGCATGGTGGAACAAGCGGGGAAAGTGTCTTGTATCAAGAGGGCGACCAGGTACCTTGGGATTTTGCCCATAGCACTTTATCAACCCCCAGGGTATCTGGGGTTGCTCAGCAAAGACAGAACACTCACAGCCAATGATGTCATCGCTGTTACCTTAAATAACATCAGCCAAGCAGTGGGCTGGCAGGCATGGCTGGGATGTAGGCACCAGGAGCTCCAAAACCATGCTGGGTGGACTGGGCTGGGCTGGGCTGGGCTGGGTTGGGCAAGACCAGAGGCTGGAAAAGGCCGGTCTGCCAGCATGCCCCAATCCAGACAAAATTATGCCTGAGACTGACAAAGGCGGTGAGACGTACTCTGGCCGTGTTCAAGGCACCTGGAAATCATCTGTGGCTGCACGGACCTGGGCCGCAGTGACTTGGAAACCTTGCCCCGACAGACGAGGGGACAGGTACCACTATGGGTGGGGACAGGGCTTCGAGAACTCTCTTCTCACAAAGCTCTGGGTCACCCAAGAGTCTGCACTTCCAGAACCGTGACTCTGATCTCAAACCTAACGGGTACATCTGTTTTCTTGGCCTCGTTTCAAATGCAGCAACGGCAGCTGCAAAAAACACAGCTAAATCTCCGTGCAAAGACACATTTATAACCACCATGCCCTGCAGTCAGAAAAAAGGCTCCATTTAGACCTCATTTCAAGACCGTGGGCACATTAAGGCCCGGCTCTAGATCTTAATGATGTGTGGGGCTTCCTCCACCCCGCTTTGCCCCTCCTAGGGCGAACTCGTCTCGGAACATTAAGGGGTACTTGCAGGATCCTTCCTACCATGATTAGCAACAGAAGAGCAGTCGACTCTGCACCTCAGAGCAGCTTCTCAGCTTTGCCTCCTCCCTCCCAGTGTTTGCAACCTCCCGTTTGCCTTTCAGATGGGGACGAGGTGGGGTCAGGACGGTCGTGGGGTCTGGGTCAAGCCGCTGGGGTAAGCATTTCATGACCCCACCTCCATACTTTCTACCTTCGGTTGGAATCTGCATATGCTATGGTTTCCCTGATGGTACTGTTTTAGTCAGCTCACTTTTCCTATGAATTAAGTTTATTGTTTAATTAACTTGTACTGGAGTATAGTTGCTTTACCATGTTGTTTTAGTTTCTGCTGTACAACGTAAAACGGCTATATGTATACACATATCCCCTGCCTTCTGGATGTCCCTCCCATTTAGGTCACCGCAGAGCACTGAGGAGCGCTCTCTGTGCTATGCAATAGGTTCTCATTCGTTCTTTGTTTTATTTTGTTGATGTTGTTGTTTAGTCACTAAGTTGTGTCTGACTTGTTGAGACCCCGTGGATCGTACCTCTCCAGGCTTCTCTGTCCATGGGATTTTCCAGGCAAGAATACTGGAGTGGGTTGCCATTTCCTTTTCCAGGGTATTTTTCCCAACCCACGGATCGAACTCACATCTCCTGCATTGCAGGTGGATTCTTTACCACTCAGCCGCCAGGCAAGCCTGTATATATGTCAACCCTAACCTCCCAATTCATCCCATCACCACCCCCCTCAAAATAAGCTTAAAGGCCACTTTACACAATCATTGTTTAATGAAAAGCTCCCAGAACTAGGCCTAAGGAAAACGGACCCGCCCTAAAAAACGGCAGCTAAATGATGTGATTGTTTAAAAGCTGTGTTTGTTCATCTGCCCCTGAAAACCAACTGCAGCCCCAGCAGGAAGTCACGTGCTACTGCCTGGGAGATGGCAAGGTCATTGATGCAGCCGTGTGGAGCGTTCTCTGTGGGCTTGAGACCTTTAACTCGGAATTAACGCAGATGACCAATTCCACCAGTTGAGGCTTCTCATTTCTCTGTGGCTGTTCAGAAGTGTTTCTAAGACTGGTGCGCTGTCACAACCAACCCGTCTTTCCAGGGTTGGCCGGCCGAATGAACAACGGGTGTGACATGTCAGCACAATTCAGAAATCAAATTAATCTAGGATCTTCAGTGTTGTGGCAAATTGTAAATGACACCCAGGAAGACACGCTCGCCTGTCATCTCCGCCGTTTACATAACTAAAGCCGATCCCCAGCTCGGAGGCACCTGACAACGAGGGATCTCTCGTTAGCCATCAAGGTCCTGAGAGCCAGTGATGACTGTAATCATAGCCGCGTGTCCGTGACACCAGGACTAATTAGCTTTTGCAAGGAAGAGGGGAGGCAAAGCTGGCATGTGTGGAGGTGCAAGCTTATCCAGTTGGAGGTGATGGATAAGGAGACCAGAGCAGGAACTTGGGTTTTAACCCATGAGGACTTGTGAAGGAAAGCAGGCCTTCTCTGGCCGGAGCTGTTTTTCGTGGCTTGGTTCTTCAGGAACAAAGGCAGAATGCTGAGTGCAAACATTACAACCTACATACAAGACAGACGGGCGACTGAGGGGCAAGGGCAGAGAGGCCAGAGAGGGGTGATGGGAAGCCCTCAGCTGAACCCAGAGGCCACAGGGAGGCATATGGGCACTCCCAGGGGCGGTGGGAGTTTTGCAGGGAGGGGTGACCTGAGTTTTATTTGAAAAGATCACTGTGTCTCTTGCTGCAGTAGTCCTCACCACCCCAGCAACTATTGCTCGAGCCTGGGGTCTTGGTGGGGGTTGGGCTGAGCGGAAGGCCTCCATCCTCCAGCAGGAGCCAGGCTGGCTCTCCAGACAGAAGCAGAGAAGCAGAAGGCAGCCGAGACCAGTCATTGACGGCCCACTGGCTAAGCGAGGTGCTGGTTGACCCCAGCGAAGAAGGTAGGGTGGTGGGTGTGGGGAGGACATGGGGAGAAGCTTTAGGCTGGGTTGAAATCCGCCCATCATCATGGAGCAAGGCTGTGCTGTAGGTGTTATTATTACTGTCATCCTTCTGCCCCCTGTGTGTGCTTAGTGGTTTTGCTTGTGGGCAGGTTCCCAGAACTCTTGCCAGTAAAAATCAGCTCCAGTCAAGCACGGGGACAGAAGGGGGAGTGATTGGTGTTTAGTGGGCTCAGAGTTTCAGTTTTGCAAGTTGGGAAAATTCTGGGGGTCTGTGGCCCAACAGTGCAAATCTGCTTAACAGCAAATGTAGAAATGGTTAGGAGGGTAGATTTAACATAGTGTATCTTTTTACCATAATAAGAGAGTATTGCTAAGCAAAGCAATAAAATAAAGTGAAATCTAAAAACACTTTATTAAAAAAAAAAAGAAGAAGAAGAATTTGTCTTTTAAATAGAAATGCTGAGCCAGACTCAGAGCTCTCTCTAACTTGGTGAGTTTTTCTAGAGTATATTTCACTGTGATTCTGACCTGTAGTGATGCTATAGCATTATATTCCTGTGCTGTGCTGTGTCCTCAGTTGCTTAGTCATATCTGACGCTTTGTGACCCCATAGACTGCAGCCTGCCAGGCGCCTTGGTCCATGGAATCTTCCAGGCAAGAATACTGAAGTGGGTAGCCATTCCCTTCTCCAAGGGTTCTTCCCAACCCAAGGATCCAACCTACACTTCCTGCGTGCTCTGCATTAGTAGGTGGATTCTTTACCACTGAGCCACCTGGGAAACCCCGTTATATTCCTATTTTCATTCAAGCCTGATTTTTTAAATGAAAGTAAGTGACACCCCACAATCCCACAGTCAAGATCATAATCAAATAGAAATTGAATGCAGCCTGCCCCGGGCATGTGCGCCCCTGGATTCTCAGACCCACGTGACACCCGGGATCCCTCCTCTGTTCACTCAATGTGGAGAGTTATCAGGAATCGGAAAATTGGAGCCACTCCCACTGGAGATCCAAGTCTGCCTGTGTTCCCCCAGGTCCCTGCCCAGCCCCTACCCTCTTCCCCTCCACCTCCACCAAGCCCCCTGCCATGCCCCCTGCCAATTCAAGAGCAACCCCAAATGTCATAAACCCATCAGCTCTCTGCAGAACCAATCAGAGGCCACTGTCCCTGAGAACTTCTGTACCCCAGGCCCTTGGTCAGCCTGTAAGTCTCAGAGCTTCTCAGCAAAGCTACTGCCCCCTACACCTTCGCTGCCCTCCACCCTCCACTGCTCCCTGGGGTGGGACTGGCAGGAGCATGTGGCCTCTGGACTTTCTAGGCCTGGCTCGCTGGGGGCTGGAGACCCTGACATTACCCTGCTCTGCAAATTATGCCACTCTTGTAACGGGATTTGTAACCTGAGCTGGAAGGGAGTCAATCAAACGAGCTCACGCACCTCGTCCCTGCAAAAGTGCTGGTGACGCGCTGACAGCTGCTTCATCAGCAGCCGGCTCCTGCCTGTCAGGCACACTGCTCCGGAGGAACCTAGCAGAAATCACGTTTCTAAAAGCCACAAACATCCCCAAACTCTTAGGGAGAAAAAAATGCACTCCATGCTGAGGATGTGATCCAGGTAGAAGTGAGAAGTTGCTGGAAGAAAGATCCGCAGGATTCAGGCTTAAGAAACAAGGTTTTCCTGAGACGCAGGATTGGCATGCCAGCATCTCAGTTAGGCCTTAATCAAGGCCGTGCATTAAACGCGTCTGCTGGGCTCACACAGAATCACCCAGAAGGGAAAGCAGTGACCATCAATGGCCTGTAATAAAGATCAAACTTTTAACGATCTGAAGCAAGGAGAAAAAAATAAATTGCTTTCATGCCTTTGCCGTGAGAAAAGGATGCTCACCATACTGTCATGAGCAAAGCAGATTATATCAACCAATTGAAAATGAAAAAGCAAAATGGGAAATGGTTGTTGCCTGAGCCAAGAGGTCTTGGGATTCCTAGAGCCCTGGCCTCGCCACCATCCTGGCGATAAGCCCAGCGGGGGCCCCTCCCCGGCAATCTGCAGCCCAGCCAGCTGACTTTCAGCTTGCACTCTGCATCAAAGCCCAGGTGGTTCTGCCATCCACCACCTGTGTGTCTTCAGCAGTATCCCCTGCCGGGGGCCTCCAGAAGCGGCTTCCTTCCTGCTCGGTTCATCTGCTTTCAAGGGTTGCTGCCTGCACTTAGCTGAGGTTTCCTGCAAGCAGAGCTGAGGCTGGGGTTTAGGTGCATGTATGGAGGTTGAGTGGAGAAGGCAATGGCACCCCACTCCAGTACTCTTGCCTGGAAAATCCCACAGGCAGAGGAGCCTGGTGGGCTGTAGTCCATGGGGTCACGAAGAGTCAGACACGACTGAGTGACTTGACTTTCACTTTTCACTTTCATGCATTGGAGAAGGAAATGGCAACCCACTCCAGTGTTCTTGCCTGGAGAATCCCAAGGACGGGGGAGCTTGGTTGGCTGCCATCTATGGGGTCGCACAGAGTTGGACACGACTGAAGCGACTTAGCAGCAGCAGCAGCATGGAGGTTGAGGGGGTAGCGTTATCAGGAGAAGAGGCAGGGAAGTGGGGTGGGCAGGGAAGAAGCCAAGGAGAGAGTTGGATCCAACTGGAACCCAGCCTCAGACTGGTCCTGGGAGCCAAGGAGGAGAGTGGCCCCCAGCCCCACCCACCCTTGTGCCCACAGCCTTCATGGCCATGGCTGCCTGGGCAGGGAGCAGTAACGTCCCATGGGAGGGGGTTCACTTGGCCAAAGGCAGCTCTTCAGCCCCCCTGCCCAGCAGCTGGAGGAGAGGCTGCTGCCCAGGGAGGTGGGTCTGGGCAGAGCCCTGGCCACGTGCACATCTGCTTCTCTTTGGTGTGCTTTCAAACGTCCCAAGAGGATTTCTCCTATTCCACATGGCCTAGACCTTAAGTCAAACCATCCCAAACATAGCATTGAAACTGGGTAGGAATGTTCCCCACCCTTGATGTATAATTCACTCACCAACCAACAGACGTGCGTGTGAATCTCTGTCGTATCTGAGTCTTTGCGACCCCACAAACTGTAGCTTGCCAGGCTCTTCTGTCCACGGCATTTTCCAGGCAAGAATACTAGAGTGGGTTGCCATTCCTTTCTCCAGGGAATCTTCCCCACCCAGGGATCAAACTCAGGTCTCCTGCACTGCAGACAGATTCTTTACCATCTGAAACAGGGAAGCAACCAACAGATAGTCTTTGTATTTCTGTAGAAGGTGGTCTGTTACCAGGCCAAGCCCCCTGGGGGGATCCCAGGAGTTAGGACGTGGACATGTGAAATTCTCAGGGTTTGCGTCATGTGCAGAAGGCACGCAGCCTCCTCCACCTCCCCACCCACTGCACCCCAGATGTGTCAGAGAAGTGCTTGGTTTCAGAGCAGCTGCTCTGCTCTCCAGGCTCAGAGAGGAGCCTCTTCAGGCAGGTCAACTGCACTTGCAGAAACAGACCGAGAAAAACCACAGCCTCCTGCTAACAAACAGACCTGACGTGCTGGCCAGCAGGTCAGCCCTGCGGCCCAAGGCTTGAGTCAGGATCCCACTGCAGCTGCTGATGCCCGGGTTCCAGGGGCTGCAAGCACTACATAGACTAGAGCCAACCCAGATTCACAGTATGCCTCCCTTCTCCAACAGAAAGAGCTTAAATTATTGCTGCCGCAGATTTCAAACAGAATTTCTAAGCATCCTCGGCAAACCCGTTCAGTTTTGAGAATTAACAGAGTAAACAAGATTGCAAGGGGGATGTTTAAAATGTGCTTCCCGCTCCCTCCAGCACTTGGGAGGCCCCCACCCTCGTTCTGGCCAATCCGCTAATGAGCCAGAGTTCTTATCCATCCTCCCAAGCCTCGCACCCTTGGGAACCCACTCGGCTTCTGGATCCAGCATCAGGTTTGCCTGGTGACAACTGCGCCCTCTTGCTGGGACACTCGGGGGCCAAGTTAATCACACAGTCGTGTCCAACTCTTTGCAACCCCATAGACTGTAGCCCACCAAGCTCTTCTGTCCATAGGATTCTCCAGGCAAGAAAACTGGAGTGGTTTGTCTTGCCCTTCTCCAGGGGATCTTCCTGACCCAGGGCTCAAACCCAGGTTCTCCCACATTGCAGGTGGATTCTTTACCGTCCGAGCCACCAGCGAAGCCTCTCAGGGGCCAAGTGCTGCACTTCTCACCTGGTTCCCGTCTCCCAAGGGCGGATGGAGTGAGTGTGTCCACGAGGACTCGTGATCCTTCTCTTTTCACAGATGAGGAAACCGAGGGTCAGAGAGGCTTAGTCACCTGCCCAGGGTCCCACAGCGGAAGGCAGCAGCTGCAGTTCCAGGCCCACCTGCCTCCAAGCACCCCCACCCCAGTACCTGGGCCAGAAGAGCTGCCCACAAGGGCAGGGAAAGCACCCAGCCTCTTCCAGCTCCAGCCAGCCTGTGTTTCATTTCCTCCACCCCGTGTGTGACTCCCGTCCCTCCCTGGCTACCTGGGGCCCCCAGAATCTGGTCCACTGTCCTCTCCAAAATGGTGGGAGACAGTCACCACTGACACTCCACCACAGCCCATACCACTCATGGCTAGTGGCCCAGAAGAACGCCCCCAGGGGAGGGCCCAGCCTCTGGAGCTCGAGCTCTGGGTTCACATCAGGTCCCCCTGCAGCATGTGACTGGGGGCCACCGGCCTGCCCCTCTGGGTCCACTTGTGCATCTGAAACGTGCCCCCCCCGCCGTAGGCAAGGACTGACCCCCCACCCAGAACATCCCAGGAGTTATCTGCTTTCATCCGCACTGTCACCTCAGTTCAGGGACAAGCAAAGTGAGGCACAGAGACTGTAGTAAGTCACCCGAGGTCACACAGCTGGGACGTGGGGGCAGGACTGGAACCCAGGCTGGAGAAGCAATCCTTCGGACCTTCCCCAGGGGTTCAAGAGAGGCAGCTGGGAGCCACATCATTGCTGACGTTTGGTTTGGTTTCTGCCGCCTCTAGCCTGTGAACTGGTGCATGCTGCCCTCTCATCTGTGAGCTGGCACCTCCCAAAACAACTGGCAGAAAACTCCCTGATGCGAGAGACCCAAGGCGGAGCCCCCATTCCGAGGGAATGTTTGCAGCGATTAAACCCTGCTTTACGTGATAGGAAAATGAGCTCTCCCCACCCCACTGCCACACCCTTAAATACATCTCTAGGATGTTGGTGTGTCTGTAAGTGGTCCCTCATTAATTCTTGCTCCCACTCACTCCAGTGCTTGAGCATCTTCCTTGGCAGGTAATGAGCATTTTATTGCCAGCATCTCAAGTCCTCCGGGCCAGGCAGCCCCTTCCAGGTGAACATTTTGAAGGAAGCACATCCTCACCCTGGGGCTTTGCCGTGGGTGGGGCGGGATTAACACTGACAGTTCTTTGCTGGAAGCCCCCCGAGGGAGGTCATGCTCCTTTCTGCCCCTACTTACCCACAGGGTGCTCCCTGCCCAGCAGCCTGGGCCACCTTGGCGCTGCACAGGGCTTTGTGATGCCTGTGTGACCTCAGTTGTGGGTATTGGGAGGCAACTCCTGAAAAAAACTCGATTTCTTCCCGTCTGTAAGCCAAGGATCCCCTGCCTACTTTTGCAGCAACACAGGAGCTCTGAAAGTATTCACAGGGTGCTGGAAAGTTCTGCACGTGGGTGCACTTGAGCTCCAGGGTGTGGACTGGACAGAGTGCGCGCCCTAGGGTGCAAGGCGGAGGTCGAGGGCTAGAGAAGGATGCGGGCAGAAAGGGCATATGCCCCATAACCCAAGATGGCCTTCTGACTCGAAACCACGGTCCCAGCCTGACACCTCCTCCCGGGAGAGTTGTGGTGCCCATGTCACCACCCTGGCCCTCCTCCCCCGGGCAGTGGGGCCACATGTCCTGCTCTGTGGCCCTGAGGTGTCTGTCCAGGCCCAGGAGTGGCCCCTGCAGTAATTCCAGCACCTTCTGCCCTCATGAGCTGGGAGGGTGGCCCACTGCTGCTTCCGGAGCAATCTGAGTTCCTGACCTGGTGTTCCCTGACTCCATCAGTCCAGGAAAGTTCAGAATTTAGCCTTGATCTTGGACTTCTGGAGGGTAAACTGTCTGTATCCAAACTCCTCGGTAATCAGGAGTCCTGAAGATCCCCAAGAAGCCCCCAAGAATGGGATTTATCTTTGCAGTAAAGGGGTGGGGAGGGGGCATGAAAGCTCAGAGATTATGTTCTCAGGCCTTGGAGGCCGCAGCCCAGGGAATTCCAAGCTGGAATGAAAATAAACCAAAGGAACACTGGTTTTCTGTTTCTAAGTCTTTGAAACTGTTAATCCTAGCTTATCAAATGCAAAATATGCCCCGATCAGAAATGAGACGCTCGCAAAGGAGGGTTTGGAGCCGGGAACTGGGTCATCTCCCACTACCTGGAAAGCCTGTGCTGACTTTAAACCCCCACATCGCTCATTTACAGAAGAGCTTTCAGCAAGCGCTTTCTCTTGGCCTTGGCACAGAGGAGTCTAAAGTCACCTAAAACCTGGGAACTGAGTGTCTCCATTTGGGGAGCAGATGAGAGCTTCCCAGGGCGGCCCCCTGGGGATCCTCCCGAGACTGTCACAGCTTCGCTCTGGAGCAGACATCCACTCAAGGGCAGTCGGAGGCCCAGGTATGATGGGGAAGTCTGTCCTGCAGCCGCTTGCAAGAAAGGAAACTCGAGGACAGGAGCGTGGGGGCATGGGGAGTGCAGCATTTAGGAGGTGCAGCCACTTTCCCGACCTGAAAACCCTCCTAACATGTTAGTTTGCTGTCATCGTTGTTTGCCTAGAGCAATATCTCCCGTGTTCAGAGGGGTAAAAATACGCAGCAGAGGGAATTCCCTGGTGGTCCAGGGGTTAGGAATCCACCTTCCAATGCAGGGGACACAGGTTCAATCCCTGGTCAAGGAACTAAGATTCCACATGCCAGGCAGCGTGGCAAAAAAAAAAAAAAGTTTTTAAAAAAATTACACAGCTGAGCAAACAGGTCTCTCAGCAGCTCCCTGACTTTCTAAAAACAAAAGTAGCAATCCTGATGGCCACATTAAGCTGAGATTCTCAGGGGGAGAGGATGAAAAATTCTATTTTCCACTTCCTTAAACACCAAATTTATTTTCTTTTATCCTATGAGATGTTAATTTTCATAATAACAGGCCATGTTTTGCCAACCGGAAACATAAAATGTAGCCCCTATTATAGATGGAAACCGTGCCCTCGGCTCTTCGGGACTTATGCAAATGACCATTTAAAGCCAAATGTGACCTCTGGGTTTCCTGCAGTTGGTGAGCTGTTTGGTGAAACATGGAAATCTGTCCACAGGCAGATGGGAGCTGATGGAGTCTAGAATAGCGGATGATCTGGTCATCTCAGGTTGACAAAATGCAGAAGTTCTCCTAACGGACGGCAGGTGCAGCCCCTCCCGGGAGGCACGGCTGTGACCTCGCTGACTAGACACTCACCCACAGGCTGCCCCCTGGTTCCCACACCTTCCCCTCTCACCACGGGGTCTGGGCTCGTTCCTGAGCCTGTCTCTGCCACCTGCACTTGCTTCCATAAGTGACTTCTGCATCATAGCAGCTTGTTCAAGACAGGCACCAGAGTCACCCCAGAACAGGTCCTGCGGGGCCAGGGAGTGTCTCAGACCCCAGTGGCATCCCCTGGGGACCCAGGACCAGACGGTGCCCAGACCTGCTCTCTGCACATCTTCACCTCCCAATCATCCAAGCCGAAGCCATGTGTGTCATCCCAACTAGTGACACAAACAACTGTGGGTTCTCTGAGCTTCTCCCTCTTGCTCACAGCCCTCTCTGGTGGGTCTGCTTAGGACGAGCCAGGGAGAGCTGTCAGGGGACCCGCTGGAACTCCCTGAGGCTAGCATTGCAGCAGGAGCCCCGTGGCTGCACCCCAAGGCACTCATTGCCTTCTCCTGCCTCAGTGGGCCTCTGGGTTCCCTCCACTCTTAGCCCCATCCCTGAGGTCCAGGGTCTTTGCACCTGCAAGGACTTCATCTCCACCTCCCAGCAGGACCTTCCCTCAAAGAGCATCTTGGCCAGGCCCACTGGGGACCACGGAATATGGCATTAGCCTTGAAATTGTCCCCTTCTGAAAGGGGGACACAGAAGGAGTGAGAGCATGTATCGGTATTTGCACCCGCTGTTCCCCTCAGATGCATTCAAACACATCATCCATCCCCCACTGCCCAAGGAAACCTGCAGACACATTTGTATTCTGCAGACCCCCTAACTCTGTGGTTGATCACGTCTCCTCCAAACACACCATCAAGAGGATCTCCATGGTTTCTGACGGCAGCCAAGTGGGAGCGCAACTCTCACTTTATGATGACACCCCCGCCCCAGCCCCACACGGTTCTGCCAGGATCCCGTACTTGTGTGCATCAGTTAGGGAAAGCACCACTTTCCATCCCCTTGCAGGGTCTCTTCCCTCTGCTGCTGATTGGTATAATTTATATGAAGCGATGAGCCCCCACCGGGCTGGGACTGCTTGTGATACACGTATAATTACCAACCTTCTCCCAGCTTTGTGCACTCTGAGGAGGAAAGATGTTTCTAAAGGAGCTATTTTAGTTGTACTGATGAAATGCATATTCATTTATGGGGCGAGGGGGCTGGGTTAATTAGCTATTATTGCAAGGCACGCTGGGTTCTCAGGGATGGGACGCCAGGGTGGGGACACGCGTTACCAATTTGACTTTGTGACCTTGAGCTGTGGCAGATCTGCTTTGAAAGGTCTTGGGTCAAGTCCTCAGGCACTGATTCCTGGAATCTGGGGTCCCCTTCTCCCACGAGATCTGCTGGTTTCCTCTGGGGAAGATCTCCAACTGACTTCCTCCTCCTTCCTTCCCTTGGCTGCACCTTGTTCCAGACAGGGGACCCCCATTTCCTCTCAACTCCATCCTGTCTTCACACTCACCTCCCCCAAGCCTTCCCTTCCCCACAGAACCCCAAGGTCATTTAGGGTCCCCAGGGCACTGGGCCTTAGGAATAGCTGCCATTTCTCGGGGAATCCCATGTGCCCTACGCTGGGCTCAAATGCAAATTCTAGGATTTGTGGGACAGTTGTTGTTGCTGTTGTGTCACTAAGTCACGTCTGACTCTCTGCAACCCCATGGACTGCAGCACGTCAGGCTCCTCTGTCCTCCACTGTCTCCTGGAATTTGCTCAAACTCATGTCCATTGAGTCGATGATGCCGTCTGATCATCTCATCCTCTGTTGCCCCATTCTCCTCCTGCCTCAATCTTACCTAGTATCAGGATCTTTTTCAATGAGTCAGCTCTTCACATCGTGTGGCCAAAGTATTGGAGCTTCAGGTTCAGGCAGTGTCAGTCCTTCCAGTGAGTATTCAGGATTGATTTCCTTCAGAATTGACTGGTTTGACCTCCTTGCTGTGCTTATAAGGCAGTAGCTGTTGTGAAAGAACCAGAAACCGCACCTCCCGCATCAAGTTCCACCTTCTCCTCCTCTGTGATTCAGCCCCACTCTGTGCTCCCTGTGATCTTTAGGATGGGTTTGCAATTTGAAACAGCAAAGGAAAGAATCTTATCATTGTAATTCGGTGCAGTTTTGCCAACATTTAGCAGGCCCTCTGTGACCAGGGCACAGTGTACCTGAAGAGAGACCCAGAGAAGTAAACACCCCAGAACCCGAGGAAACAAGCATGAATCCAGCAACCCCAGCAACTCAGGGCCAGAGGAGAGATGCAGGATGCTGCGGGGCCACACCCCCAGCTCAGTACGTCGCTCTCCAGAGATAACAGGCAAACCCCACGTGAAATTCACATTTTCTACCAGCCACATTTGGAAGAGTAAAAAAAGATGTGAAACTGAGTTTTTATTGTTGTCAAAAACACGTGACATAAAATCCTCAGAAACAGCCATTTTAAGTGCATGTTTCAGTGGCTTGAAAATGCATTTATAATGCTCTGCAGCCATCGCCTCCTTTCTTCTCCAGAACTCTTCTCATCTGGCAAACCTGAAACTCGGTCCCCCTTAAACACTAACCTCCAGCCCCTGGAAACCCCCAGTTCTGCTTTCTGTCCTGTGAACTTGACTCCTAGTCTAGGGACCTCGTAAAAGTGGAATCAGATAGAGTTTCATTTTTTGACTGGTTCATTTCACTTAGCATAATCTCTTCAAGGTTCGCCCGTGTTGTAGTACAGGTCAGAATTCCCCCCCTTTTTTTTTCTTTGAGAATTTTTTTCTCAATTTTTTGAATGTTTATTTTTAACTCATGTATTTCCTTGGCTGTACTCGGTCTAAGTTGTGGCATGTGAGATCTTCTAGTTGAGGTATTTGAACTCTTAGTTGCAGTATTCAGGATCTAGTTTTCCATGCAAGGAACAATGCCCAATTACAGTGGCCTGGACACAGTCTTTATTTCATGTTATGAGAAGCAAAGTGAGTTGCTGCCAGTTCATGGGCTCATCAATGTCTTCAATGTCAAACCTCCTATTTCCTTACTCCACCACCCTTAGCTATTGGTGTGTCCTTGTGGTTGCAAAAGGGCTGCCAGTGCTCCTGCAATGTTCTCCACTTCAAGAAATGACAGTAGTAACTATCTTTTCATGCTTATTGTCAGGAAAGGAAAGCAAAAAAAAAAAAAAAAAAAGCCCAGGATTTCCCTCCAGACTTTCCCTCATATCTCACCCTTCAGATACTGTCAAAGATCCTCTGAACTGCAAAGGCTGCTGTGACAGTAAATGGTGGCAAACCCCAGCCTCCGCAGTAGGAGGCAGGGAGGGAGAAGGGAGCTCCCTGACTGGGATCAGCTGCCCTCCCACACATGTTCTAGAGCAAGGAGGCACTGCCAGCAGGTCCCTTCCCAGCTCCTCCAGCTTGAAGACTTACTAGAATTTTTTTTTTCCTTCTTTATGGAGGAAGGTGGGGCTTTGCGATTTTATTTTTAGATTTCATCTCATTAATAATTTACTTATTTGCCGTGACTGTGCCTTCAGACTGCAAGGCCAGTGCCCTAATGTGCTGGTGAATTATGTGTTCATTACGCACGTGAAGCAGAAAGAGCGTCTCGATGCCTGGAAGAATCACTCATGTAATAAAAACCTTTGTCATTTATTCATTTTAATACAATAACCATCTTCCCTCGTGTTGTGAGTGTTATTACGGCACCTCTGATGACAGCAGTAACATGAGGAGACAGTCGTTTTATGGAGCAGAGTTATTGCCATGTTTAGATTATCAGAATTTTTATTATGGTGTTAAAATGAAAACTGATACAGGAAAAAAGTGGGCTGACATACCTGTAGTTCCCAGGGCCTGGGAGGCAAAGGGCTCCCCCAGAGGTGTCCTCACTCACCAAGGTGGGCAGTGGCGACACCCCGTGCGTGGCCTGGGGGGCAGGACTGGGGGTAGAAGCCTCTCTGAGGAAGCACTAGAGGGTGTGTCCCCCCAGACCCCCACCTTCCCCACAGAGGATGTCACTGGACTTCAGGGGTTTCAAGCATGGCCGACCAGAGGCCACTGGACTTGGCAAATCAGCTAGCTGCCCAGTTTTCCTTCTCCCCAGTTGGACCCTGGACATAACAGGAGGCTGCAATCCACCTGTAATTTTAGTGAGTTTGTTTTAACTTTTTAAAATTTATTTATTTATTCTGGCTGCACAGGATCTTTGTTGCTGCACATGGGCTTTCTCTGATTGCAGAGAGTAGGGGCTATTCTTTGTTGCCCCGACTTCTCGTTGCAGTGGCTTCTCTGTTGCGGGAGCGTGGGCTCTAGGCACACAGGCTTCAGTAGTTGAGGCCCTTGGGCTCGTTTGTTGTGGCTCGTGGGCTTAGTTGCAATGCGGCATCTTCCTGGACCTGGGATGAAACCATGTCCCCTCATTGGCAGGTGGATGCTTATCCACCAGAGAAGTCTCACGTGTGATCTCCGGACATAGACATGCCAGAGCAGCAGGTTGAAGATCAGCATGCTCCCAGCCGGCAGCTTGCCCCCTGTGCAGCCTGCCCATCCAGTGTGGGAGAGGGGGTGTATTTACCAGGCTTATTCAGAGAAACAAGGCCAGTAGGACGGATTGTTGTTGCTCTTGTTGCTCAGCTGAGTCCCACTCTTTGCGACTCCGTGGACTGCAGCATGCTAGGCTTCCCTGTTCTTCACCATCTCCCAGAGCTTGGGCACATTAGGGGTATGACCCGACCAAGGCAACACACTTCGGCACAGAGCCCGCCCCAGGGTCCCCAATATCCTGGCCAGGACCCTAAAGGTATCTCAGCTATTCCAGGGTCTGGGACTTCATTTAGCAACTTGTTCAGTCACTAAAGAGTGTACTACTCTTTGCAACCCCATGAACCACAGCTCAGCAGGATTCCCTGTCCTTCACTATCTTCTGGAGTTTACTCAAACTCATGTCTGTTGAGTCAGTGATGCCATCCAACCACCTAATCTTCTGTCATCCCCTTCTCTCCAGCCTCAGTCTTTCCCAGCATCAGGGTCTTTTCCAATAAGTTGGCTGTTCACATCAGGTGGCCGAAGTATTGGAGCTTCAGCATCAGTTACTCCAGTGAATATTCAGGATTGACTTCCTTTTGGATGAATAGATGGATGGATGTAAAAGAAAGAGACTTATGATATAAGGAAGTGGCTCACACCAAAATCAGCAATGTAGGCTGGCAGCCTGGGGACTCAGGAGAGCTGCCCATCTAGAAAAGTCTGAAGCCATCTGCTGGAGAATCCCCACTTGCTTGGGGTCAGTCTGTCTCTTGTTCTGTTCAGGCCTTCAGCTGTTTGTAGGAGGCCCACCCATGTTAAAGAGGGCAATCTGCTTTCCTCAAAGTCCACTGATTTAATGATCATCTCCATCAAAAATGCCTTCACAGAAACACCCAAAAGGAGATCAAATCTACCCACATGGATACTAATAATGGAATGAGGATTTGAACCCAGAACTATTTCACCCAAAACCCATGCTTGTCACTGTCGACATAATATCTTCACCATGAATTTGTGTGTTTTGTACCCAGCTGAATTGCTAGATCCCTTGATGTCCACTTAAATTATTTATTTGGAACCATGAGAATAAATACATGTAGCACATTTATGTTGCCAGTTCATGCAAAGTCTTAAGAAAACAAGACATGCTGTTCTGCATGAAGTAAATTTACATCAAAGTAAGGTTCAGTCAATAAATACTCTGCAGTGGAGCCACGTCATGGGGCAGCTTTCTTAGGTGGAAATGGTGTGTTTTATTGGAAAGATTGGAAGAGACAGTGTCTTTAGGGTGGGGAAGCAGTTGCTGAAGGAAGCAAGTCTCTAAGGACCGTTACTCTGTTTGCCACAGTTGAACACATCAGCTTGTTTTCCTTTTCAGTATAATCTTCCAGCAGATGTCTGGGAGTCACAGGTCCCCTAGGGAGAAATCCCGTGATGCTCTGCAGCTTTCATTTCTGGGCTCCTCAGGGTGGTCTCATCATGTGTCCAAAGGCATCTCCACTGACTGCTGTCCTGGCAAGTGTGGGTTGCCACTGGGTAGCTGGATCCCCAGGTAACTGGTATGACTCAGAGAGAAAGGTAGCTCCAGAATCTCATAGAGGTGGATAAGGATACACAAAGGATGCTCTCCTGCCTCTGTGATATGAATTAAGTGAACTGATGATGTAAAGAGGGGGAAGGAATTAAAAAAGAGAGACCCCTGGGGAGTAACATCACAGCGTCCTGGGTCTCACCTAAGGAGGCAAAACTCCCCTCATTTCTCTCCTGTGCCAAGCTGTCTGCCTCTGTGATGAGAGTCTGTGCGTTCACGTGTTCATATTTCTAATACTGATCTCATTAATTTATTTGGAATTAACCAGCATGAAAACTTCCAAGAAAAGAGGTCTTGATAAGAAATAGTAAGCCAGTGCCAAACAAGAGATCCAGGTCAAGTTTAATCCAATTGTAGGGATATTTAGAAGGAGAAAAAGAATCCTTTAATTTGAAAGCCTTCTTCATCTAGAGCCTCTTCTCTCTTATTCTATAAAAGAACCATTAAATTGTGCAATAACATTGGGACCATGTGCATTGTAAGAACAGGCTTAACCCTTGTAAGATTACAAGATGAAGCTACATTTTCTGAGTGTCGGCAGCACAAACACAAAGATTCCTCAAGAAGGATGTTTAAGCAGTGGGTCTCTCCAAACCCCACGCTTCTCCTAAGACCCAGTAGCCATTTCTTTCATCTCAGAGTTACATTTAGAATGTTTGCATTTACAGCACAAGAGTAGATTTTTCTGACTTGACTTGTGGAGTCCAGAGTTGGAGGCTATTTTTTTTCTTTCTTCCCTCCTTCATACCTTTGTCGCCTGACTTGAGAAATTACCTATGTGATGCAAAGTAAAAGTTTTTATAAATCCAGCCTCTGGCTCTTGCCTTACCACAAGGCTCACTCATAAGAATTCTGAGTGCTTACTTTGGACAAAACCCTGGCCACATGCTTCACATACAAGATCTCATTCAAAATTCACCCTTGGGCTCACATCTGGGCCTCTCCCCAGCTTCATTCGTGGTCTGGCTGCCATAGCCTCCATCCCAGAGACTGGATCTCGTCTGGGGTCATCTTGTCAGAGACCGTGTGCGCAGGGCCTTCCAGAAGTGGGCAGGGACACGCATTATGTATTAGTGAAGAAGCATTCCTGGCAAGATGTTTGACTCTTTTTTTTAACATTTATCGATTGATTAGGCTGCTTCAGGTCTTAGTTGCAGCATGCAAGCTCTAAGCGGCGTATGTGAGATCTCATTTCCTGATCAGGGATCAAACCTGGGATTGAACCTGCATTGGCAGCACAGAGTCTTAGCCACTGGACCCCCAGGCAAGTCCCAAGACATTTGACTTTTCACATGGGGACCAGAAATGACACCAGGCAGGACGCGGGTGGCCGACCTGAGAGTGCACTCCAGCCACGGGTGCCATCTGCCCTGGGCACCCCGTCTCTCCAGCTCAGGCAGAGAGTCCCATCCATGGGCTCTGTTCCCTGACACACAGGGGTCCAGCCAGGGGGCTCAGAGGGAAAGCTGCCCCCGCTCTGGCTTCTGTGTGATGACAGCCCTTGGTAGCCGTTAAGTTCAAGAACCTGCGGGGAAGCCCAGACTGTGCTCAGAGCCCTTGCTCTTCCGGGAGGTGGTCCCGATACTGTGTCCACTGAACACCACTAGAGGCCGGGTGGATGTGAGTTAAATTACAGTTTGCTGAAAGCCACATGACCCTCTCTCCTGAGCACCTCCTGGACAGTCCAGTGAGGGAGACAGAAAGAGGCCGGTCAGCAAAAACCTAGACAAGAAAACGCTGGCCATGTAGGGGCTGGGGAGGTGAGGAGGCAGGTATAAGAGGCGCACTAAACCTCCCTGATGACTGGCTGGACACCTCAGGAGAGGACAGACCTCTCCTCACCTGGGCAGCCCCCAGAGGCCACTTCTTTGCCCCAAGGCTTACCTCTCCACAGTGCAGGGTCCCCCGGCGGACGGGGCTGAAGCCAGACCCCAGGCCAAGCTGTTCCTCCAGGCTCTTTGCAGGCGACCACTCAGATGGAAACCCCATCCCCGTCTCTACTTGTAGGGACCCCCACCCCAAACAGGATGGAATGGTCAGGTGGGCCTCCAAGGGGATAGGGCTTAGGCGGAGGCCTTGGCACCTTGGGATGCTGCCCTCTGCTTAGCACTTCCCTGCCCGGCCCCTCTGTCTACATCTGGGTGAGGCAGAGGTTTAACCTAATGCAACAGGGGGACCCACTCAGGTCCCTCTCCCCAAGGAACATGCCAGGAGTGTCTGGGCTACTCACAAACAGAAGGGAAGGCTGGCCAGCAGGTGGCCCAGTGCTCTGGTCTTGATAGGGAGATGGCCCCACACTGGGAGGCTCCAGCCACATTTCCCGGCCCCGACTCTTTCTTAACTTAGCGTCCACACATGAGAGACAAGCTGACCAGCCAGCTCAGCTCATGGGCCTGCCTGTTGCCCAGGCGAGGGCAGAGAGTCTTGACCAACTCCCTGACTTGACTGACACCTTGACTTGACGGAGACAATGGGGAACAATGCTCCCCAAAGAAAATCAGGCCTCTGTTGCCAGAAGAGCCAGGAGTGGACCCTGCCCCACTCCCATCTTCAGCAATAATGTTTTAGTTGTCCCATACCCAGAACTAAGAAGCTGCCTGTCTTTGTTAATTTGGTACAACCTGAAGGACACTTTTGAGAAGCATCAAATTCACTCTTCCCCACCAGGCAAATTTTGTAAGAACATATTCATGGCTGTTATTAATATTCATACGACTTTGAGGATTTTTTTCATGATTTGTAAAATTCCAAGTAATTGTGAATGGAAAGGTATAACAGTGTCAATGTTACACAACAAATGCCTTTCCCCATCATATTCTGGATTTTTCTGCTCATTACAAGAACCTAATTGAAAATAATTGAAAGCTGAATTTCACTGTGCATGGAAAGTATTCTGTAAAATGCGAGAAACACAAACATTGTCAAGCCTCTTAAAGTCATGTTCACGTATCAGGGAGGAGAACAGAGTGGGGGGACTCTGGACTCTCACTCAGCCCCGGCCCCAGGTCTGCCCCATCACGTGCCAAGACCGGTTTTATCCTGGCCAGATCTCACTGCTCGCCCAGCGCCAGGGCAGAGGGCTTTTCAATCAAACTTTGCTGCAAGCTAACAGTGCCTCTTGCAGAACTCAGCTACAGTTTCATGATTGCTTTCAACAGCAGCTGAAGTCAGGTTCCAGTCCTGGGCCTTAGAGCCACGGTGACTTTTTTTTTTAATTAAAGGATAATTGCTTTACAGAATTTTGTGGTTTTCTGTCATACATCAACAAGAATCAGCCACAGGTACACCCGTGTCCCCTCCTTCCCAAATCTCCCTCCCATCTCCCTCCCCATCCCACCCTCAGCCTGTCACAGACCCCCTGTTTGAGTTCCCTGAGTCATACAGCAAATTCCCATTGGCTATCTATTTAACAAATGGTATCATAAGTTTCCATGTTACTCTCACCATACATCTCACCCTCTCCCTCCTCCCCTCCCCGCCATGTCCACAAATCTGTTCTCTATGTCTGTTTCTCCTTTGCTGCCCTGAAAATAAATTCATTAGCACCATCTTTCTAGATTCCATACATATGTGTCAATATGTGATATTTATGTTTCTCTTTCTGACTTACTTCACTCTGTATAATAGGCTCTAGGTTCATCCAGCTCATTAGAACGGATTCAAATGTGTTCCTTTTTATGGCTGAGTAATATTCCATTGTATATATGTACCACAGCTTTTCTATCCAGTCATTTGTCGATGGACATCTAGGTTTCTTCCATGTTCTAGCTATTGTAAACAGTGCTGCAATGAACATTGGGGTATGTGTGTCTTTTTCAGTTTTGGTTTCCTCAGGGTATATATCTAGGAGTGGGATGACTGGGTTATATGGTGGCTTTAATCCTAGGTTGTATTCCTAGGCTTTTAAGGAATCTCCACCATCTTCCATGTGGCTGTATCAGTTTACATCCCACCAACAATGCAAGAGGGTTTCCTTTTTCTCCACACCCTTTCCAGCATTTACTGTTGGTAGACTTTTTGATGATGGCCATCCTAACTGGTGTGAGGTGGTGTCTTTTTAAAACACACAGCATTTCAGCAATTCCAGCAGATTTGCAGAACTGACCAGAGTGAGCACAACACCCAGGGTTTGAGTCTGCATTGGGGGTCAAGTGACCCTAGGGAGACACAAAGACCTCCTGGGCCCTCTGTCCTGTCTACACAAGTGGACACAGCTTCCTCGGCCTCACTTTCTGCTCCATGAAGCTCCCCAGGAAGGCAACGTGACCAAGACTGGACCTGAAACTCTGCCCTCGAACCTCGATGGCTTGTGAAACCTTCGTCCGGTCCTCGGCCTCTCAGGCCCTGGTCTCCCTATCTGCAGAAGGGACTGGACCCAACGGTCAGGGGCCGACATCCTGGGACTTCCCTTTACTCATCCCTAAGGAGCTACAGGGGTGAGGAGGAGAGATTCCTGGGCCCTGCTCTTCACAGGGGAGCTCGTCCCAGATGCAGATGTTCGAGATAAACACAGTGGAGGGCAGGCTGCCACCCCATCCGCTCACCCACCCCACCCCAACACCCCACCACTCGCCCCATCACTACCACCTCCTCACCCCCCACCTCCCCACCTCCCCTCACACACACACACCTCCCTCTCCTGCCAGAGGCGGGGACCAGGTGGCACCATGCCCCTCATCCCCCTGGTGTCTCTAGAGCAAAACCATTCTGACCCCTCCTCCAACCCCGGAGGGGGACGGAGTGGGGGTGGGCCTCCCCTCCTCCTTGGTGCCTGGGGAGGGGTGATCACATCTCTCCTGACTCTCCCTCCTGCTCTTCTCCCACTCCACAATTCCCTGCTGTTTCTTCACCATCAGACAGTAGGCACGGAACTGGCTGGACCTTCTCCCTCCCACCCAGGATCTTAGAACCCTGCCACGCCTGACACCCCCTCAGGCTCCCCTCCCCACCTTTCCCTCTGCACCCACTGCCTCCTCCCTCTGGGCTCAGAGAAGACGTTTCCCCTCCAGGAAGAGGGCCCCCCACCCACTTTGGTTTCCCAAAGCACCTGGCTGTGACCCTGGCCGTCGGTTTGCACGTCTGCCCCCGCCCCCCGGGCAGCATGTCCTTGTTTCATTTGTTCGGTCGGTGATTACTGCGTGCGTGGTGCTAGGCCTGTACCTGCCATCCTTGGGGTCAGGCAGGGTGTCTGTGTTCCCATGGCCCAGGAGGGTGTGGGGCAGCCTTAGTGCTTGGCAGCAGGGGACGGGGAGAAGGAGATGGGAGACAGGGAGCCATCCCTGCAAAGCGGACAAGAGGACAGACACAGAACCTGAGAAAATGCAGATTCTCTGTCAGCGTGAGAATCCAGGAGTCCCAGTGTCAAGAGCTGGCGTGAGGACCAGTGAGGCCACGGAAGCTGAAATACGTTTAGGTGTAATCATGTTCTTACCTCTGGACTCTCATGAGAGTCAGATTTTAAAAGAAATTGCCTCTCCTGGCCAGCTGCAGTCACGGCCAAGTTCAGATTGGCCTGCCTCAAATCCGAGGTAGGTGGGGAACGAAGCATCTGTGGTCACGATTCAGGGTTTTTCACTCTGCTGCTGCCGGCAACTCGAAACTCCCACCAGGTAAAGAAAATGAGAGCTTGCAATCTGCTTTCCTGGGAAGATCCCTGGGTTTAATATCACACGAAGAGAAAGAGATAAAACACTTCACCAAAGAATTACATCCTCGTGGAAGATCCTGATCCTAAGGGTTTTGAGAGCATCTTTTAAAACACAGAGACGGGGTCAGGGAGGCCTTATTAGCGGCAAAGCCATTAAGCTGCAGAATAACATCGCCTTCCAAGAGGTTTAGAGCAGAAAGGCGGGGACATCCAGTCATGTGCATGCGTGTACACATGTGTGTGTATCAGTGTATGCATGTGTACTTATGCATGTGTTGTTTGTGCAAATGTTTGGGTGTGTTGCTCTATCTGTGTGTGCCTGTCCAGGAATCACATACCACAGTAGACAAAACCACACAATTCTAACTGGACTTTCTCAAAGATTCCCTCTGCCCTCAAGTCCTTCCAGCGTCTCTCACAGACCCTGTCTTCTCCCCATTTCATAATTGTCACCTTATAATTCTGCATTGACTGGCTGTCACTTTTTAAATCTAATCCCTCTGGTCCATGAGATTTCCCAGGTGGTGCTAGTTGTAAAGAATCCACCTGCCAATGCAGGAGCCTCAGGAGATGTGGGTTCAATCCCTGGGTTGGGAAGATACCTTGGAGGAGGAAATGGCAACCCACTCCAGTATTCTTGCCCCGGAAACTCCATGGACAGAAGAGCCTGGCGAGCTTCAGTCCAGGGGGGGCCACAAAGAGTAGGACACGACTGAGCACCTGAGCTCACGTGCAGTCTGGTGCATGACCCACGTGAGGGCAGGACCATGTCCGTCCAGCGCAGGGGGGCCTGGCGCACAGTGCAGGCCGTCTGGGCCGAGTGAAGACGTTGTTGAAACAATTGGGGTGGGAAGTGCCCAGCCAACAATGAGGGTCCCAGGGATAACAGGTCCCTTCCCTTCCTGGGACGAGGTTTTCTCGGCATCCATAGGACTCTCCACTCCTTCAGTTCTTGGGATAAACCTCCAAGGCCTTTGCAATTCACAAGACCACACAGGGTGACTTTTCTCCAGTTTCAAGTTTATTTGAAATGAGGAAAATACCCACTCCTTGGGGGAGATTCTGCCGGAATCCTGCCATCCAGGCAGCCTTTCCGGAGGATGGAGCCGGCCCTGGAACGAGGTCCCTGGGTGAGCACAATGGCCAGGCACCATACGTTATTTTAATGTAGACATCACTTTAAACTAACCTTTTACCATCTGTTCTGTCCTTTCATAACAAATGCAAAACAGCATGATTCTCGGTGGCGTCATAAAACCAGGACGGGTGATGGAAAAGCCGTCTCCACTCTTTATTCACGGCTCTGCCGGACGCCGCTGGGATGTTTTTCTCATTTTCCAGCCACAAATCAAGGAGAAACCGCTCTCGCCTGATCTGGTGAATTCATTCACACAGTATTTCTTCTTAACACGGTAAACTATGGGAGAATTGAGGGCGTCCTGAGAGCCCTGGACGCACTCAGCGTGTATTTCAGGAGGCGCCGCTGATCGGCACCTGGAGAATTAGGGGAATGTGGCCTGATGGTCAGGATGTAATGAGATCCTTTGCAAAAAATCAAAATCTTTAAATGTGTGGTGGGTTCTTTTCAGCAGTTTCATAATTAAATTTCCCCGTGAAGGATGGGCAGTCTGGCCGGAAGGGTGCAGGCCAGCGGTGTCTCTGCAGGACCGTAGGGGCTCACACACCCCTGTCTTCATCCAGTTCAGCTCAACCGCTGTCCTTGGGGGCCCTCCTGTGTACCCCACGTCCTCTTCTCTTAAGCTAAACTCAAAGCAAGCCTCTGAATTCACCAGACTTTCTAGAATCTTCCAGGCTCCTGGGAGGAAGAACTGGTTTGCGTTTCTGCCCAGTTTCTCAGTTCCCTTCTGCCCTCAGTTGATCAGGCGCAGGCGCCTCCCTGACCCCAGATCTGGAGATGAGGGAGCTCGTCCAGGGAGGAACCTCTTTCTACAAACCGACTCCAGGGAATGGAGCCAAGTCGAAACTCCTCCCCGCTCAATGCCTCGGACAGGGCTGGTCAGATGTGGTTCTGCCTGAAGGACCATCCCTGGTGGACAGAGAGGGGATGTGTGATGCCGACAGGCCAGAGCCTCATGTCCGGGACGCACAGCACTGGGAGCCAAAGAGCTGGCAGAAGGCGGGCGGCCAAGACCTCTCATCTCTCTCCAGCAGGAGGTGGGGCAGCACCGATTGAGTGAGGGGAGCCCCTTGGAGTCTGGGGGTACAGACAGGCGTCCAGCTAGACCATGGTCAGTGCTCCTGCTTAGGGCAGACAAGGGGCAGGAGAGCCTGACCTGATGAGAGGGAGGAGGAGCCCAGAAAGCCATAGCGAAGATATTCCTCACAGACTTCGAGGACCCATGTGTGTGGGCCCAAGTGTGCACAAGCCTGTATGTGCATGCGTGCCCATATGCGTGCATACCATATGTGTGCGCCGCCCATATGTACGTGCCCATGTGTGCACGTGCCTGTTCCTCTCCCGGAGGCCCTGATCAACACCCAAGCAGCCCAGGTCACTGACGCCTGTGTGATGAGGCGTCACCTCCTTCTTGCCGACCGTTCCTCACATTTTCTGTTCCCCGCCCTCCAGTGTATCAGGTAGGAAGCCACCATCGTGATCAGGGTGGCCAGAGTCCCTGCCCCCATGCTGTTGCCCTGGTGGGGTCGCCTCCGAAACATAAACAGTCACTGCTGGTTTAGGAAAGTGGTTCTCTATTAAGCCAAATTTTCTCAGAAGCAGAGTTTTCAGGGGGATGGCCTGTGCTAACGGTCCAAATTCAGTTAGGAAGGATGTTCATTATCAAATCTCTGAGGCACCTCCGTGGAGACCATCCTGTGGTGGTTGTCAAGCTACAGAGATCAGCTGCCCAAGAAAAAGCGGTCCTTCGTTTCTGAGCTAAATCCTACTAGGCGTGTGGGGGAGGAAAAGCCAGCTTCCCTCCCCTTTGTGAGCTCCTGGCTGAGACCCCTGTAATAAAAGACAGATAAACAAGAGGAGAAAAAACAAGTTTGTTAACATGCGTGCCTCGTGTACACGTCGGGGAGACCCAGGGAAAAATGAGCAGCTCCCCAAGATGCCTTAGAATTCAGGTTTAAGAAGAAGTGAAAGTGAAAGTGTTAGTCACTCAGTGGTGTCCAACTCTTTGTGACCCCATAGACTATAGCCTGCCAGGCTCCTCTGTCCTTGGAATTCTCCAGGCAAGAATCCTAGAGCGGGTAGCCATTCCCTTCTCCAGGGAATCTTCCCAACCTAGAGAAAGGGGGAGATGAAGTGACTTGTAGGAAAGATGATGGCCCTCGGAGGAGAGCTGGGAGGTGTGGTCATGTGACAGGTCTGCCCTTCTCCAGGCCCCCTTCCAGGACTAGTGGCAATGATGTTCCTCGATGGATAATCCCCTCTCCAGGGAGGGGGGCTGTGACACCCGAGCCCCTCTGAGGCTCTTCTCCAGGTAGATGAGGGGACTCAGAGAGAAAGCCCCTCCTGCAGCTGGTGGTTCTCAAGTGCCGGCAGCAGAAACATCACTACACCCAGCAGCACGTGGCAGGGCCTCGCGCTAACCCTCATCCCTGCCTTTGACGCTCCCCCAAGCAGTTTCCAGGCTTGGAAGCTGGGCTGGCAGGCTGCTCCATCTCCCGAAACTCATCTCTCAGTCCTGAGAGGAGGTCCGTTCAATAAACAGTTGTCTCGTTTCAGGGGGCGGGGTTGCGGGCAGGCTTCAGGGCAGGCGCACCATCAGGTTATGATAGGAGGCATCTCTACGAAAGCCAAAGAAAACCAGTTACTGGTTAGACCAGACCTGTTTCCGAGCCCTGGGGTGGGAGGCAGCCAGTCGAGAATATTTCTGGATGGCGCGCTCACAGCATCTTTGTGGTCTGGATGCCTCCAGTGGGATCGTGTTTTGTCTGGGGAATCGTGTTTTGTTTTGAGTGGTCATTGGCACGGCAGCAGGCATCCAGGCTGTCTGTGCGTGAGCTGTTTTAGGTGCTTCCCTGAAGTTCATGCCCACTCATCCAGCCTTAGTTTGCAGGGCTTTGGGGAAAGGGCAGCTTCGCTTTTAGTGTTTCCCAGTTGGCTCAGCGGGTAAAGAATCTGCCTACCAATGCAGGAGACTCGGGCTCAATCCCTGGGTTGGGAAGATCTCCTGGAGGAGGAAATAACAGCCCACTCCAGTAGTCTTGCCTGGGAAATCCCACAGACAGAGGAGCCTGGTGGGCTACAGTCCATGGGGTCGAAAAGAGTCGGACACGATGGAGCGACTGAGCACAGCAGCACAGTTCTTAGTGATTCCAAGTCAGAAGGGCAGGAGGATATTGGAAGCATTGGTCTGGAACCATGTAGCTAGATATTTGAGGAAACTAGAAGTTAAATCCAGTCCACTTACAGGTAAGAGCTGTAACAGTTACAGGTAAAAAATAAAACCTCAAAGACCACAAACAGGACTAGAATCTCAAGACACAGAGTTCTACTGAAACCTAATTTTTCTCTCTATGATCATCCCCGTTTCTAAGATAATCAAATAATCGTGGTAAAACCAATTTGTTTGCAAAGGAAGTCTGGTCTCATTTGACGTGACTCTTGGGAGGTTGCTGGGCGGTAGCTCCTAGCCAGGACTCTCTCTGGTCACCCTGGCCCCTCTGCTCAGCTGATGAAGGCGGCTGTGGTGGGTTGACCCCACCCGCTGGTGTCTCCATGCTGACCGTCACACCTCCGCTGGCCTGGGGGAGTGCTCTGCAGTTACCTTACTTTGTTGTCTTAGGAGAATGGTACCAAGGAGGATTTGTAAAGCCAGGGCGGGTGTTTTTTCTATATGTCCTCTTCTATGGAAGACTTTAAACACCTCCTAGGTGAGCTCTCCTGACCCTCAAGCCCTGTGCCGAGGAATTTCCTGAAGAATTAGCAGTCTCTTCACGTTTGTTCTTCCTTCAGCCAACTGTGAAATTTTATATTTTCTCAAAAAATAACCCGTTCATCAGGATTTTCAACTTGGCTCGCATAAAATATAAAGAATAAAATAGATTTCTTAAGTCTTATTTTTTCCTCTTAAGCTTGCCAAAGGTACATCTATTTCTTATGAATTTTTTCCCCCAGAGTACAGCTCTTGCATCTATTTATCAATCCTTCCAACTTTTCTGTTTTCAGATTCAGAAATTTCTGCATTCGTCTTAATTACCCGGGTGTTCACCATATCCTGCTTTGTCATTCCTTTCCTTCTGGATATAAATGCTCAGTTCATTCACTGTAATTCTGTTTTAATGATGAAAATATTTGATTCAGTCTCTGGCCAAATTCCTTGGGTTTCGCTGTTTCATTGTCATTACTATTTTTAAATCACCTCTAAATGCAGTTTTGATTCTTAACCTGTGGTTACTTCAGAACGTTTTTCTAAAATATCTCTTTAAAAATCATCTTTAAATTTTAATTGTATTATTCTGGTAAAAAGTCCTGGTCAATTTTGCTTTGTGGAATTTTTCTGAGGTTTTTGTTGTGGTCCTTTTTTTTGTAAAATGTTGCCATGGTCCCCTGGGCTTTGATTTTTAAAAGTTGTCTTTTCTAAAGGTATAGTCAGAGTTTATGCTAATCTTAATTTGGCCCCATCAGCTATTCCTTTCACGCCCCGGTGGCTTATTTACAATCTCTCACCATCGGAGAAGCTTGTTGTCTTACACGATCTCCTGCCCATCAGCTGCCCCTTGCGTGCCCAGGACCTCTGCTTCATCTGAACAAGAGACGTGCACCTGGTGTGTAATTCTGCGGGTGTCCTGGCCGTCTCCTATAGTCGTGCATTTATCTAACAATCTGGTCAAAAGTGAGGTGCTGTCTGCACAGTCCGTCCCCAACCCATGTAAAGCACAGAACTGTGCACTTTTTTCTCTGCTCTTTCCGTTTCTTCACCCAACTCTCAGGCTTTGCTAGCTTACTTTAGATGTGGGACCCAGATCACCATTACTGGGGGCTTCCCCAGTAGCTCAGACAGTAAAGGGTCTGTCCGCAATGCAGAAGGCCCAGATTTGATCCCTGGGTTGGGAAGATCCCCTGGAGGAGGGAATGGCAACCCACTCCAGTCGTCTTGCCTGGAGAATCCCATGGACAGAGGAGCCTGGCGGGCTACAGTCCATGTGGCCACAAAGAGTCAGACACGACTGAGTGACTATCATTTTCACTTTTCACCATTATTAAGTTGTTGTTTTCCACAATATACAGTTTCTGTAAACACTGTGCCTGTACTCGGCTCTGTAACCATGTTGACAACATCTTTCAGGGCTGTGTTTCTGTGTTCAGATGCTGGTAGGGGGTGCATTTCCGAGGCAAGCCCTGTTCTCGAGGTCTTTGCTATGACCCCCTCTCAGGGCAGGTCTGGAGGGCCAGAGCAGGAACAGGGGACATTTTCTGTGTCTTTGCACATCCAAACATGTCCACTGCCTTTCTGCACAGATGATCACTCGGGGGCACAAGTGTCTTGGGCCCTGACCTTTTCCCTAAAAACCCCATGCAGTGAGCTGTGTCCTCGCCCTTGTCTTTCCAGAGGTTTGACGTGAGGGCCATTTGTGCCAGGTCCTCAGCCATTTCAGACCATCACTCAGGCTCTACCGTGGGCATTTTCACCTCTGCCGAGCTCCCTGCCGAGCTCCTTTCCTCTTGGAATACTGTGTCCCCTCCTCCCTGTCATCTGGTAGGCTCACCAGACATGCAGTGCAGGCTCTCAGTGAACCCCTGGCCTCACCTGCCCTTCTGGTCCCCAGAGTGGACCAAGCGCTGGCTGTGGCCTCACATGTCCCTGGGAGAGACGTCATGTGAGGCCATCCAGCAGGATGAGCGTAAGGTCCCGGTAAGAAGCCTGACCTTCCCCTGCCCCGTCTGCTCCCCCTTCCAGATCCGATCCGACAAGGACAACGACATCCCCATCCGATACAGCATCACAGGCGTGGGCGCCGACCAGCCCCCCATGGAGGTCTTCAGCATCGACTCCATGTCCGGCCGGATGTATGTCACGCGGCCCATGGACCGGGAGGAGCGAGCCTCCTACCACGTGAGTCTCGGGCTCCTAAGGGCGCGGCGTTGGAGGGGAATGCAAACCCAAGTCCATATCAGAAAAGCCCACCTGCCTGCGGGGCGCCTCCCCAGGCTGTGCAATTCACGGAGCAGATGGGCCGAGAATGTGCTCTGGTAACGTGTCCCTGGTGATGCCGGGAGGGTCTGGGACACACTGGGGGACCCACTGGTCAGAAGCCATGGACCCACGTGACCTGCTGGGAGTTCTGCTGGGGAAGGGGTCGTGCAGCTGCTGTGTCACTGCCACCTCTCCAGTTCCGGACGTGCATCCCCAGCCCCTCTGCCCCTTCCTCTGAGAGCAGAAAGGCAGCTCTGAGCGAGCACTGCTGCTTTCATGGGGAGCTGCCAGTGGAGAGGGAAAAACCATGAGAAAGTGAAGGCTGCGAGGCTCAATTAAAGGGACCGTCCACCACTTTCCACTTGGCCTCCTGACCTGGCGGCACACAATTGGCCCTAGAGCTCGGTGGGCGCACAGCTCTCATGCCGCCCGCCCTGGTGTCCGACCCACTTTGGGCTCTGCCTCCTCGTTGTGGGATGAGCATTTGCACCTGTGGGAGGAGGGAGCTGGAGCCAGACCTGGGGGGCAGGGCTGGGCAGCCCCACCCAGCAGCTGAGACCTGCACCCTTAACCTCTCCGACCTCCGTGCTCTCCTGCAAAGGGGAAATAATCAGGCTGCCTCAGCGTGTGTTCTGAGGACTCAGGGTGACATCCCTGCAGTGTTCAGGACAGAGCCCAGCATGTGGTAAGGCTGCCTCTGTGGCTACAGCCAGGGCGTCGGAACTCCCAGCTCCCGGGTTATGTTCACAAAGACCTTCAGGTGAGGGGACGCACTCACAGCCTCCACCCTGTGTCATCTACGGACCGGCACTGACGTCACTTGGCTTCAGCCTGCAGTGCCAGATGTGAACCCTGAGAAGGGAGGCTCCACACGGGCAGGCTTGTCCATACTGCATCCCCTGGCGGAGAACAGAGCCCACCACTGGGGGCAGGCAGGCCCCTCTGAGTCACAGGCTTTGCTCTCTCAACTGCTCAGCTCCTAGACCAGGATGGCTGCAGAATTTCTGAGTCCAGCACAAGATGAAATGGGGGCCCCTCTGAGCTTACTACAAGTTTTACGATGGTGATGGCTGAGCGTTAAACCGTACACAGACCCTTCTGAGTACAAGGCCCAAATGACTATGAGGGTCACACACTTGCCTCCTGTGAAGTGGGACAGACAGGAGGCTGAAGCTGGAGGACTTGTGGGTCTCATCCCGGGGCCGTCTGGGCCTCCCCGTTCCCTTCTGCACCTCGGTGCAAATGGCTCAGAACCACACCCGAGTGTCACTGTGCACTCTGAAGACCCCCAGCCCTGGGCACCCCAAGAGCACCTCGATTCCAAGAGCGCCACACACCCTCTCCCTGCACCGCCAAACCAGACCCTGGGAAGGCAGGAGCCACGTTTGGGAAAAGGAGACCCACTTGGCTGTGGACTGAGAGATAGCTCCCCAATTCCTCACCTGCCATGGGCCAGAGAATCACTTTGATTTTAGAGTCCACGATTTTAGTGGGGCTCTGATGTTAGTTACCTCTGTCCACCCAGACAGTCTCCGTGCCACTAAAGTCAACCCCCGACATGATGTGACTCAATTGCGGGGTGACCCCTGTAACCTTCCCACCTGGAACCTGCGCCTCACATCCCAGAGTCCTCTCTGCTCCCCCAATGGGTGCCGTTTAATCGTGTCCTGAGTCCCACTGTCATCATGGCTGTTGAGGGGGTGGGGCAGCATCTCCCACCTGAGAGGGAGTTGACAGACGGTGGACACAGGTCACTGGAGGTGGCTGCACGAAGCCTGTGATCACGAGACAGACGAGCATCACTGCTCTGCGAGGCGATTCCCCAGAAGGTGCCTTCATGGCTTCCTCAGGAAGCCTTGCTGTTGGGGCCACGGGCGGTCAACTTGGGCAGGATCTTCCTGAGCCTCCTTTTCCCTGCGTGTGAACAGAGATCCGACAGACCCATCTCATGGCTCTTGTGAACAGTGAGGTGAGCCAGCGCCTGTGGAGGTCTTGGGGCACTCCCAGCCAGAGCCAGCGCAGGGCTGATGGAAGACAACAGGATCCCGCACACGGCAGGCATGCACAGCGCATCGCAGGAAATTTACTCTGCACAAAACACCCAGATTTGCAAGTCTCAGGACATTCTTTATTGCCAAGTCACAAAGTATTTCTTGTCTCCAACACCAAGACAGACCCCCAGCCCCAAGCCTGCAGCTGTGTGTCCAGCCTGAGAGATGGAGGGTAGGGGTGGGTGGGCTCTTAGAGATTTCCAACAGAATCTATCAAATGTTGTTTTAAGCTTTTGGAGGGGGATGAGAAGACCCGGCCAGCCACTTTCCATTGAGAGTCCACTCGGCCTGCTCCTGCTGCTAAAGATAGCAGCCCAACCAGGGTGTCACTTTAGTTAGAAGATAATAACTTTAATTTTAGCTCAGAATTACTTTTTTCAAAGCCTCCTCACCTTTGCCTCGGCGCCTTATTGCCTGGCCGCATCTGACAAGATGAAGGATGGCCCAGCTGCCCGTGGGAGGATCCCCTGGAGGAGGGCACAGCAACCCACTCCAGTATTCTTGGGCTTCTCTGGTGGCTCAGACAGTAAAGAATCTGCCTGCAACGTGGGAGACCTGTGTTCAATCCCTGGGTTGGGAAGATCCCCTGGAGGAGGGCATGGCAACCCACTCCAGTATTCTTGCCTGGAGAATCCCCATGGACAGAGGAGCCTGGCAGGCTACAGTCCATAGGGTCACAGAGAGTCAGACATGACTGAAGCGACTTAGCAACCACACACTGGCCACCCCGGGAGGACTTCCACAGCAGGGAGGTGCAAACTGGGCTCCAGGAGCGGGGGCCCGATGGCAGGGGGTGTTGGGGGGCGGTTGGCTGGGAGAAACAACCGCACAGCACCCCATCCTGAGATGCTTAAACACGACACTTCAAGCTGATCTGTCTTGAAGGGCGCAGCTGCATGGCTCTGCAGGCTGCAGCTCCCAGGAACCTGAGCTCGCTTGTCTCCTTGTGATGACGTGGATCGTCTCCTCCAAGAAGCCCACCTTGAGCTCCCCCGAAACACACGGTGTCAAGGGGAAAATTCTACACAGGGCTGTCGGCCGAGGCTGCGGAGAGGTCAAGGCCCCTCCTGCAGTCATGGATGGCACCCTCCCCTCCCCCAAGGCTGGCAGAGCCGCTGGGGATGCAGGGCACCAAGGGGATTGCCTGATGACTGGGCGGGGCCCCCAGCTCAGAGACCCCTCCTGCTGGAGGCTCCTCTGGGCACCCTTGACTTGGCACTGTCTTGGCATGAGGACCCTGTAGTCCAGTGTGTTTGGTTTCGAGGGTGATATGGTTTCCACAGAGAGATGAGGGCACGGCTGTGTGACAGTCACAGTGTTGGTCTGGAGAGACAGGTCGGTCCCTTCCACCTCCAAGTGTGGTTTTCCTGTCTAGTCTCAGGGCCCCATGGCCCCACTCTAGCCCGCTCTGCTGCCCGTGGGGCTCAGCCACTCTGCATCCCCCATGCTTGCTGTCCTCTGGGCCCCTCACCCAGGGCTCAGCTCCAGCATCACCTCCTCCGAGAGGCCTGCCTGGCCTCCTCCCCACCCCATGGGTCACCGCAGTCACATGTCTCCTCAGGGGCCATCTCCTGTATGAGAAGCCTCAGGGCAGCCCCGGATCTCATGGAGCCATGGACTAGGGCACATCCAGTGCCTGCCACAGGTGGGCCCTCAATAGATATTGATTGAGCAAATGAATTAATGAGTGAGTGAATGAATAAAAGACAAAAATCCAAAATTGAAGAGGGGAGTCTGAGGAGCCCCTGTGGGCCCTTCAGCCCAAGTTGGGGTACCTACCCTTTGTACCTTGAGTTGTTCCCAGATGGAGCTCCCTGGAGCCCCTTCCCCATCAGAGAGGGGCCTTCCACCCCAGGGCCTCTGGACTCATTTCCTCTCTGCTGTCCCAAGAAAGATAAGCCAGGGTGTGACTGGCCAACAGGGTAGACTCGAAGTGGATGCCCCAGTTCAAGGACCCACTGTGTCTCCTCTCTGGGTCTCCCCCAGGCCTGGCCTCCTGGCAGCAAGGGGCCTAAGCCCCCACCCCCCACACATGGCCTTTCTGCAGCTGCTCTAGGTAGACATGAGTCCTCAGCATCAGTGGTGCACGGATGGGTGTCAGCGTGGACCCTCGGGTCAGCCTCCAGGTCCCATGGTCGCCCTGTTTCACCCTCCCAGGACACCTCCCATTTCCACAGACGAGAGAACCCAGGCTCATGACATATCCCAAGCCCACCCCACAGTCCCCAGGCTGCCCCTTGAGGGGTCCCTGAACTGCTCTGTCGCCCCACCCCAGGGCTGTAGGTCACAGGAGATCTGCTCTTGGTGCTTCACAAGGCTTCGGGTCAGGCGCATCCCCACTGGGGGCAGCTGCTGGCCCTGACAGCATATGTTGCTTTCTTTCTAGCTCCGAGCACATGCTGTGGACATGAACGGCAACAAGGTGGAGAACCCCATCGACCTATACATCTACGTCATTGACATGAACGACAACCGCCCCGAGTTCCTTAACCAGGTGTACAACGGCTCCGTGGATGAAGGCTCCAAGCCAGGTGAGCCCTGAGCCCCGAGAGAGGGACATTCCCGAGGAGGGACACGCAGGCCCCGCCGCCATGATGACACCTGAGACTCATCGCCTATGAGTTTATTTTAGCTCCCACTGCATGCCCTAGAGAGTGGGCATCCCTGCTCCACATACCTCACAGTCCAGGCCAGGCACAGACAGAGGGGCTGAAACAAGGGAGCAGAGCCCCTGCAGTGACGATGTGGCTCAGGAGCCCCCTGGGCGCTGAGTCATGGGGACGGCAGTAGATTAGGGAAGTCTCCTCTGCAGAGGTGACCTGTGGGCCAGGAGCTGACTTGTGATCAGAAGCAGCACTCAGAAGGGCAGGGAGGGAGTCTGGCGGCAGGGAGAGCATGTGCAAAGGTCCTGGGGCCAGTCAGGGAGGAGGCTGGCCATCTGAGGCCTCCTGGGCACCTTTGGGCACAGCGGGAAGCACCTGAGAAGACTGACTCCCTCAGCCTGAAGAAGTGAGCTGTGTGGCTGAGGCCCTTGGTCCCCCTCAGAGCTGACCTAAGAGCTGACCCGTCTTCCCAAGGACTCCTGTCCAGCATAAATGATAACAACCGCTTTACAATGTCTGGTCTCTGGATCCCATAATGACCAAGAAGTGGGCGCCTCCCTCCCACTTCAGCTCAGACAAGACTCAAGGCCTGAGGAGGTAGAGCAAGCAGTCCCAACCCCTTGGTGTGGACATGGGCGCTAATCCCCAGCGGATGCTGGCACAATAGCTCAGAGATCCCCCAGCATCACCTGGGAACGTGTTATAAATGCATAGCTGGTGGCCACCCGCTGATTCAGACTCTGCAGGTGGGGCCCCGAGGAAGCAGCCAAGCTCCAAGTAACTCTGCACTTGCTAAGGTTTAAGAAACCCAGCCCTACACTGTCTCCTGATTTGGGGGAGGGTGGGGGGCAGTTGTCCTCAGGACAACTACTCACTTTGGGGCAGGCAGGGGCAGGGGGCAGTGTGGAGCTGAGTCAAGCACCACTGCTGAGGACCCTGCTAAGGGCTGCTGGAAGCTGCCACTAAAATTCGGACTCTGGTAACATTTGAAATTGAGAGAAACTAAGGGTCATTTTGATTCATGAGTGATGCCCCGTGCAATACTGGGAACATACGCACAGTAAAGGTGTTGCCTGTCATCTGAACATCACAGAGGCTGCCCCTCCCCAGCCCCGGTGGGTGCCCATCCTGGGAAGACTTCCCGGGCCTCTGAGGAGGGGTCAGCAGGCGTCCAGCATGCGGAGGGGCAGGAAAGCAAACATTTATCATCTCTTCTCCCTGGAGGCAACTGCCACAGCTCCGTCTCCAGGGGCTGCTGCTTCCATAAGGTGAAGTGCATTTACAACTGATTGTCCTCAGAATCAGAAGGCATGGGCCAGCCCAATGTCAGCAAAGGGAAAGCAATGTGACATTGTTTCTGCAGAAACCTCAGGTGGCTGGGCCCTGCAGGCCCCTGAGGGGCAGGTGAGTGGCCAAATTAGCTACAAACAACCAAAGAAAGCAAATAAGGACTGCTGACAGCCAGCTCTTTAAGGAGCAGAGTGGAGAGTGGCTGTCGGGCTTGGTGGGTTGTGGGGGGACTTTCTTGTTAACGGAAGCGGCAAGTCCTCTCTCCCCAAGACCCAGGACACTCTGTGAAGGTGCCTCAAATCAAGCCTCCCACATCTTATTTTCAAACAAATCAATGAGACAGTTTTCCCAAACGCATGACTGCCTTTACTCATTAGGATAACAAAAACAACAAACTGCTTCATCTTCCCCTCGAAATCCTGATAAGCCTTTAAGCCAGGACACTGGAGCATCCTCGGATCGCTGGACACGGCCCGGGCGGGCTGAAGGCTGGCCCTTTATTCCCTGGGCACTCAACACCTTTCTGTTTGCACTAAATGTTGGGTGACTTTCGGAGCCCCTGGGTGCCCTCAGCTCCATTTCTGGTCCTGGAACAACCATCAGAGGGGACCAGAGATGTGACCTCTTTGTGCAAAGCCAGGATGGAGCTGCACGGTGCCTCGTTGGGCTTGGCTTGACGCCCTGGTCCAGAACGAGGAGGCCATGTCCAGACAGAGCAGGGCCCACCTCCTCGATGCAGGAGGCTCCCCGGGATATGGAAACAGTCTCTATAAGTCCTTTTCTCACCCCAGTAAATTACAATAATAGAAGGTTTTACACAGTGCCTTTGTGGGATAAGGAAAAACTACCGCCAGAAATTAGTCATTATTCTCTGGAATGATAGGCTAATGAAGGGTTTCAGATGCATGTTCTAATGGAAAACAAGTGAAAAGATATATTCAGTATTGACTCAGCCGGGTAGGAGTCAGCTAAGGTCTGGGAAGTTGCGGTGGGGACGTCAGCCAGCTGCTGGGGGCCAGATCCCAGGTCACCCCACATCTTCACTGACCCCCAGGCCCCTCCATGTCATGAAGCCCTCTCTGGCTTTGCTGAGTCGCAGGGGCCTCACACACAATTCTGGTTCATACAGCTGTTCAGTTCAGTCACTCAGTCATGTCCGACTCTTTGCAACCCCATGGACTGCAGCATGCTGGGCTTCCCTATCCATCACCAACTCCCGGAGCTTACTCAAACTCGTGTCCATAGAGTCAGTGATGCCATCCAACCATCTCACCCTCTGTGGTCCCCTTTTCCTCCCGCCTTCAATCTTTCCCAGCATCAGGGTCTTTTCCAATGAGTCAGTTCTTCACATCAGGCGGCCAACGTATTGGAGTTTCAGCTTCAACATCAGTCCTTCCGATGAATATTCAGGACCTCTTTCCTTTAGGATGGACTGGTTGGATCTCCTTGCAGTCCTAGGGACTCTTAAGAGTCTTCTCCAACACCACAGTTCAAAAACATCAATTCTTTGGCGCTCAGCTTTCTTTATAGTCCAACTCTCACATCTAGCTGAGAAGCTGAATTTCTCGTTGTATTTCGTATAAATGGCCACGTGGGGGCAGTGGTTGCCGTGTTGAGTCCCCACCCGGGTGGGGCCACAGCAGCAGTCACTCCCCATGCCTGGGACCTTCGGGCCCCTCCTGATCATGGTCCCAAATCCTGGAGGTAACTGGCCAGGGGCCGCCAAGACCTGGGAGACTGCATGTGAGGTTGCAGATGAGAAGGGGAGACACGTCCGCTGGCCGCCCTCTGAATGTCCCACAACTGGAGCTTTGCTTGGGTGGGTGCCCCGCTGCTTCCAGGCACACACCCACCTCTGCCTTTCCAAACTCTACCCTTTCTGCAGAGCCTGCCTTGATGCCCCCCTGTTCTGTGTCCCCCAAATCTTCTGGGCCCACCACCGGAGGGGACCATCTCATGCTTCCAGGCAGAAGCTCCACCTGCAGGGGTGGCCGCACAGTGCACAGAGGCAAGCGGGTTCACCCGCTCCGTGCACTCCCGCTGTCAGGACACGTGACGCGGGTTCACCCGCTCCGTGCACTCCCGCTGTCAGGACGCACGACGCGGGTTCACCCGCTCCGTGCACTCCGGCTGTCAGGACGCGCGACGCGGGTTCACCCGCTCCGTGCACTCCCGCTGTCAGGCGCGACGCGGGTTCACCGGCTCCGTGCACTCCCGCTGTCAGGACGCGCGACGCGGGTTCACCGGCTCCCTGCACTCCCGCTGTCAGGATACGTGGGCACTGAATGTGCATCCCCGTCCCGCAAAACCGGTTGGTCTTAAGGAAGCAGTCTTTTCCATCAAATCCTCTTTCCCTAGCTTTGAAATTGACCCTGTGCTCGTGAGTTCAGATTAATAATAATTATAAAAAATTATGTCTGTAATATGGATGTTTTCCATAAAGAAATGGAGTTTCATTTATTTCAAGTGCACCAGAAAGTGGAACCAAAATTAGAGTTTCCCAGAAAAAGGTTCAACTGAGAAGCGACGAGAAGAAACCCAAGAGGACTGTGACCTGGTGCTTACTGAAGCCTGGGGTAACAGAGGCATCTCTGGCCCTGGGTGGGCAGGAAGCAGGAAGGCCGGGCTTTGGGCAACCTTGACCCTCCTAGGCAAGCACCGCTCCAAGCAACTCTTCAATGTGCTTCCTGATAGGGTCTCATTGGAAGAAATGTCTTTTTAAGATATCTTTTTATTTTGACATGATTGTAGATGCACATGCAGTTGTAAGAAGTAATACAGAGACATCCCACAGACCCTTCCCCTGACTTCCCCCAGTGGTAACATCTCACAGATGCAGGGTCACACCAGGGTGTAACATTGGTGCAAGCCCTGGCCCTCACTCAGACTTCAGCACGCGGGTGTATGTGAGTGCCTGTGTGTCCATGCAGTTTATCACGTGTGCAGATTCGCATGACCTCCATGGTCAAGACAGTAACATTTAAGGCTAACACCCATCTCCCCGCTCACCAATCCATCTGCCCACCGTCCCTACCCTGGCAACCATTGACCTGCTCTCCATATCTGTGATTTTGTCATTTTCAGACTTTTGTATAATTGTGACCATAGCAGTATGTTACCTCTGAGTGTGCTCTCAGTTACTCAGTTGTGTCTGACTTTTGTGACCCCATGGACTGTAGACTGCCAGGCCGCTCTGTCTATGGGATTCTCCAGGCAAGAATACTGGAGTGGGTTGCCATACCCTCCTCCAAGGGATCTTCCTGCCCTGGGGATCAAACTCATCTCTCTTGCATCTCCTGCATTGGCAGGCAGATTCTTTACCACTAGCACAACCAGTCCATCCTAAAGGAAATCAGTCCTGAATGTTCATTGGAAGGACTGATGCTGAAGCTGAAACTCCAATACTTTGGCCACCTGATGCAAAAAACTGACTTATTTGAAAAGACCCTGATGCTGGGAAAGATTGAGGATAGGAGGAGAAGGGGACAACAGAGGATGAGATGGTTGGATGGCATCATCAACTCAACGTACATAGGTTTGGGTGGACTCCGGGAGTTGGTGATGGACAGGGAGGGCTGGCGTGCTGCGGTTCATGGGGTCGCAAAAGAGCCAGACACGACTGAGGGACTGAACTGATCTGAGCACCACCTGGGAAGCCCATGTTACCTTTGGGGGCTGGGTTTTTCCACTCAGTATAATTCTCTGGATATTCAGGCAAATTGTGTGTCCACTTCAGGAGTTGGTGATGGACAGGGAGGCCTGGCGTGCTATGATTCATGGGGTTGCAAAGAGTCGGACATGACTGAGCAACTGAGCTGAACTGAACTGAAGCTCGTTTCTTTTCACTGCTGAGTAGGCTGCAGTGTGGAGTCCCTACCCTCATTCACCCTTTGAAGGGCGTTCTGGCTGTCCCAGTTTGGGACAGTAATGAAGCTGCCAAGAACTTTCACTCCCGTGTGGACTTTCATGTGAATTTTCATTTTCTCTGGGACAAATGCCTGAGGACTCAATCACTGGGTGGTACGGGCACCAGGAAGTGCCACACACTCTTCTGATCTCCTGTCCCACCGTCTGAGTGGCCCGGCTTCTCCGTCCTCACCTCATTTGGTGGTGTCATCATGTCGTGTTAGCTGTTCTGATAGGTGCGCAGTGCTACCTCACTGTGGTTTCTATTTCTCTTTCCCTGATGCTAACTGTGGTGGAGATCCCTTCCTGTGCTTGCCATCTGCATCTCCTCCTTGCTGGGACGTCTCTTCATGTCTTGTGTCCATCTTCTAATTAGTTGCTTTTTTAATCACTGAGTTTTGAGAACTGTTTATTTGAGATGCAAGCCCTTTGCCAGATGTGTGGTCTGCAGATAATTTCTCCTACTTTGGCACTCATGTTTTTCATGCTCTTCAGGGGGTCTTTTGGGAGGGAGCAAGAGTTTTTCATTTTGATGAAGTTCAATTTTTCACTCTCCTTTGATGGACTGGACTTGGGTATTGAGAACTCTTCCCAAACCCTGGGTCCTGAATATGTTCTAGGCTTCATTCTAAAGGTTTTAAGTTTCACATTTTATTTTTCGTCCTTGGTCCATTCCAAGTTAATTTCTTTTTTCTTAATGTTTCAAATTTGTTCATCTATTAACCAAGAAAGGTGCTTCCCCCCACCCCATTATATTCACATTTCAGGGATGCTATAGACTGTTCAAATTCACTTTTGGACATTGAGTTAATTTCTGTGTGATTTTTATAGAAGGCGTGAGACTCAGTCTGGTTCATTTTTTGCTTATGGATGCCCAGATGCTCCTGCACTGTTTGTTGGAAAGGCTTTCTGTATTTCATTGAGTTGCTTGTGTACCTTTGTCAAAAATCAGTTGGCTTGTTTATGGGTTTGCTCTGTGTTCTCTGCTCCCATCCACTGATCTGCCAGCCCCTTGCTCCCTGGATGTCGGTAGCTCCATAGGAAACCTTGAGTGGAGCGGAGGTAAAGGCTGTTTCAGACTCCAGCTACCCCTTGTCCTCACGGGGTGGGACTGTGCCCTTGGCAGGTGACATCGTGTGGCACTCAGCCACTCATCTTAGACTCCCAGTGGCCAGCTGTGGCCAGCATGGCGAGGCCTCGGCCGGCCACTCATTCTGTCTCATCGTTAAATGGAGGTGATTGTACCACCGACCTTGGGGAATCAGCTGAAGGCGTCCACCTGAGGCAGCTGACACCTGTGCTACTGTTAATGGTGTAATTACTATTAATGGGTATTAACTTATTACTATTGTTAAATGTTCTTACTCGAAATATCGGTTCATTTTCCCAACTCTGGTAGCAAGTTACATTGTCAGATGGAATCTCAGATTGAACCATAAATCTCGCTTAAAACCAGCTGTCCTCTACATTACGTTCCTGCGTCCCTCAGGTCACCTGATGGCCGAGCTAGACCTCAGACGTTCTGAATTATCACAAACTCCCCACTGGCCACGGCTGAATGAGGGGCTCGGCCAGCCAGAGCCAAGCTGAGGCCTGGTCCCAGAGCTGATGGGAGGATTGGGCCCAGGTGCTCCTCCAGGCCCTGCCCCCTTCAGGAGGATACGCAGGAGAGGGAAGGGGAGGGGTCCTCCTGGGTGAGGCCACAGCTGGGCCTTGGCCAGTGGGCCGCAGCAGAGGGCATTCAAGAGGAGAAACCGGAGGAACCCCTGTGAGCCCCAGCTTCCAGCCGAGCAGGCTTCCCCATCAGGCCCCTATTCACCCCCTGACCCCAGTCCTATTCCCAGAGCTGCATAGGGTTGGGGGGTGGCACTGCAGAGCAGAGGCTGAGACCCTGGGAGGCCCTCTGCCAGGCCAACTGTTTTCTTCACCAGAAGCAAGCGCTCTCCTGCACCTCCGGGTGCCCCTCCAGGGTGCAGGCACATCTTTAAAAGGTCAAGTTCAGCTCCTTGGAACTTGGCCTCTTTGAGAAGAAGGACAGATTAAAAACCTTTGGGGCCCCTGACCTGCAGCTTCTGAGCCCAACCACTTCCCAGGCTCCTGAACCTGGCCGGGGGAGGCCCCGCGTCTCTGCTGGAGGCCTCGGGCTCCCCCGCAGTGGGCTCACCTCCCACTGATGCTCTGACTACGCGGCCATCATGGAAACAGCACTGACCGGGCCGCTGGGGGCCGGGCACCCTGTTAGGGCCTCCAGACAGGAAACCTGCTGAATCGTGTACAGCCCTGTGACAGGCACTGTGGACAGGAGGGAACAGAGGCGAAGAGCAGGTAAGAAGAGACAGCGGGAGCGCGCGTCACCAAACCAAACTTCCTGGTGCCGCGCTGCCAGTCCACCCACATGGGGTGTGGTTGTGGTGAAGGAACGTGTATTTACTGAAATGGCTCCAAACCAGGACAGGCGGTTCGTGCTCAAAAGATCCAAACCCTTCTTGCGGGGAGTGGAGGTGTCGGGGGCGAGCGCGGGTGTGATGATTAGCTCGTGCACAATTCTCTACTTGGTGGGGGGGCGGGGCGGGGTCGCGGGGGTTAATATTATCAACTCTTAGGCGCCTGTAGGTCGGGCCACACGTGCTCAGAACTCATGGTCATCAAGTAGTTAATGTGCTCCACGGGGTGGTGGTCTCAGCCTTTGTTAACCCACCCATGAGACCAGCATCAGATGCTGTTATCAGGGTATTTCAGAGAGGAGCTGGTGCAGAGGACATGCGGCCGGGCCGGGGGGGGGGGGGGGGGGGTGGGGGGCTAGTGTGGGGGCGGGGCCAGTGGGGGGAAGTAGGGGCAGAGGCCCCGGAGTGTCCTGCTTTGGTTCAGGTGGGGACAAGAGTTAAAGCAGGTGATCTGGCTCATGAGCTGCAGTTCTAACCATGGAGCTAAACTGCCTCCCCTCCCCAGCCTGGGTCAGGAATAACTATGGACGCAAGTCTCAGAAAACCCAGCTGAAACAAGTGGCATTTTAGATGAGCGCATGAAGCTGGCAGGCTCCCCATCTCTGTGCCCTTTGCCTCCCTCTCTGATTTCTCACCATGAGGTCACAACATGGCTGCTTTACCTCCAAGCGTCACATACACTATCAGGGGAGAAGGGTTAGGGAACCATCCCTCTGGAAAAGCACACACAAAAGCTGTGTGTGAGGTGCCCCTTCTCCAGGGTGGGAAAGCGTGAACTCCACTTCCAGGAAGCCCATTGTCCAGTTGAGGAACCAAAAGACAGGTGTGCTAGGTAGGGGCCTATAGATGGTATCTGATGCACGTGTGGGCAAAGGCCATTAGGATGGGAGGAGTCTCTCCTGCCCCAGGGCCTCTGCAGGGGCTGCGCACGCAGCCTGGCCAGCCTCCCCCTGACTGCTAGCACAGTGGCTCCCCCTCGCTTCTCCAGAGCTGTCTTCCCCACCGAGCTCACCAGCCCAGCCTCCCCCTGACCGCTACCACACTGGCTCCCCCTCGCTTCTCCGGAGCTGTCTTCCCCAGCGAGCCCACCAGCAGGCGCTCCCTGCACACAGACGCCTCTGGTCGTATCACTACTGCGTCCTCTCAGTTTGTTGTCATCACTGCCTTTCCCCTTTGCAGGGCAGAGACCCTGTCTGTCCCCTCACTTCCTCCATCACCACCATGTGCCTGAGCAAGGGTGGGATTCAGTGACAGCTCAGCCTGAGCCACGGGCCAGCTCGTGGGTGGGGACCGCACCTCCGTGCCCAGGCCCCCACCTCTCTGGAGCTCCGAGGGTGCACAGCAGTTCTGTGAAGGCCTCCTGGAGGGTCCACACCTGTGCAGAGGGAGGCGGCCAGGCCTGCAGTGTGCCCCAGTGGCCGGCGGTGTCTGATGCTATGTGCCTCAACCCCTGGTCAGGTTTATCCTGCTGACCCTCCAGTCTCACACTTCCTACCACCCTACCCAGCCCCCACTTTTCAGGAAATGAGCTCACAGGGCTCAGGACAGACCTCACAGCTCCATCCTCATAGCTGGACACCCCCCTCCCCTCTGCACCAGCTGGGGGTCCATGTCCTTACAACAACCCTTCCCTCTGGAAATCAGAGTCGCCATGTGCTCTCCTGCCTGGAGGCAACCAGACGGGTTTCATGGCGTCGCTCGAGCCTCCCAAGAAAAGACGCCTCTGTATCGATTATTTTTACTAAAAAAAAAAAAAAAAAAAAGCTGTAATTGGAATCTCTGCTTTTCCTAACCCCTTGTAACTGCATGAGGGCCTATATTATAAATTTTGAAATTAATGTCACTTTAAAATATTAAATAGCAGAGAAATCTACATGCTGCAAATGAAGTCAAAGAAACCATCGATATAATGCAGTTTTTGCTTAAATAGATTATTCTATTAGTCGGCCCTGTTTATTTATTTATTTTATTTCTGTGCCGGTGGAAGTCCCCCTGAGACTAATGCCACGGACTATTGCACAGATGGCACCAGATACTTGAAAGTCATCCGAATATTAAGAATTTAAATCTTTAGCCTCAGTGATTTGAGCAGAAAGCCAATTATGGGGCTGAATTAGTTTTCAAATTAAACTGCGATTTAAGGCTTGTGAAATTAATCCTTTAAGGCGCATGGCAGCGTTTGTACATGAACTCCTCGCAAAAACCCAACCTCTGTCTTCTCCCCCTTTCCTGCTGGCCCGACTAATAAAGAGACGTCCAGCGTCTCAGGCAGCAGACGGCATGCCCTCTTAGGTGAAAATGCAGAGTGATGCTCAGTTTCCTTTGTTAAGATGAAGTCAGGCCTTTCTACTGGGGAGGGAGGGAGACCCAAGGAGAAAGCCACAGAAGGTGATTTCCTCCTGGATCTCACAGCCCAGCTGGTGGGGAGAGGCTTAACTCCCAGGTTATGACAGAAGCTGCTGCAGTGAGCAGTCCCAGCAGAGCGCACAGCCGGGTACCACGGTCAAATCACTCCCTCCCATGGGTGGCCCAGGCTGCCTCTGCAGGTGTACCATGACACTGGGGCTACTGGGTGCTTATGGCTGCCCGTGGACCAGACCTGCCCCACTGGAGAAGGATCAGGCTTAGCCGGGGAGGCCAGGTCATGCCTTCCCAGACACTGGGGGCCAGCCCTGCTCACACCCCAAGGTGCGATATAGCCGCTGAACACTTGCTGGAGGGTTTAGGAAGGGGCACCCTCGAGTGTGAGGAGAGTGAGACACGGGCCGGGGCAGAGATAGGGTGCCACCCAGGTAAAGGCCTGGCCCCCAAGTCAGGAACCATTTCTGAGTGCCCACTGAGGGTGGCGCTGGGGCTGGGACGAGTGTCCGGAGTACAAGCAGAGGCCGTCTCCCCCAAGCAGCTCTCCAGGTTTCAGAAAGAAGCTCCTTACACCTCTGCCCTGCCCTCCTCTTCTAGGAAGGAAGTGAAAATAACCCTGAGGCCTAGATCAGTTCCAGGGCCCCGAACACTTATATTTCATCTGGGTTTGCTGCCATGGCAACCCTGCCCTTGGCCTTTGGGCTCAGAGCACTTGGGCATGCCTGGGTCGCCTGACCACAAAGCAGCGGCCATGGACCCGCCAGGTTTTCAGAATCTGTTTTGAAGGAAACCAAATTGTGATTAAGGCTGAAAAAAAGTCCCATCAGTTTCCCTTTTTTAAAATAACATTTTACCGTCTGATCATCAAGTGATAATCTTTGGAGGAAACTTGGGAGATATAGAGAAAATCACAAAGAAAAAAACGCCTTCTCCCATCTTGCCTGCCACGCAGATTGCCGTGAACACGTCTGTCAAAGATTCCCCTCTGGTCTCCTCTCTGCGTGAACACATTGTTATATTAAAGAACACAGTTTAGAAACGATTGTTCTCAATTTTGCTGTATATCATGAACATTTCAAGTGTCATGAAATATTCTGGCTTTAAATGATTTCCATTGTGGGAATGTACCACAGTTTATTCAGCCAGTTGTCAGACTTTCAGCATCAATTACTTATTTTTTTTAATTTATTTATTTTTGGCTGTGCTGGGTCTTCACCACTTTGCACGGGCTTTCTCTAGTTGCAGCAAGCAGGGGCTACTCATCGTGGTGTGCGGGTTTCTCACTGCAGTGGATCAGCAGGGGCTGCTCATCGTGGTGGTGTGCAGGTTTCTCACTGCGGTGGATTTTCTTGTTGCGGAGCACGGGCTCTAGGGCATCCGGGCTCAGTATTTGCAGCTGGCGGGCTCTAGAACAGCAGCCTTCAGCAACGGGCTTAGTTGCTTGGCAGCATGTGGAATCTTCCCAACCAGGGATAGAATCCTTGCTCCCTGCATTGGCAGGCAGACTCTTTACCATTAAGCCACCAGAGAAGTTCTCAATTACTTATTAATTGTGCTCCTTGTTTGCACTGCTAGGTGTGAGCTTCACAGGTCAGGGACATTTTTCTACTTTTATTTGAGACCATTGTTGATGCACACGCACTTGTGCAACAGAAGACACACTGAGCCTGCATCCACCTTCCCTGACAGTATGTGGAAATAAAGACTGGCAGATGGGAACCAGCAGAGGCTGTGTGTTCAGAGCACGGGGTGGGATCGGGGCGGGGGAGGTGGGTGGGCGTCAACAGCCACCATCACAGGCAGGCTAGAAGGCATGGAGAGGGGCTTGGGCATGCCCCAGTGAGGGCTGGGGGACTGGCAGTAGGGGCCCAGCGTGGGGCATCCTATGTGGTTGACTAGGGGTGCATTTTGACTTTTCTGGCAGATTTGGGTTTTGTTTTTATTTGGCTGCATCAGACCTCAATTGCGGCGCACGGACTCTAGAGCACGGGCTCAGTACTTGTGGCACACGAGCTTAGTTGCCCTGCAGCATGTGGGATCTTGGCTCCTGTGTTCCCTGCATTCCAAGGAGATTCTCACCCACTGGACCACCAGGCAAGTTCCTGGCTGATTTGTTTTTAATCTGCCTCTGATGACTCAGTTACCAGAATCTCCCCTGGTCTGGTCCTGGTCAGTTCTTTCACTGTTTTCAGACAGGTTTTGTCTTCCTGTGTGCCTGGTTCATCATGGGCAGAGCCCTGCGTGTGAACAGTTGCCGTGGTGACTTGAGGCTGTGTGAGACGGTACCTGTCTCTGTGGAGGATGTGCTTTTGCTCCCGCTGGGGACACTGGTAACCTAAGTGACCTTAACTAGAGCTGTGCTCCTGCGAGGCCATCTCTTCCCCATTCACCCTCACCCCTGGAAGTGCACTGCCCTTCCAGATCAGCCCAGAGACTCAAGCGTTTTCCAGGTGCTCCCTGACACACACCCACGGCAAGCCCTAAACTCGGTGTTTTCACCCCATTCCCATCAGTCTGCTGAAAGACTCATGGAGCTCTTTGGCTGTCAGAAGCCAATTTGGAATCAGCAAACATCTAGAGAGGAAAGACAGCCCCGGGCCTGGGCTCCCCTTTCCAGCCAGCACCCCCCAAGTCTGTGCCGCTGCTGTCTCTCTGCCCTGAATGAGATGCTCTTATTGCATGTGAGGTCCAGCTTCTCTTGTTTTCCTCGAGAGGAAGATTGGTTTAAGATAAACATTGTCCACCATTTGTTAAAATAGGACTTCCTGGATTTCTTTTAAATACTGAATGCCTCTAGGGAAATTCTACTGATAATTAAATTCATTAAAATTGGGTTTACACACAATTCTTTGCGAATAGCCATTGCATGAAGCTAGCTGGGTGTGTTTGATGGACTTTCTTCCAATGGCTTTCAAAACACAGAAGTTCTGTATGTTTCCCCTAGAAGACACTCGATAAAGACGTGTGGAATGAAGCAATGAACATCCTAGTGGGTGCGCAGCATCTTGGTCTGACTGCAGCCAATTCCCTCTGAAATCCAGCAAATGAGGTCATGTCCTCCCTGCCACCCTTGGCGTCCCCCCCACTTCCGGCTGCGTGAAGCCTGTTCTCTGCATGTCTTTTGTTTTGTTTAACGATATATTTTTTTAAGATTTATTTACTTTTTTTATTTTTTGACTGTGGTGGGTCTTCAGAGTTGTACACCAGCTTTCTCTCGTTGTGGCAAGCGGGGGCTACTCATCATTGTGGCGCTCAGGCTTCTGAGGCGGTGGCTTCCCTTGTTGCCGAGCACAGGCTCTAGGCACACAGGCTTCAGCAGTTGGAATGTGTGGGCTCAGTAGTTGTGGCTCTCAGGCTTAGTTGCCCTCAGTCATGTGGGATCTTCCTGGACCAGGGATTGAACCGGTGTCCCCAGCCCTGCATTGCAAGGTGGATTCCTAGCCACTGGCCCACTAGGGAAGCCCTCTGTGTGTCTTGAAGACATACCTTTGACCCACTCTCCTGATGAAAACATCTCCCTGTGATCTTAGAACAAAGTCCAAAATCCTTGCCGTGAGCCCAGCCTACCTCCAGCCCCATCACATGCCCCCACCTCTCTCTTCTTCAAACATCCAGAGCTCTTCTCTGCCCCAGGGCCTTTGTCCCCACTTCCTGGAGTCCTGCCCCCTCTTCCCTACCCCACGGGACCTCATCTCTCAGGCCTGCCCTGCTTCCTCTGTAGTTCCCTCCCACCTGGTTACTCTGCATATTCACACAAGCATTCTTACCCACTCCAAAGCCCTTACCCCAGCTGCCGAGGATCTGTCTCTCCTGTGTGTTCTGTCCCTCTTCACTGGCCTGTTAGGGGTGGGACCACGGCCATATGGTTGTTCTCTACACACGGAGCACAGAGCCTGGTGTCTGCACACAGCAAGTGCTCAGTCAGTAACTGAGGGGCAAGTGAAGTGAAGTCAAAGTCACTCAGTCATGTCTGACCCTTTGCGACCCCATGGGCTATAGCCTGCCAGGCTCTCTGTCCATGGAATTCTCCAGGCAAGAGTACTGGAGTGGGTAGCTGTTTTCTTCTCCAAGGGATCTTCCCGACCCAGGGAACAAACCAGGGTCTCCTGAATTGCAGGCAGATTCTTTATGAGCTGAGCCACCAGGGTAACCCAAGAATACTGGAGTGGGTAGCCATTCCCTTCTCCAGGGGGTCTTCCCAACCCAGGGATTGAACCAAGCTCCCCTACATTGCAGGCGGATTCTTTACCAACTAAGCTACCAGGAAATTGAGAGCTAAGCATCCCCATACACTGGAATATTATTCAGCCATAAAGAGGAATGAACCCTGAAATCATTAGCCTCAGAAAAAGACACCAGATGCAAAGGCCACGTGGTATATGATTTCACTGATAAGCCATGCTCAGAAGAGGCCGATCCATAGAAACAGAAAGTGGATGTGTGTTTCCAGGGCCTGGGAAGGAGGATGTGGGAAATTCTTAGTGGACACAGATTTCTTTGGGGGGATGACAGGATGCTCTGGAATTAAGATACTTTCTACTGACAATGCACAACAACTGAATATGCCAGAATACACTGACTTGTGCACTCTAAAAGGGTGAATTTTCTGATGCATGGATTCAGTTCAGTTCAGTCATTCAGTTGTGTCTGACTCTTTGCAACCCCATGAATCGCAGCACGCCAGGCCTCCCTGTCCATCACCAACTCCCGGAGTTCACTCAGACTCACGTCCATCGAGTTGGAGATGCCATCCAGCCATCTCATCCTGTCGTCCCTTTCTCCTCCTGCCCCCAATCCCTCCCAGCATCAGAGTCTTTTCCAATGAGTCAACTCTTCGCATGAGGTGGCCAAAGTACTGGAGTTTCATCTTCAGCATCACTCCTTCCAATGAACACCCAGGACTGATCTCCTTCAGAATGGACTGGTTGGATCTCCTTGCAGTCCAAGGGACTCTCAAGAGTCTCCTCCAACACCACAGTTCAAAAGCATCAATTCTTCAGCGCTCAGCCTTCTTCACAGTCCAACTCTCACATCCATACATGACCACTGGAAAAACCATAGCCTTGACTAGATGGACCTTTGTTGGCAAAGTAATGTCTCTGCTTTTCAATATGCTGTCTAGGTTCGTCATAACTTTCTTTCCAAGGAGTAAGTGTCTTTTAATTTCATGGCTGCAGTCACCATCTGCAGTGATTTTGGCGCCCAGAAAAATAAAGTCTGACACTGTTTCCACTGTTTCCCCATCTATTTCCCATGAAGTGATGGGACCAGATGCCATGATTTAGTTTTCTCAATGTTGAGCTTTAAGCCAACTTTTTCACTCTCCTCTTTCACTTTCATCAAGAGGCTTTCATGTTGATTAAAAGAAAAAAACTATAAATCTGAGGATTATATGAGCGGACAGCAAGGGCTGCAGGCCTGGAGCTCCGTGCCTCCTGCAGCGTCAAGCCCCACCCAGCGAGGATGTCTTGTCTTTCAGTCATGAAAAGGCGGGTCCTGAGCCCATTCGTCTCCGGTTGGAGGATGAGGATAGAAAACCTGAGCCCTGTAAAACAGATTTCCGCCTTCCTCTTGCTGTATGCCTTCTTTTCTGTTCCCATAAAATGCATCTGCCTTGAGAAACTTTTTTTCAGTTAAAGTCGACAGCAAAGCTGACTCTGTGTCAGGCCCTCCCTGCACGGGGGGTAGGAGAGGCTGGACAGGCACGCAAGAGGACCTGCCGGGCACACACCTCGTGCAGTGAGAGACTCTGGGAGCATGCAGGAGAGACCCCTGCCTCGACCATGGAAGTGTCTCCACCACTGTCCGCCCAGCTCCTCGTGCAGCACCAACCCAGAGCAAATTCTTAGCATGTGTCTGATGAATGAAGCCCCCTGCCCATTACCACCCTGGATCCCAACAGGCCTGGAGGCCCCCCAGCCCCAAGCCAAGTTCAGCCTCAGCATAAGCCAGCACCTTTAAAAAGGACCCAGTGGAGGATGGTGCCCACACTCCCTCACCCCTGTAGGCCCTCGACAGCACACTGCTCCAACCAGGGAACAAGGAGCCGAACCAAGAACATGCAGATGAGGATAAAGGCAGCATGCCCCAGGCCCCAGGGGCAGGTGCAGGGCTGGGAGCCCATGCCAGTCAGAACTCCAGGTTGCAAGCAACAAAGGTAGTATAGGATTAGTTCAGTCGTGTCTGACTCTTTGTGACCCCATGGACTGTAGCCCGCCAGGCTCCTCTGTCCATGGGATTCTCCAGGGAGGAATACTGGAGTGGGTTGCCATTCCCTTCTACAGGCGATCTTCCTGAACCGGGGATCAAACCCAGGTCTCCTGCATTGCAGGCAGATTCTTTACCATCTGAACGACCAGGGAAGCCTAGAATAGCATAAGACAAGAAGGGGAATATGTTCTAATATTAGTTCAGGTGTACAAAGCATCTGTAAGGGACCTTCCCCTCAATTTTGCTGTGAACCTAAAAGTGCTTAATAAAGAAAAGTCTTCATTTTTTTCTGTATACAGATAAGAGCTTCAGGGGCAGCTTGACCCAGGGGCTGCCCAGTGAGAGGTGGTCACTTGAGCCTGCCGTGGCTTTGTTTCCTCTGAGATGGCCCTGTCCTTCAGTTTCTATCTCTGAGGACAAAAAGTGACCACAGCCTCCAGCCTCACACGCTGGCCCAGCCAAGTCCAGGGGCAGGGATGGCACACTGAATTCCTAGAAACTCCAAAAAGCATATGCCCTTGCTCCCAAGCTCTGACTGGTCAGCCCACTGCTGATCACGGTGGCCAGGGGTGGAGGGCAGGCTGATCTAGCCAGGGCCTCCCAGTGGGGAAGGGCAGACACCAACAGGAATGCCACACCCCGCTCTCAGGAGGCAGGGGACTCTCCTGGGGTGTCCTCTGCAGACCTCGACCCTGGCGCCTGGTGGGGAACGGGCGCTGAGCTGGGGGAGGGTGTAGGTACTCACCACCTCTGGGCTCGCACACCCCGAATTTACTCCACCTGCCTCTGCATCCATGTGCACAGCATCCCCTCTGTGGGGTCTCTTCTCACTTAGCACCCTTGAGTGCCTATCAGGCACCTTCAGGATACAGCCCTGTTTCTTTACTATGTGCTGAGTCCCCACATTCTGGCTAGAGCCTTGGGCTGTGTGGCTCAGGAGGGAATGTGTTGAGTTTTGAGCCGGAATTGCAGGCTGCGCTAACCCTGGGTGGCTCCCTCTCCTGACGAAGTCAGAGCAGTGACATCAGAGCAGACTTGAGCTTGGGAAGAAGGCCCCACCCCCGTGGTTCTGCAGGGGGATATGGGGGTGGAGGGAAGGACAGACACATTCCCGAGGGCCTGGCAGCAGTCCAGCCCAGGGGTGAAGGATGACACACACCACATCCAGCCTCCAGGAAGATATGACTGCGGGAGACATCTGCTGGGGTGTGTACGAGGGACAGTGGCGGGCGTGGCAGGCGAGTCCCACATGAGCTGCCGTCTCTGTTGCAGGCACCTACGTGATGACAGTCACAGCCAACGACGCGGATGACGCCACCACAGCCAACGGGATGGTGCGCTACCGGATCGTGACCCAGACCCCGCAGAGCCCCTCCCAGAACATGTTCACCATCAACAGTGAGACGGGCGACATTGTGACAGTGGCTGCTGGCCTGGACCGAGAGGTGAGGTGGGCGCCGTGGGGCTGGGGCACAACCTCCCCACTGCAGTCTGTGTGGGAGAGGTTGACCCAGAGGGAAGTCACCGTGGGCCTGGGCGGAATGGTGATGCCCGCTGCTGCTCCCACCAGAGGAATGGAGGAGGGGGGATCATGTGTATATGCAGTGGATGACATGTTTATGGTGTGGATCGTGTGTTTATATGATGTGGGTCACATTTATATAAAGTGGATCACGTTTATATGATTGGATCACATGTTTATATGAAGTAGATTGTGTGTATTTTGTGGATCGTGTGTATTATGTGGATCGTGTGTTTACATGATGTGGATCATGTGTTGATATGAAGTGGATTGTGTGTATATACAGTGGACCGTGTGTATATTCGGTGGATCACATGTGTAAGTAGTCGGTTTTGCATATACATATAGTGGACTGCATGTGAATATGGAGATCATGTTATGCACAGTGGATCGTGTGTTTATATGCAGTAGATCACGTGTGTGTAGTGGACTGCACATGTACAGAGTAGATCATGTGTATATGCAGTGGACTGCATGTATAGGCAGTGGACTGTGTCCACAAGGTGTCGTGAATGGATGAGGTAGAGCTAACTGTGAAGAAGTCGGAGGCGCTTCAGAAGAGGTGGCCTTGCTCTGAGCCTTGGAGGTTGATATAATCAGTTCTATTTCCTCCCCTTTGGGAATAAAGACCCACTTTTTCTGAACACTGCACACCAGCTGTCTAACTGGTTCTGAGCAATCACAGATTCCCACCCCACAGACTCCTCCTTTCGATCAGAAACTTTCACTAAGCACCAGCTTTGTTCTGGAAACCACCAAGGGTACCAGAGAGTAGTGGGCAGGGCGAGTGGTGACTGCTTGCGTGGGGCTGACTCCACAGGAGGGAGGAGCGGGTGAGGGGGACAATCCCCGCAAGATAAATGAGTCCAGGTAGTGGCATGGCTTAAAGGATATGGCATCATGTGGAGGGGGGGATGTCCAGGGAGGCCCTGTCCTGGTCTCAGGAAGGGTGCGTGTGACTGTCCCAGGGCTGTCCTGACAAAGGAAGTGTGTCCTCTCACAATGCTGGAGACCATGAGCCCAAGATCCTGGCAACCTTGGGCTCCAGCCCAGCAGAGCAGAGGGTCCCACCCACCTCCCCCAGGGCACATGTCCACTCCCCACCCAGCACAGCCTCGCTGGCCTCCACCACCTCTAAAGAGCCGCTGCTCATTGCTAGATGAGCCTGGACTTCAGGTGAAGGAAGCAGAGGCGGGAGCAGGTGGTACCAGCCCTTGGCCCCGATCGCCCAGCCTGCTGAGCCATCACCTGCCCTGTTTGAGATAATGAGCAGCCCGCTGCACAGTCCTGCAGGGAGCCTGGCTGCAGTTTCAGGCTTGGAGGAGAGAAGAGGTGTTTCTGGGGCCTCTGTCCCAAGGAGAGAGGGCAGCACCCAGGGGACCTTCTGCAGAGCAGGGAGATCCCAGCTGGGAAAGCTCAGGGAAGCTGCTGGTTCCGAAGGCACGGAGTGGCTCTGAACACCATGCCCCTGCTTTCCCCTGTGAGTGGCCTGCGGGCTGTCCCTGGTTTGCCTTTACCTACGAATAACCAGGCAGGTGTGGAGTGGGACAGACAGAGGACGGGTGGTCAGCCAGAAGCAGGAGGAGGTGTGGGCATGTCTGCTACTCGTGCAAGCGTGTGCTGAGCTCATGCATGGCAGAGCCTGTTTCAGACAATGGGGCGCCCTGGGGACCCCAGCATGGGCCAAGCACTGTGTACATTGTCACATCTTAGTCCTTGAAACTGCCCTGGGGGGACTCCTGGAGCAGCGTTTCTTTCCAGATGAGAAAGACCAGGCTGCAGGGCTTTTAGTTGCCCAGGGCTATAGGGTCTCAGAGCTCAGGAGGGGCTCGGCCCCCATACCACAAACTGTCCATTGTTGTCTGAAGTTCACATTTAACTGAGCAGGCTCTGTTTTTGTTTGCTCTGGCAACCAACCCTGAAGCAGCCGCCCACTCTGGGCCCAGGTGGGGGCAAGGGTACCTCTTGCAGAGTTCAGTGTGCGTACCCTCTCCCGCATACCCCCTCCTTGGGATCCGCAGCACCTGGCTGGCTGCCCAGCACGCGATGGACCAGCCGGTGTTCTGGGACCAGCCTGGCTTCGAGTTCTCAGCGACCCAACCAAATGGGAAGAAACAGCCTGGGTGGTGCCCGGCCCCATGTCCTCTGGCCTCTGATCGGCTCAGTCCCACCCCTGAGGCCAGGCCTCTCCTTTGGGACTGCTCCTGGGTTGGTCATAGGCACCTCACTGGCTGCCCCCCCAAAATCTCCTCCCCACCTCCACCCAGAGCAGGTGGTTGCTGAATCTTAAGCGGGTCAAGTGAAATAATTAAGCACAAGCTGTCTGCACTGATCAGTGCATGCATGGACCAGCACTGTCCTGAGACAGCTGCTGGCCACTCCTCCCGCCACTGCGGGACGAGCCCTCAGGTGTGTGGAGGCAGCCTGGGAGGGCCCAGCCCAGGCAAGGGCAGCCCTGCAGACAGAGGGAGGGGGAGGGTGGGCCAGGACAAGGGCAGCAGGTAGCACCCCGAGGCCCCCGCACCTGAGCTCCTCGGCCCTGGTATCCCACGGCCTGGCCCCACCACCACCACCATGCAGGCTTCTGTCTCCACCCCTCCCCTCTCCTGCCACCGGACTCGTGGGCTTCTCCCATCTGGTTCTTCCCATGTTCTCACCAGATGTCACCTCCTCAGGGAAGCCCCCCAGACTGCTCTCCTCTCACTGAACCTACGGTTCCTACAGAGCCCAGTGTGGGGCAGATACTCTGTGGACTTTTCTTCTTTGCTGGGGGTCCCCTCCTGTGGGCCTGCATGGTCCATGTCATATGCATGAGCCTCTGTCTCAGCAACCCTGCACCCCACCGTCAGGGCAGTGTCCCCACAAGGAGACGTGACCCAAGGGGGTGGCCAGTGTCCCCAGCTCCAGTGAGGGACAGGGAGAGACTTGGTGAGGGGCCGAGAGAAGGCTCCATCCCCAGGGCCCAGGATAAGGACACAGTGTGGATGGACGGGTGAGCTGGAGGCTCGGTGGCCCAGAGGGAGGGACCACAGGCACCTGGGACCAGTGGGAGCTGGGGGCACAAGGGTGGTGGCCTGGGGCTTGGAGCCGCACAGGGGGTGGATCAGAGAACGTGCAAGGGTTGGGGGCTCGCTCTGAGCCTCCCCCAGGGAGATGGTCATTCACATGGGCAGTGGGGAGAGGGAGGGAGCAAGGTGGTGTTCACTGGGCGCCTCCTATGTACCATGCACTCTCGATACTAACTGTACTAAGACAAGCCCCCTGGGGCAGCCAGTGCCCACTTGCTGGGGGCGCCATCCGCTACACTCTCCACCTTCTGTCCCGAGCTGCCCACTGCGGGTGGGATGCCAGACTCCTCTGGCTGGCAGTGGCCGGTATGTCTCCATTTAGAAACAGACCTTGCAGGGCCTCGGCTGCACGTGTGGAGGGTGCACCCACGCTGGGTGGGAACTCAGCCTGCCGCGCCCTGCTGTGTGGTTTCCCAACACAACCTGTGGCTTAGGCGTACAAAGGACCACAGACAGGGCCTTTCTGCTCTCTTTGAAGGATGCTGACCACCCCCAACCCCACTCCTGTGGACAGAGGTTTCCCCTTAGCGGGGAAACACTGCAGATACTTCTTTTAGAACTGGCTTCGTGTTTGCAGAGTAAGTCGTCTTTAGAAAGGAGGAAAATCCACAAGCGTAATTGCCACTGTGTCTAATTAGGCAGAGCTATGTAAATCGAGCATTTCTACATGATTAAAATGTCAGGAGAGCCGGGGTGACACAGGAGCGGCTGAGTGTCTCTTGCATCCCCATCATCGGAGGGGCCCCTCTCGCTAATCCTGCTCATCTGCCTCCCTCCTAATTAGAATATTTATGGCCTGATAAGCCAGGCAGGTGGTGCTCTGGAGGGAGGGTACTCACTGGGCTATGTGATCTGCCCACCCAGCTCCATCCTTGAACCGCTGACCATGGGTGGGTCACCGTCTTGAAATTTTTTTCTCCCAAAGGTGGGCCAAATTCACCATTATGGTTCATAGGACTTTTAAGAAAGCAACTCCAACACATTTCTATATTTTTCAAGCGTCTCCACCCCATGTGGCCATCAGATGAGATTTCACAGAGAGCCATGCGTGATAAAGATGGCTTATCCCCGGGCCAGTGACGATCGTGACCTCCACTAACTTTACAGATTCACTCATGGGACTCAGCTCAGGCAGAAAACATTCTTAGTGACAAGACCAGCATCCCCGCCTTGCTCACAAGAAGTGTCATGACAGGCCACGTGGGAAATTCCAAAAATTTGTTTTCCTGGAAAATGAGCTCTCTGTAAGACTATAGTAGGCATCAGGGGGAGTGGGGTCAGCGGTGATCTTGGGCCAGGCAGAATTTGGTGTGTCATTTAGTCACTAAGTCGTGTCTGGCTCTTTGTGACCCCATGAGCTGCAGTGTGCCAGGTTTCCCTGTCCTTCACTAACCTCAGAGTTTTCTCAAGCTCATGTTCATTAAGTCAGTGATGCCATCCAACCATCTCATCCTCTGTTGCCCGCTTCTCCTCCTGCCCTCAATCTTTCCCAGCATCAGGGTCTTTTCAAATGAGTCAGTTTTTTGCATCAGGTAGCAAAAGTATCGGAGTTTCAGTATCAGTCTTTCCAATGAATATTCAGGGTTGATTTCCTTTAGGATTGACTGCTTGGATCTCCTTGCAGTCCAAGGGACTCTCAAGAGTCTTCTCCAGCATCACAATTCGAAAGCATCAGTTCTTTGGTGCTCAGCCTCCTTTATGGTTCAGCTCTCACATCTATACATAACTACTGAAAAATCCATAGCTTTGACCATACAGACCTTTGTTGGCAAAGTAATGTCTCTGCTTTTTAATATGCTGTCTAGGTTGGTCATAGCTTTGCTTCCAAGGAGCAAACGTTTTTTAATTTCATGGCTGTAGTCACCATCCGCAGTGATTTTGGAGCCCAGGAAAATAAAATGTCACTGCTTCCACTTTTTCCCCTTCTATTTGCCATGAAGTGATGGAACTGGATGCCATGATCTTAGATCTAATCCCTTGAATCTATTTGTCACCTCCACTGTATAATCATAAGGGATTTGATTTAGGTCATATCTGAATGGACTCGTGGTTTTCCCTGTGTGTGTGTGTTAGTCACTCAGTCATGTCCAACTCTGTGACCCCATGGACTGTGGCCCACCAGGCTCCCGAGCCACAGTCAACTCCAGGTCTTGTTTTTGCTGACTATATAGAGGTTCTCCATCTTTAGCTGCAAAGAATATAATCAGTCTGTTTTCAGTATTGACCATTTGGTGATGTCCATGTGTAGAGTCACCTCTCCTGTTGGAAAAGGGTATTTGCTATGACCAGTGTGTTCTCTTGGCAAAACTGTTAGCCTTTGCCCTGCTTCATTTTTTACTCCAAGGCCAAACTTGCCTGTTACTCCAGGTATCTCTTGACTTCCTACTTATGCATTCCAGTCCCCTGTGATGAAAGGATATCTTTTTTGGTGTTAGTTCTAGAAGGTCTTGTAGGTCTTCATAGAACTGGTCAACTTCAGCTTCTTCGGCATTAGTGGTTGGGGCATAGACTTGGACTACTGTGATGTTGAATGGTTTGCCTTAGAAGTGAACAGAGATCATTCTGTCGTTTTTGAGACTGCACCCAAATACCGCATCTTGGACTCTTTTGTTGACTATCCTGCTAAGTCACTTCAGTCGTGTCCGACTCTGTGCGACCCCATAGACAGCAGCTCACCAGGCTCCCCCGTCCCTGGGATTCTCCAGGCAAGAACACTGGAGTAGGTTGCCCTTTCCTTCTCCAATGCATGAAAGTGAAAAGTGAAAGTGAAGTCGCTCAGTTGTGTCCGACCCTCTGTGACCCCGTGGACTGCAGCCTTCCAGGCTCCTCCGTCCATGGGATTTCCAGGCAAGAGTACTGGAGTGGGGTGTCAGTGCCTTCTCCGTTGTTGACTATGAGGGCTACTCTATTTCTTCTAAGGGATTCTTGCCTACAGTAGTAGATATAATGGTCATCTGAATTAAATTCGCCCATTCCAGTCCATTTTAGTTCACTGATTCCTAAGAGGTTGATGTTCACTCTTACCATCTCCTGCATGACCACCTCCAATTTACCTTGATTCATGGATGTAACATTTCAGATTTCTATGCAATATTGTTCTTTACAGCATTAGACTTGATTTTCACCACCAGACACATCCACAGCTGAGCATTGTTTCTGCTTTGGCCCAACCACTTCATTCTTTCTGGAGCTATTAGGAATTGCCCTTCTCTTCCCCAGTAGCATATTGGACACCTACCAGCCTGGGGGGCTTATCTTCCAATGTCGTGTCTTTTTGCCTTTTCACATGTTCATGGGGTTCTTGGGGCAAGAATACTGGAGTGGGTTGCCATTTCCCCCTCCAGTGGATCATGTTTTGTCAGAACTCTCCACTATGATCCATCCATCTTGTGTAGCCCTGCACCATTGAGTCACCATAGCTGGATTCAGTCACACAAGTCCCTTTATCATGACAAGGCTGTGATCCATGAAGGGGGTTCAATATATCCCACTGGCAATTCTTGAATCATTTTTGCCAAACACTGTTTTTAAGACACCGAATGTGGCTTTGTGGTCTCAGAGAAAAAAAAAATTGCCCATTGAATCCACTGACCCCCTCACATTGGGTCCTCACTGAACTCATTGCACCCCCAAAAAAACAGAAGAAGAAAAGTGATCCTAGGAGGGCCTCAGGGCTCCAGCTTGCCTCCAAGATTGGCCTCACCCGTGCCATCCAAGAGTCTGCTGAGTCACAGGATGGTCCTGCAGACGTGGGGGTCTGGCAGTGAGCAGGGCAACCCCTCCAGGACCCACGGCCCATGCATCCGTCTTCACGGGGACCCTCGATACCACGCTCCCGGCCACACTGGATCCAGCTGGTTCCCAGGGCTTTCCAGGTGTCACCTCCCTGCCGGCCTCCACTTAATGTTGTCACAGTGGGAAATCAGCCCCAGGGAAAGCAGATGACAGCACTTCCTTTAGAGAAAGATGAGAAATGCAAAATAAAAGCCAGGGTCTGTGCTGAGTTCCCTGATGGATTCTCTCCATGTGGGACGGAGCCATCAAGACCACAGAGCAGCTGCCACAGAGCATGCCCAGGAGTGGCTCAGGCCCTCAGTCCCATACCTACTTTCTGGGGCTTAGCTGCCCCAAGGCATGTGGAATCTTCCCACACCAGGCTTTGAACCTGTGTCTCCTACACTGGTAGGTGGATTCTTTACCACTGAGCCACCAGGGAAGCCTGGGATTCTCACTCTTGACAGTGGCCTTTAAGAGAAGCAGCAGCAGACCTGGGGCCTAGAGTCTGGAGCCACCAGGAGGATGGACTGGGGTACCACCAGGAACAGGCCAGCTTCCCGTCCAGGTCAGGGTGGTGCCACCTGGCTGAAGCTGTGGGTGCGGAGTGGGTGCCCTGTGAGGCTGTTGAGCATGTGGTCAGCCTGCAGGCCCAGCGTGGGATGCGCGTGCCTGGGGTTCCCACAAGGCAGGAGTGGAGTGTTGGCACCTGGAAATGTCATTTGGGTCTGCGAAGCCCGCTGTGTTCATGTGGGTGGGTCGGCGGCGTTTGGCACCTCTGCAGCGCTGTGCTCCCTCCCCACCCCCCGGACCACTGTCTACCTCAGGGCCTTTCTAGCCCTGAAGGATACCTGGGCGCCAGCAGTGACTCCCCACCCTCAGCCCCCCAGGCCCAGCCCCTCTAACCTGCCCTCCCAGTGGAGCAGCCTGCTTTGAGTGTTTCCTACAACCTGTGAGACTTTACAGGTCTGGCCGTTCTCACTGAGCATCTAGCATTCAAGGTTTGTCCACGATGTGGCTGGGGTCAGTGCTTCACCCCTTTTCACGCCTGAATTGTATTCTGCTGCAGACAGGCACATTTGCTCGTCCCATCGTCAACTGGTGGGCGTTCAGACCACTCCCCATGACAGGCGCTGCTGTGATCACAGATCAGCCCCTGCTTGGATGCCTGTTCTCGTCCTCTTGGGCGTATGCCTAGACGTGGACTTGTGGCCAAGAGGTGACCGTGTAAATCCCCAGGACCCACTGCCTATTTTCCGCGGTGGCCACACTCTCCATCCCATTTGGAACAAGTCTCAATGCGCTTGCCTGAACAGGTCATCAGCCTTGTGGCTCGCCCCACGCCCAGAGCCCACCTGGTGGGTCCCCAGTTGTGTTCTCAGGCCCTGAGGACACCCACGGGCTGAGCACATGAGAACCAGACACAGGCAGGCGGTTAGGTTGCACTGTCTCCAGGGACAGGCTGGCCCGGTCCCAGGAGCAGCAGGGCAGCAGGGTCCGAGCTGCGTGTCCTGGCAGCCCCAAGTGGAGAGGGCCAAGAGTGGAGAGTGCAGGAATCTTTGATGCTTTTCTGGGGCAGGCTGGCCAGCTGCATTATTGATGGATGTTCTGCAAAATTTAAATGCTGAGCTACGGGGAGGTGAGTGAAAACCCCAGAGACTCCCGCTTGCAGTTTTCTTCCCTCCTCCCGAACTTGAAAATGGTCAGATCACATTTTAATGAATTCACTGCAGCACTACTGCTGCCGGCTCTGGGGGCTCTGCACCTGGCAGGAGCAGGGGGACTGCTGGGCAGCTGCCAGGCTGACCAGCAGGGGCACCTACTCAGTACGCCTCCTGGTGGCCGCAGCTATCACCAACCATCCTTCAGCGGGTGGCCCACGCCCCCACCTCCCTCTGGCTCTGCTGGGGTGGGCGTCATAGGGAGAGCAGAGGTGGAGGAGGAACGCTGGCCGTTGACTGGTCCAGAGCTGGGCCCAGGGTCCTCTCTGAGTCCCAGGGGGGCCCAAGGAAGAGGGTTTCTGGAGTCCAGGATCCAGCCACCACATGGCTCACCAGTTCCGACCTGAGAACCCAGTTTGATCACCTGCAAAGTGGGGATGGTATTGCACCCTATTCCCCAGGACTGGCTGAAGGACGGGTGGGGATACTGCATGTGGTCTGTGGATCCACCAGCAGGAGGCACTAGAACCACCCTGAAAATAGCCCCACGCAGTCCACCAACTCCAGGGCCCCTCCCCGGCCTCACGCAAATGGTGACAAGCATTCTAAGGCCACGAAGCAAGGCCCAAGGAAGGCTTTTTAAATAAAAACATCAAATCTCTTACCCATGCTAGACCCTCCCAACAAGTAAAGCTGGAACATTTGCAAGAGGGTGTCTGTCCAGGGACATTTCCCAGGTTCCACCTGGGCCCCACTACCTACCCTCAGGTGACCATTACGAAGTCTAGAAAGTATACTTTCTAAAGCTAAAGCCACAGCAGAGCCTGGCCCGCATTCCCCGTGCCCCCACAATGACCTGTCCGAGCTCAGCAGGGCTGGCTGGATCTCAGGGGCCGCACCCATGGGGCCTCTGGATTTTCTTTCTGCGCCCCGCACTCCCCTCACCCCCCGCACCACACAGCCTAGAAGGACCCCACCACCACCTGGCTCCCAAAAGCAGGACCGGTATGCCCTCTAGTGGTGGTTGTCTGTACAATACACACTCGCACAGGCACCAACGTGCACACACTCCCAGGCACGCACACACAAACATACACATGTACACATGCCTATACACATATGTGTATGTGCACACACCGGTATACACACACACACATGCATACATACGGGTCCAGAAACACAGGCATACACACAGGAACACAAGCTTGCACACGCATATACACCCATGCAAACACACACGAGTGCCCCCATGTCCCTGAGATGGTTTGGTTCTCCAGTGTCGTCTTAGGGCCTCAGCCCATAATGTCCACAATGTACAGGTGGATTCTACCATTAAAGAGATAAGAAAGGTTGGAGGGGTGCCTTCTTGGCTGCAGTCAGTCACATGACAGCAGTGTCAAGGGGTGAATGCGTTCCCTCCTCTGCTCTAGTTAAATCCCTCCTTTTGCTGTGGGGTCCCAGGAGCCAAGTTGGGGTGAAGTCCCTCCTCTCAGCCCTCCAGCCTGGGTCTCCCTCCCTCCCTCCCACCAGGCAGTCACACGGACAGAGTCCCGATGCTTAGGCCATCGCAGGACAGCCTCTCCCAGCAAGAAGGCCAGCGGGGGGATGGGGCTGTTTCGGGGGCCTCGGTCCCACCAGTGGCCTGGGAAGGGCAAGCTGAGGCCTTGGTTCCTGGGGGGACCACACACTGTGTGCCATCAAATTACAGCTGTTGGGGGCAGGGGTCCGAGACCAAGGCTGGGCCGTGCTGGCTCCTTCTGGAGGGTCGTGAAACACTGCCTGTGCGTCCGCTGGCTTCCAGTCATGCTGCAGCCCTTGGCATCCTTGGCTTGTGGTCGCTCCAGCCTCTGCCCCGTCTCATGTGTCCTCTGCCCTCATCGTCTCTTACTGGAAACCTGTTGTTGCACTGGGATGCCCTGACCCAGAGGGCCCAGGTCCATCTCGACCTTCACTTTATCTAAAAGGCTCATGATGGACTTGGGAGCACAACTTAACCGATTACCAGGTTGTCCTATCATCTCTTTACTGTCCTGAAGAATGACCTCTGCTGGCCACCGAGAGCAGGGTGGGAACAGAGGTGGGCAGCTGGGGCCCAGGACCCAAGCACCATCTGTCTCGGGCCGGCTGTGTGGCCCACGCATGACCCATTTAGTGAGGGGTTGCCTGCACTGGACAGTGGGCTCCTGAGCCGGGTCTTGCATGTCATCTTCCCCACGATGCTCATGCAGAGCAGGGCCTGGGCAGGTCAGATGGGAGGCCCCGCATCTCCTTCCTGTTCCTCATCCCCCAGGACCCCAGGTGGCCAGAGCTTCCACGTCAGGTTGGCAGAGCCCTGGGGATGCCCCACAATGGGACTCTGGACGCCTCAGCCCCACAAGGTCGCCAGCCGTGAGGTGGTCTCCATTTAACACTGACCCCAGGAGCCCCCTCCGTGACTCTGCCTGCCATGGTTTATGTTGTGGGAGATCCAGAAACATCTCTGCAGCCAGGCTTGTGGAGGGGGTCAGCCCAAGGGGCGTCCCCAATGCCCACGCCCCTCCTGTGCCAGCTGCTATAGGACAGGCCTGTCCGAGGTGTGCCCCCAGCCTGGCCACCATCCTCAGCCCAGGCCAGCGTCTAGCACAGCTGGAACCAACTAGCAACCGACCAGTGCCTGCAGATCCAAGCTGTGACACAGACGGTCACCACGGATGCTGGGGAGGGTCTCCTCCGCCAGTGACAGAGTGTACACGTGCTCTAGATGCCAGAGGGAGAGCTCTGACCACAGAGTCCTGGGCTCTGGAGCAAGAACATGCAGAGGGCTGCCGTGCTGATGCTGAGAAGAAAAGCAGGGTCTCAGGAGAGTGGGTGTCTGTCAGGGGAGCAGGTGCGCACTTATATTTTATTCGAGGAGGGAAGGCCTTGCTGATGGGCGCAAGCAGTGTCAGGGCAGGCAAAGCAGCCCTGTATAACCCTGGTGGGGAGGGGAACATACGTTTGAAGAGCAGCAAGGAGGCCCCATGGCCACAGCAAAGTGGACGAGGTAGGAGGGGAGAGAATGAGGCCGCTGAGGCCACCACCTGCTCCTGGGACCCGTAGATCCTCCCCAAGGAGCAGAGGTGAGCCCCAGCTCTGGGTTAATCAGATCCGCCAGGTGAGAGGGGCAGGGTCTTCTCGGCACCTGTATGTGTCTCTCAGCCTCCGTTTCTCTGCGCGATGAGAGGTGACAGGAGGCTGCTCAAGGCTCTGTCGGCCTGGGTGTCCCCCCTTCCCCATCCATACTTTGTGGGCTGGGCCTAGATATTCACAGAGCTTTAGAAATAAACAGTCATGTTTAGGACTAATTTCTATTTACGGCAGGTGATGCTGGTTTGCCATTTATAGCAGTGGCAGAAACTGCTTTTATTTTTTTAAAAACTTTCTATTTTGTATGGGGGTTAGCCAACTAACAGTTGTGATAGTTTCAGGTACACAGCAAAGGGGCTCAGCCACACATACACCTGTCAAACTCCCCTCCCATCCAGGCTGCCACGTAACACTGAGCAGAGTTCCCTGTGGTTATCCATTTTGAATATAGCGTGTGTACATGTCCATCCCAAGCTCCATAACTATGCCTTCCCCACCACTCCTTCCCCCTGGCAACCGTAAGTTCATTCTCTTAAGTCTGCGAGTCTGAGAAACTGCTTTTAAGTGTGCTTACTGAAGTACAAGAACGTGTTTGCTGTCAGGGACAACCTGCAGACAGAACTGGAGCGGGGCACGGTGTTAGTCTGCATTGTGGGCGTGACCAGCGTGTCCACAGCGGGAGCCCCCACCACAGCCACCCCAAGGCCACGACAGTCGGGCCCTGAGTCTGCCCTCAGGCCAGCAGTGCCCCGGAGGGTCGGGGTCAGAAGCGCTAGAGAAACATCCGTTTATCACAGGATATCGAATCCAACCCCCTGTGCTCTGCAGCAGGGTCTTATTGTTCATCTGGTTTGTTTGCAGTCCTTTGTATCTGCTAATCCCAACTCACGCTCCACCCTTCCCTCACCACCCCGCTTCCCCTTGGTAACCACAAGTCTGTTCTCTGTGCGTCTCTCATAAATTTAAGTTCATTTGTGTAGTAGTTTAGATTCCACAGTATAAGTGCTATCATGTATTTGTCTCTGACTTAACTTCATTTAGTATGATAATCTCTAGTTGCTCCCACGTTGCTGAAAATGACATTATTTCATTATTTTTATGGCTGAGTAACATTCCACTGTTGTGTATATACCACATCTTCATTCATCTGTTGATGGACACAATGCCTTGGCTATTGTAAGTAATGCAGCTGTTAACATTGTGGTTATATGTCTTTTCAAATTAAGAGTTTTCTCTGGATATACACCTAGGAGTGGGATTGCTAGAAAATATGCTAAGTCTATTTTTAGCTTTTTAAGGCACCTCCATACTGTTCTCCATGGCGGCTGCACCAATTTACATTCCCACTAACAGTGGAAGAGGGTTCCCTTTTTCCACATCCTCTCCAGAATTTATTGCTTGTAGATATTTTTGATGATGGCCATTCTGACCAGTGTGAGGTGATAATTCATTGTGGTTTTGATTTGCATTTCTCTATAAGTAAGGGCTTCCCTGGTGATTCAGTCAGTAAAAAAAATCCACCAGCAATGCAGGAGACCCGGGTTTGGTCCCTTAGTTGGGAAGATCCCTTGGAGGAGTAAATGGCAACCCACTCCATTATTCTTGCCTGGAGAATTCCATGGACGGAGGAGCCTGGCAAGCTACAGGGGTTGCAAAGAGTCAGATGTGACTAAGGGACTTAGCATGCACAATTATTAGTGAGGTTGAGCATCTTTCCATATGCCTGTTGGCCACCTGTATATCTTCTTTGGAGACATGTATATTTAGGTCTTCTGCCCATTTTTTGATTGGGTTACTTGGTTTTTTGTTATTTGTATGAGCTGTTTGTATATTTCAGAGATTAAGCCCTTGTCAATTATATCATTTGCAAATATTTTCTCCCAACCTGTAGGTTTTCTCACTCTGGTGTGCAAAACTTGTGTTTATTTGTGCTTCTATTTCTATTGCCTTAGGAGACTGACCTAAGAGAAAAACACTGCTACGTTTTATGTCAGAGAATGTTTTGCCTATGTTCTCTTGTAAGAGTTTTATGGTGTTGTGTCTTATATTTTAGTCTTTATGCTCTTTGGAGTTTCTTTTTGTGTATGGTGTGAGCGAGTGTTCTAACTTCATTTACATGCGGCTGTCCAGCTTTCCCAATGCTACTTGCTGAAGAGATTCAAACATCTTCTGAAAGGGGCCAGACAGCAAATGTTTTAGGCTTTCCAAGTAATGTAAGCTCATCACAGCCACTTAGCTCAGCTGTTGTGCAAAATCAGCCACAGACAATGTACAAATAAATGAACCTGGCTGTGTGCCAATAAAACTTTATTTACAAAAAACAGTGGCAGACAGATTTGGCCCATAGGCCAGAGTTTACTGACCCCCAAAAGCCCCTTGGTGACTCGCAGCTACCCACGAAGGTGTAGACACCTTACCAGGCACTGCTGTCTCAGGGGTGCTGCACTGGTGGCTCCTGGCGAGGTCTGGCTGCAGAAGGGTTGGAGAGCCCTTTCAGTGCCCAGAAATCCACTGTCCCCATCCAGCTTTTATTTGCCTCCTAAAACCCACACCTGTATCCGAATACTACCCGCTCCTTCCAGGCAGCATGCAGACTGGTGTGCAGGTAACAGGGTCGGGGGCTCAACTTCCCTTCTCCTGTGTGAATTTCTGACACTGAAGATGCTAAAGAAATGAGGTCGCTGCGGACACACATCTGGGTTCGCCTCTCTTTGCACACTTCCACCCCGATTTTACAAACCTCAGTGTCTTCTTACAGTCCAAGCCCCCTTTTCCTTCCTTCTAGTTCAATCCACACCTGTGAAAGCCAGGTGCTGGGATGAAGGCAAAGACCTTGCCACCCACTGTGAATGAGGAAAATGTTCTTCCTGTGGCCAGCACCCTGGGCAGGAAGGGGATCCAGCAGCAGCTGAATCCATCCAAGGAATATGTTTCTTGGAAGAAAGTATAAACAGCTAAACCCAAGCTGCTGCTCTGTTCTTCCCCCTTGTCCCTTCTAGAAAGTCCAGCAGTACATGGTCATCATTCAGGCCACAGACATGGAAGGAAACCTGAACTATGGCCTCTCCAACACAGCCACCGCCATCATCACAGTGACGGACGTGAACGACAACCCACCGGAGTTCACTGCCAGCACGGTGAGTGCGTGCCCTTCCTGAATCTGGAGGAGTTGGCCAGTGGCATTCAGACTCCAGGGAGAGGCTCAAGCGTCGGCCACTTTGGGGTGTGCTCGGCAGGACAGGCTGGGGGCTGCAGGGGGACATACATGCCAGGTCCCTCTGGCAGGAGCCTCCACAGCCCACCATCAGCAGGAGGGCAGTGGGGGACACAATGTGTCCTGCCCCTTCAGGCGCGGCCGGCGGGCTGCCCACAGACCTAAGTGCCCACAGGAATGGCCCAGTGGCACAGCTGTGGGATCACGGAGTCACAGGCTCCCAATTCCTCTGGGTTCCCAAGGAGCTGTGTCCTTCGGTCCACTCGCTCTGGCGTGGAGGTGCTGACAGGACAGGAACCTACACCCACCCCGCGCTGCCTGGCCAGAAATGTGGCGGGGGGTGGGAGAGTGGTCAGTGAGGGTTCCCAGGGCACCGAGTAGATGAGAGAGTAACTGCAACAACAGAAGACCTGGGGCACCACCAGGCCCCTCTCCCCCAGCACCAGCCTGGGCCTCTGGTCAACCTTTGGTCCCCACCAACCCCGTGAGGCTCAGGACCCAGTTATGGGCGAGGAGGCTGAGGCTCAGAGAGGCTAAGTCACTTACCCAGAGCCACAGAGTCCACGAGGGGAGCAGCTGGGAGTGGGCCTCAGAAGCTGAGCTCTCAGGGGAGGAGAGGGGAGCCCTCGCAGTAAGCCCATGCAGCATCCCCTCAGCCTGCTTCCCCACAGCCCCCACACCCTTCAATCCCAATCTTGAAGCCCTCCATCCTGCATCCTAGAGTCCCAGACTCTAGGTCCAGGTGAGCCAAGGCGGGAGGAGGGCAGTCCCAGCCATGAGGGCGCAGTGCCACCTGGTAGGCAGATGGCAGATCACCCTGTGGGGTCAGGGTGGCATAGCTTCCATTCTGTGGGCTCTCCACGGCCGGGGGCAACGTCCAGGGAGTCTGGACATGAGTGAGACATCCCCCCAGCCTGCAAGAACCCCAGGCCGATCCCCAAGGCAGCCCCTACCCTTATAGGGGTTTTCTGTTCTCAGCATGGATCCCTGGAAACTTTCAGGAACAAATTTTCATTGTGTCTCCCAACTTAATCATTCTCTTTTAACTTGAATTTTGGTTAGATCATTCACACACACATAGCACAGCAACTTAAAAGTTACAAAATGACTTACTTTGAGGAAGAGGCCCTGGTGTTCTAATTCTGTCCCTTGCGTCGTTTCTAGTTTTCTGTTTATGATGGGTCCTTAAGACATTTCCACATCCAGATTCCAAATGGCCTTGGAATTTTTTCAACATGTGTTTAGAAATAATTTCAAGTTCACAGAAAGGTTGCAAGAATAGGAATGGGGAATAGAACAGCCTCACAGAGAGAAGGCAGGATGGTGGAGTAGAAGGCCTCGAGCCCAACTCCTACCACAAAACTCAAAATCACAACTGCTGAACAGTCCTCCATAAAAAAGACTGGGACTTGCCAAAAGAGATTTTCTACATCCAGAGATATAAAGAAGAAACCACAACATGATGGGAGGAGAACACTCTCACAATGTAATCAAATCCCATCCAGGAAAGGTCAGTTAAACTAAAAATTGGTTCTTTGAGACTACTGCTGCTGCTAAGTCGCTTCAGTCGTGTCCGACTCTGTGCGACCCCATAGACAGCAGCCCACCAGGCTCCTCTGTCCATGGGATTCTCCAGGCAAGAACACTGGAGTGGGTTGCCATTTCCTCCTCCAATGCATGAAAGTGAAAAGTCAAAGTGAAGTCGCTCAGTCGTGTCCAACTCCTAGCGACCCCATGGACTGCAGCCCACCAGGCTCCTCCGTCCATGGGATTTTCCAGGCAAGAGTACTGGAGTGGGGTGCCATTTGAGACTACTACAGGCAACTATATGGCAATAAATTAGACAACCTTGAAAAAATGGACAAATTCTTAGAAAGGTACCATCTCCCAAAACTGAACCGTGAAGAAACAGAAAATATGACCAGACCAATAACAAGTACTAAAGTTGAATCTGTGATTTAAAAACTCCCAACAAAAGTTCAAGACCAGATGGCTTCACAGGTGAATTCTATCAAACATTTAGAAAAGAGTTAACACACATCTTTTTGAAACTATTCTGAAAAATTGCAGAGGAAGGAACAACTCATTCTATGAAGCTACCATCACCTTGATACCAAAATCAGGCAGATGCTTCAAAAGAGGAAAATTACAGGCCAATATCACTGATGAACATAGATGTGAAAATCCTCAACAAAACACTAGCAAACAGAATCCAAAAACACATGAAAAGTATCAATCAATTAAAAAAAAGACTGGGACCTCCAGCCATGAGCAAGGAGAATTCATCCCAGGGATACAAGGATTTGTCAACATCTGCAAATCAATCAGTGTGATCCACCACATTAACAAATTGAAGAATAAAAACCATATGATCATCTCAATAGATGCAGAAAAAACTTTTGATAAAATTCAACACCCATTTATGATAAAAAAAAAAACTGTCCAGAAAGTGGGCATAGAGGGCACCGACCTCAACATAATAATGGCCATGTATGACAAACCCACAGTTAACATCATACTCAGCTGTGAGAAAGTGAAAGCATTTCTTCTAAGGTAAGAACAAGACAAGAATGTCCACTCTTGCCGCTTTTATTCAGCATAGTTTTGGAAGCCCTAACCAAGGCAATCATAGAAGAAAAAGAAAGAAAACTTATCCAAACTGGAAAAGAAGTAAAACTGTCACTGTTGGCAGATTACATGATGCTATACATGAAAATCCTAAAGATGCTACCAGAAAACTACAGAGCTCATCAATGAATTTGGTAAAGTTGTAGTATACAAAATTAATGTATAGAAATCTGTTGCATTTCTACAAATTTACAATGAAAGATCAGAAGGGAAATTAAGAGAACAATCCCACTTAACATCACAACAAAAAGAATAAAATACCTAGGAATAAACCTACCTACAGAGACAAAAAAACCTATACTCAGAAAACTACGAGACACTGATGAAAGGAATTAAAGACATCACAAACAGATGGAGAGATACACCAAGTGGATTGGAAGAATCAATATTGCCAAAATGACTATACTACCCAAGACAGTCTACAGATCCAACGCAATCTTGATCAAATTACCAATGGCATTCTTCACAGAACTAGAACAAAAAATTTCACAATTTGTATGGGAACACAAAAGACCCCAAACAGCCAAAGAAATCGTGAGAAAGAAAAACGGAGCTGGAGGAATCAGGCTCCCTGACCTCAGACTATACTACAAAGCTACAGTCATCAAGACACTATGATACTGGGACAAAAATTAAAATACAGACCAATGGAACAGGATAGAAAGTTTAGAAATAAACCCACATACACCTGTGGTCACCTAATCCATGACAAAGGAGGCAAGAATATACAATGGAGAAAAGACAGTCTCTTCAGTAAGTGGTGCTTGGAAAACTGGACACCTATGTGTAAAAGAATGAAATCAGAACATTCTCTAACATCATACAAAAACTCAAAATGGATTAAAGACTTAAATATAAGACCAGATACCGTAAACTTCTAGAGGAAAATATAGGGAGGACACTTTGACGTAAATCACAGCAATATATCTTTGGATCCATCTTCCAGAGCCCTGAAAATAAAAACAAGTAGGGACTTCCCTGGTGGTCCAGTGGCTAAGACTCCTCACTCCAAATGCAGGGGGCCCAGGTTCAATCCCTGGTTAGGGAACTAGATCCCACATGCCTCAACTAAGACCCAGAGCAGCCAAATAAATAAATATTTAAAATAAATTAAAAAAAAACAAATGGGACCTAATAAAACTTTAGAGTTTTTACACAGCAAAGAAAACCGTAAATAAAAGGACAACCTATGGAATGGGAGGAAATACTTGCAAAGGAAGCAACTGACAAGGACTTAATCTCCAAAATACACAAATAGTTCATATGGCTCAACATAAAAAAACCACCCAATCAAAAAATGGGCAGAACACCTAAGTAGACATTTTTCCAGAGAAGACATAGAAATAGCCAAAAGGCACATGAAAAGATGGTCAACAATGCTAATTAGTAGAGAAATGTAAATCAAAACTGCAAAGAGATACCACCTCCCACCAGTAAGAATGGCCATCATTTAAAAGTCTACAAACAAATGCTGGAGAGGATGTGGAGGAAAGGGAGCCCTCCTACGCTGCTGGTGGGAATGCAAACTGGTACAGCCACTATGGAGAACAGTATGGAGTTTCCTTAAAAAAAAAAAAAAAAAAAACTGAATACAGATCTAGATATTATCCAGCAATCCCACTCCTGGGCATATATATCCAGAGAAAACCATAATTTGAGAAGATGCACACACCCCAGTGTTCACTGCCGCACTATTTACAACAGGCAGGACATGGAAGTAATCTAAGTGTCCACTGACACAGGAATGGATAAAGGTGTGGGACATACGTATAATGGAATACTACTCAGCATAAAAAAGAATGAAACAACACACCGCACAGCAACAGGGAGGGATGCTGAGCCCTAGTAAGTGATCACAGAGATGGGCATAGTGCGTGAAGTCAGACGGAGAAAGACAAACACAGTATGGTATCACTTATATGCCAAATCTAAAAAACGATACAAATGAACTTATCTACAAAACAGGGAACAGACTCATGGGCTTAGAAAACAAGCTTATGGTTATCAAAGGGGAAGTGGGGAGAGGAGTCAATTAGGAGTTTTGGATTAACTACACTGCTATATATAAATAGTATAAAATATATATACACTGCTATATATAAAAGACATAATCCATGAGGACCTACTGGATACCACAGGGACCCTACTCAGTATTTTTTAACCTATATGGTGAAAGAATCTGAAAAAGAATATACCTATATATGCATGTAACTGAATCACTTTGCTGCGCCTGAAACTAGCAGACACTAAATCAACTAGACTTCAGCTAAAAGAACAGCCACTCACGAGACCCCATCAGCACCATCCTCCCTCCCTGCTGCTCCCCGGAGACGGGCCCACAGAATTCCTCTGAATGGCTGGACAGTCAGCCATACGTTGTGAAGCCTCGTGTTCAAACACCTCGTCCTAAGAGGAGGGTTTTCTGTCAGGGAAATGGCTGCTACCCTTTTCCCACCTGAGGCCCAGAGGGTGTCTTCTGGGCTGCCCGAGGTCCCCTGCTCCCCCGGCCACCTGCTCACCACACCGCTGTCCTTCAAGACCCTCCCAGCTCCCGTGTCCTCTGCACCTGCCAGCCCTCCCCCACACCGGCTTCTGCAGCTCCAGAGGGGGCCTCGACGTGGCCCCTACACCCAAGATCCTGCAGGACGGGTCCATGGGGGACCACTTCTGTCCACTGTCCCGAGCCCTGGTCTGGCTTTGACAGCTTGGCCTCCTGTGGCTCTTCATGCTTCTCATCTTAACCTCATCTGCCCTTCTGCACACCAGCCACACTGCAAACACCCTGAGCCCCCAGAAAGGCTGGATCCTGGGTGACCCACAAGGAAGCAAAGGGGAGGGGGACAGGAGGGGGAGGAGAACCATCCTGACTCCCTGTGTGCACCAGGGCATCTGCACAAGGGCAGGGGGATGACCAGCAAGATATCCCCAGGTCCATACCCACCTCTGAAGAGTGGGCAGCCCAGGAATTACACTGAGACCCTGGCCAGGGTGTGCACATGACCGAGGAGGCACCCTGGGGCATGTTCCTGGGGCCCAGTGGCAAGCAGGACCCCAGGACATGGTCTGCTGGGCTCAGTGGGGGCTGGCCACACCCCCACACACAGCTGGGCTATTTTTATCAAGTTTAATCAAGAACAATCAGCAGAAGCTGAAGAGATGGGAGGGTGGATTTACATGATCCAATTCCTAAACGTTAATTAAAAGTCATTTTCCCTTTGCCTGCTCTGGGCCTGCTCTGCTTGCTGCCCCTGCATGGCTTTCCTGCTGTCAGAAGGCCACTGACCTCAGCAGTCCCTGGGGAGCAGGGCTGAGCCCCCAGAACACAGCCCCACACCAGGCCCCAGTCCTGGACCAAAGCCCCAAGACCCAGCCCCCTCACCACCCACACACAAGCCCACAGGAGGGTCTCCTGGAGTCAGGAAACCCCTGCTGCCCCCAGAGTCCCTCCTGTTGTGTGACCTTGGGCTGATGGCCAGACCTCTCTGAGCATAGCAGTGTCTTCCCCTCTTTACGCCTGAGTGTTACACAGCTCAGGGTGAAGCCGGGAGCATCCACTGAGCTACAGGGAAGTTTGTTCTCTGCCCTAAAAATGCTACCGGGTGGTACCTGACCTCCATCACAAGCGGCCTGACCTGGCAGTTGAGCAGACAGGGTTCCAGCTCTGTCTTCAGCGGGGGAGAGGTCAGGATGGAGGCGTGAGAACGTTCATCCCAAGTCCAGTTTCCTCATCTGATTAAAAAAAAAAAAAAAGGATGGTAAAGGAGATAGTCAGAGAAATTCTTATATGTTGATACAATGAAATACAACAGAACCGCTTGAAACAAACATGACGTGATATGTCATATTCTAATATGGAAAATGCTCCAAATAGACTAATCACTGGAAAGCCAGTGGACAGGACAGGTGGAGAGTATAACGATCCTCTCCTTGTAAATAAACTGTATTATATAAATACCAAGAGAGGAGGCCAGGGTCCTGCAGGTGCGCAGGTGCAGACTGTGATGGCTTGGTTTTCACCGTGTATTTGACTGGATGACCTATTCCCCATCCAAGGCAAGTGTGAATGAAATTAGGTTAAATATTTTTAAAAGGGGGACTTCCCTGGTGGTCCAGTGGCTAAGATTCCACACTCCCAGTGCAGTGGGCCTGTGTTCAACCCCTGGTCAGGGAACTCGACCCCACATGCCACAACTCAGAGTTCCCATGCCACAACTTAAAAGATCCCACGTGACACAAAAGGTCCCACGTGCCGCAGCTAAGACCTGGCACAGCCAAAAAAAAATACATATCCTCAAAATGGAGGGTGAGCTTCTGGCGGTTCCCGTCCCAGGGTTCCCTGAAAATGGAAGAGAGGACAAGCCCCAGTACCCCCCTTTCTGGAAAGGGGGTGACCAGGCCTGCCTGTGAACCACAAAGCCAGGGAGGGGCTTCAAGGTGTCTTATGGCTGAGGGTCAGGTCCTCCCCTGAGCCAGTGTCACAGGGGCATGTCCCTGCATTACTCACGAGCTCCTACCACAGCACTGCGAGGAGGGGCGAGGCTGCAGCATCCCACCCGGTCCTGGGCCCCAGGCTCCCCCCGGGGGTGGAGGAGGATGGACGTCAGCCCAGGTCTCATCCCGTTATCATGAGCCACGGCTCCCACCTGTCAGCTCCCGATTCCAAGCTCGGCAGCCAACAGAAATCGCCGCAGTCTCACTGGACAGAAAACTAAACTTCAAAGATTAACATCACTGAGACAGTGTGCCGCCCCCACCTCCGACCCCTTGCACCAGCCACCCAGAGCTCCATCCCCCTTGGCCCATATTCCTGAGCCGGGACTTTCCTCCCTGAGGAGCCCCCAGGGCCTCACATGTGGAAAAATGAAGAGGAGAGAGAGGAGCCTGAAAGTGCAGGGTGGAGAGGAGAGAAGAGGAGACTGGAAACCCCAACTGCAAATAACAAAGAAACTGAAAAAATATATATTAAAATTATTGGAATGTCACTTCCCAACAGAAGCCAACTCAGCCCCTCAGGCCCCAAGGCAGGCAGGGCTCGACCACATCCTGGCTGGACAGGGCTGCCAGGACAGATCCCCAGGCAGGGGCCAGGTTGGGGCAGCCCCTCGCAGTTCACACCCTCGGCCATACCAGGCTCCCAGGCTCTGGGAGAAGGTGGCAGGAGTGGGCAGGTCCTCAGACCTGAGCCGAGATAGGACCAGTCGTGGCTTGAATAGGGGGCACAGAGAAACATCTCAGGGGCTTGGCGTCCCCCAGGGAGCGGGGGGCAGGCTCTGTCATCCCCATCTGCTTGGCCCAGATGAGGAGTCACTAGGCTTCCCTGTTCTCCCCAACTCTTCTGCTACCGTGACCCTCCCTTGAGAGGAGCTGGGATTGTACTGGAAGGCCCAGGCATGAACAGGAAATCCACCTGACCCTGGGGTGGGTAGATGTGAGTTCTGGATTACCAATCAGCAAGGCAAGAAATCCCATTCCAATGCTCCTTAAATCCTTCCTTACCTAAATATCTGCCTTAGTATCCCATGGGGCATGGGGGAGGCTTTCCCTGTGCCTGAAAACCCCAGAAATTAAATTAAAAACTCATGATGGCTAGGGGAAGTCTGACAAGAAAATCCTAAATCAGACTTACCAGCTTAAGGCTCTTCTTTGTGAACCTTTATTAAACCTGAATGAATTAAAATACCCTTTTCCAATAAATTTCACCCAGAAGCCAGTAACCACGGTTAGGGCTGCGCTGCTGTGAACACAAGGAAGCCAGGGCTATTTGTCCAGGTTTGTGCCCAGCTTTTGTGGCTCAAAAGCACACTGCGCGGTCAAAGGACAGTCACGTGACTTGCAGGTCCAGTGTAAAGTAAGAATGCAGGGCCCTCATTCACAAATTAGGAAGAATTTCAAGACTGACGCAGAGCGTAAACCCAGCTCACGGCTCTTTTGAGCTGGGCCATGTCTGCACAGCAGTGATTCTCACTGGTGAGAGGCACTCAGCTTTCTATCAGCACCTCAGCAACAGCACCAACATCCACGCACACTCACACGCACTTTGCCTGCCCACAACCACTGCTGCTATGTGAACCACACTCGCTGACGGGGATGGCTAGAAGCCCTCACCGAGCTGCGACAGGAAAAAGGGCCAAGGCTCCGTGTCTGGTCACCTGCCCAGCCGCAGCTGCTGACCACAGGCCCCAGGGACCCAGAGGCAATTCAGTTCAGGAAGCCCTTTGCAGCTGCTGCCCTCTCCTGTTCATTTCCCATCTCACAAGCACATTTTACTCTCTTGTAAGCCCCAAGTACGGGCACTGGTCCCCAGCTGCACGGAGCAGGGCAGCGTGAGGGGGACTTAGGGGAGCAGCCTGGCGTGGGGGTGTCACAGGCAGGGCTCAGTATGCAGACAAGCCTGGACCTCTCTGGACACCCCTGGGTCAGCGGAGACGTGGGACGGGCCGACCCCTGGGGATCACCATGTGGAAGCAGCTGGAGGCATAGGGCAGCCCCCTGGGTGGGCAGAGGTCTCTCCGGCCTCTCCAGGCCTCCATGTGAGTTCCTTACACTGTCTTTTCTGACACCTTACAGTACGCAGGGGAAGTCCCAGAAAACCGGGTGGAGATGGTGGTAGCGAATCTCACAGTGATGGACCGAGATCAGCCGCACTCCCCGAACTGGAATGCCGTCTACCGCATCATCAGTGGGGACCCCTCGGGCCACTTCAGCGTCCGCACGGACCCCACCACCAACGAGGGCATGGTCACCGTGGTTAAGGTGGGTGCTCCCTCACTTCCCGCCCCAAGACAGACGTAACGGAAACGATATCCAGGTTCAGTGCCTGCACCCCCAAAAGCCAGGGTCAAAGGCAGCCTCACAAGGACTGGTCACATGACCCCCAGGATGCTGCCAGCCTGACCTGCCATCCCCCGCCCCACCAAGAGAGAACTCTCCCATCTTCTCCCCACACCCAGCCCAAAGCTCTAGAAGCTCGAAAGCTGAGAATCGGCCCCTCCTGCTTCCCCTCAGGAGGCAACAAGCCTTGTCCGCGGCAATGAGCAAGCTGTGACCCAGGTGCCCGGAGGAGGGTCAGGGAGGAGGGAACACCATGGAGCAGGCCAGCTCAAGGGTCGCAGTCCCTCCAGCCCCTCCTCCCCCTGCAGCTCCCAGAGCAAGGCTTCCCCTGGAGCCTCCTGACCATGGGTGCAGTGCGGCTCCCAGGTTCCCCACAGGCTCTAGTGCCCCCACCCCAAGAGCCTGCACCCACACTGGGCTACTCCCCCTTGGGGCATAGACCAGCCCCTGGGCTTTGAGCAAGGGGTCGTGGCCATGTCGGGGGGAAGCGGCCAAATAGAGACCAGCTGAGTGTGTCAGGCTCTGATTGAAGGGTTGGAGCAAATCACCTATTGATTTCCCCATTACAACTGATTATTGATTCCCCATTACAAACACGCTTTCCTTTCCCTCCTATGGACTTTACTAGCCATGACCATCCTCTGGACAGCATCTTCGTTCACAGGGTGACACAGTTTTAACACAAACGCAGCATTATCCCACGTCCTCCAGGGACACGACCTGACACACACAGGAGAAAGAGCACTTCCTCCAGTGACTTGTTCACAGACGAGACCCCTGTAATGCTATGAGACAGTGTATTCGAGTGGAGTGGCCCCCATTTTACTCAGGGGGGCCCTGGGGGAGGGGCCGGAGACCTGGCAGCTGCACAGTTCTTGTGGGGGCAGGGGGGCCTCAGCCCTGAAGAGGTAAGTGCCATGGAAGGATGGGGTGCCTCACTGGGGGCTCTGGGGGGGTCTGGGAGACACCCCTTCTACTGGCAGATAAGACCACACCTGCAGAGGATAAGGGTCCCCTCAAGGTCATGGGGGGTGGTGAGGGGACAGTGGGAAGATGAAGATGTCGGCCCCAGAACCCCGATCTCTGCTGCCGCCTCTAGGCCCTCCCATGGGCAGGCACCCTCAGCCCCCTTTCCATGCCCACCCAGTTAGATTACTTCTTAAACTCCTTCCTATACTCACTCCATAGCTTGTTTAGTAACAGAGGCTGAAAAGGTATGGGTTTGATGTACCAGGCATTATGACTAAACGCTCACAAAAACCAAGGCTGAGCTGCTTTGGGAGCCCAGACAGGGCAGGGGCACCTCAGCTGGGCAAGCAGGGGCCCGCCTCCAGCACCCACTGGTCTCACAGGACCACCAGCCCCACGAGGCCATCAGTTCCCCTCTAAGCAGGGATGTGTCGAAGTGCTCATCACAGACGTTTCCAAGGGCACTTAGCCGTGAGAAAGACAGGAGTGCCTGCGCCTGGCACTGCAGTTCCCTGGTTACTAGTGTTGCTCTATCCATGCTTCCAGACCTCAGGATCCCCTCCTCTGCTCTCCTAACTATGTACCGCTACGGCCCCTGGCATGGCCAACCACACCTCTGCAGTCTTCAGGATGTGACCACACCTAACTTCTCTCCATTTTCCTAAAACCGTCTCTTTGCTGTGCCGTTTTTCGAGTCTGGATCCCAAAAGGGTCCCAGCGCTGTGTTCGGCTGCACCATCTCTTGAATTTCTCAACACCTAGAACATCCCCCCCCGACTGCCAACCTGTCACAGACTCGGGGTCCGTGGTGCCAGCTCTGTCAATGGCTTCCTCACGGCACATCTGGTCCCTCATTTCAGAGCACGTGCTTCCTGACCATCTTCAATCTTTCACCCATTCATCACATGAACACTTCATCCAAACTGAACGTGGGATGGTTTTACTTAACTTTGTTGCTTTTTATACTTAATGTATTCTCTTACACTGAAACTCTTCGTTGGCTCCAAACAATGTTAATTGCTAGTTTACTTGAACCTACAACACGCAGTTGCCCCTCCGTGTCCATGGGGTGACTGGTCCCAGCACCTCCAGCTCAGGGAGACACCAAAATCCACAGATGCTCAAGTCTTTCATATAAAATGACACAGTATTTGCACACAACCTGCACACACTCACATATATTTTAACTTATGATAGATACCTGATACAATGCCAATGCTGTGTAAATAGATGCCTGTGTGTGGCAAATTCAGGGTCTGCCTTTTGGAAATTTCTGGAATTTTTTTCAAATATTTCTAGTTGGTGATTGGTTGAGTCCACAGATGTGGAACCCATGGATATAGAGAACCGACTGTACATAAAAAGCTTAAAAATAACAAACCAAACATCACTGCCAACACCAGGAAGACCAAATGAATTTAAGACTTTTCTGCAATAACTGTTGTCCTCAGAATAAATCCCATGAAGGACTCACGATCTTAATACTGTCCTAGTCACTAGAAATCATTATTTTCTTGGGAGTTGTATTACCATTGAGCATCACGACTCAATGGACATGAATCTGAGCAAACTCCAGGAGACAGTGGAGGACAGAGGAACCTGGCATGCTGCAGTCCAAGGGGTTGCAAAGAGTCGGACACGACCTAGCCACTGAACAACAACAACAAGACTTTATGTGGCTCCAAAAATCAAAGCTATGGCAAAACATGCAGCAAACTCATGCCCCCAGACTCCCCTCTACCAGGTCCTCCCCTCTGCTCAGGGGTGACCATTTTTAAGAGGTTGTTTCCCCTCTTTTCAGCATTTCTTTCTACAAATACAGGCAGGTGCATACACAAATCCACACTCCTCTCCCCCTTTTACACAAGAGGCAGCAAACGAAGGATGTTGACTTTTCGGCTCACCAATCCATCCTGGAGGTCTCGCACTTCCGTGTGCGTCGCCCTGGTTCTTACAGCTGCAGATGTCCCCACTGTGTCGACACGGCTCGTCCACCCACCAGTGCCGTGGAAACCGCGGCATCCTCCATGAACAGTCTGCATCCTCCATGAACGATGTAGATGATGCTGTGGTGAATGTTCTTGGGCACGTGCTACTTCACATGCATCCAAGCAGAATTATTCAAGTGCAGTCTCGGTGTGACGTGCTGCTTGTCCAGTGAGACTGCTGCGAGCTCTGCCACAAATAATTACACGTCTTGGGGCCCCAGGTAGTTCTGTGCAGCTTTCGTCCTCCTCAACACGTGAAGATGACCCCGCAGGCCAGCCACACCCTGCAGACCACACCAGCGCTTATCAGTCAGGGTCCTGACGCCCCAACACGAGTGTGAACTGGAAAGAATGCTCATGCAGGGCCCACACAGAAGTGAAGGGCCCGCAAGCCCTCAGGGCTGGTGTCCTGTAACTCATCCCTGACCCAGCGGTGACAGCAACTGAAGGACGTCCTCTCGCAGCTCTGGGAGGGCTCCCCCGGCCACGTCCAGTTCCTGGCACTGTCCTTGGCTGGATCCGTACCACCCCACCTCTGCCTCTGCGCCTTCACCTGGCCCCTCCCTGCGTCTCAAGTCTCCCTCCCCTGACTCCCAGGCACCCATGGTTGGACTGGGGGCCACCTCAATCCAGGGCAACACCTCTCAAGACCGTCACCTTCATCACACCTGCAAAGACCCTATGTGCCCAAAGGGCACATTCACAGGTTCCAGGTGCACACATCCTTGGGGGCCACCCCTGCAGCCACCATAGCACGTGAGCAGCCTGGACAGACAACAACCCCCCAGGGCATCAGGAACAGGGTGGGGACTCCATACTCCCAATGCAGGATGAGAGCTGGAGGCCTGGTTGGGGGGAACCTGGGGGAACTGTGGCCCCAGGGAGCCCAGCTGCTGCCACTCCAGACATGGGGGTGGAAGGTGAGGTGTGAGGTCCTTCAACCCCACTCTCTCTCTCCTCTCACTGCCCTAACCCCGCAGGAAGCCAGACACAGAAGCTGGGGGACGGCATTCCTGGGGACCGGCCTCTGGGGCCCAGAGCTAGCAGGTGCAGACCAAGCAGCCCCGTGGGCACTAAGCTGGCTGCCCCACTTGGTGCCTCTCATTCCAGGCAGTCGACTACGAGCTGAACAGAGCATTCATGCTGACCGTGATGGTGTCCAACCAGGCGCCCCTGGCCAGCGGGATCCAGATGTCCTTCCAGTCCACGGCGGGGGTGACCATCTCCGTCATGGACATCAACGAGGCCCCCTATTTCCCCTCCAACCACAAGCTGATCCGCCTGGAGGAGGGTGTGCCCACTGGCACTGTGCTCACCACATTCTCAGCAGTGGACCCCGACCGGTTCATGCAGCAGGCTGTGAGGTGGGCCCACAGAGCACTCTCAGGCCCTGGGAAGGGGGTGCCCCGTGCTTCACAGAGAAGAGTCCTAAAGTGCCCAGTGAAACCTGAAACCTGGAAAGTCCTGGGTGGGTGCTTAGGGGCGCCCCTAGGCAGGGAGGCCCAGTCCGGGGACAGCTGGATCACCAGCCACCAGACTGCCTTCCCACAAGATGGTGGGAAAAGCTTGAAGGACATTCATCCACATCTGGCGTTAGACTGGATCCAGACCTCACCTCTAATTCCCGAGCTTTGTGACTTTGCAAGTCACCAGCCCTCTCTGCTCCCCCGTCTCCCCTCTATAAAGGGGGCTGATAGGAGAATCTGCCTCCCAGGGTTCTTGTGAGGTTAAGTAGCCCATCCTCCTCAGGGACTTCCAGACACTGCTGTCACCGGCCCAAGTGGGAGGCCCCAGTGAGCTCAGGGAGCAAGTGGGCAGGCAGGAGGGGCTCCCCCAGCCCCTCACCTCACCCCTCCTCCTCCCTGCAGATACTCAAAGCTTTCAGACCCGGCGAACTGGCTACACATTAACGCCACCAATGGCCAGATCAGCACAGCGGCCGTGCTTGACCGCGAGTCTCTCTACATCAAGAACAACGTCTATGAGGCCACCTTCCTGGCAGCTGACAACGGTGCGCCCAGGGGGATGTGCTGGGTGGGGGGACTGTGAGCTGGGTCCCCTTGGCCACTGGTGCCCCGGAGCCCCTCCCTCATCCATTTGAAGCCCACCTCAGCCAAAAAACACGATTGTTACTGTCAGGTTGGAGATGCCACCAAAAGGCAGGACGACGGTCAGCAGAGGACAGAGGGAAGAGCTCTGGCCAGCCAGCACCAGTCCACCCACACCGTGGGCCTACACTGAGGCAGGGGCTAGGCTTGGGAGCTCCAGGATGACCACACGGCTGCAGGCGTGTGCCACTCATATGTGGTCTACAACTGAGTCGCTGTGTATATCACACAGCAGAGTCAGTGTATGGGGCCATGGGGTGTGTCCTGGGCAGGCCTGTGCTCGTGGAGCCCAGGAGTGACCGCGTGACTGCCCATGTCCGACCCACAGGGATTCCCCCGGCCAGTGGTACTGGGACCCTCCAGATCTATCTTATCGACATCAACGACAACGCCCCCGAGCTGCTGCCCAAGGAGGCACAGGTCTGTGAGAAGCCCAGCCTCAATGCCATCAACATCACAGCGGCTGATGCTGACGTGGACCCCAACATCGGGCCCTATGTCTTCGAGCTGCCCTTTGTCCCGGCGAGCGTGCGCAACAACTGGACTGTCACCCGCCTTAATGGTGAGCCCACCATGGGCACCTGCCCACTGGCTGCCCGGCTGCCGGGAAAGTCAGACCGAGTCCAGAGGGCAGCCCCACCCGGGCCTGTCACCCGGGAAGCAGGAGCAATGGAGTCAGGAGTCAGTCTCACAGGGGCCACGCAGCCCTCTCCTGCAGGGCAGGGGCCCTGCCGACTCCAGGGCTCAGCCACCAAGGAGGCCCCAAAGCACGCCCCAACCTTGTCCTTTAAAGAGCTCCACGTGACCATTCTACCACTGTAACCACACGTGACTGAGACCACTCCCTGAGCCAGTCATCAAACAATGGGGACCCCAACACCACCATGTTCCCTGAGGCACTTTCCTAGCCATGGTCTTGGTGGACAGGGCTTCCAAGTTCTGGAGTTCTGATAGCATTTACTTGTTCCCCAAACCCTTGCCAACACAGCATTATTGTTTTAAAATCATTTTTCCAATTTCTTAGCCAAAATCACTGTTTCCACTTGCATTTTATAACTACCAGTGGACATTTTTTCATCTATTTGCCATTTTTTGCTTCTGTGAATTATCTGGTCAATGTCCTTCACTGTTTTTCTTTGGAATAGGTTTTTTTTTCCTAATTGACTTGGTAGAACCCTTTCCATATTAAGGAAATAATTCCTTCATCCCACATGTTGCAATTGCTCTGTTCCTGAATTGCCAAGCCTCTTAACCTTACATGATGAGAGATGTGTGTATCTACGTGTGTCTTAGCCAGACAGGCCGAGCCTGTGCCTATTTGCCTGCGTTCGTCTCGCTCAGGAGGCAGGGCTGGCTGCCCACTGAGCAGAGCGCACCCTGCCCCCACCCAGGTGACTACGCCCAGCTCAGCCTGCGCGTCCTGCACCTGGAGGCCGGGGTGTACGACGTCCCCATCACGGTCACAGACTCGGGGAACCCGCCGCTGTCCCACACGTCCATCATCAAAGTCAAGGTGTGCCCATGCGACGACAACGGCGACTGCACCACCGTGGGCGCAGTGGCAGCGGCCGGGCTGGGCACGGGTGCCATCGTGGCCATCCTTATCTGCATCGTCATGCTGCTCAGTGAGTGCGGCCGGCGGGTCCCGGGGGAGGTGGGGCGGGCGGCACCCTACCCACCAGAGTCTGCCACAAGCCGGATCCAGACTAGAGGCGTGGTAATGGACACAGGCTCTAGTGGCCACACGTGCCTGCCTTCCACACACACACAACCTGCTCACAGCAGCCCATCCCACAGCCATGGTCCTGCTCTTCGTCATGTGGATGAAGCGGCGGGAGAAGGAGCGGCATACCAAGCAGCTGCTCATTGACCCCGAGGACGATGTGCGGGACAACATCCTCAAGTACGACGAGGAAGGGGGCGGCGAGGAGGACCAGGTGAGGCTGTGCGGACCCTCCCGGCCCCGCCAAGCACACCCATGGGGGCCCTGGGACCTCCTCTCCTCAGCCCTGTGCCCCCACCCGCACCTCCCTCAGCATGCCAGGGCTCGTTGAGGGGGACCTGGGAGCTGCTGGGTGGGCCTCACTGGGGATTTGGGGTGAGTCTTACCAGGCTCAGCTGGTCAAGAATCCACCTGCAATGTGGGAGACCTCGGTTCGATCCCTGGGTTGGGAAGATTCCCTGGAGAAGGAAAAGGCTACCCACTGCAGCATTCTGTCCTGGATAATTCCATGGACAGTATAGTCCATGGGGATCACAAAGAGTCAGACTGAGCGACTTTCACTTTACCCCATGAAAGCTCAGGGATCCTTGTGAAGTGGGGTAACACTGGTCCCAGGTCAGGGACGTGGTACAGAGCAGGTGAGGGGTGGACCTGGGTTGGGGAGGGCTGGGGGCACAAGCCCCACGTGTGCCTTGAGGACAGACAGGATCTGATGGACAGAGGCAAGGCAAGCCTTTCAGAAAGGACAGACCAGGTGATAGAACCGGACAAGGATGCACCCCATGGACCTCCCTGGTGTCTCTGCCTGCTGTCCCCCACCCCCACCTGGACCCCCTCGCTGACTCCACCACCCCCCCAGGACTACGACCTCAGCCAGCTACAGCAGCCAGAGGCCATGGAGCATGTGCTGAGCAAGGCCCCTGGGGTGCGGCGGGTGGACGAGAGGCCCGTGGGCGCCGAACCCCAGTACCCAGTAAGGCCCCTGGTGCCCCACCCGGGAGACATCGGCGACTTCATCAACGAGGTGGGTGGTCCGGTGGGGGGGCAGGGTGGGCACACATGCTCACACGGACCAGAAAAGCTCACTTTTCGGTGAGAGGGATTGGCATGAGGAGGCAGATTCAAACCTGGGTTCACTGAGCCCTGCCTGGGGGGTGTGGCGGGGGAGCAGGTCAAGCCCCTCCCCTCAGCATCCCCACTGGGAATGGCCTAGGAGGTGGGCATTCATCCAGAGCGGCCACCTGACCACACACTTGAGTCCCCCTCCTGACATCTGGGATCTGAAGTTCCAGCCAACAGGGTCCCTGCCTTTGCTCATCCCCCCGTCTTGATACTGACCCCAAGGTGCCCACCTGACAAGTCCACAGGCATCAAGGGTGCACCCCACCTCTGCCGCATCTTCCTTTGTGGGAAAGAGGGGGACGGCGAAGCCAGTGTGTGGCCGCCTCCCCCGCCAGGCCAGTCTGCAAACTGTGCTCTACTCTGAGCTCTGAGACACCTTTCACGGACATGCGGGAGACTGCATGCGGGGCCCCACCCCACATCTCCAGCCCCCCGCCCGCACTCTAACCCCGTTTCTGTGGCCCCAGGGACTGCGCGCAGCCGACAATGACCCCACGGCGCCCCCGTACGACTCGCTGCTGGTGTTTGACTACGAGGGCAGCGGCTCCACAGCGGGCTCCGTCAGCTCCCTGGACTCCTCCAGCTCCGGAGACCAGGACTATGACTACCTGAACGACTGGGGGCCCAGGTTCAAGAAGCTGGCGGACATGTATGGAGGCGGCGAGGAGGATTAACGGGCCTCCCTGCCGGACGCAAGGATGGATGGACGGACGGACGGACGGGAGGAGCAGGACTGGAGGAGGCAACGGGCCTTCCCGACCCCCAAGGCCATGTCACTTAGTGGTGGGGGTCCCCGCCCTGCCCCCGCCCCAGCTGTCTGGCATGAACACTTGACCCGCGGCTGACTCAGCACTGAGGAGAGCAAGAGGCACTCTGTCTTAACTTGAATTTCTTAGGACAGAAGCACTGTTTTAAAAAAAAAAATGAAAGTGCCTTTTGGTACATGTATCAGATTCCCTCAAACTCAGGAGCGACTAAAAGCAAGCAGACAGACCCCCCACCCGGTCCTGAGCACCCCCAGGCCTGGCTAGTCCCAGCTCTGAAGGCACCAATTAAGGAATTGGAAAGAATGTGTCCTTTTTTCTTTTTTTTGATCTTTTATCAAGAAAACAAATGGGTGACTCGCTTGATAATTGACAAAGAAGAACAACGGGTCCAGACCCCATCAGCCCCTCTGAGTCCTCATGCTTTGCTGTCCACAGTCAGGGTCTCCTACCCCATGGGGTCCCCAGGTCAGCTCAAAGACCTACCTTCAGCTTCTGCAGCAGCAAGTCCCCTGGGTGTGGGCCAGGCCCATGGACCCAAGACCCACTGTGCACTCTGACTTTTGCCCTGACTCCCAGAAGCTGGAAACAGCTGGGGCCGTCCCTGATGTCCCCCATGGCTGCCCAGGGCCCCCCAGTCAATCATTAGGCCTCCCCCAGGGCCAACTGTGACCCTGAAAGACACCCAGGTCCCCACTATCTTTGGTCCAAGAGAGTACGGTGTCCCAAGAACCCACAACCAAAACCAGCCAGCATCCCACCAACCCCTGGCATGAGCCCTCCACCCTTTCAATAAGACTTCAAAGAGACCCCAAGTCAAAGGCCCCCACTCACTCACCAGTCCAGCCCCCGAAGGCTCTGGATGTCTCTGGCCACTGGCAGGGCTGCACCGACCACAGGGAGAGCTGATGCTCACTTGGGGTCCAGAAACCAGCACAGCCAGCGGGAGACTCTGGGGTCTGCCCCAGTTCTGCCCCTCTGGACCGGTCTCTGGAGCCCGGGAGCTGACGAGGATGGCAGAAGTCTGCCCCAATGCCGGGACAGTCTCGTCGTCCGTGCGGTCCATCCCACACATGTCTGGGCCACGCCCGCCGGGAACAGTCTCCTTTCCTTTGGACCGGTATCAGCCCCCAGCAGCTGCTGGGCCAGTTAGCTGCTCAAGCTCTCACACCTGGACGTGCCCTCTTGACGGGCAGTGTGACTCTCAAGCCAGACTCCAGGCTCAGTTCCACAGGACAGCAAGAGGCACCGCGTCCCAAGGACCCACCGGAGCCCCTGCTGTGTTTGCCGGGGTTGCGGGGAGTGGACAGCTAGAGGGGAACGGGTGAGAAAATGCCCTGGGGCAGCTTCTCCCCCAAGCATCACCCAGGGATAGCCTGTCTGGTGTGAAGGCATCTGGGCTGGCTGGAGAGGCCCCTCCAGGGGAATCCTCACCTGCTCTCAGCTCCCCAGCAGGACTTGGCATCAGGCCTGCCCTGGAGCCCCACCCTGGGTCTGCTCCTGGGGTCAGGCCTCCAGAGGACCTGGGACAGGGGTGCACATACTCCCCATGTTCTCCATGGAGAGGGTCTTTGATCCACACCCCCACCCATGGCTTGCCCCCAATGCCATGGTCATCCTCTTTTCTAAACAGCTTCAGCCTCGAAGATGAACTTGAGTGTACGTGTGTGTGTGTGTGTGTGATCCGCGTGGGTGTGTCCCCGCTGGACGTCAGGGTCTTCCCCAAACTCCTCGCTAACTCCATCCCCTCTCCCAGGGCTGAGCTGAGCTGGGGAGGCGACTCAGCTTGTGGTCTGAGGGAGGCAGGTCCATCCTGACCCCGTCCACAATGGCCCAAGGAGGGACGAAGGGACAGGTAGACAGAGGCAGCGACCGCTTGGGTCATGTGCTGATGCCCCCAGGCAGATAGCCCTTCTCATAGACCTAGGTGGGTAGCCTGCCGAGGTGGGGGATACCCCCTTCCTGCTATGCAAATCGCTCGGGTTCAGATAGCCAATGAGGACTGTCCCAGCACCTAGAGGCATGGCCATTTGAGGACTGCTAGTGTCCTCAGGGTTGGTGAGATGTGAGCTGGAATCTCGCGTTTGTTTTTGCAGTCAAAGTTCTAAGTATGAATATGGGGTGGGGGACCCAGACAGCTGTGGACTCTCCCCACTGGACTCCTGAAGCCTCTTTGGGTCCCCAGGGTCCTGGGCTCACCCCAGGGATGGGGTGCCAGGCCCAGCCCACAGCTCGTTGTCCTGAACACCAGCCCCCCAGCCTCCCTGCAGCTCCTCTCCCCCTCCTCTCATCACTGCCAGGCCCCCACCCCACAATCTGTCTATGTTACACAGGCCCCATCCCTGCTCCCAGGCAGCCAGAGAGCAGCCCCTCCTCACTGCCACCCCAGACAGCCTCTGGAGACCCCTACCCTCTCCCAGAAGCATCTGGGAACTCTGTCCCAACCAACGGTTAGCATTAGCTACACAGTCAGTGTCAAACGTTTCTCACGTAGCTTATAGATGTGACAGGTCCAGACCAGGGGGTGCAGCCAGAGGAGGCCTGGACTCGGCGCGAGCGAGGTGCTCAGGCAAGTCCTGTGCCCACAGAGATTTTTGTTCTTGTGACCAGGACTCACCTACAAGGACACTCCAGTCTCAGGCAGCAGGCATCCCCAACCCGGAGCCCCAAGCCTATCGGGCCTTGGCAGCCCTTCCCCATGGCCCAGCCGGCCTTCCCCTTCTCGTGTTCTCAGAACACCCAGGTGCCAGGCCTTCCACCGCCAGAGGGTCAGGGTACCAGCCAGCCATCAGGCTTCCCTACTGTGAGCACCACTGACCCACCCGGGTCTTCAAGACAACTCTGTTCTCTCTGAGGGGAAATGTCAGGGAGGAGAGTCTTGGGTTTTGTCACGGCTGAAAGGAACACCAAAAAAGCAAACACAGTCTCCCCCACGAAGAGCGCCCTGTGAGACAGCCCCCGGCCACGTGGTGTATATACGACAGGCCCCGCAATGCCGGGATCCGTGGGGGGACCACCTCTGTGTATAATTGGAACGCGTCTCGCTTTTCCTTTCTCTCTCCTTTTCCCATTCTGATCTTTTTTTTTTTTTTTTTGCATGTTTCTTTTTGACAATGGACAACATGTGTAGCAGCCCGCATGACTGTGGTTGTTCTGGGGAAAGATACTGGAGTATGATGTATTCTCACTGCAACTGAGCATCGCGCAGTTAGACAAATGTTCCAACTTTTTTTGTAATTGTCAACAGCACAACTATTTTGTATTGTTGTTTGTATCATTTTGTACCAAAAAAAAAAAAAAAAGGAAAAAAAGGGAAGAGCGTTGATGTTTTCAATGTGTTTTTAGTGCCAGGCGGTCTTGGTTCCACACTGAGCAGCGGCTCCGCAGGGTCGTCGTGTGCGGGAGCGGACGCTGCTGCAGGGGAGTAAATAAAGCCCCCCTTTTACGCAGTCGGCTCACCCTGGTTTGTTTTTCTTCGAGTGTCCCTATGAACAGCAGATGGATGAACACAGGGGCTTTGGTGTCAGGAGTGGGACTTGCTCGCTCGGCAAACATCTCAGCACCCACTGTGTCTCGGGCTCCATTCTGGGCTCCGAGCACAACCCTCAACAGAACCAGGCACCTCCCACGGGTCAGGCCTAGGGGTGTGGACAAACAAGACCCAAGTGCCACGCATCTAAATATGGTAACGTTCCTAGAAGGTATAGACCAAGCTAACAAACTGCTAAACAAGGTGCGTCCCACCTCCTGCCTTGGCAGACATACCTTCGTAACAGCAGGAAGGCCTGGGTCAGGTTTAGGATTCTCCTGCCCCTCTGATTCTCTGTGCGCCCCCCACCTTCTCCCCACCACAGGGGCTCTTCATTCCAGCACAAACTACACCCCCAGCCCCATGCCGGCCAGAGACCCCAAGGCAAGTGGGTCCAGTCCTCAGATGCTCTCACAGCGCAGCCTGCACTTGACTACTGGCCCGAGTCTGAGCTGCACTGGCTCACAGTTTGCTGGTCAGAGAGCCACACAGGGGACCCTCAGGGACACTGCTGGACTCGCTGGGGCTCTGCCAGCCTCAGGGAAGCAGCTCGGAAAGGCTGAGGGGTGCCCAGCTCAGCCAGAACTAAGTGATACAGTCAGAACCCACAGAGGGAGCCCCAACCACCCCCACCAGGCCTTTCTGGGGCTCAAATCACAGCTAATCACAGGTGCAGCTGACAATCACAGGCACAATTAACACTTGCCTCTAATGACATTCACAATTAGACAACTGCTGTGGGCCTGGGATAGGCAGTCAAAGAGGGGTGGGGCACAAACTCCTTGTAATCAGACCCCTGGGGCAAGGGCCAGGGGCAGGGCTGGGGAGCGGTCATTCTGCTTAAAGTCACTCCTCCCAGCTCCCCAAGTGGCTCAGTAGATTCTTTACTCAGCAGGTAAAGAATCTGTCTGCAATGCAAGAGACCTGAGCAGGAGATTAGGGTTAGACATGGGTTTGATCCCTGGGTGGGGAAAATACCTTGGAGGAGGAAATGGCAACCCACTCCAGTATTCTTGCCTGGGAAATCCCAAGCCATGGGGTTGGAGGCAGAGGCCTGGCTGTCCCCAAAGCAGAGGCCTGGCTCGAACAACCACAAAGGCCAGCCTGGGGTCTCTTGGAAGCCAGGCAGCCCCTTCTCTGACCCCATGGCCTATCCTTGGGTCATTTTGCCAGAGAGAGGTCACTATCCTCACCTACATGTGGACACAGGCCCAGGAGGGCAGTGAGAGCAGTCAGTTCAGGTGAGCACTGGCAAAGCCCCTGGGGCCTCAGCTGCTCCACCAAGGAGGCCGAGTTCAGCCAGGAGCTGGGGGAAGGGGCAGACTCTGGGACCAATATGCTGGGGGATGCACACAGGAGGCCACGGGAGGCAGTGATACCAGCTGGCCCTCCATATGCCCCAGCCACATGGCAGCCCCCACCACGAATCCGATGCCCACCCCTGAGAAAGTGTCCTTGATGAGAGAGGAGCCTGTGCAGAGGAGGAGCCACGGCTCGGAGAGTGACAGAGAACAGGGCCAAGAGACAAGGAGACGGCTGTGTGGGTGAGGGCAGGATGTGGGGGGGAGGTGGTGGACTGACCCTCATGGAGGCCCTGTTCCAGCTCGGCCCAGGCGTGGGGAGGACCCGCACTCAGCTCTGGCCACATGGCTAGATGCCCTGGGCCGGCAGCAAGATGGTCTGGAGCTCAGGGAGAGGTCAAGTGGGATGGACGGGGGGTGATCAGGGCACAGTGGAAAGTGGACACCATGAGAGGAAGCAGTCACATGTCCCAGGAGGCAGTGATAAGGGACAGAGCAGAGACTCAGGACTAAGTGAGAACCCCCAGGTTGATACTGGCGGGCCCTATGGATGGACAGACTGGTGGGCAACTGCACCCCCAGGAGCTGCTTTTGGAACCCAGCAGAATCCTGTGCCCCTCCTTCCCCCACCCCACACACACACACACAAAGGCCCCTCCACACCCCCTGCCTCTCTCTGTAGAAAAGCTGAGTCTCCCAGACCTCCCAGAGTCACAAAAGAGTGGCTCCAGCAGCTAACAAATACTATATAGTCACAGACTCAATGTTGACGCACGACTAAAATTGTCAGCAAAGAGATGCTACACACCCATGTCAACAGCTTCCACTCTGAGAATATGGCGCCCTCTGTCAACATGCAGGGCTTCCCTGATAGCTCAGTTGGTAAAGAATCTGCCTGCAATGCAGGAGACCCTGGTTCAATTCCTGGGTTGGGAAGATCCGCTGGAGAAGGGATAGGATACCCACTCCAGTATTCTTGGCCTTCCCTTGTGGCTCAACTGGTAAAGAATCCACTGGCAATGCAGGAGACCTGGGTTGAAAAGATCCCCTGGAGAAGGGAAAGGCTACCCACTCCAATATTCTGTCCTGGAGAATCCCATGGACTGTATAGTCCATGGGGTCGCAAAGAGTTGGACAGGACTGAGCAACTTTCACTTTCACTATGTCAACATACAGAAGTTACACAAGATGGACTTCACCCCTGATCCCACAGAAATGGAATAATTTTCAGACAAGTGGGGATTTGTAAGCAGCTCTTTGCAAGAAAGAGCTCTTTGCAGGAGGCCCTTTCACCTCGTCACTTTAGAAATTTATACTGTCACTAACCTCAAACCAGGCACCCTCATGCTCTGCTCATCTCTGGCCCAAGTACATCTTTCAAATCTTTGATCACACAATCCCTGGCCTAACCTGTTGGGTCTCTCCATGGATCAAAGACATAGAAAGGAAGACTAAGCCATTAATAGATAACCGGGACTCTATCCCAGCTTCCCCCTTCAGTAATCTCATGAACAAAGTGCATGAACAAGACAGCAACTAAGGAAAGATCACAAGAAGCCAAAAAGCCTGCAGACAGTGGGGGCTGGCCCCTATCTCCATGATTAACTGACCTCACTTCCTCTTTCCCCCTTAAAACCCTCATGACCAAGCAGAATCTCGGGACTCCGTTTTGGGGGACAGAATCCTTCCTACCCAGATTGCTGGTTTTCTGATTAAAAGCACCATTTCCATTCCTGCCAATACGTGCCACTCCAGTATTGATTTTTAAGCAGTGAGCAGCTGGACCTGAGTTCGGTAAAATTTTCACTTAAGAAAAAAAATAAACTTTCACCCTGAACCCAATTTTAACTGATAAACACAAGCTGGGTGCTATCTCACAAGAGCCCAGAGCACTCTCAGCTCTCTTAGGCTCTCCTGGCTATCCCTTCCTGCTCTCCCATCCTCTCTCAACCCCTAAGTGCCCTCTCCCCCAACACATAGTCCTCCCCCATCTGCTCAGGGATATGCCCCCGGGAGCTGCCCACCATCCCAACAGCCCAGAGCCAGGTGAAGGAGGTGGAGGAGGGCTCAGTTGCCACAGATCTGCCCCAGCAGGCCCATCCACAAGGGCAGGGGTGCTGCCAGCTCACTGGACCTACCCCCATGGCACCCAGGGCAGGCCTCTCAAGCACAGCCCTGAAGCACCTCAGTCTGGGGAAGAGGGGTAGTGCATGGGCACAAGCAGAATTCTCTCTCGACCCTCCATACTGCAGCTTGAAGCAGCCTCATCAGAGATGGAAGGGCCCCTGAGCAAAGGTGGGGTAAGTAGTTCAGTCAGTCCCCTTCGGAGGTGAGGCTGAGGCCCAGAGGTTCCCAGGGGGGCCCACCCTGGAATGAGAGGGCCTGATGACCACCCTACACTCCCTGCACCTTCTACCCTGGCCGGCAGCTCCCCAGAAGCCTGAATGGCAGTAAGCTCATCCTGACCCAGGTCGTCAGGGGTTGGATTGGAGTGGGGGACACTCTGAAGCCTGGGGGCCTCCTAAACACTGACTCACCTGGACAGCATCAGGCCTCACCAAATAAGGGTCCTCAAGGTTGACCGTGAGGAAGCAGGAGGCCCTGGATACTCACTAAAGGGCCAGGGGATGGCCAGGTGTCAGGGTCACTTGCCCATAGCCTGTCATGTCCACTCCCTCTGCCCTCCCTCCCAACCCACGTGCTCTATCACCGCCCCCACCCAAACAATGTCCACCAATCCTGTTCCCACCCCGCCCCACCACACACACACACAGCTGTCCTGACTCACATGTGGCTGAAGGGCGCTGTCCACGGTGCTGACTTTCAGCTGTCTGGCCCTGCCCGTGTGGCCTCAGGAAGCGCCCATGGGAACTTCTGCCTGTTTGGGAATAAATCACCTGCTTGGGAACTTACCTCAAAGGCAAGAACTGCGACAGAGAGGAGAGAAGAGGTCTGGCCCTGCTGAGCTCCTGCCACAGGGACACCACTTCTCCTGGCCCTCCCCTTCTGGGCCAGGCAGTGGGGAGGGGGCCCAGCAGCCTGGGCTCCATGTGAGCAGCCCGCTGCCTTGCATGCCTGGGAGGCTCTCGTGGTCCTCAACGCTCGGATTCCTCTGTGTGCAGAGGTCTCCACACAAGATGGTCCTTCAGTTCTCACCGTCTGCCTCCTTATGGGATTCCTTCAACAACTTCACTACTGAATGTTCATGGGTTTTACCTCAAGTTTTCCCCCAATCTGTCTCTACATCTTGGCAGGGCAGTGATCACCCTGGCCGTCCCCACTGTGCTCCAAGCAGCAAGTGTGGCCTGACCCAAAGGAGCTGGCACCCCAGCTGACAAGACTCGCTAACCAGCGCCCCACCTCCCTGGAGCAGCAGTGAGTGTGTAGCCAGAGTCTGGCCAGAGTCCAGTTTGGCTCCTCCTGGAGCTTCTGACCTTGGATAAGTTCCCTAAAGGTCTCTGGGCCAACACCACCTGCCCAGTGGGTGGCTGGGAAGATGAAGATGAACTGAGAGGAGATAAAGTCCAACTGCCCATGAGCACTTCAGAGTGCCCAGGGGCGGGCAGGCACCAGGGGACCCACACTGCAGGGCCAGCCCCCAGGGATGAGTGCTATGGTCAGCAAGCAAGCAGGATGTGCACAGGTTGTGCACATGTGTTTGTTCACCAGACAGGCACCATCTCCCTTCACCAACCAACCAGGCAGCTGGTGGGCACTGCACCCTGGCCCTATTGACTGAGACCTCCACCCACCACCAAATGCTGTAGAAGACTCTGGGGGTGACTTAGGGAGGGGGCAAGAAACTTCCAGAAGCATGCTGGCCCCAGTGGCCAAGCAGGGGGTGGGAGGTGAGCACTCTGTACCTGGAGCCAGGACTGGGTCTATGCTGGCAGCCTAGACTTTTCCTTCCTTTTAAATTTCTGGAATGGTTGCCATGGAAACTTAGAGGCTGGCAGTCAAGAGCAGCTGAGGAGAAGGCATAGTTGGGCTCCGATCAGCTGGGCCTGAGGCTAGGTGGGGCCAGTCACCTGCACCCCACCCCTCCAACTCTGCAGAAAGAAAGAAAACCTGGATTCTCAGCCTCTCTCGGGAAGTTACAGGACTTCTCTCTGGGTTGGGGACCAGGCTACAGCTATGGAAGAAGTCGGGAAGGGCCAGTGACTATGCCTGGAGCAATCCAGCAAGTCTTTCACATGCCCTTTGCAGGATGGTGGGTGCCAGCCCCTGCCCTGCCTCATTCTGTTAGCAGGAAGGGGGTCCCTGGTCACTCTGGGCGGCTGGTCAACTACAAGTGGTGAACAGAGATGGGCCAGGCCACTGCAGGGCCTGAGGACGTACCTCAGGCTATGTGTCTGCTTCCTGCCTGCTCAGCTCGGGCCCTAGGACTTCTCACATGGGAACCCAGGAGGCCCGTGGGAAGGACCTTTGGGTGGCCCAAAGGCTTGACTACTGTTAACAGGGCCTGGTCCAGTAACAGCACATCGAGTGCCCAGCAACAAAATCCTCACCTGACCAGAGAATGAGCACAGGGGGACAAACTGGTCATGAAATGCCTCCCAACTCTGCGTAGAAATTCAGGCCAAAAGGGAGGGGACTGTACACAAAGACCCTTGCCCACCACCCAGTCCTACAAGAATCAAGTCACCAGCACCACAGTTGCTGACTTGCAGCACAGCCCAACAGGAATTCACGGCAAAGACCAGGGCAAGGCGCTTTGTGCCCTGGGGAAACTGGCAGGACTGGCCTTCAGGTAGTCAGATATTTTTAGGAAAGAATCTTAGGAACCCAGTTTCTTGCCTCTTCCCATACTGAGAAAAGCACTAAAACCATTAACTAGAGACCTACTCAAAGACAACAGTTATCTCCCACCAAGCTGTGTGCTTGGCTGCCTGCACCCCACGAACAAAGTCATATACATGGACTTCCCTGGTAGTACAGGGTATAAGACTCTGCCTGCCAATGCAGGGGGCACAGGTTCGATCCCTGGTCTGGGAAGACTGCACATGCCACAAAGCAACTAAGCCCGTGGGCCACAAATACTGAGCCTGTGCTCTAAAGCCATTGAGCCGCAACTACTAAAGCCCATGCTCCGAGATGAGAAGCCACCCTAAAGAAAAGACCAGCCCACGGGCATCAACAAAAACTCAATGCAACCAAAAACAAATAATTTTTTAAAAGATCACTTATGCTGCCCCTCCCCTCATCTCCTTGAGACATCCTCAGAGCCCTCTGAGAAGCTGCCTCCTAGATTATAATCTGCAGATTGGCACAAAAACTTTCCATTTCTTTCTCAGACCTGACCAGTGTTTTCACACACAGTTGCATGCCCATGCTTTTTAATAACATTTTGGTAGCTTCACTGGAGCATTCTGGGGGAATGGAGAGGTCCTCCACTCCCACAGACCTGGGGGGCAGGCACACAGCTGCCCCTCGGGCAATCAGCTTAGTAACGGGCCCTCTGGGCTCTAAACCCAGGGCGCCAGCCAGGTTTCCGCCCCTCCCCAAGGAAGTGAAGATGGAAACCACACTCTGAATAGGTGGGCTTCACACCTGCCTTGGTTAACCCTCTCAGCCACCCTTGGGTTGGGGGTGGGGGTGTTACTACTGTCTTCACTTTAGAGATGAACAAACTGAGTCCCAGTGGGTGAAAAAGCTGCATCCAGAGGAGGGGACACAAGCCCCAACTCCCTAGGCCAACCTTGCCAGGAACCCAGTGAGGGCAGATGAGGTGGGGCGAGGCCTGAGGACCCCACCCCTTCTGCAGGTGCCCAAACGAGGGGCCTGGGTCTGGTGCTGTCGCCTCCCCCTCCCCCCACGCACCTCCTTCCCTGCATGACTCCCTTCTTCCCCAGGCTCATCTCTTCCAGAAAACCCTGCATGCTCTCACCCACAGTTGGCAGAGGACCCCCTCCCAAGGGGCAGTCCCTCCCCTCCTCTCAGGGGGGAGGGGTCCTTGGCCCAGCCAGACTTGGGGACTGTACCTGGCTTCCTCGCTGAGTTTCCCCTGGGAAGGGGAGAAGGGCAGGGACCATGAGGGTGGGAGTAAGGAACACTTAGGCTCCTTCCAGGGTGGGGTCTGTAACATTGGGGTGGGGTGGGGGTGAGGAGGTGGTCCTCGGTCCTTCCCTAACCTCCTAGGAGCCGGTTTTCAGGGCCTGGCTGCTTCTGCAGGCCTGGCTGAATTGACAAGTGAAATTCTTGCCACCACCTTGCCCTAGCACCTCCGAAAAAGGCTCACTACTGGGCCGTCAGGCGTGGCTGGATCTAGGTGCTCCAAGACCACCACCCTTACCTCTGTACTGGCCTCGGTTTCAGCCATGCTCTCCAGAAGCAGCAGCCAGAGCTGACTTCCTACCAGCCCCCAAACACGTAGAGCTCCTTTCTGTAGAATGCCCACAGGCCTCCCCTGCACCCCTTCCCCTCTCCCACCTCCTCTGCTCCCCCTCCCTACATCCCACAGCTGCCCCCTGCTCACACCCTCTCTTTTCCTTAGCGTGCGCCATCCCTCCACCACTGCCTGAGACTGCTGCCGCCAGCACCAGCAGTCCCTAGGGGTCATTTCCCATCTTTAAAAGGCCCGCCTTCAGCTCCTGCCCCTCTTCCCACACAGTCTGTTCCCAAGCTTATATACACAGCTCAACCCCCAACCCATTCTCTCTCCATCACCCCCTCCTCAGCAGCATCCCACCTGCAGGGCATCCCTGGGGGCAGGGCAGCTGCCCACCACTCTATGGCGATCCTTGCCCCTGGCCTGATGATTAACCGTGTGCTGGCCTGAACCTTCACGTGGCACTGGCGACTCTGCAGCCACATAAATTGTGCCATGCCCCTGCCCTGGGTGTCACTCCCAGACACCGTGGGCCTCCCTGGCCTTCCCTCTGCTGACAGCTCCTCACCTCAGGCCCAGCACTAGCGTCTATTCACCTGAGCTAATGCCCCAGGTTACCGACCACATCAGTATAGTAAGTACCCTACTTACGAATGAGTCCCATTCCGAAAGCACATTCATAAACCCAATTTGTTCAAATTAGCCTAGGTACCCTTCTACAATGGGAGACCTCCAGATCTGCTCAGAAGACCAAACTGCTCAGAAATAATATAGTACTGCACTGTAATAGGTTTACAACACTTTTCACACAAAGAACACATAAAAAAACAAACACAAAAAATAAAACTTTTAATCTTACAGGACAGCACCTTGAAAGTACTACAGCTGGCATATAGAGGCTGGCATTGAGTGAGCAAGCAGGGAGAGTTACTAACTGGAGCAAGGAAAGGAGGTGGGAGATGGTGGAGCCAAAAGATCGTCAACAATAGGAGACGGAGGGCAAGTTGCAATTTCACTCACATCTGACATTGACGGAACGCACATTAGCATCTTTGAAAGTTCACAACTTGAAGGTTTGTATGTAGGGGACTTACTGTAGCTGGTTCCTTTTACTCCCGGGTATTACTGCATTGAGGGCTTCCCAGGGGATGCAGTGGTAAAGAATTCACCTGCCAATGCAGGAGATATGGGTTTAATCCCTGGGTTGGGAAGATCCCCTGGAGTAGGAAATGGCAACCAACTTCAGTATTTTTGCCTGGAGCAATCCATGGACCAAGGAGCCTGGCAGGCTACAGTCCATGGGTCACAAAGATTTGGACATGACTAAGCACACACGGAAGCATAGTTATTTCACTGAATAAATAACCTCCGGTTTGTATGCGTTCACCTTGATGGAGTATGTTTACATAGAGTGACACAGTTCCTCAGGTGTTCCTGCCATGTCACGCAACGACAGCACGTGTGAAGTTTCACCTGCCCGGGGCACCCACAATGTGATACCACTGATCTTTATAGAGTTTGAGCCAATGTGGGCACCTGTGACAACCTGCTGTGGTTTTCACTTGCTCCTCTCAGATGACCAGTAATGGTGAACACCTTTCCATTCATGTATTGGCTCACTGGCATGTCTTCTATGAAGCACCTGTCCAAGGGTCTCGCACATTTCTTAATGAGTTGTCTTTTAACTGCTCAGTTGTGAAATTCTTCTATTAATGTATTCTAGACACGAGTCCTCTGTCAGGAGTACACACCACAAATGTCTTCTGGAAGTCCTTGGCTTGGCCTCTCTCTGTCACAAAAGCACCTTTTGATGAGCGGATCTGTAAGCCCCAATTGTCCAATCTTTTCTCTAGAGTTTGTGCTTTCTGTGCCCTTAGAAATCCCTGCCCACTCCCAGGTCACAATGATCTGTGACATCTTCCCCCAGAAGCTCTGCAGTGTTAGCCCCATTTTCAGGCCTATGGTCCATCTCTAAGCCACACGTGTGGTGTGAGGGTAGAGTCAAGGTGCACATCCCCCATCAGGGATCTGCTTCACACCAGCAAAAACCTAGTGACCATAACGTATGGATGCATTTCTGGACTCTATTTTGGTCATGGATCCTGTATCTGTCTTTACACCAATACTGCACTGTCCTGGTTATTTTATCTCTACAGCAAGTCATGAAATCCAGGGGTGGAAATTCTCCAATTTTGTTCCAAACTGTCTTGGCTCTTTTATCCTCTGCAGCTTCTGGAATCAGATTTCAGTTTCTATGAGAACTGCTGGGTTGTGACTGGGATGGCACTGAATCAGTCTGAACAGAACCACTGTCTTCACAATATTGGGTCCCCTCCAAGGGCTCAGTGTATTTCTCCCTTTAGGTCCTCTTTCACCTAATTTCAATGTTAAGATCTTAAACTGCATATATTCCGAGGTACCCCAATGTTTTCGGTGGTGGTGGTAATGCTCTCTTTTGCACTTTCTACCTTTCTGCTTCTGGTGCATGGGAATTACATTATTCTGGATACTGACCTTGTACTCCAATATCTTAGCAAATACACAGCTCAGTTTCAATGTGTTTGTAGATTCTTCTGGGATTTCTGTGCCTGTGATTGTGTTGCCTAAAGTCCTGCCTTCACCTTCTTCCTCTCCAAACCTCATGCCTTTCTCTCCTCTGCCTTTCTGCCCAGCTGCCACTGTAGTTCCCTGGGGGATGCACATGGTCAGAACAGACATCCTGGTCATGGTCCTGGCCTAGCCCAACAGCTGTCTATCCCAAGCCCACACAGGAATGTGAGTCGGACTTGAGACAACTGCTAACGATTTTGCTGAGACACTGAACAGTACCCAGTGCTCACAGGAGGCATAAACACAGACACATTTGCCTCTGAGCTGCCGGCCACACTTCTCTCGGGGGTCATTCCTAGGTAGGGAGCATCAGTCTGCACCTGGGCGAGGCCCTGGGCAGGACAACCAGACCCTGTCAGATGTACAGGCAAGCTGGAACCAAGGCTGCACATGCAGAAATGCGAGTACCGCCGCCCTTCACTGGCTGAACTAGTTCATCTCAGGGCCAAGAACTTATCATTGTTCAGCTGCTCATTCACATCAGACTCTCTGCAATTCACTGACTACGTACAGCATGCCAGGCTTCCCTGTCCTTCACTATCTCCCAGAGTTTGCTCAACCTCATGTCCATTGAGTCGATGATGCCATCCAACCATCTCATCCTCTATTGCACCCTTCACCTCCTGCTCTCAATATTTCCCAGCCAAGAACTTAGTGAGAACAAAGTATTAGTCGTGGGGGAAGAGTCCAAGTATGACCTCAGTACTCAACCACCTCTGGCATTCTGGTACAGAGAGGGAAGACTGGAAATCACGCCCTGGTGTTTCCTGCTAAGTGTTAGTCACTCGGTCCTGTCCGACTTTTTGTGACCCCATGGACTTGTAGCTGGCCAGGCTCCTCTGTCCATGGAATTCTCCAGGCAAGAATACTGGAGTGGGTTGGATGCCCTTCTCCAGGGGATCTTCCCAACCCAGGGATCAAACCCAGATCTCCTGCATTTCAGGCTGATTCTTTACCGTCTGAGCCACCAGGAAAGGCTCTAAAAATTCACATCTACCCTCTTTCATTGCCAGCATCACAGGTGTTATGGGCTGAACTGCCTCCCCCGCCCAAAAAGGATCACGTTGGGGGTCCCAACGTCCCAGGAGCTCAGAACTTGACCTCAGAACGTGGCCGGATCCTCACAGAGGCCATTAAAGCTCAAACGAGATGACTAGGGCAGGCCCTCACCCCAACGACTGGCATCTTATGAAAGGGAGAGATTTCATCACGGAGACAGGTGTTCACACAGAGAAAACAGCCCGGCAGGCAAAGAGCGACGCTTCCACAAGCCAAGAAACAGCGGCATGCGCACAACCGCCAGGAGCCGGGGAGGCCTGGGCGCGCCCTCCATACCACTGCCTGCACCTGGGTCTCGACCTCAGCCTCCAGCACGGAGACGACCAACCGCAGCGCTGCGTCACTGGGGAGACCGACACAACATGGGTCAGACTGAGGCTGTAACTTGACAGGAACCCACGGATCTTGAGAGCCCCGCAAACCAGTCAAAATCAACACGAGACCTGGACGCCAACTGCCATCACACCGAGGAGGCCGGCGGCGGCTCTCGCGAGACCCGGACTATCTAGACCCGGACTACTGTGAACTTGGCGGCCAGGCGGAGGCCCCCTCAGGAACCACAGCTTGTTGAGGCCAAGCTGTCACTCACCGCCCGACAGGGCGGGGCCTCCAGCGACGCCCGCCCCCGCCCCACCCCGCCCCCCCCCACACCACCACAAAGGTCGGTCCGCGTCAGGGCTGGGGCCAGGACGCCCACGTCCCTACCCCCGCCTTACCTTCCCTCTCCCAGGGGCGCCCCAGGCCTCTGCACGGACAGCAGCCCAGCATCCACGCTGCACGAGTCCATCCGTTTCCGAGGAAGAGTGGCCCGGCAGGGAGCAAGGCCTGAGCTCGGCTCCTGGGCCCTCACACGCGACACCGGGTCTGACTCTGGAGGCAGGTCCTGTCCTCGGAGGTGAGGCTATTTCTACCGGACTCGCTGGGTTATAGACACTGACTCCTAACAAGTGGCTCATAATGACACACCTCAGCGGAGCCAGAGCTAAAATCTCTGGCAGCAGAATCTACAACTGGAAAACTGGGAAAAACAGGCAAAACAGATACAGATAAATTTGTTTTTAATAAAGGAGTTAATTTTCTTTCAATCCTATATAAAACAATAGCAATTAAAAACTTCATTTTTGAAAGTAAAATATTTACATATGAACAAGTAACTGTGCAAAATTTACATGAAAAAATGGAAAGACAGGGATTTCCTAAAAGACAAAATAAAAGGTGTAACAGTTTTCAGGTGTCCATAAAAAATACTGATCAGCATTCAGTTCACACGCGCGAATAAAGTCTAACATGAGAATTCACACAGAGAAAGCCAAAGTATTTACAGTCATAAAAGTACTATCAATAGACAATTTAATACAATAACCTCTGAAAATATAAAGAACCAATTAGTATATTTGTAATAAAAAAATAGGTACAAAGAAGGGGCTTTTGCTCTGGACGTCTGTAAAGTGGGCCCACAGCTTGCATACAGTCTCTTAGCAAAATAATTATAGTTACATAGCCATCTTCATGTTATGTGCCAAAAATTATGTACAATTACTGACAAAATACACCAACCATTTTTCAACACTTGATTCACACTGAGAAACAGTCTTTTGATGATTCTTCTCAACTTTGATTTTATTTCATCTAAGTTTTCACTTTTAGCTAAAAAACACAGTGCAAGTAAAATAGATTTATGCTGAAAAGGTTTTCATTTCTTTTAACTTTACAGCTTTACAAACAATAGCAAATAAAATGCATTTGTACAGATGCTGACCACACATTCAGAAGGAGCCGCGTCACCGGGGCCCCACGAAGCGGGACGAGCCCCGAGGCGCAGGCGGACGGTGGGCTGCCTGCTCCTCGAGGATCCTGAACGGAGGGGCGGGGGAGGGAGGGAGATAAATAGTCTAAAAAATCAGTTTGCTTTGCCAACTGACTAATACAAAAATAAAATAAGTGAAATGAGGTCACTGGCTGTAGACACACACCTACGCAGTAAGCTGGGTTGAACTAAACCAAATGCACAAACGATGGAGAAACCGCTATGAGGTGACAAGAGGGCAGCTAGTTATTTGCTAAACGATTCCATCAGTTTTTATATATGGCTTGTTTGGCAAGAAGGCCACTCAATCAAAGATGAGTTAGGATTTAATTGTCCTGTAAGAGTACCCGCAGGCCTCTGTGTTCTCTGTTACAGAAACATGTTTTCCTCCATACTGAAGAGTTGACTTAGAAACAGGAATATAAAACTGTTCCATTGTAAAGAGGTGGCTGTTTTTTAAACAATATCCCATTTGCTCGTTACAAAAAGGCGTAATCTGCAAATATATAAAAAGTCCCCAGGCGTCTCTGCTAAGAGGCCGCGTCCGTGCTACTTAAGGAATGCTTTGTACAGCAACAGTGAATGGCTTGTCTCACGTTCATTTTCTAAACAAAATATGAGGTCCCTGAGGTTGACCCGCGTGATCCTTTGCCGCGTGAACTGTCTGGGGGTTCCGACGCCGGAACTGCCTGGGACCGCCGAGCCTGGGCCCGAGCCCTGGTGACGAGAAAGGAGAAGACAGCCGAGTTAGTGGAGCGCAGAGGTGGGCAGGGCCCTCGGCGCTGGAAGGAAGGGGCAAGGCCACGTGCTACCCCAGGACCACAGGCCTGGGGGCAGCGCAAGGTTCCCTACAGGTGTCCCACGGAACCCGGCTATGGAGGAAGCCAGGCCTGGACAGGCTTAGGCCAACTGCTGGAGCCGCGGTGCTCAGCCAGTCCCTAACAGAAGGGGTGAGAGCAGGAGGCACGACCCCGCGCCCACCTCCAGGCCTGGTGCGCTCAGGCACACACTGGAAGATGCTAACCCTGCGACTCCCCACAGAGCTCAGACTCTGGCCCCGGGCACAGAAGGAAAGCGTGGTGGCTCCTGCCCCAAAGGGACGCAGAATGGCTCCAGGGCTTGTGGCTGGCATTGCTGGTGTCCAGGACTCAGGTGGGCTGGCACTGCACCTGCGGTGGCCATGTCACCTCCCACTTCGCCAACAAAGGCACGTTCCCAAAGCCGCAAGGTCCAGGCTCGTGGGCTGGGCGGGCTGGCAGTCGGCGAGCTGGGCTGCAGGACTCTTCGGTCACCGTGTCATCTGCGGCCTGGAGGGCGCTCCCCACTCCCTTGGGCTGACAGCGGCCTGCACTGCTCAGCACCCAGTTTGGTCAGCCTGCGGGGGGATCCCGCCGAAGGTGTGAGCTCTGGTGCCTGCCTGCTTGCAGAGCTGGGGTTCTGGGTGCCTTCCCGCCACGTCGCCGCCCCCCCAGCAGCAGCATCCGTGATTTCAGCACGTCTGTCACCGTCTCTATCCGACACTCGTGGACACAAACCACACAACTTCCAACTGGACGGGTCTTCGTTTTCCATTCAGAATGAACAGGAAGTGTCTGTATTCTGATGGTTAAAGTTGCTCATTTGTATTTCAAGTGCAAAACTTACAATGGAACTTTTACAGTGTTTTCTCAAAGTTTAAGAAAGTGGGAGCCATGAGTCCTGTGATGCTGGAGGAGGCCGCAGTGCAGCAAGCGGCCAGCAGGTGGCAGGCGAGGCATCCCATGCGTCTTCTGTTAATTTACGAGTTCCTTACACCCCCCCCTTCAGAACCTTAATCACCAGTCCCTCCTCCAGACAAGTCCTCTGGTGACTACTTGTCCGTGTTTGAAACAACTACTTTAGGTTTTCTTGCCAGTTTTCCCTGAGTCTCCGTAACAGCCCTGTAGGAGCATTTTGGGTACAAAACAAACAGCACTCCTGAAAAGGCGGTGATGAAAACACACAGCCGAGAGGAACCAGGAAAACGGGAGCTGGCCTGCGCCCGGGGCCCTGGGGGTCTGCACCCTCAACATGGGGAGCCTGCAGAGGCCAGTGTCTGCAGAGACAGCTGGGAGGGGCGGGCGGGGCCCCACCTGATCTTGAGGCTCGCGGAGAACAAAGCGCTACCTAAACCATGGGCCAGGCATCTTCTGTGACACTTGCTACAATTCTGGACCATGTCTGATGCTCTTACTTTCAAAATAGTTCAACAACCAAAACCAGCTAGAAGGGTGAGGAGGGCTCACTTCAGGCACAGAATGTAAAGGATGCTGAAACTCAGAAATCAAGGTAAATGATATTTTAATGAAATCTTTTTTAGAAGTCAAAAGTGGCTCCAAACAAGACAAGCAGGCATTAGCACAGCCCTCAGCGGGACTCCAGGGCTGTGGCCATGCTGGCCACACTCATCATGTCTCAGGCTCCAGTGGTCACGAGGTGGCCACATGTCACTCTTTCGTGGACTTTAACAAGAAGGCTGCGCTCAGAGGCCTCCTACCTGACACTAAATGTCGTCCGATGTCATAGGGTGAGTGCCAGCCTGTGACCGACTGGCTCTGGGGTGTCCTGGCCACAGAAGGTGGTCACAGGAACCCAGTGCCCAGCCTGCAGGAAGCAGCCCTGGGTAATCGGCAGTGACCTCAGATGACAGAAAACTGCATGGCAGATGCCAGCGTCCACGTTCACCAAGAGGCTCAAGCACAGAGGATGATGGGTTTGCTCTGTTTTGCATTTGCAGGCGTTGGGGTTAAAACACAGCAACCTTGGACCCCAGCTCCCCGCCTGAAAGCACTGTGTGAACTCAACCTGTCCCATTCCAAGACTGTCGTGAGATCAATGAAAGGGTATCCCCTACTGTCTCCTTTGAAGGCAACCTTAACACTGTCAAAAATGCCACAGGCAACTTGACAGGCAACAAGCACTCAATGTGGAAACCAAGTGGAAACAATCACCTTAGCCCCAACCTGCCTGGCTCACCGGTCACTTCACTCAGGCCCCCAGAGCCATGCACAACCGACCATGGCACCTGGCTGCAGCTGCAGCAACCTGCCATGGGCCCTCCCCAAGGTGGCAGAGAGCACCAGCCTCTCGGGGACTGTCTGGGGGAACTCACGTGGGGGGCCTTACTGCCACTCCCCCCAGAGCCCCTACAATAGTAGCAAGAGGTCCACACCCGTGAGAGGGTGTCTGAGCGATACCCCGGTGTGCTAGGTGGTGAGTAACATAGGTCAAAGTACCCGTGAGAGGGTGTCTGAGCGATACCCCGGTGTGCTAGGTGGTGAGTAACATAGGTCAAAGTACCCGTGAGAGGGTGTCTGAGCGATACCCCGGTGTGCTAGGTGGTGAGTAACATAGGTCAAAGTACCAAGAGCATAGACACCCCTGGCTCGCTCTGGACCTCTTCACACCAGTGCAATTCCCAAGCTTGTCCACGCCTGAGCACAGGCAGCTGGAGGGCGCCAGGGACCCCTGGCACTTGGCTGAGGAGAGCCAAGGTCACCCTGGTATCTTCCATCATCTCCCCCAGGGCTGTCCAGAACAGGGAGGGAACACGGCATCCGCAATCCGCACAACATGAAGACGCAGCCCGGGCCCCACAAAGACCGAGGAGGGGGGCTTTGCCCCCATGACTCCAAGCAGCAGACACAGCAGCGAGAGAGTCCTCCTCCCACCAGAGCAGGTGGGGGGTGGGGGGGGGGGGCGGGGGAGGGGGGGCAGTGCCTAAGTGCACACCAAGAAGAGAGTGGGGGGGATGCAGGGTCCTGCGGGCGCCACCAGAGGACCTCAGCCCTCCTCATCAGGACAGACACCAGCTAAGTCACTGGGTTCTGCCAACAGTCAGGAGAGGGCGCCATCAGACCACAAAGCTTGTCAACACCAATACCACAAAATTAACAAGAGGAAGATCAGCAAGTCCACCACGAACCACCACAAAAAGTCAGAAAATGAAATCCCACACATATCAGGGCCAAATGCAATCTAGAAAAATAAGCCACTACAAGACAACACTTTCAACAAAAAAATGTACTTACACATGTGAGCGTACGAAAATCACCTTGAATCAAAAACTCAAAATATAAGGGCAAGATAAATTAAAAGCCAGAAAGAAACAAGAGTTGACTGACTCAAGAAAGAAAGGAGAAAAAAAGACAAAATTATCTCATACACGAATATAAACTGGAAGGTGCTCAGGGGAGAAAAAACTCGAATAAAAATTCATAAGAATTCAGAAGAAGAGCAAAACAACCGAATAGAAAGGAGACAAAGAAAAAAAAAATTAAAGGGCCAAGAAAACACAGGGTAAAGGAAGACACGGAAGGAGCACATGCGTTGAGCCGTCAGAGCCCCCAGAGAGGGAGGCACACGTGAGGGCAGGAGTAATATACTAAACTATAATCTGAGAAAACTTTCAAGAAATAGAAACCAAAAAACCAAACCTACATGGACAAGGCAAGTGGGCACCTGGGAAAATTAACCCATAAAATCCACTTTGACGAAGCCTCATAAAACTGTCACTTTTCCAAGATAAATTAACCTGGAATCAGGCTTTCCCAAACCCATGCTGCTGCTGCTAAGTCGCTTCAGTCATGTCCAACTCTGTGCGACCCCACAGACTGCAGCCCACCAGGCTCCCCAGTCCCTGGGATTCTCCAGGCAAGAACACTGGAGTGGGTTGCCATTTCCTTCTCCAATGCATGAAAGTGAAAAGTGAAAGTGAAATCGCTCAGTCGTGTGCGACTCTTCGGGACCCCATGGACTGTAGCTTACCAGGCTCCTCGGTCCATGGGATTTTCCAGGCAAGACTACTGGAGTGGGTTGCCATTTCCTCCTCCTTCCCAAACCCATACAGTAAGCCAAAGTGAAAGCTGGTCGCACAGTATCCAACCCCATGGACTATAGCCTGTCCAGCTCTTCCATCCATGGAATTCTCCAGGCAAGAGTACTAGAGTGGGTTACCATTTCCTTCTCCAGGGGATTTTCCCGACCCATGAATTGATCCCAGGTCTCCTACATTGTGGGCAGATTCTTTACTAACTTAGCCACTGCTACTAAGTTGCTTCAGTCGTGTCCAACTCTGCATGACCCCATAGACAGCAGCCCACCAGGCTCCCCCGTCCCTGGGATTCTCCAGGCAAGAACACTGGAGTGGGTTGCCATTTCCTTCTCCAATGCATGAAAGTGAAAAGTGAAAGTGAAGTCACTCAGTCATGTCTGACTCTTCGCGACCCCATGGACTGCAGCCTACCAGGCTCCTCCGTCCGTGGGATTTTCCAGGCAAGAGTACTGGAGAGGGGTGCCATCGCCTTCTCCAAACTGAGCCACTAGGGAAGCCCATATACAGTAAGCAATGAAAAGCATTAAAAACATCACTGAAAGCAAGCATGAACCAACATTTTTATATCCAGCCTGACTGCCCTCCACATCCAGGCCACAGAAAAACCATTTCAACTCACAATATGGCGGGGGACTCTGCACCTGAGCATCGTGATAGCTCAGACACAGGTCAGGGTCATCCCAACGAGAGAGGGCAGAGAATGTGCAGAAGGGAGAAATAAGCATTTATAATATAAACGCACAGCTGGTGCGACAACAAAACCGAGGAAGTGGCCAGGAGATGACACCGTATGCCATGACGAAGTAGAAATGACGTGACAAAGCGTGAGACGGAAGGGGTCACAGGACCCACTAGGGAGACTGTGTGGCCGCCTGGGGCCAAGGAGAATGCGGACGTGAGCTAAGAAGCCCAACAGGAAACACGTGAAAACCTGGGGTAAAGACACCCAAACACTTACATACAAAAGTGACCACTAGAGCAGAGTCACACACCTTCCTAACACAATCATCTTAATTAAGGAGCAAAGACTACACATCACACCAAAACACACAGCAACTGTAAAAAAAATAAAATAATCATAATCATAAGAATCTGAACCCACAGAGTCTGAACCCACATGTCAGCTGTTATCAACACAAATGATGGGTTTAACTCACCTGTGATGGAAAACCACTCGCCAGCGGGACTCAGAAGACAGGCCCCTGCTGCACACTACACAGAGGGGCAGCTAAAGGAGGGGCCACGGGCCCAGGAGGAACAGAGGCTCCAGACCAATGGAACAGGAGAGCAGGGGAAACAGGCCTGACTGAGGACAAGGGAGACACCAAGCCCACGGGGCACAGACTGATACTTTGTGATGCTAAAAATCGCAACTGACTGTGAAGATACAACACTTACGGATATGTACATATCAAATACCACGGCAACCCCCAGAAAAGCAAAACCTGCAGGAGATGCGAGGAGATGAAGACAGAGACACTGACAAGGGTACTGTGGAGCTCCACATCCAGCAAAACACACCAGGTGGATGGAGACAAGCCGAGACAGTCGGTATCATCCATGAGGTTCTGTAAACCCTATGAGAGCCGATACCCTGTCCTGAGAATGAGCACCCACAGCGCATTCACAAACACTGAGTATCCCTGCTGCCCAGCAGGTCTGCAAAACTCAACAGCATGGCAACACATGGTCCGACACGTGTCCCAGCACTGGTCCTCCACGGCTCTAGGGAGACACGGCCGACCCCATAGTTAGAGCAGGAAGACGTGAGGTGAGCCTAGCACGTTTGTGGTGCGGGAAGGTGAGGAACCTTCCAGAGGCGGCGGGTTAAGTGAGAGGAGAGAGAAGCCAAGCGCAAGGGGCTTGTGGTAACTGAGCAGGGCCAGGACAGGAGACCCCACTGCAACCCCCGCCGTGACAGAGGCAGGTAAGGAATGGAAGAGGCAGAGTTAGCAGATTCCCCCAACCAAGGCCCAAGGAGAGCCCGAGGCCCCAAGCAGGGAGCAGTGACACCAGCTGGGAGGAACAGTGGTCAGGGGAGCACAGCCCCAGAATTCCCCACAAGACTCTCATTAAGAGAGGAAATGGATTTTCCAGCAGGGACACCTGCAAGCCCACCTGAAACACCACCCGCAGTGGGACTCCCGGGTGTCACCACCTCCTGAGATGACGCGTCGAGGACACAGCACAGCTGGGGCGACACTCCAGCCACGTTATACCACCTGGATTTCACCGAGAGGAAACTGACAACGCACCCAGAACGAGAGACCGTCTACCAAATAACTGATAAACACTCTTCAAAGTGTCAGGTCAGGAAAGACAAGGAAGCACGGAGGGCTACAGAGACCGAACGCCAGGACAGGGCCCTGCAGCATCAGTGGAGAGCAGGAACGATCAAATACAGGGGAAATGTGCAAAAGCCACGTCGGACTTAAAAAATCCAAACTATACAAAGAACTCTAAAACCTCAATAACAAGAAAACAAACAACCCCATTTTAAAAGTGGATCAAGGATCTTAAAAGGCACCTCACCAAGAAGATATGTAGATATCAAACAAGCACATGAAGAGATGCTCCACATCGTATGTCATTAGGGAAACACAAATTAAAGCAAAGAGACACTACCACGTAACTATGAGAAAGGCCCAAACCCAGAAGACTGCCAAGGCGAGTGCTGGTGCAGTGTGCGGCGGCAGGGACACTCGTCCAGCGCTGGTGGGGACGTGGAGCGGTACAGTCACTTGGGAAGACAGGAGGGCGGCTTACAGCAAAAGTAAACACACTCTCACCACACAAAACTGTGTCCCTGGTATTCACCTGAATACGTTCAAAACTCACATCCACATGGAAACCTGTACACAGATGTTTACAGCAGCTGTATTCATAACTGCCAAAACTCAGAAGCAACCAAGATGTCCTTTGGTAGGTGATGTTTAAGTAAAATGTGGTGCACCTAGGCAATGAAATAGCACCAAAATGAAGTGTGTTATCAAGCCATGAAAAGACAGGAGGAACCTTAAATACATTCCGCTATGTGAAAGATGCCAGTAAGAAAAGGTAACATTCTGTCTGGTTTCAACTCTATGACACGGGCAAAGACAGAACTATGGAGTCAGTAAGAAGATCATGGGTTTCCAGGGAGTGGGGGGAGGGAGGGATGAACAGCCAGAGCGCAAAGGATTTTTAGGGCAGTGAAAATGCCCTGTGTGTGACGCTACGCAGGTGGATGCATTATTATATACATTTGTCCAAAAGCACAGAATGTACAACACAAGAGTGAGCCCTGATATGAACTGTGGGCTCTGAGCGGTGATGGGTGCCAATGCAGGTTGGTCAGCTGCAACAAATGCACCATCTGGCGGGGGTGTGGATGATGGGGGAGGCTGTGCCTGCGGGCGGAGGGCAGAGGCTCAGGGGAAACTGTACTGTACGTGCAATTTGACTGTGAACCGAAAACTGCTCTAAAGTATGAAGTTTACTTATTTTAAATTAATTCTGAAAGACAAAATCCAGTAATGTCTTGAGTTCACAGTTATCACAGCACCACTTCACATCAGGAAGTTGAGTAAGGGGTACACAGAAACTCTACTCTTTATGTAACTTTTCTGCAAGTCTAAAATTGGCTCATAATAAAAGTTCTTAAGACATACCCTTAAGGATATAGTCCTAAACTAAAAAAAAAAAAATTAAGCCTTATCTCTGATGAAGAAAAGCACCTGAAAGACTTTTTTAAGTTCCAGATTTTGTGTTCGTTATCACACACAAAACTCACTTTTCCAAAAGTCCAAAATCAGGCACACCCACAATACATGAAACCACGCCCCCTGGGCTTTCAGTGACGTGTCTCCACTGTCTCCTTGAGGTGCTCTATCCCCCCCAACTCCACTCTCCTCCCCACACCCACACCCTCCCCGCTAGTCTCTACTTTGTAGATATTTCAATGCCTAAAACAGAACTTGATCAACATGCCCTTCCCCTAGGCCCTCACCTCCCAGCACAGGGACCCCAGCGGCCAGAGTGGTTGTGGGATTGGTTACACTGAGCAAAAACAAAAAAGAACCAAATATTCTGAGACGAATGGGAACTTGATGTCTCACTGCCTGTGAAGGGACTCCTAAGGAAGGAAGGGGAGGAGACTGGAAGAAGCCCTGAGGTCCTAGACTAGAATTTCAGGACCCACTGGAATGTGTAGGGTCATTCTAGATACAGAGAGGCGCACACACGCACACAACTGTGCACAAACACACGTTCCAGACTGAGTGCTGGGGCCTCCGGGGCCTGGGGCAGGGACCCCGTGGCGACCAGCACGCACAGTGCTCAGACACTGGTCTCCAAATATCACCCTCCACTGCAGGGAAGCTCCCAGGTGCCACGTGGGGGAGGGCAGGGGAGGCACCCGGACACCTCTCATGCTTACAGGTTGAGGGAAACGTTTCAAAAGGATATAGAACCAGCTCGAAGAAGCTTCCACTGATCAATCTAGAAACAACGAGAGCATTGATTACACCCCCTGAACACAGCAGGATCCATGTGTCCACACACGGTGATGAGTGGATGGATGGATGGAGGAGGGTGGGAGGGAGGCTCTTCTTCACAGCAGAAGGCAACCAGTAAATGTGGGGGCATGATGGACACAGCGCCACAGCCTGGCCCCTACCCTGGAGGTCCTGACGCAGTGGGAGCCATGCGTGGGTGCTGAGGCCAGGGGAGGGGTGACAGGGACAGAGCAGTGCATGACCCTGGACCCCTCCTCACACAACACTAATAAACACCAAGGGACTAGACAACTACGCAGTGGGGAAGGCTGCTTTCTTAACCAAGCGCTCAGTCAGGTAATCAAGGCTAAGGTCACTAGCAGCAAGAAGTCCATACTGTCGGCCTAATGACATTGAGGATCGCCCAACAGAACAAGAAGCCTGTCCTCTCTAACACTGTCAGGAATGCAGGCATCAGGCACAGGCTCACAGCACGTGCCAGCTGGACACTGCACACGCCCTGGACAGGTGGTGAAGTGCAAGCAGGTCTGGGAGCCTGGGCCATCGGGGTGTGATGTCCTGATTGCGGCGGGGAGGCGGGTGCAGCGGTAACCTAAGAGCATGTCCAGCATCATCAGCATTTTAGGGGTGATGGATATCCGTCGGGAAAAGATTTTGTACACATCATGTATAACACACAAGTGCATAGGCACACTGCGTGTGTAGAGAAGAGGTGCTGAAATAGAGGTGCTAAGTGTTCAGAATCGAGGATCTGGATATGGAGATTCTCACACTGCTCTTTCAACTTTTCTAAAGATTTGAAACTATTATAAATTAAAAGAAAACATGTTGAAAAACGTTAATCAATATTTTCTGGAAAGACGGTGCCAGCGGCATCAGAGGTTCTTAATCTTCCCAAAGGCCAAAGAAAACCCAGAGCAGCTAGGAAGCAAAACCAAACGCCAGCAGGCAACACATAGAACAAAACCAATGGAGACGAGCTGCAAGCAGCCACAAGCCTGGAGACTACCTCAAAACTATGCGCGGAGAGCTGCCGGGCACCTTTGAGGTCTCAAACCCTCGGGGTGTTCACCAAGAAGAAGGGCAGGTTCACCTGAGAGCGGCCACTAGACCGGGCTGGTACTCTGACTGTGGCCTTGCCACCAGGAGCTCTGCCTGTGACCAGCCAGGGGCCCACACGAGAGGAGCGTACTCCTCTGAAGCTGAGCAGGACAGGACAGAGGAGACAAAAAGGTCCAGCTAAGAGTCGAGAGGGGCAGAGCCAAGAATCACAGACAGCACACGGGTCACCATGTGGAAACTATGGAAGAGGAGCTCAGTGAAGCCAGCACATCTTCAAACTGCCTCCTCCTGAAGGTTTAAGACCACACGGTTCACACAAAAGTGAACCACGAAAAGGCTGAACCCCAGACAAGCTGCCCTAAGGAAAAATGAGAATAAGGAGCAGAACACCACCCAGAGAGATAATGGAAAACACCAGAGACACAATCAAGAAGAGATCAAAACTATCATGTCTATTTCCAAACAGAGACACTGAGAAAATGATAAAATGCGTGAAGAACAACATAAATCAGGATTAGCAAAACTTGGAAAATGAGCTGAACAAAGTCAAGGAAAAACTAGAAACAAAAGAGAATTTCAGTTGAGAAATGAAGACTACACTAAAAAAGAGCACAGGAGCAAATAAAACAAGTAAGGAAGAAAGAAGACAGTGAGGATGATAAAAAGCACCAAACTTTTTAAAAGAGAGATGAAAAGGATATAAGAGAACAGGCAAATACTGACAGTAGATACGAAAGATACAACATATGAATAACAGGAATATCTGAAGACGAAAACAAAAACAAAAAAAACATTCAAGAAAATGTTCCTGAATACAAAAACATTCAAACTGCATGTTGAACGAACACAACCTCTCCCCAAGAACAACAACCTAAAAACAGCCGATTCCAGGTAAAATGCTTGGCTTTAAGGGAAAAGAATTCTGTGGGCAACTTCGGGCAGAAAGAACATATGAAACACAAGAGAAATAAAATCAGACAGTCATCAGACAGACAGCAAACCTTTTACACCAGGAGAAAATATCTAATGTAACTACTTACTCAAGGAAGAGTCTCAAGCAAAGAACATGTGAGCCAAGGATTTTATAGCTATCAAAACTGTCGTCAATGTGCACAAATCTGGGGAACTCAGCCCCCAGGAAACATCCCAAAAGAATCCAACAGAGAATAAGATTTGGAAAGTCAAATGACTAAACAGATATCCCCACAGACTAGTCAGTATTAACCATCAAGTTACTTATGGAACTAAGACTACCATGAAACAGCCATGTGACGTAACCAAAACACACGCGAGTGACCGTCCTTGCCCAAGTACAGCCCACCCTACGTCCTCATTCCCGATGTCCAGCCAAAAGCCCAAGGCCTTTCCTAGGAGTAAGGATCATACCCCATGCAAGACCCACCCTGACCTCACAGGGAAGGCAAATGTGCCGACTGAGCCCCGCTGGGTGGGATTCCCACAGACCCTACTGAACGCCAAAGCAAGACACAAACACACATGTTCAAGATGAGCAGCCGGTTGCTGAACTTAAACAAGCATTGACACTCTTCAGAGGATGATGATATATCGTTCACAACGTCCAGCATATAAGTGACAATGACTAGACATGCAGAGAGACAGGAAGCTGTTACCACACTTGCAGGGAAGAGCAGTCAACAGAGATTGAGTCAAGATGACCCAGATGTTGGATTTGACAAACCATCAGAGCAGCTTTTACAAAGAGGTTCCAAGAATGACGGGAAAATCTGGCTTCAATAAGGAGCAGACAGGGAAATATCAGCAAAGAATTAGCAATGATTAAAAAAAAAAAAAAAAGACCTAGGCAGAAATCCCAAAGCTGCAAATATGTCAACAAAGGAAAACTTCACTGGACAGGCAAGATGATAGAGAATCTGAAGATAGATCAGTAGAGATTATCCAGTCTCGAACAAAGAAAGTGATTACAGAAAAACAGGTACAGACTCAAGAGACCCACAGGGCAATGTCAAGAGAACTAACAGAGGTATACCTGGGAAACCCCACAGGAAAAGACTGAAACAGAGAAAGGTTTGAGGAAGTAAAGGCAAAAGTGCTGCAAATTTGAGGAGAAACCGTGACCTACCAACCGAAGAAGCTCAGAGAAGCCCCAGCAGAGGTCAAGAGAACCAAGTCTAAACAAACAAAGACGACAAACTCCTAAGAAGCAAGACAGTCATCCTGAAACTCATGACTAACAGGAAACAAGGATCGACATCACAGTGGAGCCCTGAATACTACGCAACAACTTCCTTCAGGGTGCAGACGGTCACAAGTTCACGGCTGTGTTCAGCTCTAAGAAAGAACAGGAGCTCTGTAATTCTGCAGAGCACACTGGAACACCTCCCATCTTCTTCGTGAGCTGGAGCAAGACAACACGACTAAATGAGAATAGGAGCTCCCTCAGAAAAGAGAGAGAGACCAGCACTAAACTAGGCCTCAGGAGATAGGGAAATGTAAAGTAGCTAAAATTCTTAGAATCGCTTTCCCTGTTCGTCTGTCATTCTATTAAATTTAGTTATACATATCTGGATTTGCTTGGCCTATTCAAGAAGGTGACAGAAATTAACTTTAGAAAAAACAGAGCTGAAAGAAAAAAACGGACTACTCAGGGAAAATTTCATTCAAAATTTTGAGGAGGAAATTCAACCACTTTCGAGTAAACACAAGCTGAAAAGACCCCATCACCACGTAGACTGCACTACCAGCAACCCTAAATGCTGTCCTTCGAGCCCAAGAGCAATCCTGCCGATGGAGACCCGGAGCTCAGGGAGGGGCACAAAACATCAGAAATGGCAAATCAGCAAGGAAATATAAAAGACAATGTTCTCTTTCTCCCTGAGATTCACAACTGGCAGTTTAAAGAAAAAAAATCACGATACTTTAAAGGAGGATTTGTAATTATATATAAAGATACAACAGCAAGCACAACAGGGAACTAACAAAATGTGGACAAGCAGAACCAGGCCACAGCTTCCTTGTGCTGGGATCTGGGCTCACCTCATGTCCACACTCAATGAGGACAGTCACCTCAAGGAAGGTCACTCTGCTGACTGAATGCCCCGCATGGCCTCCCAAGTCAGCCTAAACCTCACTGTATAAGCTACAGAGATCAAACCTCCTCCTGCAAAGGGATGGCTCAAGTGACATCCACAAATAGGTTGATTTGATATAAAGCATCGAATGCAAAACGTATTCTGAGGGCGGTGAGACAACATGTAAATGGTGCGAAAGCCCGACTCCCTGGAGGGTGAGCGGGAGGCCGACGCCCGAGGCCCTCCAGCCCCTGTCCCTGCATCCGAGCGGTACCTCTGGTCCCGATCCCGGTCCCGGGGAGTCCACTTTCCTCTTTTTCCGGGGCCCGATGGCGGCTAGTGCTGTGAGGTTGGCATCTCGCTGCCTCATCTGTGCCAGTTCTTGTTGCTGCATCTTTGTTTTGAAAAGCAAACAGAGACTGTCATTTCATGCATCTTTTTTTTCTTACTACAAAAGTAATACACAGACACCAAAGGGTTTTCCAAATTTTTCTAAACTTTTAGTTTGACTTTTTTTTTAAACAGGAAGTATAGTTTACAATCATAAAAGTAGTAAAGCAATAATAAAAACATTTTTTTAAAGCTCAGAAAACATGAGCAAATTTTGAGAGTACGGAGATCAGATGCCCCAAATGAGAAATTACCATGAAATGTAAAAGCAGGACACAAACGGTTTGCACAGGCAAACACCTGGAGAGGTGTTGGCCGCTACGTGGAGGCCACTGCAGGCACACCATCACTTCCTCAGCCTCTCTCACCCATCAGCGCTCAGGCTGAACACACACACTTTCCAGTGTGCCGTGCAGGTTCTTGGACTAGAAAAGCTTACCTCCTTTGCCTTCTGTTTCAACCTTAACTGTTCTGGATCTTCTTGTCTGGATCGAGACTATTTTTTCAAACAGGTAAAAAAGAAAAATAAGTTATGACCTAAACATTTCTCATCCGACAAACACGTTACCTTATTTGTGACATAACAAAATCTAAGTCTTACAACAGAAAACATCAAATTTTTTAAATGCTTCTAGCCAAAAGATGAAAATTTATCATCACAAAAAACAAACATTTTTGAGAAAATCAATACCACTTGGACAGAAGAACCATGGTGTGGCCTGTGGCAGGTCTGCCAACTGCAGAATCTGATGTGATATGACACAAGGATGTGCGTGCAGGCAGCCCACAGGGCTCCGCTCAGCTAGGGACCTGCCCACAGTGAGTAACCGCTGCTGTTCGAATGCTCCCCGCCCCATGCACCGTGTCATGAGGTCACCCCCAAATACTGCTCGGGCTCCTGGACACCCCAAGTATGTGTATGAGTGCTTGGGCTCCTGGACACCCCAAATGTGTGTGTGAGCGCTGCAGCTCCTGGACACCCCGAATGTGTGTGTGAGCACTCTGGCTCCCAGACACCCCGAGCGTGTGTGTGAGCGCTTGGGCTACTGGACACCCCGAACGTGTGTGTGAGCACTCCGACTCCCAGACACCCAGAGTGTGTGTGTGAGCGCTCAGGCTACTGGACACCCCAAACGTGTGTGTGAGCGCTCCAGCTCCCGGACACCCCGAATGTGTGTGTGAGCACTCCGGCTCCCGGACACCCCGAGCGTGTATGTGAGCGCTCCGGCTCCCGGACACCCCGAGCGTGTGTGTGAGCACTCAGATGGAGATGGGAAAGCTGAGTGACCCACAAGCACTTGCCTTTGCTGCCCGCATTAAGATCTCTCTTTCCTGTTCATCTTTTCTCTGTTTTTCAATTTGATCAAGCTGTTCAAAAAATTTGAGCTGAGCCCGGACATCACTTGCCTGTTCGTATCTGTCATCATCCTACAAAAAAGTGAAAACACTGTTTGTGATAAACTTGGGAGCCCAGCCAGACAGTCGGCGTACCGCTTCCGGCCTCCCTCAGCCCAATCCCCAGGCTAGTGCGCAGACTCCAACGTCCCCCCTCCACCTCCCAGCTCCACATCTGATAAGTGCTCTGGACGCTCACATGCCGTCGCAGGTGAGTCTCCTTGGGGCTCACGGGGAAGTTTCCATTTTATACACTTTAGCATCACTTGATTTTTTTTTTTTTTTTTGGTGCCAAAATCCAGGACTGAACATCATTTGATTTTTTTTAAGTGACAGCTAAAAGTTTTATAGCAACATAAAAAAACTTTTTTTTAAAGCAAACGGCTACATGCTTTTATTCCAAATGCTGCTCTGAAGGCAGTGCCTGGTAGGGCTCGGCAAGCACCTGGCTGCTCCATGGTGCCCTGAAAGAGGCCCTCCACAGAACAAAACGGAGTGCTGCTCCAAGTCACAGGAGGGCAGGACCCCCTCGGGTCTGCAGGGACAGCTGGGGCCTCAGGTGCAAGGACTCCAGGGGAGTGGGGAGAATGGGTAGGAAGACTCCACCCACTGCAGAGCTGAAGAGGCCCCTGCCTAGACCAGCAGATCAGCTCTTAACCCAGAGGCCAGGTCCCCTCGGGATCCTGCTCCCCAGCCAGGTGGACGGCACCCAAGGGCGCCATGGGGCTGAAAGCAATAGCCTCTTCCCCAAATCCAGTTCTGGGAAAACTCCAAACAGGCTAGACACGTGGCTGCCTACCTCTGCACCCTCCCCCAGGGAGGGACGACAGGGAGTGTCCCCCAGGGAAATGGCAGTTACCTTGTAAGAGAAGTTCTTCTGCTGGGCCGTCTCCGATATCTTCTCCACCAAGTTCTGCAGCCTCTGCTGCGTGGCATGTGACACATAACTCACCACGTCTGGGTGCAACTCCGTGATGCCGTGTTTCTTCCCTGGGGACAGGCAGCACTTTACCATCACTGGAGCTCTGTTCTTCCCTTCACTGTCTTCCTCTTATTCACTGGTTATGGCTTTGTGCGACCCGAGGGCACCCCAGGCAGGCCCGCAGGGGAGGGGGTCTACACCTGCTTCCCTGAGACCACCACTGTCAACCCCATGGAAAGCACAGTCCTGGCAAAACAGGTGACCAGGAACAAGGTGTGTCCCCCAGCCCAGGACAGTTCCACACTGAGCATGCAGCTGTGGTCCACGCCAAGCCCACATGGAGGGCCCAACATCCCAGGGCTGTACCTATTTCTAATATCCTTCTCTGCAGAGGTGCTGGGAGTAGGAAGGTCTCGTCTTTGCAGGACCTTGTCAGGGTGCCCACCAACTCAGAGTTTGTGGCCAATATCCTCGCGCTTTCTTCTGACAGGTTCACTCCAGCCATGGACGCTACATCATTGATGTCATCATCATCCCTTCAGGAAACAAGAGGCGGCGACTCTAACTCAATGAGGGGTAAAACTCTGCGAACTCTGACCCTCAAGCAGGGCTTTCTAACCACTGGAAAGGCACTAACTTATCCTGCATCCTCCTGACCCTCGCCTGGAACCTGCAGCCTCGCAAAGCATCTGGTCACTGTGGAAGAATTGGTTCTAGACAACAAGACCTGGGCACTGGGCATGCTGCTGCCATTGTGTGTCACTGGTCCCAGGCCCCCAGGGTAGGCAGGCAGCCCCAGTCATGGCTTTCCCAGAGCTGTCACCTGAGTGTTCAGCCAGGACTCAACCCCACCAGGCCCATCTGGTTGACTTGCTCTGCATATCTGGCTCCCTCACCTGCAGAAGGAATCGTGGCTTCTGGGAGCCCTCGTTTCTTTCCTCTCTGACCCGCCGGTGGACGTGTCTCCCACCTCCACAACCTCCCTCACCCTCGTGAGCATCCTTCCCACCCTGCCCGGCCCCTACCTCCTTGCCCTGCCTGGAGCCCAGCTCTGATGTGGGCCCCGAAGGCTCCCAGTGCTGCCAACACCAGGCCTGCTCCCTAAACCGTTTTGGGGCCGGAGCATCTGTGAAGGGAAGGACCAACGGGCCCCCAACATGTGCACACTTCACTACCTCTGGACTGAAACCAGAGGAGATACCGCAGCCATTCCTAGGGCAACACTCAGACCAGCTGCCCGTCAAGAGACCAGAGCACAGAACCTCTAAAGGCTCTGAAACTGATGGAAGGACATGGGACGCGTCCTCTATGAGGACCATGATGCACTCAGAAGGCTGAGCCATCATATCTCAGAAACAAACCTCCTGCCAGCTTGCACAGAGTCAGCTGGCTTGCCTTCCCACCCTGTGTCTGCAGCAAACCTCCCCGAGTTGCTTAGTGGGAAAACACACAAATGGAGATCAGAGCTGAGCGTGGAGGGGATGCAGCGTCAAAAGGTGCCAAGGAGCGCTCGCTCCTAGGCACAGGCCGGCACCCACGTGGCCTTCCCTCTGGCGCCTCTTGTACACACTCCTTACCGAAACGAGCCTCCCCCAGGCTCCTTGAGTTTATTTTTCTGTGCAGCAGCAGCTTGTGCGGAGACAGTAGAAAGAGCTTTGGTTCCAGGTAACACAGCAGGTTTCACCACAGGGACTGCAGAGCAAGAGACAAGGGTGTACCCCCTGCACAGACTCGTGCCAGGGCTGGGTGGGCCGAGGGAGGCCGTTACCCACAACCCGCCACGAGGAAGATTCCTAAACAGTAAGAAACACCACGTTACTAACTCTAAACTAGAGTAAAAGTGCAGGCAGCCTCTCTCAAGTGCTTATTTTCCTGCATTTCATCAAACTTTCTGAGGTGTAAGAATGACTGCTGGTAAGGAATCCAGTCCTCTAAAAACCATGCTGCCAGGGTGGGGACTGAAGGGCACAGTGAAGCAGCCAAGCTTGAGCTATGAGTCCCACAGTGACGAGGACCACGCGGACAGGGTCAGGCACTCACCTGGCTGCAGCTGGTTCAGCTGGATCTGCTGGGGCGTGGTGAGCACGATGCGGTTGTGGGGCTGCCGGAGCGCGACCATGGGCGTCTGCGTTAGTGTCACCTGCGGCGGCCGGATCAGCGCCCCAGGCTTGGGCGGCGGCTGGATCACCTGGGGAGAGCCCGTGGGGCGCGTGAGCACACACCCCCACCCCGAAAGGGGCTGCTGGCACCCGTCCCCAGCGCAGGGTCCCAGCCATCCCAAAGGACCGGGCAGGCTGGATGGTGCCCCAGGTCTAGTGCCTCCACACCAGCTCGAGCTCCTGGAGCAGAGCCGCACATGGGGCCCTGAGGTCAGCACCCAGGGACAGGGTCCAGAGAGCTCCTGAACCAGCAGGAACAAGCGGCTTCTCCCCAGATGCCAGCATGGGTGCCAGGGCCACCTCACACCCACCACAGCCTCAGGCCAGATGCTCAAAACCCAGTTTCTGAGTTTTACAACAGTCACCTGGGGGCTTGCCCTGTGCTACAGGCACTCGAGGAGGGGGCTGGGGGGGTGCCCTAGACCACGTTATCTCTGCAATAAATCCTGTGGAAATTCATGCCGTCCGGAAGAACAGATGCACGATGGCCCCCGGAGGTTCAGGCCACGTTCTGGCACAAGCTCAGGGAAAAGCCTCAGGGTTTCCTGTCCCCACAGGCTTCAGGGACAGCAGGCGATGATCGCAGGGCCTGACTCTGTGTCTCGTCCTTCTGCTGCAATGAAGCAGGACCAAGGCAGAGCCCTACCCTTGGGGAGGGGCGCAGGGAGCCCTGCCCTCACACTGGCACACTGGCTCAAGGCACACTGGCCCCAGCCGTGGCCAGCAGACACTTCTCCATCTCTGTGGAGCCCATCTTCATCACCACCAATGAAGGCAGAAATAAACACAGATTTCAACTTGAGCAGGTGAGAGACCAGCACTCCCCTCATGACTCTGATGACCACCTGAGTATCACTTGGGCGTTATCATAAAATACATACTCTACAACCTACGAAAGTAACACAAAGACCTGCATTTGTTTGATTAAATTTCTTAACTGTCTATAGGAACATTCAAAAAATCTAAGATCATGGCATCTGGTCCCATCACTTCGTGGCCAATAGATGGGGGGAAAGTGCCATATTTTCTTTTCTTGGGCTCCAAAATCACCGCAGACAATGATGACAGCCATGAAATGAAAAGGTGCTTGCTCCTCGGGAAAAAAAGCTATGACAAACCTAGACGATGTATTAAAAAACAAAGACATCACACTTTGCCGACAAAGGTCCATATAGTCAAAGCTAGTTTTTCCAGGAGTCATGTACGGATGTGAGAGTTGGACCATAAAGAAGGCTGAGCGCCGAAGAATTGATGCTTTTGAACTGTGGTATTGGAGAAGACTCTTGAGAGTTCCCTGGACTGCAAGGAGATCAAATCAGTCGAACCTAAAGGAAATCAATCCTGAATATTCATTGGAAGGACTGATGCTGAAGCTGAAGCTCCAATACTATGGCTACCTGATGTGAAGAGACGACTCAGTGGGAAAGACCCTGATGCTGGGAAAGGTTGAAGGCAGAAGAAGGGGACAACAGAGGACGAGATGGTTGAATGGCATCACTGACTCGATGGACATGAATTTGAGCAAGCTCTGGGAGATGCTGAAGGACAGAGAAGCCTGGCATGCAGCAGTGCATGGAGTGGCAAAGAGTTGGATACCACTGAGCAACTGATAAACAGCAGCAGGAACAAAGGACCTTCCCAGGTGACTCAGCAGTAAAGAATCTGTCTTCAGCCCAGGAGACACAGGTTCAATCCCTAGGTCAGGAAGATCCCCTAGAGAGGTAAATGGCAACCCACTCCAGTATTCTTGCCCAGAAATCCCCATCGACAGAGCAGCCTGGAGGGCTACAGTCCATGGGGTCACGAGTTGGACACGACTGAGCACACACACGCAACTTAGGAACAAAACCCCTTTGAAATTAGAGGGGAAAAAAAAAACAGCAACTGCCTTTCTATGCTTGGCGAACTCCACCTGCCTGCTGGAGCAGGTTCAAACCTCACTCTTTCCAGCAGAGATGCCTTCTCCACAGCTGCACAACCAGAACCTGGATCGGAACCACACCACACCACCCGGATCAGTGCCAATCCACCATCAGCAGCTGCACACCTGGGAAGCTCAAGGCCCCGAACCATGGCTGCAGAGCTGGGTCCTAAGCCATGAAAACTGATGTGCCCAACGCTCAGCACTTGCGTTGGTTCCATGTGTTTGGGCCATGGCTCCTGATTGAAGACAACGCCCGGCTGAGATGCACCACACACACGCTGTGTCCACTTAACCCAGGGACACTCTGAACCGTCGTACAGATAATGGACGTGCCTGAGGGTAGAAGCCGACAGGCTTACTTTGCTTTACTGAGAAATAAACTACGAACCTGCAGGGCCCTCATCTCAACCTGACAGTTCACTACTCAGGACTTAACACCCCAAACTCCCCCTGCCAGTTTCTCTGGGCCACAGGCAGGTGGGCAGGTGGGGAGCAGGGCAAGGCTCGGCCTTCATACCAGCGGTGTGGGCTGCCCCTGCTTGCCGACGCCCACCTGTGTGGGCTGCGTGAGGCTGATGACAGGGGGCTGGAGGGCGCTGGTCACGGTGGCCGCCGTCTTCCCGGCCGTGCGCTGGACCGAGCCACTGAGCACCACGGCGGTGAGTGCAGTGGTGGCCTGTGAGGCCGGTGGCTGCTGCTGGCTCTGCTGGATGAAGGCCGCGGAGTCGGGGGTCAGCTGTCTCAAAGCGGGCAAGCTCCTCTGGGCGGAAAGACAGACATGGGGTCGGCTGGCAGCACTACCCCTTCTTCTGACCCAAAAACACATGACCCTGAGAATACGCCCCAGCGTCGGTGTGGGGCTTCAAGGGACCCAAGTGTCAGCACCCCACACTGTCACTGCCGCTGGGCAGGGTCACCCTCAGTGAGAACTGGCTGGAAACATTTAAACACCAACCAGAAGCGGCATTTCTGACAGGCGGTTAAAGCGCATTAGGGCAGCAGAGGCGTCTGAGTGACACCTGCCTCCCAGCAGTACAGCCCCTTCAGCCTTGGGCACACGGGCCACCCTCTAAGGGGAAAGGGCCCTTCTGGATCCTCAGGTGCAACACGACACTGTGGTCCCAGCAGTGGGGGGTCTCGAAACTTACAGCAAAGCCTCCAAAGAGAACACTTAACAGTCTGTCTCAGGGGCTTGAAAGCTGCAAATGCACCGGTGACAACCGGCAAGTCCACCCTCCCCAGAGGAGCCCGCCCCGCCCCAGCCAACACTGGGCGCTCGCAGCGGGCTTCGGATTACCTTCAGGAAAGGCACAAGGTAAGGTTGAGGTGAAGAGTTAAGTTCTCGGTATAACCTACTAGTGAAATCTTCTGCTTCGATTTTTCCATCCTTAAAGACAAAATTCACATTAAAATTCCTCTGTGAATACAAGTCTGCACACATGTATCTTTATTCAGTATTTCTCCAGGTCTCGAGTTTTACAAACAGTTATTCCTCCCTCCAGGCTGTGGGCTCACTGTACCTCTCCTCAACTTTCTTACTACCACCACACATCAGGCATTCTGCCAGGAGAAAGACAAGCCTAAAAGTACCCTTGAGACCAAGTCAGAAGGTAAGGCAGGCCAGGGACACCCTTCCCTGGAGAAACCACAGCTACACTGAGACCCCAGAGCAGCTGGGGTGCCACAGAGAGAAGCACATGCCCAGATGAGAGGGGCCACAGCAAGCGGGCATGAGCCCGGGAGGACCAGAGGTGGGCAGGGACGGGGCAGCACAGGTGCCCTGGAGGCGTGAGCACTGACCCAGCTGGCTCTGCCCACACCCAGGAGTCCTATGAGACAAGGTGCCTACCTGCACCCTCTCACGTGGGGTCACCTCCCACCAGCCTCCAAGCCCGGGGCTGCTGGGCCCAAGTCAAGGAGGGAGCAGTCAGGGCTGCAAAGAGGGCAGGACGGGGGTCCCAGAACCCTGAGAAGGGCACAGCACAGGGGGATAGCGCTGGGCTCTTCTGGGAAGTGAGAGAGATGGTGAGATGAGCCTGTGCTTCCAGTCCCAGGAGGGGCTGCAGACAAGGGGCCGTGGGAAGAAAGAACAGCGTGTATTTTACTACAAATGTTCATTAAAAGGTAAACTGTAACTGAAACAAATAAAAACCTGGGAGTTCTTGTTCCTCTCAGGTGAGACTGTTTTTCAATCTCTTAGTTTCCTGAAAATATTTAAGGCGCGTCTGAAGTGATCATTTCTGCTGTGAGAGCGCAACTTCACTCCTTTCCAGCCCCAAACCCACGTGTCCAGCACAGGGGCAGCTCCCCTCCAGCTACAGCCCGTGGCATGGAAGAGAGGCTGCAAGCGGAGGGTCAGCGCTGACAAACCCAGCAGCAGCAGGACAGAAATGGCCATCAGCCCGTGTGCTAAACCACCAGGCTTCCTGGACAAAGAAACTGAGAGCAAGGAAAGAGCGGGAAGCAGGGGACCCCAGGCTAACAGCGACACAGAGGCAACAGCCAGAAGTGAACCTGACGACCGACCAAGCCCTGCAGGTGACACTGGACTCAGCTTCCAGAAGCCTGGGGGCTGCGAGGATCCCCAGGCTCCCAGGTTATGTCCAGGAATCGGGGCTTGATACCTAGAGACTGGAGAGGGTCTGTGGCAGCAACACGGCACAGTAGACGGAAAGCCAGGTAGGTAAGAACTCAGGGCCTATGAAGCCTTCAGCTGGCCCGCAAGGGCTCGTCACTCTCCCTTCCACTTCCATGTCACTCAAAATCCTCCATGGAAGACGTGGAGGAATGAGAGGGAAAGCCCTTAAAACACCCACCATCTCTTTGGTGAATTCACATCAGTCCTGTGTGGCCAGCATGCCAAGCGACTGATGTGGAAAAGGAGATACTGGGAGAGCTGTCCAGCTGCGAGGCTCCGAGAAGCCAGGGGTGAGAGCGTCAGGGCAAGGGGAGAGGGGCCCAGACTGCAGCCGCCGCCCCCACCCCGGTAGACTGCAGCCGCCACCCCCGGTAGCCAAGTACTGTGCTCTAAGGCAGGGGCCGGCGTGCAGGCTGGCATAGCCAAGTACTGCGCTCTAAGGCAGGGGCCGGCGTGTGGACTCTTACCAGCAGATTCTGTACCAGTTCTTTCACGTTAGCAGCCGTCTCTGTAGACTGTTTACCAGACGAAGCCAGTTTTATTAACGTAGATAAAAAATTTTTACATTTCTTCACGTTTTCCATAGTTTCCTGGATAGAAATTAAGAAGGTATAAGTGAAAAACTCTTACAAAGCAGACTGTTATCATAGCCTTTGGTCTAACTAAGATGCTGTGTATCATACAAGAAATGTGTATTTCTTCTCTAAAATGTCTTTCGGGAAAATGCAGTTACTCTCATCGCCTGATGATGGGAGTATAAGCCAAAACATGTGCTCCCAAGGCACAGATCAAATTCACAGCTCACTCAGCCCAGCAACTCTTTGAGAAATGTAACTGATAAATGCAAAAAGACAATCTACAAGACATTCACTGTGATGTTTCTTATCGTAAAGAAAAACCGATACCTAAGTGCACAATAAAAGGAACAGAATCATGACACAGCTACTAAAAAAGATGCTGAAAAACACTCAGCAAAGAAGCATGAAAAAGTTTTAAATCACAAACAGAGCACAATCCCCCTGGTTTAAACATTCATCCGCATGTAGGAAAATCGCTGGAAATAAACTTGAGGAGGACGCCGCCACTGCTGTGGCAGGCTACAACTGCTGTGCAGGCCCCGTCATCCCTGGATGCAGCTGGTCTGGGCTTCATCACACAGACATTCCCACAGCCCGAAAGCCTGATACAGGATGCTGGGCCCTTCCTGCGGCCCTGCAGAGGCCACTGCCCTCAGACCCCGTCACGTACGGGGCCATGGAGACTCCAAGGGCTCCCCACGTGCACGCTGGGGCAGCATGACCTCAACACACAGCCCCGTGGCTCCCGAGAGGTGGCTCTCACCGTGGCAGCTGTCGAGGTGGTGGTGGCCCCTGGGACCGTCCGCTGAGGTGTCGCCGTCTGAACAGCTGTCGCTGTCCCAAGTGAGGTTGTCTGAGCAGTGCCACCCAAAACAAGTTGAGGCTACGAGAATCCAAAGCATGAGGTAAACAGATGGCCTTCGTGAGACTCCCTGCAACGGGGCAGGCCCCACAGGACCCGCGACCTTGAGGGACCGTTTCAGCCCCATGGCTGACCGTGTCCCCGAGAGCTGCCATCCTGAGCACCAAGGAAGCAGGCCTTCACACCTGCAGCAAAAACTGACAGAAGCAAAGCCGCGGCCAGAAGGAACCTGGCCGTCAGGAGCCAATCCAGAGTGTCCCAGTGAGGCCAGGACAAGTAGCTTTTCACAACAACCCAGATCACATTTCAGAAGTTAAAAGGAAAAAATATGAAAACAGAGAAACTGAAAAGCTCATCCCCTGGCTCGTGCAGGGAGGCTGGTGATAAGAGAGCCAGTATGTCCCAGGGCAGCACTGGGACTCACTGGGGTCCCGGGCTCCCCTCCGCTGCCAAAACACCCTTCTCTGCTCTCCCAAAGCGAGTCACATCCAGAAATGGTTTTTGACCAGGCAGGGGCCCCATGTAGTCGGTGCTGAGAGGGAGGGGTGACTTTGTTCAACAAATACATTTAAACAAACGAACAACTAGACACCAAACAACAACTGGGCTCGTCAAACTCTCGCGAGTTCTAATCCCATGTGAGCAATCGTGCAAATGTCCACTGCTTCTCTATCGTAAATTAGCACTCTTCCAATGTAAAAGTCTAGACTTCTCCAATTTCTCAAACTTTCGTATGACTTTGGAAGGCAGGGGGCAGTATAACCCTGAGCATGACTTGCATGCGGCTGCTCTCAGCAAAGCAGGTCCCGGTGCCTGCCTGCTCCAGGAGGTGCTCCGATAGCGCTGCTCATGGGGGGGCAAAGGGACAGGGGGGCCCTGGGCAGACAGCTATCTGCAACCTCAGGCTGTAAACACTGGTTTCCCAGGAGAAACGTCAGTCAGAAGAGATGGTGGGCTTTCTTTATCATTGATGTTTTCTTTCACTTGTAACATTAAGCACTTATTACTTTTGTAACAAGAAAGTAGCAAATAAAAAACTTCAGAAAGAAAAGGGAAGGAACCAACCAGTAGGCATAGCAGAGCTGCTTCTGGACAATCAGAAACAACCAGGGCACATCCAGTTCTTGGAGGTTTTCATTTCCATCAAAATGCTCCCCTCACACGTGCTCCCACTAGCCCCATAAAAACACCTTCCACCTGGATTAATACTGAGATGGCAGACAGAACCTGTTCTGATAAACCTGGTGCAAAAGCTCACAATGAACTTCACTACCTTCTCAGAAAAGGCTCTTCTCTCTACAACTGAAGCTCAAGACACTCCAACCAAGCTGAACTTGGTCAGACGACTCCCAACCCCAGGAAGCACCACTGCCGAGCAGCTCCTGTAGCGGGAAGAGACTACCGAGTCTACTTGGGACCAACTGCTCCTCCAGCTGCTCTGAAAGCAGTGTCACGGCTGCGGGCACCAAGAGACAGATGAGGACAAGGTCAGGGCAAGCAGGAAGACCAAGGCGAGTGAGGAGGCCAAGCTGGATCAGGGCCAGAAGCCCCCACGCCGCGCTGCCGGCACCCACCAGGGAGGGCACTGTGAGAGCTACACACTAACACACACACAGCGAGGACACGCCCTCCTCGGTGCAGCACACAGGCACGCTGCAGCCTGTTCCTGCCTCAGGGACACCGCACCGTCAAGTGTCAGTAGGGGCATTTTTTTAATTGCGCTTCCAGCACAGTGGGAGGCTTCTGGAAGTGCGGCTGGTGCTAAACTCTCTAGTTTAGAGAAGTCTGGCCTCCCCTGCGCTGGTGGGCAGAGAAAAGGCACTTTATTCCAAAGCATCTCCTGCCCCAAATCCCGAACCCTGGCATCCAGCACCCAAACTCGTGAGGCCCGACCCCTGACCCCAGCATCGTGGGCACCACCCAGCCCCCAGCTCACCTGAACCCCGGGCGAGCGCTGCAGTGCGGTACTAGGCTGTACCGTCGTCTGGGCCTGAGACACCTGCTTGATTATGGTCGTTGGGGTCACCTGCCGTGCAATAATGGGGGTCCCGGGTGCCTGAAAAACAAGGAGTTGTCGCCTAAAAGGAGGGAAGTGAGAGGCAGCACACCACACGGTCCTTCCTTCAGCACAGAGAGCACCCTGGGCCCCCAAGGTAGGCGCCAGAGTCCGCGAGGCCCCCTGATTGTCACCATATAACTGTAACACACTCCTTAGCAGAGCCTCCCACGTGGTCTTCGAGGGATGCGTGTATCTGGGAAATCAACACTTTGATTTCCTGTAATCACACAACAGTCAAAGTGAACCTCTTACAAATATCTGACGGAACGGACCTCCATAGACCCTGCGAGCTGCTCAGGGCTGTTTCAGATGCTCAGGGAGGGGCCCCTCTGTCTACAGCGCAGGGACACCAACTCCAGGGGATGCAGCTGAAGTCACAGGACAACAGAGCCGTCAGGACCCCTCTAGTCTCCATGTTAGTCTCTGACCAGTCAACCAGCTCAGAAGGGGCAGAAAGGCACCAGGAGGCAGAACCTGGGGGAGGGGCGAGTCCGAGGCACTGAACCTGTCCTCCTGTCACAGCCTGGGGGAGGAGGGGGCACAGCCTCGCAGTGGGGCGGGGGGAAGTAGCCCCCAAGGCTCACACATTTGTGTGTGGTGGGGGGGCTGTTAACATAGTTCTGCAAAGCTCCTCTGCGCCCCCCTGGTCACAACAGCTAACGAGGCTCAGGGCTCACTGGGTCCCGCGCTCAAGTGTCCTAACTATCCGTCATGGCCCTACAGGGTGGCAGGATCTGCACTTTGCAGAGGAGGAAATGGAGGCACAGAAGGGGGGCTGCCACAGAGGGTGGGCAGCGGAGGGGTGCAGGTTGGAGACCCGAGTTCCTCCCAGGGCAGCCGAGCCGTCCCACCCCTGACAACCCCCGCAGGCTGGGCGCGTGCTCACCTGCACGGTGGAGATCTGCACGGGAGGGGCACTTGTGGGGGTGGCCGGGCGCGGCGCCATGGTGGTCTGCGGCTGTGCCTGGGCGTGCGCCTGGGCCTGCATCTGAGCCAGGGCCTGCTGAGGGATCATGAGCAGCTGCCCATTCTCGCTCCGCACGAGGACCATACCTGGGAGGCGGGGGAGGGGGCTGGTGTCAGGAATGCGCCCCAGGGCCCGACTCCACGGGGAGCCAACAGCCCTGAGGAGGAAAGGGGGCCGCTATGAACCCTGTCCCTGAGCTCTGAGCACACCTGCCGGCAGAGACAGTGCACAGGGCAGAGACAGTGCACAGGACGACAGAGACATGAGAGGAGTTTTCACCGATTCAAGGAGGAGCCGTCAGCCAGGCAAGCAGAGCTCCTCACACCCCGTCCACCCCACAGCACCCCACGCCGGCCTGCAGGTCAGGAGGCCAGGGAGCCAGGGCCTGGCAAGAGCCCTCACGGCCAAGTGTGCTCCCCACAAGGCTGCCTGAGTGGCCAAGTGCACAAGGCTGCAGGTGTCTCAGGAGAGGTCGCAGCTGGAGCCTCAGACCCGAGCCCTGCCCAGGAGCAGGTCACCTCCCAAGCCCACCACTGGCTCTGGGGGAGGCAGCCTGGCCTCTTCTCCCATCAGGTCCCCATCCCTGGGTACTAGGCTGGACCTCGAGACAGCATTGCCCACCACTCACATGCCTGGGGACATGCCTGGAGTGCCCGAAGCCCAGACACTCCTTCCAGGAACAGGACCCCTTGTGTGTCCATGGTGACCTGGGACCCCCCTCCCCGACAGAGACACAAAGACACGGAGGACCACTCACCCTTCATGGGGCTCCAGCTACATCACTGGAAACCAAATCCTAGCAGGGAGTGTGACATTAATTCTAGCTTCAAAAACCAGGACCAATTACATCCTAGATTCCATTAGAAACAGTAACACAACTTTCACACAATTTCCCATGACGGATTAGCGATGGGGCTGAAAGGGAGTCCTATGAACACCTTGCCCCAAAGCCAGGCTCGCAGAGGGTGGGCACGAGGCACCCCATGGAAGAACTCAGCCGGGCAGAGCTGTGGCCCAAGGAGCCCACTGAGTAGGAAGCCCCACAGGGGCAGCTGAAAACCTCAAGGCCAAGAACCTCCTGCCAGCCATCACAACAACAGGTGTTCCTTGCTGAGCCAGACGGGAGCTCCATCCACCATACACGTCTTTGGAGCTGCCGGTCCCGGCTCCTTCAACACCCATCATCACATCAGGAAATACAGCCTTTCCCCAGGGTCACATCTGCAACTCCCGATCAAGAAGACCCACTTGTACGTGTGCCCATTATGGGAGCACCCTCCAAGACAACCCTTTCAAATGAGCCATGCTGCAGCAAAGGAAAAAAGCAAAACAAAAAGACAACCCATGGAATGGGAGAAAATGCTGCCTAACGATGCAACCTACAAGGGATTAATCTCTAAAGTATACAAACAGCTCATGCAGCTCAATATCAAAAAAACAAACAAAAAATTTTAAAATGGGCAGATCTAAACAGAGATCCTTAAACAACTAAAAACAAATTTATCACATGATCTAGGTATTGCTTGCTATCCCACTCCTGAGCACATATCCGAAGAAAACTGTATTTTGAAAAGATACACACACCCCAATGTTCACTGCAGCATTATTTACAACAGGCAAGACAAGGAAGCAACCTAAGTATCCACTGACAGATGAGTGGATAAAGACGACGTGATACATATGTACAATGGGATATTACTCAGCCATGAAAAAGAATAAAATAACGCCATATGCAGCAATATGGATGGACCTAGAGATGATCACACTAAGTGAAGTAGGTCAGAGAAAGACAAATATCATATGATATCACTTGTATATCTAAATCCAAATAAATCTAAATCAATATATCAATATCTAAATCAATCTAAAGAATTGATACAAATGAACTTATTGACAAAACAGAAATAGACTCAGAGACTTAGAAAGTAAACTCACCATTACCAAGGGGGAAGGTGGGGCTTCAGTTCAGTTCAGTTGCTCAGTCATGTCCGACTCTTTGCGACCCCATGAATCGCAGCATGCCAGGCCTCCCTGTCCATCACCATCTCCCGGAGTTCACTCAGACTCACGTCCATCGAGTCGGTGATGCCATCCAACCATCTCATCCTCTGTCATCCCCTTCTCCTCCTGCCCCCAATCCCTCCCAGCATCAGAGTCTTTTCCAATGAGTCAACTCTTCGCATCAGGTGGCTGAAGTATTGGAGTTTCAGCTTCAACATCAGTCCTTCCAATGAACACCCAGGACTGATCTCCTTCAGAATGGACTGGTTGGATCTCCTTGCAGTCCAAGGGATTCTCAAGAGTCTTCTCCAACACCACAGTTCAAAAGCATCAATTCTTCAGCACTCAGCTTTCTTATAGTCCAACTCTCACATCCATACATGACCACTGGAAAAACCATAGCCTTGACTAGACGGACCTTTGTTGGCAAAGTAATGTCTCTGCTTTTCAATATGCTATCTAGGTTGGTCATAATTTTCCTTCCAAGGAGTAAGCGTCTTTTAATTTCATGGCTGCGGTCACCATCTGCAGTGATTTTGGAGCCCAAAAAAATAAAGTCTGACACTGTTTTCACTGTTTCCCCATCTATTTCCCATGAAGTGATGGGACCAGATGCCATGATCTTCGTTTTCTCAATGTTGAGCTTTAAGCCAACTTTTTCACTCTCCTCTTTCACTTTCATCAAGAGGCTTTTTAGTTCCTCTTCACTTTCTGTCATAAGGGTGGTGTCATCTGCATACCTGAGGTTATTGATATTTCTCCCAGCAATCTTGATTCCAGTTTGTGCTTCTTCCAGCCCAGCATTTCCCATGATGTACTCTGCATAGAAGTTAAATAAGCAGGGCCGCTTTTTTTTCGGGGGGGGTGGGGCGGGGGGGAGGCGGGGTGCAGAAAGAATACTGGAGTGGGTTGCCATTCCCTTCTCCAGGAGATCTTCCCGACCCAGGGATTGATCCTAGGTCTCCCGCATTGTAGGCAGATGCTCTACCGTCTGAGCCACCAGGGAAGTCTCACTAATCATTCAGTTCAGTTGCTCAGTTGTGTCCAACTCTTTGCGACCCCATGAATCGCAGCACGCCAGGCCTCCCTGTCCATCACCAACTCCCGGAGTTCACTCAAACTCACGTCCATCGAGTCAGTGATGCCATCCAGCCATCTCATCCTCTGTCGTCCCCTTCTCCTCCTGCCCCCACTCCCTCCCAGCATCAGTCTTTTCCAATGAGTCAACTCTTCTCATGAGGTGGTCAAAGTACTGGAGTTTCAGCTTTAGCATTATTCCTTCCAAAGAAATCCCAGGGCTGATCTCCTTCAAAATGGACTGGTTTGATCTCCTTGCAGTCCAAGGGACTCTCAAGAGTCTTCTCCAACACCACAGTTCAAAAGCATCAATTCTTCGGCGCTCAGATTTCTTCACAGTCCAACTCTCACATCCATATGAGAAGGGTAATTTAGATTGGGTTTAACATATATACACAGCTACACATAAAATAGGTAACTGGGACTTCCCTGGTGGTCCAGTGGCTAAGATTCTCTGTTCCCAATGCAGGGGGCCCGGGTTCAATTTCTGGTCAGGGAACTAGACCCCACATGCCACAACTGAAGAGTCTGTATGACAAAACTACAGAATTCTAATGTGTACATACATGTGCTCAGTTGTGTCTGACTCTCTACGACCCCAAGGACCGTCACGCCAGCCAGGCTTCTCTGTCCAGGGGATTCTCCAAGCAAGAATACTGGGTGGGTTGCCATTTCCTCCTCCAGGGGATCTTCCTGACCCAGGGAACGAACCTGTGTCTCCTGCATTGGCAGGCAGATTCTTCACCACTGAGCCACCGGGGAAGCCCAAAGAGCCCAAATGCCACAACTAAAAGTGCCTACAGGCTACAACTAAGACCTGGTACAGCCAGATAAATGAATCTTTTCAAACCGATCATCTGCCAAGGATCTACGGTACAGTGCAGGGAACCCTGCTCAATACTTTGTGATAACCTAGATGAATGAATATATGCATAACTGAACCACCCTGCTGTACACCCAAAATCAACACAATACTTTAAATTAGCTATACTCCAACGTAAAACTTCAAAACTTATAATAAATTTTAACATAAAACTAAAAGACAATAATGCATATTTAACTTATATGCACACTACACATGCAAAATACCGGGCTGGATGAAGCACAAGCTGGAATCAAGATTGCTGGGAGAAATATCAATAAACTCAGATATGTAGATGACACCACCCTTATGGCAGAAAATGAAGAACTAAAGAGCCTCTTGATGAAAGTCAAAGAAGAAAGTGAAAAAGTTGGCTTAAAACTCAACATTCAGAAAACTAGGATCATGGTTTCTGGTCCCATCACTTCATGGCAGACAGACAGGGAAACAATGAAAACAGTGAGAGACTTTATCTTAGGCTCCCAAATCACTGCAGATGGTGACTGCAGCCATGAAATTAAAAGACACTTGCTCCTTGAAAGAAAAGCTATGACCAACCTAGACAACAGAGACATTACTTTGCCAACAAACGTATGTCTAGTCAAAGCTATGGTTTTCCCACTGGTCGTGTATGGATGTGAGAGTTGGACCATAAAGAAAGCTGAGAGCTGAAGAACTGATGCTTCTGAACTGTGGTGTTGGAGAAGACTCTTGAGAGTCCCTTGGACTGCAAGGAGATCAAACCAGTCAATCCTAAAGGAAATCAGTCCTGAATATTCATTGGAAGGACTGATGATGAAGCTGAAACTCTAATACTTTGGCCCCCTGATGCGAAGAACTGACTCACTGGAAAAGACCCTGATGCTGGGTAAGACTGAAGGCAGGAGGAGAAAGGGACAACAGAGGATGAGATGGTTGGATGGCATCACCGACTCGATGGACATGAGTGTGAGCAAGCTTCGGGAGTTGGTGATGGACAGGGAAGCCTGGCATGCTGCAGTCCATGGGATCACAAAGAGTCAGACACGACTGAGCAACTAAACTAAACTGAAAGACAATAAGCCATATTTTCAAAACAAAACAAAACACAGCTGCTGCAAATAACTCACTGTTTTGAAATCTCTAAAACCTGGGAGCTTGTGAAAGCACTGAGGGGAGAAAGGCCTGACAGGCTGGCAGCCGGAACTGATGTCCACGCCCTGAGAAGTGTGCACCATGCCCAGGACAGGCTCAGGCCACGGGGCAGCTCAAGGGGGTTACACGGTCATCAACCCTGGCCCATGCTTGTGCTGAGGGCCCCAAAAGAGGGGACCTGGTGACACTCCCAGCCACTCACTCACCAGTTCGCTCAGGCACCATGCAGAGACCCCACTCCTTCATCACAGGGACTCAAGGGAGCAGGGCAGCCCAGCAGGCCCCGCAGTTTCCACAGCTGGACACCCCAATTTCAAACTGATGCCTACACTTTATCGAATACTTGCTTATTTGCTTAAAAAATGATGTTCGCAGAAATTCAAAGGGATATTTAAATAACATTCAAGAAAGGCAACGTGATTAATACGCCAATCAAGTGACTGGTCTTTTGGACACAAAAGTCTAAAAAAAACAGACTGGGCCATGCAATGTGCCGATAGTGAGAGTGAAAGCTGAGGACAGAAGCAAAACTCCTGCCAAGAAGTGACACGGGACTCTCGCAGTGACGAGACCTCTCGGCAGCATCAGCAACGTCTCCAGTAGGAACAGACCCGGGAAAGAGAGAACCAGGACAGCTGTTCCGGGCACGAAGGACACGGGCGACACCAGCCAGCAGCTCTATGGGTGGCAGCTCCAGAAGGCGTGGCAGCTTCCCTGGGTACCACACTTACAGCCACTGATTCCGAAAGAAGTGGAGTCAGGCATGCCTGTGACACCTGGGAGAATCTGCCACACAGTCATGACATCATCACACTCTCTGGACCTCATAAACTCTGGTCATAATGCTCATTTCTAACAGATGACTCTGCAGTACCACTCAAAGGCAAAGAAACACAACTGTCTCAAAATGTAACTTAAACTTTAGATAAAAGATCACAGAAAAGCAACCGTCTGTGTTCACAACAGCAGCACCAGGCCTGGGACTCCCAGCACCCCGGCCCCAGGGGGGACCAGGAGGCCATCTGAGCCATCATCCCTCTGCCGGCGCGAGACCAGCTCTGGGAGCGGCCAGGGAAGGGCCCCTGCAGGCGCCATCCTCCCGCCTTACAGACACATGGCCCCCAGGTCCCCCGCACACACAGTCTGGCTGCACCATGGACCCCACCAGGCCCCTCCCTGCACCCCTCACCCCCCACTCAGAGTGCTCTGGAACCAAAACCAGCCAGTGTGCACAAGCAACAAGCATGACACGGCGAGTTCACACAGCAGAAAGCCACTCAAACTTCCATGTTAAATAATGTTAACATCTTTCTTAGTGCAGAGACAAGCATTCACGAGAGCAGACTTGAAAAACGCGGAGACCAACCCGGAAGACAGAACTCTCGGGAGCCCGCCCCCTCTGGCTACAAGACTCTGAGTTTCTTTCCACCCTCTGTTCTATGAGCACGTGTACAACATATGTGTTTTGATAACCGTAAAGAAAATTGGGGTAATTCTGTTGATATCCAGCTTGGTGTTTTCTTTTCAAAACCATAATTTTCAGTGGCTCCATATTTCATCCAAAACGTATTTATAATTTCTTTATTGACGAAGGCGGGCAATTTTCTACTTTTTTGTCATTGTGAGAGCTCAGGATTTTACAGAAAGACACACAGCATAAACCCACAGCACCCACGTTAAGGCCACGCTGCATGTACTCATACCTAAGACAGACACAACACTGCCTGTTTGGGAGGCTGGGCGCCCATGGGCACAGAATGCAGTGAGCTCTGTGGGGTGGGGTGGGGGGGCCACGTCCCTCTCACAGCCCGAGCACAACAACAGTCCTTAGGACTAAATGAGCCCCACCCCTGCAAGAACCAGAGTTCAAGATCAACTCCAGCATTTGTACCCAAGGTTACAGTTTCCCTGATCCCTTTCATAGCAACATTTTTCACTGTATTTTTAACCAAAATGTAGGTCAGCCAGAGCTACACGACAAATTAAATCGCCATTTTGCACTCCACCTGGGATCCTCCACCTGGAAGTCACCACTTCTGGGGAGACAGTCTCAGCATGGCCTTCAGTGCTCAGCCCCGCCCTTGCCCCCAGGACACAGGCATGTCCTTCAACCTCGGCTGGGGGCTCCCAGGCCTGGCGAACAGCCCAGCTACACTGGCACAAGCAGGGAACAGCAGTTGGGTTGGAGGGGCCAGACCCTTCCCTGCCCTCCCACCCACCCCCAACAAGCATTGCCAGCACCATCACTAGCCAGATGGCTTGGAGAGTCTGCAGAGATGGTGCGATGAATGGCAGACCCTCCATAATCAAGATACAAAACAAAACTGCCCCTGAACCCTGCAAGAACTCTGAAGAAGGCAGAATCGGACCAGAAGCAGAGGAATGCAGAGAGGTGTGACACAGCTGGAGAACGAGTCATGCAGGGAACCTGGGAGGGGCTTCAGGACTGGACCATCCAGACCCCAGCCCGCAGCAGCAGCAGAGGAGCCTGGCCTCGTGAAGCATCTCTGAAACCCACGCCCAAGAGAATAGCCACTGGCCAGGGTGTGGCGGGGACCTCCTGCCACACCACCCGCAGTCCTGCCGGGGGCCCCTCCAGCATGTCCCTGTGGGACGGGGTCCCCCAACTACTCTACCAGAAGCAAACTCAGCCAGACACCAGCACAGACACCTGTGATGCTGACTTAATTACAGCCTAAACATTCTTTCACTCTTAGGGCTGCTTGCTTTTTAAATCACCTAAAAGAAAGTGCCTAAACCCACAGAGCTGTGACTCCAGGAAGGCTGGTGGTGGGGTCAGACGTGTGGGAGGCGGGGCTCCTGTGTCCTGGCCTCACCTCAGCCTCACAGGACCTGAGCACTGAGGGCGGAGCAAGACTGCTGCAAACGTAAAGAAGCGTGTGCCTGCCTGCACTGTCAGTGCTTTCAAAGCTAAAGGTGAGGAAACACACCTGAAACCTTCGATCAAAACAATAACAGGGCTTCTCTGGTGGCTCAGTGCTAAAGAATCCACCTGCCAATGCAGGAGACAGAAGGTCGATCCCTGAGCTGGAAGATCCCACGTGCCTGGGAGCAACTAAGCCCATGCACCACAACTACTGAGCGTGTGCTACAGAGCCGGGGAACCGCAACTACTGAGGCCCCTGTGCCTGAGAGCCCGAGCTCCGCAACAAGAGAAGCCACCGCCACGAGAAGACTGCGCCCCGCAACGGGAGAGCAGCCCCTGCTCGCTGCACCTAGAGAAAAGCCCACGTAGCAATGAAGATTCAGCACCGCCACAGATAAATACGTAAATAAAATAATTTAAAAAACAACAACAAGAAAAGCCCTGGGCAGGCAGACCCCACCCACTTCTTCCAGCTCCAAGTCAGGTTTCCCCCACACAAACATGGCTCAGGGTCATGGCAGAGCACTGCTGCAGATTCAGGACTCCACACCTGATTTTCACTTCACATCACACAGTGAATTTCCAAGTTTTGATGAAACCAAGCATCGGCTCTAAGTAAAGTAAGGCATCACTGGGCCTCAGACACTGTGCCTCAGAACCTCACTCCCAGGGTGGACATACATGTACTTACGGCTGATTCATGCTGTACAACAGAAAGCAAACGACACTGTAAAGCAACTACCCTGCAATTAAAAATAAGGAAAGAAGCTCACTGCTGTGCACACACACAGCAGCAGAGCTGTCCCCACAGGACAGGCTAGAGAATGAGAACCAGGACAAGGTGGGCGGTGGGGGGTCAGGGCTGGAGGGGGTCTTTCCCACACCAAGCACGTCCACACAGGCTGAAATCCAGAAATGGACCTGCTTAGAGTACAATTTCTGAAAACAAAATTTTACCCAAACTTGACTAAATAGTCAGTAACCACAACTGTCTTACCTACTTTAAAAATTGACCATAAAAATGTCCATCAAGCAACTCCCAAAAGCGACACAAAGGGCCAAAGAGCAGATGCTCAACCTCACTGATCAGCCAGGAGACACAGGTTTCAGGCGAGGACCCTCCCCCAGACGCAGCTCAGTGTCCTTTCTACCTCCAGCCCTGGCACGGGTGGGGGCGTGGGGCAAGCACGGGTGGTGCGTGCCGCTGGACCCGGCCACTGCAGCGCGGGGTCCCTGTGCGGCGGCACTCGCCTTCAGGGCTCAGGCAGCCACACCCCTGCTGCAAGTGTCCACACGCAGTCCACCTGTGCGCTGGCAGGGACGCGTGCCTTGGATGTGCGATGGGACAGGATATGAGAAGACAATGGCACCACAACACACGTGACCAGCTCACGGAAAAGTCACGTGTGCGCACTTGGTTATGTACCTGAGAGATAAGAACCCGGTCTAGACACACCTCAGGGTATTATTGTCCTCCAGGGAAAGACCCAGGTTCACCGCTGTTTAAACTAGCACTGGGACCGCCCTGTCACTTCAGTGATACCCCAGAAAGGAAGACAACACCAAGAAGTGCCGGGGTGCCAGAGCCCCCAGCCCCGAGGTCCTCTCAATCCTTGGGACGGCCTCCACTTCCCTCCTCCCCAAGGCCATCCTCCCCGAAGTCCACCACCGAGGGCGCCACCCGCGTGCCTCGGCAGCCAGCGCTGCCCACCCCCGTCTCGGAAGTTGCACTCTCCTCCTGTGTCCTGGGCCGGCTCTGTGGCTCCGAGTGCCTGTCACCTCGCTCCTTTCTGGGTGACAGAGGGAACACAATGCCACAGAAGGACATGGCGTGTGCCCCTAAGGGCACAGCATGACGGAGGGAAGGTCTCCCTCCAACTTGACATAGGCCTCACCCCGACACGGTGGCACACGTCCACGCATCTGCCCAACAAGGCCTTGGCCCAGTGCCCTCACCTCCGCATGTCCACGCACAGCAAACAGGAAACGACCATATGACCAGCGGGCCTCCCCACGCACCTGTGGAGGACGTCTCTGTGTAGTGCGCCGCTGGCCCGGATCCCCCTCTGCCTCTCTGCTGTCCTCACCTTAGTCAGCCCAGAGCGGTTCTCAGCCCCTCAGGTTTCAAGAGCCCTGCAACCCACAGGTCTCAGAGGCTTCCCCAAGCTCCTCTGGAGGCCCTGAACCACCCTCCCCACCCTGGAGCTGGTGCCCAAAGCCTGCGCCCATCGGCTGCCAGGGCAGCCATGCTAGGAGGTCAGTCAGCGTCCCGAGGGCCTGCAGCCTCCCTGAACTTCTGGAAGAAAGCCAGAATATGACTGTGACCCACATCCCGAGTTCTGAACACTCCACGCTAGCGGACAACTTGCATCCACGCGTGATTCAGCGCAGTCCCTCTTGCCCGCAGATCTCGGCTCCCTTCACTTTGGGAGCAGCCAGTCTGTGTCCCTACCCCCACACACAGCACCGAGAGACCCCAGGTGGGCACTTCTCCACTCAACCCAGTCCACCCTATCTTTCTTTTATCTTCCCTTTCCTCAAACTTTCCCTTAACTTTATCTTCTGCTGTTTTTATTATTCACTTTCTGTTCCTTCTGCGGGTAAGAACGTGTGTAAATAAGTAAAAGATCCAGCAGATGCTCCTCCCAGAACAGGGGAGGGGGTGCAGCCAGGAGGCAGGGACCTGAAGCACCCCCTTCTCTCTACAATGCTGTGCATGTCGAGAGCCGCGCCAGAGACAGGGCAGGAGGGGAATACACAGGACGCTCTGGAGGAACCTTCGGGCCCTTCTCAAGGTCAATAAGCAAAGAGATGAGAACCCCTCTTCCAGACAGTGTGCTCAGCAGGCTCTGACTCTGAGGACGAGTCAGTACCAGCTTCTCCAGCCTGAACGCCACAGATGTGTCCATCTCCACCCTCTCACGTGTTCAAGGGCTCAGTAAGTCGGCCTTCAGCCAAAGAGGCCACAGCAGAGTGGCTGCTCTGATCTGAGAGCCGAAGGCGGGAAGCGTGGCCCACTGCCCCGACCCCACCCCACCTTGGGCTCCGCATCCAGGCGGAGGGCGGCGCAGGGCCTGGGTCTGCGGCAGCCGACTGAAGCCCAGGGTGGGTCTGCGTGCTGTGAGACATCTGGACAGTGAGAACCAGGCACGGTTTCCAGGGAACCAAGGTCAGGTGGAAAACAGAGTGCACGGTCCAGGATTCATGGCCACTTTAGCCACCTGCCCTCACTCATCAGAAGGCCCAAGAGGAAGAAGCAAAACCAGAGACTGAACCACCTTCACTCACTCACTGCCGCCAACACTCAGTGAGCACCTAGTCATGCTGGCCTGAGCAGGCCCTGGAGAAAACCAGAAACGCACACTGGCCAGGGGCTTCCTACACTGGGGGTGAGGCAGGCACTAGCCATAACCCACCACCTCCATTCAATGCAACCATCTATCAGTTAAGGTGACTGATTCGTCGATGCCAGGGCCATGCTACAGGGGGAAGATGTCCAGTGCTCGGCGCAACCAGGGCACACTCCTGGTCTAAACTGAAGGGCCCCAAAACAACCCGGGAGGGAGGAGAGGGGGTCACTGTCAGGAGGGGAGTAAGGAAAGGCACCCCACATTACAGCACGGCAGACAAAGACCACCCAGAGCCACACCAAGGAGACAGCCAAGGGGACTGAGGGCTGAAGTCCAAGACCTGCGGCCACCTGTCAGGAGGGCCCTGGGCCCAGGCGGGGATCATGGGTCTGCAGAAGCCAGAGGACCAGGAAGGTGAGGAGCTGACAAGCACACAGCTGTGTTTTAAATAACTGGAGGAACCCCACAGTAGCAGAAGAAGCATCTGATAAACTCAAATCCACTGGACTAGAAAATAAATATCCTCCGCCAGGAAAAGCAAACAAACGGTCTTAGAAGACAAGGAACCTCACTAACTCTCTGAAATGAGCCTCCAAACTCCCACCCCCAGTGGTAAATCCTCAGGAGCATTTCCTTTGGTATCAGGAACAATTCAAGGGTGGCAGCAGTCCCATCTACCCAACACCATACCAGAAATCCCAGCACATCCCACAGACCAGAGAACGGGTCGAGAAGCAGGAACGTGAGGACTGGAATGAAATAAACCAGTCATAACTGCATACAACAGTATTCTCTACATATAACACCCCTACCCCAAAACCTGAATATGCATTTTTTGAAATATTTACTCATTTTATTTTATTTGGTTGAGCTGAGTCTTAGTTGCAGCAAGTGGGATTTAGTTCCCTGACCAGGGATTGAACCCAGGCCCCCTGCATTGGGAGCGGGAGTCTTAGCCACCGGACCACCAGGGAAGTCACTGCACATACATTTTTAAAAGAAATGGCTCAATAACATTGTTACACTTAAAATCAATATCCAAAACTCAGCTACAATTCAACATTTCATCAATTAAGAATTAGAAAAATGCAATTTTAAACAACTACTATTTACCATAACAGAATAAACTTTAGAGTGTCCTAGAATGAATCCAACCAAACATGCACAAGACCTATAACAGAAAAAAATTATAAAACTTGATTGAAAGACATAGAACTAAGTAGAGTGATATGCCACATTCATGAATACATATGTACTATTTGTGGATGGCAATCCTCCCCAAATTGACCCACATATTAATACAATTCTGATCAAAATAACCTGGGCCTCGAAGAGTTGATTCAAAAATGTACAAGCAAGATCAAAATACCAAGACAAGCACAGACAATTCTCAAGAAGAACCTAGTGAGGCACTGGCTCCACTGGACACCAAGAATCGGCATGAAGCCACATTATTCATGGCCATGACAGCACGGATGGAAAAACAAATGAAGAGAAAACCCTGGCAGCCCAGAAACAGACCCTGCATAAGATAAAAGCAGAAATACTACAGAAGGGACATGCAGACCGCCGACAGGGACGGTCACGGCAAACAAACAGCACCAGGACCACTGTTTATCCAAATGGAAGAAGAGTGAACACAGAACTCTCACGGGCATATGCATATCGGATTCCAGGAGGTTTAAAGACAAAAAGGTGGAAGTAAACACCAAAGTTTTAGAAGAAAATACAGGAAACCACACCTATGACCTCAGGCTTAGAAAGAACTTCTTAAACATGACTGGAAAAGGTATTTGACATAAAGAAAAAAAAACAGATTTCACTACGTTAAATCAAGAACTCCAGTTCATCAGAAGATACCATAAAGAAAGTGAAAAGACCAGCCATAAACCGAAAGGACAACTGGTCACTTACATGACCTATAAAGGAATCGTAAGCACGATACAGACACAAGCCCTACAAATTAACAGAAAAATTCAAAAGAAAACTGGGCAAAAAGACACAGACATTTCACAGAAGGATACCACGCACAGCAATGTACAACGTAACGTCAACTTCCTCAATACGCAAGGAAAAGGAAATGAAAACTACAACAATCATGTGGCAGCACTTCACACGCTCTAGGTCTGAAGAACTGAAAAGTCTGACAACACCAAGTGCTGTCAGGGATGCAGACCCGCAGGAGCTCTGCACAGAGGCAGGCAGACTGGAGTCGCCAGCATCACTCAGGTACCAGCGCCAGAGAGCGATGCTGCAGGAAGACAACACCAGCAGCCCTCACAAACTCACACAAAAACCCCAGCAAATCAAATATAACAGGACACAAAATGATACTGCTTCTCGGCCAAGTGGGGTTTATCCTAGGAATGCACCATGACTTAACATTCAAAACTAAATCCATGTAATACCTTATTAACAGACCAAAACACACACACACACACACAACATCTCAATACATGAACATGGAAGGCATTTGCCAATTAAACATCCATTCAAAAATTCTCACCAATCAAGGAAGAGAAGGGAGTTCCCTCAACCCAGTAAAGGACACCTATGAAAATCCTACAGCTAATATCATACATTTAAAGAGAAGAAATCTAATACAACCCCCCCAAATCAGAAACAAGGCAAAAATGTCCCTTCCCATTGCTTCTATTCAACATTATACCGGAGGTCCCAGTTGGTGCAATATAGCAAGAAGAAAAATAAAAGTATGCAGATCAAAAAGGAAGAAGGAAACCTCTCTCTGTTACAGAGAAAACAGTTGTCTCTGTAGAAAACTCTAAAGAATCCATAAAATTGCTAAAAGAACTAATATATGAGTTAGGCACAGTCACAGGATACACATCAATAAATGAGCAATTTTATTTCTGAATACTAGCAATAAGCAACTGGAAATTGCAATTTTTAAGTACCATTTATGTAGCTTACAAATATGAATGCTTAAAGATATGCTTATTTAACAAAGTATGTTTAAAACATAAACACTGAAAACCATAATTCTGAGAGAAACGTTTAAAGACCTAAATAAATGGAGAGGTATTCTATGTTCACAGATCAGAAACCAATGTCTTTCAGATGTCAATTATCATAAATCTCGTTCACAGATTCAATATAATCCCAGGCAAGATACCAGAAGACTTATCTGTGGAAATGGATACGCTGATGTTAAAACTTCTGTGGAACTCCAATAAATTCAAGCAGCACCAAGGACACAGAGGAGCCTGGCCTGCTGCGGTCCACGGGGTCACAAGGAGGCCGGCACGACTTAGCGACTGAGCAACAAGTAGCTCCAAACATCTCTGAAAAAGAAGAGCACTCAGAGTATTGATGCTACCTGAGTTAAGGGCTTACTATGAAGGAACTGAGCTAATCAAGAACTGTGGACAGCGATAAACAAATGGGACCAGAATACAATCCATAAACAAAGACATCAAATAGGTACCACTGAATATTCTATGGGGAGAAAATTAATCTCAACCCCCTGTCTTACCAATATCCCAAAGTAACTTGAATTGGATTGAGTAAAAGCGAAAAACATAAAAATCCTATAAGAATACATGGGAGAGAATCCTTGTGCCCTGGGTCAGGCAAAAACTTCTTTGATAAGACGTGAATTCCCACATGATTTCCCACGTGAGCTATTTCAAGTCCTAAAAGATGATGCTGTTAAAGTGCTGCACTCAATATGCCAGCAAATTTGGAAAACTCAGCAGTGGCCACAGGACTGGAAAAGGTCAGCTTTCATTCCAATCCCAAAGTAAGGCAATGCCAAAGAATGTTCAAACTACCGCACAATTGCACTCATCTCACCCGGTAGCAAAATAATGCTCAGAATTCTCCAATCAAGGCTTCAGCAGTACGTGAACCAAGAACTTCCAGATGTTCATGCTGGATTTAGAAAAGGCAGAGGAACCAGAAATCAAATTGCCAACATCTGTTGGATCATAGAAAAAGTGAGAGAGTTCCAGAAAAACATCTACTTCTGCTTTATTGACTAAGCCAAAGCCTTTAAGTATGTGGATCGCAACAAACTGGAAAATTCTTAAAGAGATGAGAATACCAGACCACCTTACCTGCCTCTTGAGAAATCTGTATACAGGTCAAGAAGCAACAGTTAAAACCGGACATGGAACAACAGACTGGTACCAAATTGGGAAAGGAGTACGTCAAGGGTGTATATTGTCACCGTGCTTACTTAACTTACATGCAGACTACATCATGAGAAACGCTGAGCTGGATGAAGCACAAGCTGGAATCAAGACTGCTGGGAGAAATATCAATAACCTCAGATACACAGATAACATCACCCTTATGGCAGAAAGCAAAGAAGAACTAAAGAGCCTCTTGATGAAAGTGAAAGAGGAGAATGAAAAAGTTGACTTAAAACTCAACATTCAGAAAACTAAGATCATGGCATCCAGTCCCATCACTTCAAGGCAGACAGATGGGGAAACAATGAAAACAGTGAGAGACTTTATTTTTGGGGGCTCCCAAATCACTGCAGATGGTGACTACAGCCATGAAATTAAAAGACGCTTGCTCCTTGGAAGAAAAGCTATGACCAACCTAGACAGTATATTAAAAAGCAGAGACGTTACTTTGCCAATAAAGGTCCATCTAGTCAAAGCTATGGTTTTTTCAGCAGTCATGTATGGATGTGAGAGTTGAACCATAAAGAAAGCTGAGCGCAGAACTGATGCTTTTGAACTGCGGTGTTGGAGAAGACTCTTGAGAGTCCCTTGGACTGCAAGGAGATCAAACCAGTCAATCCTAAAGGAAATCAGTCCTGAATATTCATTGCAAGGACTGATGATGAAGTTGGAACCCCAATACTTTGGCCAGCTGATGCAAAGTACTGACTCACTGGAAAAGACCCTAATGCTGGGAATGATTGAAAGAAGGAGGAGAAGGGGACAAGAGAGGATGAGATGGTTGGATGGCATCACCGACTCGATGGACATGAGACTGAACAAGCTTTGGGAGTTGGTGACAGGGAAGTCTGGTGTGCTGCAGTCCATGCGATCACAAAGAGTTGGACACAACTCAGCAACTGAACTGAACTGAATGTGAACACTGAAAGAAACTGATAAGCTGGACTTCATTAAAACTGAAAACTTGCTCTTTGCAATATACAGTTAAATGAAAAAGCAAACACAGATTAAAAAAAAACTTATAAAACAATTCTGTCTGATAAAAGACTGATTGTATCTATGTTTCTAAAACTCTTACCAAACCAATAATAACAAAACAAACCCAATAAAAAAATACAGGTGAAACAATTGAATACACACTTCAGGAAAGATAGGAAAATGAAAGATAAGCACACGAAAAGATGCTCAAAGACATTAGTCATTAGGGAAATGCAAATTAAAACCATAATGAGATAGCATCACACACCCAAGAAACCAGCTAAAATTTAAAATACTATAATAACAGCAATGATTTGAAACAACCATCACACATTGCTGGTGGTAATGTAAAATAGGACAGCCACTCTGGAAAAGAGTTTGGCAGATTCAAAAGTTAACATTCACTTACAATATCCAACAATCCCACTCCTATGCATCTGCCCAGCAGAAATTAAAACTCACGTCCATACAGAGATTGACAAGAAAGTTTATAGAAGCCATATTATTTTTTTCTTATGTGTGTCCAATTGACAATACTGTGCTAGTTTCAGTTATTCAGCTTCACAGAAGCACTATCTTTAATAGTCAAAAGCGGGAAACCCAAATACCCACCAAATGGTGACTCGACAAATAAAACTCCACATCCATCCACAGCATGGAATACTGCTTTACAACAAAAAGGCATATATCAATGTACGCAACAGCTTGGAAATTTTCACAAGTATTCTGCTAAGTAGAAGCCAGACAGAAAAGACTATCACTGTGTAAGTTCATTTATATAAAATTCTAGAAAAGGCAAAATCATAGAGACAGGGCAGATGACCAGCTAACCACTGAGGCAAGAGGCAAAAGGAAAAACTTTTTCAGCCTTTGGAACAACTCTCTATCTTGACTGTGATGATGGTTACATAATTTATGTTTGCTAAAACTCACAAAACTATACCTTGAGAAGGATAAATTTTACTGTATGAAAATTATGCCTCAATAAAAGAGACTTTAAAAAATAAACACAATGAGATACCACCACACATCCACTAGCAGCCTTCCCATGCCAAGCCCTGGCTGGCACATGGAGCAACAGGAACTCTCGGAAATTCACACAACCACTCAGGAAAGCAGTGAGGTGGCCTCTGATGAGACAGAACGTACGCTTCCATACGACTCAGCAATTCCACTCCTAACATTCATGCAGGAGGAGAGCACGTCCCCGAACATGTCCACATGAAGCCAGGGCACTGATGTTACAGAAGTGTCGATCGTCACAGTCAAAAGCAGGAAGTGATCCACCACGAACGGATGAACGTATGGCGTGTGTCCAAACGTGCAATGCTGCTCAGCACGATCAGTGCATCACTGGCACACACAGCCACATGGGTGAACTCAAACCACGCGTGGAGGGAAGAGTGACCGACACCAGAAAGCACATGATGCATGATTTCATACACAGGAAATTTTAGAAGGCAAAACCAGACGGCAGTGACAGAAAAGCGAAAAGGACATTTGCGTGGGCCCAGGGTGACCTAGGGTAAACGAGAGTCCTGCGTCTTGTGATAGGGGACAGACAGGGCATCCACTTCTCAAAACTCAATCTGTGTACTCAAAACAGATCCGCTCTGTTGCATGCAAATACCCGCAGAAAGATTTTAACGTGTGCTGATGAGTGTTTTAAGACGAGCCCTGTCAACTCGAAAGCATCACAGACCAGACTTCCAAGTCACCCTGGAAGCTGAGGCCCCACTCCCAGCGCACAGCAGACTGGACCAAAACCACTGGGCTTCTGCCCTCCCCAGGTAGGACCGCCCTCCACCTCCAGCCCAACACCTGCCGGCCGACCCATGCGGATGGATGCCTTTGATCATTCAGGTTACAGTAAAACGTCATTTTCAACTATCCCCCTCCAAACCTACTTTTAAGTTTCAGTGTTTGAACATGCAGAAAGGTATCACTACAAAAAGTGATTTCTCCTCAGAGTATCCTAGATATAAAATGTAGTTTTTCAATCAAAACGTCACTGGATGATGATCTCCAGGTTACGCTGCTAAAAAAAGAAAATCAAGATTCAAGTCGATGTATATGCCACCTGTAGAAAACAGAGGAGAAAGAATATATCTCTGTGTGCACACATTTATTTTTACAAAAGAAATACTTGAAAAGATGGCCCACAGACTAATATAATTTATCCCTCTGGGGGAAGGGAAGAAAGCGGACTCGAGTTGAAAGTCCTAAAAAGCTCAGCATTCATACAGTGGAAATGTCTGAAAATGTTTCACACATTCAAAATATAAAATTACAACAAACAAAAAAATAGGAACTAAGGTTTAAAACAAAGTAAAACAAAAATAGAAAAAAAGTAAACTATGTATCAAATTGGCAGCATAGAACAAAAGAAAAGATTATTTTAATGGAGTCTTGAACATATAAAGAACTGCAAAGAAGGGCTTTCCTGGTAGCATAGTGGATAAGAATCCGCTCTGCAGTCCATGCGCCACAGCCACTGAGGCCATGCTCCACAAGAGAAGCCACCGCAACTAGAGAGTAGCCTGTGTGCATCAATGAAGACCTAGCGCAGACACAAATAAATAAAATCCTAACACTATAAATACATACACGGTTTCAAAGACTTGGCGGGTAACCTGTGTTAGAAACACCAAGAGGAGCCCCTCCCCTCAGAGACTAGGCACAGCCCCTGGCTTTTCCAGAGCCGTTTTCCTCTAAAGACCATTCCCCACCTCGCTGGGAACAGTTCATCTCCAGGCCTGGGACCCTGAGAGCACAGGACACAGTGAGCGCTCACAGCCCAGCAGGACAGAATGAAGAGCCACCCCCACCCACCTGGCCCCCGGTGCAGAAACAGGGGACAATGAAGGAAGAGGCACCTCCAGAAACGCCGTGTGAGCCACTTGCCTTACAACACACAGACCAATGCCAGACACAGCCAAGACCACGAGGAAACACACACGAGAAGACACAGGTAAGCATCTGGGTCGCTCCCACAGCGAGAACCCGCCCACACAGGCATGTGAGGAACCCATCCTCCAGCAATCACCCCACGCACGCTGCTGCCCACCACAGCACGTCTTCCCTCTCTGCAGGGTCCCATCATGCACAACAGGCCTGGCCCAGAGCTGGCAACAGACTAGTACTGAAGAATGAATGACGGGTCACTTAGGTGCACACCCATTAAGATCATGTTAACCAGAGCATAGTTAAGGACCTGGGAAATCCTGGACATCAAGAAACAATGGGTCAGAGATTATTATAATGACCTCTTGGTGACAGAAATAACAGTACACATTAATAATAATCATTCCTTTCCCACACTTTTTTCCTGTTCATCAAATTTTCTACAATGTAAATAAACTGAGAAACCAGATCTTACCTGGTTGGTTTGTAAGCTCAGATGAGGAAACGTGTACCTTACCAAGGCGACTTCTGAACAACCCCCACACATCCGCCCGCTGGAGGCGCACTCAGTCCTTTTCACTCTACCTGCCTCAGTGGGAGTGGACGGGGTGGGAGGACCCCACACGAGCCTTCATCAGAATTCCTCTGATGACTTTTCATGTGTTTGCCAGACATTTTCAAGACTTGTCTTATGTCTATTCCAAACTCCTGCCGTTCTGAACGGAGCTGTCTCCTTACTGCTGTGCTCAGCCCTGAGGTGCCACCTTCTCAGAGTGAAGCAAGCAGGCACTGAGAGCAGGACTTCTCCTAAACCTAATGAGCATTCACACTCATTCCCAGCAAGGGTGACAGTCTAGAGATCTCTAGACGTTCACCTGACATTCCTATCCCTAAAACAAGAACCCTAGACGTGAACAGGAAACTGTAAACTCAGGCACAAGTAGAGAAGACCCTAACCAAAGGAAACAGGACACTGTCTTCGGTGGATCCTTGGTGAAGCTGCCCTCAGGGAGACCTCCAGAGGCACAGCCTGGTTGTAAAGAACCAGACTCACAAGTGGAGGTGATGACATCTCACAAGACACTGAGAAAACACGCCCTTCTCTCTGCTGTAAAGGCAGTGCTCACACCGTGCAACCGCAAAGTGCTTAACCTGCACAAGCCGGGCTCTGCCATAAGAAAAGTGACCCCTGGTCTCCACACTAAGAGTGTGGGGAATACAAACATCCGCCATCAAATTCTAGTCCTGTAGAAAATGACACGTCACGGGGACCAGAGATCTATCATCTCAATACAGTGCCCAGACTCCCTTACCAGGACACTCAGACGTGGCTGCCTGATGGACAAGCAGCACCCACACCACTGTTTCCTGGGATCCCCCAGACTCACTCTTCCACCTACTTCACAGCCCTTCACCAAGGCTGGCCCCCACCCCCACCCCCCAGCCACCCAGCAGGCACCTCCCTCCTCACTACCCATGGGGTACGGGAACCAGCCCACCCCCAACCCAGAGCAGGACACCCCAGTTGGGGAGGGTTGCTTTCTAACACAAACACCCAAATTCACCCTTGAAAGTCCCAAAAGCCCATGGGGGCTCAGGTGGGGCCAGGTCCCTTGGGCTGCAACACTGGCCCTTGTCACCAGAACCCCAGACCAAGGAAGGGACTTGCATTCCAGAAATGCCCTTCTGAGGACCCTGGATTCGCTCAGGGACAGAGACCCAGACAGGATGGGGGTCTCCCTCAGCCTTCCCCTGCCAAGTATGTGCCCCCAGCGTCCCATGGAGGCCCCCCAAATACTCCCATTCATAGTAAAAAGTCTCAAAACAGGAAAAAAGATCAATTACCTCAACTTGATAATCTACAAAAAGTCGACAGCTAACATCATACTGAATGGTGAGAAACTCAAAGCTTTTCCACTAAGATCTGGTGCGGGCAAAAATGCCCGCCTCTCACCACCGCTTAAAACTGGAAGTCCTGGCCAAGGCAATAAAAGGAAATAAAGAGTATACAGGTTGGAAAAGAAAAAATAAAACTGCCTTCGTTCACAGATCATATGATCATCTATGCAGAAAATCCAAAAGAAGTGACCAAAAAACAAACAACTCCTTGGAACTAATAAACGGTTATAGCAAGGTTGCAGGGTACGAAATTAATACATAAAATCCAATTGCCTTCCTATAAACCAACAATGAATAAATGGAATTTGAAATTAAAAACACAATACCATTTATGTTAGCATCAAAAAAATGAAATACTTTGTTATAAATCTAACATAATGCCTACAATGATGAATTAAAACAAAGGAGAACTCAATCAATGAAGAAATAGATACTCCACATTTATGGAGAGAAAGGCGCGATACTGTCTAGATGTTAGTTCTTCCCAACTTGATCTGTAGACTCAACACATTCCCAATCAAAATCTCAGTGTGTTATTTCATGAGTATCAACAAGCAGATTCTGAAGTTCACATGGAGAGGAGGCCAAAGACCCAGAATGGGCCACAGAACACTGAAGGAGACCAAAGCTGGAGGAGTGATTACCCAGCTTCAGGACTTACTAAAATGCTACAGTAGTGAAGACAGAGCGGTTCAGGGAAAGAACAGACAAACAGATCAATGGAACAAAACGGAGAGCCCAGAAACAGATCCCCATAAACACACTCAACTGATCTTGGACAAAGGAGCAAAGCAGCACAACAGAGCAAAGACAGTCCCTTCAACAAACGGTGCTGGAACCACTGGACACAAAGACGAATCTAGACACAGACCTTACACCCATCACAGGAATGAACTCAAATGCATCACAGACCTAAAATGTAAAGTGCAACTAGGAAACTCCTAGAAGATAACACAGAAAAAAACCTAGGTGATGTGGGCACAGTGATGCCTTTTCAGATACAACACCAAAGGCACAGTCCATAAAAGGGACAACTGACAGGCTGAACTTCATCCAAACTGAAAGCATCTGTTCTACAAAAGACAATATCAAGAGAACGAGTAGACAAGTCATAGACTGGGAGAAGAAAATACTTGCAAAAGACACATCGATAAATTGTAATCCAAAATATGCAAACAACTCTTAAAACTCATCAAGAAAACAAACAACCTAATTGGAAATGGGCCAAAGACCTAAATAGGTATCTCAGCAAAGAAGTACAGAAGGCAAACTAGCACACGGAGAGACGCTCCGCATAGTATGTCATCAGGGAAACCCCAATCAAAGCAACGAGATGCTACCACACTCCACACAGAAAGGCCGAAACCCAGAACACTGACACCACCAAGTGCTGGGGAGGGCGTGGGGCAACAGGAGCTCGATCCCCACGGGCGGGTATGTGAGACGGGCAGTCACTTGGGAAGACAGTTTGGCAGTTTCTTACCATGCGATGCAGCAGCTCTTGCTCCTATTTACCCAAAGGAGCTGAAAACTTACATCCACTCAAAAACCCGCACGTGGATGTTATAGCAGCCGTATGCATAACTGTCAAAACCTGGAAAAAACCAAGACGTCCTTCACTAGGTGATGGATAAACAAACAGCAATGTGCCTGGACAGTGGGACGGTACAGAGTGATAAAAAGAAAAGAGCTATCAAGCCATGAAAAGACGCGGTGAAATCCTAAGTGTATATTACCAAGAGAAAGAAGCCAATCAGAGAAAACAACAATAGTGTATGATTCCAACTATATGCCATTCTGGAAAAGACAAACCTATGGAGAGAGTGAAAAGATGAGTGGCTGCCAGGGGTGGAAGAAGAGGGACAATGAGGTGGAGCACCAAGCACCGTGAGGGCAGTCAAACACTCTGTGTGACACTGTAATGATGGAAACACACCATCACACGTCTGTCCAAACCCACAGAACGCACAACACAGCCGTGAGCCCGGACATAAACTGTGGCCCCGGGGTGGTGATGACCTGTCAGTGCAGGTTTACCAGTTGTAACAAATGCCTCATCTGGTGAGGGTTGTGGATGATGAGGGAGGCTGTGTGTGCTGGGGGCAGGGGTGTAGAGAAAATCACTAGATTTTCCTCTTAAATTGATGTGAAACTAAAAACGCTTTTTAAAAATTTATTATTTTTTAATATACTTTTGCTAGCATGGAATTCCAGTTGAGCTATTTCAAATCCTGAAAGACGATTCTGTGAAAGTGCTGCACTCAATATGCCAGCAAATTTGGAAAACTCAGCAGTGGCCACAGGACTGCAAAAGGTCAGTTTTCATTCCAATCCCAAAGAAAGGCAATGCCAAAGAATGCTCAACTACCACACAATTGCACTCATCTCACACGCTAGTAAAGTAATGCTCAAAATTCTCCAAGCCAGGCTTCAGCAATACGTGAACCATGAACTTCCTGATGTGCAAGCTGGTTTTAGAAAAGGCAGAGGAACCAGAGATCAAATTGCCAACATCCGCTGGATCATGGAAAAAGCAAGAGAGTTCCAGAAAAACATCTATTTCTGCTTTATTGACTATGCCAAAGCCTTTGACTGTGTGTGTGTGGATCACAATCAACTGTGGAAAATTCTGAAAGAGATGGGAATACCAGACCACCTGACCTGCCTCTTGAGAAACCTATATGCAAGTCAGGAAGCAAGAGTTAGAACTGGACATGGAACAACAGACTGGTTCCAAATAGGAAAAGGAGTACGTCAAGGCTGTATATCGTCACCCTGCTTATTTAACTTCTATGTAGAGTACATCATGAGAAACGCTGGTCTGGAAGAAGCACAAGCTGGAATCAAAATTGCCAGGAGAAATATCAATAACCTCAGAGATGCAGATGACACCACCCTTATGGCAGAAAGTGAAGAGGAACTAAAGAGCCTCTTGAAGAAAGTGAAAGAGGAGAGTGAAAAAGTTGGCTTAAAGCTCGACATTCAGAAAACGAAGATCATGGCATCTGGTCCCATCACTTCATGGGAAATAGATGGAGAAACAGTGGAAACAGTCTTTATTTTGGGGGCTCCAAAATCACTGCAGATGGTGATTGCAGCCATGAAAGTAAAAGACGCTTACTCCTTGGAAGGAAAATTATGACCAACCTAGATAGCATATTAAAAAAGCAGAAATATTACTTTGCCAACAAAGGTCCGTCTAGTCAAGGCTATGGTTTTTCCAGTGGTCATGTATGGATTGTGCATCCCACACGCCCGCCCGTGGGGATCGAGCTCCTGTTGCCCCACGCCCTCCCCAGCACTCGGTGGTGTCAGTGTTCTGGGTTTCGGCCTTTCTGTGTGGAGTGTGGTAGCATCTCGTTGCTTTGATTGGGGTTTCCCTGATGACATACTATGCGGAGCGTCTCTCCGTGTGCTAGTTTGCCTTCTGTACTTCTTTGCTGAGAGTTGGACTGTGAAGAAAGCCGAGCACCGAAGAATTGATGCTTCTGAACTGTGGTGTTGGAGAAGACTCTTGAGAGTCCCTTGGACTGCAAGGAGATCCAACCAGTCCATTCTGAAGGAGATCAGTCCTGGGTGTTCACTGGAAGGACTGATGCTAAAGCTGAAACTCCAATACTTTGGCCACCTCATGCGAAGAGTTGACTCATTGGAAAAGACTCTGATGCTGGGAGGGATTGGGGGCAGGAGGAGAAGGGGACAACAGAGGATGAGATGGCTGGATGGCATCACCGACTTGATGGACATGAGTTTGAGTAAACTCTGGCAGTTGGTGATAGACAGGGAGGCCTGGTATGCTGCAATTCATAGGGTCGCAAAGAGTCAGACTCGTCTGAGCGACTGAACTGAACTGAACTGGACAGTCCAGGGTAGAGCCCCAAACCCCACCTGCGAAACAGCCTCTGAGTGACTGGCTGATAGTGGAACAATCTCCTCCCATACCAAGACCCTCTAAACCAAGAGTAAAGGAACCTAAGAGGTACTAAGCTCACAAGAGGAGGAGAGAGTAGATGGACAGGAGGTTGCAGGAATCCCCTGGCAGTCCACTGGCTGGAACGCATGCTGCCCTCTCTCCTCCACAGCATCCTTCGAGGACTCCACCTGTTTCACCCTCCAGGGGTCACAACACCCAGAACCCGTCTCTGGCAGCTTCTCTTCTCCCGGCTATCCTACCCTCCCCCAAACCAGGTGAGCACACCGTCCCTGTGGTGTGAAGAGCAATCCCCCTTTTAAGAACACCTTTCTAGGTCCCAGCCCTGAAGCCACTTCCTGACTCACACTCATATGGTAGACGACCCAAACTCAAACTTCTGGAACCAAGCACGTGCCTTTCCTAAGGGAGTCACTGGCCTGCTCGCAGGATGTCCCACACGCTGCTGGGAAGTGGCAATGCTTCCTGGATGACAACTCCTCTCACAACAGGCCTGTGTCCCCTGCTCCCCTACTGGAGACCGGGGCAAGGGTCCCCATGCAACAAAACACCACCCACCCTACAGGAGGAGCACCCCTGCACCATAACACCCAAGGTCCCAGAAAATGGCCCACGGCACGGCTCTCCCTACAGAGTGACAACAAAATCCAACACATGGTTCGGCTACATATAGCAAGGTGCCCCAAGCGGGTAGGAGGGGAAAACGAGGGTGTGGTGACCACAAGTGGGGACACGGGCTGCTGCGGCTGGGGAGGTAGGATCCCGACAGGTACACGGGAGGCAGGCAGGGACCCAGGTGTCCTGCCAGGGTTGTCACAGGTGATTATTTAACTGGTAAACGACCGGAGACTGTGACTAATTCAACTCTACACACCTCATATCCAAACACACATCCTGCCCTCCACTGGTTTCTGTCTCAACCAATGCTTCCTGAAGTTTCGGCCAGTCTGCTAAACAATGGACTGTCCACAAACACCCCAGGTCTCCGGGACTCCCCACATGAGCGCCATGCCAATGCGGAAGTCGAGGCAGAGCAAGGCCCAGGTGCCCTGCTTCACTGATGAGCCCCAGGGGTAATTCCCAGGAAGTCCCACCTACACAGACTCAGAACACCTGCCCTGCTGGCTGCGGCTCTTCGAGACAAGCCTCAGGGAGAGACCCATGGTCCTGAGGAAGGGCCTGCTCTGCTGGGGGCCGGGGTTCAGAAGCCACACCTTCAGAGGGTTAAAGCCCATCCTCTGGACAACTGCCCTCAAGTAAAGGAACACACGACACACGACAGGGGGGAACACACTGATCCCAGCAGTGTCCCTGCACAGCCATGGAAGTGGGCTCACCCTGGGCCCCCCTCTCCCTGCACACGGGGTACTCGTGCTGGCCAACCGTGCTGACCCAGGGAATGGAGCCCAGATGCTCAGCTCTGCTTGTGCCCACGCGTCTCCGCACGGCCTGTCTCACCTTGCTTAGGCTAGGCCGGGACAGGACACTTCTCTCTAGGGTGGCAGGTCCCCAGCAGGCCGGCAGTCCCCAAGGTCACCAAGCCAACACTACCCCCAAGCGCAGCCTCAGAGACATTCACAGAGGCGTGTGGTTTCCCAACTGCTCAGCGTGGAAGGAAAGCCGTCGGCCCACGAGGGCCCAGGCCAGGCTGCCAAGGCACACAGAGGCTGGCAGCCTTGCCTGGACCCACACGATCCCTAACCAGCTCTTTGCCCATCATTCCCGTGGCCCAGCTGGAGGCTGTCTTCATCACCCGAGGACTTTCAAGGTGGACATTCTGAACTGAGTTTAACTGCAAAACACGTCACTAAGCGGCATGAAACCTGACTTGTTATCTAATCAGTCCAAAGCAGCAGAGGGAACTGCGGTGCATCCAGAACTGAACAGAACAGGCAGAAAGCCTATTTTGAGAAATTACACCAAGGGAGGGAGTGACTAATGACACGGCAACTCAGAAATGACGTTCCACTCGCCCCACCCCCACTGACCTGCAGAGGTTCAGCCATTCCCCGCCCATCCCTGAGGGCAGGACAGTCCTGCTTCAGCACCAGGTCGGACTTGAACTTGGTGCTCAGTTCATGCTTGCTGATCGATGAGCGGCCAAGCTCTGGAACCACCAACCTGGCCTGCAGGGCCACGAACAGGGCCACTGACTGTCCACCGAGACAGCTCTATGCCTTCAGGGCCCAGCCGGAGGAGCCACGGCCTCTGCCCCTCGAGGCCAGGGTGCCTCCTGACCGCTCACCCTCCCAGTCAGCAGGGTGGCCTCAACCAGAGCACTTGCAGGGGCTGTGAGGGGCCTTTCAAAGCCAGGACCATGGAGCACAGTTCCTGGCACCAGGAGAAGCCCACAGCCGGGCACTCCACGCCCTGCCACACCTGCTCTCCAGACAGGAGGCGAGCATGCTCCATGGGACAGCCTCTCCACATGCGGACTTTCCCTGCACAAAGCCTGGTCCCAAACACCAACCTCTCCAGTGGGCACAGCCCAGAGGGCGTACTGTAAGGAGGGCAGCACCCTGGATGCCCAGCCCCTTGGTAAGTGGCCATTAGGTCCTTGAAAAGCGACTCACCTCCAGTCTCAGCATCTTCAAAGGAGGTCATCTGCAGGGGACCATCAGCTCCAGAAACGGACAGGCCCCTGAAGACCTACAGATGCCTACCCATTGGCATGTGGCAGGAGTCAAGGACTGCACACACCTGGGCTCACTGACTCGAGCCCCACAAGGAGAGCACTGACATTCATTCTAAAGGGTCTTCATAATAAGGCAGGGAGGCCAGTGGACAGCACTTCCCCAGTGACAAGGTCCAACATCACAAAATACTCTCCCCAGAAGGGCTGGCAGCATTCAGACACCCCCCTTCCTCCTCACCCTCTGCCTAACAGGGTCTGCCCCTCTCCACCTTCTCCCAGAAGGTAGCCCTCTCTCTCTGGATCTGCACTGAGGCTCCCGTGGGGGTGACCCCACGACGAAAAATTTCATCAAACACCACGACTCCCAAATTCTGACCTCTTCCGACCTCTCCCTCAATCTTCTGCTTATATTCAACTCCCTCCGTTTCCTCCACAAACAGGCATCTCAAATTTAACATGTCCAAACAAGCACACTTGTGCCCACCGCCACTGGCCCCCAGGGAATGTTCCACCTTCTTTCATGCCACCACAGTCCCCAACCTCACTCCCCCCAGGATGCCCTGTCCTTACCCCTGACCTCCAAACTATCAGTAGGTCCACCATGCTCCGTGTCGACACTGGCGTCCCAGGCCCGACTACCTGCGTAGGCCTGGATGCTGCCCTGGCCACCACCAACCCCTGCTGGCCAAGCTGCCTCTACCTACCTCACCCCTGTATCCCACACACAGAAAGTGCTCCCATACACAGCTCAGATCCAACCACCACCCTGCTGAGAACCCTGGGATCAACTCAACCCCTAGCACTTCTGAATGCACAGCTCTGTGACCAGCCGGCCCCCAGCCAGTTCCCATGGCTCCCCCAACTTGGGCTCTCCTCCCTGACCTGCTCTTAAGTCCCTGCACTGGCCCCTTCCTCTCCTGAAGCCAGGTACCCGGCAGCATGCAGCTCCCTTCTCACCACCCAGGCCTCAACTGCCTGCTCGGAAGGCCTTCTGGTCCCTTGTCCACTCCATCAACCTGGGGTGAGAAACCCGCAAAACCAAGCCCCCAACAGCAGGGGCTCTGTGGGTCTGGGGCCCCAGCCTCCAGCTGGCATCCACAGCAGCCTGGCTCACTGGCTCAGTCCATGCCTGGAAAGCAGGACACGGTCTCCACCAACACCTCCATCAACCAAGGGCTTAATTACCCTCACATGGTTTAACAATCCAGACATGAAACCAGATACAACTTGCTAAAGAAAATCTTTAGAACACCGCTGGTTTCTAAAAAGTCACATTTTGGCCACGTTTCTAAACACCACGGTTTTAAAAGCATAAACAGTTGAGTCCTTCAAAGGACACCAGTATCAAAGACTTGAAAATGTTCAGCACAGCAGGCGCACACAGAGTGGACACGGGACGGCCATGATGACCAGTGGACATGAGCACCGCAGGTGTCACGGCGCTGAGATGAAGTGCTGGCCCGAGGCAAAGGGGCACCAGGTGGACAAAGGGAACGTCAAAGACCACCGAGGGGTGGGAGCCAACCCAAAACAGGCAGGAGAAGGTGGCCCTTATGGGGTGACCCCGGTTCTGCAAAAGTTAGAAGCACTTCTGCACCCAACACGGGCTGAGATGACATCGCCAAAATGAGACCTGGCTGACAAGTGAGGTTATAAGTGACGTCTTTTTCCCTCCTTACACTTTCCCTTTCTTTCCAAACTTCCTATAATGAATAAAACTAATTTTATGATCTGAAAAAACAGGTGGGTAAAGAAATCATTTTCAAGTGACCAACAATTTGTATAACATATTTATTTTTAAAAAATCAAGAACATATTCCTTTTTAACTCTTAGAATCGTCACCTTGATACGTACGACGCTACTATTTTACAGCATTTTTACAAGATCAAACAGGCTCGACACAGGCCTGTCTCTTTCGTGCCAAGCTCACTAACGCCTGGCGTCCATCTGAATAAACTTCATGTCTATGAGCCCACTGTGAGAGCTGTATAAACTCCTTTAAACACCTTTCCTGAGTGGCTGTCCACGTACTTCAGCACAAAGAGCAGAAAAGCTGCCTTCTCCCCCCGACCCCGAGACTCAGGTGTAAGCACAGTATACACTTCCTCCCCAAAGCCCACGGCCTCCTTGCTGACCCCACCGGCCTCTTTCTGCCTGACCAGCAGGCCGGCCATGCCCAGCACTGGGGAGGGGGCTGAGGTCTCTGAGTCCTGCCCTGTCCATTCAGTGTCCACTCAGGCCACTAACCCCCAAAACAAGTCACTCACGAGGTAGAACCTTCTTACCACTTGCCCCCAAGTTGTGAAATCCAACATCCAATTTGAAGAACTGTTTTAGGATTTCCCCATCTCTGGAGCGGGACGATACTCAGATGATACCAAGCCCTCCAGGACACAGGTTCCCCAGCATCAGCACCAACCCCCTGCACCCTCCTCTTCACCTGGTCACGTACCTCCCAAGTTTGGGGCTCAACATCAGCAGGCATGTCCCATCCTCCCAGGCCACATGGAAAACAAAGAAAGGTCCCATCCAGGCTCTAACTTCGGGAGGGAAGGACAAATGTCCGACCCAGCTTCACAGGCCCACAGGGCTGCAGAGGGGCTCTGCGCTCACAGGCCTGCGTCACGTCCATCAGGAAGCCCACGCTGGGAGGGTGGGGGGCTCCCCCTTCCACCCACGCACGGCCTCCACCCACCCCCAAGCAGCAGCGCAGCCAGGCGGGCAGCCAGACAAGAAACAGGTGTGGCATCCATGCGCTTCTCAACCTGGGAGCAAGGGAGGAATCTAAATTGTGGACAATTTTGTCTTCTGAAGGTTTTAATTTCTTGGCATAGCTATTTGAGGATATGTAAAATTCAAAACTGTTAATTTAAAGCTTGCATGGCCCTATCCTAGAAATACAAAGTTTCCAATTTTCAAACATAATTTTATAGCACTTAATCTATTTCACTCGGCGTTAAAGAGCAATTATTCTAAGATGGTCTGAAGTGCAGTGTTTGTAATTTACAGACCAGGAGCCATGACCCCTCAGGCCCGAAACGAAACAGCGCAACGCAGTCACCTGCCAGGCACACAGCACGCAGGACGGAGGGTCCTGTTGCAGACAGCTCCCCTCTCCCTTGTTTTTCTTTCTCAGTTTGTCCTGTTACTATCAAAAGCCTGATTAAATAATAGGCTGCCAACCTCCAGCCAAAGACAAATCTCAGAGGTGAGAGCCCCAAGCAGCAACTCAGTCAGTCAAGACAACCTGGAAAACCTGAGTCTCCTGCTCGTTATCAACTTGAAGACCAGGAAAAGTGCTTCTGAGAACGATGCAAATTACCCCAAAGCTCAGGCAAGTTTCTCCAGAGTCCTTTCAAATCTCTGCTTCAAGATTTTCAAAAACAGTTTTAATTATGTTTTGATCAACTCACACGCAACTAGTGATTTATAAAAAAGCTTTCCTCAGACCTATCACTTAAGATGAGGAAAGCTTACATTTACACACTGCAATGGGCTCAAGAAGCACGTCAGAACCACCGTCATTACGATTTCAAAGAAACAAACAGGTGCACCCGCCCCTACTGCTTTCTCCCACTGCCACCTCCTGAGCTAGGGCAGGGCAGAACCGGCCAGTCCTGTCTGATCCCACCCCATCGCTGGGGGCCCAGAGCCCACCGGTCAGCAACTGTGAAGGTATCTGAGGAGCCCAGGCTCCACCCCCACAGTCCAGGGAGACAGGATGGCCACCCACCAGCCAGAAGACCATCTTCCTCAATGCTTCCTTCCAGAGCCCTAAGAGATAAGGGCTCACCCCTCCTGCAGCAGGACTGACTGTTGTCAAACTTCTCAGACTCTGGTGACTCCATGACTAGGGCAGGGTTCACTGCCCTGGAGCACAGTGAGCAGTGGGAAGAGACATCCCCAGAAGGCCTGGGGGTACCTTTCCTGGTTGCTGCTAAAATGTGAGGATCATCAGTCCAAAGACACCCACATGGGCATGGGACATCATCCCAGACCACATCACCAAGACAGCTATGTCCACACTAAAGAGATAGGGACAGCCAGGACAGAAGGTGGGGCAGAGAGCGAGGAGCAGGGACCACCTGTTGTCCACTGAGGGCCTCCCCAAAGCTGGCAGTGGGGAAGTGACTCAGAGACATCACCTCTTCTGTCGCTGAGCAGAGCATCAGAACCAGGCTCCCTGGGTGCTGAGAACCTATCCCATCTGGGCGCAGTTTTGATGGGAATAAAGCCATCCTGTAGACTCGGCTACATCCATAGGAAGTACTGATTGAAGCTGATGACAAAGGCCAGGGAGCTGAGACAGCATGTGAATAAACACCTCTTGACAGACGTGCACGGTTCATCCCAATGCAGTTTCACAGCCTTCACAACAGGGTCAAGCCCACTTTCTACCTGGGGAAACGGAGGCCCCCAGAACCATGTATTCTGTCCCAGGTGAAGAGTGCCCTCAAGTGACAACATATAAACACCTAAGGCTATCCCTTGTGCCAAACACTTCTGCAGAAGTCGGCCACCAGAACATCCTGAGCCTCAAGCCCTACCATCCTGCTCAGGGTCCGCCATCCCGGAACTCAACCCAGTCTACACAGCAGTTGGCCCCCAGACTCTTCCTCTTTCCCCACCATCCAACAGTTCCATTCACCAAGGATGGGAACCCTACCCTAGATCTCGTCTTTCCAAGCGCAGCCACCTCAAGACTGCTTATCTTAAGTCAGCCCCATGCAATCGTCCCGAAGCCAGGGTATGGAGGAAAGGCGTTCTCTCCTGGAATGAGAACTGTACTTCAGCCAAACCTGAGCATCACAGGAGGACAAATTCTCCGTGAAAGCAGAACAGACAGAGACACACACTACTGAAAGTGCAAACTTGCCAACGAAAAGATAACCTTTAGAAACGAGCATCTCTAACGTAACACCTATCTGAAAAGATCTCTTAAAACCATTTGCGCACATGATAATTTTGGTGTCATATCACTTTTCTCTCCTTTCAACCATAATCATAATATTACTTTTATGTTATGACTACTCTAAGCCGTACAGAACTAACTAGTGCTCTTCACTGTTCTTGGGACCACCGCCTTTGCTGCAACAATCTCTCTGAAGACTTACATGTTCTCAATATTCCCCACAGCAGATTAAAACTGAGACTCTGGTACCTTCAAACAAGTAAATTAATCATAATAACATCAACGTCTCTTTACAAAACCATCCTGACAAAGACATCATAACTGAATCTGCTGAAACCAAATTCAACAGGAGCTCACGGTGGGCTGGGAGGATGAGACACGCAAGGCCTGCCGGCCCTCAGGGACTCAGTGAAGCCTCTGTCCCTGTTTCCACCACCACCCCTGACGGCGGGGCAGGCCTCTCTCGCCCATACTCCAATTGCCAACAGTTTGTTACTTCACTTGACACCTATGTGTAGCTTTGAAAACCCTGCCCACCCCTAACCCCTGAGTACTAACCAGAGTGTATTATCAGCCAAGCGATAGCTATTTTCACAAGTTAATTCCACCTCCGCTTTATACATTTTTATGATGACAGCTTTCAATAAACAGGAGACCTCAAGTAGAACTTAGTATCTTCCGATCACTCAATTACATGAGGTAACTAGAATATTCATAATCTTTCACTTTGATTTATAGAATTAATTTGTACTATTTAAAAGAAAGTACTTTGTTGTGGGAAACTGATAATAGTTTTAACTATGCTTTTTCTGCTCCTGCTTTTATTAATCAGAGCTCCAAATTAGTGGATCGACTGTGGGGGTAGGGGAAGCATGAAGAAATGGATGTGAGTTTTTTATTTTCTAGAAAGCATTTGGCCCCTTTAAAGCACAGCTCTCCACATTTGTCACCCAAATGTCAACATGAGCTGTTCTCTGCTCACACACACACACGCACACACGGGACTACCGCAAAGACTCATGAGAACTCATGCAAAGAGTCAGCGCTTTTACAGTTTTCTTCAAGGAGTCGCCTACTTGTCACATGCAGACATCCTTAACACCGCCGGTAGAACAGGAGATGAAAGTGCGTCCAGGGTCAATCATGACAGAGCTGACAGAGGCGCCCTTTCAGAACCACAGCTTCCTCCCCCAGAAGGCAGCAGGCAGTGCAGGCTGCACCTATGCAGAGGCGAGGGGATCCAGTCAGCCCCAAACCGCCACACCTACAGGCATCACACGAGTGCCCCGGGGGGCCTCCTCCCCGGGCACAGCGCCAGCCTCACCAGCTCCACTGACTCACAAACTTCACTGACAGTTTTCAGAACAAAAGCGTCATGCAGGGAACTGTCCTGGCCAAGAGTGGGGCAGGCGCTGAGGACCACTGAGAAGATACTTTAATGAGTAACTGAAAAGTATTTTGACGTTTTACATAACCTGCTACCACTATGACTTCTCTTTTTTAAGCGTCACTAAAGATCAAACATATTTTCCACTAAAAGGTCAAAATACACATAATGAGCAAAACAGAACCTTTAATGAAACCCTCCTACAAACTCAAAAACAAAGCGTGTTGTAAGAGGCACCCTGCACCTCTCAGGTACCTATTTTACATCACCTCCTTCTGGGAGCAGGGCAGCCCTCACGACCACCCCCAAACACAGCACTCTTGGCTGGAACCTTGCCTCCTCCCTGAAGTGGTGTGAAATCAGATCCCTGCCAGGTGCCGCCACCGCTCCAAACCTCACGGCACTGTGACAAGCAAGACCTTCCTTCTAAGACGCTGAAATCCTCTCAAGGTGACCAACGGCTGCTTCAGAAAGCACGAGGGGACGCACACACAGGCGGTGCTGTTTCCACTACTCCTGCCGCCAGCACATGTTACTACACGGCAGGGGAGGAGCGCTCTGCGTCCACGCAGGCGAGGCCAGGGATGGAAGCAGAGACTGGGAGCCTCCAGTGCTGGGGTTCTCTCTGCCCAGGAAGCCCGAAAGAAAGCAATGGGACACACTTAATGCCATGGGGACCTAGAAAGCCTTAAAAAGCTGCCCAGAGGACAGAAGATGGGTTCCGAGACGCTGCCTGTCCTCCTACGCCATCTGTACCTCCAAAGGACTCACTGACCAGGGAGCCCCAGCCCACCGCTGACCGCATCGGTAACAATCAAAGTAGCCGGGCGTCCCCCAAGTGAGGACTCCGTGCAGAACCACACGGCCACTACGGGAAGTGCTGAAAAACGACTGCAGGAGCCGCATGAGGCAAGGGCTGTGACCAGGAAGGGTGTGTGCCCCGGGATCCCTACAAGCTCACCTGGGAACTCTGCCATCCTGGTGTCAGCAGGGGAGCAAATGCTTTCCACGCAGGCTTGCCCAGCCTCACGGAGGGGGCGTCACTCCCCTGACCTCACCGGGAAAGGGGGTCCCTAGACCACCAGAAGGGGACACCAATCACAGACCAGCCCAGTAACAGAGCAGAAGAGTTCAGTGAGGACACAAACCATATGCCTGATTCCAGAAACCAGGGAGAGAAGAGCCAAGCATGGGGAAATCACCGGCCCAGAGTGAATAACCCAGCAAGTTGTCCCCAGAGCGCCAGCTGCTACTGCTGTCCACTGTGGGGGCACCGGGCAGGGACACACAAGGCCAGGAGGAGAGGAGAGGGCCCACTCGGCAGAAGTCCCGACAGAGAAAGTTCCCCAACGTAAAGCGGAGAGTAGAAGCCAAGCCCGGCACAGCTAAGAGGCCCCCGCAGCCACATCACGCAACACTCGAGCACATACAGGCCCGGGACCGGCCCGGACCGGGGCAGAAACGCACCGGCAGAGCTCATGACCTCCGCGTCCTGCCAGCCCGACAACTTCCTGGACTCCCGGCTGGGGAACACACACAGTCGCTCGGCGGCGCGGCCACTCACCTGGGGGCAGCTGGAAGTTCTGGATGTTGGTGGGGTTCTGCGGCGGCTGCGGCAGGCGTGGGGCGAGGACCGTGGGCGTCAGCGTGGCCCGGATCCCCCCGGTGGTGGCCGAGGGCGTCCTGGGCAGGCTCTGGGTCACCGCACTGGCCGAGCCCTTGGGCAGCCCGGTGGGGGTGCCCGGGGTCGGCGGCGGGAGGCCGGCGGCGGCGGGCAGCGCCCCTTGCATAGTTGGCCCGAGGATCATGCCGGACCCCGCGCCGGCCGGGCAGCTGGTCGCCAGGGTCTGCGGCGGCTGGGGCGCCGGCTGCAGCGCGGTCTTGGGCGAGTCGGCCTTGGCCACCTGCGCGGGCGCGGCGGCGGGCCCGGGCTGACTGTTGGCGGCGGGCGCCGGAGCGGGCGCCGGCGCGGGGGCCGGGGCCGGGGCGGGCGCGGGGGCGGGCGCGGGCGCGGCGCTGCCCCCGTTCTGCGCGGCTGCCGGGGGTCCGGCCGGGGGCCCGGGCGGCCGGGCCAGGCTGGCGGCCGCGGGCGGCGGCGGCGGCGGGGCGGCGGCGGCGGGCGCGGCGGGCGCAGGGGGCGCGGCGGGCGCAGGGGCCGCAGGGGGCGAGGGGGCGCGGGGCGCGGGCGCGGCGGGGGCGCCGAGGAAGGGCGGCGTCTGGATGACAGTGGCGGCGGCAGGCTTGGGCGGCGGCGGCGCGGGCGCGGGCCCGTTGTGGAGCAGGCTGACAGCAGGTGCGGCGGCGGCGCGGAGCGAGTTCCCCAGCGCGGCGCTCCCATTCAAAGTTTGCGCGGCGCCGGGGCCGCCGGGCGGGCCGTTGCGGGCGGCGGGCTTGGCGGCGGGCTCGGGCGCGGCCGCTGCCCCCGGCGGGCAGGCCCCGGCCGCGGAGCCCGCTCCGGCTCCGGCCCCGGCGCCCGCGCCGGCCTCGAGCGCGTTCAGCTTCGCGGCGGGCCCTGCGGAGACAAGCGGGGCGGCGCGGTGAGGACGCGGGCCCGGCCGGCGGCCGCCCGCGCTCAGGCCGCGCCGCGCTCTACCTGCGGGGGGCGGCTCCGGCGCCGCTGCGGGCGCGCCCTCGGCCGGCACGGCTCCGGCTCCGACATGGTTCCCGAGCGCGCCGGCGGCCGCGGCCCGCGCCTCGGGCGCGCGGGGCGCGAGGTGGTGGTGGTGGGCCGCGCTGGCCGCCAGCTGCGACTCGAGCGAGCCCACCAGGTCGCTCACCACTTTCTCGTCCACCTCGCTGTTGAAGAAGACCTCGTCCAGCAGATCCGAGCCCGCCGCCATCTTTCCTCCTCGGCCCGCCGCCGCCGCCGCTCGGCCGGCGCTGGGCGGGGAGGAGGCTCCGCGCGGGCGGGCGGGCGGGCGGGCGGGCGGCCGCGGGGGCGGGCGGGGGGCGGCGCGCGCCGGGCGGGGCGGGGGCGGCGGCCGGGCGGGGGGCGCGGGCGGCCGGGCGGGGGGAGGGCGGTGGCAACGCGGTGCGCAGGCGCGGCGGCGTGCCCGCCCCCGCCCGCCGCTCGGCGCCTCACCATTGGCCGTGGCACCCCCCCGCCCGGCTGCCCGGCGTCCCGCGATTGGCCGCGCCGTGCGCTTAAAAGGCGCGGCCAATGGCTGCGAGCGGCAGAAGCCGGGGCGCGGGCGGGCGGCCGGGGGTCGCGGGCTAGTGGGCTAAGGGCCCGGGCGTCCTTGGGCTGGCGGGGTTGTTGGGGTCCAGGTTGCCAGACGGGCCAGAGGCCGACGACCCGGAGGACAAGACGGGCGGGGACCGCGGCCGGGGCCTGGTGGGGGCGGCAGCAATGACTGGCTCTTTGTCTCCGCTTGCTCCAAAATGGCTGCGGCCGGAGCTGACGGGATCGCCGGGCGGGCGGGCGGGCGGGCGGACGGGCGAGGGAGCGGGGACGCCTATATCGGCGCTAAAGCCGCCGCAGCCCGCGGGAACCCGGCACCCCGTGAGGGAATTGCTTGGGGGCCGGATCAGCGAGGTAGCCTGGGCGTCGTCGCCATTGCTCCCGGGCGGGCGCAGGCCCCGAAGCTCGGGGCACCGGGCGGGGCGAGCGCTGGCCTGCCCCCCGGACCGGCGCCTCGGTCCGCCCGAGACCGGGCGTCTCGCGCCGTGAGGTCCGCAGCTTGGGCGACGGGGGCGGGGCAGGGGTCGGCGCCCGAGGCCACGCCAGAGTGACTCATCTCCTCCGGCGGCGCGGCCCCTGGCCTCGAGTGTCTGTAGATCACTGGGTGAGACGGTGGTGCCGGCTGGGACCAGCAGCTTGCGTAGGGAAAGGGAGCGTCCAGCTTGGAGGTCTTCCTGGGGTCCTTATCTCCCGTTCTGTCCTTTGGACGAAGTAAGTTATTTAAAATAACCTTACGAGCACCTTCTCTGTAGGAAGAATTCACGTGAAATTCTCTCCTGCGTTTTTTGTTTTTTGTTTTTGGTTTTTTTTTTCACCGAAAGATGGTATTCTAGGACATGTCTAGTGGTTTCTTCTCTTTTGGGTGGGGGTTGGGGGGGGGAGGGGTAGACCCAGAGAAGCGCCTCCGGCCGAATAGGCCGCGCCGCAGTCACACGGCCCGCAGCACAATGCGGGAAGCTGTTGACACACAAATGATCTTTTCTACCCGCCTAACAAAAGAGCCGTTGGCCCCCGAGAGCCCAGCTCCCGGGGCGGGTTCAGACAATGAGCGCGGGGGTTGGAGCCTGCGAAGGGGCCTTCCCGGGCGACCGCGTCGGGGAAGCCCTGTAAAGAGAGAATCGGAATTTTGCACCTAAAGCTGACTACCCAAAACACAGGAAAGAGAAGTGCTGGAACAAACCTGGGCTGGGGGGTACCTTGAACTCGGGGTGCCTGGGTCCCATCCCCACCGCGCTTTGAGCCCAGCGGGGGCCGACGATGTGGTTTGCGAGCAAGAGCAGAAATGTGGGGATTTGTGTAAAATCTCATCTTTAATGTTGACAACTCATCAGAAAATGTTAAGTGAGCCAAACAAAAGCAGGCCCCGGGTGCCGTAGTGGGAAAAAGAGGTACACCGTGGTCTGCACTCAGAACACCCAGATCGGAGTCGGGACAGAAGAGTAACAGCCGTGCTACGAGGCAAATCACTGACCGACGCGAGACGGTGAGGCCCGGGAGAGGTGGGGTCCCTCTCGCCCGCCCCTGTAGTTACTGTGATCTAAAGTGAAGGGAGCAGGTGGTACCGTCTCGGCCCCCTCCTGCTTTCCCACAGAGGCCCGCCCGCCAGGACCCCTCCAACCCTGGGGCCCCTCCCCCGCCCAGGCCTCCTCGCCGCAGCGGTGCTGACATCACCCCCAGCGTCCTCCGGGGCGCCCTCCGGTCCGGCAGGAAGTGGGAGGTGAAGCGTCGGTGCACCGTCTTCCCTGCCCACCCCGCTCCGCCGCGACTCCGCTTCCAGACCGGGTCTCTGCGCCCCAAGGGAAGGTGGGGGCTACCGACGGCCTAGGCAGCTCTTACGCCTCTGACGCCCTGCAGAGACCTGCCCCCCTGGAGAGTGGGGGAGGGGCGGTAGCCACGTGGCTCCTCCCCTCCTCCCTATGGAGGGCGGGGAGATGCTGCCAGACTGTTAACCTTGGCCACCCTGGGGACTGGAGCATTTTCTTTGAATATCTCTGCGTGGTTTTGTTACCACAAGAAGCTTCCGTATGACTTATGTAGTTTGAAACAAAAATTCCACCTAGCATGAAAAGAAAAACGGGCCTGAAAACGAGTGTCAATATACAAACCAGGTTTAAACATGGAAAAATGTTTGCTGTTAAGTGAGAATGCCAGAACCCCAAAACAGTATATCATTGCCACCCACAGCGGTGCAAACGTCCAAGGCCATGAGCAAAAAGGAGACCTCCCAGGCTGGCAGCTGTGTGGGACTATCGGGTTTATTAAGGAGTATATTGTCTTTTCAATAAAATAGAGAAAATATCAGACATGCTCTCTTAAATATAAAAATAAACAACCACAAGTCTAATTTCAGTGTTGCCCTGGATTTGTGAAAGACGTGCAGCATTTGTTATATTACCTATGCTTTTATTGTCCACCTGAAATACCACACCATAAAACAAAGAAAAGACATACAGCCAAGTGGCAGCTGGTGACCAGGCCCTGGTCCCAACGAGCAACACAGCCTCAGTGGGCTGTGCTCTGGTCAAGAATGGATCCACATCCAGGGGCAAGCTCAGGAACACATCAGATCAGATCAGTCGCTCAGTCGTGTCTGACTCTTTGCGACCCCATGAATCGTAGCACGCCAGGCCTCCCTGTCCATCACGAACTCCCGGAGTTCAGACTCACATCCATCGAGTCAGTGATGCCATCCAGCCATCTCATCCTCTGTCGTCCCCTTCTCCTCCTGCCCCCAATCCCTCCCAGCATCAGAGTCTTTTCCAATGAGTCAACTCTTCGCATCAGGTGGCCAAAGTACTGGAGTTTCAGCTTTAGTATCATTCCTTCCAAAGAAATCCCAGGGCTGATCTTCAGAATGGACTGGTTGGATCTCCTTGCAGTCCAAGGGACTCTCAAGAGTCTTCTCCAACACCACAGTTCAAAAGCATCAATTCTTCGGCGCTCAGCCTTCTTCACATAACTGATTGTAAATGCAGCTCCATGAATCTCTTAGGGCCGCTGTAACATTATCACAAACTTGAGGGCCTAAAACAATAGAAATTTGTTCTCACAATTGTAGAGACCAGAAGTCCAAAATCCATGTGTCAGCAGGGCCACACTGTCTGGAGAATGGAGGAAGAAATCTCCTGCCTCTTCCAGCTTCTGGTGGTCGCAGGCATCGTTAGCTTGAAACAGCATCATCAAATACCCTGATAACAGAACTAAGAAGGAAGGGCACAAGACCTACAGACCAAAAAATTGTAAAACATGATTGAGAGAAATTACAGAAAAAATAAATACATGGAGGGATATACGAAGTTCAAAAATTGAAAGACTCAATATTGTAAAAATGTCATTTCTCCCCAGGATAATCTAGATTCCATACAAATGGATTTTAAGATCCCAGGCAAAATCATTTCACAGAAATGGACACGCTAGGCTTCCATTTCCAGTATGTAAACTACTGAACTGACCTCCCATAGCACTATGAACTCTGGACAAAATACAAAATAACACTTAACCTGGAATCCCTGTCATGAGCACAGGCAGATGCTAGAGAGGAGTTAACACTCAGGAGAAGAGAATGGCAGGGTGAGCTGCCTGTTTTCACAGCTTCTAGTCTAACTGCAGATTGTTGTTCAGTCACTAGGTCATGTCCAACTCTTTGTGACCCCATGGACTGCAGCACGCTAGGCTTCCCTGTCCTCTTCTATCTCCCAGAATGTGCTCAAATTCATGTCCATTGAGTCAGTGATGTTATCTAACCATCCCATCCTCTGCTGCCCCCTTCACCTTTTGTCTTCAGTCTTTCCCAGCATCAAGGTCTTTTCTGAAAAGTCAGCTAGCTCTTCCCATCAGGTGGCCAAAATATTGGAGCTTCAGCTTCAACAGATAAACACCAAGGAAACACCTCCAGGCCTGCTGGCCAGAGAGCCAGGAGATAGAGTTGGGGTAGTGACACCCTGTGGCAAGTATTTGAGGGCATCCCAGAAAGGAAGGAGTGAGAGAAGGGGAGACCCCAATTCTACTTATAATCTGGGCCTAAATCTCCAGGTGACATTAGAACACAGGTATAGGACAGACTCTAAGCATCTTGGCTAAGAATGAAAGAACTGAGATGAGATCTGAGCTGCTGTCCAAGGGAAAGTGTTTGCTGTCAGTCCCACCAAGTCATCTGCTGTGTGCTAACACAAACACAGAAATAATAAAATCAACACTCTGAGTTAGTGTAGGAGAATCCAGTGTCAACACAAAATAACACAATATCTAGGACACAATCTGAAATTACAAAATAAAGAGGAGAATGTAAGCCATCCTGAAAAAAAAAAAAAAATAGGCAATTGATCCATGATATGACCCAGATAACAGAATTAGCAAAATAAAATTTTAAAGTATTATAATCACTCACGTAAAGAAAAATATACTTTAACAAGTGAAAAGATTTTTTTTTTTAACTCAGCGACACACTTGGGACGTCCCTGGTGGTCCAGTGGTTAAGACTCTTGAGTTTCCACTGCAGGAGACACAGACTCGATCCCTGGTCAGGAACTAGAATCCCACATGCCACATGGTGAAGCCAAAACTAAATAAAATAAAAATAAAAATCACAAAAGAGGACTGGAAAATATATTTTATAAAGGAAATTCTATAACTGAAAGTTAAAATTTTCTAAACATAAAGTTGGGCTTCCCTGGTGGCTCAGACGATAAAGAATCTGCCTGCAATGGGACACCCAGGTTCCATCCTTGGGTTGGGAAGATCCCCTGGAGGAGGGCACGGCAACCCACTCCATTCTTGCCTGGAGAATCCCATGGACAGAGGAGCCTGGCAGGCTACAGTCCATGGGGTCACAGAGAGTCAAACACAACTGAAGTGACTTAGCACACACATACACAAACGTACGGTTAACTGAATAAGCGAAACAGAAAAGTGGAATGATGGAGGGAAATAAATCAGTAAACTTGAAGGTATATCAATAGAATTTATTCAATCTGAAAAAGAAGGAGTGGGGAATAAATTAAAAGAGCATAAGGGATCTCTATAATACTGAACAGTATCGAAATATCAACATCTGTGCAACAAAAATCACAAAAACAGAGGAAAGGATAAGGCAAGAAAGAGTATTTGAAGAAATAATTTCCAGAATTTTCTACATTTGGTGAAAGGCATAAATTTATATACTTGAAGAATTCCAGAATTCCCCAACTAAGATAGAATCAAAGAAAATCATGCACAAGCACAGCAGAAACAGCTGGCAGCCAGGTGTAAAGAGAAAAATCTAAGGAGCAGCTTCAGGAGAGGGCTTCCCAGCAGATGAGTGTTCGATCCCTGAGTCAGGAAGACCCCCTGGAGACAGAAATGGCAACCCGTTCCAGTATTGCATTCTTGCCTGGCAAATCTCCGGATAGAGGAGTCTGGCAGACTACAGTCCATGGGGTCACAAAAGAGTCAGACACAACTGAGCAACTAAAGAACAACAACAGCTGCAGGAAGACAACACATCTCATGCAGGGAACAGTGCGGTGACACTGTTGACTTCTCCCCAAAGCTATGGAGACCAGAAGGAAATAGACCAACGCCTTCAAGTATGGAAAGAAAGCCCATGAACCCTTTTGTAGAACGTCAAATTTTCAAACTGTCCAGAATGAGGGTAAATAAAGATATTTTCCTATATAAGAAAGTTAAGAGAACTCATCACCAGCGGACCTGAACTATAAGAAATGCTGAAAGAAATTCTTCAAACTGAAGGAAAGTGATACCAGATAGACAGTGGTCATCAGGAAAGAATGACAAGCATCAGAAACAGTAAATACCAGAATAAATATGAAAGAATATTTTTCCTCTTCATTTCTCTAAAATACATGTCTATTTAAAGCAGAAGTATAACACGGAATTGTGGGAGGTTTTCCTGCATTTAAATATACTATAGCAAAACTATAGCAAAAAATGGACCTAGGCTAGTGAAAGGGTTCTACGTTTTATGTGATGTGGTGCAATGTCAACTCAAAGAAGACTGAAAAGTTAATGATATGTATTGACATACCAAAGCAACCACTAAAAAGTTTAACTCAGAGTCACAGTGAAAAATCTGATCAATAAATAAGAATGTTGAAAATATTCAGATAATCTAAAAGAAAACAAAACAGCACATTTTAGAAAGAACATAAACAGACAATAGACCTAAATCTCACCAACTTCATCATCATATTAAATGGTAAGCATTAAGCACTTCAATTAAAAAGATAGAAAAGGGAGACTCAGCCATATGCTATTTTTGAGAAACACTTCAGAAAAATGTATCATGCTAACAGGTTAACAAGGCTAGAGAGGCTGTATTAACATCAGATAAAATGGACCTCAACACAGTGCTTGTCGGAGATAAAAAGAGTCACTACCCTAATGAAAAATGGTTAACTCATTAAGAAGACAAAAATCATAATTTATGTGCCTCATAGCTTCAAAACATATGAAGCAAAAATTAACAGAATTAAACAAAAAATTCAACAGATAATTGAACAATTGTTGGAGTTTTGCTTTTTTGGTTGCACTGAGTCTTCAGGGGCTTTTTGCTGTGCACCAGCTTCTCACTGCAGTGGCTTCTTTTGGGGAGCACAGGCTCTAGGTGCACGGGCTTCAGTAGTTGTGGCTCCCCAGTTCTAGATCACAGTCTCTATAGTTGTGGTGCATGGGCTTAGTTGCTCTCTGGCATGTGGAATCTTCCCCGACCAGGGATCGAACCCATGTCTCCTGCATTGGCAGGCAGATTCTTTTTCACTGTCCCTCCAGGGAAGTCCCCATAGTTGGAGATTATAACAGCCATTGAATCAATGGGCAAAAATCTCAGGATGGACACTAGTGATCTGAACAACACTGAATTGTCTTGTGAAGTAAAAGTGAAAGTAGCTCAGTTATGTCTGATTCTTTGCAACCCCATGGACTATATATATAGTCCATGGAATTCTCCAGACCAGAATACTAGAGTGGGTATCCTTTCCTTTCTCCAGGGGATCTTCCCAACCCAGGAATAGAACTGTCTTGATGTGCTATTTATCCAACACTACATCCAACACATTCCTTTCTATTGCACATAGTATACTCAGTAAGGTAAAGCAAATGCTGGACCACAAAACAAATCCAAACAAATTTTAAAAGGTTGATATCATGCAAGAATATGTTTTCTGTTTATATTGGAATTAAAATCAATAACAGGGACTTCTCTGGCCCAGTGGTAGCCCAGTGGTTAAGACTCTGCTCTTCCATTGCAGGCAGTTGTGGTTTCAATCCCTGGTCGGGATACTAAGATCCCACACGCCTCATGACATGGCCAAAAAATAAAAACAAATAAGCTAACAATAAGAATAATAAAATCAATAACAAAATGATGAAAACTCCAAATATTTGGAAATATCTAACTAACCCATGGGTCAAAAAAATTGACAAGGGAAATCTGAAAATACAGCATATCAAAATGTGTGGGCTGCAAGATAAGCATTGCATAGTGGGAATTTAGTTTGTAATGCTTATTTTAGAAATGCAAATGCCAAATTTTGTATAATTTTATTTATTTATTTGTTTTTGGCTGTGCTGGTCTTCGTTACTGCTTGGACTTTTCTCTAGTTGTGGCGAGCCAGGGCTACTCCCTCGTTGTGGTGTGTGGGCTTCTCATTGCCGTGGCTTCTCTTGTTGCGGAGCATGGGCTCTAGAGCACAGGCTTAGTTGCCCCGAAGCATCTGAGATATTCCTGAATCAGCCTGAACCCATTTGTCCTACATTGGCAGGCGGATTCTTTACCACTGTGCCACCCGGGAAGCCCTAAAATTTATATGGAAATGTAAAAAGTCAAATACAGCCAAGGTAGTCTTGAAGAACAACCCTGGAAGGCCTTCACTACCAGATATCATAACTGTGATAGAAATTAAGACAGCGAGGGGTTGGTGCAAGAATAAATGAATAGGCCAGATGAATACAGAGGCCTCAGAACAGTTCACATGTGTTTAGTCAACCTGCTTATGACATATCAGACAATGCCTTGAAGCAGAGAAAGGATGGTCTTTTCCACCACTGGCCCTGGGACAATGGCTCCCTGTAAGGGTGAAAAACAAACCTCACACCATACAAAAAAAAAAAAATCAATTCCAGGTAAATTGAAGAGCTTAATGTGAAAGGTAAAATAATAAAACTTATAGAAGGAAACGGGCTTATAACCTCAGAACATGTAAAGTTTTTGTCCATTTCTTGGCTGTGGTATGCAGTTTATGGGACCTTAGTTTACCAAACAGGGATTGAACTTGGGCCACAGCCAGAAAAGCACCAAGTCCTAAACACTGGACTGCCAGGGCATTCATTTTTTCATTTTTTTGAAGGTCTTTTTAAAAAATAAGTATGAAAGGTGCTGAACATTATAAAGGAAAGAAGTTGATAAATTGGACTACATTAAGAACTTCTCATCAAAAGACATCATGAAGGGGCTTTCCTAGCGTTCCAGTGATTAAAGAGTCCGCCTTGCAGGGAACACTGGTTCGATCCTTGGTCCCACGAAGATCCCACATGCCTCCGAGCACGTAAGCCTGTGCACCACAACTACTGAGTCAGCGTTCTGAGCCCGTGTTCTGCAACAAGAGAAGCCACCACAGTGAGAAGCCCACACACCGCAACAAAGAGTAAACCCCATTCAGCGCAACTAGACAAAGCCCGCTCCCAGCAACAAAGACCCAGAGCAACCCAAAATCACTAACTAAATAAATTATAAAAAAAGACACCATTAAAGAATGGAAAGGCAGCCCACAGAGTGGGAGAAGTTACATGCAATATAGAGAAATGGACATAGGACTTCTCATGTATAAAAAGACTGGTTGGAATATATAAAAAGTGGCCAGCCTCACCGGTCACCAGGAAAATGCAAACCAAACCCACTGTAGACCTGCCGGAAAGACCATACTCAAAAGGACTGACACCATCAGTTGGCGAGGAGGAGGAGTATCTGCAAGGGACAGTAGGAATTGGTTCAACCACCTTATAAATTGTTTGGCAATTTCTGCTTAAGCCATACAGGCATTCAGCCTGGGGCCCAGCAAGTCTCCACCTGCACCCAATAGATGGAAGTCCTGTGTGCCCCGTGGAAGAACCAGAACAGTCTGAGCAGCACTGTTCGGACTCACCCCAAACTGGAATCAACCCAAATTTCCATCACCAGTGAAATGGATAAACAAATGGTGGTCCACTCATTCAATGGCATTACATGGCATGTTTGGTTTGAGAGAATGTGTTGACGTGTGGAGTTTTTTTGTAAATGTCACACTTGAGTGAAAGTCAATGAGGAAATGTGTGAGGCTTTGCATACTCAGCTTTCCAAGCTGGAAAGACTTAAACATACCCCTCATTCTCTGAGAGACAGAAACCAGAGCCCAGCAACGGCAAGCGACTTGCCTAAGGCCACCAGGAAATGGAGACATAGAAGGAAACACAAAGTTCCTAAATCCCAGGCCAGGACTGTCCCCAACACAGCAATTTGCTCTCATCAAATCCCTTTCTTTCTGCCCATTTCTGGTGGACACTTGCATTGTTTCCACCTCCTGGCTACTGTGAATAACACTGCTATGAAGACAGGTGTGCAAATATCTCTTCAAGCCCCTGCTTTCAGTTCTTTTGGATAAACTACCTGGAAGTGACCTCATCAACATTCTCTAGTTATTTTATACTTGTAGGTTTTACTACCCCAACTAACCTGAAGGTCCTAGAAGCCAAGGATCAATCATTCAGTTAGGTGTTGGTGAGTATTGTCTCCGCAGTAAAGAACACGCCTGCCAATGCAGGAGACATGGGTTCGATCCCTGGGTCGGGAAGATCCACTGGAGAAGGGAATGGCTACTCACTCTAGTATTCTTGCCTGGAAAATGTCATGGACAGAGGAGCCTGGCGGGCTAGAGTCCATGGAGTCACAAAGAGTTGGACACGACCGAGTGAGCACACACAAGCATGAGTGTTTAATAACCATCTTCCTAAAGGGGAACCCCTAATTTGTGGCGATTGTCCAGCAACTGTAGTGTACAGAACTGGTGCTGGAACTTGGGCCCTGCTTGACAGTGTCCAGAGCAGAGGGACCCTGAGTTGCCACCCCTGCCCTACATGGCCAGGCAGCATTCCCCTCATTCCTGAAGAATTGAAGCCAAAGACACCCCAGACTCAGGGGCAGGAGCCCAGCAAGGTGGAGGGGATGGATTGAGTGAAATTCCTTCCACCGAAGAAGGTTCCCAGGCTTGAAGGTGCTAATGTTGCCCTACTCCTTAGGTTGGATGGTGGGGACATGGGCGCTCACTTTCTTCTTGTGAGTTAAAAGATGCATTGTGATATGTGCTAAGTCACTTCAGTCGTGTCTAACTCTGCGACCCTATGAACCATAGCCCTCCAGGATCCTCTGTCCATGGGGATTCTCCAGCCAATAATAATGGAGTGAGTTTCCATGCCCTCCTCCAGGGGATCTTCCCAACCCAAGGATCAACCCCACATCTCTTAAGTCTCTTACATTGGCAGGCGGGTTCTTTACCACTAGGGCCACCTGGGAAGCCCTGCATTGTGATATATACACTCTTTTATAGGCATGAAACACTTAGCATTTAAAAAGTAAAACAAACGCCCACACAGGCTCACATGGTGCACGCACCTGCACAGGTGTGCATTCAGGTGCATCCAGCCTCTCTCTGGGAGGTGTGTCCACAGGCTTTGGGTGGGATGCAGCCACCTACATTCTGAAAAAATCATTCGAATGATGGTCTTTCCCACTGAGGTTAAGACCTGGTGCTCTCATACAAAAGATGCCTGGGATGCCCGTCATTTCCCTCAGATTCCCTAAAACGGGGAATAAGCGAAATGAGTCACTGGCTCCTTTCTGGGGAAAACAAAAGGGAGTCGCACGTGCAGAATGAGGTTAGTGGTCAAGAACAAGCCAGCGAATCGCATCTTTGGGAGAGGCTCACACATTAAAGCCTTTCCCAAATTCATGCCAATATGCATTTATTTGGGCTTCCCTGGTGGCTCAGATGGTAAAGAATCCACCTGCAATGCAGGAGACCTGAGTTCAATCCCTGGGTCAGGAAGATCTGGAGAAGGAAATGGCAACCCACTCCAGTATTCATGCCTGGGAAATCCAAGGGTCAGAGGAGCCTGGCGGGCTACAGTCCATGGGGTCACAAAGAATCGGACACAACTTAGCCATTAAACGATGACAATGCATTTATTTGCCACTCATATTTTTTATCAAAATGGACTGTGTCATTCAGAAACCACTTGCAAAATGAATGTCCTGCCCCAAGAACCCACATGCTATTTTTTTTAAAGCTTATAAAGCAAAAAGGTAGCCCAACTCTTGAGTGCAAAAGGTTGAATCTTTTCATTAGGAGCCTGACACCCCATGGGCTCTCCCTGATGAACCTGAGGGCGTGAGAAAGAATCAAAGCAGGAACTTAAACCTAAAAGACATGACCTGGAGACCAGGAGAGAAGGCCTGCCCCCAGCTCTGGAACAGCTCACCAGGTCCAAGTGGGCTTGATCCATCTGCCAGAAACCACAGAGTTTCACCAGTTTCACCAGTTTCCAGCTACCGTGCTCCCGCTGCCCTGGAGCCCCAGGGCTGTCTGCGAAAAGACTGGAAAGGTGGTGGGGAGCTCAAGGTTGGTTCCCCTCTCCTCTGTGCTTTTTCTGGAGTTTCCACATTTTCTCGAATGGATGTATTGTTCTTCTATCATTAAAAAGAGAGAAGTAAAAAATAAAAAAGCAAAAGAGAAGCATTGTTTGAATTTTCATCATTTAACTTGTGCTTGAAGAAAAAGACACACACTTTAAAAAAAAATGCACAACTCAGTGACTTCTCGCACTGACACGCCCACATCACCAACAGCAGATCAAGGAGTAAAACTGTGCCCACCACCCTGGAGACCCCCCCCTCCAGGGTCCCCTCCCCTAAGTGACCACCACCTGAGTTCTCATAGCATGCACTCCTGCAGCCAGGTTAGGGACCTGAGGCCAGTGGAATTACACAGACTTCTCTCTTTTCCCAATGTTTTATTTTGTGTGTGAAGGTTAATTTTTTTTTTATTGTGGTAAAATTCATATAACATAAAACTCACTATTTCAACCTGTTACAGTGTAAAATTTAGTGGCATTTAGTGAATTCACAGTGTTGTACAACCATCACCCTTACCCAGTTCCAGAATGTTTTCTTCACCCCAAAGGAAAACTGTAAGCAGTCAGTCCCATCTCCTATTTCCTCAGCCTCTGGCAACCACTAATCCAGATTCTCTCCCTATGAATTTACCTAGTCTAGACATCTCACATAAATGGGATCATACAAAACATGTCTTCCTTCGTGTCTGTCTTCCTTCACTTAGCATCTTTTATTGTATTTATTAATTTTTAGGCTGTGCCATGCAGCATGCAATATCCTAGTTCCCCAACCAGCTATCGTACCTGTGCCCCCTGCAGTGGAAACACAGAGCCTTAACCACTGGACCACCGGGGAAGTCTCTCCCAAGTTGATTTTTATTTGCATTGCCCTGATACCATTGGTATTTCTGATGCAATACAATCCTTATCAAACTCCCAGGTGACTTCTTTTCAGAAATTGACAAAGGAATCCTTAAATTCATATGGAAATTCAAGAGACCCAGAATAGCCAAAACAATCTTGAAAAAGAAGAACAAGGTTGGAGGACTCACACTTCCCAATTTCAAATTTATTACAAAACCACAGTAATCAAGACAGAGCAGAACTGGGGTATGGAGAGACAGAGATCAATGGAGCAGAAAAGAGAGCCCAGAAATAAGCCCTCATATGAATGATCGGATGATTTTTGAGAAGGGTGCTGTGACAATTCAATGAGGAAAGGACAGTCTTTTAAACAAATGTGCTGGGAAAACTGCATACCACATGCAATGCAAAGGAATAAAACTAGACCCCTCTCTCACCCTAGACACAAAAATTAACTCAAAATTGACCAAAGACCTAAAAAAAAAAAGTGAAAGTGTTAGTTGCTCGGTCATGTCCGACTCTTTGTGACCCCATGGATGGTAACCCACCACCAGGCTCCTCTGTCCGTTGGATTCTCCAGGCAAGAATACTGGAGTGGGTAGCCATTCCCTTCTCCAGGGGATCTTCCTGAGCCAGGGATCAAACCCAAGTCTCCTGCATTGCAAGCAGATTCTTTACTATCTAAGCCACCTAAATGTAAGGGCAAAAACTGTAAAACTCTTAGTTAGAGCTAAGTACACATATAGACCTCGGATTGGGTGATTTTTTTTTTATATGACAGCAAAAGCACAAACAACAACAGCAAAAAAAGATAAATTTGATACCATCAAAATTTAAAACTTTTGCACTTCAAAAGACAAGAAAATGGAAAAAAATTACAGAAAAAGTTTAAATCACACTTAGAGGAGAATTGTATCTAGAATATATAAAGAACAATCACAACTCAATAATAAAAAGACAAAGAACCCAATTTTAAAACAAGCAAAGGATGTGAATAGACATTTCTCCAAAGGAGATATACAAAAGACCAATAAGAACATGAAAAGATGCTAAACATCTGGGTGGGGCTGCATTTCACAGAAAAGGGCCAGGACCATGCCAGTCTCCCAAAGAGAGTATGTTACTCTTGACAAGCCAGCCCAAAGTGACAAAGCTGAGGGTTTTCCCAGGAAAGGATGGATTCTTGACACCCTCTCTGTGCAGATGCAGAGATGCGCTGCTCACAGCCCTCTGGGAAAGGACCACAGCCCAGCTGCAAGGAGCAGGGTGAACCTAGAACCTCCAGCCATTAGCTACAAACCCAAGTCACTCTCTTCTCGGGTGATCCCAGCCCCTGCCAGCTGTTTCTGCTCAGCGTGGGACTCCTACAATGGCCAGTGCTCCCAAGCCACCCCCTGAGCTGGCTCAACCCTAATGCCTCCCTTTTCCCCTCTGCAGGTATTTCTTTCCAAGAAACCTTTGCACTCCCAACTCCACTTCAGTGTCTGCTTCCTGGAGAAGTTGAGACTGGGAGTGGAGCTGTCAAGGAAAGAAGGCAGCAGGGTGGACTTGCGGATGGGACCACTCACTGTCAGCACAATGAGAAGAACCCTATCCCTGGCCCGGGGCCCAGCTGTGGACATTTTCCCCAGGGATGGCTTGAGGGAAGGGGCTGGGAAAGAGGCTGGTGGAGAGGGCTGCACTGCCTCATCTGGTGGAGGGAGGAGATAATGGAACCTTCCTCACCTAAGTTGCTGACTTAGAGACATTGACATTAAGGTGATAATGACAGGCTGGGGGCAGTTAAATAATTGAGAACAGAGTGTGAGGAGCAGCAATCTCATTAGCAACTTCAAAGCAATCCCCATCTCAGGTCCAAGAGCAGAAAACACTCAAGTTCAAACAAATGTGGTGGCCAGAAAGGCTGTACTTCAGATGGTTGAGTGCTCACCTGAGGCAGGACTGTTCTGCCTACATCAGGACCCTGGTTGGGACCCTGGGGACCCCTAGGGTGTGGGGACCTGAATGTGTGCATGCAGAATTTGACTCCTCAGAGGCCTTCCGCCACCTGAGCCTGCAAATGTGGCCCCCTCCCCAGAAGTGACATGGAACTCTCCCCTACAAGACATCGGATGCCCGTCCCACACGCTTTCCGGGCCTCCAGGCCTGTAACCAGAAGTAAGTCACAAATGTAGCTGGGACAATTCTGGAGGAAAGGGACTGCAAGGTTTGGCTGACATATATTGTGAAGTCTGCGGGGTGGGGAGTGGATTCTGAGGGTGTCCCTGACACCATGGTGCTCCCCACATGACCATTACTGTGAATGGACAGAGCAGTGCCCTCAACCTGAGAAGGAACAGAAACTGGGGCTCAGACCCTCTGGAATGAGGGTGAGGGTCACTCCCCGAGGAAGATCCCTAAGATCTGCAGAGGTGACAACAAGGAGGGTGTGGGCTAGAGAGTGGAGAGTGGAGACCAGAGGGGCTGAGCACCAGCTGAGGCCCCAAGACCAGTGGGGGCACATCCACCTCCCTCTCTCACCCAAGAATCCCCAGGAAGAGAGGCTGGAGAACCCCTGGTGGAGCCCTCATGTGCCAGGGAGCAAACCTGTTTGCCCAAGCGTGTGGGCTGTGGTCACACAGATCTTCCTTCCCAAAGAGACACACTGCCCCATATAGGAGCGGGGCCAGCGGGCTGCCCGCAGCCATTAGAGGCTTAGGGTCTGCCTCAGATTTCACGGAGGTGGTGCCTTTCTCAGAGTGGCTGCAGTCAGCCCCCGAGTGAGGTTGTGTTCCGAGGGCTTGGTCGTTTCTGCCCACATGGGACTCCTCACCTGGACTCCAGAGTTCTGTTCAGCAGGGAGACTTGGTCAGGTCCCAGCCTATGCCAACTTCCTCCACTTCTCCCCTCAGAGGCATTACCCACCCCAATACCCTTTGAACCCTCATGAATCTCAGCATCTGCTTCCAGGAGACCCTCTCACCTGGCCATTATGTGATGACAAGCAGGATGACCGGGGAGGGTTGGTTTATTCACTCAGCAAATGTTTGGGGTTTGCACCTGGCTCAGCAAGAATCTGTCTGCAATGCAGGAGACTCAGGTTCAATCCCTGGGTCAGGAAGATCCCCTGGAGAAGGAAATGGCAACCCACTCCAGTATTCTTGCCTGGACAATCCCATGGACAGAGGAGCCTGGTGGGTTACAATCCATGGGGTCACAAAGAGTTGGACAGGACTGAGCAACTAACACAGAGCTAGAACGGTAGGTACATTCTCTAACTGCTCTCATCCTCACTCTCCTGTCTATAAAATGAGATAATTGTAGAGCACTCCACCCCCCACAGCACTGCTTCAAACATCAAACGTGTACATGGAAACTGCTTGGTACACTGGCCAGCACACACTCAGCAACTGTGAACTTCAGCTGCTGTCCTTTTTTCTGAGCACTCCTTCAAAGTGTTTGCTCCATGGACCTTATATTTCTCTGCAGAAATCAGAATGCACAGTCTGCATCCTGCAAGCATACCTTGTTTAATTCTGCTTCACTTTATTGCACTTCTCAGATACTGCATTTTTCACCAACTGAAGTTTTGTGGAAACCCTGCATCTAGCAAGTCTATCAGCACCATTTTTCCAACAGCATTATTTTAAAATTAAGGTATATGCATTGTCCTTTAGACACCACCAGCTTCCCTGATGGCTCAGAGGGTAAAGTGTCTGCCTGCAATGTAGGAGACCTGGGTTCGATCCCTGGGTTGGGAAGATCTCCTTGAGAAGGAAATGGCACCCCACTCCAGTACTCTTGCCTGGAAAATCCCATGGATGGAGGAGCCTGGTAGGCTACAGTCCATGGGGTCGCAAAGAGTCGGACACGACTGAGCGACTTCACTTTCACTTTAGACATTATGCTATTACACACGTCATAGACTATAGTGTAAACATAACTTTTAAAATATTTATTTGGCTACACCAGGTCTTAGTTGTGGCATGTGGGATCTAGTTCCCTGACTAGGGATCAAACCTATGCCCCCTGCACTGGGAGCATGGAGTCTTAGCTGCTAGACTACCAGTTGTTATTCAGTCACTGAGTCATGTCCAACTCTTTGTGACCCCATGGACTGCAGCATGGCAGGCTTCCCTGTCCTTTGTTATCTCCCAGTGTTATGAGTTGCCTCTTTGCATCAGGTGGCCAAAGTATTGGAGCTTCAGCATCAGTCCTGAAAAGTCCCTAAACATAAGTTTTAGGAAACCAAAAAAAATTCACAACTCCCTGTATTCTGATGTCCGCTTTACTGCAGTGGCATGGCAGGGAACCCACAATACCTCTGAGATCTGCTTGTATCCAAGGTCGGGATGATGACCCACAGGCCTGAAGACGTGGAGCTGTAAGGCTAGGGACTCTGGGCCGAAGGCCTATGACTTGTGTGCTACCTGACTGACCGGGATGAGAGGCAGGCTGCATACACAGCCACCCCAGGGCAGCTCTCCCAGGAGCAGGCTGTCAGTCCCCTCCCAAGGCCCGTCCTAAAAGAAACCTCTATCTGTCCTGCCCATCTGAGCACGAATCTGCCCCTTCGGTGACTGCTGACAGAGGGGTGGACACCCAGTGCTGGGGCGCTCATCTGAGCAGGGAACTGCCTTTCATCCCCAAATGGAAGGAACAGCCCTGCTGAGACATGGACACCCTGTCCCCAGATAGCATCAGACAAGGACCGGCTGCCCTCACACGTTGCTGTGGGAACAGAAAGACGTGCAGCCACTTTGGAAAACCGTCTGGTGGTTTCTCACAATGTTAAACATAGACTCACCATATGAGCAGGCAATTCTACTGAGGTATATACCGCGGGAAATGAAAACATATGTCCACACAAAGCCCTGTACATAGTGTTTATAGCAGCGTTATTCACAGTAGCTCAAAGGTGGACACAACCCAAATATCCATCAACTGGATGAACACGTAAGCACTGTCCTACAACAGAATGTTATTCAGTTACAGAAATAAATAAGTACTCATACACACTGCAACCTGGATGAGCCTTGAAAACACTTATAAACGTTTGCATAGTGAAAGCAACCAGTCACAGAAAGCTACACAGTGTAGCTTCCATGGGTGGGAAATGTCCAGAACAGGCAAATCCACAGTGGTTCCCTGCACCTTGGGGGGGACAGTGCAGTGGGAAGTGGACCCTAATGGCTACAGAGTTTGGGGCGGCTGTGTTGACCTTTCTTTTTTCCCTTTGGCTGCACGTCACAGCATGCAGGGTTCCCCGACCAGAGATCGAACCCCTCCCCCTGCAGTGGAAGCTCAGCATCCTAACCACTGGACCACCAGGGAAACCCCGGTTTGGAGGTTTGGAATGTTCTGGAATTATATAGTGGTGATGGCTGTACCACTCTGTGACTATACTAAACATCTCTGAACCGAACACCTTAAATGGGTGAATATTATGGTGTGTAAATAACACCTCGATAACGTTTCTAAACAAAGAAATGAATAAACAGATGTGAGTTTGGTACAGCCCAGTGTAGAGAGAGACGAGACTCTGGACCGCTGGCCCTGAGACTCCAGGGAGCATGGTGAACACTATTTGTGAAAACACTTCCCTGAACCCAGGGAGACTCCCAAGGCAAACACAGTTCCCATGCTTGCTGCTTGGGAAAGACAAATATACACTCGTGGACGTCTGCGGTAGCTTGTGTGAGCAACTCCAGCCATGGGGGTGTGTTTTTGGCACCGCCCACCCCCGCACACACCATCCAGCTGCTGGGACCTCCTGGAAAACCCAGAAGCAGCTCTGGGTAGAGGCGTCTTCCTGGAGGAGAGCCTCCTCCTCAGCCCGGCCCATGGGCTGCCCCTCCCACCACACGCCTGCCTGCCTGGCTCGTGTGCATCACAGTGAGTGTCTGCCTCAGGGCCCAGGCTCTCCACAAACATGACTTCTTGCTGCCGAGCCTTTGTGTTCAGGGAGCTCCAGCAGCCACAGAAGGGAAGGTTTGTAGTGTTAACAAACTGGACCTTCGTGAGCCAAAGTACCCATGGGCCCGGCAGGATGCTCCCCATCCACACTCCAGCCCCTCACTGGGTAAGGGTGTCAGCACACAGCCGAGAAGCCCTCGGCTTGGCTCCCGAGCCCTGCAGTGACCACAGGCTTCAGGGGCCGGACCGTCTCTGCACATGTGCTCAGTTGCGCTGTCTAGTGACTCTTGGCAACCCCATGGACTCTAGCCTGCCAGGCACCTCTGTCCCTGGGATTCTCCAGGCAAGAATACTGGAGTAGATTGCCATTCCCTTCTCCAGGGGATCTTCCAGTCCAGGGATCAAACCCCACCCCCATCCTCTGCATTGGCAGGTGGATTCTTTACCACTGAGCCACCTGGGAAGCCCTCTACTGCTTATTTACACAACTTCATTCCTGGAGCTGCAGTTGTGTCACGCCCGCACTCATGTATCATCAGCAGGTGCAAAGAAAAGCAGGCGTCCAGCCTTGGAGTTGACAGGCGTTCACATTCTAGGACGCTCCCAGGAGGTCTCTGGGTTACTGTGGCAACGTCCTGGGCCGGCATCCTGCACTCTCTGCATGGGGTCAAGAGAGGGAAGATGAAGGAATGCCCTCCCCCCACCCCCCTCCAAGCTTCAGCTCAGGACAGCCTGCCCTGGGCACAGGCACAGCGAGGTTTCCTTGAGTGAGGAGAGGGCATCTGGTCTCTCCCCGGGGGGCTGAACAGGGAACGCCAGGAGGCAGAGTGTACATTCAGAAGCTGGAGGCTCAGATCAGAACCCCAGCCCGGCCACTTACTAGCCTGTGACCCTGGCTGAACATCTAGCCCAGGCTGGGTTCATCATCATTAGGCACCCCCTAGGCTGGGGGACCCCATCCTGACCTCCAACAGCCTGTGTGCATCGTGCAGGCCTGTGACTCCATACAGAGGATCAGAGCGTGGGTCCTTTGAGTCTCTTTCTCTCACGGCCCCGTCTATGCGACCATGGTCTGCTTACGTGTGGTGCCTAGACTGACCCAATCTCCTGCCAGCAGTCACCAGCTCTGCTGTGAGATCGCTCCAGAGCGTCTGCTGCTAGACAGACACATGCATCACCATTGGGCCCTTAGAGACCTACTGATAAATAAAAACACCCCTTGCCATGTGCTCAGGGGAACACAGAGGACCCTCCCTACAGCCCCCTGCCCCACTGCCCACATCCCTTTTCTGAGCTCCCCTTGGGAACCACCAGGAGGCCAGGGCTGGGTGGCTGGCATGGAGCACTGGCAGGCTCCCTACAAGCTGAGCCGGACAAACAACAATGGTGCGTGTGCCTCGTGCCAAACCTGCGCTGGACCCAGAGCCTGGCATGGGGGCTCTTAGGGGGTGGGGACAGGTCACCTGAACCGTAGGCCTGCCCACCACTGTGGCCCGTGGCTCACTACCCCAGAAGAATGTGGGCAGGAGATGCCCAGGGCACAAGGAAGGAGGTGAGGTGGGAGGCACCAGGAATGGTGCCTCAGGGCTCTGCTTCTGGGCAAGTTCCCTCTCCTCTCTGAAACCTGTCTTCCTCTCAACCTGCTCTCAGGAGTCAAACGCTCACCACTGACTTCTCCGGCCTGGACACCTCTTCTTCCTTGAGGTTGTGAGGGAGCCCAGGTGTACGGAAGGGGTGGGGGTGCCTTGTGGGATGGGTAGGGTGGGCCCAGCTGCTGATGCAGGGGGCCCGGGGACCTCAACCTCCTTCCACCCTCCTTGTGTGCATGGTGGGCCCTGGTCCCTAACAACCCTTTCTATCACCCTTCTCAGGGAGATCTGAGCATGCAAGCAGATGGGGGTGACCCCGGATGAGGTGTTACGAGGATCCCTCCTGCTTGCTGGCCTGGTGCTCACACTTTCCATCCTCAGACCATGAGCCACAACCCAGTCCCCACTTTTCACTAGAATGCTGGAGTCGGAGAGGTTAGGAGAACACAGCCAGGTCTGCCTGACCGGCCCTGGGTGGTGAGGGTGGCTAAGGGCTCCCGGGATGTGCTCCCTTAGTCGTTCCTGGGCCCTTTTTTTTTTTTTTCCAAGTTTGCTGTCTTTTTTTAGATTTATTTTTGGTTGCACTGAGTTTTCATTGCTTTGTGCGCGCTTTTTTTAGTTGCAGTGCACGAGGGCTTCTCTTGTGACCGAGAAGAGGCTCCAGGCACGCAGGCTTCAGCAGCTGTGCCGCACGAGCTTAGTTGCTCTGAGGCATGTTGAATCCTCTCAAACCAGGAATCGAATCCGTGTCCCCTGCACTGGCAGGTGGACTCCCAACCACTGGGCCACCAGGGAAGCCCGTTGATACTCAGGGACCAAGTGTCTGGGTCTGCCAGGGTCTCAACTCTGCTCACTGTCCCACCCAGCTGGACCTAGAAAGGCAGGCCAAGGCCGCTTAGCTAGGTCTGCTTCTTAACACATTATTTGGCTGCACTGGGTCTTAGCTGCAGCATGAGGGATCTTCAACCTTCACTGGGTTATGTGAACTCTAAGTTGCAACTTGTGGAATATAATTCCTTGACCAGGAATTGAACCTCTGCTTCCTGCATTGGGAGCACAGTGTCTTAGCCACTGGACCACAAGGGAAGTCCCCAAATACACTTCTGTTTACTCCCCATAGCATGCCTCATCACCAGGAGACTCAGCTGGGTAGGTGGTAGGCTGCGAGAGGAGGAGAGGAGATGGGGAAGGGGTGGGGGGAGGGAAGGAGAGGGAGATGGAAGAGGAAGGAAGGGATGAAGGAGAAGGGAAAGGAGGGCAGGGGACATCCAAAGATGAATGAACCTCAACCCACCAGAGCTCTGGGAGCCTCCAGGGAAAATAGTCCTGCAGGCCCCAGGGCAGGGAATGCACTTCCACTGGATTCACAGAGATGAGAACTTGAGGAGGACGCCTGGCTGTGCAGGATCAACCCTGCTCCTCTTGTCTTTACTCCCAGACCACAGAGGCCCTGAGCACACCTGTCCGAGGCTTCCCAACCCCTGGAAGACTGCCTGGAAGACTCCCAGTAAGACTGGAAAACTCCCAAAGCCAGCCCCCTGCCCCTGACCCAGTCCACCTAACTCCTCAGCCCCCTCCTGGCTCCTCACTCTCTCTAAGCAATGTCTCCCTCTCAGAGGGTGGACATCTACCCTTCCCATGCGTGCATATCAGGTCCTGGAGGAGAGGAGGGGACAGGCAAGGTCCTGCCTTGCTGGCACATTCCCAGCTTCAGACCATAGACTCGATTCCTGCTTTATCTGTGACCACCTATCTATTACTAAGAACTCATCTGTTCTGTTTTGCTGCTACTAAGCCATGTGCATGCGTGCTAAGTCACTTCAGTCCTATCTGACTCTGTGACTCCACGGACTGCTGCTCTCCAGGCTCCTTTGTCCATGGGATTCTCCAGGCAAGAATAATGGAGTGGGTTGTCATGACCTCCTCAGGGGAATCATCCCAACCAAGGATTGAACTTGTGTCTCCTGTGGCTCCTATATTGCAGGTAGCTTCTTTACCGCTGAGCCACCAGGGAAGCCCCTACTAAGCCATAATACCTGTGAGGTCAGTGGCCAGGCCAGGCATTCTTTTTCAGTTGCCTATCAGTCACAAAGTGGCTTTCTATGGCAACTTGCCCCTCACCTGCTGCAGGACACAGGCGCCAATGGAACCCTGGGCAGGGTTCTGTGTAGCTTCACATTCGTCCTTAGTAAGGGACATGTGTGTGAGCATGCTGAGTTTCTTCAGTCGTGTCTGATTCTTTGCAACCCTATGGACTGTAGCCCACCAGGTTCCTCTGTCCATGGGATTCTCTAGGCAAGAATACTGGAGTGGGTTGCCACACCATTTTCCAGGGGATCTTCCTGACCCAGGGATCAAACCTGCATCTCTTGGGCATTGGCAGGCAGGTTCTTTACCACTAGCGCCACCTGGGAAGCCCTTAATAAGGGACGCTCTCCTCCAAACACCAGGGCTTAGTGTGTGGCTCGTGGGTGCAGTGGAAACCTAGCCAGCCGCTTCTGCAGAGCCCCAGCACCTATCAAAAGCCCATCACAAACATTATTTTCTGGGGTCCTCACAGGCTCCCAGTGAGAGGAGGAGGACAGCTGTCATTTCCATCTGGCAAAAGGAGAAACTGAGGTAGGGAGTCCAATCCACCCAGAGTCTTCTGGGTTCTAAGCTCCTCTCTCTACATCCCAGGCTTCCCAGGTAGCCCAAGTGGTAAAGAACCCATCTGCCAATGCAGGAGACATGAGATGTGGATTCGATTCCTGGGTTGGGAAGATCCCCTGGAAGAGGAAACAGCAACCCACTCCAGTATTCCTGCCAGGAGAATCCCATGGACAGAGGAGCCTGGCAGGATACAGTCCACAGGGTCGCAAAGAGTCAGACACGACTGAAGTGACTTAGCATGCACTACATCCCCAGGCTTGGGAGCCTAAGGCTTGGTGATGACTGAGCAGGTGGGCACTGTGGACCACTATTTAGGGTGGTGGGGCTGGAGGGGTGTGTCATCACTTGAGAAACAGACCACACTAATAGACTCCTGAGATACGTGTAGGCCCCACACAACTGCTCCCCCTCTCAGTCCTTTTGCAAGTGCCCTCCACTGTGGGCAGGATGCCAAGGAATGAATGGCACAGCCAGCCTTCCTGGACCTGTGCGCCACGTGTATTTTTAGGCTCTGCCCTGCCATTTGCAGTGACTGACGTCCTCTGGGAACCAGCCGGCTGCACACTGGGAGCCCAGTTGTCTCTCTGAGGTCTCGGGCACTGCCCCTGCCCTGACCCTGGAGCTCATGACCTAGCCCCTTATCCACGGCTGAGTCGGCTCCTGATGGTGAACGCAGCCCCCACCCCTCCGCACCACCACCCCCCCTCCAGCTGCCCTGCACACACACAGCTGTGGCGAGATGTGTGAGCCACAGAACCTGTGACCTGGGGCAAGTCATGTTCTGGACCTTGGATAGTGGCCGGGGGGGCATCAGCTGCACAGGGGACCCTAGGCCATATGGTCACTGAGGTGCTCAGGAGACCTGGGGGCACTGTGGCACACAGGCACGCCCTGGGGAAGACTGTGCTGTGCTGAGGGAGCGCCCTGTGTCACGCCTATGGGCAGATGCCTCGAGGCCTGGAGACCTTACTGGAGCTGGACTAGCCCAGGGGTCACCTCACCAGTGCACTTCCAGGAGCAGAGAAGCACAGCTAAATCTCAGCAGTTAAACTTTGAAGACTTCTTTATCTTGTCTTCTGTTTCCTCTCTGCTCCCTTTTCTCCAACCTAATACTGTTCTGTTGCGGGGTGCCTGTGGGACCAGGGGGTTCACAAGGGCAGGAGTCTGTGGCATCTGCAACCTGCGGGCCGCGTAGCCCTCCCATGCCGAGGCTCGGTTTCTTCTGTAATATGGGGAGTCAGAGCCGATGTGCACGGTGTGGTAAGGGGTTCACTGCGGTGGCTCTCACGTTTTCATTGGGCACTTACCGCAAGCAACGCACTTTACATCTTGGTCAAGTACCCACTTAGATACGTGTACCTGAAATAAACCGTTCCCAGGGCCAGAGCACTCTCCCTGAGATGCTCTCCGCCTCATTCTGTTTCGTTTTTATAAAATGCTGGTCACCACTCATTAAGCTTTTACACGACCCAATACTGGCCTCTGATTTGATGTCGAGACAGACCAAAAAAAAAAAAGCAAGTGCAGACGTAACCACCCATGGAGTACAGGGCTATGCAGGGAAGAGGGGTCTAACGAACAGGAGGGGCGACCCGTTCCCCTGTTCACTGAGACGCCTCCAGCCGGAGCCGGACAAGGCGGCAAGCAGGCCAGGTCAGGCGGGGCTCGGAGGCCCTGGTGGCGCGGCTGGGATTTATTTTAAGGGACACGGAACGCCACCGCAGGAGAGGGGGAGGGGCGGGATTAAAGGAGAAGATGCGCTCAGCATGTTATATTTAGCGGCCAACGCGCCGGAAGCGCTCGTTACCCGCAGTTACTACGGCGCCCCACGCGCGAGGGGCAGCCCCCACCCTAACCTCCTAGGCAGTGACCTTGATCCCCTGTCTTCTTCCGCCTAGGGAAGAGACCCTCCCCCCCCGACCCTCCGCCTCCACCCCGCTGGCAATGATTATGGCCCGGCCTCCTACCTTCTACCCTCAAGGAAGAGACCTCCCCGGCCTCCCACCTTCACTCCGCGGTCAGTGACCCCGACTTCCGTGGTCAGTGACCTCGGCCCCCCGTCACTCCCCGAGGAAAGGAGCCCCCAATCTTCGCCCCTGGGGAACGGGAGAGTTGGGGCGCACGCTGGCCTTCCCGCCCAGGGCCGGGTAAAGATGTCCGGCAAGCTGCTTTAAAAGGGAAACAGAGCCGTGAACACTGTCCACTGGCTCCCTGCCCCTGGGTGGCGAGAAGATTAGCACGCGCGGCAGGCAGAACTTGGCGCCCCGCCCCTTCGCCACACGTGTGCCCCGCCCCTCCCGCGCACGCGCGCTCCGCCCCGGCCGATTCCCACCCCTCCCCCAGTCCTGCCCGTCGTGTCTCGTGCTACCACCCTGCGCGGGGCCCGCCGGGAGCCAGCCGAGAAGTGGGGCGGAAAGCAGGGGAAAGCCCGCCCGGGCTGGCGGCGCTGGCTGCGCAGGCGCAGATCGTGGGCCCGCCCCCAGGCCGGCGGCACGGCCATATTTAAAGGGAGGCCGGCGAGGCAAGCCAATGGGGGACGAGCGTGTGGGGGCGGGGCGTGGCGGCGCAGGCCCCGGATGTGGCTGCTGTGGCCCCTCCTCCCCCGCGCTCCCCTCTGAGCCCCCGGCCGCGCGCCGCCGCCGCTCGCTCGCAGGTCCCCGCGGAGGCCCTCGCGCGGCGGTGAGGCGGCGCCGAGGCCGAGGAGAGGGTGAGGAGGCGACCGCGCGGAGGCGAGCGGGCCAGGCCCGGCCGGGCGGCCGCCGCCATGAGCGGCTCCTCGGGCACCCCGTACCTGGGCAGCAAGATCAGCCTCATCTCCAAGGCGCAGATCCGCTACGAGGGCATCCTCTACACCATCGACACGGACAACTCCACCGTGGCGCTCGCCAAAGGTAGCGCGCCGCGGCCGTCCCAACCGTCCGGCCCCCACCCCCTCCAACAGCCGGGCCCGCGCCCCCGCCCTACCCCCACCTCCGCCAGCGCGCCCCCTCCCCAGTCCCGCCTCACCCCCCCTTGGCGCCCCTCCCCCGCCCCTGGCGCGCCCCCGCATCCGGTCCGCGCCCCCCGGGGCGCCCCCGGCCTCCGCCCCTCTCCCGTCGCAGCCCTCCGGGGCTGGACCCGCACAATGGGCTCCCCGGGCCCCGGAGGCGGCGTATTTGTGAGCCGCAGCCCCGCGCTGCCCGGAGTTGGGGTGGGGAGGTGGGGGCGGGTCCAGCACCCGCGGCGCCGCCCCCCGTTCTCCTTGGTGGCGTAGCCCACCTCTGCAGGTGGGGGCTCGGCGTTGTTGGGGTTGCCTGCCCTAGGGCCGAGGGGGCTGCGGGCGCCGAGAAAACCTAGTCCCTAGGGGGAGGGGAGGGGAAGGGAGGGATGGGGGGGCGGGCAGACCCGAGTCTCCCCGGGCCTCTCCGGGACGCTGTGAGGGCGGGGGGTAAGAAAACGACTCCTGCAAGCCCTTCTGGAACCTATTAAGCAGCTGGGGCCTTGAGCCTGAACAAATACCACGTCTTAATGGATTCTCCTGCCAGGATAAGAGCGTCGGTTGGCGGCTAGGTGCTCCGTTTGAAAGCGCCTTCCTACTCTAATTCAGACGTTCGGTCTGTGGGTTTATCCTTTGGTGACAGACCCCTCCCTGCGGGCGCTGGTATCCCCACTGAAGTCCTGGGAGACTAGGGAAAAGATGGCTGCATTGTGCCTCTGCTGGAGCCCAGAGTCTTTCTGAGTGTGTTGAGGCAGGAGGTGGCCTCAAAGTTCCTTTGTCTTCATCCTCCGGGAAGGTAACTAGTGTGGTTCCCCTGCCTCCTAGAAGTGCTGCGTGCAGCCAGGTCTGCAGAAGCCCCGTGTGCTTGGTGGGTCTTATTAGGCCAAGGACATTGTGCTGGGCTTCAAGGGTCAAGGTGCAGCGCCCACGCTCTTGTGTTAGAGCCCCAGGCCTTTAGGTCGCAGTCAGTTCCCAGCTCTGGGAATAGCTCCTCTAAAGACTGGTAGTTAAGTTTTTGGATGGACGCGTTGCTCCAGGAGGTGTTGATACAAGTACTATTAGTATTGTGTTAGTATAAGTACTAATTTGTAATAGTACTAAGTAGTATTAGTATTATAAGATTATATTGTCATTTGTACTTTTGACTGAATTTGGCCTGAGACCCTGGTTGGAAAACCTGAAGCGCAGAGTAGTCCCTGGTCCTCAGTGTGCTCAAATTCGTTAGAGGCAGCCTCAAGCCCATCTGTGCCTCAGAGATCCCAGGAGGAGCTTGGGCTCCTTGAACCCTGCCATCAGGGGTTAACCCCCTAGGAAGTTCCTCTAGGAGACAGTGACACTGCTGGTGGGCGTCCATGTTCAGGGCCCCCCTCTCCCATTGTTTCTCTACCAGCTCCTCCCAGGCTGGTTGTGGACAGAAGGGTGGGGATAGCACTCAACCCACGGCTTTTCTCCGTTGAAAACAGAGTCCCCTGGGCTGATGTGTTGTGAAGTTTCAATCAAAAAGCAGCTGTGGGGCCGTTTAATCTGCTAAGTCAGATGTGAATGGGGGTTCTGCAAACCAGACGACTCATTTTGTGAGAGCGCTGGCTTGTATTTGAAAGTGAGAACACTGAGCTTCATGAATCTTTCCTTGTCCTTTGTGACCTAGAACTTTTTGGAGCTTCGACAGCTGGGGTCTTGTCAGTTGATAATGGGGTCTTCTCCATTGATAATTGGGGGGTGGGTATTAGTTGAAACGTGGAAACTGGGTGCTGTGGATGGCTCCTCGGAGGGGACTGATTGAATGCACTTGGTTGAGGACAACAAATTAACCCTTCTTTTTCTCAACTCCTAAGTGAGGTCCTTCGGTACTGAAGACCGTCCCACAGATAGGCCTGCTCCCCCTAGAGAGGAGATTTATGAGTACATCATCTTCCGGGGAAGTGATATCAAAGATATTACTGTGTGTGAACCTCCGAAAGCTCAGCACACGCTCCCTCAGGATCCTGCTATCGTTCAAGTAAGTGCCTCTCTTTATTTCTGTTGTGGGCATTGTTTCTAAGAGCTGCTGGTTTCCAAGTGGAACTTGGTGTCGTCTGGCCAGAGTGCTCAACTCAAAGAATGATCTTTTCATGAAAAGTAGTTGAATTTTCGTCTAGGCGGTTGGTGTTCTGTGGGAGGTCTTAACCTCCTCTAGCACGCAGTGGGGTGTACTGAAGAGGGAGGCGGGTGTACTGAAGAGGGAGGTGGGTGTGCTGGGAGGGGTGGGGGGCGAGATGCTTCTAGGGGAGATTACCAATATGCACCTGGGGGGCTTGTCCTTAGTGTCGGGTTGGGTAAGCCTGTAGCCCCAGTGGTGTGCTATGAGCAGCAGAGACGTTTGGAGGGACTTGGGTCAGCGGAACTCGCTGTTTCCACATTGTCCAGGCGTTGTATTTAGAGTTGCGGAACATTGACGTTGCAGGTCTCACACCACATGCCTGCCTGCTGCATTAGGGCATTTGCCCTGGATTACTAGGGAGCCCAGGGGTCCCTAGTAATCCCTTTCTTAACTTGTAAGAAGTTTACAAGTCCCTTTCTTGACTTGTAAACATCGACAGTCACTGACTCTTCTTGGGTTCACACTGCAGGAGGCTCTGGGGCTCAGCGTGCCCCCTGGGAGGTAGGAGCTTGCACTCTGGGCTGTGGAGCCCATAAAGAAGCTCCAGGCCAGACTTTGGAAAGGCTTGGAATGAGCATCCCTAGGAAGCTGCGAAGAAGGAAGTACCTGAACAAGTCCTGAGAGACATCGGGGCCCAGGCACCAGTCTGCCTGAAGGTGGGGAGCCAGAGAGGAAACGTGTGAAGACAGTTCCCTAGTAGCACAGCTGGGCCCCTGAATGTTGGGGGAAGGGCCTAGTCGATGCCCCTGGTCCTCTGAGTTTCTAGTCATAGGCAGCAGGGGCCATTAGAGGGGTTCATAGCGTTAGGAGAAGATCGTGTTAGAATTTTGTAGACTGGTGGAGCTGGGGATAAAGTATGGAAAGGGCAGTTCTGAGCTCCCTGAGGCCATCTTGGAGGCTCATGCTCCTAGGTGCCGCCTCAGCCTCTGCGAACACAGGCTGACAGCCTGGCTGCCTTTGCTGGTCTGCACGGTGCTCTCCAGGCAGGGTGATGGGAGGCCTTGCGCTGCTCTCACCTGTGTGTCTCGTTGCTCAGTCTTCCCTGGGCTCGGGCTCGGCCTCCTCCTTCCAGCCACACGTGCCTTACAGCCCCTTCCGAGGGATGCCGCCCTACAGCCAGCTGGCCGCCAGCTCCCTGCTTAGCCAGCAGTATGCCGCTTCCTTGGGTTTAGGTGAGTAACCTTTGCCACCTGTGAACTGCCTGTGCTGTGACATCCAGGAGATGGGCACAGACCCTGGTGGTGGGGACACTGTATTCTTGTCACATGCAGATTTGTAGTGCACACTGCGTAATGTACCTTTCTCAGTGCCCCTTCAGCTAGTGAGAAATTAGTAATTCCTCAAATGAGTGAGAGAGGCAGCAGTATGAGTTTTGAAACAGATGAACTGAATCAGAATTCCTTTAAAATAGCCTGTGTCTGGGTGGAAGTTGTGGTACGTCTGCTTCAAGGAAGAAATAACTGATATGTGTAATTACAGATGAGTTCTAACCACTTACACATTTGTCAGCCTATAAATATAAAAGTTAAGTGCAACACCCACCTATTCTATCCTTTTATCATTCTCCTGTCAGTGCTTTGCTCAAAAAGTGAAATTTCCCCCACGGCTGAGTAAGTTCTCTACACGCGTAGACTGAGGGTTACCTGGCCATAGGTTTGCAGTGTATTCAGACCACAGAGTTGCAGGCATTGCCTACTTCGCTCATGAATCATGCTTGTAAGAGTCCTGCCGTCTTGACCACTGCTCCTGCAGTGCAGGAGCCCTTCTCACCTGGCTCCCTCTTCCTAGGTGAGGCTTGTGTGAACAAAGTGCCCCGTGAAAGAGCCTGCTGGGTGCGAGCGGAGTCTCTCCTTACTCACCTGTGTGCTTTCTTGTTTGCTCTTGTCTCCTTTATCTTCTTTTAGAGAAGTTGGTAAGCCCTCCAGCCTCAGCCGCGGCTTCCAGCCCTAGTTCTTCTCCATCTCCACAACCTGTTTCAGAGCTTGACATGTCCTCAGAGCCACACCAGCTCACTTCCAAGGGTAACAGCAGTTTTGGAGAACTGCATGCCGTGTTGCGAGCTAAGAGCGAGGGGTAAACCAGTAGTAGCCCAGAATGACGGTAGCTGTAGCAAATAACTTGCTGAGCCCATGGATCAGCTCAAGTGCTTCTGTGTGGTTCTGCATGCGATCCTGGAGTAATGGCTCCCACAGTTTTAAATGACTGATTAGAAAGAACCGGCAGTGCACTTTGTTCACTCGTCCTGAGTCCAGGGCCTGTTTTCACCTATTCCGTATTACCTCTGCTCAGAAGGCCCTTTTCTGGGGTTTCTATTGGGGAAGTCTGCAGGGCGATCGCCTGCTGCTCTGGGATCCGTGTGGCACTTTCCTCACCACCCAGGGCATGAGGAATCGGGGGCCTCAGATATCTCTGGGGAAAGAAGCACCATTAAAATTGGGTGGCCAACCTGAGCTGTAGACCAGGTGAACAGTGGGCCTGATCCCTGGCTTATTAACACTGGTTTGTGCAACCTGTCTGCCGGGTGCCTGCATGTGTGGGAGTTTCTTGACCTTTCTGGGCCTTCTCCTTTCACCAGCAGTCTGACACGAGAGCGCTGTGTGCCACCCTCACCATTGCAGAGACTCAGTCCAAGATGGTACCTGGGGCTTCCGTTACAGTCCACAACTACTGTCAGTCTGTTAACCTGCTTGTGTTGCGTTCCTGCGTGGATGCCAGAGGATCTGAGCTATGGCTGCAGTGATGGTTTTTCTCCATTTAAAAACTGCCTGAGATAGTTGGTGGTTGTCGCACAGAGTCAGACACGACTGAAGTGACTTAGCAGCAGTAGCAGCAGGGCTCTTTACTTAGAACTGCTCTAAGGGCAAGATAGTTTGAGTGGTCTGTTTTTGTGAAAGGTAAACAAGCCCAAGGTTCTTGCCCAGTCTGGTTACAGTGTGAGTAGGACACAGCTGTGTCTTGTTGTGGGAAGGCCATGCTCAGTGACGAAATTGTCAGAGAAAGTGGTCTAGGTTAATTAATGCCATCACAGAGAACACTTAGAAGTACCAGCGTGGGGACTTCCTGGTAGTCCAATGGTTAAGAATTCGCGCTTCCCCTGAAGGAGGCACAGGTTTGATCCCTGCTTTGTGGTGTGGCCAAAATAAAAAGTACCTGTGTGTAGGGCCTGGCTTCTGAGTACTTCTGATCTTTACAAGGAATTTCTCACAGTCGTTTCTGTTGTGTTTGCAACAGAAGGTAGACTGTCCTGTGTTCACGTGTGCTGGGCTGCTCCTCCGAACATAGTTACTCTATAGTTAGGATTCATTCTGTCTCAGAAGTCTGTGCACCTCCACCTAGTCTTCAGCTGTCTGCTGCAACAGTGCCCACAGGAACGTGGGAGGGGAGATGGCCTGACCTCCCCCTCTGGCCTCCTCCTGTGGCTAAGCCCCTCCCGTGAGCTGGGAATTCTGCCAAGACTGGCTTCCGAGGCTTCTCTTCTGCCCTCAGGCCTGGGGATGCCTCGGGGTGGGGAAAGATTCCTGCAGTGCCGGCTCCAAGGGCAGCCTGGGAACCCTGGGCTCTTACAATGAGCCTTCACTGGGGGAGCACAGGCTGTCACTTCTCTGTAGTCAGCTCTCATTGCTTCATCCTTTTTTATTTTATTGCGCCTTAAGCAAAAATGACCATGTTCTAGCATTTTGTGGAAGATGCCAGACTGAGATGGTTCTTGTCCAGGAGGGCCCAGAGTGAAACACATTCTCAGACCATGAATTCACCAGCATCTCAGGACTGTCGAGCCCCCACGGGGTTAGAGCTTATGTGGTTTGGGGGAAGCGTTTTCTAAGGCACTTGAGAGGTGTTCATGGTGGTAGGGGTTTCCCTCCTCGGGGTGCCCTAACTAGGGGAGCCTGCTGGCTTTGTTGCTGCCTAGACTCAGTGCAGGGGATGGTACAAGTCAGGGCTGTGCTGCGTTTGGTAGAATTTCTCAAGGCAGTTGCCTTCCTCTCCTGCCTCATTCGCCAGCTGGGAGACAAGTATCGGGGTGTGGGGTGTGAGGCTTGCTCCTTTTCTCCATTTTTAAATCCTCTTCTTCTCAACTCAGGAGCCAGCTTTCCATCTGTCTCAGTCAGCAAGAGCCCCATGGTGGAGCAGGCCGTCCAGACTGGATCTCTTGATAACTTAAACTCCAAGAAGCTGTTACCTGGCAAGGGCACTGTGGGCATGCAGCTCAATGGGCGCCCGGCCCCACCCGGCACCAAGGCCACCACCGGTACTTAACTGCTCTCTCCCCTGGTCTTTATTCATGTTCTCATAGGCACAGTGCTTCCTGGGGGGGTCTCGATTTTTTTAACTAGATCCCCCGGCCCCTCACCTCACAAGCCCTATAGATTTTGCAGGGCAGCCTCTTGCCACATGTACCCTGGGGGTGCCGCCTATATCCCTTGCTGGGCTTTGCTTCTGCGGGTGCTGGCCTTAAACTCTTTCCTTTTGCGCCTTAGATATAGCTCAGCCAGCAGCTGTGCAAACTCAAGGGCAGGTGAATGACGAGAACAGAAGACCTCAGAGGAGGCGCTCAGGTAACAGCTATTGCCATTTAGAGTTCTGGGGAGCTGTGCTCTGCTCACTGCTCCTGCCTGCTTCTCGTGGGTGACAGTTTCAGGGGGCTGGGTTCAGCGGTGGCTTCCATGTATTCTGTCCCTCTTGGTCTGCTGTTTGACACTGAGCAATGTTGGGTTAGTGGCTTACCAGCCAAGGCCACTCTTTCTTCTCACAGGGAACAGACGAACAAGGAACCGCTCCAGAGGGCAAAGCCGTCCAACTAACATCAAGGAAAACACAATCAAGTTTGAAGGTGACTTTGATTTTGAGAGTGCAAATGCCCAGTTCAACAGAGAAGAGCTGGACAAGGAATTTAAGAAGAAACTGAATTTTAAAGGTCTGAAAATTTGCCCTCCCCCCAGGAGTGTCCATAGAGTGGGTCAAGGAAAGACAGCTGGGGGTAGGGGGCAGCTGGGAATGGTGGTCACTGGGAAAGCTTGCCTGTCATATAAGGAATTCCTGGCAAGGAGTGGAGTCTGGAGTGGGGACAAGAGCAGATTGCAGGGCCTGGGGCAGTGCGGGGTGAAAGAGACCAGCCCTGAGGAGCAGAAGAGCTTTAACTCAGTGCAGAACACTCCCGGGCGTTTCCCCAAGCCTCAGTCAGCTGGAGTGGCCTAGTGGGCACCTGTCCTGGCAGAAGGGGCTTGGTTTGCTCCCTGGCATCTCAGTGCTCTGCTTCTCTGTGCAGATGACAAAGCTGAGAAAGGGGAAGAGAAGGACCTGGCCGTGGTGACCCAGAGTGACGAGGCCCCTGCTGACGAGGACCACTTGGGGCCCAACTGCTACTATGACAAATCCAAGTCCTTCTTTGACAACATCTCCTCTGAACTCAAAACCAGGTTGGGGATCTGAGGGACCAGGCAAGGCCTCGGGGAGCTGGTGTGGAGGTGGTGTACCTGTGCCCTTGAGACTGGGGCATGCTCCCATGGAGACCAAACCCAGATCTCAGGTTCAGGGCAGATCTCTGGGGCCCCCATTCACAGTTTTACCATCATGCATACAGTAGCCCCAGTGGCACCATCAGTAGGTGGGGTCACTGGTGCTAGAGTGATCTGACCCAGGTCCAGGCCCCTCTTTGCTCAGCTGCCCTTTCGAACCATCAGGGTGGGGGTGGAAAGTGCTCCCCGCTGGTACTGCTGATGTTCAGTTCTGTACCACCTCGCCTGGGCCTGCTTCCTGGTCTGACCTTGCTGGCTTGAGGCCCTTGCCACCTAGGCAGCTGGCATGGGTGTCCACGGTTTTCTTAAACCTGATGGCTTGAGGCCGGGGACTTGTATGTGCTTTGTTTTTAGTACCCAACTGCTGATGCCTAGGTGCTGCCCAGGAACATGCTAGACAGTAAATGGAGTCTGTAGGATGAGCATGGTGTGGACACTCAGGTCCCTTCGTTACTCCAGTGGAGTAGTGGGCGCTGGGGGTACAGCAGAAAGGAAAGGAAGAGGCTCTTGTTGCCCTTCACCCTGAGCACACAGCAGTCTTGTGCTGGCTTTAAGAGGTTGCAGGTGTGAGAGACCCGTCCAGTAGGAAATAGGCCTGGGAATCCTTGCAGTGCAGAGGCTCCGGCTCCAAGGTCCTGACTGGATTGCCGCCGCCCCCCATGGCTCCAGTGATGAGTCACCATCTGTCCTCCTTCCTCCCCAGGCTGTGTGAGGAGCTGCCTGCTGCAGTCAGTTTCACGTTCTTTGTTTGTGGTTCAGTTCCAGGCGGACGACGTGGGCTGAGGAGAGGAAGCTCAACACGGAGACCTTCGGAGTGTCAGGGAGGTTCCTCCGAGGCCGTAGTTTCCGGGGTGGATTTCGAGGGGGCAGGGGCAACGGTGCAACCCGCCGTAACCCGACTTCCCACAGAGCTGGGACCGGCAGGGTGTAACGAGGCAGCCAAAGGTAAGTGAGGGGGGCTCTGTGACCCTTTAGCATCATGGCCAGACTGGGCCCCGTAATCTTAATGAATCACTTGGGGGGCTCTCAAGGACGGTGAGACTCAGGCCCCAGGTTGTCAAAGTGAGGGTCTAGGCACAGAAGGGTGGGGTGTTTCCTCCTCTAGTGTGGTCAATCAGGAGAGATGATTACAAGCTGGGACTAGCCCCAGCCTGGTCCTGCAGTGCCCCCAAGTCTGCATCTTTAGGTCAAGGGATCACATGTGCCCCTTGGGGTCTGGATGGCATGTGAGCTGCAGGTGGGACCTGGAGCTGCCTCCCAACCCCCAATGTGGACAAAAACAATGATCTCAAGTTGTGTTGGCTGACTTGGGGTTGGGGGAAGGTTGAGTAGCCCTTTCTTCATTGGAGGCCAGGGTGTGCTGGGCTTGGGCTGGGGAGGTGCCTGGTAAGATACTAACCAGGTGTCATGTCTTCTCGAAGGCTCTTGCTGAAGCGGCACGGGTGCCAGGCCGTGTCTACGAGGATGATGGAGAACGCTGCACTTACTGGGGGAGATGTGGTCACTTCGTTTACTGAGTTTGGAAAGTTCCACGCTACTTCTTAAGTTTTGGACTGAACTTGGATGTGGTCTGGGTTAGAACCTCTTGTTTGGGGAAGTGTACATGGGAAACCGCTTTGAGGTTTCCTAGCCTATTTTTCCTTTTTAGTTGTGCACAGCCTGATTCTAAGGTTTTGGTGTTCTGCAAAAAGGTTCTGGAGCGAAAGCGTGATCCTCATTTTGTGACCTTTCTTGGACAGCTTTGACTTTAAGGTGGAACCAAATTTCATTTGGCAAACGCAGCAGCCAAATGCATCTCTGTAACTCAACTGGCCACAGGTGCTGTTGGCCTGGCACCCTCACTGCCACAGGTGGGGCCCAGGAGCCGGGCACGGCCAGCACAGGGGCATGTGGGGGCGGGTGGGCCTAGGGCAGGGAAAGTGCGGTGTCCCACGGATCATGTTGTATAAGCAAAGCAGATGACCCTGACATCCCAAGGGGCAATGTCAAGGTAGGGGCTGGTGGGGTTGGGGTGGGGGGCTCCTGGTGGTGAGCTGTCACTTGGAACGTGGCTTCTGTAGGAATCGGGGTGGGGGTGAACACCCAGGACAAGCCCCTCGGTGGCGTGCCTGTCCTCGCCAGTCCGTGACCCAGGCCAGTCAGTGTTGGACTCAGGCCGAACGCTGTTCGGTGTCTCATCCACTTGGAAATGAGCCAGTCTTTGTTTTTTTGCGAGGTCGATTGACCGAGAGCATATTTCTTCTCAGTTGTAAATAGTTCCATGTTTTTGTTTTACTGGTAGGTGGAGGGGAGGGTGGGAATATAAATTCGTTGCATGAGACCTGTAGTAGAAGCATGTTCCCTCTGACAGGGCATTGTGGTGAACATAAGCACCTTGGTAACTAAATCCCTTTAGGTAGGTATAAAGGTTTTAGTTCTGTATTACGTTACTGTAAAAGCTTAGGTTTATTTTTGTAGGACTTCATGGCTAAGAATTAGAGCATAGCAATGGGGTTGCTCTGTTGGAGTAATGTAAACTTGTAATTATAAATAAACACGCAAACCTTTAAAACTCTTCTTGCTCTAGAAATAGTCCTGTTGACTCTGTTGCCTAAATTACATCAGGGTTAACATGCCTGTCCCACATGCATGCTGTGCATGTGCGTTCAGGCCTTGAGCTGGTCAGATCTCTGGGGACACCTGGTGCTGTGAGCAAGACCTGGTCAGTCTGGGTGTGGGCCGTCAGCCAGGCCCTTCTGGGGTGAGTGATCCTGCTCTCTGGACACTTGGGACACTGGTTTAAAGAACCAGCTTCAGAAAGCTTGCTACCTTAGTGCAGCTTCCACACCCCCAGAACTTCATGTTGATGCTTTATAACGTGTTACAGGGTGGACCCTTGGACCACAGAGAAAAGCAGAGCCCTGGCCACTTCCAGATGGGAGCGCCTCTCGTCACTGTTAATGGGCATCCAGGTGGTTTCTCACAGGCAGCGTCAGGGCAGGGCCAGGCAGCGTCAGGGCAGGGCCAGGCAGCAGGTGGACCCAGCCTTGTGTTCTGGCCAACGTCCTCTTTTGGGCAGTCCACCACTCCTAGCAGGTCCTGAGCCCTGGTGGTAGTTGCAGAATTTGAACAAATTCTTGGCAACTTTCCATTCGGGTGACTGACATCTTTGACCAGTGAAAAATAAATACCTTCCACAGTTGACCTGCTGAATACAACCAGCCTAAACACTAATTCTAAACTAGGTAGGTGACTCCACACACAAGCTGAACAGGTATTTCTCTGCTAGAGATTCTAAATATAGTTAAGTCAGTTTACCACCTATGCTCAACCTTGCTATCAAAAATTTAAACTGACAATCATTGTGACACTTCAGGCTGAGTTTACAATGTGTCTAGGCCTTTTCACTGTTTTGGCTGTGCTGTGTGGCTTATGGGGTCTTAGTTTCCTGACCAGGGAGTGAGCGAATGGGGGAGGGGGGCTCTCAGCAGTGAAAGTGCCAAGTCCTGCCCCTGGATCACCAGCGAATTCCCTGTATTCTTTAGAAGTCTGATGGATGGACATAAACCATTGAACTGAGAACTCAGTTCAAGAAAAGCCATAGACTAGACGAGTACTACGAGTGCAGTCAGAAGAGACCACCAGCCCAGAGACTCAAGAAGGCCCTCTGGGCTCTCCTGTGGTACGGGAAGCCAAAAGGCAATGCCATCGCTGAAGCTGGTGGCAGAGCCCACGAGAGGCAGAGAGCTATGCAGGCAAAGTGGGTGGTAGGGGTTTTTCTTCTGAGGCAAAGTTTAGGACCATCACTTATTCTGTAAGTGGGCTGGAAGCTAAAAGGAGGATAATCTTTCTGGTTAAAAAGGGAGAAGGGGGTAGGGACCAGAAGTCTTAAGGGATCAAAACAGGAGGAATGCTGACCTCATTTACTAGAACCAGAAATTCAAGACCAGTTCCAGAGCTGCGCTGCAAAGTGAGCTCCAGGTTTAAACTGAGCGGTCTGTCCTTGTGATGTCATACATTCATCAAGGACTCCAACAAAGTGTGAGAAGAAACGGTCATCCTGTTTCTAGAACCCTTAAACTGGAGAAACCCCAAGTTTCTGCCTCCATGGCACCCCTTGTCTACTGCCCTGTACAGCCTTGCCACAAATCCCAAGGGAGGGATCCCACTCAACCATCACCTTGTCTTAGAGCCTGGTGAGGAGGAGCAGAAACGAATGCTCCAGAGACCCAAAGTGAGCAAGTTCCCTAAAGAGCTATCCATACACCTAGAAGATGCATTCACCTCTGAAAGAAAGGTTAAAAAATAGGCAAATTTATTGTAGGACACTTGGACAGTATGGATAAGTGGAATGGAAACGCATATGTATCCTTTTGGAAATCAGCCATGATTTGAATTTAAAAATCGTTACAAGCAAAATTTCATTTCATCATGATGCTTTCTTTTGTTTCTTCTTTTCATTTTCTTCTTTTTCTTTTTCAATCTCAGCAACGTATTTCTCAATCTCTTCAGGATTTAAAATCTACCAAAGGAACAGTGTATGGTTAGCCACACAAGGTGCCCCCAAACCTAAGTCCCAGATGCCCCCTCTGGCTGCTTCTACAGGAGAGCGAAGCCACATGTGGCTGACCCAGGGGACAAGCTGGAACCGATGTGTAGATAGTCAATGTGGGAATGCTTGCTTTTCCACTCATGTGGGGACCCTTGTAAAGAACATTTCTTGGCGCTAGAGCAGTTCTGAACGTGCACTGCCCCCGGCCCTGACCACTGGGAACGCACCCAAAGAGAAGGACAGCAAACCAACTTGGTGATTACCTTGAGGGGTTGATCTCGCCTCATGACAGCAAGCTCTATGTTTTTGCCACCTGACTGAACCACCTTCAAGGGGAGAAAAGAGCATCAGACACCTCACCCACCTTGACCAGACTTGGTGCCCTGTGAACCTGAACCCAGAACTGCTGCAGAAGGGGAGGGGTGGACACGGGGTGCCCCGGCTGCACACTGACGCGGTCCTGTGGGGTATCTGCACTCCTCGATCCTGGGACAGCTGGACTCAGGGCCCTGCCAACTGCTCGCAGCCTACCCCATCACCGAGGCCTGACGCCTGGGCCCCAGCCTAGCCTTAAGCTGTAATCCCCCTCTGCCTCTTTGGCTTCACCCCCAGCACCTCCAAGGTCTTGACAGAGTCTAAGACCTCACAGCTCCCATCCATTATTCCCAGTTCTTCTAATTCTGACTCTAGCAATAGCTTAAGCCTCAGAAAGTCTGAACTCTAGGCCAACTTAGCCACTTTGGTACCCTGACTGCCCCAGATGTAGAAGGAGCTGACAAAGCACCAAAGTGGTGCCTGGTGGTACCATGAGTGCCTGCGCCTCTCCTTGTTGCCTATAAATTAGGCTGTTCCTTTCCATGCTGTCCATTCCCCAGGCCAAGTACCACCACCACCATAGTATGGGTGTCTTCATCTTGCCCAGGTTTCAAACACAAACTTACTTCCAGAAGGGCCTTGATAACCAGCTTAATAGTCAGATCATCTGTTTCAATGGCTTCGTCAGTATAATTCTTCTCCAGGAATTCACGCACTGACTTGGCACCCCGGCCTATGGCGTTGGCCTGAAACAGGGATGTGCGTTACATGGCACAGAATGCAACGATTCAGAGCCAGCCAGTGCCACCCTGCTCCTGCGTGCTGTGGAGAGGCAGCTGGGCTGGGGGAGGCCTTGCCCCATGGCTTCTTTTTGCAAAGGGCTATTTGGAGTTGGTGCTCATGCCCACTAAGAATGGGATTCTAAGGAAAGACACACGGGCATCTTATATACGCCACGTGTCCTTAGAGCTCACTGTCCTTTGCTCCCAAACATCAACACTGAACAACTTCCTGGCTTCCACATCACAAGTGTCATGAGCACACAACGTGTGTATGCACACATCCCTCTACAGGATGAAGCCAGCTCAAGGTCCCAACAGCCTCCAAAACTGCTTCCAAAGGCAAAGCAGCCCCAAGCCCCTTTCTTGCCAGGGACTCACCTTCCAGGCATGGTATGTGCCCGAGGGGTCAGTCTGATAGAGTCGGGGGGTGCCATCAAAGTCAAAACCCACAATGAGGGCAGAGATGCCAAATGGCCGGCGCCCGTTGCTCTGCGTGTAGCGCTAGCGGAGAAAGAGACACAGTGACACTGCAGCCTCCACATGGAGGCTGCCCAAAACCCACTGCGAATAAAACACACCATGTTCCAAACACAGATTACAACAAAAGGATGAAAATAAATTAAGCCCATGTTCAGGTTACTTGTAATTCAAGTGAAAAATGAAACGAGCCCATGGTTTTTCAGCATTCCTCCTTCCTGTGCTACATTTTCATTCTTAGATCAGAACTGCATCACGGAACGTGGCTGGGGTTCCTTGGAGTTACTTTGACAGCAGACACAATCTGGCTACAGACCAGGTTCACAAGTGACTAAGATTTCACCAAGAGCAGGAGTGGCTTTTAGCCCCCTCACAACTGTCTGGTGACTGGTCATTCAGAACAAGACAAAAACTACATCGTGTCCCTCCAGAAATGTGAATGTGGACTACTCCAGGCCACTAAATAAGAACACCACAATGCCACTGAAAAGGATACACAATAGTAAAAGTGCAGATGAGGAAGTCAAGGTTAGGACTGTGCCTGTAGAACAAGTGCAGTTTCCTGATTTGCCCACAGAGATGTCCCGTGGCAGGACGCCCCAGGACACAGCTCATCACCAGAGCCGAGCCACAGCAGGAACACCCACCTGCTTCAGACTGGCGATATAACGGGTGATGTACTCCACGGTGACCGGGTCCTCTACGGTCAGTCGGTGGCTCTGGCATTCCACCCGGGCCCTGTTGATGACTATTCTTGCATCAGCAGTGAGGCCTGCAAGGATCACAAAGACAATGCCCCCTAAGCCATGCCTCACCCCGGCAACTGTCAAGGATGGCGCAGACCACATGCATGGACAGCAGATAACCTTGGGCAGGTTCTAAAACCAGTCCTGAGAGGCAGCACCAAGGTTACTCTGAGAGCCCCACAGTGGAACCAGCAGCCTCTGTGAAATCCTCTGAGAAAGCTGACTGGTTAAGGAGCTATGGGTGCTAGGCTACACACTAAGTCTTTGACAAGTCAATCTCCAGGGGAACCAGGATCTTCCTGCTGAAGGAGGAAATGAGTGAAACCACAGAAGTCCAAGAACACTGCACATCCCGAGAGCAGGGCGCTATCCAGCTCTCCCCCCTTCATAGGTACACGGCTAACTGTGGACAGCTGACCTTTCTCCTGACAGCAGCAATGAGGAGACAGCACAGCTCTTCTTTTAGGAACTGTTTATTCATTTAGACCCTCTGCTTCAGCCTCCTGGGGAGGATCGTACCCCTGAAACTGAGGCCAGCCCTTTTCTTAAAAGCCAAATCTTTAAATGATTTCGGTTTAACCAATCACATGCCCCCCATAGCCCTTTCACTAGGTTAGCCTCCAGACAGCCATTCTTCCAAGACATAGGGACACGGTGCTGGCCCCAGACTCACCGGCGAATGCCATGCAGACATTATCATCCAGCGCACAGATCTTCCGCACTGTCCTTTCATCCTGCAGTTTGGCCACTGACTTCTTCTCCACACCAAGAACAACAATGTCTTTTCCTCGAACACCGACCTTCAATAAATATCAATGGGGCACTTACGAAACTGACCAGAGGTTTTGCCACCAGAGACACAGCACTAAAAGCAGATGTGTGAACACCCTTGGGGGGGGGGGCATGCACACCCTGCAAACTGTGGGTCTCGATCCACTTTTGGGAGAGCTAGCCCAGGCATCACCATCTAGGCACCTAGCCTTGTGCCTTAAAATACTGACATGTAGTTTCAGTTACAAAACAACTAAGGAATAACTGCTATATCATCCATGTGTTTGTGAACATGTGTCATTTCAACCCAGTGAATCAGAGTCTCTGTAACGCTTGAGCATGAGTCCCTAACAGTGAAGTCAGGTGTTTCAAAAGCAGTGTTGCTGTGATTATGAAACTGTACCCAAGTCCTTCCCTCTTTCTCCTGTGCACTTTTTTTTTTTTTTTCCTTCTTTGATTATACCATCAGGCTCAAGGGATCCTAGTTCCCAGACTAAGGACTGAACCTGGGCCACAGCAGTGAAAGCACAGAGTCCTAACTACTGGACCGCCAAGGAACTCCCCCTTCTGCACTTTTGAAACCAATGTGCACAGCAGTGGAGAAATGCCTGGTGTGGTATCAGGTGAACAACATATCAACTATTACTGGGATGCCCATGGCTCTGCTTATGGCTGACACTATAGCAGAAAAAAAGATGTTTTAAATACATGGGGGGAAAAAACCACACTGGCTGCCAGTTAACCCACTCAAAGCACAGCAGACACAAACAAGACAACCACTTGTAAAAGCAAACTTCTCTCAGTTTGGACAGGATATCTCAGCCTTGGCCCTACAGGCACCTGGGCCAGCTAATTCTTCAATGTGGGGGCCAGGTCTGAGCCCTGTTGGATGTTTAGAAATTTCCATGTCCTGTGCAAAGAAGCACCGGGTGGCAGCCTTTCAGATTTCAAGGAGCTTTCTCATAAACTGTCTGCAAAGGCCAGGCCCAGAGGCAGCAGAGTCAGGGCAAGCAGAGGCAGACACCTGCTGGCCCACGGTGGAGGGGTTATCAGGTGACATTCCCCCCCTCCGTAGTCTTCAAGCTGAGCTGAGGTAGGTCAGAAAGTGGATTTGGGGGCCTTAATTTCGAGATTCATGAAATAAAAAATACTTCAAAATTCACAGAACCGTGTTTTTTCTCTGCCTACTCAGGCCTCTGAAACACTAAATGATTAAGGAAAAAAAAAAAACCCACAAAAACCCATCATCCAATTTGACCGATAAACTCACAGGTATCTTAAAGACAACAGGTATTCACACCTGAAACAGCGGCCTAAATGACAGACCGCTCAGGTGCGACGAGACCCGAGTCGGGGGCAGGGTCCAAAGGGCGAGGACTCAGCAGTAGGACCCAGGAGGGAGCCTGCCCGCCGCGCCTGCGGCCCGGGGAACTGCAGGGCCGATGCGACACCGGCCGCCCTTTGTTCTCGACATCGCCCTGGGCCTGGAGGGCAACTACTTTCTGGGGGCGGGGGACGACAGGGAGGGGGGAGTCGGCTACCTGGGAGCTGTCCAGACTCCGTCCGCCCCAGCCACCTACTCCCTCAAGGAGCGCCCGGAAACTAGCTAGGGCCGAGCTCTGCCTCTTAAGTTCTGCGCCCTCGCACCGCCCCAGGCCCCCCAGGCCTGCGCGGGGGCCCCGCCAAGATGGCGTCGGCGGCAGGCGCGCGCTCGGCTCCGGACACGGCGCGGGGAAGCGAAGCCCGCAGCCAGCAGAGCCCTTGTCGAGGCACCAGAAGCCCCGCTCGCCCGTACGCGGAAGCCGGCTCCCGGAGAGTCGCCCGGCCGGCCCTCGCGACCGCCGCCCTCGGCGCTCCTTTCTTGCAGCGGCGCCCCAATCCCAGCTTCCGTGTGCGCCCCAGGCCACCATGCCTCCTTGGGCCCCGAACCACCGCGCGCCAGTGAGCGTGGCCCCCGGGGAAGCGGGTCGGCGAGACGCACCCGGGCCCCACCCAGCCGCCCGGGCCCCTGCCGTCCCCCGCGCCCCGCCTCCTCGCTCACCGCGGTCGAGCCCTTCTTCACGGCCTCCTGCGCGTACTCCACTTGGAAAAGGTGGCCGTCGGGCGAGAAAACGGTGATGGCGCGGTCGTAGCTCATGCCTATGGGACGACGCGGCCGGGCCCGGGAAAAGCGCACACTCACGGCCGCGCAGCCGGCGATTCACGACGTTGCTGCGCCGGCGCCACGCGCGCCCGCCCGCCCCCGACGCCCCCGATTACGCTACCGGCGTAAGGCGGCGTCCCGGGGCGTCAGGCGGCGCCGGGCTGACGTGCGCGCGCAACGGGGCGGGGCCCGGCTGAACCACCAGCAGCCGGGCGCGGGGGGTGGCGCGGCGGCGGCGGGCCGGGCGCGGGGCGCGGAGCGGTCTCCCGGGGGCGCCTTGCGGGGCTCCGCCTTGAGCTGAGGCGGCGCACTAGATAGGGGCGCGACGGGCTTCAGGGCAAAGCGGCAGCGGCGTGGCGGACGAGCCCACAAGGCGGCTCCCCCCCCCGCGCCCCCCGCCCCCCCAGCGACTGCGGAGAATGAGCGCCTCCGGCTGCCGATCGCAGCCGGAGAATAAACCCCAATGATCTAGGGCTGATCCCGCGCCCGCTACCATGTCGGTGGCTTTCGCGTCCGCCCGGCCGAGAGGCAAAGGCGAGGTCACGCAGCAAACCATCCAGAAGGTGGGCTGGGGGCCCCGGACTGCGGCACGGGAGCTGCGGGGTGCGGGCGGGCGCCGGGCCGGATCGAGGGTAGCCGGCGGGCGCGGGGCGCGAACAAAGCCGGGGCGCAGGCGACCGCAGCGACCCCGCCGGGGCCCCGCGCGCGCTTGGCCGCCGACGTGCGCCAGTTTGGGCGGGGGCGAGCGTGGGCCATGAGCAGGGCGCGGGGCGGCCCGCGGGGTGGTGTCGGCGGATCCAAGCCGGGAACGACCCTGGGCCACGCCGGGCACGGTGGGGACCCGCAGCTTTCTAGACCAGGGGCCGCGGGCAGGGGCGCAGGGTGGCAGAACAGACTGCCTAAGGGGTGGTGTCCGAAAGATGCTGCTCGCGGGATGGTATCCTCGGATCCAACCCGGGATCGACTGCGGGCTGCGCGGGCACAGTGGTGACTCACCATCTTTGGGGCCACAGTCCGTGGGTAGGGGTGCAGGGCGGTGGGACCAGGCGCCCACCGAGTGGTGTCCGCCGGCCATCCCGCGCGCACAGGGGATCCGCTTCGCTGGCGAAAGCGGTGGCGCTGCGTGATGGGCGGCCCTGGCCCCTACGCGCACCTTGACTGGTCGAGGGGCGCACGGGGCGACAGGAATAGGTCCCAGCGCCCGGCCCCTACCGCCCCCTTAAGTGCTGGCACTCCGAGGCACAAAGGGGCGCATCCAGAGGGTGGGACGCAGTTCCAGTAGCCCCGCAGCCCTTCAAGGAGCGCGCTACACCCTGGGGCCGACCTGCCGGCCAAACCTTGCTGCCCTTATTCGCGTGTCAAATTGTCTTTCAGCGTGACACCTAGCCAGCCTCTCACCTAACAGAAACTTTACACATTCGCTTTACAGCCTTGCCCACGTTCTTTAAGTTCGGCCTTGTGGTTTTCTAGAGATACCTTCCCGTTGGTTTGGGGCACCTTTAACAAAGCCTTAAGTTGTGAAAATGAAGATTTCAGTTTTCCTATTGTTTTTCCTTAGAAGAAAAGCTCAGAAGAAAGAGAGTGTTAGTCATTCCCGCTTGAATTTTTTTGATGTTTTTGACAGCTGTGTTACTTTCTTTTCTAACCTGCGGTCCTCTGCAGTATGCCTTGGTTTCTGTGAGCCTGTTTTTCCCCTGAGGGGATTCACTTTGATGGCCGCGGCCCTTCTTCCTTGATGACCTGCGGGGACCTGGTGGACTTGTTCTCAGTCTCTTGACTGTTTGAGACGACTTTTGCCGTGACTGGTTTTGACAAACGAGGAGCCTCATAAATGCTAAATGGGGAAGAGAAGACTTAAGAAGCAGGAGAAATACAGGTTTAAAAGTAGAGCATTCTTATTTGTCTGGTTAACCCTTATGGGGTGCTTACTGGCCTTATTCTAAGGGCTTTGCAGGTCTCAACTCGTTTAATGTCTTGAGTTACTATCATCCCCATTTTACAGATCAGGAGACAGGTATAGGGAGGCTGAGTGCCTACTGGTACACGGTAGAGCCAGGAGTCACACCTGGACAGCGGCTCCAGGGTCTGCCCTGACAGTGACACTCCATGTCGGACTCTTGGTTGGGCAGAGAGTCAAGCATGTGACCCAGACGCACATGTTGGCAGCCCAAGGGGCTCTGAGGACCCTGGTTTTTGGAGCTAAGTGTGACGAGTATAGTCACTGTTCCTAAAGCTGCCTTGGCGTCAGCATTCATCCAGTTGTTTGCACTTTGCAAGTCTCTAGGCAGAAGTGTGTGTTTGAGCACTGCTCCCAAACATCAGATCAGAGAGACTGCATCGCAGGGCAGAAGGTCTGCATGCTGACCGTTGGAGATGGGTCTTCGGCTTAGGCTGTCATCTGGTTTGACCTTTTAGGGCTAGCAGTCTGTGTAGTCACCTTGGTGTTTTGTCAATGCATATACGCAGGGCTCTCTTACTGGTATTCTGAGAGGGCATCAGAGATACATGTTCTGCACTCATATGAACTGTGTCCACAGTATGTGCTCATGCTCAGAGCGTTGAGAAAAAGCCAGGGGTTCCTTGGAAGCCTACTTGGTAGTGAGACAGCAGGGAGTACACTCTTGTCCTTTGAGTATGTTTGGACGGGAGCTTGCCAGGCAAACTCCTACTCAACCTTCAAGGCCCCACTTGGCAGTTATGTGGTGAGTCCAGCATTTTGACATGTCACTTGGGCTCCCAAGTTTTGTGTTGCTGACCTGTTCTTGTTGTGTCCCCAGGCTGGCACAGTGTCCAGCACAGTCAGTGCCTAGCATGTGCTGGAGCATCTGTGACCCTGGTCCCATCAGTCGAGCGTTTGGGACGGGCAGTTGTAGTCACTTCCTACAGCCGTCATAACAGATTACCACAAACAGGGTCATTTAAAACAGCTGCAGTTGATTTTCTTACAGTTCCAAGGGTTGGAAATCCAAAGTCTTGGTGTTTACGGTGTTGCTTCTTTTCTGGGGTTCTGAGGTAGGATCTGTTCCAGGCTTTTCTTTGAGTTTCTGGCGATTGCTGGTGGTCCTTGGAGCTCCTTGGCCTGTAGACGCATAATCCTGACCTCTGCCTCCATCTTCACCTGGCCCCCTTCCTATGTGTCTGTGTCCAATCTCCCTCTTCTCATGAGGACACCAGGTGTGGGATTTAAGGTCCGCCCTAATCCTTCTCTGTTGGCTCAGATGGTAAAGAATCCGCCAGCAATGCAGGAGACCTGAGTTCAGTCCTGGGTCAGGAATATCCCCTGGAGAAGGGGATGGCAACCCACTCTAGTATTTTTGCCTGGAGAATCCCATGGACAGAGGAGCCTGATGGACTACAGTCCATGGAGTCAGAGTCAGACGCAACTGAGCAACTAACACATTAATCCATGTGACCTCAAATATAAGTTGATTACTTTCCCAAGAACCCTATTTCCAAATAAGGCCATGATCCCAGATACTGGGAGTTAGGACTTGACCAGGTAATTTTGAGGGATGCATTTCAACTCCTAAAGGAGGACACATGGGGCAGGGGCGTATCAGATAGGGAGGACCAAAGAGTAGGGATAGTAAGGGTCTTAAAGGTTGAGAGTCACCAGTGGTCCCGCCTGTGGTCTGCAGGGAGCAGAGCAGGTATTGTTCAGTGGCTCAGTCATGTCCGACTTTTTGTGACCCTGTGGACTGCAGCATGCCAGACTTCCCTGTCCTTCACCGTCTCCCGGAGTTTGCTCAAGCTCATGTCTGTTGAGTCAATGATGCCATCCAACCATCTTATTCTCTGTTGCTGCCTTCTCTGCCTGCCTTCAGTCTTCCCCAGCATCGAGGTCTTTTCCAATGAGATGGCTCTTCGCATCAGGCACCAAAACTGGTGGGGCTAGAAGGGCCAGCCTGGTTAGGGGTGCCTCAGTCATGCACTCAGTAGTCTTGCTTGCAGTGACCAAGCATAGTGTGAGGGGAGGTGCAACCCAGGTGAGAACCATGGGGGACATGATTTGGCCAGAGGGTCTGAGCTGGAGGTGGGCAGTGTCCCCAAGAAAAGCCAGTGACTCTGTACCTGGCCAGCTGACCTCTAGGCCAGGACCCATCCTGAACTGCTCTTTCCGGCTGGGGACCAAGACCATGCTCTGGGTGTCACTGGTGGGGGTTGGGGTGCCGCTGTCTCCACAGCCTGTGTGGCTGTACCTTGGCCGACGTGTAGGTGCCTCCTTGCTGCTTGGCACATAGTAGTTGCTTAAGAAATGTGAGTTTTATCATCACTGTTTATATTGGTTTCCTTAGCTTGTTTCCTCAGCTGAAGAGCAGGGGTAGCATCTTGTCCCTCTGCACCCGAGCACCTTGTGCGGGGGAGACAGGCTCTGTAGAGCTTATGGAGGGGTGGGCAGTTGGCGTGTTTGCTGATGCGGGTCAGGCATGGGAGAGAGATCAGCAGGGTGGCTGCCCAGCCCCAAGGACCTCAGTGCCCAGGGGCAGGGTGGGGGCACAGGGGTAAGGGGTGACCCATTGTCGGGGGAGTGCCCTGTGCGCTCTCAGACCTGAAACTTGCCTTAAAAATGTAGGCTAATTCATGGGGGAGGTAGATTGGCCATTTTAAAATTCACAACTGAGAGGGTCTTGGGGACTCGGAGCCTCCTGTGAACTTTGCTGTTGATCATCTCAGGCAGTAATTATTGAAAGCACTTTCACCCCAGTGAGCAGAGGCCTGAGAAGGGTCTCCCGGGGTGGGAGTGGTGGTGTCCCCTCACTGTGGTCTCTGGGACCAGCCCTGGGTGGGGAGGCAGGGTGCTGCCCCTGAGCACACCTGAACCTGTGCTATGGAGGCTCTGAGTGCAGCCCCTATAGGTGTTCTCAGGGAGGGAACAGCTACCGCTTGGCCTCTGCCCTTCTGCCCAGGCATTGCCCCAACCCAGGTGTTGTCCTGGGAGCCCCCTGGTGGAGGATGGAAGCCTCTGGATAAAGTACAGGCCGCACCCCCCGCCCCTCCGCAATCCCGCCTCCTCAGGGCTGTGTCTCTCTTGCAGAGCCTGGAGGGGGAGGGAGAGGGAGGCAGCCAGGGGCCCTCTGACACTCACTCGCAGGTGTCCCCACTGTGCTCTGCCCGTGGCCCCAGCCCTCTGCCCCAGCCTGCTCCCCAGGCCCGCGGGCCCTGTGCTGGGAGTTGGATGACAGCGTCTATGCGGTCCCCAGGCTTTGAGTAGAAGCTGCCCTCCCCTGCAGTGAGGGGACCTAGCACTGGTGTCCCCAAGTGGCAGGACCTGGGCAACATCTGGCCAGTCTGGACCGCCTGATCTGTGGTGGGCACCATGACTGTGTGCCCTGCTGCGTGAACATGACAGGAGTCAGAAGGCTCCAGGGCGAAGGTGCTGGATGTTTGTGCAGCTGAGGCTCCTGAAACGTGACCCCAACCCCTTGGCCAGCACGGCTCCTGAGCAGATGGGCGACTGCGCCGGGACTGCAGGGCTGGTGATGGCAGTGGGCGGTGGGGTCAGCAGTGAGGGTGGAGCTATGGCAGCTCACAGCCCAGCGCCGCCACCCCCAGGCCTCGGGTTCCTTGTTTTAAGGAAGATGACATGGTTGGATCCTTTCAACTGCATTTGTGGTAACACATGATCATCTGGTACAGGAAGGCAAGTCACCTTGTAAGTAAGTGATGGTCTCAGCCTTTTGATGGTATTCTTGACATTGAGCAAAAGCGATGAGTATATTCTGAAGGGCAGGTGATCCCAAACTGTAGGAATCCAGGGTCCTGTGAAGAGGGAAGGGAGCCAGGCTCACAGGGGCGGAGTGACAGTGACTGAATAATGTGGGGACCCCACATCCTTAAGGAGGATGGACATATGTTTGTAGCTGCGTGCACGTTAACATGGATCACAACAAACTGTGGAAAATTCTTAAAGAGATGGGAATACCAGATCACCTTACCTGCCTCCTGAGAAATCTGTATGCAGGACAAGAAGCAACAGTTAGAACCAGACATGGAACAACAGACTGGTTCCAAATTCGGAAAGGAATACGTCAAGGCTGTATATTGTCACCTTGCTTATTTAACTTATATGCAGAGTACATCATGAGAAATGCTGAGCTGGATGAAGCACAAGCTGGAATCAAGACTTCTGGGAGAAATATCAATAACCTCAGAAATGCAGATGATACCAACCTTATAACAGAAAGTGAAGAGGAACTAAAGAGCCTCTTGATGAGGTGAAAGAGGAGAGTGAAAAAGCTGGCTTAAAACTCAGCACTCAAAAAACTGAGATCATGGCATTCATCCCATTACTTCATGGCAAATAGATGGGGAAACAATGGAAACAGTGACAGACTTTACTTACTTGGGCTCCACAATCACTGAGGACAGTGAAGTCACTGCAGCCATGAAATAAAAAGATGCTTGCTCCTTGGAAAAAAAGCTATGACAAACCTGGACAGTATATTAAAAAGCAGAGATAACACTTTGCTAATAAAGGTCAGTATAGTGAAAGCTACGGTTTTTCCAGTAGTCATGTACAGATGTGAGAGTTGGACCATAAAGAAGGCTGAGCACCGAAGAATTGATGCTTTTGAATTGTAGTCTGGAGAAGACTCTTTGGAGTCTCTTGGCCATCAAGGAAATCAATGCAGTCAGTCCTAAAGGATATCAACCCTGAATGTTCATTGGAAGGACTGATGCTGAAGATGAAGCTCCAGTTCTTTAGCCACCTGATGTGAAGAGCCTACTCACTGGAAGAGACCCTAATGCTGGGAAAGATAGAAGGCAGGAGAAGAAGGAGATGACAGAGGACGAGATGGTTGGATGTCATCATCGACTCAATGGACATGAGTTTGAGCAAACTCCAGGAGATGGTGAAGGACAAGAAAGCCTGGCATGCTACAGTCCATGGGGTTGCAAAGAATTTGACACAACCGAGCAACTGAACAACCACAACCATGTTAACGTGCCTTACCACGTCCTTAGGGTCTGAACACACGTGTCAGACACAGAGGGAGGACCACAGGGCGGGGCCAGCCCTCCCAAGGACACCATAGGAGTAAGGTTTGGGGTTTTTTGAAACCCACATATCCGATTCACCAATTCACCCATCAGGCAGATGTTTGTTGGAAGGGGTCCTGTCAGCATCCATCAGCAGGGTCTGTGGCCTGGGGGCTCCTAGTTATCCTCTGGGGTGGCTGGTGGCAGCTGCCTCTGTGCTGGCAGGAAGGAGCCCTGATGGATTAGCAAAATGTTTGCCCTGAGAACCATGGTGGGAGGAGGGTCAGCTACCCAGGGACACTTACCCAGTTCTCCAGTCGTGCCTCCCACAGCTCAGATGGCTCCCAGGAGTTATCTCACGTGGAGTTGGCCCCACATGTGGAGGCGTGCGCTGCGGTCTCTTGCAGCCACAGAAGCCTCTGAGTACCATGTGTTTGTTTTGTGGAATTCTCTGGTGCTTAGGAAATCACGAGCGGGGAACTTTGTGGCTGAGACAGGGACGGTGGGAGACCAGCGGGACGGAAATGTTCCCCGTGTGTGCACAGCGGGCACGGGGAGATGCTTCCAGAACCAGCTGAGGTTGGCTGGAGTGTCAGCCAAGGGTGGGGGTTTGGAGGCCCACCCTCCCCCTGGGCCTGCCTGGACTTCAGCACATCCGTGAATTTCTTCCCATCTCGAGGGCACAGCCTTTGTTAATTACAAGAACAGGCACAAGGACATTGTGAAGGGTCTTTCTGCCCATTGTGGGGTGACCTGATCCCCCCTCGGCAGCAAGTTTCAGGGCTTCCAGGTCCCTCTGTGCCCCTATTCCAGGGTTCCCTGATGGCTCCAGTCCCTGTACCCTACTCTCTTGTGGGCTCAAGGACCCCTAGTTCCTCCCCTTCCCAAATTTCTGATATCCTCAATCCCTCACCCACCCAGTCAGGACCCCACGTGTGGCATCAGTGGCGCCCTGAGCCCGACCCGGCCTCATCACCTGTGTCCTCACCTCCAGGCAGCCCCATGGGCAGCAGAGTGTTAGGTCAGTCATCACCTCCCTCGAAGCCAGGTCCAGTCCCTGGTAAAGCCTGTGGTGGATTGTCACAGAAACAACAGCTGAGTGGGGCCACCCCAGCTCTGAGCCTGTGTTCCCACCCCTACGGCAACCCCGGGCTTTCCTTCGTGGTGCTCTGACCGCTGAAACAGCGGCCAGCACAACAGAGGCTTGATGAGACCTGTGCTCTCTGGCTACCCACTGGGGCCTGAGACCACCAGGGTGACCACGTGCCAAGGAGGCCCCACTGATGCCAGAGCTGAGGCCAGGAGAGACCTGCGGCAGACCGCCCCGACAGCCCAGAATCATGAGATCTAAGAAGCCACTGTTTTCACCATGGGGCATGGGGACGTTTGTGACACGCGGCAGGTAACAGCTGTGCCCTGTGTCCCATGACCTTGGTCTCGTTGGCCTCTGCAGTCCATCCAGGCTGAGGTTCAGCAGGTCACCCTCTGCTGGGCATAGGCTTCCCCCTCCCCCAGCCGTTCCATGGTTCTCCGTCTCCACCACATCCTCTTCTGCACGTTCCTAAAACTTCTGTCTCTGCTTTCGGATGTGCCACACCTTTGCCTGGGCCGTCCATGCCACTCAGACTGCCCTACCTCCGTCTCCACCTGTGTGTTCCTGGTCATCTTTCCAACCATGGCTCAGACATTGCTGAGTGCTCCTGGATCCCTGCTGTCAAGATCACAGATGACACAGCCGCCTTGTGGCACCAAGCAGATGTGTGCCCACGGCCAACTCGCCCTGACTCCGGCCGCCTACTGCCCACTCCCATCGCAAGCAAGGGTGGGGTCTGGCCACCTCCTTGTCACACTTACCTGGGTCTAGGATAGGCCTTCAGAGATGGGATCCCACCATGACTTGGCAGTCGTGGCCCTCAGTGCTGAGTGCCAGCTTCTCCAAAGGGTGTTGCCACCTTCTCTACTGTCTACCCCAGGATTCTCGCCTCCAGAGGCCCTGGGCCATGCCTGGCACTTGAGTTTCAGCTCTTATATTTCATGAGTCTCCAACTCCTTTCTCTGTGACATCACCTGCCCTATCCCCCTGAACCTATGGAAAACCAGGCTTCCCAAGAGGGCAGAGAGCAAGGGGCATGCCCTCTGGTGCAGGAAGACACAGAATCTCCTGTGAGAAAGCTCAGAAGACAGCAATAAATATGTGAAATAGATTGTTAATCCCCGTCAGTGTAAGTGTTGTCTTTATTTTTCAACTTTGTATTAAGGATACATACTTTTTAGACACACACTAGGTAAAGAAAGGGGCTTCCCTGGTGGCACCGTGGTAAAGAATGCCCCTGCCAGCACAGGAGATGCCTGAGACAAGCGTTTGATCCCTGGGTCAGGAAGATCCCCCGAAAGAGGAGATGGCAACCCATTCCAGTATTCTTTCCTGGAGAATTCCATGGACTGAGAAGCCTGGGGGGCAACAGTCCATAGGGTCGCAAAGAGTCAGACACAACTGAAGCAACTTAGCATGGGCACGCTGGTAGGAAAAAGAACAAGTGAAGCCCTGGGCCCACCCAGCCCCGGCAGTCCCAGACTCTTCAAAATTACCTTTCACACAACATCGTAAATCATTTATACTCCAATATAAAATAAAAAAATTTTTTAAAGAAAAAGTTAAATAAAAATTTAAAAGATCCAAAAAAAGAAGCTTAAAGATAATAGAATCATCTTTTAAATGGTAACAGTAACAGATGCCTCTCTTAGAAATTTTAATAAACATATAGGGAATAAGGAGGAACTGATTCACAGATAACCACCATGTAGTTGGCAGGATATGAACCTGCTCAGGGAGACCCCAGTGGATTTCCAGTCCATCAGAAAATATCAGGGCTTCCCTGACAGCTCAGTTGGTAAAGAACCACCTGCAATGCAGGAGACTGCGGTTCGATTCCTGGGTTGGGAAGATCCGCTGGATAGGCTACCCACTCCAGTATTCTTGGGCTTCCCTGGTAGCTCAGCTAGTAAAGAATCTGCCTGCAATTTGGGAGACCTGGGTTAGATCCCTGGATTGGAAAGATCCCCTGGAGAAGGGAAAGGCTACCCACTCCAGTATTCTGGCCTGGAGAATTACATGGACTGTATAGTCCATGGGGTCACAAAGAGTCGGACACGACTGAGGTGACTTTCACTTTCATAGGAAATAAAATCTGTAATCTCCAATCTGGAGTGAGCCAGGGTTGCCCTCTGGTCATTTACTTCTTGTTTTAAGGTTAGATTTTACACTCATCAAAACCACACCTGCACATAAAGAATCAAGTCATGCTGTGGGGCTTGTATTAGAAATTTGGGGTCATTCTTCCACCCCCATGCTGGTTCCCACCTCCCAGCAGCACCACTTGCCCTCACCATTGCTAAACCAAGTGGCTGCTTCTTGAATGATCTTAGCTTTAAGCATTGTCTGTTGACTCAGTCCACGCACAGCCTGGAGGCTGAAAGTCTGAGACCAAGGTGGTGGCAGATTTGATTCCCAGCGAGGACCTGCCCCCTGGTTCGTGGACGGCCGGCTGGCCACCTTCTTGCTGTCTTCATCCCAGAGGAAGCTCTGGTGTTGTCTTTTTCTTCTCACTAGGGCAGTGATCTCATTATGGGGGCTCTGCCCCCATCACTTTATCCAAACCTGAACACCTCCCAAAGGCACTGCCTCCAGACGCCATCACATTGGGAGTTAGGGCTTCAACACAGGAGTTTTAGGGGGACAGCAGATACTCAGTCCCTAACATTTGCTTTGACATGAAGATGATGGCAAAGGGGGTCATGGCTCATTTTCGTGCTCCCTCTTCCACCACACACAAGTGCCCCTATTACCCCAGGATGGTCCCCTGGTGGTTGATCCACCTCTGGTTGTGATAGTGTAAATATTGTTCCATGCACGATCTTGTGTGTGATCATTTTTCCTGTCCAGTCTTTTTTTTTTTCCCTTGGAGTTGGCAATCTCACTTTCTTTTAAATCATTTCTCACTGCTTTATCCTAGACTTTCTCCCAGTCGTGGAAACCTCAGCTCAGGTAATCTGTCAGGTTCATGGTCTCAGGGCTACTCTTCTTGGGCCTCTCTGGGTCTCCCTCCACCATGGTCCCCATTCTTTAGGCCTCTGTGTTGGTCTGAGATCTTCCCCTTTTGCCATTTGCTCCCTTGTTTTATGGGACCACATCATTTTACAGATCCTGAAAAAAGATCTGTGGGACAGGAACCTTTAAAAGAATTCCCATATTCTCTTCCCCCTGATTTCCCAAGTTAACATGTTGCCTCATTCGCTCTCTCCTCCTCTCTCTGCCCCCCTGCCCTGTGTATAAATATTATTTTTGCCAGAATCATTTGAGATTTGCAAACTGACTTTTACTCCCAAATGTCCAAGCATCACTTTCCTAAAGACAAAGATATAACCACAGAACAGAGATGGGAATGTGGGAGCTGACATGGACACGGGACTGTTATCTGGTCTGTAGACCTAATTCTAATTCCCCATTTATGCCAAAAATGTGCTTCATAGGAAAAGAAAATCCCAAGTCATGTATATTCAGTTTGCCAGTAAGGAATTCTTCCATCTTCGTCTTTAAAACTGACATTTTGAAGATTATGGGTCAGTTGCACTCAATAGGGCTTCTGTGGTGGCTCAGATGGTGAAGAATCCACCTGCAATGCAGGAGACCCAGATTAGATTCCTGGGTTGGGAAGATCCCCTGGAGAAGAGAATGTCAACTCACGTTAGTATTCTTGCCTGGAGAATCCTCTGGACAGAGGAGCCTGGCGGGCTACAGTCCATGGGGTCGCAGAGAGTCGGATACAGGTAACACAGACACATTGTGCTCAATTAGGGTGGAAGATGCCTTTTCCTTTTTGTGTTAAGAAAGTGTATTAAGTCTCCCTTGGGATTGGGTTGTTGCTCCCCAGGATATTTTGGGATTGCCTCATTTCTTCTCAGAAGTGCCCCTTCAGGATCTTGTTATCTCTCCTGAGAAGACACCCCTCAGTCACTCCTCTGGCAGGCACTGTCAGGATTAGGTCATCACCTCTATAAGTCTCCCAGGCAATTGGTCGTCTCTCTTCAGAAAGTCTCCCTAAGGATCAGGTAATCCGTCTCACAAAGTATACCTCAGGATCAGGTCATTCTAACTCTGATAGAGTCTCTTAGGACTCATAAACTCCCTCAGATAATATGCCTCAGGATGTCTTCAATCCTCAGGAAGTCTCCCTTCAGGTGGGCTAATCCCTCCTGATAGTGCTTCCCTCAGGATTGAGTCATCCCTCTTTTGAAAGATTCCCCATTGGCTCATTTCTCGTCCAAAAGTCTCCCTCAGGGCCAAATAATTCTCCTCAGAAGGTCTCCCTCTGGATCCAGTCATCCCTCCTCACAAAGTCTCCCACAGGATCGGATCATTCCTCTTGCAAGTCTCCCTAAGGATCAGATCATCTTTCCTCCAAAGGCTTACCCAGGATCAGGTCGTTGCTCCACAGGAAGTGTTTCAAAGATCAGGTCTTTCCTCCTCAGAAGATCTCTGTCAGAACTGAGTCATCCCACCTCAGGAAGTCTCTCCCTGGGTCTGATTATCCTCATCAGAAGGTCTCCTTCTGGATCAGATCATTCCTGCTCTGAAAGTCTCTGTGAGATCTGGTCATCCTTCCTGAGACCGTATCCCTCAGGATCCCAAAACTCATCCTCAGATAGTCTCTCTCAGGGTTAGGTCATCCCTGCTCAGAGTCTCCCTGAGGATCAGGTCATTCCTCCCCCAAAATATCCCTCAGAGCAGGTCATTCCTCCCCCAAAATCTCCCTCAGAGCAGGTCATTCTCTTCAGAATGTCTCCCTGGGAGTTGGGTAATCCCTCCTCAGAAATCCTTTTCATAGATCAGGCTGTCCCTCTTTAGGGAATCTCTGATTTGGGGTGTTCCACTTAAGAAAGTCTCCCTTACGATTGGGCCATCTCCCCTCCGGAGTGTCAACCACCTCAGGATCAGGTCATCCCTCCTCAGAACGTCTCAGTCAGAACTGGGTCATCTACCTCAGGAAGTCTCTCCCAGGGTCTGATTATTCTCTTCAGAAAGTCTCCTTCAGCGATTTCCCAGGTGGGCCACTGGCTAAGAATCTACGTGCCAATGCAGGAGACATGGGTTTGATCCCTGGTCCAGGAAGATGGAGCTGCTAAGCCTGTGAGACGCAACAACAGAAGTTGGCCTCTGTTACGCCCATTTCTTTGCAACCCCATGGACTGCAATGCACCGGGTTCCTGTCCTTCACTATCGCAGAGTTTGCTCAAATTCATGTCCATTGAATGGGTGATGCTATCTAACCATCTCATCCTCTGCCTCCCTCTTCTTTTGACTTAAATCTTTCCCAGTATCTGGGTCTTTTCTAATGTGTCAGCTCTTTGCATCAAGTGACCAAGGCATAGGAGCTTCAGCTTCAGCATCAGTCTTTCCAATGAATATTCAGGGTTGATTTCCTTTCAGATTGACTGGTTTGATCTCCCTGCTGTCACAGGGACTCTCATGAGTCTTTTCTAGCACCACAGTTAGAAAGCATCAGTTCTTTGGCGCTCAGCCTTCTTTATGGTCCAACTCTCACATCCATACACGACTACTGGAAAAACCATAGCTTTGACTATACGGACCTTTGTCAGCAAAGTGATGTCTCTGCTTTTTAATACACTGTCTAGGTTTGTCATAGTTTTCCTTCCAAGGAGCAAGTGTCTTTTCATTTCATGGCTGCAGTCACCATGCACAGTGATTTTAGAGCCCAAGAAAATAAAATCTGTTGTTGCTGCTACTTTTTCCTCTTCTGCTTTCCATGAAGTGAGATAGTACCTTGTTTTTAAAAAATCCTAACAGTGTAACATTTTCTCATAGTTATGAGAACTACAAAAATGTTCATAATAGCTGGTTAACATCTCATCCTATGGTTTTCCTGTCATTGCTTAAGTTATCCCAACATTGAGCACTTAGCGTCCCCCCTTTTCTGAGCAGGTAAGAAGGATGCTGAAATGGATTTATGCTTCATGTGAAGCGTGTGACCGTGGGAGAGGATTCTGCCCGGCAACAGGAGCCTAGGAGGTAGAGCCTGTGGTGCCTTTTAGGGGCAGCTCTGAGAGGGAGAGGACATGGCCTTCTGTGGTTGTTTTCCTTTCTTAATTAATCTGGGAAGGACTTCCTGGGCAAATGGCAGGGATGCCCAGTCCCCCTGGATCTAACAGCCTGCCTGCGCTGGGCTCCGCAGGCAGCCGTGCCTCACAGCGCCCCCTTGTGGCTCCCCATCTCGGGTCCGCTCCTCCGCCGGTGTGGCAATGGCAGAATTTGGCGCATCATCTCTAGGTTGGCAAAAACAGCCCAGCAAAGAGGAGGAGGTTGTAACAAAAAGCCAAGCAAGAGAAACCAAGCCCAAAGGCTCAGGGGCTGAGTGGGGAGGGCGAGGCCCTCAGTGCTTGGGTCCCCCATCTCCGCCCCACGTCCTGATGGGAAGTGTCCACTCAGGGCCTCCTGGTCGGTCTCTGGGAGCCCCTCCCATACTCCCACGTGGTGACCTTTTTTGCAGCCTCTGTGGCCTCCTGGTCTCCAGGGCTACCCCAGGTGCTGTCCCCAAGTGGCCATTTTGCAGAATGCTCCCCCAGGCATCCCCACCACACGGCCATTACTTGTGGGTCTCACGTTCTCCAGACTCCAGTCAACCCTCAAGGACCCTGGAAAACAGGTCCTGCAGGCTGTGGGTTTTCCTCTGCAGAGAGAAAACCTGGGACCTGTCTGGGTGGGGCTGGGTGTGATGGAGCCTGGCCCTGCAGGGCTGCGGGCTTGGCCCAGGGATGTGGAAAGTGCTGGGCGCTGGCTCGGGCTGTGAAGGGGCAGCTCTGCTGATGGCACCACTGGGCCTCATGAGCTGTGGGATGGTGCCCTGGAGCCCCGCCAAAGACCACTCGAAAACACACCGTGTTCCCGTGCTCACATCTGCTTCTCCTTCAGATGCTGGACGAGAACCACCACCTAATCCAGTGCATCCTGGACTATCAGAGCAAGGGCAAGACGGCTGAGTGCACCCAGTGAGTGGCCGCATCGCCTGCACCCCTCCCAGCTGCCTCGGGCTCAGTGGCCTGAGAGAGTGGGGCCTCGGGGTTAGCTAAGCTGCTGAGTCAGCTCCCCCTGGGTGGCTCCCCACGGAGAGGTGGGCGGGTTTGGAGGAAAATGCGAGTGTAGGGGAGAGTGGACCGCTGTGGGGCCCAGGGCTGGGTGCAGAGTGAGCTCACGAGCTGCTCTCTTAGATGCTGTTGCCTCTTCGAGGTCTGGGGTATCAAGTGAGCCCAGTGCCAGGGTCCACCAATGAGGCTCGCCCCCTGGCAGACCCTCCTATGTCTCCCTGGCCCCCACATCCCTCTGACCCACCTCCACCTCCATCCTCTGAACAGACTCAGTGGTACCAGGTCGGGGTATCCCTCCCCACCCCCGGCCCTTTCTGGATTGCAGAGCGCTGTGCCACCTGCCCGTTCCCCCCGCCCCAGGGCTTGGCTGCAGGGCTGGGCAGGCTCCTCCCCTCACCTATGCCCCCGCCTGCAGGTACCAGCAGATCCTACACCGGAACCTGGTCTACCTGGCCACGATCGCAGACTCCAACCAGAACATGCAGTCTTTGCTGCCCGCCGTGAGTGCCCACCAAGGCTTGGCGGGGGGGCGGGTTGGTATAGACACCATTGGTCCAAAGCTGTGGGGCTGCTGTCTGGTTCAGATCTGGGAGATGAGGGTGCCCGGGTAGGTAGGGGGTCACTTGGAAGCTCCATCTTCAGTGATCAGAGGTGGGCCTAGGGGTGGAGGAGGAGCAGGGCGCCTGGCAGCCTGATACTGTAGCACAGGACAGGCTGTGCAAGGGCTCAAGGCTACCAGGGACAGAGACCCCGGCCAGCTGAGACCAAGGAGGGTGGTGGGGAAGGGTGTGGAGAAGGTGAGGTGGATGCAGCTGGGGCTGGTGAAGCAACTCCCTGAGTCCCAGGAATGGGGGGCCCAGCTTTGAACCTCAAAGTGTGTGTTGAAAAGCTTGGGAAATACTTGGAGTAGCATTTCTGTCTTGGCCTGAGCTGTCCAGCTGTATGAGAGTGGTGGTCTGTCTTAGAGGCTTTGCCAGGCAGCCAGCAAATGTGGCTGCAGGTCTTGGGGTGGCTGAGTCCCTGGATGAGATGGTCTAGAGGCTGTTCTTCGCGTTAACTCTCCTCCCGGTGACCTTCCTATTGCCACAGCCGCCAACGCAGAGCATGACGCTGGGCCCAGGAGGGCTGTCCCAGAGCGGCTCGGCCCAGGGCCTGCACTCGCAGGGTAGCCTCAGTGATGCCATCGGGGCCGGCCTGCCACCCTCCTCCCTCATGCAGGCCCAGATCGGCAATGGTGAGCAGCCCCGGCACGCTGGGCTCGGGTTGGTTCCGGGAAACAAGCGGGTCACCGACTGGGCTCCCGAGTGGCTGGTGCTGCAGTGGAGACCCCCTCTTCCCAGAGGCCCTGTTGCGGGCACACATGCGCAGATGACACGGGGGGGTGGGTAAGGCCCTTGTTGCAGCCCCAGATTGGCTGCGACCCTGAAGATCGACATGCGTCACCTGGTCACATGAGTGCACAGGTGTCCTGTCCTTGGGTTGAGAGTCGGTAGCAGCCATTGGGAAGGTTGATTAATGTGATGGGAAGCAGGCCGTTTCCTTCTCTGGTTGCGTCCTTGACCGTGGTCAGCCTCCCCCCTGCACAGGCACCTGAAGGAAGCTCGGGGTGGGGGGGTCTTTCAGAGCCGGTCTTCCGTGGGTTTCACACCCCGTCACCCCCGACAGGTCCGAACCACGTGTCCCTGCAGCAGACGGCGCAGAGCACGCTGCCCACCACCTCCATGAGTATGTCAGGCAGTGGCCACGGCTCGGGACCCGGCTACAGCCACTCAGGCCCTGCCTCGCAGAGTGTACCCCTGCAGAGCCAGGGCGCCATCAGCAACTACGTGTCCCGGGCCAACATCAACATGCAGTCCAACCCAGGTACTGCCCTGTTCGGCCCATGGCCCCCTCCTCTGGCAGCTCCCCGAGGGGCGGGGCTGGTGGGTACAGGCCTGGTGGGTCGGGGCCTTGGCTGTTCCCACGGCAGCTTCAGGGGAGGCTCTGAAGGGTGGTGGCATGCCCCACCCTACCCTGCACTGGGAGGACAGGGAAGGGCTCCCACAGGCAGGAGGCAAGCAGGGCATGCTGAGGAGTGGCGGGAGCCCCGCCGGGCAGCTTGGGGCCTTGAGCACTCAGGAAGCGTAGGGTCCAAACTGGGGTGCCCCATGAGTTTCAAAGCTTAGACAGAAACAGAGAGTGTGAAATTACTCCTTGCTTCTCGTTATGTTAATTACATACTGAGAACAACCTATTTGGGATATATTGAGTCAAATAAAATGTTGCTAAAATAGATTTCACCTGTTTCTTTTCAGTCTGTGATGTGGCTCGCATATCTTGTGCTGGACAGTGCTGCCTGGAGGGTCCCGAGCAGGGGGGCAGGAAAGGACAGGCAGGCGGGGCCCCCCAGGGCCCTTTGAGGCTACCGTCTGGGGAGGGCAGGGCAACAGGCTTCTCTGGGACCAGCAGGTGGGAGCCGCGTTTCACATTTTATAAGTCGCCCAAAGGCACTTTGGCAGGAAGGGTGACGTGGCCCCATCAGGGGGGCCTTGTGGAAGCCGCAGCCTGGGGTGAGGGTGCAGACTGGTCTGGGGGTGGGGGGGCACCACCGGGAACTGCTTGGGTTACGGGGTCTGTCGTGTTCCCCAGTGTCCATGATGCACCAGCAGGCAGCCTCGTCTCACTACAGCGCGGCGCAGGGCGGAAGCCAGCACTACCAGGGCCAGTCCATGGCCATGATGGGCCAGAGTGGGCAGGGGGGCGGCGTGATGGGGCAGCGGCCCATGGCGCCCTACCGGCCCTCCCAGCAAGGTGAGGCCGCCCTCGGTATAGGGAACCGGTGGGGGGAGGCCCGCTGTGGGAAGCCCGGCTCCTGGGGGCTGGACATGCAGGGCCCCGTGTCCCCTGGGTGGGCCCCGTGTCCCCTGGGTGGGCCGTGTCCCACTGAGTGGGCCCGTCAGGGAGGTTCTGGGGCTCGGGGAGGTGACGTCAGCACTGTCCCCCCAGGCTCGTCCCAGCAGTACTTGGGCCAGGAGGAGTACTACGGCGGTGAGCAGTACGGCCACGGCCAGGCCGCTTCAGAGCCCATGAGCCAGCAGTACTACCCCGATGGTGAGGCCCACTTCCTTGGCATCTGTCCCCACTCCCCAGTTGTTCCCAGTTCAGTCCCAGTGCCCCCGCCAGCAAAGCACCCAGAGTCCCCTTTGAGGGTGGGGGCTGGTCTCTGCTGAGAGAAGCTTCCTGCACTGGGCTCCCTGGGGCTGGGGGCACAGTCCTCTGAATGGATGGACATAAATGTCTGAAGGATGGCCACGAGCTCATGGTGAAGTGCCTTCAGGAAGGTGACGAACCTGAGCCAACTGTATGTCCCGTAACACCCACCTCCCAGCTGCTCAGTTACACCTTCTGCAGGTTATTTTCCTTTTCCGTGTCACCGTTCCGGCATCTTTAAAATCAGGATTTGTGGAGATGGCTTAAAGTGACTGCAGAGGACAGGTGGGATTTGGGGAGGACCCCATGCAGGGATGTGTGACCAGGTCAGGCAGTGGGCGGTGGGGAGGTGGCCAAGACCAGAGGGGTCACGCACTCCAGTGGGAGCCGGCGGCGGGATGGTGACCACATAGTGACATTAAGAGCTAATGGACACATGTGTGTCAGACATGGGGCACCAAGTATGCCCTGTAAACCTTGGCTTGTTGGCCCCAGGAGCAGGTAGCCGTCTGCACTTTAAAGGAACCTCGGCTGCCAGACAGCAGGAAGAGCCCCCACAAGCTCCGTCTAGGACACAGGACCCACATCCAGTGGCAGGCCATCCTGACCTGATGGCTGAGTCCATGTGGTCTTTCCCGGGACTGGGAAGCCAGGACCTCTGCTGACTGCTAGGTGCCCTGTTTCCTTGCAGGACACGGCGACTATGCCTACCAGCCGGCATCCTACACAGACCAGAGCTACGACCGGTCGTTTGAGGACTCCACGCAGCACTACTACGAGGGCGGTAAGGCAGCTGGCTGTAAGCTCCAGGCCTAATGTGCACAGGGCCTGCAGAAATGGGGCAGGTGCTGATAGAGCTGCCAGGGTGATGTCACCAAACTGATTGGGTGCCAGCTGGCCCTGGAAAGGACTTCCTGCTGCCCCAAGGAAACCCTGAGAGGAGAAGGGCCACTAATAAGCTCATGGGTGATGGGATCAGGGCCCCCAGTCTGCTGGTCAGGAGTGGGGACAACGTCAGGGCTGCCAGTGGCCCAGGAAAGAAAAGAGGATGCGAATGGAACAAGTGACTAGAAAGTGTGGCTTTTGGGGTGACCTTTTTTAATTGTAAAAATACGTAATGTTGCCATTTTAGCTGTTTTTAAGCGCACACTCCAGGGGCACCAAGCACGTGCGCGTTGTGCAGTCACAGCGTCGTCTCCAGAGCCTTCGTCTTCCTGAGCTGCCCATCTGTCCCCAGGAAACACTCCCTCCGTTTCCCCTCCCTCTCCGGGGAAGCTGGCTCAGCCTCCTCCTCAGGAAGGGCCCCACGCTGCTCACCAGGGCGGGCCTGTCAAAGTCTCAAGTGCAGTTTGTACCCTCGCTTTGGGTTACAAGCATCCCCCTCCATGATTGATGAGGACTTTGCTAAGACGTCCAGTGACTTCTTTTAGGGCAGGTGTGGCAGACGGCATGGTTTCCTCCTGGATCTGGAAACGTTTTGTTCCACCTGGTTAGTGACCCCCGCACAGGACCACACACGGTACTGGCCACGCCTCAATGGGCGGCCTGCCTGGTCTTTTTTAGCTGGGAGGTGGGGGTGTTTCTTTCAGAGGAGTGGTCTGTGCCCTGAGAAAGGCAGGGGTGTTGGGTGGGGGTGGTAAGAGGTGGCTTGAAGCTGACATGAAGGACTTTCCCATAATTAGCTTTGTCCCCCAAGGGAATGAGGAACCTCAAGAGACACAGGTGGCTGGTCCTGGTATTGTTCACAGGAGGCAGGCGCCCTGCAGGTTCCCTGGAGTGAGAGGTGCCAAGAAGTGGCCCGGGGCACAGCAAACCCAGATGGGTGGGACAGGGTTGCTGTCGGGGCCACTGCAGAGCCCTCCATGGAAACCTTGACGTCCCACTGGCATTTCCTCTCCAAGAGGTTTACAGGAGCAGAGGCTGGACACAGCCAGTGTCCACTGTGGCATGTCCAGGGCACTGCTGTGGCAGGTCCCCTGGGTCACACCAGGTGTGCAGCACCAGGGTGTCTGGATGCTGCCTTCTGTGTAAAACAGCGAGTGCTAAGAGCACACCCACCCACCATAAACAGACGAGAAATACTGGGGACAGCGATGGAAGTGACTCGGGGGTGATAAGGCCAGGCTGGGCGGGTGGTGCAGGCGGGCCCTGGGCCTCTCCAAGGTGGACTGGGTTTGTTTTTAGATTTCAAATTGCACCAATGTATCTGTCCATTTAGAAGTCAAACTTCGAAATAGTAAACATTATTGGCTCTCGTTGAAAATCAAAGCACTAATCCTGTGGCTGTGCAGATCTGTCCCCAACCCCCAGTCCCCGGGTCAATCCTCAGTTTCTCCCAATGGTAGTGGTGACTATGGGTGGGCATTCGGGACAGCAGGGTGGCTCTGCCCCAGATGGCTGCCACTCAGGCCCCAAGGCTCATCTGTGCTTGACGACAAGGTTTTATAGACAAGTCACCATCATGGGTTTGTTTCTTTGTTTTGTGACCACATGCCTGCCACATTTATTAACACCAGCCTCTTCTTTCACCAATGAGTGTTTCCTTTTTTCATGGCCACGTCATAGACTGTCGCAATATTCTTAAAGATAGAAACAAATGAAAAAGAGCAGAAAAACAAGGGAAGTTGTCGTCTCTGCCCCAGTGGAGGGAAAGCCCTGGGTTGTTCCAGGAAGGGCAGAATCTGGGCTGCCTGGCTCTGCTGCTCCCACAAGACCCTCTTGAGAACCCCTCAGGCATGTTCAAAGAGTCCTGCCTCTTGTTTCAGAGTTGTCCAAACCAGCCCATCTTCCGCTGAAGTTTGGCCCTGGGTCAAGGGAAGGTTTTTCTGGGTATGTGAGAGCTGCGCTGCATTCTCACTCACTGCACACCTGCTGTGTCCAGGCCTCAGCGGCTGCTGCTGTGAATTAGCCCCTTTACCTGTTACCACAGAAGGAGAACAGGGACCTCCTGTTCCTGGAGAAACCTGCCGAGTCTCTGATGCACTTCTCAGGAGACACAAGGACAATGAACCCACATCTCCACCAGTTGCTGACACCTCCTTGGCCATTGGCTGTCCCATTGGCCATTATTGCTGGGACTGGCCATGGTTGTGAGGAGGGAGCAGAGGTCAAGATGTTTCCTTAGACGGTGATCAATCAGAAAGACTGAGGAAAGACTTCCCTGGTGGTCCAGTGGCTAAGACTCCACACTCCCAGTGCAGGAGACAGGGTTCGATCCCTGGTCAAGGGAATAGATCCCACCTGCCACAACTAAAGATCCCACATGCCACAGCACAGCTAAGAGCTGGCTCAGCCAAATAATAAATAATTTTTTAAAAAGATCTGGCAGGCTCCTCAGAGTCCACCTTAGAGAAGAGTTTGCCCATATTACAGAGCGTGTTCCTTTTCTTTGTGTGCAGCTGGAAATGGACTTCCTAGTGGGGTTTTAAGCCTTTCCACATGAATTTGCTCTCAAAGCTGTTATTTTTAAATGTACATTATCAGGATCCCAGTTTTTAAATACTTACAATTTATAATTCCTAGAAGAGGACAGTTATTTACAACTGGAAAAATAATGTAGAAAAATGGGTTATTTGGATTCCATTGTTCATAACCTGGCCTCTTGTCATGGTGCCTCTGTCTCTTACTTCCAGAATATGTTCTGATTAAAGAACAACAAAACAACGAACAGCTCTCCTTTCTGGGCCGGCTGTTCACTGGCTCTCGGATGCCACAGAGGAGTAAACTCCTGGGCCCCCGGCCTCCAGCTGCTCCTGCTAGAGGGTGGGGTCTTATGCAAAGTAGGACCTGACTTACTGTAAGTTAAAGGGCACGCACTGTGGTGTGAAGAGCAAAGCCCTATTTGAAAGAAAACAATGAAACCAGGCCTAAATTGGTCTTTGTATAAAGGCACTACGAAAACTGAATGGAATTTAATCTCTACACCAATCTAAAACTCTTGTGATCTGCGTCAGGAAGACTTTGTAGAAATATTTTTAATTTTTATTTTTTAAAATTTTATTTAAATATAGTTGATTGACAGTGTTGTGTTTCAGGTATACAGCAAAGCGATTCAGTTATACATATATACATATATTGACATATGTACTTTTTTTAGGTTCTTTTCCATTGTAGGTGTAGGATTTTTAAATGGTTGTTAACACTCGCTCTTAACCCTTGATAACTATTTGTTAATATGCTTACCACTCTCTCAACTTTTACTATGAGCTTTCTTCCCAAAATGAGGCTTTTAGCATGGGTGCAGGCTGGCTAGTTAAGATTTTTGAAAATGAGAATTAAGGCATTTTCTTTGGAAAAAAAAGAAAAAATGAACCTAAAACATCTCTGGGACTATACCCACATATAGATGAAGAACACAGAGGCAAATTTCTGCATCTTTTCATCCATGAAGTACAGGTGTGAACTGGTGTGCACATTTGCCTGTGAAACAAAGGTGCACTGAAACATGTGGGGTCCCTTTGAACTGTGGGAGTCACACAGCCTTTCCCTGCATGTGTGTCCAGATCTCCTTCTTATAAGGACACTGGATTAGGGCCCAGTCTAATCCAGTATGGCTTCCCCTTAACAATTACATCTGCAAAGACCCTCTTTCCAAATAAGGCCACAGGTCCCCGGGGTCAGGACCTCAAAGCCCTGGTATCAGGCTTTGTTTTAACTGCAATAGTCTTTTCATTTTGGCTGTATATTTGTATCTCTATCAGATAGTAAGAGAGAAGTATAATAAAACAATTTGTATTGTTGTGGAAAAGAAAAGGTACTGGAGCAATAGAGTCAAATCTATGGAACCCAAAGCAGCCCATACCTTGGGGGACAATGGAGCTGCCATTGTTCTCTGGAAACAAGCTCACGTCTACTTCCCTCTGCAGGAAACTCACAGTACAGCCAGCAGCAGACAGGATACCAGCAGGGCACGGCACAGCAGCAGACGTACTCCCAACAGCAGTACCCCAACCAGCAGAGCTATCCCGGACAGCAGCAAGGCTACGGTAAGGCGGGGGCGGGGGGCGGGGGGTGGGACGTTGTTGCAGGAACGTGGTCATTCAGTGGGTACCTGCACACTTATTTTGAAACAGCTGTAGGTTTCCAGAAAAGCTGTGGGGAAAGCTGATGGTTCCCCGTGGCTAACCTCTTCTATTCCCAGCGCCCCGTGGGCACAGCTAAGAAACCAGCACTGGTGCGTGGCCGTGAACTGAACCCAGTTTCTTCAGATCTCATGGACCTACCTGCGTGTCCTCTCCTGTCCTGGACTGTCTGGGGTCCCACAACTCCTTGGGTTGCAAGTTGCTCGCACTTTCTTTGTCTTTCCTGACCTTGGCACTTTGAAGAGGGCTAGGCAGGCACTTTGTAGACCCTCCATCAGGGTGGGTTTGTCTGGATTCTGAAAAAAAGACCATGGTGGGGAAGTGCCTTCGTATCCCCTCCCATGGGTGTGACTTGCCTCTACTGAGGCTGACAGTGGTCATGTGGTCCATGGCGCCTGTCAGGCCTTCCCACTGCCCCATGCCCTCCATCCCCTACTCCAGACTGTGTTGTCACTGGGTCTATCCCCACCTGAGGGGTCATCATCCACATAGATTGTCCAGGAAGTCTTCTCCAGGGAAGATAGGTGTCTTCTCCCCTGTTCACTTAGTTATTGATCATATATTTCTATTGGTAGGTACTCACAGGTACTGATGTTACAGATCGGGTTATGATCCAAACTTCTTTATTTTATGGTTCAAGCTGTCTCAGCCCTGCCTCTCGGGAGCTTGGGTTGGTGCCTGTGCCCCTTGGACATGCCCCCTGCTTTTGGCTTTGGGCATGTGCTTCTTTCTGGGACCACAGCAGCCCTTGAAGCAGCTGGTTTTGGAAAAACCCCTCAGCCTTTGTCAATTCCGCCTATCCTGTCCGCTTAGGCTTTGAGGCACCATCACTGTCTTGCGTGGTTTTCGCCATTTGCTGTGCATTTAACTCATGTTTACAGTGATAACTGTGACTGTGTAAACTGGTCCCAAGAAGCAGGTCTAGCGCTCTGACAGTAGCCCCCAGTCCCCGTCTGGATGTTGGGGGGGTGGTGCGCATAGCTGGAGCCATGGGGGCATAGCAGGATTGGCCGCCAGCTGTGGTGCTTTCACTGCTCAGGTTTAATGTGGCGGAAAAACGGGTGCCGATGTCTCAGGGGCTTCCCCAGTAGCTCAGCTATAAAGAATCCACCTGTAATGTAGGAGCCGCAGTAGATGCAGGTTGGATCCCTGGGTCGGGGAGATTCCTTGGAAGAGGACATGGCAACCCACTCCAATATTCTTGCCTGGAGAATTCCATAAACAGAGGAGCCTGGCGGGCTACATTCCGTGGGGTTCAGACACGACTGAATTAGCAGGAACGCACGTCTCAGGGGCTTGGGAGGACCTGTGGGAGAGGGTGTTGGGGGGTGATCTCACGATCCTGCTGTGTTCTAGGACCCGCCCAGGGTGCCCCCTCACAGTACTCCAGCTACCAGCAGGGACAAGGCCAGCAGTACGGAAGCTACCGAGCATCTCAGACGGGCCCGTCCACCCAGCAGCAGCGGCCTTATGGCTACGAGCAGGCAAGCCTTCTGCCCGTTTCCAGACCCACGCTTCACTTTGTACATCACATGTGACAAAGGTTTCCCCTATGGCCGTGAGGAATAATAAAATGGGACAGGCTGGCTCCCTAGGTTCCTCCAGAACATGAATTCTCTGAGCCTGTAAGGTTTTTAAAAATTTCCACTTCAGTCAGACACAGCTGGCTCTTTATGTCCTAAACTCGCCTAGAGTCTCGTCTTTCACACCTTGGATGTCTCCCTCATGCCTGTTTCCCTCATGTCTGTTGCGTGCCTGCAGGTTACGGCACCTAGGCAGATTGTAGAGCTTGCATCTTGCATGGCACAGTTGGATCTGTCTGGGGCAGGAGCAGGGTGGTGGGCGGGAGGAGATGGGTCCTGGGCACTCTGGAGTCTCCTTGGAGGACAGTCCCGGGCGAGAGGTGACTATCTATCAGTGACCATATGGTAGGTCCGAGGCACTAATGACAATTTACATGGCTAATAAAACCTTAAGGCACTGTGTGGATTAGGGGTGTTTTTCTCTTGGTACCTGAATAGGTAAGGTCCTGTATCTCATTTTTTAAATACTTCTCACCTTGCTCCTTAAAGAGAGATAAAGAATGAGCCAGTTGTACGTAGAGAATGAGTTTTCAACAGGAGGTACACAAGCCCAGGGCAGAGTTATTAGGGGAGCAAAGCTTTTTGGCTTTTGGAATGTTCCAGTGAGCGCGTGGGAAGAGGTGCCAAGGGGAGTGTGCCTGGGGAGCCCGTCCCAAACCTGCTTACGGCAGGGTCAGGGGGGGATGTGACGGGGTACCTAGCCCAGGCCCAGTGCGGTCAGCTGCTGTGTGACCACGTGAGCCAACCTCTTCCACCCACTGACCTAAGTCAGTCATCTCAGCCTGGATGGTGGCTTCCAGAACATCAGCTACCCACCTGCCTCAGGACACAGGCTGAGGCATTTGGTCGCTGGCCAACCATGCTCATCCACCTCTCATCCTGGGCGTGGGCTGGGGTGGGATCTGTCTCATCCTCAGGTGTGGACCCTCCTACTCAGGCCTGTTGGGGTATGATCTGTGTCTTGCTCTCTTGCAGGGCCAGTACGGAAATTACCAGCAGTGAAGGACCCGCGTCTATGAGGAATCCTGAGGCGGCATGTCCGCCCAGGATGGACAGGCCAGTGACAGCTCTGAGGGGCTGTGACCTGTAGGCTGCCCCTCGCCTCACGCAGCGTCTGCTTGTGAAGCACGCACATTTCATGCGGGGTAGGACAGCAAGCGTGCACGCTGGTGCCAGATGGCGCTTTGATGGTGTGACATATTTGGTGCTGTGTATAGTATTGTATGTCCATACAATGGAGAGGTTGTCCCTTTTTGTCCTCCCCTCCATGTTTCTAGCTAGCTTTAGGGGTCCCTTCATCATTGGAGTCTTCTCTGCCCAGTGATGGGACAAACCTACCAGAGGCCGCAGTCTGCGTGCTCTTATGCACAGACCTGAGGTCTGACTCTCCTCTCATGTTTGTACTGGGGGTGTAAACTTGTCTCTCACTGGCTGCACTGCCCCTGGATGGCAGCCTCTTTCTTCCTGGGCCTCAAGGCCGGGGAGTTGGGGAGGCATTTTCTGTAGTTTGCATCAGTCTCTGTTGTTACCCAATGGAAAGGATAAATAAGCTTCACTTGGAGAGGCTGTGAACCTTTATTTCCAGACCTCGCTCCTTACCTGTATCTCTGGTTCTGTTTATCCAAAAAGTTACACGTTTTTGTATTACAAAGTAAAGAGGGATCAATGACTTTGTTCCAAATAAGTAGGAATCCAACAAGGCAACTGTGATCAGCCTCACCCAGGGAGAGTGGTATTACTGAAGGAAGGAGAGGGTAGTCCTCTGGAATTACTTTGGGTTTGACCCTTGTTTATCGGATGGTCGTTTCTGGAATTTTAATATGTAATATGCTCAATTCTAAATTCATAATTTAAAATAGTGACACGGAATTCTCCAAAGAGTTGGCAAGTTATTTTATACTACTTCTTCCAGGACCTGCTTATTCAGATCTCCAAGCGAGCATTCCTTTTCATTTAGGAATATCTGAAATTCACATCTTATTTTTAAAGAGAACACCACTGATTTTACTGTGTTCTTCCTAAAAAGAAGGAAGGCTCTTACGTAGAGAAATTTGAGTCATTTTTACATTCGTAGGACATTAAATGCCATTTAAATTCTGCACAAACGTTAAAGATAGCTCATGTGGAAAAGTCAGGTCAAAGGAAAAATTCTACATTTCACTAGTAAGTCATACAGACATTTTATCAACCTTTACTTGGATAATAATACCCATATTTATTATGGCCCCTTTAAAAACATCTTTGGGTAAATGCTGACATATTTCCAAGAACCAAGAAAATACAAAAAAAAATCTAATTCTTGATATCTCAAGTCTACTGACGGTGATGTTTTAGTGAAGTCATGTTTTAAAATTTTAAAGTAGTACTTTATCCATAATTGGATGCTTTGCAGTCTATAAGATATTTTTAATGTGTTTCTAGCAGAATGAATTCCGTCCCCACTGGGAACACGGCGGCAGTTACTGTTGCTGTTTTACAGATGAAGCACCAGGGCTCTTTGAAGGGACTGCTGAGGTCCAGGACAAGTCCTGTTCTAGGACCTTCTGCCCTCCTCTGTGGAGGCAGAATCACACGGACAGTGGGATAGAAATGTTTATTTTGTAGACTTTCGGGTTTTAGAAACCCTTAATACTAGTAAGGGCTTAAAAAATACATCTCTATATTAAATTACTTAAGTGAGAGCCCTTAATTGCTAAATGACACAGACATTAGCAATTTCAATTTAGGGAGTCATTTCCCTTCATTTTGTTCTGTTCTTTCCTGACAATTTTCATAGAAGTAATTTGCAAACTCAATCGGGGATTAAAATTTCCCGTTGAAAATGTTAAAACATTTCAGAGAACTGTGAAAATAGTTTATTTTTATTCTTTGCCAATATGGGAATATGCCTTTTGTGTATGTGTGTGTGTGTTTTTAAGTGCTGTATTAATACTTTTTGAAGGAAAAGGACACTTGAAAAAAACGTATCCCAAAACTTCAATCTGAAATGTCTTACATTAAGAATTTCTTGAATGTTGTGTATATATTTTAAAAAGCACTTTGTGAAATAGTTTGTACATTTATTTCCTAATTTATACATGATTGTTGGTGTTAATATATTTAATGATTAATAACAAAATGTTTATTTAACGTGCCGTCCATTTTTATGTAACGTGGGGAGTGATGCCAGCGGCTCGTCACTCTCTTGTGTCTCTTCTGTCTGCGGAACCACAGGCCGAAGCGAGTCGTCCGCGCGGCGTGGTCGGTGCCGCTTGGGTCTCCCGGCTAAGGTGCGGGCGGCCGGGCGGTGACGCCGCGTCTGGACTCGGCACCTCCGGCCCGGCCCGGCCGACCGAGCATCTCTCCAGCGCCCAGCCGGAGCCTCGCCTCGGGGGTCGCTGAGCGCCGGCGGCCGCTCAACCTCAGAGCCAGAGGTGGGCGTCTGACCGTCCGGCCGTGACCGGGCAGGTCGCCCCGTCTCGTTCACGAGCACAGGCCGTCCTCGGACAACCGTCCTCGTCCGCCGTTTCTCTCTTCAGTCGGACTTTGGCGTCTTGTTTTATGCCTTTGGTGTGATTAATAAACTGGCTCTTCGAGAACCGACCTGAAGGCTGAGTTTCCGTGAGGTGATGGGGAGCCGGAAGCCGCGGTGGGAGAGGGTTGCCCGACTCGCGGTGTCGGAGTCCCTGGGTTCAAAGGAAACACCCGCGCACTTGTTGGAAACCCTCCTCGGCTCTCCCCGGACGCCCGTAGCCCCTCCCCCTCCCGCACATGCGCGCTGAGGAACCCTGCGCAGGCGGGGCCGGTCCCGGAAGTGATCCCTGGGGGCGGCACCGGAAGTGACGTGCCCCCGGGGTGGTGAGTGTGGGTAGCGTCCGGGCACCCGTGGGAGAGGGTAAGGGGACAGGCGTGGGACCAAGCTCGCCCTCGAGTCCCTGGCCCGAGCTTCCTGCTTCCCTTTAGCCCGCGCGGGCGCGCTCCGGCAGGCCGGAGGCGCCCTCTGGCCGAGGTCCTCGCGGGTGTTCTGTACTTGCGGTGGCGCGGTCGCACAGAACAGTGTGAGCGTGAATACGCGTGTGAACAGTTCTGCAGAAGCAGCGTCCTGCTCTGAGGGCAGCTCGGGGCAGGCTGGACCTCTCAGACTCGTCCTGGTCGGGCACCCCGGTCCGTCCTGCTCGCAGGCCTGTCCGGAGGAGCTTCCTTCTGTAGAGGACCCTTCTCGAGACACGAGCGGAAAGGAGAACACGATTTTAAATGATAGTTCTCAGGCAGATAGATTTTAGCAGCGGAAACGTGTCCAGAGTTAAGGAACACGACATTGATTCTTTAAAAATGACCTCTGCCTTGGTGCCCTGGACGGTGGTCGTGTGTGTGTCCCGCATTTGAAGAACACTGCTGTGAATCACTGGTGCAGTGAGGATACTACGTGAAGTAGGCAAGTGACAGCCTGTCTTGAGTCTCAGCCTCCACTGCTTTAAAATGGGCGTGCAAAATGTAGGGGTCCGAAATCCTGGCACTGTCTCTTGAGACAATTTAAGGAGGGTGTAAAGGCCCCCATTTGAAGGGGAGCATTCAGGGAAACAGCAGAGTTGGTGTTTTTATCTGGAGCTGGTGACAATGGCGTTGCTTCTGCTCCTGGACACCCGCAGAGTAAGGAGAAGGACCAGGACAGAGGAGCGTAGACATGGCCTCCTTGGCTGGTGGTGCAGCCTTCAGTTGATATCCAGCTCTTCTGCTACTCCATCCAGTCTCTGCCCAACAGCAAGACAACTGAGGGTGGTCCTGCAGGGTATTCTCTTGAAACAGAGCGGGGTGGGAAAGGAGTCTTGAAAAGCAAATGGGAAAAATCCAGTATGAAGTGTTACCCCTCATAGGGTTTTAAGAAACAAATGGGTTTGTTTTGGGGGGTTTTTTTGGCCTCAAGACTTACGGGCTCTCAGTTCCCTGGCCACAGAGTGAACCTAGGCTTCTGGCAGTGAGAGCCCAGAATTCTAACCACCAGGGAACTCCTTCCAAGTGGCATATGGGCTAAGAGGGCCTGCCTCATGTGGAAAGTGGTGAGTGAGATGAGAACTCCTTTCATGGGCTCATTTATTTCAGAAACCTACATCAGGATTTTTCTGGCCCAGGCACCTATACTTCTTTAGTTTTGATTTCATGTTCAGGTTTAAACCAGATGTCTTATTTTACCAGTTTGCCTTTTGTTAAGGAGTCATGATACCTTCAAGGCTTTTCTCAGCGAGACCCCAAGTGATGTTGGAAGGTGTGGGGTTCTGGATGCTAGCAGCCCGCGTGGTCCCTGGGCCCAGCTGCCTTCTTCTGCTGCGCGCTTCTCCCAGGCTGCTCTCAGTCAGCTGTGCGGACTGCACCAAGCACCAGGAACCCCCCAGGAAGCAGCCACTCTCGGAGAAAAAACTGGTGAGACTTCTAGAAACCCTGAAGGGATTTGCCTCCAGTTTCCTCATTGGAAGTCACAGGGTGTTGTTTTGAACTCCCATTACCTTGTCTTCATTTATCCTTGAAAATGAGGACATGAGATGAAGGCCTGTGGATACCAAATACCGTGCTGGCCAAAACTGTGGTGGCCCCAAGGTGGTGCCCAGTGTGCTAGAAGTGATGACCCTTCTGGGTATTCTCTCCCTTCACCAGGAGGGTGCCCAGGCTCCTGTATCACAGCTTATGTGTCTGAGATAAGTATTATATATATTCTTAAATGCATGGAGAAGGGAACGGCTACCCACTCCAGTATTCTTGCTGGAGAATTCCATGGACAGGAGAGCCTGGCAGGCTGCAATCCATGGGCTCACAAAGAGTCAGATACAACTGCGTGACTAACACTTTCACTTTTCACTTTCATATTCTTAAATATGTATGAATAGTTCTTAATTTATAACATTGGAGAGGGGCGCGTAGACGTTTAGTTTTATAGTTCTCAAAGTCTTACACTTCTTTTGTTCTTCTATTTACCAAAACCTATTTAAAATATGAATGATCTTTAATTAAACTGAAGAATGTACGTGTTTAAGACCACTTTGCGTTCTAAGTAGGGGGTTCCACATGAAGCTTATTAGGGCAGAGAGTACTTCCTGTGGAAAAACTTTGGCAGTCAGCAGGTGTACTCAGATGTGTCAGCTTTCCAGGGGTTGTGTCTCCTGCCTAGAATGTAAACACTGACTCTGAGTTTTAATCTTCTGTACAGTGCTCATCAGTTGTGCTCTTTTCCCATCAGGTTGCTTCCCATCATGTTCAAAATTATGCACCGTGTTTTTGACTAGTAATTCATGGTTTTTCCATGTGGTGGTGCCAGAGCACCTTAAAATATGTGTGTGTTTTCCTTTTTTAAAAAAAGATCTGCTTATGGAAATGCAGGTGCCTTGGTCCCGACGGAGGGGCTGTGTGGGTGGCCACATCTGCCTGTGCGCTCCTGTGGGAAGCAGGCAGGCTTCTTGGGACAGGGCAACTGAGCTGGGGTGGTAGCCCCAACTTGCACCCTGGCATCTCGGGCAGCTGGACATCTTGTGTTAGTGAACATTTATTAAACATTAGCCCGGTCGGTTAGTTAGTTCTAATTCTTTAGGTCAGTTGTAGCTCCCTTAGGGACCTGGAGAAGAACTTGCTCACAGATTAGAGCTCTGTTTACATCACCACATTTAAAAATGTGGACCTACTCAGTTGGCCAGAGAAGACTTCTGCTTTTAGCGGGAAGCCTGGCAATGGCCCAGGGACTGTCGCTCTCAGTGTCTCGTGCTGAGGAACAGAAACTTCTTTAGTAAAGGTCTGTTATTTCAGTAGTGTGTTTCTGTTTGAAAAAATCTAGGAAGACGCTGTATTTAAGGAGTGTCTCCTATGCTGTGCTGTATTTAGGTTGTTAGTGTTATGTTTGTCTCTGGGGTATGTATTCCACGCTGACCACTCTTTACATCTGCGTTGTAGATTTACATTTGCCTACAAATAGCAGTGACTTCTGGGAACTCTTTCTTATATTTGCATTTTAGGGGAGATTAGCAATGTTAGTATCATTAGCATCTAATTTTAAAGCTCTTCCTAGGTAGAAAAGGTACCTTTCAAATGGCTACTTGGTCCTTGGAAGGACTGCGGAGTTAATACCAATCAGGGCACCCTGTGCTCTCTGCAGAAACAGCATTTTGTGGATCATCGCCGAGTGCTCGTCCGAGGGGGACACGGAGGCAATGGGGTGAGCTGCTTTCACAGTGAACCCCGGAAGGAGTTTGGAGGCCCTGATGGTGGTGATGGAGGCAACGGGGGCCATGTCGTCCTGAGAGGCAGGTGCCGTCGGGCAGCTGGGGAAGTTCAGTGGGTCTGCCATCTCTGGATGGGGAGTTTGCACCTTCTTGCCCTAACAGGAATTTCAATTCAAAACCCATGTGTGGACATCATTTTATTAAATTACATGGATGTTCACATTTAGAAATTTCACCCCAAACCAACTTTCAAACCAACTTTGATGGTTTGTTGTTTTTTTCACATTTCAGGAACATAAAGACTATCAGGGAATCTAATTCTGGTACCATATGTCCAAGGGTTAAATCTGTTACTGTTACTGTCCCAGTCAAGTGCTGAAAGGGTGTTGATCGCCCCTACACACGTGGAGCACAAAGGCCTAGCAAACTAGTCCGCTTGGAGTTGTAGCCATTCACAGCGTGGTAATAAAGTGCAGCTGTTTTCAAACTCACAGTGATATTGTGGGTAGTTGTGAAGTTTTTGGAAACGGTAGTATCTTTTATTTTTATTTTTTAATTTATTTATTTATTTTTGTAGTATCTTTTAAATGAAAATAAGAATTTAGCTTTTTCAAAAAGTCTCATTGCTGGTTTGGTAACTTTTGCCATGACTTCATCCCATGTGCATTCTTAATCTGAACAAGAGAAACTTGACGAAATGAGACGGGTCTGCCTTTAACGCAGAGGGTGATAACGCTTCCCGCTTTGACTTCCAGTTGACCAGCAGGTCAAGTCTCTGTCCTCTGTCCTGTCGCGGTACCAGGGGTTTGACGGCGAGGACGGCGGCAGGAAGAACTGCTTTGGGCGGAATGGCGCTGTCCTCTACATTCGGGTAGGCCAGGCGCGGAGTCCCCTGTCCACCCTGTGGCCCGTCAGGTTCCCAGGTCCTGCGAGTGGTCCAAAGGGGCCCGTCTTCCACGGAGCAACCCCAGACGGGGACTCTTTGTCAATTTCATACCATATGCACCTGTGACCTGTTCACGGTCACAAGATGATTCTGTCTTCCAGCGAGGGGACCCACAGGTCCGCAGTCCCTATCTGCAGCCCCGCAAGCCTCCCCTGCCCTACCCCCCTGGGGCATCTCCATGTGAGCAGTGGGTTCATGCCCTCAGCATCGCTCTCATTCGCAGATGCTCTGCTCACCCTGATGCTATAGAAGCGCTACTGGGAGAAGCCATTGTGCAGCCTGCCCCACAGAACCCTGAGGGCCCTCCTCTCTCTGGGAGCTTGGAAGTACCCCTTTCTCTAGAGCCCCTAAAAACGCTTTGTTGTGTTTCAGGTCCCCGTGGGCACTTTGGTGAAGGAGGGAAATGAAGTCCTGGCTGACCTCTCGCGCCCAGGAGACGAGTTCATTGCAGCAGTGGGCGGGACAGGGGGGAAGGGTAACCGCTTCTTCCTGGCTAACGACAACCGCGCACCCACGACTTGCACCCCCGGACAGCCGGGCCAGGAGCGCGTCCTCTTTCTGGAGCTCAAGACAGTGGCGCATGCTGGACTGGTGGGTGTTGTGCATCGCAGCAGCCGAGCAGCCCGCTTTCTCCTATCAGATCCTCTTGGCTTCATCAGGAGCCCTGCTCTTGCTTGTCCCCCATTCCCAACCTGAGACTCGCTGACCCAACCAGTTACAGACTCTGTGGTGATAGTCTTCACTGTCTTCCAGGTTGGATTCCCCAACGCAGGGAAGTCCTCGCTTCTCCGGGCCATTTCAAATGCAAGGCCTGCTGTGGCCGCCTACCCATTCACGACTCTGAACCCCCACGTGGGGATTGTTCACTACGAGGACCACCAGCAGATAGCAGGTAGGATCTCTCAGAGGATTAGGTGATGGTGGCATTCAGAGCCATGCTTATGTAACTTACATGCAGCCTTGTTTTTCTTCATTTAAAAATTGTAGTTCTTTATCAAAATCAGTTTAGATTTGCTTCCCACCCCCTCCCCCAGGCATCTGTTAGAGGCAGTTCAGGAATTTGAGTTTAAATTTCAAACCTGAGGAAATTACTCCTTTTCACCACCTCTATTCTTCTCTTCCATCTACGGGGAATTCGGCAGCATCAGTCATGTGGACAACATGTGATTTTAAAAGCTTTCCCTGTACCATTTTGAGAGAAGAAAACTTTTTCTAGAAGATAATGTACCCATTAAAAATAGTAAGCTTGCTGGCAACGTGGTTTGTATAGCACTTTATATTTTCAGAGGACTCTTTCATAATTTCTATCGGTAATCAAATTATTAATAGATTACAGGAAGCCGTTTTCCCCTTTTTTGAATCACTTTTGAAGCCAGAGAGATTAGAATGTGTTAAGTAGTTCTTATTAGACTGATCTGTCATCGTGCCAGTCACCCAAATATTTCAAAGCATTAGCAAGACTGGAAGCTGCAGTGCCTCAGATGGAATCGGCCTGGTGAATCAGCAAGGCGGAAAATTGAACGACTTCACTCATGAGATATTCTTTGGAAGGAAAGTCTCAGTGCTCAGAGGCCCCCGGCTCCCCTCCTGACTGTCTGCTTGTCTCCTCCACAGTGGCTGACATCCCCGGCATCATCCAGGGTGCCCACCAAAACCGGGGCCTGGGCCTGGCCTTCCTCAGGCACATCGAGCGCTGCCCCTTCCTCCTGTTCCTGGTGGACCTCTCGGTGCCAGAGCCCTGGACACAGCTGGACGACCTGAAGTATGAGCTGGAGCAATATGACGAAGGCCTGTCCAAGAGACCCTACACCGTCGTGGCAAACAAGATCGACCTCCCGCAGGCCAGGGCCCGGCTGCCCCAGCTGCAGGCCCACCTGGGCCAGGAGGCCATCGCCCTGTCGGCGGCCACCGGGGAAAACCTGGAGGAGCTGCTGCTGCGTCTGAAGGAATTGCACGACCACCATGTAGCCACCGAGCTGGAGCAAGGCCGCCAGCCGCTGCGGTGGTAGCAGAGGAGGCAGCACCTGGCAGGCCAGCTGCGACTGGAGATGAGGAAGGAGCCCCAGGGAATTGGGAGGCCTTGGTGCAGGTGCCTTCCTGCCAACCCGGGACTCCCAGCCAACACAGCCCCTGCCCTGGGACAGGATCCCTTGGGCAGCGGACGCTCCTGCCCCCGCCAGTCTGTCTCCAGTGCTTACACGCCTGCCTGCGTGTGAGTGACGTGCTGCAGTGGGCTCATCTGTGTTAATTGGCCCCTAATTATTAATAGCAGGGACTACACGCTGGCTAACGTCACCAGTGGGCACGTGGACAGGAGCCAGCATCAGCAGCGCTGACTCGCAGGTGGTGGCAGCTGAGGCAGAGGTGGGCCTCTGATGCCACAGCTGTTGACACCTTTCATAGGGATGCTCCATCTGCTGCATGAGGCAAGGGGCGAGGAAGCTTTAAAGCAGGTGCCCAGCTGTGAAGAAACAGGGAATCAGTGAGGGTGACGTCCGCCCTGTCATCCCAGACAGTGGTGTGTGCTCTGTGGAAGCTGAGCTTCACGACTGAATGCTCCCAATATCCGACCTGGGCCTTACGGTGGGTTATTAACTGCAGGCTGCGGGCAGGGTGTCGGCAGCCTGAGCCCCAGGGTGGTCAGGGACAGGTCTGTGTTTCTAGGTGTCACTGGGAGTTGTACCCACACCTCAGGGTCCCCCAACTACAGATACCCTAATGAAGACAAGCCCAGTATCGAGCAAAGTGGTCTTAAACTTGTTTCCCCCAGCTAAAGGGGGGAAACAGTCTGATGCCCCTGACGTGTCCCTGAGGGGTGAGGGAGGGCAGGGGAACAGGCTCTCTGGGAGTTGGCCTCAGGGTCTCAAGGCATCTAAGCCTCTGGATCACTCAGACCTGCGTCGTTTCTGCATGATGGGGGCTGGGCAGACCTCAAACAATAAGCCAGCGCCTCAGCTTTCAGGAGCAATTCTGTTTTGATCTAACATCAAATCTGCAACAAGAACAAGAGTTCTTTACCCAAAGCTTTATTTTAATGTCTTGTAATTTCAGAGGTCCTTGTGTTCTGGAAATCAGAGATGGGTTTTGCATCTATTTGTTCTCTCAGGCCACCACAAAGAGTAAAGCCAGGTCTGAGTAGCATTTAATTATCAACGGCCTTTCATCTTGCTCACAGGGCCCCCGCCACACTCACTCTTCAGAGGCGGAGACACTCAAGATGCCTGTGTAGCTGACCCGCCAGGGGCCCCACTTGCAGGGGCAGGGGCTTGTCCAGTTCTTGCTGTGTCCCCCAGAACCTCAGGACCTGACCCTCAGGGGCGCCAGTACATTTGTGGAATGAGCAAGTGTGTGGTGGCAGGTATTTAGTGCTTTTAGGTTGCTTTTAAAGACATTTAAAAGACCAGGTGGAGGCCAAGCCAGAGCCCCTGTCCCAGATCCCCTAGACCTGCCTCTTCTGGCCGTTTTGCTGAGTGACCTCCAAAGTCTGAGCAGCTCTTACTACCTTGATTAGCCTGGAGCATCACCTGTTGATCTCTGGCCCGGAACAGGGACTTGCTTTCTCATGCTTTCTCCCTGTACCCTCCCTGGGTCTGTGTTGGGCCACTGGGGCGTGGGCTGTGGGGTCCTGGGTTTTCTCGCGGCTTTCTCCCTCCTCCAGGTGGTGTCTGTCCAGTGTCATCCCTGCACACTGGTTCCATCTCCCCAGAGCTCGGCCACCAGCCTCCCCTGAGGTCTTCTCTCCACTTCCTCGGCCTTCTGTTCCCCCGTGGATGACAGTGGGCCCAGCACCTCCTGAGCCAGGGTGGCCGCCGCCTCCCTGCTCTCTTCTCCCTCCTGCTTTACTCTCGATTCATCTGCAAAGACCCTGTTTCCAAATCAGGTCATATTGTGAGTTTCCAACTGATGTGTATTTGGGGTCCTCTTCAGCCCCGTGAGCACCCTGTTTCATACCGAGCTGATGCCCCCTCATCTCCTCATGCAGCAGCCTAAGCGGCCCCATCCTTGTACGCACAGATCCTTGCCCCACCCCTGCTTGGTGACCCTCTCCCTCGCCTGGCCTGAGTCCCCCCGGGCCCCCCTGCTCCATCACTCCAGCTGTTTCCTTGCAACACCAGGGACCCTCCAGTAAGGATCGTCTGGGAAACCAGGCTTCTGTGCTGTCAGTGCCCTTCTCAGACACCCTATGAGTGCCCCCCAGCTGGTGGCCCCACAACCATCTGACCAAAGCCAGTCTCACCTACATGGGCCCTGCCGGCCTGTCTCAGGTATGGGGTCCCTGGTATGTTCATCAGCCGCCATGTGGCTCTTTGAGACACAGCTCATTGGTTTGGGTTTCATCCCAGGGCCAGGACACCAGAGGAAGGAGGACAGACTTGCTGGGCCCATAGTAGTTCGGGTAAAACACGTGTGTGGGGATACACACCAGTGTGTTTACAGATTGGCAGGGGGACATTCAAAGGTCACGGAGAGGCAGGCACCACCCCTGAGGGTTTTGTCCTGACGGGTCAGTGGTGGTCAGGCTTGGGGGTGGAGAGGTGGCTGAGGCTCTGAAAGCACGTGAGATGCCTGGTCATGTTATCACGTGACGAAGTCACACAGAACTTGAGGTTTGATGGGTGGACTCAGAGTCTGGGAAGGCGAGAAAGTTCTGGAGGTGGATGTTGGGAATAGTTGCACAACTGTGAATGTGCCTAAGGCCACTGAGCTGTGCACTTAAAATGGTTAAAAGGGTAAGTTTTACATATATTTGACCACAGTAAAAACACACAACTATGCACACGCACTTGTGTGCACACGTGCAGTTACGTGTGCACACATGCGGTTGAGCACGCGCTGGGCACTGTTGACGCCATCCGTCTCATCGCAGGGTGGCTCTAATGCTCAGGCCCACCAAGGCCAGGATGTCTCCTCTCGTGAAAGGGCAACAGGGCAGACGGAGCAGAGGGGACACACAGGCCTTGGGTGGAGCCAGAGCCGCCCACAGGCGTGTGAGCACCCAAAGAGGGGCACCTGGAGGGGTCTCTCTGTCTTGGAAACCTTTAATTCTCTGGAGAAAAAACAAATTTTCCGTGTCAGAAGTAGCCAGGCACCAGTGGGTCGGTATTTTTCCAGAGCCAGGAGATGTCTCCACTTTCTGCTATGGTCTTGGAGTGGAGGTGGGGGTGAGGGGCAGGCTTTCTGCCTCACTGCGGTCTGGGTGGGCTGCCTAGCCCATCGAGCCCATACACTTGGCACTGGGATATCGCAGGCACTGGGATATGCCTGTCACCCACGCCTATTGCCTGGTTTTATCATCTATGTGCCTGGGACGCATCTGTAAGGTCCAACGGAGTAGGGATACCTGTGGTCTGGCCTGGGGTCTTAAACTTGCTCACTTCAGCCCCACCCTGGGTACACAGACCCTCCCCATGTGGGATCATCTGGGACCCATGGCCAAGGACCGAGCAAGCCTTGGAGTCTAGAGGGCCATGCCCCCAAGACGCTAGCATACTGTCCCTGGCCAAGCCTAGAGGTCTGGGCCACAGGCAGCCACCAGCCGCCCACCCGCAGGCCCTTCCCATAGCTTCCAAAGAGCTGGATGGATCCTCAGAGCTCAGCCCCTCCCCGTCATTGTCCGTGAACACAGGGAGGGTCACCACCTCTCTGAGATTTGAATTTCAGACTCACAACAAAGAATGCGGTACTTAGCCACCAGATTATTTGTTGTGACTCTGAAATCCAGGTTGCACTGAGCTGTTTTATCTGATGGCGGAAGTGAAGGTGAAGCAGGGGGAGGTTGCGCAAACACATCCCTATTGACGCTGGCCCTGGAGGGAGGGCTTTGGACTGGGCCACCTGGGGGAGAGGCTCCACCCATCAGGGTCCTGCCTTCTTCCCATCCCTGGAGGGGCAAAGAGCCCACCCCGATGGCCTATGCCAGGGCAGCACCAAGTGCTCACTTTCAGCCAGCTGCCCTCTGGTGTCCTTGGGTGGCCCAGCAGTAGTGATGGTGGCACCGCCCCACGTGGCTGCCTTCTCCTGATCAGGTTGGGCCAGCCGGCTCGTCAGGACCACGGAGGGCTGTCTGCAGTCCATAGCTGATTAGCGGGCCTCCGGGGAGCACCCAGCGCTGGTCCCAGGAATCCTCCGTGTGGGCCACAGGGCTGCTGACCCAGCATGGAGGTTCCATCCAGGAGCTCGGACCGAGGGATACTGACTTCTTTCAGTGATCTGGCATCCTCAGTGACATGGGCTTCTGACTCAGGGCCCCATGGGAGCTCAGGACAGCGTGTAGACACCGTCCATCCTCGGTCCTCCCCCACCCGGAGTGTCTCGCAATTTGAAACACTTGGTTTAGAATTTGACTCCTTTCAATTCAAAGATGGTCCTCTGTTAAAGTGCACATCTCCCCTCTCTAGAGTAGTTAGCCCATCACACTTGAGTATGAATTAATAGGTTTGAGGAGCTGAAATGAGGGGCAGACAATTCCCAGGCAGAGCAGAGCCTCAGCTGACACAGAAAGCCCTGGGCCCTGAAGGGCATCAGGGAGGGGCCAGCAAGGAATGGTCCATCCACCTGCCCACCCCCGTGGCTACTCGGGAATCTGGGGTTCTGCCAAACTGGGGCCCAGGGCGGAGGGCAGGCCAGTCCCTATCCCATACCTCTGCTCAGAACCAGGGCTTGCTGAGCCCTTTGAGGACTGTCCAGCATTTAAAGCAGAGCGTTTACAGATCACCCAGTTTGACGTGTTTGAATTTGGAAGCCGGTGACTCTGGAATGTCACAGATGCATTTTTAGCCCAGCACTACCACCCCCTCCTCCCCTTGCTCCAAACCCTCCCTGCCCCTCCCTTCTCTCCTGTCTTTCTTCTTTCTCGTTTGAAGGATATTTTTGTGCCCCTCTGAGATTTGTGTCTGACAAGCTCCACAGCAAGGCACTCCTCTGGACACAGAGCCTGCCACCCTGGGGACAGGACGCCGGGTACTGTGCGGGTGCCCTGTTCAGTGGAGAAGGAATTTAAGCCAAGGCAGAGTGCCTGGTGACCTGTGGACGGGAAGTATGTCACAGGCCAAAAGCCTGGCATCCTGCCCTTCCTTCCTTAGAGCCGGTATGTTAACATACCAACAGTCATTATTTCCTACCACCAGTCATGACATTTTTGAATCACATTGTTAATCAACGGTTGTGTTGTGTGCTCAGTCACGTCCGACTCTGTGACCCTAGGGACTGCAGCCCACCAGGCTCCTCTGACCATGGAATTCTCCAGGTAGAAATACTGGAGTGAGTTGCCATTTCCTCCTTCAGGGGATCTTCCTGACCCAGGGATCGAACTCTTGTCTCTTGGGTGTCCTGCATCGGCAGGCGACTTCTTTACCAACTATGCCACCTGGGAAGCCCACCATCATCACAAACAACTAATTATTATTTACTAAATGATTAACTCACTTCCTCATTTTTTATTAAAGACAGAGCCGTCTCATGAGCAGGAATGTTTCTTTCCCCTCCCCCACCCCAAGACAGAGGGATGCCAAGCTGGGCCATCACATTACAAAATGTTATTTTGTGCTGGCTTTAGGAAAAGAGGGGCATTTGGTGACTCATGAAACCAAAAGGTTCTAGCTTCAGGCCAGGCTGGATCCAGGTGCTCAGAGAGCAGCAGGTAGAACCCATCTGCCAGCTCTCAGTGTGGCTTTCTTCTGCCTTGGCTGCAGCAGGCGTGCTCCCTCCATGGAGAGACCTCTAAAGAACAGTGTTGGAGGCCACCAGGCCAGCAACCCCAGCTGCAGGGGAGCATTGGCCTCCCAGGGCCCCCAAAGTCCCAGGACGGCTGCTGTCTGGCCACACTGGGGATGTGCACTACCCCAACTTTCCCCAGGTGGTTCTTACCAGCCATACCTGGGACCTATAGCTGTCCTGGAGCCCAGGGATGGTGTCAGCCCCTGGACCCACTGGAGTGAAGGGGGGATGGTCCCCAAAGGAAAAGCAGGAGCTACTGCCACCAGAAGAAGGCACTGGGCTTGGGCAATGAGAGGCCTTGGGCTTGCTCAGGAGTGTGTGTGTTTCCAGGTGACCAGAGTAGGGCTTGGGAGAGGAAGAGAAGGTGGGAGAGGGCGGGGTGTCCCCTTAGCCTTCTGGAGGGGCAGCCCCCTGCCCTGGCCTCAGTTTCCCCTGAAGCACATTTTCCACATGACCTGGGTGGTTGGGTCCAGGTTCCTCCACCTTCCTTCCTACCTCTCCCTTCTCTCTCCCACTTTCTTGGCTCCAAAAGGGCAACTTCTCCCAGCTCCTGTGCACCACACACACAACATACAGCAGGCGCCACTGTGTGCTTTGGGTTAAGATCAGCACAGTTGAGTTCATCCCCAAGGCTCACGGGAGCCCTTCCCAGATGCATCACCAGGCAGGTTTCTCCACTGTACTCGTCATCCAGGGATGCAGGTGAGTCCCAGGAGGACACAGTGGGGCGGGGACCCGCTCACACACCACACCCCCCATGGTGCCCAGAGGGACCCAGTGGGTGGGAGGATAGAATGCTGGCCCCTACTGGCTGCTGAGTGTGGGATATGAGCCGGTTGCCCAGCATCCAGGGCCCCAGCTCTCAGGGTCTACTGAGTGTAGAGCTGAGCCCACCCCTCTTCTGTGGGGAGTCCCTGAGGATACAGGCTCCAATAAATATTGGTGGAAAGGTTCCTGCACCCCCTGAGCCCAGCCACGAGTGTCGGGATGGGAGGTGGAGGCTGGGGCTAGACAGGGTGGGTCTCCCCATGGCTCAGACCTCCAGAAGCCCTGCCAGCTGATCCCAGTCTTCCCTCATCATGACCCTGATGCCCTAAAGGACTGCTGAGTAACTTGGCCTTTTGTAGAAGGATGGGAGCTGCCTGCTGGGCTCTTGGGAACTCTACCCCAGGGTGAGAAGGACCCACACCCAGCAGCTGTGCAGAGCCAGTTCCCAGGGAGCTCTCCCAGAGCCAGCACCGCGGTGGGAGGGGTGGCCAGACATACAAAGCCAGTGCCAGCCCGGAGAGGGGGGAGTCCTGGAGACCTGTTGGCCCTGAGCCCTGCTTCCCTGAGGGCCAAAGGCTGGCCCTGAGGGCAGCCAGGTCACCCGTGAGTGCCCAGGGCAGAACCCTGCCTCAGACCTTTGCCCAGTTCTTCAGCTGCCTCTGCCAGTCTCTGCACTTGTCCTCACAAATCCCCCAGGTACCCCCTATTAGGGCTGGGCTGACACAGGCGGGCCACCCAGACTGCACTCCATCCTAGGGCCTCAGGCTCACTTACTGGAGGCATCGTTGTGCTCAGAAGCAAGGCCACCCTCCTCATCTCGGCCTCCAGGCCCCAGGGCATCAATGCCGCCCATCTGGGCCCCTTTCACTTACATGCCCTTCTTTCAGCCCATGGGCTCAAACCCACCACTAGAATCAGTGGAAGTCTGTGGAATAAAGGAATGAAACAACAGCTCTGCAGACAGGCTCCCTGTCCACATGGCTGACGAGCCAGGTGCCCCCTCCTCTTGTTCCCCCCAGCCCCATCTTCCACCCCCGTGGGAACGGCCCTGCTTATGGGCCAATTGTTTGTCTCCCCGCCTCCCACCAGCCCGTGGCCGGCTCAGAGCCTGGCACACAGTAGGTGCTCAGTAAACAGCAGCTGCCAATGTGGGTGGCGCCCGCGGGGGTGGCAGCTCCTGCCTCTGGGCTCAGCTTTGTCTCTGCTCCCAGCAGTGGATCCGAGGAGAAAGGCCCCCTTGGCGGGTTTGTTTGTGGCAGGACACGACCCAATAGACTCTGTGTCTTTCTTCTCTCCTCCTCCACCCCTGCAAGAGAGCTCAGGGAGCGGCAGTTGCCAGAGATTGAAGGCAAAATTGCTTGAAAGCCTGCACTTTTATCCTCCAATTTGTAGCCATTTAGCAGGGCCGGGCTGAGGGGCAGCGCGGGCTCTGGCTGTGTGGGCAGCGCAGAGGCGCCCACTGCTGCAGAGAATGGGCTCTTTGTCCTTCTCCAGACAGCTCTGGGCTGTGAGATGACGCCCACAGACCGGGGGCCAGGCGGGTCTGCAGGGCCGCAGGGAAGGTCAGTGGCCAGCCTCACCCCAGGGCCCAGGGCTGTGAGGGCTTCCCCAGGCTCTGGCCACAGGCAGCGGGTGGCCTCTGCCGACCCTGCCTCACTTCCCCGCTCCCAGTGCTCAGCTCCTGACAGTGCCCAGGCCCAGAGCGGACCCGAGGCTTGGCCCTCCCTTGGGCCACTAAGAAGACTGTTGCCCTGCCCGGACCAGAGGGGTCTCTCTGGTGGACAGAGATCATGGAGGGGAAGGAGTACCAGCTTGATGAGAAAATGTCTAGAAGAGGAAGACTGTGGATTTTAAACATTGTGAATAGCTGTGCTCCTGCTGTAGTCGGAGCACTGTCTGGACCTCACTGCTGGATTCGGGAGCCACGGCACCCAGCCATAACGCTGGCACTGAGGCCACCGAGTGTCTCTCAGCCAGAGGAAGAGAGAACGTGGTCAGGACTATGGATGCTGTGCCAGCACAGCAGGGGGTGTCCATGAGGTCAGGGCAGGGAGGGCCCTCGTGGCTGGAAAGGAGGGAAAGCTTCCTGGAGGCAGTGGCATCTAACCCACCCATGTTTATGTCACCCCTAGGTTGAGCTGGTCTTGCCCTCTTTCCAAGTGGGCTCTGGGCAGCTGGGCCAATGTCTGACCCTCTGTGGAGCCCAATGGGCTCAGGCTCACCCAGCACCGTCTCCTTCTCCCTGTCCCCGTCCATCACACTCAGTCCCGCCTCCAGGCCGTGGCCGGGAAGCCACTCTACCAGAGATGCCTCCCTGCCTTGGGCCGTCGTCCTCTTGAGCTCGGCTCCAGCCCCCACACCCCTGAAAGCTCCCCATGGCTGAGAACAGTGCAAACCCCTGTCCTGGGACAAGCAGGCTGCTGCAGGTGGGGGCTGTGCCATCTGTTTTCAAGCCTGAAGTGAGAGAGAGTGGCGGGCGGCGCACTGCTGGGGCACCGTGTCCCATACTGGGGTTAAACCCTCGTATGACTGCCGACTTCTCTCCCCATCACAGTGCCCCCTCCCCGACTTGAAGAGACACTGAGGCCAGGGGGAGGGGCAGGCCTGCCTCTCATGCCTGCCTGGGTGCTCCTGTGTCCCCGTGGGTTCCAAGTAATGCTCGGCCACCCCCATGAAGTCCTCAGGAATCAGCACCAATAAAAAAATACACTTTACTGTGTGGACTTCAGGGTCTGCAGGGGCAGCACGGCAGGTGTGCGGGGAGCAGAGCATGCAGAGCGCCAGCCAGTGCATGGGATGTGGCAAAGCGGCCCCTCTGCTGGGCTTGGCACCTGGCCCCTGGGCTCCTCCGACTGCCCTGAGAGGACTCTCAGGGCTCGGCTGTTTCCCTCTCCCCAGCCAGGAAACTCTGGTTGAGCAGATGGAGTGGGAGGGACAGCCTTCTGGACAATTGGGTGTCTGGGGCTCCGGCCACCCTTAGAGCCTCCAGTCGGGGCCCAGTACCCGAGCTGGGGGTGGGGTGGGCAGAGAAGCTGGCTCGGCTCAGCCAGAAGCGGCACACACAAGGAAGGAGGGCGTGGGAGCCCACACCTGCCAATCCAGCCCCGAGCTCCTCAGCAGTTTTGTCTCTTTTGATTAAACATCTAAGGAACATCGAGTTCATGGACGTGTTTTCTTCTTCTCCGTCTTCCTGAAACACCCAGAATGGAGATGCAGAGACCTGCCGCGAGCAAGGTTCCTGGGGAGCACCTGGCACTTTGGGAGCAGATAAAGTTGGAGGGAGGAGGGATGAAGGACCAGGTCCGGCCACAAGCAGGGGACGGACAGCAGCAAAGCCAGCAGCCAGGGCTTGTCTGGGACAGGGCAGGTGTGCAGGCGTGTGCAGGTGTGTGCACGTGCAGGGGCCGTGCGCTGGCCCCAGAGGCCTGGAGCGCACGCCAAGCACTTGCTTTGGGAAGGACACTGAGCAGTAATTGTGAAAAGCAAGGACACGACCGGCCATCACACTGTCCGTGGGGGTGGACACAGTGGCTGGGAGCCCTGGATTGTCCCTCCTGGGCTACAGCAGGACTTGGGTGGCATCGTTCTGGCTCACGCAGCAGGGGCCCTTCCAGCCGCCTACCAGACTGCCTCCACTGCCAGCGGATGGTCTGAGAGGCTGCCATGGCATTTAGGGTGGGCCAGAGACAAGGCAGAGCACACGCCTGCAGGGCGGCCAGGTGGACGTGAAGGCCCAGCTGCCCAGGAACCCAGGGCTTCGAGGGGGTGGCAGTGGCCTCAAGCATCCTGTGCCGTGGAAGGCCAGCTCACTTCCAGCAGTGCTCCAGGGAGCTGTGGGGCTGGATCTTGAGCTTCTGGGGGCAGAGCAGCTTGGTGAAGGCCCGGCGGAAGCTATAGTGGCACAGCGGGTAGAGGACGGGGTTGACGGCCGAGTTGGCCCACAGCAGCCAGAAGGACGTCTCGTACCAGTAGTCGGGGATGCAGTGGCCATGGCAGGCGGCCCGAATGATCATCAGGAGTGTGTAGGGGGCCCAGCAGAGCCCAAAGATGCTCACGATGACGGCCAGTGACTTGGCTACCTTCTTGTCCCGAGAGAGCCGAAAGCGCTGAGTGATGCTCTGGGACACCATCTTCATGCGCTTCTCGAGGGACGCTGAGGACGCGGATGGCTTGGAGCCGCGCTTGAGTGAGCGAGGCCTCTCGGTGCCCCTTGAGGAGCTGCCGGAGCTGGAGGTGGGCGAGGCCGCGGCACCCCCACCGCTACCACCCCCGAGGGCCACCTCCCCTGCCTCAGGGCCTGGGGTCACCTCGCTGACCCCCACCCCGTACCTGTGCAGCGGCACGGCCTCCCCGCACCCTTTCTGCCAGCATCCCCAGCAGCTGGGTGCGGCAGGCGGTGGAGAGGGCTGGGCCTCCGGTGGAAGCTCGGTGGTGGCTGCCTCGCGCACTCCATCCAGCCGGACACGGGTGCGCCTCTGGATGTTCAGGTAGATGCTGAGGTTGAAGAAGGTGACACTGAGGAAAGGGGTGAAGAACTCGAGGGTGGAGGCCGTGATGAGGAAGTACCAGTTGTAGAAGAACTCGGCGTAGCAGTGGCCCTCGGGGATGGAGCTGCCGCCAGACAGGTACTCCCAACTGAGGATGGCGGGTCCATAGAGCAGGAAGGCCAGCACCCACACCAGCACCATCTTCTGCACCGCCCGCCGCGTGTCACCCTGCTGGGCCCGGTAAGAGACCTGCAGCAGGACACGCTGGGTCAGGAGGCAAGGGGACTGAGCCCAGGGCACAGTGCCGCCCAGAGCTCTGGGCAGCCTCCAGGCTTCTGTGCAGGGCTCTCCTCAGCAAAGATGCCTTCCCTTATCCTCCATGAACCCCCGGTAGGCTGAGGCCTGTGACTCTCCCATGGGCTCAGAACCGCCCCTCAGAATCCTAATATTGTGCCAGGCTGCCTGTCAGCTGTGTGCTCCCCAGGAGTCACGTCACTGTCCAGTCCTTTGAGGACCTGCCGTGTGCCCTGCTCTGTGCTCGGCATCTTTGATATCATCTCATTTGATCTTCATGGCTGCTCCACCCTGACCCCCACATTCTTGATGGCTCAGGTCAGGCAGGAAAGACCACAGGGGGAGGGGCTCCACGGGCAGAGCTGACTCCAAACCCACGCTCTCTGCACCCTGACCCGCTGCCTCCCTAGACTAGGACAGACACAGCCCCAGCAGAGGGAGCCTGGCAGAGCCGTCAGAGGAGATGGCACTAGACTGACCTCTGCTGCAGTGCTGCAGCCAGCCCTGTGCCTGCGTGACTCCGACATGGGAAGTGTGGGCAGTCCAGGGTCCCTAAGTGTGGCCTCTCACACTCAGGGCAGCTCGTGGAGCCTGTCTTTCTGAGGCACACACACACCCGTGGGGAGGTTCTACCAAGGGCCCTTGGCCCCAGATAGTCCCTTAGTTCCAGGGACTTTGGACCTGCTCCAGGGTGGAGGCTGGAGTGACCCCATCCTTCAGGTCCACACGGCCCCTTCTGCCCAAACCAGGACCAGTCCTACTGGCAGCAGACGGCTACTGAGCAGGCAGGTGGCTACAGAGTGCCTGAGGTGAGCAGACCCCAAGCCCACCCAGCAACGCCCATTCAGAAGTGGCCGTACCCCCTGCCTGGTGCGTCTCCTGGCCGCCTCTGGACACCCTGCCCCCTGAGAGCGAACATGGGCACCCATATCCCAGACTCACGGCTCGGGTGACCGACAGGAAGCGGTCATAGCTGATGAGCACGATATTGAAGACAGAGGAGGTGCAGAGCAGGTAGTCCACCACCAACCACAGCTTGCAGAGGCCCCGGCCGAAGGGCCAGCGACCGGTCAGCACATAGGGCACATACAGTGGGATGCAGAATGCCCCTGTGGGAGAGGAGGGCCATGGCTGGGCAGGGGCCTGGGGTCAGACCCCCCACAGCAGGACCTGGGGTCACATAATGGGCCCCTTTCTGGGACCAGCAATCCACCCTCCGCCTCCTTCCTAGGCATGCTCTGAGCCCTGCACCTGGCCTCCAACCCTTGCCCCACTTCCAGCCCCACTGTGTTCCTGGACTTGGGAGCAGGAAAAAGCTCCAGCGGTAGGGCCCACTGGGCACAAGGAGACCCAAAGCGTCATTCCTGGCCTTTTGCTAGTCCTCCCAGTGCCTGAAGGAAGGAAAGAGAATTTCCTTCCTCTCTGCCCCGCTGCACCCCAGCTCCTATCTTGGCCTTTGGGCAGCTCCTCCTCATCAGCTCAGAAGCCGGGAAAACATTTCTCCGGACTCAAAGGGCACTTGACTGCTGCCATGCGGGCGGCTCCCACCGCCAAACACCGCTCTGAGCAGCTGGCAGACGCTCCTCTCAGCCCCAACAGGTGTCTGGCGCTCCGGCCCCCTCCTTGCGCCCCGCCCCCCCTCCAGCCGGCAGCAGCGCACGGACACGTGAGAGCGCGCGCTTCAGAGCATCTCCCCAACCCCCTCTTCCCCGCGGCCTCCTCCCCCAACACGGCTCTAAAAATCTCCCTTCCACGTCCCCTCCCCCCAGCCTCCCCCCAGCGCCCTCCCCGCGTCCTGAGTCCGCTGCAGCCTTTGTTTGGCTACGGCGCAGGAGCCCGCGCTGCACCGTGGCCTCAGCGCCTTGCGCCTTGCTGAGCGCCCGCTCGTTCGGACCCCTTCCCCGGGGACGTCCTTCCCCAGCCCGAGTCCCGGGCCCGGGAGGCAAGGAACTTCCCCTGTGCCCACCTCCCCAAAGTCCTGGACACACCCTACCCAGGCCTGGCTTCCTAGCGGGGTGTGTCCCCGAGGAAAAGCACCCTAGGTCCACGTTCCAATCCCCGCTGACCCGACCCGGCTGGGCGCCCCTGACTCTGGAGGGGGCTGGGGGCTTTACCCACGAGGAAGTCGGAGATGGCGAGGTTGAGCAGAAAGAAGTTGTTTTGCGTGCGGAGGCTCGAATCCGCCACGAAGGCGAGCATGACCAGCGCGTTGCCCAGCACCGTGGCCACGATGAGCAGCGCCATGAGCGCCGCCAACACCGCGGTCCAGGCGGCGGAGAAGCCGCGCGCCCCGCCCGTCGCCGCCGCCGCCGCCTCGCCCGCCAGCGCCCCCGACGCGTTCAGCGGCCCGTCGGGCGGTGAGCGCTCCATGGCCCGGCCGGCTCACGGGACGCGAGGGCGCGGGGCAGGGTGCGGACCGCCGGCCGGGCGGCCAGGAGTGGCCCCGGTCCGGGAGCCTGGTCTTTGCGGGCTCTCGGCCCGGCTGGGTTCCCCGTTGGGTGCCCGGCGCATGGTCCGCGGGCGCCGAGAAGGGGGTCGGGGCGGGCCGCGCCCAGGGAGCCCGGCCCGGAATCTGAGCCGAACCGGGCCAGCGGCACGACCGTTGCAGCCCGAGCGGACCCGGGGCGGAGCTGGAGCCGGAGCCGCTGCTTGAGCGTCCGTGCGCCCGGAGTGCCGCGCGCAGCAGAGTGAGCCCCGCGCCCAGCCCGCGGCCCCCGGCGCCCCGCGCAGCACCCCCGCCATTGGCTGCCGCCCTCGCCCCGCCCCCGCCCCGCCCGGCGCCGGCAGCACCACGGACAGCGCCGCGTGCCCGCCGGGCCGCCGGAGCCCCAGCTCGAGTGCGCACGCCGGCTGGCGAAGAGCCTGGCACGGCGGGCGCCCGAGCTAGGGGCTCGCCTGCGATCAACCGCCCACGCACACAGGAGCCAATCTCTGGGCCGCTTGACCTGCCCCGTGTCCTTTGTCCCAGTGACCCCTGGCTGGCTCTCATCGGGATCTGGGGCGCCTGAGGGGGTCCGGAGTGGGAGTGAGGGGAAACTCCTGCATCCGCGCTCAGGGGAACTTGCCCCCACGGGACCCCCTCCTCGTTTCACCCTTCGAGCAAGCAAGACTCCGAGAAAGGAATCTCCCGAGGAGAAAGGATGGGAGGGGTCTCCTATAGCCGGTGCCCTGGTCAGGGGTTTGCTCCACCCCCCATATGCGTGGGACTTTGGGTCTCACTTTCCCTTGGGCAGGACCCAGGGCAGGGTCCAGGGTGACCTGCAAGGCGCAGACAGATGTGGAGTTACATAAGGGAAGATGGGGAACCAGCGAACCCAGCCGGGAAGGCAGCGTGCCCACCCTGAGCTCAGGGGGCCGTAGGCTGGGGGAAAGCGACCGTCGGCCTGGCACCCAGCCTCGGGGTCCCTCCGGTGGACAGCGCGGTGGGGAGGTCGCTGATGCGGGGACAGACGAGGTCACTGCGCTCCAGGCGCAGCTAAGGCGGCGCGCTGCGTTAGCGCCTGCGGGAGGGACTGGGGGGAGAGCGGCAGGAGGGAGCGCCCCCTCCCCCAGGCACAAGCGCTCAGATAGACAGGGTCAAGGACGAGACACACACAGCGAGACAGACAGACACGCCCGTAGGCAGACACACAGACACCCACAGACCAGGGAAACAGCCACCCAGCGTCAGGCTGGGGACCCACGAACGGCAGTTAGACACACACACATCAGACAGCAGACAGCGAGGGAACACAGCCCGAGGGAGAGGGAAGCAGCGACTCCGCTCAGTCGCCAGCGGCGCACATCCGCGGAAGCCTCAGAACAGAAAGGCGCGTCTGCGCATGGGGGTAGGGACGGGAGGCTGGGGGAGGGGCTGCAGAGGGACCCCAGATGCTGGCACACACAGGCACCCCCACACTTACATCAGCTTCCTGGTCAAGCTGGGACATATCCCTCCTCTAGCCCTGAGGTGCTTTAGAAAGTTTGGGGAGGGAGGGGTGCTGGGCTCCCTGTCCCCCTCCCCAGGGCTGACTGCAGGGAGGAGACCCCAGCCCCTCACCCCAGCCCCAGAGGATGCGTGATGATTCTATGGCATCTTGCAGCTTATGCTGGGGGAGAGCTGTTGAGACTCCAGCTCACCACCGCGCACCCAAGCCCTCTCTCAGTACCTCCCCACTACCAGCAGTCTTTCCCCTCTTACAGGCTCCCTCAGCTCCCCTTGACTGCACCCCGACTTTCATGGTGGACCAGGCTGCACCAGGAACAAGCACCAGCTGGTGGGTAGACAAGCCAAGGCAGAGAGCTCATAGAGTGGGCAGCCAGGCACTCCCACCGTTTAAGCCTTCCCGCATCACTGGTGCTGGGTGAGGACCTCACGTCCCTGTGCTCAGCCATGGGCATCCCAGGGCCGGCTCTGGCTAGTCGTGCTTTGTGGGCACACCTCCACCCCCTCCCCAGGTCTCTGGAGATGGAGTTGGATGGGGGTTTGGAGAGGGGCTCTGGCCCTCTCCTCACTGGCTGGGAGCCTGTTCCCCAGCCTCAGCTGCTGTCCTGGGTGGAGGGCTGAGTCGAGGGGTGTCTGAGCAGAGGGCAACCCCTTTACAGTCTCAGTCAAGTTCCATATGGTGTCAGTGTTCTCCAGCTTTCCCTCCTGGTCTCATACCACAGCAGCTGGAGCAGGGATGTGATGGGGGGAGGGTGGACTCAGCTCAGACCCTGGCACTGGAGACCCAGCTGTGTGCCTTGGGGGAGTTACTCAGAGTGTGGAGACCTGGAAAGGAGGCCATCAGAAGCAGGAAGGCCACAGCTGGCCCAGAGGTTTGAGATTGGCCGTGGCTGTGTGCGGTGAGCGCCCCCTATCGGCACATACACGCATGACCTCATGAGCCCCCACATTCGCCCTACAAGGCGATAGGACCAGCAGCCTGCGCAGAGCCCAGGAAGCCACCAGCCCAAGTCACACAAGAACAGAGACCCTTCTCTTGATGGCCACACTCCTGGCCCAGCCCTGAGATCAAGGCCTCTGAGGTCACCAAAGGTACCAACTCTTGGGGCCTTGACTTTGGGTGGACGGGGACCTAGAGTCCTCTGTGCTGGGTCCAACTTGGCCAAGGCAGTTTGGGATAAATGAGGCAGGTCCCCACGTGGCTGTTCACAGAGCCTCCTGCCTTGAGGTCTCTGTCCCAAGGACGGGTATTCAAACCCCAGAATGGCAAGGAACCGCCCCAAGACACCGGGAAAGGCTGGCTGAGGGTAGGAGACATAGGCCCCTCTTCTCAGCTCACCAGGATATCCTCGGAGATTATGGCCTGCAGCTTGAGTTTCTCCATTTATCAAAACAGCCAGCATTTGGGATTCAAAATGTCCAGTCCAACAAGGAAGCAATGTCCCGACCACATAAGCCCTAGATTAGAGAAATCAGACCCCCTGCAAGCCCTCGCAGAGGAGAAGCCTATCCACTGACTGGCTGATTCATTCATTCATCCACCCAACAAGGTTTTAATGAAAGTGAAAGTGTTAGTCGCTCAGTCGTGTCTGACTCTTTGTGATCCCATGGACTGTAGCCCACCAGGTTCCTTGTCCATGGAATTCTCCAAGCAAGAATACGGGAGTAGGTTGCCATTTCCTTCTCCATGAAAGTTGCTCAGTCGTATCTGACTCTTTGTGGCCCCAAGGATTATACAGTCCATGGAATTCTCCAGGCAAGAATACTGGAGTAGGTAGCTGTTCCCTTCTCCAGGGGGTCGTCCCAACCCAGGAATTGAACCCGGGTCTCCTGTGTTGCAGGCGGATTCTTTACCAGCTGAGCTACCGGGGAAGCCCAGGTTTTACTGAGCTCCTACTAAATATCAGGGAACTTCCCTGATGGCTCAGTGGTAAAGGATCCACCTGCTGATGCAGCAGATGTGGGTTTGATCCCTCAGTTGGAAGATACCCCTGGAGAAGGAAATGGCAACCCACTCCAGTATTCTTGCCTGAAAAATCCCATAGACAAAGGAACCTGGCAGGCTACAGTCCATAGGGTTGCAAAGAGTCAGACACGACTGAGCGACTAAACAACAACATAGTATCAGAGTATCAAGCATTCTAATGGAGGGAGGGAAGCGTAACACAGCAGTTAAGCGATGAGTGTGTCAGATAGCCGGGCGCTCCAGAGAGAGAAAAGACCCCAGGCAGGGGATGGAGGGTGCCAGGACAGTGGGCTGGGGGGGGGCCACTGCTGCCTCCCTGGCATTTTGAGCCCCTTGGACCCAGGGAGCAACGGTCAGGAGGAGGACTTTTGGTTCTGTTAGGGTTAATTGGCCCCAGTCGGCAGGGGGAGGTGGTGCTGCTGGTACACAGAGTGGCTGGGAGATATGCGGGATCAGGGCCCTCCTGGCACTGTGGTAACTCTCACAGGAAGGCCTCTGAGAACTGCAGAGGTTACAGCGAGGAGGTTGTGGACTGGAGAGTGGAGGCTGGAGGGGCTGAGCACCAGCTGAGGCCCGGAGACCAGCCGCGGCACAGGGCTGTCCGCCTCCCCACCACCGCACAGATGTGAGCTGCTCAGAGGCCCCTCCACAGGGATGTGGCTGAGAGGAGGGCAGGTGACACCCCCACCGAGACCAGCCTCTTCTCGGGCATCTCCCCAACGGCCGTGGTGCAGACTTCTGTGTGTGCGGTCTCTGCTCTGGGGCTCACTGTGCTAGCCGCCCCACGCTGTCCCCAGGCAGCGGCTCTGCTTCCAACTGCCCCACTGGAAGACCTTCCTCCATGGGACCGCCTGCCCTTGGCTAGAGCCCACAGAGCCCTGCCCTGCTGCGTGGTGACACAGACCGCTAATGAGAAATAATGAGGACAGTGGAGCTGCCAGCGACCCGCTGCGGGCAACTGTCCTGTTCTCCAGCCAGGGCGCATTTGCCAGGGTGCTTGTCAGCACTCTGGGGCCGAGTGCTGTGACTCCTCTTCACTTTCACTCATTCTGCAGAAGCTCATCTGAATATGGGAATGCAGATTTTTCTTTTTTTGCTCCATGTCTTCCTTTTTTTTCTCTCTCTCTCTCCTGGTGACATTCTGAGCCAGCTCTGGCTGCGTCCTGATGAGCTCAGGGCCCGGGTGTGATCAGGATGGCTCCTGAGGCCACCGCTTTGAAAGAAAAGCTGAATTTTCTGTCTTCGGGGACAAGACTGAACTGGGCCCAGGGCCCTGATGGCAGGAAGGAGGAGAGGACAGGAGAACGAGGATATAGTTGTGGTTTGGCTGCAAATGACACAAATCAACTCAAAAAAGCCTAAGGAAAAGGCATATTTATTGTTGGCCAAGGCTGAAAAGTCCAGGGACTGGGCTTCAGACAGAGCTGCATCCAGGAGCTCAAATACTGACTTCTGTTTTTCCCCTGTGTTCACCTCATTCCCAGGAGTGAGTGTTCCCCTGAGATCTCTTCCCTGCAACTCCAGGCTGCTCTCCTGTGCTCTCGTCTACTCCCCTGAAGGAAGATGGGGTGACAACAGAGCCCCAGAATTAGCCCCATTGGCTTGGCATGGATAGTATTGGTGGCCAGCTGCGGCAGCATGGTTTGCGTTTACAGCGACATAGTCAATGACACTGGAACCCCACCCCTGGCGGTCGTCCCCTGTGGGTCCCATGTGCCTCCACCACTTCCCCAGACAGCACCTTTGTTGGCAGTGCTCAGGGAGCCCATGCCTGGTCCTGGGTGAACAGCGGACCTGGACACTGAGAGCCCAGTGGGAGACCCCTGAGATGAAGTTCATGAATGGGGGTTAGTTGGGGTAGCTGGGCCAGGGAATGCAGCGATGGCTCTCCCTGGGCATCTGTGTCTTCTTGTGCCTGGTTGCTGTGAGTGCAGAATCCTGGGCAAGAGTGAGGTGAGAGGGTGAGGGGAGTGAGGCAAGGGACTGAGGGAGGAGGGGAAGCTCTCTGCACGGGACTGCAGGGCCTGGGCAGGAAGGGGCTGGGGTCCTCCCCAGCGGTGGTTGCAGGAAGGAGGCTGACAGCCCTCCCGACCCAGTCTGTGCCCAGCCCTCCTGTAGCCAGTCCTGCCAGCTCAGAGGCAAGGTCTGCCATCAATGGCCCCAGAAAACAGAGCTCTGGGGCCCTGGTGTCCATGTGGTGGGAGGGGAGATAGCTCAGGCTGGAGGGAGCACAGAAAGCCCGGGGAGCTGATCGGAGCGGGGACCGGATCCTGAGTCTAAATTTTCTCACCCACTGCCCTTTCCTCCTACAGACAGCACCCGCCCGCGGAGATGTTAGCACAAGAGCAGGGACCTCAGGAAGGCTCCCTGGAGAAGGTGTAATCTATGGGCATGTGAAAAGCTGCCAGGGGAGGTGCTGGGGGAGGCAGAGAGGTAGTGACGCTCTTTTCCGAGGACAAGGTGCTGTGCCTCTGGAAGTCCCTCTGGGACCCGGTCTGTGGCTCTGGACGTGCCCTCTCCCCAGGGTTGGCCGTCCAGTCTTTGCTGAGGGAGTGGATGAAACCAGCTGCATCTCTGCAGATTCTCTCAATGCACTAAAAATGCATAAATCAAGGAGAAAACAGGAAAGAAGAGCAAAGGGAGACCTTTCTCTGGGGTGCCTTCTCCAGAGCCCCGGGTGAGGCTGGGTGTGGGCTGATGTATGGCTTCAGGAGGCCCCCAGATCCAGCTGTGGGGGCTGGTCCCAGCCTGGGATCTTCCCCTGGAGCCCCAGGAGTGTTTGATGGGGCTGCCCGTGGCCCCGATCAGCAGCATCATGTGTCATTGGGACTGGGGGCCTGAGCCAAGCATAGGCCGTGCATCCCGCCAAGACTCTCCAGGGCCTGCAGACCAGATCCTGATCAGACTTGGACAGTAAGTGTCAAACCCCCTGGGATCACTGAGCCAAGCCAGGGTGGACAGGCTGCTCTGATGAGGGGCTGTGGCAGTGGGTGAGTATAGGCCCACGTGTGTAAGCAGTAGGGGATGCCCAGCTCTGCCCAGCCTGACCCCCAGATCCTCTCCCACACTGCAGCTGCACCCCAACCCCAAAGCTTCCTGCTGTGGTCTCAGCCCCACAGTCTTGAGTGTGAGGCAAGGGCTGGGGGTGGGCGCTGAGCCACAGCTTTGTCTGGACGTCTGGCTGGCTGCCATCTGCCTGCCCCCGGAGGCCCTGCCCCGGCAGAGGATGTCCCTGTGCTGCACCCTGTGCCCAGCAGCACCACTGTCACAGGCGGCCAGAGCCCAAAGGCATCATCCTGACTGACCTTACTCTGGCTTGCTTGCCCTGCTGGGTTCCTGCCCCAGTCTGGGCCTCTCCTGGGGTGACCAGATGGGGTGGCCCTGGTGACAATGCTGATGAGATGACCTGGGCCAGGTGACCCCAGTCCATTCTGCAGCCCCATGCCTGGGGTTGAGGCTGGGCACGCTGGGCTGGGGCAGCACACCCGTTCATGGGCCAGCGAAGCACTCCCCATGGATGGTCACAGTGAGGGTAGGGTAGTTGGTCTGGGGCAGGGGGCTGGGTGGCCGCTGGGCTGGGCATTTTGGGATCACGGGGATCTGACTCCCATGCAGGCACCACCTGCCTGGCTACTGCCCTACTCTGCTCTGGGGTTGAGGCTGAGAGGCCGACGGCCCCCTCCCCAGAACCCGTCAGGGGCCCTCAGGCCCTGCCCTGGAACCACAGGCCACCTCCTTCTCTTCCTAGCATAGGCACCCCTGCCCGCCACACCGCCTTCCCCTCCCAGAAGCCCCCAGGGTTACTCTAGGTCTCCCCATCTGGCCCGACTGCTGTGTACTGGGGTGCAGAGAGCATGTGTGTATGTGTGTGCATGCGTGTGTGGGTATGTCATGCAAGAGTGGTGTGAGCCCCAGGCACACGCACAGTGCCCTGACCCTATGGGGGATGGGGGGTGTGGGAAGCCCTGGGTCTCTCTTCCTCACAAGGCAGCCTTCAGGGGATTCAGAAGACGAGGCCTACTTTGGGAGCTGCTTCCTGCAGGAGACAAGCCCAGTCCCGGAGCGGCACCTCTGTTTACTCCCTGAATCCCCGGTGCTCCGGCAGCCCTTTGGGGAACCTGTGCCTGTCAGGAAAATAACTGACCGAGCGGCTCAGTGCTGGAGGGTACAGTTAATGAAGATGTCCCCTGAGTCTTCGAGGAGGTGTATACACATGTGTCTGTATGTGTGTGTAAGTACATTTGTGTACACCTGTGTGTGTCTGTGACTATATATGTGTATGTGTCTCTGTACACATGTGTCTGGGTGCTTTTCAGTGTGATGTGTGCATGGGGGCCTGGCTGTGTGTCTATGAGTCAGTGTATGTGTCTGAGCACACACGTGCATAGGTGTGTGTCTGTGGGTGTGTTTCTGACTCCAGCGGGGGTGGGGCTCCTCCATCCCACCCTGTAGGGACAGGCCAGAGAAGTGTCCCCTTCCCTCCACAGTGATTCTGACGTGGGACCAGGTCCTGGACCAGGGTAGGGGTCATGGGGTCAAGAGATTGCTCCAGAATCAGCCCCCTCCCCTAGCCTGGGCACAAGTCTCAGTTGCTCATTGGCTACACACACACGCACACAGACACACAAACACACACTTCTGCACACACTCACCCACAGCTAGAGATTGCAACATAGAAACAAGTGGACAGCCTCTACCAGGGCTGGAGTCGGAGGTGGGGAGTGAGCTCAGCAGACACAGGGGCCGGGGGATCACAGGCTGGGGTTCCAGGATCAGCACCTTGCAGGTCTTGCCCTGGGAGCTGGGGGCCTTTGCTCAGAAGCCATTGGCTTTTCTTAGGCTCGGCTGGCCAGTGGCTGCGCTGGGAGGCTGGCCTGACTTGGGCCACGAATGGAAAGTGGCCACGTTGGGCTGTGACTCAGAACCACAAAGTCCTAGCCCCCGACCAGAGCCTTGCTCTCTGTAGGGGCACAGTGGGACCACCTGCGCCCTCCCCACAGCCCTGGGTGCTGGTTACCCCAGTGGGACCCCTGCCTACTGTCCCAGTCCCTGCCCACCTTCCCACCTCTGCCCACTCCCTCACACTCCTCCCGACTCCCTCACACCCCTGCCCCCTCTCGCACGCCCCTGGCAGACCTCAGTTTGGGTCCACCTTTTCCTGGCATTGCATAATCCTCTCACATTTTCTAAATTTGACCAGCTGATTCATGCAGAGCTGGAAATGTTCATGTAACAAGTAGCTAAGTTCACTGGAAGGCTCTTCACTGGGAAGCCCAGATGGACAGACCCAGATGGACAGAGGTCTCCCTGACACGCATGGAGAAGTGGGCGGGGAAATCTTGGCTCAATAGGGCATGCATCTGACGGTTCTTTGGTGGTGGGCCTCCTTCAGGCCTGGCTGGATCCAGGAGCACAGCGACTTGTGAGCCTGTGTCTCCCAGCCCAGCTCTCCCCTTGGTGTGGCCCCTCCAGGCTGACAGCCCATCACTCACAGCCCTGGCAGCAGATGCGGGGGGCCCTTGCCCAAGACCATGGCCTGACTACTTATCTCAAAATGAGGTATGAGGTCCCCAATTCCAGTCTCCTGCCACTGATAGGGCCAGAGGTGGGATCAGCCTGTGGGAGGTTCTGGGGCCTTTGCTAGAATACAGGGTTGGGAGCACTGGATGCTCATCACAGGGGTCCACGCCCGTGCCCTCAGGTCCTACAAGGGCCTCACCACTGGGGAAACAGGCTGCTTGGAGAGGTCTTGTGTGAGCAAGTGGCTGAGCCTGGACTTGGGGGCTGCAGGTTCCTCCCAAACCCCAGCCCACTGCTGTTGCCCAGCCCACTCCCACAACTGCCTGCTAGCCTCCAGAGCACCTGCTATGTGAGCTCAGCTAGGAGCCCAGGAGGCAGCGAGGGTTCCCGAGGCCCATGAATGGCGGAAGGTGCCAGGCTAACTCGGTCTTCAGGGGTGTCTCAGGGGGGCCCCAGTCCTGAAAGCTGAAGCTCCAGGCCGTGGGCCTCTTGGCTAGACCTCCTTCCAGTGGCTGGGGCAAGGCTGCACAATTGCCCAGCATGAGGCCTATTATCAGCCCCTTTGTCTCTTTCCCAGAACAAAGCTGGCCTGCTTGCCCAGCCAGCCCCCTTGCCTGGAGGGCACGGAGCCACCAGGCTGGCTGCCTGTAAGTCCTGTGGCCCTGGAAGTGGAAAGCTAGCACCCCATGGGCACCAATTCCTGCCCCGAATCCTCCCCAGGATGGCTACGGAAGGTGTGGGTCCCAGTGCAAGACTAAAATGCGGGTCCCTCCTTAGAAGCTAGCAGGGAACAGCACGGAGCCCCCACCACAGTAGCCACCTCTCCCCCACCTCCAGCTGCGACCCTCAGGGGCAGGCCCCCCCCCTCGCTGTGACTGCCTGGCACAGACTGCTAGCTGCCCCTTCCTCTCCCCTTCCCTGCCTTCCTCTCCAGGGACAGAATGGGGGGGCAGCACCCCTAAACTTCCAAAAGTCCCCAAATGCCCTTATGCAAGGCCTCCATCCCCACCCACCGCCAGCTGCCAGGAAGGGAGGTGGTGCGGCTGCCACCTGCCCCCTCCCCACTGGCCTTGGCTGCTCCCAGGCAGAAGAATGATTCACCCCCATTCCTGCTCCTGGGCAGGTTTACACTTTGCCCCCTCCCACCTCCACGCCTGGAGCTCCCCTGGCTGGGCCACTCCGACAAGTTAAATATAACCCAACCCAAGCTGTCTTCCTCCCGCTTCCACCTGCCCCACTGGTCCCCCGCACACAGATGCGCCTCCACCTCTCCCACTCCACGTGAGCCCCTGGGAAGGGTGGGGAGAGTAGGACCCGAGCAACCCTGCCTGCCTGCAGGTCCCTCACAGTCCCTGGGCCCATGCCTGCTCACGATGGCATCCAGCACCCAGCACAGGGCCAGCAGTGCAGGCAGTGCTCAGCAGTCAGGGCACAGCCAGGAAGAGAGAAACCAGGGCTCAGTCCAGGGACAATACTAAGGCTCCTGCCTGGCACCAGGCTGGGCATGCAGCAGGTACAAAGGCTGCGAGCTAAGAGTGCCTCTCTGCAGCTGGCACTGCCCCTTCTTCCCGGGCAGCTATTGTGAGCCCACACCACGCCAGGTATCTGCCTGCATTTCTGAGCCTGCAGAGGATATTGGGGGAGACCTGCAGGCCACAGCAGGGCTGGCCACACATGATCCTCTGGGTGTTCTCAGGGGTCTCTGTCAGGAAAGGCCAGTAGACAGGTCCTCTGACAAGTGACCACACATAATGTTCTTCCCCAGCCCCTTTGTTTTATTCAGACTGGAAATGCACTTAGCTAGAATGTTACTGCTCCACCAAGTGGCATGGGATAAATTTCTGGCTAGTGAGATGTGAACAGAAGTACCTGGTGTTATCTTCAGGAACAGGTTCTCAAAGGGAGCTGATGCACCTGGTGGGGCCCTAGTTCTTTCCTTCACTTCTTCCTTCTGGTCAAATATGCATGTGATGGCTGGAGCACCAGCAGCCATCTTGTGTTGTGAGGTGACACTGAGGCTGGAAGCCCGTATTAGAAGAGTGATACAATAAGGGCTTTCCCAGGTGGCACTAGTGGTAAAGAACACAACTGCCAATGCAGGAGATGTAAGAGATGCAGGTTTGATCCCTGGGTGGGGAAAATCCCCTGGAGGAGGGCATGGCAACCCACTCCAGTGTTCTTGCCTGAGAAATCCCATTGACAGTGGAGCCTGGTGGGCCACAGTCCATGGGGTTGCAGAAGAGTCAAACATGACTGCAGCATCTTAGCATAGCACACAGCATACAATAAGGTAGGAACTGAGTACCTGCCAAACCTAGACAGCCCAGGCTTGCTTGTGTCATGTGAAAAAGAAGTACATTTCTGTTTTGTTAACACCTCTGTTATTCTGGGTTTTCTTATATATGCAGCTCTAACTAATCTTAAAAAGCAGATGCCAAGTGGGCCCAAATGTCCCCCCAACAAGGTAGAAGGCCACTTCAGAGTCATACAAGGCATTCCATAGGGGGAAAAAAGGTCAGTTCAAGTAAATCCTGGGTCTGTCGCAGGCCCTCCTGAGTCCTGGGGGATCCACACCCAACAGAGTGGGAAGGGCCCTGAGAAGAGGGACACTTGTTGGCTTTGTTTAAATAACATTCCCAAACCTGCTTGATGGAGGAACACGTTCCTCTCGAATCACCTAATAGCAGCCAGAATTGGGATTCCATGGCACCTCATTTGGGAAACCCTTCAGAAGGTGAATAGGGCATTTAACTGAGACAGCACACTCAAAGGTACTTGGTCCACAGCTGGGAACACAGTATGTGCTCAGTAAGTGCTAGGGTCCTACTGAAGCTGGAAGTGGGGGCCATGTCAACTCTCAGCACAGAAGTCACCCCAATCCCACCTGGCCCCACATTCCTGCCTGTTCCAGGCCAGCACCCCTGCTCTGCTCTTTCTCCTGTTTCTGTGGGGCAAGGTGGCCCCCTGCAGAGGCCCAGGGACTGGGGGCAGAGCACTGTGGAATTGGGTGGGATCCACCTGGGGAAGAGTTGGTTTGCAAAGCTGCAGCAGCGAGGAAGGCACAGGGTAAAAAGTTTATAAGAGGAATACATTTTTTTTTTTTGTTTTGGCAGAATTTAATGGGTGCAGATTGCTCAGGTCCCAAAGCCATGGGGAAAAAAAAGAAAAAGCCCTTTGCCGCTGCTATTGATAACTTGTCTCTCTCCACGTGGTGGGTTCAAAACTAAAAATACTCTTCTCCGACGGTGGGGAAGCCGAGCGCTGTCACGTTGCAGAGGAGAGTTGAAAGCTGCGTGGGGAAGGTTCCGCGTGGGCCACGTGAGGGCTGGGGCCCCGCTGCAGTGGCCAGTCACCCTCTGCTCACCCAGGATGCATCCAGACAGAAGATTTCCTAGCATTCCACAGAAGGGGAGAGGGAAACTTCCACTCCGTGGAGCAGGAGGGTGGGCAGGGAGAGGAGTGACCTCAAGGGGGCCTCCCCAGGGGCAAAGGCCAGGTCGGCAACCCCAGGGATGCCTAGCTCTGTTGCTGCTCTGGCCACAGATAGAGATAAAAGATTTACCCAGGCTCAGAAATCTGCTGGAAAGGAAAGTATGAAGCTGGGGACAGAGCAGTGGGCTGCAGGCAGGGCTGGCTCCGCTGGCCCGCTCGGCAGTGTGACCACTGACCCAGATCTCCTGGACCTTCAGATCTGCATCTGAAATAGGTGCCCAGGTATTCCTGGAGCCTGGGGGGCATGGCTCGTGGCCTCTGAGCCTCAGTTTCACCTCTGAAGGGGGAACGATGATCTCTGTTTTGCCTCCTGAAGTGATGGAAGGAAGGAGGATGATGCACGTGAATGTGCCTCCTGAGGGCAAAGTGAGGGCATGTGCTCCCCCACACTGGGGCCTCTGGAGCCCCGGATGCAGGGCTTCGCGCCCACGAGTTCAGTTGGCGACTGAGGGGAGAGGAGTTGTGGGCCACAATATCACCTGATCCTGATTCAAAAGGAGCTGGGACAGGGAGGCTCCAGTCATGCTTACTTGGGGTCAGGGGAAGGTCACAGGCAGACATAACTGCAGGGCTGGTCTGATTTTGGTCTAATCTGAGAGCAAGTGCAGTGGGACCAGACACCCAGCACTTCTCAAACTCTGAGAGCACACACAGGAGGGACCCCGGGGTCCTGAAGAGACTCTGGGGCCAAGCTAGGCCTGAGTGCTCAGGATGAAGGGGACACTGCGATGACCCCTGCAACCACGGGACAGGAATCAGCTGATGTTCTGGCCGCGAGCCGTGCCCCCCAGGCTCCAGGAATGCCTGGGCACCTATTTCAGATGCAGAGCCTAGTCCAGGAGGTCTGGGCAGGGCTCTGTCTTCCTGGCAAGCTCTGGGGCTGGGCCAGGCAGGAACACCCCGGGTCGGGCCACTTCCTCATTGCAGGTCTGGGTGAGTCACTTCCCTGCTTGAGGCTCAGTTTGCTCATCTGTGAAGTGGGAATGATGACCCACAGTACCTATTGGATTGGCTGTTGCAAACATGAAACTAGTGTCAGCTTTCATCATCATTGTCTGGCCCCACACCCTCTTTGTCTGCTTTCCTGCTCCTAGTTTTCAGCCCATTCCTGGAGAATTTTGCTTCTGCACTTGGCCTCCTGACCTAGTGAAGGTCATGAAAAATGTTCCTGACGGGTCCCAAGGCACTCTCCTTGCAGCTTCTAGCTGGGGGAGGAATCCTCTCCAACCCAAAGGCACAGGAAAGAGGAAGCAACAGCTGGCACTCAGAACCCAGTTTGCTGCATTTGTTTGAAGGGGATGAACCGACACCCCAGCCACGGGACCCACCTGGGATTGGAGCCCACTCCTACCCCTAAGGCCAGGGCGGAGATGGCCATGCTTAGTGTGGTCCATGGGCAGACGGGAGGCTCATTCAACCCCAGCCTGTCTCCTGGCCTGAGCACTCCCTTGTCACTCACGCCTGGAGTTCATGGCTGAGGAGTGGGCTGGTTGGTCGAATCCCTCAGGAGCATGTCCTTCGCCTGGGGGTCAGAGTCTTAGAGGCTTGTCAGAGTAACAGACCCTGCGCTGGACTCAGGCCAGGCCCACGAAGGAAACTGCGGAGCATCTCCGTGGCAACCGGCCTTGTCCTTGTCCTGGCTTGGGAGCCTGCACACTGCACCCTTCCCTCTTCTGCTGGAGTCGGTTTCTTCAGAGGTAACCATGGCAATGCCTTTGTTTCCGAGGCTGAGCCCCGCCTCCCTCCCAGCTTTTCTCTTTAGCAGAGGCTGGGAGAGCTCCTTTTCAGTCCCCGCACGTCTCCAGCACCCACTGACAGTGGGCCCACCGGTGAGCCAGGGCCAGACCCTGGCATGGGGACGACTGGCTTTCTGGGCCCAGAAATGCAGTTCAGGCCCTGGTTGTGCTGCACTTGCTTGTGCCCCACTATTTACAGGCAGCACCTTCATATGCACGGGGCTGCAGAGGCAGCCAAGGCCTGCCCTCATGGTACCCCAGCTGGAAGTGGGGAAGTGTTTTGAGGAGGGAGTGCAAAGGCCCAGGGGGGCTGGTGCTGTGGAGACGGTGAGGAGCAGGAGCCCAGCACATGCTCTGTGATTGGGGAGGTCTGTTAGCACTCTTGTGGCTCTAGGGTCCCACCTCAAACTGGCTTAAGCAGAAAGGAAAACATGGTGACTCACATGCCTGAATTCTTGCCTAGAGATTCCCATGGACAGAAGAGCCTGGTGGGCTACAGTCCATAGCGTGGCAAAGAGTCAGACACAACTGAAGCAACTTAGCACGCACATGCCTGAAAAGTCTAGACAGAGCTTGCCAAGGTGGCAGCTGGTTCCAGGCGAGTCAGGGGTGTTTGCTCTTGCTTTCATCTGGGTTAGTCTCGTCCCCAGGTGGCCCCTCCCCACACGGTGACAAGATGCCCATCAGTAGCCCCAGACTTACATTTTTCTCTCACCTAGCCTAGTTCCGAAGAGTTGACTCATTGGAAAAGACTCTGATGCTGGGAGGGATTGGGGGCAGGAGGAGAAGGGGACGACAGAGGATGAGATGGCTGGATGGCATCACTGACTCGATGGATGTGAGTCTGAGTGAACTCCGGGGGTTGGTGATGGATAGGGAGGCCTGGCATGCTGCGATTCATGGGGTTGCAAAGAGTCGGACACAATTGAGCGACTGAACTGAACTGAACTGAACTAGCCTAGTTTTGTGGAAGTCTGTGGGTAGTCATTTGATCTCAGCCTTCCCTCTGGCCTGAGCTATCTGACCCTCAGTGAAAGTCCCAGTACTGACCCTCACTGGCCAGGACAGGGTAACCTGCTCACCCCTGAACCACTTGCTGTAACTCTCAGCAGTCAGCCTGATTCATGTTACTCCACTCACCCCAAATCAGATCTAAGACTTGGATGGGATTCCATAGGAGAAACCTGGTTTGCAAAGGAAATCTTGGTATTCATAGGCTCAGAGACGTTAGTTTACTTGCCCAGAGCCACACAGCTGGTAAGGACGCAAGCTCGGATCTGACTCCAGAGCTTCTGGGCTTAACCATGGAGCCACTACAGTCAGTAAGAGCCCCCAAAGCTTTTAAACAAAGGAGGGAACGGTCAGGAGGGTAAACTGGCGCCAGGTTTTGGTGAGTGGAGAAAGGTATGGCACGGAGGGTGGACGATGAGAAGCCCTGCATGCTGCTGAGGAAGGCAGTTTTTTGAAGGGTGACTCCCGGTTCCGCCCGCCCCCGGGGGTTGGGAGCGGCAGGCGCAGAGGCCCCAGCGCGCGGAGCATCAGCGACCAGGCCACCTGACTCGCTGTTTGTAAACTCTTCTCACCCAGCCACGCCCCTTCCTTCCTCTCGCCCACCCTTTTCGCGTCTATATCTGCATAATCCCGCCTTTCCCTTCTTTGATTGGTCTTCCGCATCGTCACTCCTCCGCAAGGGCCGGACTCCAGAGGGGCGGAAGGCGGGACCTCTCTGGAGACGTAATTAGCATAGTCCCGCCTCCCAGAGCCGCCCTCGGGTCGAGCGTTGATTGGGCCGGCGGGGGCCTACGCGACGGCGCCGGGCTCAGCGAGTGGCGAACGCGGACTGTCAGTCGGCGGGGCGGCCGGCCGCACTTCCGCCTCGGTGTCAGTGGGTCGCGGGCCTGCGGGGCGGGGGCGGGGCGGGCAGCGGGACTCCGCGGGCGCCGGAGGGACGGCAGTCCAGGTGAGTGACCCGGTCGGGACCCCGACCTTATGTCTCCCGGGAACCGCGCCCGGCGTTGGGCGGGCGGGCCTTGGCCTCGGGCGGCAGGGAGGCCGGGCCCGGCTAGGGGGGAGCCAGATCCTCTCGCCCCCCGCCCCTTGGCCAGGCCTCGACCCCAGCCCCGGCCCGCCCGGCCTCCCACCGCCAGCCAGCCCGCCGGCCGCGTCCTGGGTCCGAGGAAACTTGGAAGGAAAGTTGGCTGCCGGCGGCTGGGACGGTCCGCGGGCGGGGGCGGCGGGCCTGGGTCTCGGGCGGCTGCCCAGACCCCGCGTCTCCGGGCAACTGCGGCCCCGGCGCTGGACAGCCGGCCGCCGCACCCGGAAGTGGACTGGAGAGCGGGTCCGGGCGCCCTCCAGCCCCTCTTAGTGGCAGGGATGCGTCGGGGGCGCGTTGGGCAGGGGTGGCGGGACCCCCGACTTTCCCTTGTGTCTAAGGTCGCCGGCGTCCGCGGTCAACCAGTCTGGAAGGGCACGGGGTGAAGAGCCAGTGTCCCCGCTCGTGGTGCAGCCCTCCCTCTCCTGCCCATCCTCTCCTGCCCTCCCCTCCCCTGCCCCGCGACCACCTGTGGGTTTGTCTGGGCCCTGCGAGGTTTTGTGCCCATGTCCACCCCCTCCCCTGCTCTTCCTTTTGTTTTTAATTTGTCAACTTAGCAGACTGTACTTACTGCAGAGAGCTCTCCACCTAACACATATGTTAGATAAGTTAGATATGTAATCTGATTTTAAAAGCTTCCTTCTCTCTGCAGTTACATTTCAGTAATCAGCAGAATAAATCTTGAGACTTAATAAGCCCAGAGCAAGACTACTGGGTAATCAGCAATCAGTCTTCCCAGATTTTTCTGGGAGAAGCAGCCGGGTGGTGGTAGGATGTTCCTGGCACTCTTTAGTGTGAGGATCACCTCCCAGGAAGCTGGGTTCCTCCTTGGGGTCAGTCTAGGACAAGTTTTGGGCCTCCCAGCAGCAGCAGCCTGTGCCTTAGTCCCTTTGCTGGGGCGGCCTGTGCACATTTGGAGACGTGCTCACTCAGTGCAGTTCAGCAGACGTCTCTGGGGTGCCCGCTGCATGCCTGGCTGTGAGCTGCAGGCCCTGTCCATCCAGTGGGGCTGGGGAGCGGCGGTGTCCTGGGACCCCGTCACTGTGGCTCCTTGTCCTGGTGGCAGAGCGAAGGCTCTTCCTGACTGTGCCCTGGGCAGTGTTTGCCCATCACTCCTGGCCTCAGTTCCTTCCTCTGTGACACATAACCATGTTCCTGGCAGGGCTGATAAGACAGCAGATGAAGCGCTTGTCTGCAGCAGTTCTGACATGTGGCAGGTGCACTGTTGTTAACTCTCTGCCCCCTGGTTGGGGACAGGAACCTTATGGACTGCACTTGCTCCTTGTCCTGCGCAGCGCCTGGCAGGGTGCTGTCGTTCAGTCTGTGGACAACCGAAGTCTCCTTAGAGCTTCCTTTTTCTGTTTGCTTCACCTGTCCTTCTGTTAATAAGCTCTTACCTAAGATGACAGTAATACCTGACAAGTATTGTCCAGGACTGCTGTAAGCACGTTATATTCACTTGATTCATGTGGTTTTCACAGTAGCCTCCAAGACTCTTCCTTAGTTCCATTATCCTGTGTCTAGTCATGAGAAAGCTGAGGAACAGAGAGGTTAAGTGTGTACTTGGTCGGCTCAGTTGAGTCTGACTCTTTGAAACCCCATGGACTGCAGCCCGCCAGGCTCCTCTGTCCGTGGGGATTCTCCAGGCAGGAATACTGGAGTGAGTTGCCATGCCCTCCTCCAGGGAATCTTCCCAACCCAAAGGTCGAACCCACATCTCTCGTGTTGCAGGTGGATTCTTAACTGTCTGAGCCACCAGGGAAGCAGAGAGGTTAAGTAAGTTACTCTGAATCACATAGGAGTAAGTTATAGAGCAGGGATTTGAACCGAGGCAGTCTGGCTCCAGGGTCCACATCCTTAAATACCTCTCTGTACTGCCTTTTAAAAACCAGCATTTTCCTTTTCAAGGACCCTTCAGCGGTTTTCTTTGGAACGTTTAATTGCCTCATTACTGTGTGTCAGAACTTTGTTTCTTGCAGCACACATAACTGATAGATTTTCATTTGGAGTGAGCGTGAATGTTTATGAAACCGTTTAATTTCTTCTGAAATAAAGTAGTAATTCTCCATCTGGCTATCCAGGATTTTGCTGAAGTACCTTGCCTGATGCCCAGTTCTGCAGTCAGTGGGGAAGCCGCTAATGTTCGCTGTGTGAGAGGGCAAGTCGAGGGGGCAGGGGTGACATGGATGGATAAGCTATTGGGCCCAAGCCTGTGGTTTTGAATTCATTTCTGTGCGAGCTTGATGCGGTGAACTTAAGGCTGTAAACCATGCACTGAGGGCTTTCCTTTTTTCTCCTAGGTGTATTCAGAGGGGTCAGGCTCTGGCTTGCCATTTTCAAAAGCAGTGTCATTTCAGTGTTTAAAAAGTGCCACTTGACCTTTGTACCACTGCATCTTATCTAGGCCCTCCAGGAAATGCTGGCAAACGAGTCTTGGATAATACTTAAAACCAGCCTGACTTTAAAGATCTTGATACAAATCTGGGTAAAATCTTCAGCTAATTATGAAATGTGGGAAACATTTTATATATTCTTATACTGTCTTCCGGAGAAGGCAATGGCACCCCACTCCAGTACTCTTGCCTGGAAAATCCCATAGGCGGAGGAGCCTGGTGGGCTGCAGTCCATGGGGTCGCGAAGAGTCGGACACGACCGAGCGACTTGACTTTCACCTTTCACTTTCATGCATTGGAGAAGGAAATGGCAACCCACTCCAGTGTTCTTGCCTGGAGAATCCCAGGGACGGGGGAGCCTGGTGGACTGCCGTCTATGGGGTCGCACAGAGTTGGACACGACTGAAGCGACTTAGCAGCAGCAACATACTGTCTTCAAATGATTTCTTTAGTATTCCTGTGAAAAGCCAACACCCATCTTTTCCTAGGAGTTTGGCTGTGTGGGTATAAGGCAGGCAAGGCTTGCGTCTTTGAGCAAGGGCTGTGATGCTGGTCCTCAGGTGGCTAAAGTGTTCTATCTGAGAGGTTAGGAATCTTCCTGGACATGGTCTGAGGCTCTCGGGTTCTGGCCCCCTGGCTTTCTTTGACGGGAGGAAAGTTACTCATCTGCTTTTGCCTCAAGAGTGCTGGCCTGTGAAGTGGGCTATTGCGTAGGTTATATGTGAAAGTGTAACTGAGCGGACCTGGCACTGTAGTAGATTCTCAGTAGACTTTCAGTCGCAGACCTGAGAGCACTGAAATTGACCTCTCCCGACACTGACACAGACAGACAAATGCAACTTATCAGTGAAAGGAAACCAGGGAAATCATTGGTAGGTAGGTGTGCAGTTCTACTGAAATGAGCTACAGTAACACTCTTAAGATATGACTATTCAGGTGGAGTTGTCTGGAAAACCCCTGGACCCAAGCAGTATCTCTCGTGGGGCTCAGGCCCACAGACAGAAACTTAGTGCACTTTAAGATTGAATTGATATGGATACTGGGAGGAAGTTAGCATTTGAACATAATTGATTATTTACAAATACTTAAATCCTAAGAATCGTTAATATTTCAGGTCTTAGTTTGGGACTTTCAATGCAGTTTCTGTGCACAGTGATTAATTTGTGTCTCTGCTGCAGTGTGTACTTGTCAAAGCATTTTTGCTGATAAATCCCAGGCATTGGCGTTGCAGCCATATTGCCCTCTGGCTGGAAGCGTGTGTGGAATACTGGCCCAGCCCGGCAGCTCCCCTTAACAAACACGTAACGAAATGGTCACTGTAACCCATCCAGGAGCTTTGTGGCTCTTATTTCCTGTTTTTTCCAAATTCAGAAAAGTACTTGGGGTCATTGGGCAGCGTTTGAAAGCATCACCATCTTTCAACTGGCTTTCCCAGTGATGCAAACACTGGTACCTGTGCAATGAGCTGGACAGTGGAGGTCGGCCTTCAGAAGGGACTGTGTTTAGAGACGTGGAGGTATGGAGACCTCTCTGCCTGATGTTTGTGTGTCTCTTTCTTTGCTTTCTCATTTCATCAGTGGAGTTCTTGCAGGATTTCTTTTGAGATGCAAACTCTGAGTCAATGCTGGCCCGGTTGGCCCCTCACCAGCCCAGCCTGTAGCCTGGGGGCCTGGGGGGAAGGAGGTCTGCTCACCCCTGGGCGCTGGGGTCATGGCAGGAGGAATGATCTGTGTGGCTCTGGGTGAGGCAGACCTGTCTGACCTTGAGCTCATACCTTTGTCAGAGCGGTGGGCCCACCGGCCTTGACAGGTGCCCCGGAAGCACTGCTCCACACGGGTACGCAGGTTCTTGGGGGAGAGCCTGGCATGAGAAATGGTCTTGTGCAAAGTCTTCCTGAACCCAGGTTCTAGAAGAGACGACGGCAGCCGTGGGGGGCAGGGGTGGGTGTGTGTTTTACTGAACAAATGAAACGCTGGTCGTGAGAAAAGATCAGCTGTGACCTGGCACCTGTGCCACCGTGCTTGGCTGAAAGGTGAGTTCCACTGTCGCCTCCAACCAGGGAAGTGTGTGCTCCGACGGCCAAAGCAGGAAGCTTTGTGGGTGAAAAGGAGCACCTTAGAGAGAGCTCCAGCAGTGACAGGTGTGAAATGGGGCCGTGACTGGGGAGGGCCAGCACATCTTGTCCCCAACTTGGTACCAGTTGGGCACCAGTGCCTGTGTTCTGAGGAAGCATTAACCATGGGGCATGTTCCAGCACGTGAGGGAGAGGGCTGGAGGGCCCGGGGCTGCCATGAAGTCCGTCTTGGAGGTGGGGTGCTGTGGGTTCAATGGCAGGGCTTCTTACCAGAAGATCTTGTGCAACTCTGTAAAAAGTGGAGGTTCCAGGCCCAGACCTCACCTCCTGGGAGCGGGCTCCTAGGCGGGAGGCCCGGGTTGTGTGTGTGCCCCACTTCTGTGACTCCAGCGGGGCTGGTGTGCTTGCCAGGGGTTAGGGTCTACTACAGGGTCCTAACCCATTTTGGGTCAGGATCAGGGACCACCTCCACCCCCTACCCCTGCTGCCCCTTGCTTTGAGAAGTGAATGAAGAGTCTGAATCAGGTTCCTGGGGAAAAGAATGAACTCAGACAGAACTTTGCAATTTTTCCCTTTTCATTTCTCTCTTTTTTTCCGAGGGGTGGGGTGGTTAGAAATTTGTGGAGTTCCCTGACCTTGGTTAGTGCTCAGGAAGTGCCTGGGGCAGGTGTGACTTGGATGGTGAATTTCTTAGCAGGTGAAACCGGTCAGGGGAGCGAGCAAGTGTGTCCTACTTGGGCAGGAGCTGATGGGGAAGGACCTGGAGTGGGAGAGGGAGCAGGCGAAAGGGTGAGGCTGTCAGGCTGGTCCCTGCCCCATGATGGATGTGGCATCTGGAGCATTACCCCCCAATGTGTCCAGGCTCTGGTCCTGCTCATGAGAGATGGACCTACTGCAGGAGGGGCACTTCCATGATTTCTCCCGGCCCTCAGTGTGCTGCCTCCACGGTGGCTGCGGCTCTTGTGGTTTTGTGTGAACACAGTCCCAGAGGCTGTGAACGGGCTCCCTGTCCAGAGCTCTCTCACCCACACCCCGGCTGCGTTCACACCACTCTGCTTTACGCTTTACTTGTGTTGATTCAAACAAACGCATTTGCACAGAAGAGCATCCATTCATCCCGTGCAGTCCTTGTCTGCGGTGCTGTGCGCTGGGTCAAAAAGTGTGTCCTAAAGTGAGCACCAAGACGCACTGTCTTGGTGCTCGCCACTGCACAGGGGGAAGTTGGACCCCAGGGGTGGGGGTGGGGGGCGCATGGGACTAGACTGAGTCTGTTGTGGACAAGTACATGGACAGGGGTCTCAGCTGCTGCTGAGGCCCAGCAGGAAGTGTGGCTCCTGGGACCGGGCTTGTTTGCCCTGTGGGGTGGAGAATGGTAAACAGTGGGTGATTAATGCAGCTGTTTACACAGCAGAGAGGTTTGCTTACCTTCCTGAGTCTGGAAACTTTCAGTTTCTTGCCTGAACCCCTAACAACCTTGGCTAGTCATGTGCTGACTGTAAACTGCTTGCTAACTGTAAACTCCTCTGGGGCTAGGCTGCCCTGGCCCCCTGGCCTAACTCCCACCCCTCAGTGAAGACATTTTGAGGTCCCTGCAGCATCTTCATCTTGTGATGAAGATCACGCCACCCTGCAGAAGGCTGGGGCTATGGAAAGTCCACAGACAGAAAATACACACGTACTCATTTTGCCCTAAAAGAGCACCCTGATGGCACCTCAGGCACAACTAGACTCAACCGGATTCCATCGAGTGTAAGGAACCAGTGTCCAAAAGGCCACTCTCGGTTTCTCCCTGTGGTCCCCGAGGTGCATGTGGACAGGTGCTCTGCAGATGACGGCCAGCCTTTTGAGAGGCCTTGCTGGGAGCAGAGTGGGGTGTTTACCTTATTCCACCACCAAGCGTTTCCAGCCTCAGGAGCGTGATGACCTGATCATTCTTCAGCAGGTAGCAAAGTGCGCATTTCAGTGAGTTCAAGATGTGAAAACCAGGACAGCTTTGGAAATAAGAATAAAGGGCAGGCTTGGTCTGATGCTCTTCTCTGCGCCATCTGTGGCTGGTTGGGAAGGCTGCATGGACCAGGCCAGCTCTGCTGCCACCACCTGACTTGTGTGCAAAGGCCAAGTGGGGCCACTGGAGCTTCCTAGGTCCCCATGTTGTCCCAACCCAGTGAGGCCCTGCAGTGCTCTGTCTGCGATGGACACCACCCGCCACGTTGGCCACTGGAGTGGAAGGGATTCAGCTGGGTAGCGTCACAGAGAAATAAGCATTGGCTTCCTCTCTGCATGAGCTCAGAGTCACCTGTGGCCCTGTGGCCACTGCTCTGGACAGAGCAGGTTAGAGAGAGTACTTCTAGCGCGGCACTGGAGTTGGTGCAAACTGAGTACTTGTGTCCATTAAGTCTTGTTCTTTTCTGAAAGAAAGAAACTGGGCACAGTGGTGTGGTGGCAGGAGGAGGATACGTAGGAGTCGTTAGGCATCCAGGTGACGGGTGGGCTTCCTTGACAAAGTGGACATCTCAAAACTGAAACAGTCAGTGACCACAAAGGTCACTGTTCACCCACAGTGACACTGCCACATGGAGGGGATGCGACCTCGGGAGGCCCTGGGACTGGTGGTGTCCCTGGGCCTTGTAACTTCCTCAGGGGACGGCTGGATAGGGAGAGCCTGTGGGCACGCTTGCCCTGCCCCAGGATGAGTTGGCATCACCCAGCATTCTCGGTTCCCCTTTTCCAGATTTAATTTTCCCATCCCCATGCTTCAGCTCTTCAATTCCTCCAGATACTGAGGGAGTCCATTATGGGCTAAACTCTGGTTTTCACACTCAGAAGAGATGCTGCTTCCACATTCTTGGTGGTCATCGCAGCCTGTGTGCTCTGGTAACGTGGAAGTGTCTCTGTAGCATCTCTCTCGGGTCTGACAGGGCAGCCTCAGGGGTGTGGCCAGGTTGGTCCCAGCCAGATTGCCCACAGGAAGGGGAGGCCCTGGGGCAGTGCTGGGACCTCTGGTCTGTTCCATCACTGGCCCGAGACTGACTGCTGCCCTCTGCACTGTGCGTGGGCTTGTCTGTCTCCAGGAAGAGTTTGACCTTGACCTTGATAGTTGTGGGACAGTGAGAGACTTATGGACAGCCTGGGCTCTTGCCGGCTGCTTCTCCCTTGCTTCTGTCTCTGACTCATTCTTGACGAAAATCCTATTTTTTTGCATCTGATGGGTTGAGCACATGTCCTATCAGGGAAGTGTGCCCCCCGGCTGAGGCCCTGGCCGGGTCTCACCCGCAATTCCTTTGGGGTCACCTGCTCCATGACCACCCTCTGGGTGTGAGCTCTGGGGAGCAGGAGGTGGGAGTGGATGGTGGGACCAGGCCTCGTGGAGTCCACTCTGTGGGCCTTCTGGCCAGTTCTTCTGTACCCTTCTTCAATTCCCAAATCCGCGCCCCCGCCCCAGCCCGGTGCTCTAGTTCCCTGGTCTCCCTTGGCCCCTTGCCTCTCCAGGTGGGAATGGAGATGGAAGGTTTTGGCTGCATTCGTTTGAGCCATTACGAGGAGCAGCACACCCTGAGGCTGGAGTGTGGATGGGGCTTGGGACCCTTCTTAGAGAGAGTCTCTCATGAGAAGCTATCAGGGTTCGAGGGGAATTCTCCCTTTCCAGGGCAGTGCTTCAGAGCCTGGCACCCAGCGCGTGGAGCTCCCTGCACAATTGTTCATTTCTTGTTTGTCTTACTTGCTAATGTATTTTTTTTCCAATTTAGAAAGTTGCAGTAAAATACACATAGCATAAAAATTACCATCCTGACCATTTTTAAGTGTGCAGTTCAGTGGTCGTATATACAGCCATCACCACCATCCACCCCAAATCTCTTTTCATCCTGTGCAATTGTAAAGACCCATGAAGCACCAGTTCCCCATTTCCCCTCCGCCAGCCTCTGACAACCACCTTCTTTCTGTCTCTATGAATTTGACTCCTCTACGGTCCTCGTGTAAGTGGAATCACACAGTAATCGTCTTTTCGTGTCTGATGTATTTCATTGGTCATAATGTCCTCAAAGTTCATCAGTGCTGTGGCATGTGGCAGGGTTTCCTTCCTTTTTAAGGCTGAATAACATTCTGTCATGTGTCTGGACCCCATTTTGCTTTTCCCTTTGTCTGTGGATGGACACTTGGGTTGCTTCCATATTTTAGCTGCTGTGAACATGGGTGTGCAAAAAATTGAAAGAATTGCTTTCAGTGCTTTTGGGTACATACCCAGAAGTGGAATTGCTGGATCACGTGGTAAATCTATTTTTAATTTTTTGAGGAACTGCCCTACTATTTGCCACAGCAGCTGTACCATTTTACATTCTTACCAACCATGCGCAAGGGTTCCTGTTTCTCCACACCCTCACCAAGACTTGTCAGTTTCTGTTGTTTCTGACAGTAGCCATCCTCAAGGGTGTGAGGTTGTGTCTCATTATAGCTTTGATTGCATTTCCCTGATGATCAGTGAGCTAAGCATCTTTTCATATGCTTATTGGCCATTTGTATGGCCACTGGATGTGAAGAGCTGACTCATTTGAAAAGACCCTGATGCTGGGAAAGATTGGGGGCAGGAGGAGAAGGGGACAACAGAGGATGAGATGGCTGGATGGTATCACCGACTCACTGGACATGGGTTTGGTGGACTCCAGGAGTTGGTGATGGACAGAGAGGCCTGGTGTGCTGCTGTTCATGGGGTTGCAAAGAGTCGGACATGACTGAGCAACTGAACTGAACAGAACTGAACCGATGTGTTCTCTGGTGAGATGTCTGTTCAACTCTTTTGCCCATTTTTGAATCAGGTTGTTTATTTTTTGTTATTAAGTTTTAGGAGTTCTCTATATAGTCATGATATTAATCTGTTATCAGATGTATGATTTGCAAATATTTCCTCCCATTCTGGTGTTGCCTCTATACTCTGATAGTATCTAACGCACAAATTTAAAAATTTTTTCATGAAGTCAGTTTGTCTAATTTCTCTCTGTCTCTGCCTTTGGTGCAGTTGCAGGACACCTGCGTTCGATCCCTGGGTTGGGAAGATCCCCTGGAGAAGGGAAAGACTACCCACTCCAGTATATTCTGGCCTGGAGAATTCCATGAACTGTATTGTCCATGGTATCGCAAAGAGTCGGACATGACTGAGCCACTTTCACTTTCATCTTGGTGTCTTATCCAGTAAATCATTGCCAAATCCAAATTTATGAAGGTTTTGCCCTATATCTTGCTCTTAAGAGTTTTTTAGTTTTAGATCTTACATTTAGGTCCTTGATCCATTTCGAGTTAATTTTTGTATATGGTATAAGATAGGGTCCAACTGTATTTCCTTGCCTGTGGATATGCAGTTTCCCAGCGCCGTTTGTTGAAAAGATAGCCCTTTCCTTCTTGAACGGTCTTGCTTGGCACACCTGCTGTCAGAAGTCAGTTGGCTGTGTCTGTGAGGGTCTGTCCCTGGACTCTCTCTTTTCCACTGGTCTCTGGGCTAGAGCCGCACTGTTTCGATTACTGTGGCTTTGTAGTGAGTTGTGAAATCAGGAAGTGTGGTCTTCGGGCTTTGTTTTCCTTTCTTCAGTTTGTTTTGGCTATTAAAGGTCACTTGACATTCCATATGAGTTTTAGAATGGATTCTTCCGTCTCTGCAGAAAACATCCTTGTTGCTTGATAGGGATTGTATGGAATATATAGATTGATGTGAATTTTATCAACATCTTAATATTCAGTCATCCAGTCCATGAACATGGGATGTGTTTCCATTTGCTTATGTTTTTCATTTCTTTTGGCAGTGTTTTATAGTTTTCATTGTATGGTCTTTAACCTCCTTGGTTAATTCCTGAGAACTTTATCCTTTTAGATGACATTGTAAAAGGGATTGTTTTGGGGATTCCGTTTTCAGACTGTTCACTGTAAGTGTGTAGAAATAACAACTGATTGTTCCACGTCGAGTTTGTATCCTGCTACCTTGCTGAATTAATTTATCCTAATAGTTTTTTTGGGTGTGTTTGTGAAATCTTTAGTGTTTTCTCTGTATAAGATCACATCATCTGCAAACATAATTTCACTTCTTCTTTTCCAATTTGGATGACTTTTATTTCTTTTTCTTGCCTAATTATTCGGCCTAGATCTTTCAGTACTGTGGTGACTAGGACTGGTGAAAGTGGGCATCAGTGGTCTCCTGATCTTAGAGGAAAAGCGTTCACCACGAGTGTGATATTCACTGTTGTTTTTTCATTTCTGGCCCTTATTATGTTCTCCTTCCATTGCAGTTTGTCAAGTATTTCTATCATGAAAAGGTGTTGAATTTTACCAAATGATTTTTCTGCATCAGTTGGGATGATCATGTGTTTTTTTTCCCCTCTTCATTCTATTAATGTGATATATTACATCAATTGAGTTTCATGTATTGAATCATCCTTTTGTTCCAGGAGTAAATCCCATTTGGTCATGACATGTAATCCTCTTTAATATGTTGCTAAAAGTATTATGTTGAGGACTTTTGCATCTGTGTTTGTAAGGGATATTGGTTTGTAGTTTTTTTTTTTTGTAGGGTCTTTGCCTGATCACATAGATGGGGTTAGGAAGTGTCTATTCTTCTTAATTTTTGGGAAAGTTTGAGAAGAATTCATATTAGTTCTTTTTTAAATGTTTTGTAGAATTCACCAGTGAAGTTGTCAGATCCAGGGTTTTTCTTTGTTGGGAGATTTTTGATTACTGATTCGCCTGCTCAGATTTTCTGTTTGATTTAGGCTTAGTACTTTTTGTGTTTCTAGGATTTGTCATTTTATCTAGGTTATCCAGTTTTGCAGGGTTCATAGCCCTTTCTTGTAATCCTTTTGTTTCTGTAGAATGAGTAATGTCCGCATTGCAATTTATGATTTTCGTTTTTTAAGTATTCTTTTTTATTGGTCCATCTAACTGAAGATTAATCGATTCTATTGATCTTTTCAAAGAACTGACTTCTGGTTTCACTGATTTCCTATTTTCCTATTCTTATTATTTCCTTCCTTCTGCTAGCTTTGGCATTTGTTTGTTGTTCTTCTCCTTCCTTAAGTTGTGAGGTTAGGTTGTTGATTTGATATCTTATTTTTTTAGTGTAAGTGTTGGCAGCTATAAAATTTCCACTTAGCTCTACTGTCACTGCACTCCGTAAACTGTTGTATGTTGTGTTTTCATTTTCCTTTGTTTATAAGGATTTCCTGCTTTTCCCCTATAGCTTTTTTCTCTGATCTGTTGGTTGTTTAAGATAGTTTTTCGTTTTGTTTTGGCAGTGCCGGGCAGCTTGTGGGATCTTAGTTCCCTGCCCAGAGATTGAACTCAGGCAGATTGAACTCAGGCCACTGAGAGTGAAAGCTGAATCCTAACCACTGGACCACCAGGGAATTCCTAAGAGAATGTTACTTATTTTCCAAACTTCATGAATTTTCTAGTTTTCCTTCCGTTAGTGATTTCTAACTCATTCTTTTATAGTCAGAGAAGATGCTTTGTATGATACAGATCATTTAAAATCTGCTGAGACGTAGCCTGCAGCCTGACATATGGTCTGTCCTGGAGAGCGTCCCACATGCGCTTGAGAAGGTGTGTCCTGTTGTTGGGTAGAGTGTTCTGGATACATCTGTTAGATCTAATTGGTTGATGGTGTTGTTCAAGTCGTCTGTTTCTTATCTTCCATCTGGTTGATGCTTGCTAATGTATTTTAAAATTACTAAATAAAATTTATATTATTTTGGACAGTTTAAATTCAGAATTGACATTTAACTGCAAAAGTAGCTTTAGAATTTTCAAATTATTGGTGAGCTTTTCTTTCTTCGTGAAGATTGCATCTAGGTTGCCTTGCTCATTTTTGAGCAGAGAAGTAACACACAGTTTGACTCTTTAGTGAGTAGACCTTGGAGATTAACCACCAGGTCCCTAAGCCAGCCACTTATTCCTCAGTGACTAGGTCTGTTTTTCTAAGAAAATGTAAAGATGGGTTTGTAAGACTTGAGTGTGGGTATTCGTATATGTGGTGGTGGACAGTCCGCATTTGGAGCTGGGTCCTGGGAGCATGGGGCAGCACTCTGGGGGTGGGCACCTTGAAGAGAGGTGAGGGGCTCTGTGGAGGGGCAGGCACCTTGTGGGGACCTGCAAGCCGTGGGGCGCCCTGGCTATCCCTTGATGGGACCTGGAGGGAATGCTCACTGTGGGGCTTGAGGAGGGGCTGCAGAGGGAGCCCCTGGAGGCCCACAGAGATGTCCAGCACAAGCTTACTTTTCTGCGTTTTTCTCTGGACTTAGAAAAGGAAGCAGCTGATTTGGAAAAAGAGTCCTTTCCTGAAACCCTGTCTTCTCTGAGGCCTAGCAGACACACCGGAGAGGAGGCTTTCTGCTCGCTGCCCACCTTAGGGTCCCTCCATGAGTGTGGGCTGGGTCGGGGGCCAGGACCACCTTGGGGTCAGAGGCCACTCAGCAGGGGACTGAGTATGGAGGGTCCCACAGCCATAAGGCTTCTGAGAAGAGGTCAGGTGGGCAGCCAAACGGAGGTGGGACCAAGGATGCCCTGCCCCCATGCCCCTGGGGCCCCACTCCCCCTGCCCCTGGTCCCCCCCAAACTCAGGAGAGGCCTTCCTCGGGAGCTGTCCCTCCCAGGCGTACCCTCTGTCCTGAAGGAGGTAGATCACTGCTGTCTTATGTTGACCCCATGGTGGTGGCTGGTTTCTCCTGGCACAGTGAAGACCGTACAAGGTGTGTGGCTTTTAGAACGACTCCCCCGGCATGGCCTGGATGCTGGGCGGGATTAACTGTGCACCTGCGGGTGTGTGCAGGTCTGAGGCGGCTGCGAGGCTTCTGGCCTTGACTCGTGGCGCCTCCTGTATGGGGCTTGGGTACCTGGTGGTGGTTGGACCACAGATCTGCATGGCAGGGTCACAGGGCTGCAGCCATGTCACGGTCCCAGCTATTGGCTCAGCTCCTGTCTTCAGTGTTTGTCCAGCCTGACATCTCACTTTAAGCCTGACCTTCATTTTAAAGACTTTCCATGAGTTTTGATTGATTTACTTTTAACATTGGGACTTTTGTTATGGGCAAGGAAGCATATAAAAAGAAAATACCGTGGCTTTGAACATGCCTTCTATTATGGGAGATATTAAAGGTACAGAGAAACAGGCAGCACAGTGCCATGGTCCCCTGTGAGCCTATCTCATACCCAGCAGTTCACCAGCTCCTGGCCCATCTCATCCCCTTAACCACCCTGCCCTCTCCCCGAGTCATTTTGAAGAAACTCCCAGACGTGCTGTTGTTCTATCCAATTTGTTTCAGTGCATAGCTCTAAAAAATAAGAGCAGTTTAAAAGATACAGTTATGACATGTGTGCCTTTAAGTATCTTTTGGGGGTGTGAAGAAGCCGAAGTTGAACGGTTCTATGAAGACCTACAAGACCTTTTAGAACTGACACCCAAAACAGATATCCTTTTCATTATAGGGGACTGGAATGCAAAAGTAAGAAGTCAAGAAACACCTGGAGTAACAGGCAAATTTGGCCTTGGAGTACAGAATGAAGCAGGGCAAAGGCTAATAGAGTTTTGCCAAGAGAACACACTGGTCATAGCAAACACCCTCTTCCAACAACACAAGAGAAAACTCTACACATGGACATCACCAGATGGCCAACACTGAAATCAGATTGATTATATTCTTTGCAACCAAAGATGGAGAAGCTCTATATAGTCAGCAAAAACAAGACTGGGAGCTGACTGTGGCTCAGATCATGAACTCCTTATTGCCAAATTCAGACTTAAATTGAAGAAAGTCGGGAAAACTACTAGACCATTCAGGTATGACCTAAACCAAATCCCTTATGATTACAGTGGAAGTGAGAAATAGATTTAAGGGACTAGATCTGATAGACAGAGTGCCTGATGAACTATGGACAGAGATTCGTGACATTGTACAGGAGACAGGGATCAAGACCATCCCAAGAAAAAGAAATGCAAAAAATCAAAATGGCTGTCTGAGGATGCCTTACAAATAGCTGTGAAAAGAAGAGAAGCATAAAGCAAAGGAGAAAAGGGAAGATATACCCATTTGAATGCAGAGTTCCAAAGAACAGCAAGGAGAGATAAGAAAGCCTTCCTCGGCAATCAGTGTAAAGAAATAGAGGAAAATAATAGAATGGGAAAGACTAGAGATCTCTTCAAGAAAATTAGAGATACTAAGGGAACATTTCATGCAAAGATGGGCTCGATAAAGGACAGAAATGGTATGGACCTAACAGAAGCAGAAGATATTAAGAAGAGGTGGCAAGAATACACAGAAGAACTGTACAAAAAAGAGCTTCACGACCCAGATAATCACGATGGTGTGATCACTCACCTAGAGCCAGACATCCTGGAATGTGAAGTCAAGTGGGCCTTATGAAGCATCACTACAAAGCTAGTGGAGGTGATGGAATTCCAGTTGAACTGTTTCAAACCCTAAAAGATGATGCTTTGAAAGTGCTGCACTCAATATGCCAGCAAATTTGGAAAACTCAGCAGTGGCCACAGGACTGTAAAAGGTCAATTTTCATTCCAATCCCAAAGAAAGGCAATGCCAAAGAATGCTCAAACTACTGCACAATTGCACTCATCTCACATGCTAGCAAAATAATGCTCAAAATTCTCCAAGCCAGGCTTCAGCAATACGTGAACCATGAACTTCCAGATGTTCAGACTGGTTTCAGGAAAGGCAGAGGAACCAGAGATCAAATTGCCAACATCTGCTGGATCATGGAAAAAGCAAGAGAGTTCCAGAAAAACATCTATTTCTGCTATATTGACTATGCCAAAGCCTTTGACTGTGTGGATCACAATCAACTGTGGAAAATTCTGAAAGAGATGGGAATACCAGACCACCTGACCTGCCTCTTGAGAAATCTGTATGCAGGTCAGGAAGCAATAGTTAGAACTGGACATGGAACGACAGACTGGTTCCAAATAGGAAAAGGAGTACGTCAAGGCTGTATATTGTCACCGTGCTTATTTAACGTCTATGCAGAGTACATCATGAGAAACGCTGGGCTGGATGAAGCACAAGCTGGAATCAAGATTGCTGGGAGAGATATCAATAACCTCAGATATGCAAATGACACTACCCTTATGGCAGAAAGTGAAGAAGAACTAAAGAGCCTCTTGATGAAAGTGAAAGAGGAGAGTGAAAAAGTTGGCTTAAAGCTCAACATTCAGAAAACGAAGATCATGGCATCCGGTCCCATCACTTCATGGCAAATAGATGGGGAAATAGTGGAAACAGTGGCTGACTATTTTTGGGGCTCCAGAATCACTGCACATGGTGACTGCAGCCATGACATTAAAGACTCTTAGCACTCCTTGGAAGGAAAGTTATGACCAACCTAGACAGAATATTCAAAAGCAATTACTTTGCCAACAAAGGTCCGTCTGCTAACTGCTAAGTCACTTCAGTCGTGTCCGACTCTCTGTGACCCCACAGACGGAAGCCCACCAGGCTCCCCCGTCCTTGGGATTCCTCAGGCAAGAACACTGGAGTGGGTTGCCATTTCCTTCTCCGATGCATGAAAGTGAAGAGTGAAAGTGAAGTCGCTCAGTCGTGTCCGACTCCTAGCGACCCCATGGACTGCAGCCTACCAGGCTCCTTCGTCCATGGGATTTTCCAGGCAAGAGTACTGGAGTGGGGTGCCATTGCCTTCTCCAAAGGTCCGTCTAGTCAAGGCTATTGTTCTTCCACTAGTCATATATGGATGTGAGAGTTGGACTGTAAAGAAAGCAGAGCGTCGAAGAATTGATGCTTTTGAACTGTGGTGTTGGAGAAGACTCTTGAGAGTCTCTTGGACTGCAAGGAGATCCAACCAGTCCATCCTCAAGGAGATTAGTCCTGGGTGTTCATTGGAAGGACTGATGTTGAAGCTGAAACTCCAATACTTTGGCCACCTGATGTGAAGAGCTAACTCATTTGAAAAGACCCTGATTCCGGGAAAGATTGAGGGCAGGCGGACAAGGGGACGACAGAGGATGAGATGGTTGGATGGCATCACTGACTCAATGGACATGGGTTTGGGTAGACTCCGGGAGTTGGTGATGGACAGCGAGGCCTGGTGTGCTGCAGTCCATGGGGTCGCAAAGAGTCGGACATGACTGAGCGACTAAACTGAACTGAACTGAACTAGGGGGTGTAATTAACATACAGTAAATTGCAGGTATTTATTTATTTTTATTTTTGGCCACACTGCACAGCTTGCAGAGTCTTAGTTCCTCCAGCAGGGATCAAAGCCACACCCTCAGCCGTGCAAGTGTGGAGTTGTAACCACTGGACCACTAGGAGTTCCCTAAATTGCACATATTGAAAGCGTACAATGAGTTCTGACATCTGTCTGTACCCATGAAACTCATCTCACTCGAGATAGGGAAGGGTCCCTTTACCTGCCACTTTATGTGTGTGTGATTTATTGGTTGGAGGAGCTGGGTTTCATCCTGTATACTTGCCCAGGGTCTGGATTTTGCCCACAGTGTCCCTTTGGTGGAGTTTGGCATGTTCCTGTCTTCTCTGTGTTCCTTAGGTTGGTAGTTAAGGTTGCAGGAGGGTCCATTCTCTTAGCAGGACCCCCAAGGAGGAGGCAGGTAGCGCATGTGGTTCTGTGATGGCACGACCATGGGTGCCCAGCACTCAGACATGGGAATTCGTCAGGGTTGCACACAGAATGGACATAGCCCGGTCCTTCATGGATCAGCAGGAACACCTCTAAAAAGTGGGACAGAGAACCTGCACAGGAAGGCAACTCAAAGGCTTGATGCTTTCCTGCATGTCCTAGTTTTCAGAAGAATGTGTTGGTGTCATCCATCCAGTGGTGACCAGTCGATTTCTTTTTCAGCATCTCAGAGAACCCGGGGACTTAAATGTGTGAGGTGAGAGGTGACTACTCTGGCTGTTCTCAGGGCTCACAGGAACCTGCTGATGCAGTGGAGCCTCTGCAGGTTCTTCTGAGCCTTTTGACCTGACTCAAGTACTCTTGCCAGCTTCCTGCTGCCTCTAGAGGGACCCCAGTTCTGGGCTCAGCCATTTCTCCTCCAGGGAACCCTGGTTCCACTTCGTGGCTTCTGGAGCCCGAGTGTGATTGGGCCTGTCACATCAGAGAAGAGTCAGAAGTGAGCAATAACTTTTCTAATTTGCCAAAAGGAAAACAGAACCAGCATGGGTGACTGAGTGAGGCTTTGAATGGGCGTTTCCTGAAGCTGCCCGGGTGTGGTTCTGCCTGTAGGTTAGGAAGGTGGGGAAGGAAAGGAAACTGATGAGAGAACTTCTTGTGGGGAGGAAGGAGGGAAAACCCAATTGCAGTTGGTTGTATGACATAGACGCTCACCTGTGCTCAGGACGGAGCCCGAGATGAATGCTTTGGAGGTGACACCAGGTGCCATGTGGCCGCTCCAAGGACTGGGGGACCACCTGTTCCTTTGGAACTGCTCTCAGAACTGGAAGGGAGCGCTCAGCCTCACACAGTGAATGAACCGTGGGTCTCTGCTGATTTTCCTAGAACGTCAAATCTGTGGGGACAGTCTCTTGCCATTGATGAAACACTGTGCTTCATAAGGGAGAAGTTAATATGCATGAGTTCTAAAATATTGAGCTAATATAATTTTGAGAAAATTTAAGTTGATTACAGTTTATGCTGAGGACAGCGAACTTAAACAGCAGTCTTAATCCTCCAGAATTGAAAATTGGTTTCAGGTTGATGTGGAATAAATGTTTTAACAGAACTTTGCATTATTTATAACCACTTGTTCCAGCTTCTGGTGAAGATATGCAGTGGCAAAGGTGTGTTGGGGCCTTGATGTGTGGACGCCTCACTTTCACTAATTGGCCTTTGAACTGTCCACGTGGCCCCAGATTAGTCATCTCAGTGGACAGTGGCTTTTAAAGTAACCTCAGATAGTGGTGCCCACTGAAGGACAGAGGTGTGACTGTTTCCTCTTGTGTGAGGCCATTCCTTTTACTTCTTTGCTCAGATGTAATCAAGATGAACTCAAGGATAGTGAATAGGTATTTTTAAATGTTTCTAAACTATACAACTTCTGAAAGCTAAATACACTAAAACAAATTTTTTCCCCTGTAGGTCTCCAGTGCCTATTGGATTTTTACCTTAAAAAGTTCTCAGTGTGAGATTTCTTACGCTGTCAATGTAGATTCAGTACAATGATTGAGTAGAGGACCCTCCAGGTCAGGCGGCGGGCGCCCAGCTGCTGAAGGATGAACGGAGAGGAGGAGTTCTTCGATGCCGTCACAGGTGAGCGGAGGGGGTGCCAGCGCAGAGGCCAGGTCATGAGCGTGAAGCCCTCAGACCCCGGCCTCAGACTTAGCCTGGGGACATGAGGATGGCCTGGGAGAGCCACGCAGAGAGAAGGGTGACGTGTTCCCAGGAAAAGCACTTGTCCTGGCCCAGATTTGGAGGAAAACATCCACTTCAGACCACAGGAGATAACATGAAAGGGCAACTGTGTGTTTCAGTCTTTGAAAGAGTTGCCCTCGGGTGTAAATATTTTTATTTGGCTCCTGAATGAGATGGTCCGCATCCTTATATTGTTTATAATGAGCAAAACCTTACTGTCCTGTCTTATGCACGACTTAAAGTCTACCAAGGAATAGTAGATTATCTGCTTCCACAGCAACTCTTGCTGTGTTAAAAGTTCAGTTCTAAAAAAAAAAAGTTCAGTTCTGTTTCGCTTTTCAAACACCATTGTGAACGCTGGTACCCAGGCTAGTGGGGTGGAGCATGTGGTGGGGGGGGTGTTCTGTGTGTGTGTGAGTGATGGGGGTGGCAGGGGGTGGGGGGCAGGAGAGGCCAGGCTTGGTCAGGCCACATTTGCTTAGAGCGGCCCCTCTTCCTCCTGTCACCTCCTGAGGGGGCCCCAAACTCAAGTTCAAGGTGTCCCCCTGCCCTCCACCGACTTGTCAGCACTGGGAGCATCACTTTGCTTTTCTTGCTGAGGGTTCTTACTGGTGGAGACGGACTTCAGGGGACTCTTCCAGTCCAGAGCCTGCTCTTGGGTGTGGGGACGTAGAAATGGCGGCTCTGAAACGTTACTGCCGCCAGCTTCTTCAGTGGTCATCTCCCCAGTGCTGTCAGGGGGCCCTACTGTGGTTGGTGCTGAGAGAGTATGGTGCCCAGCACAACAGGAGGCTCTTGCCTGGTGGTGGTCACTGTCCCCAGACACCTGTGCTATCCCTGTCGGGACACCTGGAGCCCTGGTGGAGCCCTGCCCCATGCTGCCTGCGTTCATTGGCCATACTTCTCCCGAGGGAAGGGCTGGAGCAGTTGAGGGCCAGCAGCCTCAGGTGATTGACTTATTCTCGTCCGAAGCCCCAGGAGGAACTGGCATTGTGCTCCCCTTGCTATTCTCAAAGGCTGAACCACTGAGTCGTCATCTGAGATTTCATAGCTATTATGTTCCCTGTAGACATGTTTTCCTGGGAAGCGTGCTGTCTGATCAACCACCCGCTCATCAGTGATTGTTAGCAGCTGAATTCCACCTAGCGGCTGGTTGTCGGGGAATCACGCCCTCGGTCTGCCTGGCCCTGGCATAGGGACCACGTCTGAAACCTAAAGAGCCCGACCTCAGTGAGGCCCTCTCACCCAGGAGCCTCCTGGAGGTGCCCTCCTACTGGGACCAGTGTAACTGGCTCTCGTGAAGGGCTTTCCCTGGAGAGGCCCTGAGCTGTGGGGGTGCCACGTGTGTATGACTCCATCGCCACCTCTCTGCACGGTGGGACCAGCCACAAGTCCCTGAGATGGAGGCAGAGGAAGCAGGTGTCTCGGTGAAACACCTTTGGTTTCACCGAACCAAACTGTCCTTTGGTTCCCAAACAAGCAACAGGAAGGTGAAAAATCTGAAGTCTCCTAATGTAATGAAATGCCCGGTGGGTACTTCCCTGTCTTAGAGTCGGTCTTACTTTGTGACTCTATTAAAACATATTTAAACCCAGCAGTTACTGAATGGATGACTTCAGTGGGCAGGTATTCCCTCTAAGAATCAGTACCTTTCAATTTGAAAGGTTTTTAAATAAAGCACTTGAGAATATGTACAGATGAAGGGCTGTAAAAAATCAGACTGACCTGTCGAAGATGGGTATCTCTAAGTGATCAGATTATAAATGCTTTCAGCTTGCTCCTTGGCTGATCTGTATTTTCTCTTTGTGTAAAACAAGAAACGTTGTGTATTAAGTATTAAGATGATTAAGGTGTTATGGAGCATTGGCTTCACCAGAGACTTCAGGCACTTGTGAGGGAGAAGCTGCTTTGTTTTCTGGGGCCCACCCCAGGGCTGTGATCTAAACGAACTTTCTACTTAACGGTGGCCTAGATTCTCGGCCCTGAGGGATGCAGGGATACCTGTGCACTCAGCAACCCTAAGCTGGGACTGTTTCAGGCTATGTTAGACCCACGTTTATGCTGGGGATCAACAGGTGTCACTTTGGGGATTGTTAGCAAAAACTAGAGGTGACAGGCTATTTCAGAAGGTATTGATTATTTTTAATTATATCCTTTCAAATTTATTGTGTCATCGGTTTCAGTGCTGCTACATTTTGTGGATCTGTCAATAGAGAAGAATGAGAAAGAAGGAATTTTTGCATTTTCTCAAGGAAGCTTATCAGTGGCAAGGTGGTTTATGTTTTGTGTGTAGCAGCAGCCACCCAGGTCTTTCACGCTGGGCCCCACTTTCCACTCAGAAATGAGGGGCTGTTACGGGAGCCCACCCTATGTTCCTCGTGGGCTCATTGCTGGGGGTCAGCGGTCAGGAGCCTCTGCTCCAGCTGGAATGATTCACCTGGCAGCCACAGCTCCCTCCAGGCTTGCCCTGGAGCAAAAGGAAACACACTTCCCTTGTCCCTGGTCACTGGTCACTTCGGAAAAGCCTTCCCAGTGGAGAAGACCCAGAGGTCTGCCCAGGGTTGTGACCTTCTTCCTCAGGGACTGGACGGGCCAGGAGACGGCTGCCTGTGTTTCGCATTAGTCCTCATGGGTCATTTTCCCTGTTTTCTGTGTACCGTGTAGTCTCTGGGTTCACATCCATCATCCACAGTTTGGGTTATTGTTGGTAGGTTGGCTAGGTTCTGCCAATGCGGTGGCGTGGTGCTTGGTCTTAGAAATACTGCAGCAGATATGTTTCAGAACATGATGCAGAGTTTGACCTCAAATATGGACAGAGGAGGAGGATGTTGTGGCCTGAGTTAGGTGTGACCACCCCGGAGGACATGAGTCATTGATGACCACAGGGGAAAACTGTCCTTGTCCCCTGGGGCCACCCCACATGGAAAGGACCATGGAGCGTGCAATGTGGGTGGCAGGGTGGGGTCCTCCTTGGGGAGCCCCTGGGAGCAGTCCTCTTTTTCCACCTCCGTCTGCAGCTCTTGGCGAGCGGAGTTAATAACTCTGACTGTGTCCATTAGAAACACTTTAGAGCTTCAGGTTTTCTGCTTTCAGTGAGAATCCTCAGAGGTGAAGTCCTGCCACCTCACCCTCTGCTTGTCTCATGCAGGCTTTGACTCTGATAACTCTTCCGGGGAATTTTCAGAGGCGAATCAGAGACTCACTGGCGTGATTCATGTGGACACCAGCAAAAGTAATGGGATTGGAAAAGTTGGGGACGGGCCTCCTCAGGAGAATGGGATTCAGAAGCACAGGTAGGTTGTCCTGTGGGTCAATCTTAGTGTCTCCCAGCACACCTGTACTCATTCGCCCCAGATACGCTGCGGGTGCAGGTTGTGAGCTGAGAACGTCCTGTCCAGTGTCACTGGGCAGATCGAGGGCCTGTTCAGCTAGCCTCTGGGTGGCCCCTACAGATCAGTGACGGTGCTTCCTCAACTTGACTCCAGTCCTTAAGCTGACGGGGCGGCTGTGCCTGCTCCGGGTTGCGGGACTGAGCTCCAGGGGGCCCTGGTGTTTGCTCACAGCCTGCCCTCACTGTTACCAGACCATCCTGCTGGCTTCATGCAGATCTGCCTGCGTTCTCTTTCCACACACTGACCTCTGATCCCGAGAGTTTCTGAGGGTTGTTTGGTGTAGCAAGACCACATTCTGTTCTCTCTCCACCACCACTGGGTTCTCATGTGAGCAGACTTCAGTGACACTGACCCAAGTTCACCAACAGAAGGGAGGACTCAGCTGGGACAGACAGGAAGCAGGTGGAGCCCCTGGGATGATGGCAGTGGCCTCTGTCCACCCAGGGAGCCCACCTTCACCCCAGCCTCTGCCCTGCACTGGACCCAGCGGGACCCTGAGCTGCCAGAGCACCTCCTGCCTGCTCTCATGGCCTGGGCTCAGCCGTCAGCCCCCTCATCCCCTATACCCCGGAATCTGGCTCAAGCTGGCCCTAGTGCCGCACCCCCGCCCCTTCCTCCCATATCCGTCCCCCAGCCTGACTTGCTGGCCTCTGGAGATGTGTCTTGGATGCCTTCAGCTTTGCCAGCTCCTGTGTTCCGGCCTGTTCCTCCTACACTGGGCCTCCTGTGGGCACCTCCTGTGCCTGTTTCTTGCCCAGATTTCACCGTTTCTGGACAGGTCCGATCCTGTACCTCCCCCTTCTTAAGCTCCCAGGCGGTGGACACGGCCCTGAGTGAGGGTGCAGCAGCTCTTCTCTCTCCAGTGTGTTAGTTTGGACCATGAACCGTAAGGGTCTCCTCTAAGGATGACCCCGGCACCTGTGCCTCTCTCTGGGGGCAGCCCCGCCCACGGTCAGAGGTCCCAGCCTTGTGGGGTCCTTGGTGCCCCGGCTTTTCCCTCGTTAGGGCTCTGTCTGCTCTGTGCCCTGAGCCTGGGCCTTCTTCTCCTCCATCTCGTCAGCTCCTGCCTGTATGCAGGGCCATCCTTGGGCTTTGCCCCCCCCCCTCGTGGCCCCTCACAGCTGGGGCCTGTCATGTCATGGCCACACAGGACCTCAGGAAAGACAAGCACAGGCTTCAGAGGGGTTTAAGAGCCGGTTTCTGAGATGTTTTCTGAGTGGGACTCCTTCTTGTCTGACCTCTGTCCATGGTCCTGCAGCTGCTCCTGGCTGCTGGCGCCCGGCTGCCCTGGGGTGGGGGTGCGGCGACCTGACTCCCCAGCTCCATGGGGGAAGGTCGTCCATGTGGCCGTGATCATTCCCCAGGAGGCCCTCCAATATTTGGTACAGAAAGCTTTCTCTGGGACTTCTGCAGCAGTCTGGTCCTTTTTTCCTCCACTGGCGAGCCAACATAGAGAAACACTAATGCTTATTAGAAAAGGTGAAAGACAAGGGCCACTGAGCAGAGCCATCCATTGTGACTCACATTGTTGAAACACACGTGTTGCTCTGGTTGCTCCTCTGCAGGACATCTCTGCCTGCCCCAATGTTTACCAGAAGCGACTTCAGCGTGTGGAGCATATTGAAGAAGTGCATCGGCTTGGTGAGTTCAGAGAGCCAGACTTCCCACGGGGCCTCCACCATCTTGTCTGGCACAGGTGGCTGTGACTCCAAGAAGCGGTGCTCGGAGGAGGGGCGGGTGTGGGGAGAGCCTGCTGCTAATGGAGAGGGTCCTCTCCGGCCCCTCCTAGGAGCTGTCCAAGATCACGATGCCCATAGCCTTCAATGAGCCCCTGAGTTTCCTGCAGCGGATCACAGAGTACATGGAACATGTGTACCTAATTCACAGAGCCTCCCGCCAGCCCCAGTCCCTAGAAAGGATGCAGGTGGGTGGCAAGCTCACTTCGGGGGGCACCTGGCACTGTGCTTGGTTGCACGCAGACCATAGCAGTTAAAAACGTGACTTAATGTGACTGGCCACGTGGGGGCAGGGACCTTGGCCCTCAGCAGTGGGATGTCTGGGAGCGGGGCCAGAGCAGCTCACACTGACTTTGGGGAGCTGTCCTGCCCAACGGCCTAGGCATTTGCCACAGGCACATTCTCCACGGGTGTGGTCTTGGCCTCCTGTCGGTTGGGCCTGTGGGGCTGCAGGGGGATGTGGGGCTGGCAGTTGGCCCCTCTTGGGTCCTTTCAGCACCACCGTCCCATGCGAGTGTGTGCACATGTGTGATAGACGGCCTGCAGGGCAGGCCCCAACTGGGGTGGGAGATGGCAGAGTTCCTGCTTTCTGTGGCTTTGAGGAAGTGGTGGGTGATAAACAGCATTTCCCCGGAAGTTCTGTGGTTTCACACGCGTTACCAGTGGGAGACTGAGAAGTCACCCCAAGCGCGTGTCTGGGCGCCACCCAGCCCTTGGCTCGCACGTCCTCATGGTCGCCACCCCCTCACTGGCCTGTGGTTGCTTCCAGTCTGTGGCCGCCTTCGCGGTTTCAGCTGTGGCTTCCCAGTGGGAGAGGACCGGCAAGCCCTTCAACCCGCTCCTGGGGGAGACGTATGAGCTCATCAGGTAAGCAGATGGGGCCCTCGTGGTGTCTTGGGCACAGGACTCTGGTGACGGATGAGGAGGGTCCTTGTGCAGCATGGATGTCTCCAGGCGGCTGAGTTGAGGGGCTTCCTGTGGGTGGAAAAATGGTTCACTTTAGAGAGGTGTTGTGTTAATGGCATAACAGAACCCTGGTGAGAAACCGAATTGAAACCGAAGACTGCGTTAGGTTCAGGAATGGAGAGGGGATGGCCAGAATGTGTGGTTTAGGCTCAGGACCTAACCTAAACGTGTAGGTTAGGTTCAGGAGCAGAGAGGGGATGGCGGGGTGTAGTGCTGCTGGGTGCTTGTGTGTGTGGGCATGTCTGCGTGGCCTACTGTAATTTGCAGCATCTTTATAAAACAGTGGTGTACTGTGTGACTAATCTTGGATTCAAAGAACCACAAACTTCTGGCTGTAGTTCTTGGGTCCTTCTGTGCATATGTGTTGTTAATGGTTGAGTCTTTGCTGTGGTGAGTAGATGATGCTGGGCTGTGGGGATGCTAGGCGGCTGAGAATAGGCCCTTCAGATGTGTCAGAGTTTACACTGTTTGCGGAGGTGTGCGTGTCAGCCCTGCTTTCAGCCCGTCCGGGGAGGAGTTGTCATCTTGGTGATGCAGGCAGCCTGCACGTGCATCTCTTCCCAGGTGGGGAGGCAGCATTCATGCCAGTTTCAGATTCCACCTTCTCTGGCTCGTCCTGGATGGCTCAGCAGCGGCCCCTCTGTGCACAGGGTCTGTGTGGGGTCCTCCTGGGTTTTAGTGTGCTTTAGAGGCTGGCTGGCACTGGGTGCTGGAGGACCCCTTCTCCACATGTCATTTTCTTCAAGAAAGCCAGATAAGTTAGGAGAAAGCATGCTGTGTGCTGCCAGGAGCCTTGTAAATGACAGGAGTACAGCAGGTGGTCTGGGGCTGTGGCAGGTCACAGCAAGAGGGACCGTAGGCACAGCTTTCTCCTTTGAGAGACAGGGAAGCTGAAGCCCAGGCAGGGGAAGGCTGGCCTGAGGGTCAGTCTCAGGGGGACACTTGTATCTGGAATTCGTGGAGATGTTTCTTAGATATTCCTCTTGAGCAAGAGCTTCCTCCCTCTGGTCAGCATACTCTAGTCCAGTATTCGAGATTCTGCCCTTATGTAGCTGTTAGATAGTTTTCAGCATTTGTGCGTATTAAGAGCATCATTGAAATATCAGAAAAGAGAAATCAAAGCACAGTACATTAAGAATCCAGACAACAGAAAGCAAGCAGGGGGTTAAAAGCATGCAAGCCCTCCAAGGCGCTGAATGTAGCGACAGCCCAGCGTCGGTCTCTTTCAGAGCATAGTTCAGCTGAACCAGCCTCATGGACTGGTAGGGAACACTGACACACTCTCTACACTCGTGTCAGGCCGCAACTTCCCAATCACACTTCCGGTGTCTGCCGTGTGCCACGCGTGTTAGACAGCTATCTTCCTGTTTGGGCAATGTAACTAAACTGGCCACTCACCAGTATCGTTTTGTCCCTAGAGCTTGCTCATGGATAACTAAAAATAACACTTTCTGTTCTTAGACAAGTATTCATTTTGTAAATTACATACCTTGGTAGGCAACCTTTTAAAATCTAATTTTTCAACTTTCCTTCCTCTGTAATGATTGGAAATTCTGATTCCAGTTAAGTTAGTAATTATGTGGTTGAGCTTTTATAATTTTTAATGACTATAGCTGTAGGTGTATTCAGAGTTCTGGAACAATTAAAAACTGACATTTTTATTGAAAAAGAGAGTGTACTAAAAATCCTACTTCTTGGCCAGGAATATCTTGGGACATAAGACATTTCATCACAAACATCCTGGGAGCCTTGAAAGGAGGCTGGACAGCCCTCCTCTGGGTTTACTGGGCAGTGGGCATCCCTGGAGAAGTCAGGTGACAGTTTGCTGTCGGGCCTCTGAGTTGCTGGCCCTAAGAGCACCGGGGTGGGCAGGGGGTCAGGGCAGGGGGCCTCTCCGCAGGGCTGCTTGTTTTGTGTGTTGGTGATGGCCCCGGGACACAGTGTGTGCGTGCGCGCGTGTGTGTGTGTGCGTGTGCATGTGTGTGCGTGTGCGTGTTTTTGTGGTCAGTATTAGGCCACGTGTGACATTGGAGAGCCGCGCTGGTTGTTTCTGCCATATGAGACAGCATGTGTGGTCCCCTTATCCCAGCACCCCTCCCAAACATGGGGGTCAGGGGCTCTGTGGGTCCTCCATCCCACATGCAGGTGCTGAGTTGTGGGCTTCCCTGGGGAGGCGGGTGCTGGGCCGACTTTATGGGCTTTGCTGTCACTCACAAGGTCCTCTGGTTGTCTCTCCTGCCCCTTCCTTTCTTTTCCTCATTTTTGCTTCCAGGGAAGACTTAGGGTTTAGATTCATATCCGAGCAGGTGAGCCACCACCCCCCAATCAGTGCGTTCTACTCGGAGGGCCTCCACCAGGACTTCCTGTTTCATGGCTCCATCTATCCGAAGCTCAAGTTCTGGGGGAAGAGCGTGGAAGCAGAGCCCCGCGGCACCATCACACTGGAGCTGCTCAAGTGAGTAGGGAGCTGTGCGGTGCAGGGGCCGTGGTGGGCAGCCAGGCGGGCAGCCTTGCAGCGCAGGACCCTCCTCCAGGGAGCCTGGAGGCCTCGTTGGGGTGGTGGTTCCTGGGGCAGGGGGTGTGCTCCTTACAGGATTGGGTTGGGTCCTGTTTTTTCTCCCTGGTCTCTGCAGTTCAGTCCCTGGTTGTGGTCGTCGTCCCCTGCTGTGTGACAGCCCAGCTCAGAGCCTGAAACAATCCTGTCCTCGCCTGGTGTTGGGGGTGATGTGGGGGCTCTGTTGGGGTTCTGTGCTGGTGCAGCTGGGGTGCAGGCTGGATGAACCCCTGAAGACAACCAGGCAGAGCCTCTGCTCCCGCACTCTCTTCCCTGGCCGCTGGCAGAGGCCAGGGTTGCTTGCCACCCCCCTGCTCTGCACAGCTGTGCGGCCGGACACGGGCACCCCCCAGAGCTAGGGACCAAGGATGGGTGCCCAAGGATAGACGTGTCCTTCATCACCTGACCTCAGAAATGACCACAGCCTATGTGCACATGCTGTGGTCACACAGACCAGCTGTGGTCTAGGGTCTGAACTCCAGGAGGGGAGGAGAATGGAGGGGCCGTCTTCAAGGATGCATGCATACCTTTAAATCGATTTAAATCCAGACATGCCCAATCTGACGTTGATCAAAGACCCTCCAGGCAGAAACCGAGTCTCTAGCAGCCGCCTGGCACTGCAAACCCGTTGTGGACGGTCCAGACCAAGGGGCACAGCTGCCTCCCTGAAGCACGAGCCTCGCTGCCTGCAGCTCCGTGGGAGCTTTGTATGGCATTTGTGTTTCTTGTGAGCCCCACCTGGCCAGAGGCGTGTGGGCTCCCCAGTCTCCACCCCAGACCCTTGCATCTTGGGTCAGACCGGGGCAGCCCCTCCTGGTCACCTGCTCTTGGCTTTTAAGGGTGGGGAGAGTTGCAACCTGCAGAGTTGCAAGCCCTGTCAATGAACGCTTTTGGTTCCCAGGACATTCAAGAAGTTTCCAGTGTTCCTCGTGAAATGCTTGTGCCCTGGGCCTTTTTTTGCCCTCAACTGTGGCTCCGACACAGCCTCCCTTGACACATGGGTCTGGCCCTCTGCTCCCCGCCCGTTTGTGAGGTTTCTTTTCTCCTTGAGGAAGCCCACCTGGGGAACAGGTGACTGATGGGAAAGGCATTTGCACCCCAGGACCCACCCCGCCTCATGTTGGCCCCAGAGGCCCAGGGCCCAGGCTCGCTAGGGACCTCGTGGTTCCCACAGGGCAGGGCGGGGATGTAAGAGGGCTGTTCTGTTGACAACTTCACAGGAAACCTCTTGCCTTTGTTGCAGCCTTTTATTGCTGATTAACTTGTCTCCACGTTTAAATAGAAAGCTTTGTTGATACTACAAAGGACATTTCAAACGAATGCTAAAGACGTAGCCACTGCTCGGGAGTTCAAAGCTGTGCTATGCCCTTCTGCGGCTTTCAGTCCATTATGGTGTGATTCTGTCTGGGACTTAGCTTCTAGGGTCACGCGGTGTCTCTGTTCTCTGGCGTATTTCAGACATAAGGAAGCATACACCTGGACCAACCCTACGTGCTGTGTCCACAACGTGATTATCGGCAAGCTCTGGATAGAGCAGTATGGGACAGTGGAGATTTTAAACCACAGGTAACGGGCCCAATGCTGAGATGCTGCGAGTCAGGGTGGCGATGGGGCGCCCAGAGCACTGGCCGTTGGCGTTCAGCTGTGTATTCATGCCACCCTCAGCCCCCAAGGCCCTCCCTGGTCCCCAGCGAGCTCAGCTTCCAGATGGGCCATACTGGCCGCGAGACAACACACGTGCTGCGGTTGGATCTGATTCTGGCTGGCACTGGTCAAAGTCGTCGTTAGTGCTCCGTGTTGTTATTTCTGTGTTTTTAGTCACAGTGGTTGATTTAGTTGGAAGTTTTAAACTACACTCAAGAATGGTGTGATCTTCTGGTGAAAACAGTGACCACTGTCCAGTCTGCCAGGCCTTATTCCTCGAAGTTCATGGCTGGTTTGCTTTGTTTCTTAACAGCTTTGTTAAGATATAATTTACATGTCATAAAATCCACCCATTTAAAGTAGACATGTAAATGACTTTTAGTAAATCTACCGAATTGTGTAACCATCAGCACCAGGCAGTACTTGAAGCTTTCTGTCCCCTGGAAAGGTCCCTGGGCCGTCCATGCAGTCCTGATGCTGCCCCGCCCTGGGGAGCCCTTGTACGAGCTCTTGCTTGCTCCCCTCTCTCCCCTGCTATCTCCTCATCTTCCCCTCACTCTCGGTCTTTCCCTCTGTATCTCCCCCTCCATCTCTCTCTCCTTCTCTCTTTCCCTACCCCCTCAATTCGCCTTTTCTTGACATTTCCCATCCACAGCAGAAGCCTGTGTTTGTCTTCCCTGCAGGACTGGAGATAAGTGTGTGCTTCACTTTAAACCGTGTGGACTGTTTGGGAAAGAACTTCACAAAGTGGAGGGGTACATTCAAGACAAAAGGTAGATCCCCGCGCAGATCGGGTCACAGGTGCCTAGTTGGTGCTTGCGTCTTCTGCAGAAGTCGTGGTTTTAGAATCTGACCTCATGTTTCACTCTCTCTCCTGGGCTCAGTATGGTTATCAGGCAAAACCCAAACACGCGTTTATGGGCATCCTTTTCCACATGATTTTTTTCGCTCCTGTTGGGAAATCTGGGACTTGTTCAAGTTTCTGTGAGCAGAGAAATGATCAGTAGTATTTTAACAAGTTTGGGGGATTCTTCCCCACTTTGGGTTAGTTACACTATGTGTTGGGTCTCAGTTTCTCTCTCTTTTTTTTTCCATCAAGTAACTTGGACCACATAACAGCCATAAGATTCCTTTTAGCTCCTAAAATATGTACATTTTCAGGTAAAAATAGTTCCTAGTGTAAAGCAGCGGGTACTTTTGCTCTGTCCCACTCTGTTGGGTGTCAGATGTTCACCTGTTCAAATCCCTTAGACTTAAGACTCTGACCACTTCGCCCCTTGAAATCTTTTGGGACTTGGTGTATGGCTTCACAGGACAGCAGTCCTGTTAGGGAGACTGGCATTGGCCAGCCCTGCAGAATCAGCCCAGAGGGAGACCGTGGTCAGCTGGCCCACAGACGTGGGCTGCAGCAGTGGACACTCCCCTGCTGGGCCCCTCGGAGCCCAGCTCCGAGTTTCTGGTTTTCCATCCCAAATTGGACAGAGAGGACTTGGCCATGTGTCCCCGCTTGCCACCCTCCAGGCCCAGCCTCTGAAGCACAGGTGCCCTCCCAGCATGGCCCTCGGCTGCCAGCACAGCCTTCCAGGAGCACATGGTCAACTCCCTGCTCACCCAGGAAGATGCAGGAAAGGAGAACAAGGCACAGCATGCATTGTTCCTTGGGAATCAGGCAGAGCGCCCTTTCTGGAGGCTGTGGGCGGACAGTGATGGGGGTCTGACTCCAGGTTATGGAGCTGAAGAGGCAGTGGCAGCTGGATGTGGGGAGGGTTGTTTATAGGACATAGAGAAGGGGCTGCAGGACACATGGTACTTAAAAGATGTAGTATATTTAAAAAACGACAATCAGGCTCACAGGGTGTTATGTTACACACTTGTTCTCACCCCATCTGCCTCCCGCAGCCCTTCAGGTTCTTGTGCCCTTGTTTTCTCTTTCCTGCTTTGGCAAAGGAGTGTGAAGAGTTAGTCTGAAAGCTGTGAGTGGCGATACTGAAATGGAGCTTTCCGTCTGCATGTTTGCACCAGCAGTACCCTAGGGTTTACAAGACTGATGATGAAGATTGATTCTGGGTCAGGTTAGGGGGCTGCATTTCTGGATGAACGGTTGATGATCACTGTTACTTGCTTTTAAAAATTCCCTTTCCCTCCAGCAAAAAGAAGCTCTTCGTGATCTATGGCAAGTGGACGGAGTGCTTGTGGGGCATAGACCCTGTCACATACGAGTCCTTCAGGAAGCAGGAAAGAAGAGGGGACTCCCTGCGGAAGACGAAGCCGGTACGGGGCTGCCGTGGGGGGTCCCCAGCGAGGGTGCGGGGCCTGGCCAGGCGGTGCCTTGGTGGTCCAGCTGGAGGGGTGGGTTACAGAACCTGTCTCTCCGAGCGAAGGTGCCTGTCCACCTGATTCTGGATGGCCAGGTGCTGGGGTGCCTCTACCCACCCCTCTACCTGGCAGAATCAGAGGGTGCCTCCATTTCCTTCTGGATATTTCTTGATACCTCTCCTGTCCCCGCACCTTGTTAGCTGAGACCCAGTAGATAAGCAAGTGGATGTCCTTTCTGCATTTCTAGTTCTGAGTTCCAGGTGATAAAATCCAATACTGATTGTCTTAAGACTAGTTCTTCTTGAGCCTAAGACTAGAGGCAATAGTTCAAGAGAGGTGTCATGTTTTTCTAGATGATAAATTAGAATGTACCAAACCTGAGGTGTTCAGTATCTGTTTAACAGAATATTCAACTTCTGCTGAGATTGTTATTGTTTCTTGTTTTGTTTTGGGCCAAGCCACTAGGCATGTGGCGTCTGGGAACTCAGTTCCCTGACCAGGGGTCACACCTGTGCCCCCTATAGGGGAGGCTCAGAGTCTTAGCCACTGGACTGCCTGGGACGTCCCTGTTGGTTTTTATGTTGTAATATTTCACAGGTGCTATTAGACATCTTTTCTAAAAATACTCCTTTAAACTAAAAAAAAAAAAAAGTAAAGTTCCATTTGAAGACCATAGAGCAGATGTTAAATCTGTTTGCTGACATGTTTAGTGCGTTTGCTTGGCTGTGTTGCCCCTCGGGGTGACGTCCCAAGGAGGGAGCATTTCGTGGGGGTGCAGACCGCTGCCCTGTGTCTTCACTTAGCTTCTGGCACCACACCGCGTAACCCGCAGGCGGGGAAGACTGCCAGGCTGTGCTCGTTGTAATTAAGTATCTCCCTCACAGCTAACTAAAAGCCACTCTTCTTCTCCAGGTCCCACTGCTTTTGAAAAGGAAGTAGCAGTTGTACTTTTCTATTGAGATGTGACCCCAAGTGAGAGCTTAGTCTAGAGACGCTGAGACACCCTGAAGTCACCACACGTGCAGAAGGGCAGCGTTGGGGGAGAGGACCACTTGGGGGCGCCCTTGGCTACCTGAGGAGGTGTCGCCCCATCCAATCACACTCAGGAGGCCACATGGGCCCCCCTACCAGGAGCGTGGTGCCTGCTGCCCTCTCGGGGGCTTGGGAGGGTCTGCCAGGGCTCCGGGGGCAGTGGGTGCTGTGTCTTTCAGGACGACGGCCCTGAGAAGGCTGATTGCAATGTAGCGGACAGTGTGCCCGAGTCTCAGGAGACGGTGCAGGTCATTCCAGGCAGCAAGCTACTCTGGAGAGTCAATACCCGGCCCCCCAACTCCGCTCAGGTCTGTGCCCCCGGCCCTAGCCAGGCCCCCAGTCATCCTGTCACCCTTGGGGCTCCCTGCCCTCCGAGCCCTATGACCCCCACCCTCCAGCACTCAGCTCAGGCATCCACACACACCTCAGGACCTGGTTACACTGCGAACCCTCAGTGTCTACACCAGCTGTGTCTGACCGAAAGGGTTTCCAAACCAGTTTCGAGAGAGAATTTTTTGACTTGTCAATTTCAGTCCTTAAATGCGTTTCGATATTTGTTTTGGAAAATTGCACTTATAATTTTGTTACCTATGGTAAAATTATTATATTACATACAGTAATGTTTATATAAAATAATTATATGATAAATACATAGTAAATTTCATTTTACTATATTATAATTTTATATTATTTATATATAAAATATATATACAGTGTATCATAGATTTTTTAAAAATTTTTGTTACATCCTTTAAGCAAAGCCACAGCCTGTGCAAAATAAAGGAAACAAACATTCAGTGATAAATAGATTATCAGCCACGATTATCAGCACAGCCACGACTGCAGTTTCAGTGGAATACAAATTATAAGATAATGGAGAAAAATCTGTTTAAAAAACATACACACACACACACAGTAAAAACTAGAAATCATATCCGTTTCTTTGGTTCAGTGAACATTTACTGGGTTGGAGTAGGTGGGTCCAGGTCCCTGGGAGTAGAGCCCAAGGACAGATAGGCAAGGACCCCAACCCCACACAGCAGAGTGACCTGTCTAATGGGCTGGAGGCGGGCCTCCTGGGGACACGGGTACATGGAGCAAGGACTAGGGAGCCAGGGCCATTGGCCGTAGGGCCGCATTTGGGCCAGGGAGCAGCCAGGATCCAATCTCCTCTCTTACTGTGCATGACATGGGGAACCATGGGGTCATTTGAGGAACCAGGGGCCCCTCCAGCCACTTGTGGAGATAGGCTTCGGGGCCAGAGCAGAAGTGGCCAGAGGGAGGCAAGTCCCCAGGTCTGGGTATCAGGAGGCGGCAGACCCCACCACAAAGGGGTTGAGATAGAGATTCTTCTCAGACCCCTGGGGCATGAGGAGACAGACGTGCAGGTCGGATGTCACAGTGAGAATCTGGGTGCCTCCTGTGGGGGTGGAGAGGATGAGCCCCCTAGGAGACCCAGGCAAGTGTGGAAAAGAGTATCATTTATAGTAACGACTCTGTGCCTGCCCCGCAGATGTACAACTTCACTAGCTTCACGGTGAGTCTCAATGAACTAGAGACGGGCATGGAGAAGATCCTGGCCCCCACCGACTGCCGGCTACGCCCTGACATCCGCGGCATGGAGAATGGCAACATGGGTGCGTGTTCGCATTGGGGGCTGACTGGGCGCCCAGCCCTGGCCACGCGGGTGGTGCAGGGCAGGAACGTATCCCTGTTAACTGAACACACGTCATATCTTCTCGACGTGCTTCTCAAACCATCTGTGGGCAAGAGTTGTAAAGCTTCTAGTTTGCTGCAGGCCACTTCTTTTATAAATAAAATAAGATTAAGTTACTAGAAAAATGAAATGAAAGAGAATATATACAAAATGTTATACAAGTCCCCGATTTTCTTACTAGGTTCAACAGACAGTAAGGTTACATTTCAGAAGCTGTTATTTGAAAGTCTCTGGTGTGGAGGGTCCCCCCTGTGCCTTTCCTACCCCACGGCCCCTCTGTGGGCCGCTGGCTGCCCTGGGGTCTGGGCCTGGCCATGGGCTTGGGTCTGGTTTCCCACACACTTACTGCCTATGGTTCCCACCTGGGGTTGGGTGGGGGGTGTGTGGGGTGTCCCTCATCCACTTTCTCAGCCTCACCTCTGCCTGTCACCCTGATCCCTGACCTGCCCCGTGCTTGCACCTAGATCTGGCAAGCCAGGAGAAGGAGCGGCTGGAGGAGAAGCAGAGGGAGGCCCGGAGGGAGCGGGCCCGGGAGGAGGCTGAGTGGCAGACGCGGTGAGGCACCCGGCGGCCATGGGGATGGGGCGGGGGAGGCACAGACCCACCCACCTGGGGGCAGTGAGGAGGGGCTGCAGGCCCTCCTGGGGCTGAGCAGAAGCTACCCTGTGTCCCACGAGTCAGCGGCTTACAGCCTGGGCTGCACATGAGATGACATGCAAGGTGACAGTGCTGACTGGAGGGGCCACGATCCCAAGTGGAGAACAGTCCACTGGCCTCCTGACCGCCTGCTCTGTGTCGCAGGTGGTTTCACCGAGGCAGTAACCCGTACACTGGGACCCCCGACTGGCTGTACGCAGGGGGCTACTTCGAGCGGGATTTCTCAGGCTGCCCCGACATCTACTGAGAGGCCGGACTGGCCCCCAGACCTGGAGACCCAGAGGCTGGACTCCGTCAAGCGGCTGCTCTGAGCTTCTGCCACGGCAGAAACCAGCTTTTCTCATGACTGTTCATGGAGATCGCATCGTCCCTGGTTGAGGATTTAATTCTAATTAACTTTTGATTGCCAAACATTTTACTACTGTTGCAGCCTCTTCATAAAACTTCCCTTGGGATCATCATGTTTCCATTAAGGTTTGAGAAGGAACAGTCTTTACAGTTCCCTTTATGTGACAGGACAAGCTGGGCTGGCGTAGAGTACAGCACCCTCTTCATTACAAAAAGTTATAAATAAAGGAAGTAATGGGAAGGGTCCATATTCCTCTTCGTAATGCAGTGGCAAAGGGTTTCTGAAAGTATTTTAAAACTGAACCAGTAACAGGAAAAGATGGATCTTGAGAAAAGTCCCACCAGGAGCCTTATACAGGCCAGGAATTGCTTTCTAGATCACGGTAACACAGAAGTGGAGGTTTTCAAAGCAGCCGATTGAATGAAATGAAAAGTTGTCAGAGTTTGTATTTTTTATCAATCTTCAATAATGTAAAGATTACTTTGAAAATATTTAAGTTCAAACTACTTGAATAATACTTTGCTGAAGAGCAAGATAGGCATTAATCACCACTTTACACTGTCCAAAATGAAGCATTACCATGACAACGAGGGTGGCCAGAAACTCTGACCAGTCGTTCCCAGATGGCGCCCAGCCCTCTGGTCCCTGGGGCTCCCCCTCGCTGCAGGCCACGCCCTCACACAGAGTGAGTCCTGCACGCACGACAGTCGACCTGTCCCTGTCATGCATGTGTGACCCGCCTCGGGGGTGTCCTCACCACTGTGCGTGTCCGCCTCCGCACACATCTACACCCTGTGACTGTTCACTTTCTGTAGAGGTGCCAACACCACTGGCCGTGGCAGAGCTCTTTGATTCGAAGACAATCTGCCGTGTGCACACATGCACAAGCGCATGCATGCACACACACGCAGCTGTACACAGTGTGGGTTCTCAGCAGGAGGGTGTCGGCATTGTGTGTCCTGGCTTCAAAACCACATTTGTAATTAAAACACTTTTAAAAGTGAACCCTTGTTCTGAAGGCTTGATTCTGTAGCTTTGGAAACTGGAGGCATGATGCCACGGTCGAGTTCCAGGGCATCTGCCTGGCGGGACCCAGGCCGGGTCCCCGGAACCTGCAGAGGCCCCCAGACCACACAGAGGCCCCAGGCGTGTGTGGTCTCAGGTTCTGCAGAGAGGAGGTGCTGACACACCTGGTCATTAGCATTGGGAGTCCTGTGCCCCTGGTGGCGGCCGGCAACGGAAACAAACTGCTTCTCCGGGGAATGTAAGGCTGGGGGACCCGGGGCACGTTTAGAGCAGTGGTGTCGAGGGCAATTTGACAGCTTTCACGGATTGTCCTGTTTCTCACCACTCCAGTAATTTTCTGCAAGGTCTGCATCTCTGAGAACTTCCCTGCAGGCTCAGACGGTAAAGGATCTGCCTGCAGTGTAGGAGACCCAGGTTCAGTCCCTGGGTCAGGAGGATCCTCTGGAGAAGGGAGTGGCAACCCACTTCGGTATTCTTGCCTGGAGAATCCCATGGACAGAGGAGCCTGGCAGGCTACACAGTCTGTGGGACCGCACAGAGTCGGACATGACCGTGCAACCGACACTTTCATCTGCATCCCTGAGTCTTCCCCGAGGTCAGATCCCATAGCGTAGTCCCCACCACCGCTTCCTTCAAGCCTGACTCAAGTGGAAGGAGAAAGGGCAGGATGGCCTGGGACCAGAAAGCGTGGGCGGCATGAGTTTTCAACACGCACCAGAGCTGCCCATCAGCTTGGCCACCGTGATGCACTGGGACGTCAGGGGTCTTTCTTTAATAACAGTGTTTCCGTGGGATTTGCTTTTTAGAGACGACCTCCCATGACTGGTGTGTGGGAGGCATGGCCTTGTAGAGGGCCCCCAGTGTGTGATCGTGGCTTGGATGGAGGGCCTGGGTGGTTTTCAGAGCAGCCTTATAACTTGGAATGTCCTTGTGGGATGAAAAGTAGGACCCACTTCACCCAAAGACCTTCAGGCTTTGATTCCACTCCCTCTGAAGGTTCAGTTCTGTGTCTATTGATTCAGTGAACTTTCTGAGAGCCACTGGGGAGCCGGCCATGCAGGCGACATGGTGGCCGATGGACCTGGGCACACACACTGGAGCTGGCTGGGCTTCTCAGGCCATCTAGGGCTGGGGCCAATGCAGTGTCTGGGTCCCTGAGCCGCACAGGCTGGTCCCTTCCGGGTTGGGTGCTGCTCTCCCTGGTGGGGTCAAGGGTCAGGGCCGCCCCAGCACTGGCAGGCTCCTCACCGGGTGTGGCCCCCAGTCACAGGAAGGCATCAGAGGAGCGGGCCCAGCCCTCATAGGCTGTGCCGTGTGTGGCCACTGCAGGCTTCCGTGAAGGCCAGGCCCCTCCACCCCACAGTGCGGTGGCTCCACGAGGGGAAAACGAAGGTGCCGGGCCAACCTCTGCTCCTTCATAGGCTCACAGGTCTGTGCAGGGCATTGGCCACACATGACCAGGTGTCATCACAGCCTCCCCAGGCAAACGGAGCTGGCAATGGCACCAGCAGGGTCCCGAGCATCAGCTCTGACTGTGTTCTCAGCAGTATCTCCCTTTCAGACCTTGTCCCCAGAGGTGATGCTGGGGCTCCTGAAAGGATCCTCCTGCTCGACACTCGGGGAGAAGCACCTAGCCCAACGCTGACGGCCTCTAGGTGTGCGGACACTCCTTGCTGATGCTGCCGGCCACCTGTTGCAGTGATTGTGGAGGTGTCCAGCCAGAGGCGTCGCCATCCTTGTCAGGCCCTGAGGCCAGGAAATCAGAATGAGAGAAAGGCCCAGAATCTTTCAGCCAGCCAGCCCCTCAGGTTGCCGCGGCAGGTGGCTTTCTTTCAGGACACCTGCTCCTGGGAGAACAAGTTCGCCTCGAGCATCCACCAGGAAGACATCATTTACAATCCTAATGTTAAGTCACTTCAGTCCTGTCTGACACTTTGCGACCCTATGGACACAGGAGTCTGCGAGGCTCCTCTGTCCATGTGGTTCTTCAGACGAGAATTCTGGAGTGGGTTGCCATTTACAATGCTAACAAGCTTTCAAAAATCAGAAGTGAGGATAGCTCTCGCATCCTGTCGACCCTTGTGCCAGGAGGGAAGGCGTGGCTCAGTGAAGCCTTGTGCCCTGAGGAGAGCTGTCAGTCTCACAGGAGAGTCCAGTCAACAGAAAGTTCCTGCTGGACCTGGTTTCATCTTCTGAAGGACCTTCCTGTGTCCAAAGTGGGCATGAAGATCAGGTCCCTTGACAGAAGGGCCTGTAACCCGCTGCAGGACATTAGGCGGCCTTTCCTTCGATCTTCGTCATCTTTGGGCTTCACTATCCTGTGTTCTCAGCATAAGGGTTTCACAAAGTGAAGACACCATTTCAAAATCTCCTGGTACAAGTTTCCTGGACAGTCAGCCTTTGACTGGAGGCCCTGTTCCTCTCCCTGTCTGAACTGGCTGTCCTGGACCAGAGGCTTGGCGAAGGGCTCCCTGGTCTCTGCAGAGGGCGACAACACATAGACAGGGTCCTCCCTCCATCGCTGCAGGAACAGTTCATCCCATCCGTGCAGCAGGAAAAGGTCAGGCAAGAAACACGTAATGAAGTGGCTTTATTGTCATAATTTTATAATATGTAGTAACTGTCAGCGTTCGTCCATGTAAACGGAACCAGTCATTCGCAGATTTGGGGGAGGACTGGACAGGTCAGTGGAGATAGATGTTAAACCCTGGTTTTGAGTAGAGTTCGTTGCAAAGGGCGGCAGCTGACATTTGTTTTGGACTGAACACTTCTTCACTGTCTGCTGCTCTGGCCTCTCTGGAAAGGACTGCAAATTGGCTGTGGATGTGTCCTGGAGACTAGGCGACAGATGTTTGGACTGTAGTCCTGTAGGACTGGCCCAGCAAACAGATTGTCTCAGAAAACTGCTTGTTACAGTGAAGAGGGGGCTAAGGGGCACGCAGGAGGGAGGAAGGGGTGTGGGTTCTCCGGGGGCTGGAGCCCATTGCCAGAAGCAATGAAATACCCAGAACACAGTGTCAGCCAGCTTGACTTGGCGGTCCCTGTGCCCGACCGCTGCTCGAGGTGCCCAGTGGCTGTGTGCTTTCCAGAAGGGTGAGCTATCCAGTAGCGACAAGAGTTCCGGGCAGAGGGACAGACTGTTCATGCAACTTTAATGCCCTGGGAATGCCCAGGTACATAGATGTGGGGCCGCCACCATGGCCACCGTGTCTGACAATGGGGACCACAGAGCACCCAGGGCTGCCAGAGCCTGAGCCTGGTGTCCTGGGTGCTTAACCCCCAAAATTACCATCTGGTCCCGCCCACTGAGGAGGAAGAGGGGGTGCAGGAAGACGGGCTTGCCTGGGGCTTCAGAGCAGGTGAGTGGAAGAAGTGGAATTCAGACCTTGATACACAGTGACACTCAGCCTCGGGTACAGTTGACACGCCATCGTGTAACCATCATCACTATCGACATACACAGTTTAATGGCAAGCTTCAAGAGAGGAGGACGGTCTTTTCAACACATGGTGCTGGGAAACTGGACAATCATATGCAAAAGAATGGAGTTGACCCTGACCTCACACCATTTACAAAAATTAGAATGTATCAAAGGTCTAGATGTGAGACCTAAACAATAAATTCTTAGAAGAAAAGATAGAACACAAAGCTCACAACTTTGGATGTGGCAATTATTTCTTGGCTATAACACCAAAGACACAGGCAACAAGAGAAGAAAAATAAGCAAGTTGTACTTCATGAAAATTTAAACATATTTTGTGCATCAGACACTAGCATCAGAGTAAAAAGGCAACCCAAAGAGTGGGAGAAAATATTTGCAAATCAAACATCTGATAACAGATTAATATCTAGAATATACAGAGACCTCCTAAAACTCAGTAACAACAAAAAAAGCTGATTCAAAAATAGGCAAGGACTTGAATAAACATTTTTCCAAAGAAGATAAACAGATGGCCAATAAGCATGTGAAAACATGTTCAACATCACTAATACTGGAGAAATGAAAAACAAAGCTGCAATGAGATACCACACCCATTAGGATGGCCAGTATATAAAAAAAACCAAAACATCCAGAAAACAAGTTTGGGCAAGAATGTGGGGAAACAGGAAGATTTGTGCACTGTTAGTAGGAATAAAATGGTACAGCCACTGTGGCAAACAGTATGGCAGTTCCTCAAAAAATTAAAAATAGAATTACCATATGATCCAGCAATTCCATTCTGAGTATTTACCCCTAAAGAACTGAAAGCAGGGCCTTGAAGTGATGTTTGTTCGGTCATGTTTGTGTGTGCTTAGTCACTCTAGTCGTATCTGACACTTTGCGACCCCACGGACTGCAGCCTGCAGCCTGTCCGTGGGATTTCCCAGGCAAGAATACGGGAATGGGTTGCCATTCCCTTCTCCAGGGGATCTTCCTGACCCAGGGATTAAACCAGGGTCTCTCATGTCTCCTGCATTGGGAGGCAGGATCTTTACCACGAGCTACACCCGGGAAGTCATGTTCACAACAGCATTATTCACAATAGCTGAGGCGTGGAAATAACCCAAGCATCCCTGCACTGATGAACGCATAAGCAAAATGTGGTGTAGACATACTTACAGCGGAAGATTACTCAGCCTTAGGAAGGGGATTCTGACACATGCTGCAACATGGATGAAACCCGAGGACATTATGCTGAGTGAAAAAAGCCAGTCACACAAAAGACAAGTACTGTATAATTTGATAGGTGCCAAGAGCAGTCAAATTCATACTGACAGAAAGTAGAATGGTGGTGGGTTGGGGGAAGAGGGCGATGGGGAGTCGGTGTCTAATGAGATGGAGTTTCAGTTTTCCCCGATGAGAAGTTTGAAGATGGATGGTGGTGATAGCTGCACAGCGTTATGAATGTACTTACGACCACTGAACTCAACACTTAAAGAGCGATTAGGACGGTAAACTTTCTGTTATGTGCCATTTTACCATAATAAAAAACTGGAAAAAAAATCAGTGGTTGCTAGGGATTAAGCAAGAGGGAGGGACGGACAGGGAGAGGACATCAGCTTTTCAGGGTGGTGAGCATGCTCTGTGTGATACTGTAAAGATGCACATACGTCGCTAAGCATTTGTCTGAACATGTGGATGTATGACGGAGCGTGAACTCTGATATAAACTCTGGACTCGGTGACGTGATGTGTCCACATATGAGTATGTGCTAAATTGCTTCAATCGTGTCTGACTCTTTGCGATCCTATGGATTGTAGCCCTCCAGGCTCTTCTGTCCATGGGCTTCTCCAGGCAAGAATACTGGAGTGGGTTGCCATTTCCTTCTCCAGCGTTTGAGCATGGATTGTAGCAAACACACAGCTCTGGTGGGGGATGTGGGTGGTGGCGGGGCTGTTGGACGGGGTGTGTGGGAACTCTGTACTTTCTGTTCAGTTTTGGTGTGCACATAAAATTGCCCTAAAAAAGAAAATCTATAATTAAAGAAAAAGAAAACAACAACAAAAGCCACCTGCCAAACGGTTTTTTTAAGTGGCTGGGCCATTTTGTATTTCCAGCACCAAAGACTCCCCAGCACTTAGTACTGTCGCTTTTCCTTTTTTAAGCCATTCTAATCCATGTGTTTTAATTTGCATTTCCCTTATGAATAATGCTGTGCACCATCCTTTCCTGCACATCAGGCCATCTGTACACCCTCCTTAGGAGGTGTCTGGGCACTTCTTCGCCAGCTTCCTTGTCGAGCCTCCCTGCGCCCACAGTCACTGCAGCCCTTGCCTTTCACCTGGGGGAGGTGCCGAGGCTCAGAGCAAGGGACTGGGTTTGCTTTTTCTGCTGTGGGGCCCAGTTCACAGAGTCCATACTGGGGTGGAGGGTCGGGGGTAGGGGGCACATGGACTGGCCTCCACGATGGCCATCTACCGGTAGCTTGTCTCCTTACTGGTTTTTCACAGAAACCAGTGAAAATGTATAAAGCTTTCTCTTTTGAGCCTCCCAGGACACAAGCTCCCTTGGTTTGGGATGAGGAAGTGCTCATTTGAGGCCCCACCGCAGTCACTGCCCAGAAGGGTCTTCAGGTTCTAGAAAGTTGCTTTCCCTATGGCCCCTGCTGGCCGCTTTTGAGCTTCCCAAGACTTTGGACAGTGACCCCTGCCTGCCAGTCCCTCCTCAGGGAAGCCAGGTGGTTTTCGTACTGTCTTCTTCCTGGTTTCACAGAGTGCGCGGGATGGTACTGTTGCGGGTGTCGTGACCCCAGTCACAGGCCACTGAATTTCTTCACGGGTCTCTGTCCCCTCACTTTGGTCTCTGGAACTCTTTAGACTCTCAGAAACTATCAAGGATCCCCATAGAGCTTTTGCATACATGGGTTTTATCTATGGATATTTACCATATTAGAAATTTTAAATATTAATTAAAAACACATTTCTTATCAACATAAATATTTTAAAATGAAAACCAGCTCTATTTTTCCAAACCAAAAAAAAAAAAAAAAAAATAGAGACTCTTTAGATCACAAAGCAATCGGTACAGAACTTGTGGTGTTTTATCCATCAGAATGTTACACAGGAGGTCAACATGGATACATCTCAAAACAATGTTGAATAAAAGAAGTTTTCACTTTTATACCTTTTAAAAAAAAAAGCTTAAAAATGGATTTTACGTATTCATGATGGTTGTGGTTTAGTCGCTAAGTGGTGGCGAGCTCTTGTGAGACCGCATGGACGACTGTAGCCCGCCAGGTTCCTCTGTGGTGGTGGTGGTAGGGGCTAGCTAAGTCGTGTCCTGCTCTTGCAACCCCATTGACTGTAACCTGCCAGGCTGCTCTATCCATGGGATTCTTTAGGCAAGAATACTGGGCTGGGTTGCCGTTTCCTTCTCCAGCGGATCTTCCGGAGCCAGGAATCAAACCCAGGTTTCCTGCATTGCAGGCAGATTCTTTACCAACGGAGCTACAAGGGAAGCAGATTTCTCTGGGTTGATGGTAAATCAAGCGGGCATGGAGGTGGCCACACAGTTGAGGATGGCCCTGCCTCTGGAGCGGGGAGTCACACATCATGTGTAGCATGGGCTCCAGGTGTGTGTGCTGCTCTGCAGAAACTACAAAGTGTAAGTGAAGGGGAGTAAAGGAATGGGAAGGCCGCGCTTCCGCTCCCCTCCTCCAGTGTGTGCAGGACAGCTGATTTCATTCGGTTCAGACTGCACACACCACACACCAGACAAGGAATGAAGGCGCAGCCTTGTCGGCAGATTATAGGGGGTCTGGGGAGGATGGGGAAACAGTCACGCCGTCACTGTTTTGGGGGTTGGGGGACCCCCAGGGCACAGGGAGGATGGAGGATAGTTCTCAAGAGGGTCTGGGGGCGCAGGGCAGCGGCGTTGTGCGTCGCACGGGCTCCCAGGAGACCACCGCTCGTCGGGAGGACGCTGGGCCCACGCACCTGAGTCCAGGGCTGCAGTCACCTTCCCCCAGGGACTCGAAGACACCGCACGGCCCCGCCGTCCTATGACATCCCTTCCCCAAGCCGGCGACTACTTCCCCAGGTCTAGGAACCTGGCGTCCCGCACGGTCAGCACACCTGAGACACCTTGCCCCGCGCCCCGCAGGGGCCCCCGCCCGGTTCGCAGTCCCAGATCCAACGCCAGCTGCTCGGCCTGCGACCGCTTCGCCGTTCCCGACGTCGCCGCCAGGGGCCGCCGCCGCGCCCCTATGACACAGCAACAATAGGGGCCGCTCTGGCCCGCGGGCCCCCGGCCCGCGCTTCCTCCGGAAGAGAGCCGCCGGCGCGGGGGCGGGCCGGTGACGAGACGGGCGGCGGCCCTCGCCAATCGCCCGCAGACTAGCGCCCGCCCCGCTCCTGACGGAGCCCAATCAGCGGCGAGAGCGGCGGGCGGGGCGGGGCGAGCGGGGTGTTCCGGCGGGGCCCGGCAGGCGCTGAGGAGGAAGAGCGAACCCGGACGGCGCCTCTCGGCGGAGTCTCGGCGCGGGCCAGGTGCGGGGTCGTCGGGGGCGGGGACGGTTATGGGGGTGGTCGGGGGCGGGGCCTGCGACGTCGGCGGTCCCCGGGCGGGCGCCGGGTCGTCTGGGGCCGCAGAGGCTGGGGGCAAGCGCGGACGGGGGCTCCCGGGCACCCCGGCCGCCGCCCCGGGCCCGCGGCGCCCGCAGCCGAGAGTGCCGGGCGGTGGGGCCTGCGGGTGGGAGCGGATCTTCACCCGCGCAAAGTCCTCGCCGGCCGCCGGGCTCGCGTTTCCCCAGGTGCTCGCTCGGGTTTTCTCTCCGAGGGGAGCTAGCCAGCCGCGCTGCAGTTTACCGGCCGTGTGTCCGGTAGCAGCGAGGTTTAGGCCGGAATCTGGCCTGCCATCCAGCGTGTTAGCGGCCTGTCTGCCCAGCTCGAGGTTTTAAATCTTTCGGAGCCGCAGGCTAATAGATTATTTAAAATGTACAGAACATGGTGTTGACGAGGGTCCCCAGCTGCCATGCGCTTTAGATGCACAGGTAAATTTCGGGGTTTGAGAAACGGGAGCAGAAGCTGAGAACCTGGCCCCGTGGGCCGGCCCACCCCGGAATGAGCTGGCCGCAGGTGTCGGGCGTCTGAGGCCTGGCCCGGCTGCGAGAGGCGCTTTCCTTCTGCTCTTCGAGCGCAGCATTGGAGGAGGACGTTAGGGTGTCCGCGGTCGTGACCGGGCCTGCGCGGTGGTGCTTCTTTTAGGATGACGACTTCAGGAGCTCTGTTTCCAAGCCTGGTGCCAGGCTCCCGTGGGTCCTCCAACAAGTATTTGGTGGAGTTTCGGGCCGGAAAAATGTCATTAAAAGGAACTACCGTCACCCCAGATAAACGGAAAGGGCTTGTGTACATTCAGCAGACGGATGACTCCCTCATTCACTTTTGCTGGAAAGACAGGACATCGGGGAACGTGGAAGATGTAAGTGTCTGGGAGTGAACCTTGTCTTGAGGACACCTACCCGCCCCCCACCCCAAAATGGTCAGGGCAGCGTGGTCTTTACAGTAGGACACCGTGCTCGGGGCTTGAAACAACTGGTTGACAGCTTGGAGTGTGTTGGTGGGGTATGTGGATCTGCTTGTGGGCTTTCTAGTCTCAACGATCATGTCCATCTCCTCTGTCACCTGTGTACGTGTAAAGCTCTGAAGATGAGGTGCCTAAGACTGGAGAAAAAGTGTAAAAATCCTGACCTTGATCACAGCCCTCTAGAAAGCTTTCTTTAGCAGTCATTTTATTCAGACAGTATAGTTTTTTTGTTAAGTTCAGGAGCAGGTCAGGGCTGACTTTTTAACTCATCTTGGAATGTTGCTCCCAAAACGTCTCTATCAAAAATCCTCCAGGAGCCGGAAACCCCCCTTCCCTGTTCAGTACCGGGCCCCTCTCCTGGCCCTCACGACCTTCCTGGGGTGCCTGTGACCCTCGTTTGTCTGCCCTGCACAGACCCTGCTGGTGAGGGGCTTGGTCTCTGTGTCCCGGGGCCTCTGCCCAGCCCGCCACACAACCCCAGGCCCGGGCCCGGCCTGTGTTCCTGGAGGTCCTGGGGCCCAGCAGTGCCTCTCTTTAGGATCTGATCATCTTCCCCGATGACTGTGAGTTCAAGCGCGTGCCACAGTGCCCCAGCGGGAGGGTCTACGTGCTCAAGTTTAAGGCAGGGTCCAAACGACTCTTCTTCTGGATGCAGGTATGCAGGTTTTGTTTACTTTTTCTCTTAAAATATTGTCATAAAATTAGGTTAGAAATTTGCTCATGGGGCCTTTGGATTTCTGTGGGTTTTTTGTTTTTTTGTTTTTTGTTTTTCCCCAAAACCCCTTCATATACAAGTCATATTCCACGAAGGCAGTAATTAGGTCTGTTTTCTAATTCTATTCAGTGTATAAAATAATGGATTTGCCTGGTAGCACAGGTGCTAAAGAATCTGTCTGCAATGCAGGAGACCCAGGCTCAATGCTTAGCGTATAGTAGGTAACCAGAAAATATTGTTGTTTGAATGACCTATGTTACTTTATTTTCAAACACAATTTTTGAAAAGTGCCAGCTTGTCAGAATTAGCTGTTCTGATGGTAGAGTTTGCTTTCCCTTACCAGCTGGTGCTGACCCTGCTTGCCATGGAACCAAAAGATTCAAGAGTGTCACCGTGTGTGGGGAGTAGGGGTGCGGTGTGAGGGCGGGTTGTTGTAGTGGGCTCTGCCAGAGTCCAGAGTGTGTAGCTTGGCTTTGGGGCCCTTTCGAGGCTGGAAATCCCTGGGTCACTTACAGGAATGATTTCTGGGCCGGGTCCCATCTCTGCCTGTGATTTGCTGGTCTCCCAGTGCCCCCTCCAGGGTCATAAGCACAGACCAGAAGCCAGGGCGAACCCTGTGTGGTGGCTCTGTCTTGTGTCTTCCCTTTTGGTGTGTTCTGGGGGTCTCTGGGTGGCAGTGCACCGGTCATGGGTGCTCTGTCTCGAAGTTCTGGGGGTGCCCTCAGGGTGATGCTGCCTGATGACCCCCTGCATGCCTAAGTGCTCATCATCAGCACCCAGCTAACTCTGGAGGGCTGCAGGCCAGGGCTGGTTGGTGACAGTGGTGTGATAACAGGGTTATTTTACAGCATTACATGTGTTGAAGGATTTGAGTGTTTTGTTTTTTTTTAAACTTTGACTTGGGGTTTGATAGAAAACAGCAAAATTCGGTAAAGCAGTTATCCTTCAGTAAAAAGTAAGTTAATTAAAAAAAAGGTTTGATGACCATTTTTAAAGTCTTTATTGAATCTGTTACAATATTGCTTCCTGTTTTATATTTTGTTTTTTTTCGGCCCTGAGGCATGTGGGATCTTAGGTCCCTGACTAGGGCTTGAACCCTCACCCCCTGCAGTGGAAGGTGAAGTCCTAACCACTGGACCACCAGGGACATCCGGGATTTGTGGTTTAAGACGGTCACACAGCCTCATCCTGGAGGATAGGGTTGCTTGTGTGCCAAGTGCTCCTAGCGCGTCAGTCTCCCCGCCTGTAAGATGGCTGGGCTGCTCAGTTGCGCCTGTTGCTGTGTCCTCCCCACAGGAGCCCAAGACGGACCAGGATGAGGAGCACTGCCGGAAAGTCAACGAGTATCTGAACAACCCGCCGATGCCCGGAGCCCTGGGGGCGAGTGGGAGCGGAGGCCACGAGCTGTCTGCGCTGGGCGGTAATGGTCACCTTCCCGGATGTGCTGTGAGGTTGGAGTCGGTTTCCGCTGACGTGGACCCTGGGTGGTGTGGGCCGGTGGCTAAGCGGAGGTGGAGGATCCAGGTTAGGAGCCCCTTGGGGCGGTTCCGGAGTTGGTCCCTGCTCCTGTCTTCAGTTGGTGACCCGTCTGTGAGCCCTATTGCACTGGCTCCTGGCAGGAGACACTCAGCGCACAGCTCAGGGTCAGCTGAGATGGGGGCCGCCCCCAGGACCTTGGTGGCGGCGGAGGGGTGGGGGCAGACCCAGCTGGAGGCCCCTGGCCACCGCAGCCCCAATCTGAGCACCTTCTGTCCTGCAGGGGAGGGTGGCCTGCAGAGCCTGCTGGGGAACATGAGCCACAGCCAACTCATGCAGCTCATCGGGCCCGCCGGCCTCGGAGGACTGGGTAACACGCCGAGGGCTTGGGCGCCTCTTAGTAACAGAGTCAGCAGCTTGCAGCTTCTCATCAGCTCTGTCAGCCATGTCTGTGTGCTGGCTTCCCTGGGCAGGGGCCTGGTTTGCCTTAGGGATTGACCTGGCACCAGGTGGGCAAGGCCTTCCAGGGCCCCCAGGGAGGACACAATTCCATATTTCAGGGGAGCACAGCTGGCTGAGGAGCAGGGCCTAAGAACATGCGACAGGGATCCTGCCTGGGCCCCCTGGTCTCCCAGGTTGGCTTGTCTGTTGGGGAAACGCTTGTTACTTTGTACTGAATTTGGACTCTGTCCTTGAACCGGGGTGCGTTGGTATTGTCATGGGATGGAGAAATGATAGATTTAGTGGGTTAAGCTGCCAGAACACGCCTGAGGAGTCCCAGCCCTGGGCCCCCGCAGACAGGCCTGCTCTGCTCCTTCCCCTGCTTGTCCCTGGGCTGTAGTGCTGGGTGGGTCTGCTCTGTGGTGGGGGAGGGGGCCTCTGGCCAGGCCTGAGTGTTGAACTGCGTGTCCTTGCTCCTTGCAGGTGGCCTGGGGGCCCTGACCGGGCCGGGCCTGGCCAGCTTACTGGGGAGCGGAGGGCCTCCAGCAAGCAGCTCTTCATCCAGGTGAGCCTTACCCCTGGCTCTCTGGTTTCACCAGGTGTTCCTCCTTCACAGAGGCTGGACATAGGAGATGCTGAAGGATGGAGTAGGCACCTGGGGAGGCCTGTCCTTTTCAAGGTTCAGACTTCTCCTAGCGACCTGGCAGCACAAGGAGGTCTGGGGCAGGATGGATGTGTTGTGGTGCCTTTGTGGGCATGTCACCCTCCAGTGTTCCCTCGCTCTCCCCAGCTCCCGGAGCCAGTCAGCAGCAGTCACCCCATCCTCCACCACCTCTTCCACTCGCGCCACCCCAGCCCCTTCCGCTCCAGCAGCTGCCTCAGCGACCAGCCCGAGCCCCGCGCCCAGCTCAGGTGACGGAGCCAGCACAGCAGCCAGCCCCGCCCAGCCCATCCAGCTCAGCGACCTGCAGAGCATCCTGGCTACCATGAGTGTGCCGGCTGGGCCGGGAGGCGGCCAACAAGGTAACACTGAGCCTCTGCCCCTGCCTCTCTCGCCTCACCTCACCTCACCACACCACGCCCGGAAGTTCCACAGCTGAGTGTCACTGTCCTCCCGCATGGGCATCCTGGCTGGCGTCCAGCCGCTGACGGCCACTGCTTGTGCCCTAGTTGACCTGGCCAGCGTGCTGACACCTGAGATCATGGCCCCCATCCTTGCCAACGCGGATGTCCAGGAGCGCCTGCTGCCCTACCTGCCATCAGGGGAGTCCCTGCCACAGACCGCAGAGGAGATCCAGAACACGCTGACCTCACCCCAGTTCCAGCAGGTAGACACATGGCCCAGGTGTCCTGCGGGAAGCTTGGTGTAGGGGACACTTGCCCGTCTGCAGCACAGCCCCTGGCATCAAGCGTCTTGGTTCCTGCGGTCCCCTTCAGCTCTCTTATGGACTCAGGTGCCTGGCTCTTCCCACAGGCCCTCGGCATGTTCAGTGCGGCCTTGGCCTCAGGGCAGCTGGGCCCCCTCATGTGCCAGTTTGGGCTGCCCGCGGAGGCTGTGGAGGCCGCCAACAAGGGTGGTAAGTACCTGCGCCCCCACCCCTCGGCCACAGGTGAGGCAGAGATTGTCTCCTTGTAGTTGAAAAGAAAGGCTTCCCCCACGTGCAGAGGATGCCTAGTCTGATGACCTGGCCTCCGGCTGGCTCTCACCTCCTGTCCCCTAGTCAGCAGTGCTGGGCCCGGGGCTGGAAAGGTCACGTCAGGCTTTTTAATGCGTTTTAGACGTGGAAGCATTTGCCAAAGCCATGCAGAATAGCGCCAGCCCCGAGCAGCAGGAGGGCGATGGGAAGGACAAGAAGGATGAAGAAGAGGACATGAGCCTGGATTAGGTTGCTGCAGCCACGAGGGCTCAACCCCCAGGTCATTTGGCCTCAGTAGTGGCGTTTGTGATCGCACCCTCTCACCTTTGCCCCAACGTGCTAATCAGTAAAAGTCTTTCCTTTTATCTGCCAACTCTGGATTGTCTGCGTGCCAGGGTGGGCTGACGGGAGTTGGGTGCAAGAAGCTCCTCTGGGCCTGGGTTCTGACTCAGAGGGACAGTCGTGCTGGGCTTGGGCCTCCAGGCCCACTGGGCTGCTTTTCTTTTTCTACATTTAAAGTCGACACTCAGTTACACAAGTTACTTTTTAATTTTTGTTTCAAGAAGCAGGGGGACCTGTGATTTACAGCTTTCCTATTATTGAATATTGGCGGAAGGGAAATTTCATAATTAAATTGAAAGATAAAAAATACAAACCCCCATTTTACAGTGTTATTTACCCTTTCCTTTAGGAAGTTTAGATATAACTTAAAACCATTCCCAGAAATAAGACTTTATTACCCATAGAATCTGGAATCTAGATAAATACACACAGACTTCATCTAAGAAGCCAGCTGAGGGTGGTGGTGTCTGCACATTGGGTGGAGGGGCTGGGGGTTCTGGGGGGCAAGACCCTGCCTGATGGGGCAGACCACCTGTGGACTCCAGAAGACCCCCTCGTGCGGCTGCTGGAGCTGTCGGCTGGGGTCCCGGGGGTGGCTGTGCTACGTGGCTGGGCAGCCGCTGGCCCCCACTGCCCCCTGCACACCCGCAGTGCGAGGCCAGGTGACAGACACCTGGTTCAGCACCAGATTCCGCATGCAGCCGTTGTAGTGAGGCCGTTTCCAGGGTTCTGAGGGAGAGGAGGAAAGGGCCCAGTTGGAGCAGAGGCTGGTGTCTCATCAGGCCTGGGCTCCCCACTCTCAACCTCAGCGCCTGGTGCCCAGGGCAGCCTTCCCCCTCCCCCTGCCCCCAGGCCGAGGCCGCACTCACCCGGCAGGCCCCCGAGATGCAGCGGCACCAGGGTGTTGGCCCAGGTGGCCGGTGCCGGGCCCTGGGTGTGGTTGCTCTGCTGGTCCACCTCCAGCCGGAGCACGTTCCCGCCTTTGGTCACTGCAAGCACAGCTTCCTTGTGGCCGGGCTGGGAGGTCTCTCACAAGCCACGGGGCCAGGGGCTGTTCACCCTGCTTCTTTGGCTTTAAGTCCCTGCCACCCTCCCCGCTGGGGGCCTGCGGCTGACCCCTGCCGAGTCAGTCCCTCCAGGCTTGACTCTGCAGCAGGTGAGGGTCAGGAGTGTCTCCGACCTCCCGCTGGGAGAGGCCCCGGCTCACCTGCCAGTCGGTGCCAGCGTCCATCACACAGTGCTGCGGGGTGTGTCACCAGCGTGGAGAACTCACCAGCGCCGTCGTTTGCCCACAGCAGGACCTGGGGGTGTGAGAGGTCAGGAGGCCCCTGCCAGCCCTGATCCCACCCCGAGGCTGAGGCTCACACCTGTCTTACCTGTTTCCCCAGCACCTGCAGCTCTAGGTACGGGGGCGTCTGGCCCCGGCCCAAGTGGAAGACCAGGCCGGTGGCTGTCTGGGGCCGCACCTCCAGCTCCAGGGCTACGTCGGGCAGTGTGGCCCCCAGGGTGTCTGCAAGGAGGGGCCGTGAGAGGAGGAGGGCTTTGGCCCCAGGCCCCACCCTTTCTGGGTATCACTATTCTGCCCCCCCCGGCCACCCCAAGAGGACTGGGAGGGCACCAGTCAGAGACAGACCTAGAGTGACGGTTCCCCCGCTGCCTGTGAAGAACAGGCCCTTCTCCAAGGGCCCTGAGAAGCAGGGTGTGACCCCCACCATCCGCGTGGGGGCCCTCAGGAGCCGCCCATCCAGCCTCAGCCTCTTCACACAACCCCTGAACTCAGGGCTGCTGATGGCCACCTGTAGGAACACAGAGTGGGCTGGGGTCAGGCCCTTGGGGTGCTAGGAAGGTGGACAGTGTCTGGCTGGGGAGGGGTGGGAGGCTGGGCGAGGTGGTGCTCACCGGGAGCCTGGGGCTGTGGCCGCCGGCAGGAAGGCCCCCCACAAAGAGTGTGTGTGGCCGGGGGCCCTGCTGCCTCTGGTGCTGCCGGCCTGGCTCCTCCTGGCTATGGGCCCAGACCCCATCTGTCATCAGCTGGATCCGACTTTTCTCCCAGCGCACGGACACCTGGGGGTGGGGAGAGGCACATCAGAGTGGGAGTTCCCAGATGCCCCCCCCTACCTCCCGCCCCGTGTCCCCTCTCCCAGTCCCTCACCGTATGCCACTGGCCAGTGCGTGAACGCTGGCGGCTCTGGACTTGGAGCTGGGGCCCAGGGCCTTCGGTCTGAGCTACAAAACGTCTGTGGTTCAGGAAGAGAACCAGGGAGGGGCTGCTGGCTGTCTGAGGGACAGCAAGGAGCAGGAGCCCTCGGGGGGCATGTGGGCGGACGAGCATGGAGAGCTGTGACCTGGAAGCCAAGCACGGGCATCAGCCTTGTGCCCTACCTCCACCCCACTGTGGCACCCCCCGACCCTGGTCCCCACCAAGGCTTACCAGTCACTGGGGGAGGCCGGAACATGTGCAAACTCCAGGTAACTGGTCAGGGGACCCCCAAACTGGTAGGTGTCTCGCATGGTCCTGAGGGACCCAGGTGGCAAGCAGGCAGAGTCCTGGGCAGGCTGCCGGCTTCGGCGGGCAGCCTGGGGGGGATCGGATGGGGGTGCAGGGACATGAGGAGGTGGCTTTCTGCCTACCCCAGCCCCGCCGCCCACACCCCTCCTGTACCCTACCTTCCGAGAGACAGTGGCCCGCAGCCCTTGCGGGACCTGCTCCAGGAGCTGGGTGCGAGGGGCTGGAGCGCAGCCTGAGCTCACATTGAAGCTGCCCAGGTTCTCCTGCAGGTCAAACACGCGCTGAGGCCCCAGGAGCCTGTGGAGGGTGAGGGGTGCAGGTCAGTGGCTGGGGCCAAGTCAGCAGGTTCTTGCCAGCAAACAGTGTCCCCCCCATGCCCACTCCGCTCACCGCAGCACAAAAACATTGCTGATGCAGCCACTGAAGTTACGAATGTCACTGGACTTGGGCGAGCCCCCCAGGAGGAGCTGAGGGGGCCCCTCGGGCTGAGGCTGGGGCCGTGGCCCCCGGTAGGGCTTCATCTCCTGAAGCTGGTCATCCACATAGAGCCAGACCCTGGTGGGGAGAGTGGTGTTTCCCCATCCTGCCACCCAACCCACAGTGCATTGTCCCTAAACCCTCAGCTCTGTCCCCCTTCCCTGGAGAGGCCAGGTGAGCCAGGCTCACCCCGTGCTGTTGCTGTAGAAAGTGACGTAGTGGGGGGCCCCATCATCAAAACGCTCTTGTGTCTTCAGCTCAGTCCTGGCCAGCCGGAGGGTCACGTGACCCTGCTGCAGGGTCACCTCGCATGGCCCACCCTGTGGAGTATGGTTGGGTCAGTGAGCCAGGCTGGGGGCCCAGACTCCCTCTGGCCACACGCCCCCACCCTGCTGCCCTGGTGGTGGGGCAGACGCACCGGGGACTCTCGTTGGAAGAGCAGAGCGCTGTCCTGGCTGCTGCGGAAGCCAAAGCCAGAGTAGACGTCACCCGTGAGGGGAACGGCATCGCTGGGGAGTGCCAGGCGCAGGAAGCCGTGACCGTGGAAAGTCATGGCCCGTCCCACCTGCAGGGGGCGACTGTGAGGGCCTGCGGTGGCAGCCAGAAAGGGTGTGGACGCGGCTGGGGGCGGGAGGGGCTCACCAGCAGGTCAGCGGTGCAGCCGGCGCTGACGCCCGTGGTGTTCAGCCTCTTGAGATCCACGTACTTGCCCAGGGCCTTGATGCCCTTGATGCAGCCTCTCACGGAGCCTCCAGAGGGGAAGAGCTGCCGCAGACTGCAGGCACCAGTGTCCACGGGATGAGCCGCAGTGGTGGCCTCCCCAGGCCCTGCGCCCCCATCCCCACCCCTCGCCCCAGGCCAGTGCTCACCTGGCAGGCAGTTGGCTGGGCGGCACGCCCCCCAGGTAGTAGGCGTCGGCCAGCTCCAGCACGTTCTCCTGCTCCACGCTGAACACCGTGGTCCTCTCCACGCGCACCAGCACGCGCTTCCGATTGCCCCCCAGCAGGAACACCTGGATCTGGGAGGCGCCGGCACAGGTGGGCACCTTCAGGGGAGCTGCGACCCCCACTGCCCCTCCCCACCCAGGGCCTTCTCTGAAGCCGGCCTTACCGCCTTGCTGGTTGCAGTCAGCTGTGGCGGAGGCTGCTGCAGCGGGCCGGCCTCCTTCAGGCCTGCGCCAAAATCATAGAGGAGCACTAGTTTGCCTTCTTGCACAGCCAGGCACAGGAACTGGTCCTGGGGAAAGGGGAGGGTCAGCACAGCCAGCGGGGCAGGGGAGAGGGTGTGGACAGCTGGCGGGGGGGGCGTGGATGGTGGGGGTAGGGTAGGGGCATGGACAGCGGACATGCCTGATGCTGCAGGAAGAAGATGATGCCGCTGTAGGACACGAGCCGCAGCTCCTGGTCGAAGCGTTTGGTGTTGCTGAGCTGGCTCTCCATGCTGATGCGGGCAAAACCGGAGCCGTCCAGGTAGGAGCCATCTGTGAGCCACGGGTCCCCAGTCGACTTGGAGCTGCCGGTCAGAGGTGGGAGGGTCAGCCGAGGGTGGGCAGAGTCGGAGCGAGGGTCGGCTCAGACCACACGTACCGGGCACAAGGCTTGTCCACAGCTGTATCCAGCTGGAAGGTTTTCTCGAAGTTGTAGAGACTGACCACCTCCTCATTGAGTGTGTCCAGTTCGATGCAGCCCCGGTAGCCGGGGAAGCGTAGGGGTTCGGGGGGCTGTGGGCACAGTGCGCAGTCAGGGCAGACCCCAGTGGGGAGCTTGGGCCAGACACTGAGCAGGACTTCGTGGGACAGGCGGGCAGGGCAGCTTGCGCGCCCAGGCTGGCCAGGCTCACCGTGAAGTTGCTGGGGTAGCCCCCCACGTAGAAGACGAAATCGTCCGGCTGGACATTGAGCAGCCCCTCAGCCCCAGGGGCCACCGTGTCTCCCTTGGTCTCTTGGACCATCCGATTCTCCACCGTGACAGACATCCGGCCAAACTGGAGGATCCTGAGGGCAGAGGTGGGAGGTGAGGTGTGGACACGTGGCCACACTCGGAGGTGGGGGAGTGCTGTGGGGACCGGGTGTCCCACCTGTCAATGCTGACGGCCGCAAACTGCTCCCCGATGTCCTCGTCGATGCTGAGGGTTGCAGGCCCTGCCCCACCGAGGCGGTACACCCAGTGCACCCTCTGGCCCCGCAGAGCCACACCCATGTAGTCGCCGGTGGCCTGGGTGACAGGAGACTCAGTGGGGCAGGGCCTCGGGCGCCCCCCCCGCTCCAGCCTGGCGCCCAGCTCCACCCAGCCCGCAGAGCCCGCCTGCTACCTGGCGGCCGCCCATGTACAGCACAAACTGGTCCCCTGTGACCTGGCCAGCTGTGGGCTCTGGGCTCTGCAGGTAGAACTTCAGGGCAGTGGAGGAGGCGAGGTTGGTGAGGTCCCGAGGGGTGCGCAGCTGCACCCCTGAGCTCCCGTTGAACTTCATGGGCACCTTGACCTGTGGGGACACACGGCCCATCAGTGTCCACCTCCTGGTCTCCCAGATGCCCACCTGGCCCTGGCACTCGCACCCACCTTGCTGGCGGCACCACGGGCCTGGGCGATGAGCTCCCGCACGCGGCCGATACTGGCTGACAGAGCCAGGCTGGCATTGTGTGCCCCGCGGTCCTGCAGGAGGTTCAGCTTGGCCAGCAGCTGTGGCAGCGTCTTCTCCAGGGTGGACACTGCAGGCAGGGAACGGAGGGGAAGGAGGCCCTGCATGCCTGGCCTGCCCACCCTGGCTCACCCACCGTCGGGGCACTGTGCCCCAGGACCCACCTGAGCGGCCAGCATCAAGCACCACACGGCCCAGGTCCTGGCTCTGCAGGCCCTTGTACTGGCCCTGCCACTGCTCGACGTTCCGGTGCATGTCCTGAAGCTGGGACTGCACGCGGGCAGCTGTGTCCTGGGCCTCAGCGGCCACGGCCTTGGCATGGGCTATCTTCTTGCTTGTCTCATCTGCAGTGAGCCGTGTGGAGGCTCAGTGGGGAGGGGCCTCATCCTTATCTGGGGAGACCACTAAGACCCCCTGCCAGAACCAGCAACAGGGAATTAACCCCGCCCCCCTGACTCGTGAGAACCTCAGGGCGGTAGAGACTCACCCGCCACCCCCTCCCAGATAGACAGCCCTCCTGTGCCAGCCACACACCTGAGTGGAGTCCCCTGAGGCCTGCTTGAGTCAGCTCAGCCTCATCTCCCCCTGGTCAGTCCCCCCACCCCCACCCCCGCCACTCCATCTCTCCTGAGGTCCTTCCAGAGTCCCCATGGCCCCCAGGCTGGTAGGCAGGGTCCACTCTCGAGTCAGCAGGGATCCCTCCTGTGCCCTGAGCCCTCCCGGCCCCTGGACCCTTGAGGTGTCTCCTGGGCGTCCAGCTCCAGCCACACTGACCCCTGCTGCTGCTGCCATCTCTGAGCCCACTGAACACCTGTACCTTCCCCGTCCGCCCCGCGTCCTCTCTCTCCAAATGCTCCCCATTCCTCCTGGGTTCACTTGCTACCCAGGCTGACGTTGGGGGTGACGTTTGTTTGGTGTCTGATTCCCGACCAGAAGCAAGTCCTTAGGGCTGGGGAGAGTCCCCAGGGTTGGAACTACCCTGGGCCCCTTCCTGGATGGTGACTCCACTGGACAGGCAGGGCTGGTGGGGTGATGCCCGTGTGGGTAGGTGCCCCTTCAGCTCTGGGGACAAGAGGTGGTGGAACTGCAGGGAGGAGACCCACCCTACCTGTGTCCATAGCCAGCAGGGCTTGCACCTCCCGGACACGGGCCGCCAGCTGCTCCTTCCTGGCCCGGGCATCGCGGAGCTGGGTCCCAGTGTTCTGGAGGGTGGCCCGCGCTGTGGGAAAGACGGCTTCAATCCTGAGGAGCCCCCGCCCACACAGTACAGGCACAGCCACTTGAGTCCTCCTGACCAGGGAGTGCTAAGGCTCACACACACACAGTCAGAGGGAGACACCTGGACACAAGGGCCATCGGCTTGGGGGAAAGCACTGCACCCCAAATCTCAGAGCAGCCTCCTAGGCCCACAGCAAATGCAACCGTCCCATTTTATAGGTGAAACAATGGAGACTCAGAAAAGCTAAGCCGCTGCGCATGGCCACCAGCACCCTGAGGTGTTCACAGCAGAGGGTGCATACACACACCCCCACCTAGCCCATGGCCTGGCACACACATGACCCTCAGCCAGGACAGCAGAACCATCAGCTGGTTCTCGTGTCCTCTCCCCAGGCCCTCCCATGTCCTGGGGTCCTGTCACAAAGTCAGGGTGGGCAGGCCTCTGCAGGGCTCCAGGAGTGGACTTGCCGGGGCGGTGGGGAAAATTCACACCCATGGCAGCTGCCATCCTGACTCTCACAGTGACAATCCATGAACCCCCACACAACAGAGCTGGAGGGCAAGAGTCCCACAGAGCCGGGATGCCCCTTGGGACATGACACTCACCAAGGTCCAGTCTCCGCTGCTCCCCCAGGATGGCCTCCTCCAGGGCACTGCTGTTAGCCAGCAGCTCCCGGGCCCGGGGTGCCAGGCCCCGCTGCACCACCATCTGCAGACGCAGGGATAGGATGTGGTTTAGCCCTGCCCAGAGGGGCTGCCAGGAACAGGGGCTGCAGCCAGGGCTGCAGTGGGGGGTGGGGGTGTGGGAGGGTCAGGGCCTTACCGCCCACGTGTGGTTCGCCTGCTGCCGGGCCTGGTCAGCAGCGCCCTCGGCAGCCTGCACGGCTTGCAGAATGCTGCTATAGGCGTTGGCAGCCTCAATGGCCCTCTGGATAAAGCGGTCCTGGTTGACTCCTTGGATGATGCTGTAAGGGGAGGCCGGGGAAGGTCCGAGGCTGGAGTGGGGGCTCAGCCCAGCTCACTGGCCTCCCCATCACAGCTGCTGGGCCTGCCTGCCTGCTGGGCCCAGACTCCCGGCCTGACTCCCGGCCTAGGTCATGACCTTCCACCGCCCAGTGTACCTTTCCTGCTCCTGTCTGCAAACCTGGGCCCCAACTTCTGCCCAGCCCTGCAGGAACAATGCCTACTCCATCTAAGAGCTCTCGCAAACCAGCTCTGCCCCACCCATCCTGTTTGGGTCCCATACCTGGAAAGGTTGAGCGCCAGCTGGTCCAGCTGCCACGCGTGGGCCTCGGCGGCCTCTACCAGTTCTAGTTTGCTGCTCGCTGGGGAGAAGGCATGCATCTTCTCAAGCAGCGGTGTCCGGGCGCCGTCCAGGCTGGCAGCAAGGTGCTCATACTCCTGGGGTGAGGGGTATGTAAGGGGGGACCCTCGTCCCCATCCCTGCTCACTCAAACCTCATCTGGGTGTGCCCGCCCCCACTGAGTATGCAGCCCTTGGGGAGGGGGGTGCTCACCTCCCTGGCCTGGTCCATGCCACGCAGAAGCTCAGAGACCCGGGCCAGGGTGTCTCTGGCAGCCTGCAGAGTAGCCCCCAGAGTGGCATTGTCCCCGGACAGCTCCTGCTTCCGTTGCTGGAGATGATAGAGAGAGCGTGGGAGGTAACAGAATAGAGGTGAGGTGGGAAAGTAAAGGGGTGGGGGTGACGGGGTGAAGAGTCCAAGGGGGCAGGGAGGAGGAGGGGCGGGGCCAGCTCTCTACCAGGGCTTCCTCTAGGCGCTCCTGGTTGCGGCTGTTGAGCTCCTCTGCCTCCCGTGTGGTGCCCACTGCCCGGTTCAGGGCCTCCCGCAGGTCCATGAGTCCAGCCTCATACTGGGCCAGCCGGTCTCGGGTGTGTGTGACCAGCGCCTGGTTTCTCTCCCAGCGTCTGGTCAGCTGCTCCTGCACACGGTCCAGCACTGGCAAGGCCCAGTGTAGGAACGGTCACTCGGGCAGTGCCCCCTAGTGCCTGCCAGCCCCCATCCGCCCTGCCAAGCTGATGGGATGCCAGTCTGGGCTGGCCTCAGCCCCAGGGCCCTCCCTACTCTGCCCTGTTGGGTGGACCCCACTCACATCGCTGGGCCTCCCTCAGCTCGGCCTCAGCAGCTGCTCGTGGAACCCCCAGGTCACGTGCTTGTATCTCCTGGAGCAGCCGTTCCACTTCGGCCAGCACCCGGCGCAGTTGCTCACCCGATGGGACTGAGGCATTGGCCGGTGCCAGGCGGTCCGTCTGGGACTCTAGCTCTGTGGGGGTTTGGGGAATGAACGGGCTGTCAGGGCCCAGGGCTAGCCCGCTGCCAAGCAGACCTCTGCCCACTAGCTTCCATCCAGAAGCCCCTGGCTAAGCCTCTTCAGACACCCCACACATGAGCTGGCAGGCCCTGGACAGAGATCCTGCTCTAGGCCACGACTCTGAGGCCCGCCTGGCCTCTGGCCCATGTCCCCTTGCCTCCTGCAACCCCCACAGCAATACCCCCACCACTCCCTTTACTCAGCCCACTCCTTGGGCCCCTGGTTTAACCATCTCTCCTCCCAGCCCAGCGCTCAGTTGCAATTTCATCTCCTTCTAGACCCTGGCATGGGCCTGGTCCCTTCTGATCTCTTCTTGTAACACGTGTCAGGTTGTAACTAAGGCTCACCCACTTTTCCCACTTCGCAGGTGGTCCCTGCCCAGCCCTCTTGTTCTGGCCACGTGGGCTGCCCCTTTCCCCTCCCTACTCGGACCTGCTGTTTCTGTGACCAGGGCACCATCTCCCTGTCTAAACACCCCAAAGTGTGTTTAAGGCCAAGCCCGCAGAGGCACACCCGCTGCCCTCAGCTCGGAATATCACTCTGCTCAACTCTCCCCACCCGCCCAGCTGGGCCAGCGCCTACCACTCAGGGCAAGGTCCACAGCCCGGATGGCTGCCAGCAGCGTCTGTGCCCGGCCCAGCGTGGCCTCGGTGCTGTCCAGTAGTTGGCCAGCCTGGGCTCGGGCTCTGGTGGCCTGTGGACAAAGTGCCCCATCAGGCCTCAGCCCCTGCTGGCTGGGGAAAGCCTAGGAGCCTGGGGAAGGACCTTGAGCCTGAGCCGAAGGTCAGGAGTGATTCTGGATGGTTTGGAGCCTGAGGGGAGAGACTTCTCAGGGAGGGTTCTGCTGAGAGGGAGTGGGGGCTTCTCTGGAGGAGGAGTGTTCCAAGGGGTTCTAGGGCGGGAGTCCCCAGGGGCCTGCCTGGCCATCCAGATGCTGAGTGTCCTGCCCGAGGCTTGAGGTCTGTCGTTCCAGTGCCTCCAGCTGCTGTGTGGTCTCATAATGGGGGCCTGGGGGGCTCCGGAGCTGGTTCTGGGGGAGAAGAAGGTGAGCCTGTGACCCAGGACGGATAGGCTGGGGGCCAGGAGAGGGTGCCTGGGGGTCGGGCAGGGCAGTACCTGCAGGTCGGTGATGGAGGCGTTCAGCCTGTGCAGCCTGGCCCAGGCCACAGAGCTGGCGTTGATGCCACTCAGCTGCTCCCGGATGGCAGGGAGGAGGGCACCGGCCCGCTCCAGGTCGTCCAGGAGAAGGACCACACAGTGGTCACACACTGCAGGCAGGGGGCAGGTGGGTGCGGGGTGAAGGGGGCAGGGAGGGCAGGGGCATCAGCATGGTAGAGATGGTCACTGGAGCTCACAGAGATATAACAGGGGTACTGAGCTGGGCTGAGGGTGATGAGGTGAGTTGGGGGTCAGAGGTTAGCATGAGGGTCTCAGGATCAACAGGAGGACAGTTATGGGGTCTCAGAAAACAAAAGCAGAGCTAGGGCCAGGGGGCTGCTCTGGAAGTCGAGATGAATGTCAGGGTCACCAGGTCAGGAGGGGGCTGGGACCTGCACTGCCCCAGGGCAGGGTGAGCCAGGTGTGTTTCAGTGGCCAAGGCAGTGGGCAGGGCAGGGACGCACCTTCACAGTGCACGCCGTGGCCCCCAGGTCCTCCTGGCACAGGCACCTGGTGCTGGTGGCTGCAGGTCTCACAGCGTTCCCCACCGAGCCCAGGAGGGCACGTGCAGCGGCCCGTGTGCAGGTCACAGTGTCCCCCCTGGCACTGGCAGCCTTGGGTGGGAGGGGCAGGAGAGGCGGGGTGAGTAGCTGGCTGAGGACCCTGGGGGTACTCGCCACCCCAAGGTACCCCGCCTGCTCGCACTCACGCCTGCAGCCCTGCTCGGGGAGCCCCCAGTGGCCGGGGGCACACTCGCGACACTGGGGTCCCCCAGTCCCTGGCCGGCAGTGGCACTGCCCACTTTGGGGGTGGCACTCGGAACTCTCGGCGGCTGGTCCACAGGCGCATGGGCGGCAGCCCTCGCAGCCCTCGAAGCCAAAGTGTCCTTCCTGGGGGCACAGACTGCAGTCACGGCTCTGCCCAACCCTCAAAATTCACCTTCCTTCAGCCCTGGAGCCATGAGGCCCCACCCACACAAAGCCCCGCCCCTATCACCCTGAGCCCCACCCACAAACTCCCCCCCTCCTACCGAGCCCCGCCCCTACATCAAGGTCCTGCCCCTCCCAGGCAGTGCTACCTGACAGCGGTCACAGCGCAGCCCAGTCACACCGGCCTTGCACAGGCAGTGTCCACTGTGGGGGTCACAGGCCTCTGTCCCGCATGGGGAGCAGTCACACCCTGCAGAAAGTAACCCTGGGAAATCACCCCAGCTTCTTCCTAGCCCTCGGAAGCCCTTACTAGGCTCCTACTCCACATGCACCTTTTTCCTGCCCCAAAGGAAGCCCCCAGACGCTTACTTTTCACCACCTCCCTGCTCCATCCAGGTCCAGACCACACAGCTGCCTACTCACTGTCCCACTGTGCCCAACTTTGCTGCAGCCCAGGCTCAGCCCCCAGAGGAGCTCTTTGGGGAGCCCTGCCAGAGCCCTCCTGGGAACCCCCACCCTCAGGAGAGGCCAGAGTCTCCAAACAACCCCTGGCCCGGCCATGGGGGTGCCTGATCGTGAGCTCGGGGGGCCTGGTCAGGTCCGCACCATCCATGCTGGGCTCAGCCCAGGACACAGCCTGCTCGGGGGGGACACCCCTTGTCCCTGCCCTCCCCACTTACGGGTGCAGTTGCCGGGCAGTAGGGCATTGCCATAGAAGCCAGGGGCACAGCTTTCACAGCGGGGCCCGGTGGTGTGGCGCAGGCAGCCGCGGCAGGTGCCTGTTAGGGGGTCGCAGTCGCTGAAGAGCATGTTGGGGTCACCGTTCCCACTACAGTCACAGGGCTGGCACGAGCTGCCCAGCACCAGGGGGTTCCCGAAGAAGCCGGGTGCGCACCTGGGGGGTGGCATGGTCAGTGGGTGGCAGTGGCTCAGGCACTCAGTGCCCTGGGCCCCTCAAACAGACCCTGCCCCCACTCAAGCACTGCCACCCAGCTCACCGCTCGCAAGAGGCCCCAGCGTAGCCTGGTTTGCAGAGACACTGGGTGCGGCCCCCTCTCAGGATGCAGCCTGTCGCGAAACTGCAAAGACGGAAGTGGTCATCACACACTGGCGTTCTCCAGGCAAGCACGTGGGTACTCAGGCCGGGCCAGGCACCAGGTGCTGGGGTCCCCACCTCATGGGCCCATCTGGCTGCACTGGCCTCCACAGAGGGCAGTGTTGATTCAACCAGGCGTGGGGGTAGTATTCCGTTCTGGGTCTATAAAGACTTTGGGCCACCAACCAACAGTCGGGACCCGGGATGGCTGGCCCAGCTTACTTGTTGGAGGGCACGGCCAGGGGGCAGGGGCAGCTGATGCAGGGGGCTGCAGGGTCCTCGGACCCAGTGCGCACGAAGCCGGCCTGGCAGCGCTCGCAGTGGTCACCCTCAGTGTTGTGCTGGCAGCCCTGGGCAGAGGGAACAGTTCAGCCCCCACAGTGGAGGCCTCGCTCCCACCAGCTCCATCCCCAGCCATGCAGGGCCCGTGCCCAGGGCACCCACCCCTACCTAGACCTCAGCATACCCACAACCCTACTCTGTGCCTTTGGTGCCTGCTGCCCACCCCCCACAGGTCCCCACTCACTATACAGACGCCTGAGCCAGGGAGGCAGCGGTCTGAGTGGCCGTGGCACTGACAGGGGATGCAGCGACCCAGGAAGAGACCTTTGACGTCCCGGTAATAGCCAGGGGCACACTCCTGGAGTGGGTGGGCATTGGTGGTCAGGGAAGGAGGCAGGGCCAGCCTGATGTGGGGGCAGACCAGGGACCATACTCACAGGTCAGCCCTAGGGGTCCTGACCCTGACGGGCTGAAGGTCTGAAGTCAGAGCCCACAAAGCCACACAGAGGCCCTGGCTCAGGGCACCCCCACCCACCATTCTCCTCTAGACACTTCCAAGTGGGTGGAGGGATGGCCCACAGGTGAGATGGGGAGGAGGTGAAGTGGATGCTCTCTGGGTGAACTGTGGATGTAAGGGGAACTGGGCACTAAATGCGTGAAGACCAGCTAGGGCACACGGGGGCCGGCAGGGAGTAGCTGACGGTGGACGAGCAGATGGTCGAACAAGCAGCCGGCTCGGCCTGAGGCGGGAAGGCCGGCTGCTAGCAGGGTGATGCCCAGCAGGTATAAGAGGAGAAGTGGGGTGAGGTGGAGACAGAGGCCAAGTGTGGATGCCTGGGGACGTGCGGGCCGGGGTGGGGGACCACTTGGCCCTGGTGCCCACCTCCACTGCCTCACCTGGCACGAGTCCCCAAGGTAGTTGGCAGGGCACATGCATAGCTCCACATTGCTGGCTGGAGGCCCCCCACCCATCTCGCTGGCCACCTCCAGCGCCACCCTGCGCAGGGAGACGGCCGAGGAGGCCTGCGAGAAGAGGGCACGGATATGCAGCTGCTCCAGGCCAGCTAGCACCATCATGAGCTCCTCGCGGGACACAGTACTGTGGGTCTCCATGTGTCGGAAGTTCCCCTGCATAACCACGACAGGGCTCACTGTGGTGGCCACAAGAGGGCACAGCAGGAGCCCAAGACAGACCCTCCCGTGGGGGCGGGGGCACTCAGACCACAGGAGGCGTGGGTGGGGGACATGTTCAGGTGAGCGACTCCTGACCTGAGAGACAAAGGCTTAACTTAAAAACACTAACTACAAACACAAAAGCGGTCGATTTGAGCATACTGAAGGTAAGACTGTCTGTGACCCCAAAGGGATCTTAGAAAAAGACGCATGGGCTACAGATGGAGAGCAGACAGCACAGCTCTGAAGTCAGGACACAGGCTGAACATCAGGAATGACACAACCCCGCCAGAAAAGAAACAGGCAAAAAAGACAGGAGTGGGCAGTGTGCAGAGAGAACCACAAGGGCAGCGCATTGGAGGAGCTGACCCATCCTGCTCCTCGACGCTGTTCTACATCACAGGGAGCAGGCCCCGCAGCCCCGGGGACCAGGGACGACCGCTCACCTCCACCAGCTGCAGCGCCCCATGGTGAACATCGCCAGGCGCTGGGTACACCGGCTCCAAGAATGTGATGCTCATCTGGTTGCCCTGGGGAGGCACATGGGCGGATGAGGGCCAGGAAGCTGGCTGACCACAGTCTCGGCTTGGCTGCGCCCGCTGCCCACCCACCAAGATCCCCTGGTCGGCCACCTGTAGCACCACATCCGGCCTGCTCTCCATGGGGTTGAACACGTCCCCGCGCTGGGTCTCCGAGTGCAGTTCGTAGCGGAGGGTCCCGCCATAGGATGACACCTGGAGGCCAGATGGAGAGATGCGACTTGGCCAGACTCAGTCCAGGGGCCCGGAGTCAATGGCAGTGGTTCTGGGCACCCTGGGGCTGGGGGTACAGGCGGGGCCAGGCACCCTCACAGAGCCTCCTCCCTCCCTGCTTGCCCTCAGCCTCCAGAAGGCCCTGGATCCTCTCGAGGTGCCCTCCCAGGGGACACTCGGCTGCTCACCCGGTCCCCCAGGTAGGAGGGTGGGGCCTGCCAGTACAGCTCGGGGATGGCCTCGGGCACACGCTGCAGGTCTGCGCGAAGCATCAGCGCCTCCTGCCGCTTGTGGGGCACCACCTGCCGGTCACCACTCAGCAGCGTCCAGCCCTCCATGTCCACAAACTGTGGGGCACAGAGATGTGTCACACAGGCTCATGTCCAACATCCACGCGGGCTGATGTGTCCCTGCCTGCCTGCCCACACACCTCACGACGGGCATACGTCGAGCTCCGGCAGCGGTCAGTGGCCCCGAAGCAGAAGCAGCGGGTGCAGCCTTTGGGGTTGGCAGCATCCAGTGAGAATGTCCCCAGGCGGCACTGGTCACACCTCGGGCCCTGCACGTTCTCCTGAGGGTGGGAGGGCACGGCAGGGCAGTCAGCCACGTGTAGGGGGTCCAGCCAGTGTTGCCTGTCACCCTGCAACTGAGCTGGCTGTCCCAAAGTGTTCCAGGAGGCCCCAGCCTCCCAGAGAGGATGAACTTCAGCTGACAAAGCAAGATGAGGGATGGGGTGGGGAGCGGGCCGGGCCAGTGGACCCCTCACCTTGCAGTAGCACTGGCCTGTGAGGGGGTCACACGTGCCGGGCGCAGAACCTGCCTCATGGCAGTCACAGGGGCGGCAGCTGGGGAAGCCATGGAACCCCGGAGCACAGGTGTCACAGCGGCGTCCGGCCACGTTGGGTCTGCACCTGCCATGAGAGGTCAGGAGCTGGCTGGGCCTCCTTCCACCTGCCCTTTATGTTGAGACGGGACCAGAGGTGTCCCCCCACCATGGTGATGACCCCCCAAGAGCCAGAGGAGAGGGCGCTGCTGAGCCTCAGGAGACCCTGCCAGGCGGGGATGGGGTCAGGGCTTGCGGGCAGGGGACCCAGGACTGCTCCAAGGCCACAGAGACCCCCAGCACATGCACTCACTTGCACTGGCCACTGTCCGCATCGCAGGTGGGATCCATGAGCTCCTGGACACCGGGCCCCGAGCAGTTACACTCCTCACAGCCCACCAGGGGGTGGCAGCCAAAGGTCTGGGGCTGGCAGACGAGGCAGTCGGGCGGGATGGTGCGCGGGGGGCAGATGCACTGGCCTGTGAGCTCATCACAGAGGCGGCCGCTGCAGTCACAGGCTGTGGGTGCAGGCACAGCCCCCGGTCAGAAGGCCCGATGGTGGCCCTGGGGGCATTGAACATGGGGCGGGGAGCGAGGCCACCCTACACCAGCCTGGATCCACCCACTCCGGGCCCCAACTCCCAGGCAGCTCCTCTGACGTGAGGTCAGGTGCTCAAAACTGCTATCCGGTCCCCAGGACCTTCCGGACAACAGGAGGGGCAGCACGAGTCCACCAGCTCCAGAACATTCTCCTGACCACTGTTGCCTGGCGGGCACCCCTGAGCACTCCCGGGACTGGGGTACTCACGCCTGCAACTGGGGAAGCCCCAGTAGCCGGTGGCACAGCGGGAGCAGTCGCGGCCGATGACATGGGCACGGCAGGGACACTGGCCCCCAAAAGGCTCGCATGTGGGGCTCATGGCGCCCACCTCGTGGCAGCCGCACGGCCGAGCCCCGTTGTTGTAAAAGAGTGAGAGGGAGGTGGCAGCACTGCGGCAGAAGGCGGATGAGCTGGAGGGGCTGGGAGAGGGGTGGGGGTGAGGCCAGCTGTCAGCCAGCTACACCCCTGCACAGCCCCACCCCCAGCCCCGAGCCCAGCCCACCTGATGTGGTAACCGTGGGTGGCGCACTGGCTGATGAAGTCGTAGGACTTGTCCAAGGGCTCCTCCCGCAGGTAGCTGGAGCTATAGGCTTCCTCGGGGACCACCAGCACGTACTCCTAGAGCATCAAGGCCCAGTCACCTCCTGTGGGCCCAGCGCTTCTCTCCCGCAGGCCAGCATCCGGCCGGATAGAATCATACCCTGTCCTGGGCCCTAGCGAGGCTGCCAGGTTATGGGTCCCTCCCTTGGCCACTCAGAGGGGAGGCCGGCCTTTGCTGCCAAACAGAAGCTCAGGAACAGGTCGTGAAGAGGCAATTGGGCTCCTGGTGCCCCCATCCCTTTCTGCCAGACACCCCCGTCTCCTTCCAGGCCTCCTCCTCCAAGAAGGCCACTCTGACCAGCAGGGCCCCCAGGAGCTGGTGGGAGTCATGGACCCCAAGGCCTCTCAAGATGGGTCTGGAGGTCCCTAGACCCTGCTGCCCTGGCACTGGGCTCAGAGTCGCCTGTAAAGACTAGGGGACACGCCCTGGCAGGGTAACCTCTAATGGTATGATGGGTGGAGGACAGACACCAGCCTCCAACTCACCAGCCAGAGCCACCGGCCCTCAGGCACACGCACGGTCACAGTGAGTTCGCCGTCAGTCACGTCCAGGATGGCCCGGCCCTCGCACACCACCAGTGTGCGGCAGCCATAGCCATGCGGGCAGAAGCTGGCGTTGGCGTGGCCTGGAGGCGAGAAACAGTAAGTCAACACCCACCACATGCAGACCGCCCCTGCCCCACAGCTCGTCCCAGGGACCCCTGCAGTCGCCCCGGAGGCGCGTGTCCCTGTGGACTGTGCATCTGTGAACGTGCCATGGATGTGTGACCCGTCCAGAGGCCCACAAGGCCTGGCACACTCATGCAACATGAATTGGCCATGGTCATGTACATGGGCTGGTGAGATGCAGGTCTCTGGGCCCCAGAGAGCAGAAGGGAACAAATACATATGGACATGTGTCCCCAGGGAGCCCTCAGTCACCCTGGCATGTGGTGGGGGAGTTCTGAGTTACCACACAGACATGAGGGGCAGGGGCTGCCACCTGCCATGGGCTGGGGCACCCCGTTTGAGAGCCAAGGGCAGGACAAGGTGTGTGGCTCTGTCACTCACAGCCAGGGGATGGGCCCCGCTTTGTGGCCACGTGAGCTGTGGACCCAGCTGCACCCCATCCACGTCCTCCGTGGGCCGTGTGGACTAGACCCGACAGCCCTCTCACCCAGGGGTCCACCCTCTCTGCTCACCCTGCCAGACGCGGCCCCCATTGATGAGGACCTCCACAGCAAAGGTCGGGTGGGCGGGCTGGTAGCCGTGCAGCAGGAAGGCGTAGCGGCCCAGGGCGGGCACATGGGTGGTGAAGACCACAGTGCCCTGCAGGGAGAGGCTCCGGTGAGCCCACACCAGGAGGGGCAGGGTGCCCACGAGGCTGTGAGTCCTGGCCGGGCCCTCACCTGGGGGTGGCGCAGCAGCGTGGGCTCTGCGTCGGGGTCCGCGGCAGTGGGGGGCCGGGGCTGGGGCCCAGGTGGGGGTGCGCCCGGTGTTAGCTCCTGCGAGCGGGTCAGCGGGAGGCCGGGTGGCAGCGGCAGCACCTGGCAGTCTCTGAGGAGCACGGGCTGAGGCGGCTTCGGGAAGCGGGAGGGCACGCAGGCAGCACTGGGGCAGGGGATACACCGGTGAGCTCCTGTGTCCCCGCCACCACCCTGCCGCCCCCGCCAGGCCCCCAGCCCCACTACCTGCTGGGGCTGAAGGCACCGTGACTGCTGATGCAGTGGACTCGGGGCTCCACGAACTCTGAGCTGAAGGTGTCCGTGGGTACCAGGGTGACGCTGTGCTGTGGGCAGCAGATGGTGTGGGTGTGAAGGCAGGTGAAGCCCAGCCACACCTGCCTAGGCTGGTCCGGCTCTTGGCACTGAGTCCCTGATCCCCATTCAGCCTGCTTCTCCTCCGGCCGCACAGACCCCAGCCCTCGACCAAGGTTTCTGGGCCCTGGAGTGCCTTCCAGCCCCACCCAACCCCAGGCCACACCTCCTCTTCCTGCGCCCTCCCCACCATCCGTGGTCACAAGGCAGGACCCAGCCCAGGCAGGTGCTCTGCAAGCCAGGGCTCGTGAGCAGCCGTCTCCACCCTGTGCTGTCCCCAAGGTGTAGAAACACGTGTGACAAGTATGGTAAAACATGGCATCACAGTGTGTCTAGAAAAACCTTAAGAGCAGAGACAGAAGACTGCGAGACTACAGCGACAGCTCAGGCCACCCCAACACAGCGTCGGCAGAAAAGACAGCACACCCATGTGACTCCCGTTATGGCAGGTTCCAGAACAGGCACACTAGGTGGCACAGCCAGTGTCCAGGGTGACCACACGAGGGGCCAAGGGGCATCTGGGGTGCGGCCGTCTTGCCTCCTGGCCTGGGTACTGCGGGAGAATGGTGCTTGGGCGGTGGGTATAGCTCCATGGGAAGTTTACAGTGACCCAGCCCAGGACTGCAGGGCTGTGTGTGTGAGGAAGGAATCACAGGGGTTCCAGCATCAAAAACTTAGGAGGAAGCTATGTGACATGAGTCACTCAGCAACATGGAAGAGACACGCAGACTCTGGAAGGAGGAATGAGACACGGCAGATGGGGTGTGGGACTGTGGTTTTCGTTGCAAGTCTTTTCAATATTTGAAGCTTTTATAAAACCTGCACGTTACTCTGATAAAACTTTTAAAGGCCTAGGGAAATGTAATGATGAAACTGTGTAATACTCTGATGAGAAAAATGTCATCTGTTTCATCACTTACTGAACAAACATGTATGCTTGGTTCTGGGCATCAAACTAAGGGTTAACACTGCACGGAGTTTAGTGATGCAGAACAGGCCTGCAAACCCGAGTTAACCTTGGGATTTAGTTTCCAACTCTGTGAGGAGGACACAGAAGCAAGTTACTTCGATGCTAGTGAGTCCCAAGCTTTAGGACCTAAGACAGTCACATGCTGTGGCATTTTTGTAAATTATACCAAAAAGCGGCCTTGCATTAAGATTGTTCTTTCTGGTCTTCCCTAGTGGCTCAGTGGTAACGAATCCGCTTGCCACTGCAGGAGACACAGGTTGGACCCCTGATTTGGAGAGATTCCCACATGCTGCGGGGCAACTAAGCCCGTGTACACAACTACTGAGACCATGCTCCGCAACTACTGAAGCGAAGCCCACACCCCCTGGAGCCCGTGCTCTGCAACGAGAGAAGCTGCTGCAGTGCGAAGTCCACGTGCCGCAACAAGAGTAGCCCCCGATCGCAGCAACTCGAGAAAGCCAGCACAGCCAAAAATAAATTAAAAATTTAGAAAGGTATTTCTTTCTACCCTGGCTCCAATGCATCACAGTTCCCCTTAACTGACTATGGGCATTCTTTATAAATAAACACACGTTTCATACCCACAGGAAAAAACTTGCAAGGGAGGGGTTCTGGAAGAACCTGGACTCAGCACAAGCTGAGGGCGGTGCCTGTGATGGGCACCCAGGCTCACCACACTCTACTCCTGCGCATGTTTAAATCTTTGCAAAGACAGAGCCCTGCAGTGGGGTCCTGGGGCCCATGCAGGCAAGGGGTCGGGGTCTTACCAGGAAGAACCGTGCCTGCTCGGCTGTGAGCCGGATGCTGGCCTCTGTGTCCAGGTGGAAGATGGCCAGGTGGCGCTGGGCGTCCAGGGCAGTGCCTCGGCACAGGGTGCTGGGGGTGGGCAGGGGTGGTTAGTGGGTAGGGCAGCTGGGGTCCCGAACCCAGCCCCAGCGCCCCCCATACCCTGGGCTTGTACCCTCTACCCACTCCCTACACACCTGTATGAGCAGGGGTGGAGGGTCAGCACCCCCTGCTGGGGGGCCCTCTGGGGGGTGTGCACTGCCACATCCACCTCCTGGCGGGCGTCCTCGTTGGCATACTCCACCACCAGGGCATAGGGGCCTGGCTGCGGCACTGCCACCTGAAGCTGGACGTCCACCTGGAGGGACAGGGCGATGTGAGGCCCCACCCCAGGCCCCCTCCAAGAGAACAGGGTGCTCCTAAACACGGCCCTTCCCATCCTCTGTGCCCAGAGCCTCGTCCTCCCGTCTCAGGGCCTGTGTGCCCACCACTCCTGCTGCTGGAGGCACTCCTCCTGTGGCCACTCGACCTTCCAACCTCTGCTCACTCTGAGCCTCCCCTGCCCATCGTGGCCCACCAGCCTCATCACTGCAGAGTGTCTGGTGCCTGAAGTGAACCAATGACCTGCCACCCCCTCATGATAAGCTGGAGTGCTGGGCCACCCTCACCCCATTTACAGCTGAGGCCCCAGGCACTGACTCTCAAGGTCAAAGTCCTGAAGGCAGCAAGCGCTGCCTGAGCCACTAACTGTGCCATGCCCGCATCACTTCTGCCCTGCACCCATGTCCCTTCTGCAACACGGACCCCCATCCTCCAGACCAAAGGCACGCCTCCCCAGGGCTTGATCCTACTTGTCCCCAAGGGGCCCCGGGGACACGCACATCAGTGCCCCAGCAGACAACAAGCGGCGGGTGCGCGGGGCTGAGTTGCTCTGTGGGGCAGGGCCGGGGTAGGCTGTTGTCATGGCGACACAGGGCCTCGGGCCCAGCGGCGGAGGGGAAGCCATCCAGGGGTAGGTGGGTGTAGAGGAGGCAGCTGGTTGGGGACACACAGTCTGGTCAGCACAGGGCAGGTGGCCTGGGCACTGGGAGGGGCAGGTCCCCCCCAGCCCTGCCAGACTGGCCCTCACTTGTCTCCAGAGCGCTGGGCGTCTGGCCGGAACGTGCAGGGCTCAGTCACTCTCAGCTGCAGCAGGGCTGCCTCATAGTAGGCGCTAGGCAGCAGAACCACATAGTCCTTGTGGGGAGGGGGGAGGTTAGGTGGTGTGGCCCCTGCCCCGGGCCCCACCCCAACCCTCTCAGCCCTGCCTCACCAGGAGCACCCCCTCGGCCTCCACGAGCAGGGCCCAGGCGCCAGGGTTCAGCACGAAGGGCTCCCCCAGGCCCCTCTGGGGCACGGTGACAAAGGCAGGCTCGGTGCTGGGCGGGAAGGCCACGGGCTGGCTCTGTTCTGTGCCTGGGGGTGGGGACAGTGGGCTTTCTGGATGCAGGGATGAGACGGCCACTCCAGGCTGCAGTCACCAGCCCCCCAGGGTCAGGAGGACGGGCCTGGCCTCCCCACCCATGCATGGGGATGTGGTGGGAGCTGGGTGGTGGGGGAGCAGCCCCAGCACTCACAGTTGGGACACGTGGTGAACTTGTCCTGGTCTCGCATGGAAACCCGCCCGCTCACACTCGTGGGCCCGCGGTTGACGTAACGGAAGACGAGCCGGAAGAGGTCGGGGGAGGTCAGGTTCAGCTGTGCCACGATCCTGGGCTGCAGTGGGGTTGGGGGCACGGAAAGTTGGGGCGCCCTCCTGGTCATGCTCAGCCGACACCCATGAGCTCAGGGGCCCGCCCGCCCTCTGCCAGCCATCATGCCAGGAACACAGAGCCCGCACCTGGATGGGTGTCATCTGTGCATAGCCCCTCCAGCTGAAGTTCTCGAACTCCAGGGGGTTGAAGCCGAAGCGCACAGCGTGGCCCTCAGGCGTGGCCGCCTCCTCGAGCTCCAGGCGCAGGTGGTGCAAGTCAGGGAGATAGTGGTCCTGAGCAGGCCTGGCCACAGCAGGGGCAGTCAGGGCGGGACAGGTACTGGCCCTGCACCGCACACCGGGGTCCCCAGGGAGAAGCCTGTGGACAAACTGCTGCCCCAGCCCACACCCCCAGCCCAGCTGGGGCGGGGTACCCACTCGCTGCAGGTGGAGCCCTGGGTGTTGGGGCGGCACATGCAGGCACCCGTCCTCAGCTCACAGCTCTGCCCCAGCGCTCCGCCAACATCACACCGGCAGCCTGCAATGGGGGAGTGAGTGAGTGAGGCCCAGCCCCACGGTCTCCATGCTCCTCCCGCAGCCCGCAGCTCAGGACTCTGCTTCGTCCACCCTCCATCAAGGGTGACCCAGGCTGAGAGGACAAGTGTTACTGCCACCAGGAGCTGCCCGGGGCTCTGGACAGCAGAGGGTCAGGATTTAGGGCAAGGGCCCTGGGATTGGTGAGTGACGCCTGCCAGGGCATGGGATGGAGGGAGAAGAAGGGGTTAAATCCGCACCCCCTCCACACCAGCACAGGTCTGGCCAGGTACCCAGAGTGGCTCAGCGAGTGCCATGTGACACCCAGGCCCTGGCTGCCCTTGTCCCATGTGTCCCTCCCTGGGCCTCAGCCTCTCCGGGACGTGGTCCAAGGGCCAAGCAGTGGGCCTTACTGCGGCAGCCGAAGTAGTCAGCCTGGTCCAGCCCGAAGAAGCCGTCCTTGCAGGCCGCGCAGGTCTGGCCACACACGTGGGGCTTGCAGAAGCACTGGCCGTTGCCCTGGAGGCCGAGGGAGAAGCTGGGACCAGGCCTGGGAGGGTCCCTACACTCTGTTCCCATGGCCCCCGGCACCTCTGCCCTCAGACTCACCAGTTGGCACTGGGCAGCCCCACCCAGCGTGCCCCTGGGATCACAGTTGCAGCCTGGGGGAGAGGCAGAGCAGGGCTGAGAGCTGGGCGAGGGCAGGAGGGCAGGACTCCATCCCCACCCTGGTCACTGTGGAGCCAGCCTTCCCCTCTGCAGGGTCTCCCCCAGCACCCCAACACCACTCCAGGCAGACTCACGGGTACAGCCCTCAGGGTTGCTAGGACTCAGCCCCCAGAATCCAGGTTTACAGCGGTCGCAGCTTGGCCCCTCCACGTGAGCCCGGCACGTACAGGGGGCCTGTGCCTGGGAGACGATGAGACTGAGGGTCAGAGTAGGTCCTAGCCCTCCTAGCACAAACCCTCAGCCCTGGAGCCTGGCCCCATCTCGGGCATGACCCAGCCAGGGTACCAAAGGGGTTCTGAGGTTGCCATGGCAACTGAGCAGCAGGTGAGTGATCGTTTCTAGAAGTGAAGGCCTCAGCGCCAGAGGGCTGCCCCGGGCTCACCTCGGGAGGGACACGGTCAGCTGGGGCCAGGCCAGCAGGATGGCAGGAGCCAGCTGTGGAGAGAGGCCCAGGCCACCGTCATTACTCAGCCATCGACCCTGACGGCTGAGAGCTTCCCCAGGCCTGGCCAGGACCTGAGGCCCTGTGGGAGCCAGCACACATGCCTTTCACATGTATGAACAGGCCAGAAACCACGGGTGCCCTCTTGCCCTAGTCCCCCAAGCTGTGAGGGCATGTGCTCTCCCCCACCACACAGCTGTGAACACGCAATAAGCACACACTCGCACAAAGCACATAAACAAGCATGAATAGATGGACAGCACGTGACCACATGCACAACACACGGACACTCACGTGAACGCATGTGTGAACCGAGAGCACGCAGGGCACTGCAACAGTCGTGGGAACACGCAGCACATCCCCCCCGCCCCGACACACACACACACACACACACGGGGCCAGCCCCACCTTCGCAATAGGGGAAGTTGTATGCACCAGGCACACACATGTCGCACCGCAGTCCTGTCACTCGCGGTCGGCAGCTGCACTGCCCGCTGTGGGGATCGCAGGCTGCATGCAGGGAACCTTCGGGAGAGCAGTGGCAGGCTAGAGGAGGGGGAGGAGGGGGTGTCAGCACGTGGAGAGCATGCGTCCTCCCTTCCCTGCCCCACCCCCTCCCCCCACCAGGGCACTCACGGGCACAGTCAGGGAAGCCGTGGAAGCCGGGGCTGCACTCCTGGCAGGTGGCTCCCGCGTAGCCGGGACGGCAGCGGCACAGCCCGCCTGCCCCACACAGCTGGTCCACGGAGCCCCGGGGGTCACAGGCACAGGCTGCAGAGGACTTGGGGTCATGCCCTGGGCACCTGCGGTGGCCTCCCCCCAGCCCGGAGCTCCACCAAAGCCACCCACTCACCATGGCACTCGGGATAGCCGTGGTAGCCCAGGCGACAGCGGTCACAGTGGGGGCCATTGAACTCTGGCCGGCACAGGCAGCGGCCAGCGTCGTCACAACCCTCGGGGAGGGTCCCCACGGGGCTGCAGCCACACACTGCAGGCCGAGAGTGCACGGGTCCCTGAGCCGGCAGCCCAGACCCAGCCCCACTCCCGCCTGCCCGCTGGGGGTGCCATACTCACGCTGGCAGAGGGGGAAGTGGAAGTAGCCGGGGGCACAGCGGTCACATGCGGCCCCCTCGAAGCCTGTCCGGCACGTGCACTGGCCTGAGTCACGGTCACAGGTTCCGTCCACCACACCAGGGCTGGAGCACTGGCAGGCTGCAGAGAGGAGGAGGTCACAGAGGGGTCGGGCTCCTGGGCTCCGCGAGGGGATGCTGCTGGGCCAGGGCTGGACTCACGCTGGCAGCCTGGGCCGTAGAAGCCGGGGGCGCAGAGCTCACAGTGGGTGCCCTGGAAGTTGGGTTTGCACACGCAGTGCCCCACCTGCGGGTCCTTCCGGCAGGCATTGCCCTGGGTCCCGGCAGCGCTACAGTCACAGTCTGGAGGGGGACAGGGGTGGGATGGGGGTCTCAGAGGCCCTGCAGCTGCCCCACTCAAAACCTCCCTTCTCCACAGACTCCTTTCCTTGCCTTTTGACACTGCACTCATGCACAGTGAAAAAGACTTTAAAAAGGCCAACAAAGGAAAGCGGATGTTTTAGGAAAACAGTGGCATGCAATGAAATCAGGAGCATTTTACACACATAATTAATTGTTTATAATGTAGACACCAAGTCAACTGCAGGTGTTGACATAACCAGAGAAAATGCAAAAGCAAAATCTTTAGAAGGCGGAAAGAAAATTCTACTCTTTATAAATAATTCTGGAAATTAGGAAGAAGGAAGAAAAAGTGTGCTAGATGTCTTAACTGATGCACAAAAAGGGGCTAATACTATTTTTGTTACTGACATAAAATAGATAATGGTTCATTGTTCAGTCGCTAAGTTGTGTCCAACTCTTTGCAACCCCATGAACTGCAGCATGCCAGGTTTTCTTGTCCTTCACTGTCTCTTGGAGTTTGCCCAAACTCATGTCCATTGAGTTGGTGATGCCATCCAACCATCTCATCCTCTGTTGCCCCATTCTCCTCTTGCCCTCAACCTTTCCCAGCACCAGGGTCTTTTCCGGTGAGTCAGCAATTTACATCAGATGGCCAAAGTACTGAAGCTTCAGCTTCAGCTTCAGTCCTTCCAATGAATATTCAGGGTTGATTTCCTTTAGGATTGACTACTTTGATCTCCTTGCTGTCAAGGACTCCCAAGAGTCTTCTCCAGCACCACAATTCAAAAGTATCAATTCTTCAGTGCTCAATCTTCTTTATGGTCCAATTCTCACAGCCGTACATGACTACTGGAAAAACCAGAGCTTTGACTATATGGACTTTGGTCAGCAAACACTGTCTAGGGTTGTCATAGATTTTCTTCCAAGGAGCAACTGTCTTTTAATTGTGTGACTGCAGTACAAAATAATGGTTCATTATTTGTCAAAACATAAAGACAACCTTGGCCCAAACCAGAAGATAGAAACAGAACTTGCAAACCCTCAGAGAAGAAAACACAAACCAACCAAAATATGCTTTGCTGGTCAATCTAGTAAAAGTCAAAAAAGGAAAAATTTAAGCAGAATGAAAGAAATGATACAGTTGGGGCAGGGGCAAGCCCAAATAGCAGCCACAGTCCCTCCGCCAGGCCGCATCTCCTCTCACGAGACAAACCCAAAGGCATCGGTTTGACTCTTGAAGGAGAATCTGGTCACACCCTTTTGAAAGAATGCACCTTGAACCAAGGACTTGGACAAGAAATAAAGAGCTTCCAGAAGGGAGAGCGTGGAGTATGGTGAGCCCAGGCACGAGCATTAATGGAGACAGGAAGGATGTTGTGTGTGGAAGAAAGGGACTTGCCCCCCAAGAGATGCTGAAAACCCAAAGCTCTAAGAGCAGGATAAACATGGTCCGGAGGTACTGAAAACTAAAACTATTGAAATTGGGAGGGAAATCTGGCCAAACCACCGTCAAAGAGAGAAAGACTGAATACACTGTTCCCAGAATGTGACAAAAACTAAGAACAGAGTGGGTTTAAACAGCATAATTAACATGTCCTTTAATAAACGTATGTGTACAAATCTATTCCCACAGAGAACACAAGTTCCTGTCAAACATTCTTGGACAATCTAAAAGGGGTCACATTCCAGGTGAGAAAGAAACCCTCAAAATCCAAAGACAAAAAGTAGACATTTTCAGGCTACCAAATCTGACCACGGTGCAGTAAAACAGAACAGAACCATCAAAAGAAGGGACAGAATGGAAATCTAACCACCTGGAATGGCAAACACAGGTCTAAACAACTCGGGTGAAAAGGAAAATGAAAACTGAAATGATACACAGTTTAAGAGGAACAGCAGGGAGAACACAGCATATCAACTCTGTGGGATACACCTAGCCCAAGCCACATTCTGAAGCAAATTCACAGCTTTACCCCTGGGTTTCTCAACCTTGGCACCAGTACCATTCTGCTTGGATAACTATTGTGGGGGTGGGTCTGTCCTGTGCTCTGCAGGAGATTCAGCGTCATGTCTGGCCCCTACCCACTAGATGACCGTGGCATCCCCCAGTTAGAATAACCAAAGATGTCTCCAGACATTTTCCTGCAGAATAAAATCAGCCTTGGTTGAGAAAAAAATGCTTTAGATGTTTTGTGGATAATTAAGAGAAACTTAAAAGTAATAACAATTCAAGAAACTATGAAAATGACAATAAGTCAAAAGAAAACAGAAAAAGACAAATACTGTATGATCTCACTTATATGTAGAATCTTAAAAAATACACACACACTGAGTCTTTAAAAATACCCTGAGCTTGTGGATATAAAAAAAAAAAAAAAAGATTGATAATTGCCCGAGGCAGGGATTGGGAGGTGGCAAAATTGGTGAAGGGAGTCAAAAGATGCAAACTTCCAAATATAATGTAAATAAGTCATGGGATGTGACCCACAGCATGGCAACAATAGTTAATAATAATGTACTGCATAATTGAAAGTAGCTAAGAGAGTAGACATTAAAAGTTCTAGGCCAAATTAAAAAAAAATTTCTTATAATGAGAAAAAAATTATAATTCTGTGTGGTGACAGGTGTTAACTAGACCTTCTGTGGTGATCATTTGATAATGTCTAGAAATACCAAACCTTTGTGTTACATACCTGAAATTAACATACTGATTTAGGATTATACCTCAACAGAAGACAGAAGAGAGAAAGGTAGATTTTAGCTCAAATTTTTCTATATTAGGAAGTTAAAATCTCTCTCCCAAACCAGAGAAAAACTCCAGCATATCTTATCAATATAAACCTTAAGCTGCACTTCAAAAACACTAAAAAACTCAGCAAACTTCTGTTATATCTCTGAAGGCAGGAAAGAAAAGAAAAACAGACAAAAGGAACGGAAGGAAATTTGAAAATCACATACAGAATACTGTGCATAACTTTCTGCCAACACCTTTTAAAATCCAAATGATATAAACAAAATTTGCTAAGAAAACATAAGTAACCAAAACTGACTTAAGATGAAGTAGAAAATGAACATGCATAATAAAAGAAATTAAAACTATCACCTAAGATGTCCATGGTCTGATCAGATTCACATGAAGAAAATAACAACAAGGGCAAATTACCCACTGGGAGAAAAGCATGTGACTCGTGAGGCATAGATACTATAGTTCATGTGGAAAGAGCTTACAGCAGCAAACGAGTGAAAAGAAAACTGAGCCATGACCTCAGAAGGGAAATTCACACATGAAAACAACAGAAAGAGTCCAGAAACATGAGAGAAGATTCAAATTCAAGTGAGACAAAGAAATACGGCTAAGACCAAGGAAACACCAAATGCCATCAGATCTAAGAACCAGTTACAGGACACACCACTATCTTGAGCTGCTGTGAAAGGAAAATACTGGCCAATTAGACACTGATAAGCCACCAACCAAAAGGTGCATCCCAACTCCAGGAAAACTGAAGATTTCTGTAATAATGAACGCTGCCATGCAGAGACAGCAACATTCTGACACAAGTGACGTGAATGACGCCACTCCACCCAGGCAGACGATTTTGCCAGGAGAGCAGTTTGGCAACGTGCAGCCAAAAATGTTTCCAAACCTTCTTCTAGGAAACTGTCCTGCAGAAATAGTTAATAATTCATGGAAAGCTTTAGCTGCAAGGATGTTTACTATAGTGTTATTTTTAAAAACTCTGGAAAGAACCTAAATTACCAAGAATTGAGAGTTGGTCAAACAAGAACTGCATCTGTGTACATAACGTAGAATGTAAAATGACGTGTTTACAGGATGGTGTGGGTGGAAAGTGCAATTACACGAAAGTGCACACAGGCCACGCGGATGCTTACAAACATAGCATACACGCGGAGGGAGAAGGGGCTGTTTGCAGGAGCTGCGATTCTGGATAACTCTCTTTAACTTTCTGCTTGCCTATATTTTTTAAGGTTTTCTAGAATGAATATGTATTATTTGCACAAAATTAAAAGAACCAAAGAAAAAGTGAACAAAATGGAAATAGCAGGTTGGTGAAAACGTAACTGCGGTTTGGGACCGTGAATTTTAAATCATTATAACCAGGCTCAAACACATCTTTATTAATGAAAATAGGAACCACTACAATCAATACAAATAAGTTGGCTTATTCCTATAGCATAAAGATCTGTGCTTTGGGATTTGATGAACACTTGAAAAGCATTTTCTGCCTCCTGCTGGTTGTTGGAAGAGTTTTCCCTGCAAAAAGTTGTCAAGATACTTGAAAAAGTGGTAGTTGGTTAGCAAGAAGTCAGGTGAATATGGCAGACAAGAAAAAACTCATTAGCCCAATTCGTTCAGCTTCTGAAGTGCTGGTTGTGTGACGTGTGGTCGAGCGTTGTTGTGGAGGAGATCTGGGCCCTCTCTGTTGACCAATGCCGGCTGCAGGCATTGCAGTTTTTGGTGCATCTCATCGATTTATTGAGCAAACTTCTCAGATGTGATGGTTCTGCAGGATTCAAAAAAAACTATAGTGGATCAGATTGGCAGTAGACCACCAGACAGTGACCATGACCTTCTGTGGTGCAAGTTTGGCTTTGGAGCTTCTTCTGGGTCCAACCACTGAACTAGCTGTCACTGGCTGTCGTATACAATCCACATCTGGTCATACATCACATTCCGATGAAGAAATGGTTCGCTGTTATTGCACAGACCAAGAGAAGACGACACTTAAAGATTTGTTTATTTGCGGTCAGCTCATTAGGCACTGTCTTACTGAGCTTTTTCACATTTCCAATTTGCTTCAAATGCTGAACAATTGTAGAATGGTCAGCACTGAGTTAGTTGGCAACTTCTCGTGTAGTGTAGGAGAACGCAATGGCACCCCACTCCAGTACTCTTGCCTGGAAAATCCCATGGACAGAGGAGCCAGGTAGGCTGCAGTCCATGGGGTCGCTAAGAGTCAGACATGACTGAGCGACTTCACTTTCACTTCTCACTTTCATGCATTGGAGAAGGAAATGGCAACCCACTCCAGTGTTCTTGCCTGGAGAATCCCAGGGACGGGGGAGCCTGATGGGCTGCCGTCTATGGGGTCGCACAGAGTCGGACACGACTGAAGCGACTCAGCAGCAGCAGGAGCATGTAGTTGTAAGAGGATCAGCTTTGATGATTCTCTTGGTTGTTGTCAACTTCCGATGGCTGGTCACTGTCCTCATCTTCAAGGCTCTCGTCTCCTCTGCAAAACTTCTTGAACCACCACTGCACTGTATGTTCATTAGCAGTTCCTGGGCCAAATGTGTTATTGATGTTGCAAGTTGTCTCCGCTGCTTTACAACCCATTTTGAACTCGAATAAGAAAATCGCTGAAATTTGATTTTTGCCTAATATCATTTCCCTAATCTAAAATAAATATAAAATAAACTGGGGTTGCAGAGTCGGACATGACTGAGCAACGTTCACTTTCACAAACAGCAAGTAATAACTCATTAGGGCTTCCCTGGGGGACAGTAAAGAAACTGCCTGCAATGCAGGAGACCCAAATTCAATCCCTGGGTCAAGAAGATTCCTTGGAGAAGGAAATGGCAGCCCATTCCAGTATTCTTGCCTGGAAAAATCCCATGGACAGAGAAGCATGGTAGGCTACAGTCCATGGGGTCACAAAGAGTCGGACGTGACTGAGCAACTAACACTTTCAACTTTCAATAAGTCGTTAGCAAAAAGAACATGAAGTAAGAAATGTGCATTAAAATGATGCATCACATAATCACATTTAAAAATGTATTCCAATATCAAACAGCATAGGTCAACAATGCAAAACCACAATTACTTTTGCACCGCCGACTCTGTGGGCCTGGGTTTGGCCCACTCTGCCCCACTGCTCCAGTGGGGCCTAAGGCAGGATGGGGATCTTGAGGGACACTTACTCACGATATGTCCGGCAGGCAACACCTGCTCCCCAGTGTCATTGTGGGAGGAGGAAGGCACCGCTGAGAGAGGAAACAGCACATGTCAGCAAGGTGGGGTAAGCACCCGGCTGCCAGGGTCTCCCCACATCACCAGCGGTACAAGCAGGATGAAAGGGTTCCCACCCCTCCCCACTGGCTCCAGCCCAGTATCGGGGGATACTCAGGTGCCTGCCCATCCCCCCATCCCCAGCTACGCCCTCACGGTAGCAGTGTGGGAAGTCAGTGAAGCCTTCAGCACACGCGTCGCATCGCGCCCCCGTGAAGTTTGGCCGGCAGTAGCAGCGGCCAGTCAGGTCCTCACACGTCCCGTCTGTGAAGTCCGACTCACAGTTGCAACCTAAATGGGCGTGGGAAGACAGGGGACCCCAAGCCCACAGCTCTCAGGCCTCCAAGGAGGGTCAGCATCTGCCTTCCCCCCTGACCTGGGATGTGGGATGAGAGTCACGGCCTCCCAGATAGCTGCAAAGGCCCCAGGACCCCTCATCTGGGCACACCCTGCTCCTGGATACCCTTGGGACACCCCCACCCCGACCACACCCGGTCACCCCCACTTACGGCGGCAGGCGTGGGGTGAGTCGAGTGGGTGGTCTGGGGAGCGGTAGAAGCCAGGCAGACACTGCTCACAGTTGATGCCCGTGGTATGATGCTGCGACAGGACAGGGCCGCTGAGTCCAGGAACCCCCGGCCCCCAGCCTTGTGCAGACCCTGCCCACCCGAGACCCGCACCACAGACCTGGCAACAGCCTCACCCACCTGGCAGTCAATGCACACGCCCCCGCCCTGGTAGACCTGGTCCTGATTCTGGCTGGCGTTGCGCCGATCCACCTCCGGGTCATAGTAGCAGTCATGGGCATGGCCATAGCAGTTGCAGGCTGGAGAGCAAGGGGCTCAGCTGTGGGCAGGCCTCTGTGACCCTCCCCCGGCTGGGACCCCCGGGCACATCCCATAAACTACAGGTGACCCCAGACTCAGGTGATGGAGTGTGCCATGTTGCCTGAGTATGCCAACAGCACTCTTCTGAGCATGTATAAGCATGTGTGAACATGTATGAAAGCTGTATGTACTGTGTGAGCACGTGTGCGCATGCACATGTGTGCAAGCGTGTGTGTACATGAGTAATAAGAATGTGACGTGAGTACAAGAGTACACTGTGTGGGTACGAGTACATTTGAGCATGTGTGAGCACCATGCGGGCGTGTGGAGGGGCACTCACACTGGCATTCGTTGGCACTGTCTGTGGTGGCTGGCCTCCATGGCTGCTGGTTGAAGCCGGGGCAGCAGCGGTCACAGGAGCCCCCACATGTGTTGTGTTGGCAGGCGCACTGAAGCCTGTAGGGGACACACAGGCACAGGAAGGGCTCAGACCCACCGGGGACCCAGAGGGACCAGAGAAGGGCAGTGGCTGTGTAGGGACTTCATGGAGGATGGGAGCTGGGACAGAGCATGGCATGGTCAGTGCATGTGGCCCCTGACCACAGGTGAACCTGAGCCCTGGGCCCCTCAGGTTCCAGCTACACCCACCCCATCACGGCCAGGACCCAGGCCAAGTCTGCAGCTTTCCTGGGCCAACTCTGAGGTCTGGGTCTTGCTCAGCAGGCAGGCAGCCCTGGGCTCAGCCAGACGCCCCTATTACCCAGGGCTCCTCCCCAGGGGCAAGTGGCCAAGAACTGCTTCCTCTTCCAGCTGGGGGTGGACCCCAGTTAGAGGGTTGGAATCCAGCCTACTGTCCTGGAGAGCAGCTCCTGCTGGCTCAGTGGGCAGGGGGACAGCTGGCTGCAGCTGAGGACTGAGCACAGAACCACCCTTCCCCTCAGCACACACCTCCACAACTCAGTCAAAGGGGGAGCAGGAAGCACAGCCCCACCCCAGGGCCATGTGCTCCTCAGTCCTAGACCAGTACCACAGTGCTTAGAAGTCCTGAGCCGCCCCCAGGAGCCAGTCCAAGAAGAAGAGACTGAGAGCTCCAAATCCACTTGAGCCCCTCCCTTCCTGCACAAGGGGCTGCATACAGAGCCTGGAGAGGCAGCACTGAGGATCCTCAACCAAGGCCCTGGGGCTGGTGTTTGACTTTTCAAGAATCTACACTTGAGAAACCTGCATGCAGGTCAGGAAGCAACAATTAGAACTGGACATGGAACAACAGACTGGTTCCAAATAGGAAAAGGAGTACGTCAAGGCTGTATATTGTCACCCTGCTTATTTAACTTCCATGCAGAGTATATCATGAGAAATGCTGGACTGGATGAAGCACAAGCTGGAATCAAGATTGCTGGGAGAAATATCAATAACCTCAGATATGCAGATAACACCATCCTTATGGCAGAAAGTGAAGAGGAACTTAAAAGCCTCTTGATGAAAGTGAAAGAGGAGAGTGAAAAAGTTGGCTTAAAGCTCAACATTCAGAAAACGAAGATCATGGCATCCGGTCCCATCACTTCATGGCAAATAGGTGGAGAAACAGTGGCTGACTTTATTTTTCTGGGCTCCAAAATCACCGCAGATGGTGACTGCAGCCATGAAATTAAAAGACGCTTACTCCTTGGAAGCAAAGTTATGACCAACCTAGATAGCATATTAAAAAGCAGAGACATTACTTTGTCAACAAAGGTCCGTCTGGTCAAAGCTATGGTTTTTCCAGTAGTCATGTATGGATGTGAGAGTTGGACAATAAAGAAAGCTGAGTGCTGCAAGAATTGATGCTTTTGAACTGTGGTGTTGGAGAAGACTCTTGAGAGTCCCTTGGACTGCAAGGAGATCCAACCAGTCCATCCTACAGGAGATCAGTCCTGGGTGTTCATTGGAAGGACTGATGCTAAAGCTGAAACTCTTTGGCCACCTCATGCAAAGAGCTGACTCATTGGAAAAGACCCTGATGCTGGGAAAGATTGAGGGCAGGAGGAGAAGGGGATGACAGAGGATGAGATGGTTGGATGGCATCACCGACACAATGGACATGGGTTTGGGTGGACTCCAGGAGTTGGTGATGGACAGGGAGGCCTGGCGTGCTATGGTTCTTTGGGTTGCAAAGAGCTGGACACGACTGAGTGACTGAACTGAACACTGTCAGTGTACCCCTTAACCAGGAAATTAACACAAAGATTAGGGCATCTGTCAAAAGTCCTTGGAAAACCACGCTGGAGGGATTCTTCCCAATCTAGGGCACATGGTCACCACACAGGTGAAGCCCTATTGAAAACCTGCACAGAAACAACCCAATGGGGTCAGTCGATGCAACCGACAGCAGGGCTGCACCCCAGGAACTTCACTTCATGGAGCAATCAGGTTGAAACCATAAAAAGAGAGTCTTTAAAGATTATAACCCAGAAGACAGTGAAATGACATTTAAGTGTTGAAAGAGATAGCCATTAACCAGGAATTCTACAACCAGCTAAACTATCACCAAAGAGGGCTTCCCTGGCAATCCAACGGTTGGCAGTCCACCTGCCAAAGCAGGGGACACAGGTTCAATCCCTGTTCCGGAAGGACACATGCTGTGGGGCAACTCAGCCAGCACAGCAGCTGCTGCACCCATGTGCCATAGAGCCTGTGCTCTGGAACAATGAGAAGCCCAAGTAGCACAATTAAGAATAGACCCCGCTTTCTGCAACTAGAGAGAGCTCCCAAGAAGCTACAAAGATCCAGCACAGCCAAAAATAAAATGCTTTAAAACAAAAAAGAATCTTAATAAAAATAAAAAGACCCCAGAGAGCTCCCTCGCCCCTCCCACACTACAAGGACTCAGCTGGAAGACAGTCACCTATGAACTAGGAAGGGGGCCTTAGGTGCCTCCATAACTGTAAGGAGTAAGTCTGCATGGTTTATAAGCCGCCCAGCCTCTGGCATTCTGTCAGCCTGAATAGACTAAGACACAACAGAAACAAAACACGTGTCTTCCAAACCGAGGGGTGGAGAAGAGAGACTGGGGGCTGGGCACATGGGGCAGGTAGTCAGCACTCAGAATGATGGTGGTAGAGAGGGCAGAGAGGATGCGGGTGGGGGTGGAGGTGATGGTGGTAGAGGCTGAGGGGCAGAGAAGAGCAGCTGGTAGGGCAGAGCCCTCATGGAAGAGGCAGAGGCGGCGGCAGACAGAACGCAGGGAGGACACAACAGGCCGACGCTGTGGGGCATGGGTGAGCGAGGGGTGTCAGCACTCGCGGTTCTGGGAGAGACACCCACACGTTCTGCAGGGTGAGCAGAGCTCTGCTCATGCCCAGGTGCAGGTGAGTCAGGGCGGATGCCGACGCCCTCCCGACAGGCACGGGCAGGCCTGCCTCTCCTCTGGAGCTGATCTGGCCGCCCAGCTGGCGCCCTAAACAACCATCACGAGTCCCACTTGGCACTTAATTTCCCAAAGCAACCAACTGCATCTGGGTTCAGCACCTGAAGCTGTGGGCAGGAATCCTCACCCAGGGCCACGCTGAGGCTGCATGGACCACACGGGTTCTGGGGGCCTGCACCAGTGTGATCATACCCCTCCCGCTGCAGACCCATCAGCCATGCCTGAGGAGGTCTAGGGTTCACCTCTTAGTGTTTTTTGACTATGAGAACAGGGGTGAGCTTCTGCACTGTCTGGGCTTCATCCACCTCCCTATCAACTAGGATGTGGACACAGCGATAAACCCCAGAATTGAGGGGGCTGCACAATTTCAAGGCGAGGGAAGCAGCAGGAGGAGGTGGCCAGCAGGGGCTGGGGGCTGCAGGAGCCTGGCCTCAGGCTCCCTTGGCAGGCTCTGCTGCCTCTTCCAGCACCGCCTGTCCAGCCCTGGACCTGCTTTATGCCCCAGAGCCCTCAGCCCTGCCAGGACCCCTGCGCTGGGCACAGGCCTCCCATTTCCTGCCTGCCCAGAACAGGGGCTGCTGGGGTGGGGCGGGAAGCCCACCTGTGCCTCTTGAGCAGGAACACAGCCCAGCATGTGTTAACTCCACACACAGCTGCTGATGGACAGGAGGGAGGGAGGGAGGGAGGGAGGTAAGAGGGAAGGGAAAATGAGGGAGGGAGGCGTGAACACACAGACGAATCCACTGCCGAGCCCGGAGGAGAGCTGGCCTAGTGCCAGGCTCCAGCTGATAATTTAGCTGAGTGCTCACTGCTGAATTCATGGCGCTGGAGCCACTTAGGCACATAGCACCAGTGGCAGCTTGTTAAAGACGCAGGTTCCTGAGCCCCGCCTTACTGGCTGAGCTCAGAGTCCCCGCTGAGCGTGTCAGAGGGGGGGGTCTCTGGGCTGCTCCCTGTCCTGAGCCTCAGCCCCTGCCTGTGTCCAGGATGGGGGTCAGGGTGGGGCAGCAGGGAGTGTATAATCTGTGTCCTCAAGGAAGGTGGGAGAGCTCCCCTCACCCCAGAGGGCAGGAACATGCAGCCTCAGGCAATTACCTCCCTCAGACTCCCCTGCACCTCTGGGGTTTCCACCAGAGGAGCAGCTGGGTCACAGGTCCAGGTAAGGCTCCACCTCTGTGGGCAGCAGGGCAGAGGCCCAAGCCAGACACTAGGCCCTACCCTTCCACCTCACTGTGCACACGGGGAAACTGAGGCCACGGGGAAACGAGGGGCGAGGGGCCAGTGTAGGGGCGATGAAACCAGGCCTCCTCTCCCTCAGGTTCAGCACGAGATGGGGGGATGACCAGGGAGCTGCAGGTCTCACCTGAAGGGGTCTGTGGGGTCTTTGGCATCACAGACATCCGCATGCCCGTGGCAGACACAGCGGCCGCCGATGCTGATGTCCTTGATACTGTAATAGTACTGTGCAGGGCCCGCAACGTGAGCGCGTGGCCTCCCACTCCTGCCCTGAGCCCAGGTGGCCCCGCCCATAGCAGCCCCAGCCCCCGTGGCCCCGCCCACAGCAGCCCCGCCCCGTGGCCCCGCCCATAGCAGGACCAGCTCCACGGGGCCCCGCCCACACCTGCCCCGAAGCCCGGCCCGCCCGCCCGCCCGCTCACCCGGCGGGTGACCGTGGGGTCCCGCAGCGCCTTGCCCATGAGGTGGCCCAGCAGCGTGTTGGTGCGCAGGAAGCGCAGGCGGATGTTGGTGGCTTTGGTGAAGTCACGCAGCAGCGGCGAGTAGGAGAAGTTCATAGCACCTGGGCGCCCGTTCACCAAGGACACCACGATCTGAGGATGGACGCAGATCAGGCAGGGGCATGGTGCCGGCACTGACCGCCAGACCGCATGCCCCACGCCGTCCCGCCCGGCCCACCTCGCCGTTCTCCAGAGGCACAATCCGGGAGTACTCGGTGCTGCAGATGACATCGTCGTCCTGCGTGATGCGCTCCAGCGTCCGCAGCCCGAACCGTTCCAGGCAGTCCCTCTTGGAGGCTACGGAAATGCCGAGGGTGAGCGCTCGGCGCTCTGGGGGAGCCCTCGGAGGAGGCAGTGCCCTGCTGCCCTGGGCGCCCTGTCTTCACGGAGCCACATGGCCTCAGCCAGGAGGAAGCATCAACAGGAATGCAGCATCGCGGCCCACCCTCAGGGTTTTGTTGAACAGAGCGTGGAGCACATCGCAGCTTCCTCCAGAGGGCGCCTCAGGACCCAGGGTGCCCCTGCCGGGAGGCTCTGAACTTGCCCACCCTTGGTGAGCTGACCATCCAGGCCTTTGCCATTCTCTCTGCAGAGTGTCCCCTTGTGTGTCCCTCCCCAACCCCAGCCTTGGGGCACCCATCTTGACTGTCCTTCACAGGGTTGCCCTGCACTCACTCTTGGGCTTTGGAGCTTGAGGGGGACACAAGTTCCAGGACCACCCAATTGGAGCCATGTGGACATGATTAGTCAGGGTGGCACGTGGCAGGGCCAACCAGTGAGCAGGGGCACAGGGCCCCCGTGCTCTCCTGATGGGGCAGCTAAGTTGGTGGCCTCTGCCACCTGGGAGTTGCTGGAGCATAAGGCCAGTCCACAGCGAGCTAGGAGATGGACCCAGCAGTGCCATGTCACGGACGCAAGGCCCTGAAGCCCCAGCTGCCTTCAGGAATATGCACCCCACAGCCCGGCCCACCTAGAAGCCGGGCGTGAGGGCAGGCCTGGTATCCAGAGGCCTTGAGAGCACAGCACTGGCAGCCCACTCACCCAGGGTATCCCCCCTTGCCAGCCCCTCACTCTGGGAGACTCACATGCAAAGTACTGCCAGGGCTGGTAGGTGTGGCCAAAGTCTGTGGACCGCTCCAGCACCCAGAGGTCTGGCCGAGGGGAATTGGCAAACTTGATGAGCACGTAGGCCACGTGGAAAACCTGCCGGATGGTGGGTGAACACCCCTGAGATCCCTTCCATGCCATGTGGGGCCCCCAAACACCTGGAGGGCTGCCCCCACCCTGTGAGGTGAGGTTCCAGGGGATATCTGTGGGCTTGCCCTCAGGGGCCAGACACACCTAGGTAAGAGGGCCAGCTAGCTCAGGGAGCAGCTCCTTGGCTTGCGGGCCAGCCTGGAGCCACTGAGACCTGCTCTGGGGACATAGAGATGACCAGCAGAACCCAGCATTTCTGGAGGGCTCCCCTCTTGAGCCTGAGGGTGACTTAGGGCTCAGACGCACCCCCTCCCCAGCCCCACCCCAGCTGAGGCTGCACACAAGCCTGATGGGGGCTGAAGTCAGACAGGGCCCACACGCAGGCAGCCTGTCTACAGGGCCCAGGCAGTGGGGCTGGGCAAAGTGATGGCAGAAGCTCATCCCACTGTCCCCAGAGCTCTGGTGGCTGGCCTGGGAAGGTGGCCAGGTGATGTCCCAAGCTCCCCAGGAGCCTGGCCTCCTTGCACAGCAGGCCGATAAACCCCTGCCCAGGATGGGGGCCCCTGTCACAGTCATCCTGGTGACCCCATCATCTTCAGAGCCAACTCAGGACCTGCACCATTTCACTCACTGACCAGCCACAGGGGCAGGCAGCGAGGATCCATCAGGGCCCAGCCTCTGCCTGCCACTGGCACAAGGCCCCAAGAGACAAACACAGGACCTTCCAAAGCTGGGCCAGGGAGACCCTGCCAACCCAGGAGTCAGAAGTTGGAGCTCTGCTTGGCCAAGCCGTTGGGGCAGCACATGGCCAGGGGGACGGGGGAGGCTGTTCATCCAGAGGCATGGTTCTCAATCTGACCTCACTCCTTTGTCTCTCCCTCTGGGCCAGAGGTCGGCATCCCTGGATGTCCCCCTGTCCCGTGCCCCAGACCTCAGCTTAGAGGGCCAATGACCCCTTCTCCTCCCCCACCTCTGCCCCAAAGCCAAAGATGAGGTGCCATTTTCTGAACACTCTCTATGTGCAAAGTCTGGGCTCCAAGGAGACCTGGGCAGGGCCGGCGGAGAACCCGGTGCCCAGTCTGTACACGGGGAGAGCTGAGGCCCTAGACGAAGGGCAGAGACACAGCTAGTGAGCACCCCACCCATGGACAATGCCCGCCCCACCCCTCGGGGCCCTCAGTCACACCCCCATGCCAGACCTGCTCACAGGTGGGCTCTGAACTGCTCACCAGCCTCAAGGGCAACGTCGCACCTCAGGCCACTCACTGTCCCCTCAGTGAGGCCCTGCCCAGCCCAGGGGAACAGGCCCCTTCCAGTGTCCACTGCTCTGGAACCAGCTGGTCTGTCAGTGAGCCAGGCCCCAAGCCTAGGGACAGAGCAGGGGTCCCCACCAGGGCTGCCCAATGCCCACAGTCACCCCCTCCCCTGGTCAACCTGAAGCTGCTATGGTAACCCCTCGGACAGTGAGGGGACCACGGACCCGCTCAGGGCCCAGCCCTCAGGAGACCAGCGCCTAGAATCCAGGCGTGGGGGGTGGGGCAGGGGGCGGGGGTTGTGAGATCCCAGGACCCTGAGACACGCCCATTCCTAACCCTGCCCTTCTGGGAAGGCCTGGCTTTGCAGGGAGAGGCCTTTCCCAGGGCGTGTGTAGGGGGTGAGGGCCTATTCACCCATTGCCAGGCCTTGAGGTCATCTTCCACTTGGCCCTGCCCAGTCAGGGGAAGGGCTCAAGCCCCTGGGGGTACAGACCCTACACTTGGCAGGCACCTTGGCCAACCCCTCAGGCATTCCAGGAAGCCCTGGGGACCGCAAACAGCCCCTGTGCCAGGAGGGGTCTTCATGAGGAAGGGGGACACGGCAGAGTGGGGGCCTCAGTGTGCACTGGACTTGAACATAGGCTGTTTTGGGGGCGGCAGCATGGCTGCCACAGAAAGCCCCCAGAGAGATTAAAGCCTTGCTCCGAGCCCCGTGGGGCCCACCCCCGCCTTTCCCTGAGCGAGGCCACCAGGCTGCACCCTCCATGGCCAGCTTGGTCCCTCCCCCAGGTCGGCGGGCTGCACACATTTTTCCCAGCTGAGAGCACTTGCACAAATATTGACTTGAAGATGCTAATCAGGCAGGACAGGGGCAGAATGAAAACTAACCCCCCCCAACCCTGCCCAAGGCCCAGCCCTCTGGGTGTGCTCCAAGGAAGACCCCTGCCTTCTGTCCATCTGTCCACCTGGTTGTCTCACTGTCACAGCAGGCTGGAGGGACGGGACGGCATATGTTCAGCTCTCCCATCTGTCCCCATTCTGCTTCAGGGAGCCGCACAGCCGCCCCGGGCATGACCCGGAGCGAGTGCAGACCCCTGGCCTCCCTGGACACGGCCCTCCCCACGCCGTCCCCGCCCGCTCCACTCTGCTCAGCTGCCAGCTCCCCTGACCTTTCCCGCTGCTACAGAGCTCTGCGCAAAAGGAAAAAAGTCTTTTAAAGCAAAAGCCAAACAAAAGCCTCCTGAGTTATTTTTAAAAATCTGGCTATTCTGGGGCAGGCACGTCTCCAGGACAGCAGCCGGACCCGCCTCTCAGCCACAGCACCCCCCACCCAGCCTGACCTCGGAGGGCCAGGCTCGCCAGGAGGGGGTCTGCCCTGTGACCGCTGCCTAGAGCGGGTGGCGGAGCCTGGAGAGCCTGGGTGCATCCCAGGCCTCAGTGGCTAGATGGTCCAGGGTGGGCAGGGAGTAGTGGGACAAACACAGCAGAGGTCAGAGGCCGGGGGTCAGGGTGCAAGACCTGAAGAAAGGGTGTGAAGACTCGGAGAGTCTCCAAAGAGAAGAGGCCACCTGTTCCTGCAGGCGAGCAGAGGTCACCCAGAGCCACACCAGAGGCAGAGATTGGGGGGTGGGGAGGGCAAACAAGGGATGGGCTGGAGTCAGAAGACACAGGGAGGGCTAGAGAGGAAGCCGCTACTGCAGACCCCCAGGGGGTCTCCATAGCCCCAGGGACAGGGGTACAGGAGGGGACAGCAGGCAGGAAGACTCCTGGGCTCAGGCACCCATGTACCAAGGACATGGCTGATGCTGGAGCCTCTGGAAGCACAAGGTCATCAGAGCCAGCACACTCCACCTTTGACCCGAGCCAGGCCCTGTGCCCCTGTCCTGGGGAGGGAGCACCCTGCCCCCACCCGCTGGGCCGCCAGCATGAATCACCAGGCAGCCTGTGACTCAGCCTGACCCCACAGGAAGCAGGGCCCCATGCTGATTCCCAGGGATGGGCCAGGGTCCCAACCGGGCCGGGTGGGGCAGGAAGCCCCTCCTAGACCAGGCGTCCGGACCAGCTCCCCCTTTGTTCCCAGGGGCACCCAGACCTCCTGGACCACCACCCCAGACCGTTGGACTGGCCTCAGGGCCCTGTGTGCTGAATCTAGTTGAGCCAGCACCCTGGGTTTGCCCTCTCCCTGGAGACCCGATTTAGAAACCTTGATAAACATAAATGCTACAGCGCGAGGTGGGGAGTGGGGGTGGCCTAGTGGGCACATCAACTCAGGCCCCCAGCTGGGTAAATAAGAATGGCCATCCACATAACACACAACGGGGAGCTGAAAACAGGCCACACGTGGCTGCCACTACAGGAGTGGAAAAGCCACTGCTAGAAAAAAAAATAAAACCTGGAAACATAGAGTGGGCACACAGAGGCCCCAGGAGCCCTGACTCTGTGGGGCCAGGTGCCCAACATACCAGTGTGTAGAGTGGAGCAAGTAGGGGGATTTTCAGCAATTGGGCAATCTGACAGCTCTATAGGAGCTCACCAGCTAGAGTGAAGGGCAAACACCCATGTGGCCCAGCACCTCAATGGAGCTGGGCTTGGGAGGGAGTTCAGACACCACCCATATGCTGTCTTGGGGCCCCTGCCTTGAAGGGAGGGGTTTCAGGCCCACCCCCCCCCCCCCCCCCGGAGCTCCTGTCTCTGTCCCACATCCCCTGCAGCCTGGCCCAGGTCAGGCCAGATGGCCAGCCTCAGGCCATAGGAAGTGGAGTTTATCCCAAGAGGACCCCAACACCCAAACAGTTTATAGACTTCAGTGTGAGCTGTGTTTCTGGAAGCCAACGCCACAGCGTTTGTTTAAAAACAGACAGAAGGAGCCTGGGGGGCTCAGTATGAGGAGGCCGGAGTGTTGCTGCGTGCCATGATGGCCGGGGAGGGTGGCAGCAGGGGCAGAGGACAAATGGCCCCCAGTCCCAGCCCCTGGCAGCCCCTCTGACCCTGTGTCCTTCAAGCCAAGGGACGAGCTGAGGCAGGGTCTCCCAGCTCCCACAAGGAGAGAAGGGACAGGCAGGCCCTGCTGGCCTGAAGACTCAACCTGGGGAGGCTGTCCCAGACCCCCAGGCTCTTAACCCGCCCCACCAGGGAGCCCATCCCAAGAGGCTGTGTCTGGTCCAGACCCCCACACCTGTAACCAGAGCCTGGCCGGTCTCAGCCATACTTCCGGCCACTTCCCTTGAGCAACCCCGCTGACCCTCCTGGGGCGCTGCCCACATGGCTGAGAACCCAGCTAGGCCTGGCCAGCCAGGCCAGTGACCGTGACCTCATAACCCAGCAGGCCAGGCTGCCTGCCTAGGGAGCTCCAGACTGACCAGCTCAGAGCCCGGGACCAGGGTGGGCAGGGTAGAGCTGCATAGGGGGTCCTGACCACAAAGCAGCCAGCACGTCTGGGGCCCTCGTGAGCAGCAAGGCCCAGGCACGTGCTCACAGCCCACGTCCAGAGGAGGGCCCGAGGCACAGTCAGCCCGGCCTCTCCTCCACATTGGGGCTCCAACCCCCCTGTGGTGGGGGTGGAGGGGCAGCTGGTGCCCTCCCTGCCTCCTCACTGTTCCTCAGGGAGGGCAGACCCCTCACCCTGGCATTTTCAGTCTCCCAACCAACACTTTTGGCCTCCCACCCAGCCCCCCAGCCTACACCCCACTGCCAGCCCAAATGCCCTCCACTGTACCCCTCACCTGGTCTCCAGTCTCCTCCCTCCAGGCCTGGCCTTTCAGGGCTGGGACAAAGGGCTGTTCCGCCCAGGGCACAAGCAGAGAACACAGCCCACAGCTGGGAGGGGACCTCTATTCCTCACCTGCCTCTGCATCTGAGGAGTGAGGGCTGAGCCCACAGGTAGGGGTTGCTGGGGAGAGGCCCTCCCCCATGACTGGGCCACCAGGGGGCATCTGGAGAGGGAGGGGACTCCCCCCTAGAACCAGCCCTTACTCACCCTGCCCAGCTCCCTAAGGCCCCCTGGGAACACAGAGGGTGAGGCTCAGAACAGGGAGTCTGCGGCAGGCAAGAAGGGGAGACAGGAGGTAGCAAGAACCCGCTGGCTGGCCCCTTGAGGACCCCCAGGCAGGCCACTGCTGGGACTCGGGACAGTGCCCCCTCGGTCTCCAGCCACAGAGACCCTCTCTGAGGCTTGCATCCCACAGGCTCAGCCCCACAGACTGTCCTCTCAGGTCTGGGGTCCTGGCCAAGGTCAGCAGGGCAGAAGTGGAGGCCTGGACCTCTCCACGCCCTTCTTGGCCAGGCCCTCACTCCTGGGGCCTTGGTTTCTCCATCTGCAAAATGGGGGGAATAGAGTGCAGTAACCCCTGCCCCATCCTGGGGAAGGTCAGAGGTGATGAAGAGAGACAGGCAGAAGACTCCTCGAGGCCCCAGGACAGATGGACGCTACAGGGACCAGGCCGCACCAGCCGCAGCCCCACCCCCAGGGTGAGGAGGAAGAGGAGCTGCCAGCAGTCCTTCCTGGCCTCCCGGGGCAGGAAGTCCTCCTGATGCCCAGGGCCAGCTGCCCTGCCCCCACCCGCTTTCCTGGGGCATCCGCTTCACATCCCAGAACAAAGGCCCCTGGCAGCCGCCGCAGGGGGAGGGCCCAACCTCATTGCCCACTCACTGCCTCCCGACAGAAGACCCAGCCCCACCCCAGGGGGACCTGTGCCCCAAAGGAAGGCCCAGCCCCCAAGCCAGGGAACCCCCAGGCCCCTCCCACTGGCCTCTCTTCCCCTGCACAGCCAGTGTGCTTGGAGGGTCCTGCCCGGGACACCCTCAGTCTGGCTGCAGGCCAGCTGCTCCCATGACCAGATTGGGGGCACTTGAGGAGGTAGATCCCAGGGTCGCTGTGAGGGCGCCTCCAAAACGCCTTCCCCCAGCACTCCAGCCTATGCCCCCTCCATCCTCCAGAGCTCCCATTTCCTACCCCCATGGGCACCTCTGCCCACGAGGAGCCTGGTCTCTGTCCCCAACCCCCACGAGCAGGGTATGCCAAAGGGACCCAGTCGTCACGCAGTGACTCAGGGAGGAAGGGGCAATGAGCTCCTTTTCCTAAAGGGAAGGTGGTGAACGCGGGAGTCATCTCTGAAATTCCACCGTGGCTCAGAAACATGCCTAGGAAAGGGTTTTCTCTCTTCACGGAGCTGGACACTGGGTGCTTCCACTCCACTCAACTCCAAAGCACGCAACTGGGCACGTCCTAGGCTCCCCTGCCCCAGCCCCAACCAAGGCTGGCATCCCCTTAACCAAGACGGGGGCTTCCATAAGTCATAAAGAGGAGAAGGAAGAAGGGAGGGGTAGGGACATGAGAAGAGCAAAGGGTTGGCGGGTAGACAGATGTTAGGTGGATGGGCTGGTGGGTGGGTAGGTAGATGGATGAGTGGGACGGTGGGTGGGTAGATGGATGGGTGAGAGGGTGACAAAAAGAGAGGACGGGGAGAGAGAGAGGAAGAGCAGTCGGCGGGTGGGAGAGTCGATCTCCCACAAGCAGGGCTGGAAACGGTCGCTTTCCCATTTGTGTCATTTTACATTTGGGGAAACCGAGTCTTGGTGGGCAAGACGCACACAGAATGAAACCGTGGCCCCAGCGCAGGTCCAGTCTGCAGGGCAAATGTCCCGCCTGCCTCCGCACCTCTTACACAGATAGACACCGAGGTGCAGGGGGCCACAAAGACGGGGAGGGGGTGGGGTGGTGTTAGCACTGTCCGAGCTCCCCCTTGGCCCCACCCACTGCACCTCGGGAGGGCACTGTGCCCACCTGCTTCGGGAGGCCAGACCACTGTGTGCCCAGAGAGCACCCCTGCCCTGCCCCAGTCTGGCCAGGCTTGTCCACAGAGGAGGAGGGGCGAGAAGGACCCAGCGGCTCAGCACAAGCTCCCCTGCTGACCCCAGGGCAGCAGCAGAGTCCATGTCCCCCTCTCCCTCCCTGGCAACCCCTCTAGGGCAGTGCCAGAGACAGGGGCACCCTGGGGCACACAGGGTTGCTGAGGTCCCTCTCATGCTCCCAGCGGAAGGGAAGAGAGCACAGGTGTGGTGAAGGCCCAGTGAGCTGAAGGGCAGTGGGCCTGGTGCCCCCCAGACCTGGCAGCCCAGGGGCCTCCTGCAGGGCCTAGGAAGGGAGCCCCTCCCAGGGCCTAAGAGCTAACCCCACCCCTCCATTCCCCTGGAACTCCCAGGCCACTTACTGGGACTCAAACCCATTCCCCTCACCAACCCCTGCCCACCAGGCCTCCAGGTGGGGGCAGGAGGCAACCAACACTGCCCACTAAACCCGCCTGCAGGGCCCGCCTCCCACCCAGCCAGGCTTCCAGGAGATGTGTCCCCACCTCTCCTGGGAAGCCCTCAAGGTGAGAGCAGGATGGAGGCCCAGTGGAGGAGCAGAGACCCACCAGGTCACACACCAGGATGTGGCTAAGCCGGCCTGGACTCAGGCCCCTGGGCTCATGTGACCAGGGAAGGGGTGAGCGTGGGGTCGAGCAGGATCAACCCTGAGCCCGATGCCCAGGCAAGCCCAGAGCTGGCTGCTTCTGGGCTCGGCCTCATCAACCTGCCACCCCCACCCCGCTCCACCCAAGGAGGCGATGGGACTGCTGGCCCCTTTCACAGGCCAGGATTCCAAGGCCAGATACCTTGTGGGGAGTGGGAGTGTGAGCCTGAACCAGCCCAGATCCACCAAAGGGGGAAATACCTGACACCCTCCTGCCCGCTTGAATGGGAGTTGGGGGGGGCACACCTAACCCTTGGGTGGCCCCGCAGCACAGGTATCCTAGGAATGTCCACTTCCGCTGGCCTGTGCATTCCTGCAGCCCCTCCCACTCCCCAGCAGGCCTGGCTCCCTGCGGAGGAATTCCTCTGAGTAAACACCAGGGCGCCTGGCCAGGGGCACAGGGCCCACAGCCTTCAGCCCCACCTCCGTGTCAGCCCCCCTGCGCCCCTCACCCTAATTCTCCATGTGACCTCTGGAAAGCCCCCCATCTGGCCTCCCGCCTTGCTGTGAACCATGAGGATGCTGAGAAAACAATGGAAGGTGCCCACTGCCACATCTGTGTCCGTGCTGAGCTTGCCACAAGCAGTCCGTCCGTGCCCGGTCCAGCCCAGCCTCCCAGCCCACTCTAGGTGGAGACCCCGCCTTCCAGTCCATGCCCCAAGGGGAGCCCTTCGGCCAGAGACACAGGGTAGGGCTGCGGCAGACAGAACAGGGACTATACCTGGCCCAGGTCCAGGGTGACGTTGACCTCGTTGTACTCTAGGCCCCGGGACAATGGTGGGCTCTGCCACCAGCGCTCCGTGCCGTCAATGGCGTTGCTCACGGGGTGAGCCCTGTTGCTGCTGGCAGCCGTGCAGATGTCGCAGTACTGGCCCTGTGGGGGAGAGGTAGTCAGATGGCCAAGGCGTGCTGTGACCTTTTGCCTCTCTGGTCATTCCCACCCCTGCCCACGGGGCCCACCCCTAGCCTGCGGAGCCTTGTCTGCCGTTCACTCTTTCATTTGGCAAACACACACTGGGTGCCAACACAGCTCATGTGAGAGACGATCACACCTGCCATAGAGGAAACAGGAGAGTGGGCGGGGGAGGGGCACCCAGTGCAGGTGGAGAAATCACAGTAGGCCTCCTTGAGGAGGCGGCATCTGAGTCCTACACCATAAAAGAGGGTATGCTCCAGGAAGAAGGGCTGGCTGTGCAAAGGCCCTGGGGCAGGAAGAGCAAACTAGAAGTAAACAGCAAGAAGGCCAGTGCAACTGGAGCTGAAGGGCAAAGGGCTGGCTAAGGGGCAAGTCACATGTCATTTCCCCCACAAAGCTGGCCACTGCAGGGGGCTTTAGAAGGTCTGGCACAGGATGGGGCCCAGTGGGAACCTAAAGAGGGAGGAAGGTAGGGCTACAGTCAGAAGGCCCAGGCCCAGTGTGTGCTCCTCCCCACCTCTACCAGCCCATCCCTCAAACCTCCCTGCCAGGCTCTCACCCAGAGCCATGGAGCAGGGTCTCTAGGGAGGCAGCCTGTGGGGAGGCCCCAGAGGGCAGGCACGTGGGCAGCCGGCAGACGAAGCCGGGACCTGCTGGCTCTGCCATTTCCGAGCTCTGGGACCCGGCCAGATCCCAGCAGCGGCTGAGTCTCACTGCCCTGTCTGAAGAGTGGGCGTAATGCTGGCACCTGCTGCAGCCACTGCAGGATTAATGGATCCCATGCGGGGCCTGGCAGCTGCTTCTGTCACGGTCCAGCCACCTGCCGGGGCCCTGTCCTCTGGCGGGGGACACAAGGGCTCCCAGCGCCATCCCAGCCTGCTGTCCCCATGGGGTAGGAGCAGGTGCTGGAAGCCCAGGCTGGGGTAGGGGTCAGTGCTGGGCCCTGGATGCTGGCCCAGTGGAGGCCCAACCCCCCAGCCCAGAGGAAACCAGACCTACTGTCCCTTCGCACACAAAGGCGGCCCTCGGAGACTTGGCACTGATTGAGGCCCAGAGAGGCTGCGTCTGGGAAATGTGGCTGCTCCACCCCTCCCAGCCTCCCAGGGGGCCAGATCTCCTCCTAGGAGTTGGGAGCGTGGGAGATGCCCTGTCCCCCCTCCCAGGCCTGGCAGCCTCAGAGCTCCCAGCCTCCACCCAGGCAAGGTGCGCCCCTGCCTCCCCTGGACACACCTGCTCACGGCTTCCACCCTGTGGCCAGGACAGCAAGACCAAGAGGTGGCAGCCTGGGTGCCAAGCAGCAGAACCCTCTGTGTTGGGTGCTTGGGGAGACCCCCCTCTACCCTCTCCCTATGGCCCTGGAACCCTGATCTCCAGATCAGCTGTTACTCCTTAGCAGGGCCCCATTGCGTAGGACCACCCAAGAAGCTGACCTGACACCCCCCACCCCCCACCACTCTGCTTTATTTATTCTGTCACATGAGGCTGTTGGCAATTCTTCATTTACTGCCTCCCTGGGCAGAGGGGAGGAGGGGGTGGCGTGCACCTGCCTTGTTTTTATATTTATTTTATTTATTTATCTGGCTGCACCAGGTCTTACTTGTGGCACACTGGATCTTTTTGTTGCAGCATGTGGGATCCAGTTCCCTGACCAGGGATCGAACACAAGCTCCCTACATTGGGAGCACAAAGTTTTAGCCACTGGACCATGAGAGAAGTCCCCCTGCCTTGCTCTTAACTGCATCCCTGAGGTCATGACCCAGAGCTGCCACACAGAGGAGCAGGAGCAATGGGCAGGACACCCAAAAGAGGGGCACCATCTGTACAAGCCATACCACCAGCTCACATGGAGGAACCCAGGCTCCGGGTCCCAGACTGTGAGAGCTCCCAGAGGGTGGGCTCAGAGACAATCATGGGAAACACGGAGCACACGTGTGCAAGCTGTCTGGGGCCTGGTGGGGCTCTCAGAGGAGGTGGGTAGGGCCGTCTGGCTGGGGTGGTGGGCCTTCCAAAGAAGACTGCCTTGGTCAAAGGAGACAACGGAAATGTCTGCTCAGGTCCACCCAGAGAGTCGGGGCCACAGCAGGGCCGCCTGACGTGGGCGCACAGTGGATGGAGCCGGGGGTGGAGGGGTGGGGAAACGAGGTTCCCTCCGCCCCTCCGCTGCAGAGGGTCCTGCTGGGAACAGAACAAGGAAGCAAGGAGCAGTGATAAGGACTTCCCCTCCCAGTGAGTCACCATGCTGGCAGCTGAGCCCCCGACTTCCCCTGCAGTGCTGGGGCCAGCCCAGAATATCTCACGTGCCCACCTGAAGTCACAGGGCCAGATCCCCAAGTTACCCTCTGCCTGCCCCAGCTGCCCACAGGACTGCCTCGACCCAATGTACAGCAGGGCTCATCCTGTGCCCTGGGTGGCATGCCCCCAGCCAGCTTCTGCCCCATTTCCTCCAGGGGACCCCAGAAACTGCTGGCTTGCAGCTGTGGACCATGTGACCCTCCTGACCCACCCACAAAATTGGGTTCTTAGGATGGAGAGGTGGGCCTGGTCACTTAGCTCCAGAAGGTGCTTGCAGACAAGGCCCTTTACCAACCCAACAAGAGGCAAGGGTGGTAAGGAGACCTCGTCCCCTAAGAGGACGGGGAAGCAGGTCGGGTGACTCGACCACGGCTGGCCATCAGTGTTTCTGGCCATGCTGGCAGCCTCCAAACAGGGGTGCCATAGCTGAGCACTGCAGACTTTTAAAGTGAGGCCTCAGTCCTAACCTGCTAGACTGGGAGTGCAGGACTCAAGTTTTGCTCAGGGCCCTTGCCTGCAATGCCACGGCCACGGCCACTTGCCAAGCGGTCACTGTGTGACAGACTGCCTCCCAGGCCCCTTAGGCAGGCCAAGCTCACGGCTTCAGGTGAGGCGGCCCTCGTGATGTACCCATTTTATAGATGAGGAGCCTGAGACTGGGATAGGAGGAAGCCATACAGCTAAGGAGAGGGCCTTGGGCACAGGCCACCAGCTCCTGGGCTGCTCCTTTACACACTGTGCTGCTGCTAAGTCGCTTTAGTCGTGTCCGACTCTGTGCGACCCCATAGACGGCAGTCCACCAGGCTCCCCCGTCCCTGGGATTCTCCAGGCAAGAACACTGGAGTGGGTTGCCATTTCCTTCTCCAATGCATGAAAGTGAAAAGTGAAAGTGAAGTCGCTTAGTCGTGTCCAACTCTTAGCAGCCTACCAGGCTCCTCCATCCATGGGATTTCCCAGGCAAGAGTACTGAAGTGGGGTGCCATTGCCTTCTCCGTAAACACTGTGAGGAGGTAATAAGCAGCCCTTCCTCAACGGCCTGGGCAGGCAGCACAGGTGGGCAGGGGGAGGTGGCCTGGAGCCTGAGCTGATTAGCTGTGAAATCTCCGGGGAGCATCTGGGGGCGGGCACTTAGCCAGGCCCTCTGGGCAGCTTTGGAGCCCCCCACAAGCTCCTCCTCTTGACCTGGCCCCTCTGATGTCACCCAGAGACATTAAGGGCCCAGGGTAGGGGTCCAGGTGGCCCCGCTCACCCTAGCCAGATCCTGGTCTGCTTTGGGGCTTTACAGGCCTCAGTTTCCCCACCTGAAACGTGGGCTTGAGACCTCCCCCTCAGCTGGGCAGGGCTTGCAGGAGAGCATGAGTCCAGAAAGGTGTGTTCAGGAGCCCAAGGGAAGTGACACTCTGTCCCAGACAACACTGCCACACCAGGGCCCCCTCTCACTTCTATCCACCCCCATGGGGTTGGGGGTGGGGGGCAAGGGGAGTGGGCAGGCAGGCCCTGTAAAGGGGCCCCAGCAGTACCTCCCTCATTCATCACCCCATCACGGCTCCTCCCTCCCCCAGTCTCTCCTACCAGGAAGGTGGCAGCAAGTCCCTGGAGGCTGAGGCTCAGGTTACAACAGCCTTGGGGCCCCCAGACTCTCCCTAAGGTAGGACAGGGATGGGAGGATGGGCCCTGCATGGAGTGTCAGGGAACCTCCAGAGCAGGCCCTACTCCGCCCCCAGGCAGAGAGATGCCCCGATTACACCTCCGAGCTCTCATCCCCAGTTAAAAACCCCTCTGTCTGTCCCCCTCCAACCTCGAGGGTCCTACCGACTCCCTAGAAACCCCGGCGGGGACAGCTTCAACCCTCCAGCCGGAGTTAGCACTCCTGTGTCTGGCCCTTCCGCCCCCATCCCTGGCCCATCCCGTCGCCAGCAGGTTCCAGCCTGTCCCGGAGGAAGGCGGAGCGGTCGGCCCCCTCCCCACAGGCAGCCGGCCACGGAAGCCAAGTCCCGCCCTCGCCGGGATCCCAGGACTCGGGGCCGCCAGGGACCAGGCACCAGCCCCTCCCGTCCAGCTCGTCACCGCTGCCGAACTCGACCGGTGCCGGCCGCGCCCGGGTCGGTTGCGTGCCGCCTTCCCGGCGGGAAGCGCACTTCTCTGGCTGAACCCGAAGGGCCGAGCTGGGGTCCCTTCCATCCCCCGAAATGCAGAACTGGGGCGTTGGGACGGGCGGCGGCCGCGGTCCGTACCTGGGCTCTTCGCCTAGTAGGGCTGGAATTCCGGAGTCTGAGCCCGGTGCTCGCCCCGCGCGGGCGTCCCCACCACCCCCGCCCGGCCTCCCGCCCTCGCTCACCTGGATGGTCTGGTTGGGGTCCCCGCCGGCCACGGGGCCCCCCACCAACTTGCAGTAGAGGTCCTCGGTGGGGCGCGGGGCGCCGCGCGCAGGGGCCTCCTCGCCGCAGGTGGCCGAGGCGGCGATGCGGGCGCCCTCAGCCAGGTTGAAGTAGGGCGGGTGCAGGCTGAAGCCACCGCCCGCCGCCCGCGCCCGCGCCGCGCCCAGCAACGCCAGTCCGGCCAGCAGCAGCGGCGCGGGGCCCCAGGAATCGCGGGGCCGCGCGCCCGGTTTCGCCATCTTCCAGCTCGGGGACTGCGGGCGAGGCGGGAGCCCGGCGGGTCTGCGGCGCCCGGCCGGGCTCGGCTCGCTCCGCCCGCGGACGTCAGGCCCCGCCCCGGCCCGCCCGGGAGCTTCGGCCCCGCGCCCCGGGGAGGGGGCGGGGGAGGCCGGGGGGAGGGGCGGCCGGCCGCCTTAACCCTTGGGACCCCGGCCCGGCCGGCCTCCTGGAAGGGGGACACCTGCTGATCTCGGGCCGGGCCGTGGGAATGCTGCGCCCAGGCGGCCCCGGGGCGTGGCTCCCGGTTCCTGGCGGCCCCCTGCGCCCTCCAGCACCGCGGCCCCGGACGCGCCGGCCCGCTCCTCTCGGTCCAGCGGATCCGCTCTTTGTTTCCCTAACTTCGGGCACCTCTAGGCGGCCGAGGGTCCCCGGCGGTCCCGGGTTCGGCGCCGCTCGCCTCGGGTCCAGTCCGGGCCCAGCCCGTCCCCACCCGCGACCCCAGAACCGGCAGAGCGACTCGAATGACCGCAGCCAGGGAGCCCAAACGCGGAGTCCCTGGGATTGAGATGTGAAACCCGGAGCGCAGCGCATCCTGGCCGCCTCTCGCCGGCTGGTTTTCGGTGTTTTGCGCATGGTACTGGCCCCCATTCTGCCTCATCCAGCAGGTGTGCAGGAAGGTGCACTCTGCCGGCTGTGAATGGCGGTGGGTAGTGGCCCCGGAGACAATCCGATCTGCAGAGGGAGAGGGAGACCCCTCATTGCGGACTCCGTGTTCCCTTGCGAGGGGCCAGGTCAGATTCAACCCCACCTGACTCCTGCCTGCGCAGGGTTTGGTTTAAAAATTCTCTAAAACGGGGAAGTGGGGCCCTCTGCAGTGAAGGGAGGATACTCAGAGCCCCGTAGGTGCCAGGAAGACTGGCTGCAAAGGAGGGCATCTATTGAGCACCTGCTGTGTGAAGGGGGGGGCCAAGTGTGAGCTCACCCTGGTGCCACCGTCTCTGTCTGCTAGTGGAACCCTCAGGCTCAGGGCAGGTGCTCAAGGACACTGGGGAAATGGGGCTGGAAGAGACGCCAAGCTCAGGATTGTGTCTCAGGATTGTGTCCCAGCTGTTTTTGCGTTTGGGTGGCTTCGGCCACTGGGTCTCCTCCCCTCCTTCAGCTCCTGGCCCACATCCGCCTCAAGGGAAGCCCTGATGGGGCTGGCGCAGCTGCTGGGCTGGCAGGGCCCCCAGTCTATGAGCTAGGCCAGCTGGGTGTCTGTCCCACGTGGGACCCCCTGGACAGTCCTGGGGAGTTGAGTAAGTGTGTGGGGTGGCAGCCAGCTGGTCCTGGCGGGTCCTGCCCCAGTAGTTGTTCCCGGAAGGTCACACCACTGGTCACATCTTTCTGGCTGTCCCTGGCCTTCTGCAAATCCTGAATCCCAGGGGCTGGACGGCAGCTTCTCTGCAGAGTTGAGACAGGCAGGCAGTGTGGGCTGGCTCCCTCCTCCCCTCTCTCTCCTTTCCCTTCTTTCTCATCTCCCTCTGCTCCCAGGCTATTCTGTAACTCCACCTGGGGGAGGGGGAGAAGAGGTTGTTCCTCCCCAGATACCCTCTGAGTTGGAGAGGGCCTGGCCTAGATGGGGGAGGGGCAGGTGGACAGGAAGGAATCCAGAGTCCTGGTGCCTTGACAGGCCAGCTCACTGGCTAATTTATGACCCCTTGAGAGGAGAGCTGCCTCTGGGCAAGTAGCAGGGTTTCCAGATGGGGGATTTGACCTGTCCTCGCCCCGCCCTCCCTACTGCCCAGAGGTGCCCCCATAACACACATCACAGCAGTGCGCTCTGGCCCTGGCACTGTCACCCCCTTGGCTCTGGTGGCCTGGCATCCTGGGGGCTGGAGCTGGGAACCCTCCACCCAGGCTGCCCCCCATGTCAGCTTCTCAACACCCATGGAGGGGCCCGGGGACAGAGGTGAGAGGTGGGAGCCCTCTGAGCCTCCCAGAGATCAGGCCACCGCTGTCCAGAGGGCACAGAGCAGACGGGAGGGAGGGGCCGCCGCCTGAGAATGCGCTGAGTCAGCCGGGCCAGCATGCAGAGGGTTAATCGCGGGCTAGCGGCTTCCGGAGACAGCTGCCCTGAGCAACTGGTGGCCTGGGCCTGGGGGTGAGGGGGGAGGCGCATTGCCTGGTAAAGTGGGCAGAGGGCAATGTGGCGGAAGGAGCTGAATGAGATGCCCGCTTGGCCCCCACCCTGTGCCCGCTTAGGTGCCCCAGCTGGAGCAGGGCAGGAGAGGGAGGCCCATCTCTGCCCACCTTCATGCCTGATGCCTGAGGCACATTTCCAGCAAGTCATTTTCAGCTGGCCCAGCAAGGGTGTCCAGTCTTGCTCTGACTCCTGGGTCACCCAGCCACCTTTCCTACTTAGGAATTGGGAAACTGAGGGTCAGTTTCCAAGGCCCAGGGGTCAGTCAGGAGCATGTGGTTAGCAAGGGAGAGAAGAAGATGGACTGGCATTCATTTTCTCTTCCCAGATGTATTGGGCAACTTTGGGGTACAGGTCTGTAATGCAGTGCCCTCCACCCCCAAACAGGCTGCTTTAGCCTTCTGTCCTAAGTTCACAGGAGAGGGACACCAAGTCCTGGGAGGTGGGTGGTGGGTGAAGGCAGCTCACGGGAAGGGGTGTGGAGGCAATCTGACCCCCTCTGTCCTGCTAGGCTCTGACCATGTCCCATGAGGAGGACCCCACACCCAGAGTCCCCCCACCCAGCCCCACAGTAACTGGAGCCCCGGGACCTGTGGGAGGTCAGATACAAGTGGGGAAGAGGTGCTTCTGAACCCAGGTAGGGGGTCCAGCCAATCCCCCCACACCGAGCCCTGGGATAAGACCCCTGCAGTGGGGCCCGGGCCAGGGGAGCCCACCCTCAAGACTGCGCCCCCCCACCTTGATGTCATGCCCAGGAGCCCTGCTCAGCCCCATCTGCAGGGTAGCTGTGGGGACCACAGGCCAGGCCACATGGGCACACCTGCCGTAGCCCGAGCTGAGTCCTAACCACGACCATAACTCCCCGGGAGCAGCTGCGAGGGGCACCCCTCATTACACTCAGCCGCATCATCACATCACAGTCGGTAACAGATGACTGTGCCGACCTTGACCGCTGTCCTGGATCCCAGCTCTCACCCGGGCACTGCTCCTCCAGTGGGGGAGGAGAAACTGCAATGCCCCATGGGGAGGAGGAAGCTGAGCTCTCTGCTTCTCGCTGGGAGTGTGTCTCCCTTTGGCAGGAAGAGGTTTCAGGAGAAGCTAGGCTGTGGTTTGGAATATTCCCTGCACCAGGGCTGCCCTGATGCCTTCTGGGGAGCCCAGCTGGCCAAAACATGTACCCCGTCCATCCAGGCTGGCTATGGGGCAGGCAGCAAGGCTGATGCTGGCTGGCTGCTGCTGGCAGCCCTGGTCCAGCCCAGGCATGGGGGTAGGATGCAGACCAGCTGAGGGAAGGCCTCATTCAGTTCAGTTCAGTTCAGTTCAGTCGCTCAGTCGTGTCCAACTCTTTGCGACCCATGAATCACAGCACGCCAGGCCTCCCTGTCCATCACCAACTCCCGGAGTTCACCCAGACTCATGTCCATCGAGTCAGTGATGCCATCCAGCCATCTCATCCTCTGTCGTCCCCTTCTCCTCCTGCCCCCAATCCCTCCCAGCATCAGAGTCTTTTCCAATGAGTCAACTCTTCGCATGAGGTGACCAAAGTACTGGAGCTTCAGCTTTAGCATCATTCCTTTCAAAGAAATCCCAGGGCTGATCTCCTTCAGAATGGACTGGTTGGATCTCCCTGCAGTCTAAGGGACTCTCAAGAATCTTCTCCAACACCACAGTTCAAAAGCATCAATTCTTCGGCGCTCAGCCTTCTTCACAGTCCAACTCTCATATCCATACATGACCACTGGAAAAACCATAGCCTTGACTAGATGGACCTTTGCTGGCAAAGTAATGTCTCTGCTTTTGAATATGCTCTCTAGGTTGGTCATAACTTTGCTTCCAAGGAGTAAGCGTCTTTTATTTTCATGGCTGCAGTCACCATCTGCAGTGATTTTGGAGCCCAACAAAACAAAGTCTGACACTGTTTCCACTGTTTCCCCATCTATTTCCCATGAAGTGATAGGACCGGATGCCATGATCTTCGTTTTCTGAATGTTGAGCTTTAAGCCAACTTTTTCACTCTCCTCTTTCACTTTCATCAAGAGGCTTTTTAGTTCCTCTTCACTTTCTGCCATAAGGGTGGTGTCATCTGCATATCTGAAGTTATTGACATTTCTCCCAGCAATCTTGATTCCAGCTTGTACTTCAGCCAGTCCAGCGTTTCTCATGATGTACTCTGCATGGAAGTTAAATAAGCAGGGTGACAATATACAGCCTTGACGTACTCCTTTTCCTATTTGGAACCAGTCTGTTGTTCCATGTCCAGTTCTAACTGTTGCTTCCTGACCTGCATACAGATTTCTCAAGAGGCAGGTCAGGTGGTCTGGTATTCCCATCTCTTTCAGAACTTTCCACAGTTTATTGTGATCCACACAGTCAAAGGCTTTGGCATAGTCAATAAAGCAGAAATAGATGTTTTTCTGGAACTCTCTTGCTTTTTCCATGATCCAGCGGATGTTGGCAATTTGATCTCTGGTTCCTCTGCCTTTTGTAAAACCAGCTTGAACATCAGGAAGTTCACGGTTCACATATTGTCATCATTAGGAGGTTGTAAAGGGTTGTAAAGCCAGCAGGTCTGGGGCTGAGAGAGCTCCCTGGCCTCTGGGCCATTGCTCAGTCCAGAGCCCTCCCTGGCCGTGGGCTGGCACAGTCCACTGGGAAGGCAGAGGACAGCACAGATGACCTGAAAGGGTACCAGAAGGGTGGGGCCGGGCTGGAGTCCCCTCATTCCCAGCTGAGGAGGGCCCGGGGACAGGTCCCTGGATGCCCCTGATGGACTGGTGTCTCCTGCCTGTGACCCCAGCTGGGCCGCCTTTGGGCTCCCCCAGGCCTCCAGGGCATGGGCTCTGGGAAACCTCTGAGGCCACCAGGCTTTGGGTTGACCCCAGCAAGGAGCAGATGGTTTTGACCCCTGTGCTGCCCAGCCAAGGGCCTTCCTCCAGGAGCATTCTGTCCCTGGAGCTCTGGAGGGTCCACCTCTGCCTGCTCTGTGCCCAGCCTACAGGCCACAGTCCCCAGGGTGCCCATGAAGGCCAGACCCTCGGGCATCCTGGTGGGCAATTTGTACCTTGGAGGGGGTCCAGACAGGCTCACATGTGCCCAGTGCCATGGGCTGGGCTGGCCAGCCCCCAGGTCCAGGGCTCTACACAGAAGTTCCCCAAAGCTCCTTTCTCCCACTCAGCTCACCTCCTTCCAGACTGGTGTCCTAGATGGGCAGGCCTGGCTTTCTAGAAGGCACACACATCCAGGATGCTCAGAAATGTGAGGCTTTGTGACTCCCCATAGGCTGGTCAGTGTGCTGTCAATGAGCAGACAGCCTAGATCAGGCAGGAGTCCAGAGTCCGGGGTTTGGCTTGTACATCCCCTCCTGTGGCCTCAGTGTCTCCAGCTGAGTGTAGGGGAGCCCCCACCCTGCTGACATAGGAGCACCAGGCTTTGTGAAGGATGCCACAAGCTGGAGGAATCAGACCAGTCACCTTATGGACTGGAACCTTTATGATCACAGCTATGGGTGCCGGCTGCCTGCTGGGCTGGGCCCCTGGCTGGCACTCACTCATCCTGTCTCCCTCCTCCCAAGCCATACTGGCTTTGCTTTTTTTTTTTTTTTTTCATACTGGCTTTTGTTTATCTTAGGATAAAAGCCAGACCCCTCACTGCAGCCCCCAGGCCCCAAGGAGCCTCCTAGCTATGCGCTGCCTGTCTGGGCAGTCAGGCTGAGCCTCCAGCCTTCCCTCCCCCTCTATCTCGTGGAACTTTGGCCTTATTCCCTCCACCCAGGACACAACAGAGACCCTGCCCCTTCGTCTGCTCTCTTGGGCCCCTAGTGGGTCAGACAGGTATGCACCTGCCCTGCTTTCTCATATTCAGTTCAATCACACCTATGTCTTGCCTGTCCTTCTTGCCATATCCCCAGGCCTGGTGAAGAGGAGGTGCCTAGGGAGTGCCCACCACATGAAGGGCAGCCTCTTGGGTTTACCCTGTCACAGGTCCTTCTAGCCTGTGCAGGACCCTACGACTTGGGCCTCTGGTTCTCCAGAAGAAGCCCACTGCTGTACTCTGGGGACCCCTTCCCAGCCCAGGGTCTGTGAGCTGGAAGGAGAGGCAGGGCCTGCTGAGAGGAAGGAGCTGCCGTCTGAGATAGCCCCCATGTTGGCATCCTTGCACGATATCTCTCCCACCATGGCTCACCAGACGCCCCCCTGACCCAGCCCTGGGCTTGAGGAGCAACCCTCAGCCACAAATCTCCCACCCCAGCCCCAGGGGAGTGGTGGGCTGAGTTGGGGAGGCCCTAGGAACCCCTGAGGAGGGGGCCCGGACCTCCCTGGAGAGCCAATCAAATCCAGAGGGCAAAGGGAGGGGCTGGTTCAGAAGTGAGGTTGCTCTTCGGACCCCAGGCCCAGGTACCTCCCTCAATGGGGCACCTCTCAGCACCTTCCTGGGGTGTAAAGTTGGGGGTCCAGGGCTCTTGCTCCCAGATCTGTGGGGAGCAGTGGGTTGACCCCAGAAGGCTTACATCAGTCTCTGTATCCCTCACACAGGACGGCAGCATCCACATCAGACACCCACGGGGCCAACCTGTCTGCAGTGTTATTATTTACTCCATTTGGCCTTTGGCTCCTGGGACTCCCCCACGCCCCTGCTCACCACCTTCCTGCTCTGTACTGTGGACTGGGCAGCCCTGGGGGAAGCAGGTGAGGGGCAGGGGGTCCCCAGCACAGAAGGAGGGGGTGGCACGTAGGGACCTGGGTTGTCCCTGACCCCCCCTCCCTCTCAGGACTGACCTGCAGCAGGCCCTTCCCCCCAGGTCCCTGGGGGCCTGGCCGAGCTCCAGTTCCCGCGGGGTGAGGGCTCTGCAGCTCCTCCAGGAGGTGCCCACAGGCGGCCTTATATGGCCAGAAGGCCTTGCTGCCCAGGAGGAATCTGATCCCACGGGAAGGGCAGGGATGTGGGGCTGAGCCCCAGGCTGGGCCAGGCAGGGCCAAGGGGAGTGGTTTGAATGGCCCTAGTCTCCTGGCCCACAGCCCCCTAAAAGCAGCCAGATAAGCCCGACCCCCTTGCCAACTTTGGGACGTCTGGTTGGGGGCCCTGTGACAAACCCTGGGGGTCTGCCATCCTGGCAAGAGCTGCAAGATTTGAGGCCAGCCGCCCCACCCCGACAGTACCACCCAAACCATACCAGGTACAGCCTGCGAGGGTCTGGGGCCTGCAGCCTGGCTCTGGCCTTGACTGGCTAGGTCACTGGCCCTCAGTAAGTTGCCTCTTTCCCTGGGCAGGCCCAGCCTGGCATCAGTGCCCTCCCCAGAGTGGCACCAGGGTCCCCACACCGCATCTGGACACCTGCTGGGATTCAACCTCCCTGCCCAGCCTCCCCGCCTCCCTCCCAGCCCATCATCCCTCCCTCCATCACCCCCACCTCTCTCTGTCCCAACTCTCTCCTTCTCTGGGTTTCTCACTCTGGCTACCCTCTCTCTCTGCCTCTGTCTCCCTGCCTCTGTCTGTCTCTCCTTTTCTGTGTGTCTCTTGGTGTCCCTCTTCCTCCCACCTGCTGCCCTCCATCTGCTGAGCTCCACTACTCTGGGCAGCCCTAGCCCCTCCCCCAAAGATTGGCAGCAGCAGCGGTGACATAGGCTCCTCCTGCCCTCTGGCCCATCTGCCACCTGGAAGCTCTGGCCGTGGGGGCCTGGTGGGCCTTGCTGGCAGGGCTGGGAAGTGGGCCAGCCTATGAGGACGCAGCTTCCCTGGGCCCCTGAGCTGCCACATGGCTCTGGGACACAGCAAGTAGAGGTGGAGTCCACCTTTCCAGGGGCACCAGCGTCCACTGCCTGCACGTTGGGGCTGCGGCCAGGAGAGGCCCCAGACCATGCGCAGTGCAGCCGCTCAGTCGTGTCCGACTCTTTGCGACCCCATGAATCACAGCACGCCAGGCCTCCCTGTCCATCACCAACTCCCAGAATTCACCCAGACTCATGTCCATTGAGTCAGTGATGCCATCCAGCCATCTCATCCTCTGTCGTCCCCTTCTCCTCCTGCCCTCAATGCCTCCCAGCATCAGAGTCTTTTCCAATGAGTCAACTCTTCGCATGAGGTGGCCAAAGTACTGGAGCTTCAGCTTTAGCATCATTCCTTTCAAAGAAATCCCAGGGCTGATCTCCTTCAGAATGGACTGGTTGGATCTCCTTGCAGTCCAAGGGACTCTCAAGAGTCTTCTCCAACACCACAGTTCAAAAGCATCAATTCTTCGGCACTCAGCCTTCTTTACAGTCCAACTCTCACATCCATACACGACTACTGGAAAAACCATAGCCTTGACTAGACAGACCTTTGTTGGCAAAGTAATGTCTCTGTTTTTGAATATGCTATCCAGGTTGGTCATAACTTTGCTTCCAAGGAGTAAGCGTCTTTTAATTTCATGGCTGCAGTCACTATCTGCAGTGATTTTGGAACCCCAAAAAATAAAGTCTGACACTGTTTCCACTGTTTCCCCATCTATTTCCCATGAAGTCATGGGACCAGATGCCATGATCTTCGTTTTCTGAATGTGGAGCTTTAAGCCAACTTTTTCACTCTCCTCTTTCACTTTCATCAAGAGGCTTTTTAGTTCCTCTTCACTTTCTGCCATAAGGGTGGTGTCATCTGCATATCTGAGGTTATTGACATTGCTCCCGGCAATCTTGATTCCAGCTTGTGTTTCTTCCAGTCCAGTGTTTCTCATGATGTACTCTGCATGGAAGTTAAATAAGCAGGGTGACAATATACAGCCTTGATGTACGCCTTTATTTGGAACCAGTCTGTTTTTCCATGTCCAGTTCTAACTGTTGCTTCCTGACCTGCATACAGATTTCTTAAGAGGCAGGTCAGGTGGTCTGGTATTCCCATCTCTTGAAGAATTTTCCACAGTTGATTGTGATCCACACAGTCAAAGGCTTTGGCATAGTCAATAAAGCAGAAATAGATGTTTTTCTGGAACTCCCTTGCTTTTTCCATGATCCAGAGGATGTTGGCAATTTGATCTCTGGTTCCTCTGCCTTTTCTAAAACCAGCTTGAACATCAGGAAGTTCATGGTTCACGTATTGCTGAAGCCTGGCTTGGAGAATTTTTAGCATTACTTTACTAGCGTGTGAGATGAGTGCAATTGTGCGGTAGTTTGAGCATTCTTTGGCATTGCCTTTCTTTGGGATTGGAATGAAAACTGACCTTTTCCAGTCCTGTGGCCACTGCTGAGTTTTCCAAATTTGCTGGCATATTGAGTGCAGCACTTTCACAGCATCATCTTTTAGGATTTGAAATAGCTCAACTGGAATTCCATCACCTCCACTAGCTTTGTTCTTAGTGATGCTTTCTAAGGCCCACTTGACTTTACATTCCAGGATGTCTGGCTCTAGGTCAGTGATCACATCATCGTGATTATCTAGGTCATGAAGATCTTTTTTGTACAGTTCTTTTGTGTATTCTTGCCACCTCTTCTTAATATCTTCTGCTTCTGTTAGGTCCATACCATTTCTGTCCTTTATTGAGCCCAACTTTGCATGAAATGTTCCCTTGGTATCTCTAATTTTCTTGAAGAGATCTCTAGTCTTTCCCATTCTGTTGTTTTCCTCTATTTCTTTGCATTGATCGCTGAGGAAGGCTTTCTTATCTCTTTTTGCTGTTCTTTGGAACTCTGCATTCAGATGCTTATATCTTTCCTTTTCTCCTTTGCTTTTCTCTTCTCTTCTTTTCACAGCTATTTGTAAGGCCTCCCCAGGCAGCCATTTTGCTTTTTTGCATTTCTTTTCCATGGGGATGGTCTTGATCCCTGTCTCCTGTACAATGTCACGAACCTCATTCCATAGTTCATCAGGCACTCTATGTATCAGATCTAGGCCCTTAAATCTATTTCTCGCTTCCACTGTATAGTCATAAGGGATTTGATTTGGGTCCTACCTGAATGGTCTAGACCATGGGCAGGGAGGGACAAGTGGTGACAGGGCCCCACTGTGCTCGGCGCAGCCGTTCCTGGGCCAGTTGGGGAGGCAGGGACTCTTGTCACCCTGCTGACCAGGTGAGCAGAGGGGGCAGGGCTGGCCCTGACCACCCCCTGTGTCTCCCCATACGAAAGAAAGAGGAGGATGGTGTGGGGGCCAGCCCCTGCCATGGGCCTGCATCTTGCCCGCAGGCTCTTGGGGAAAGCTGTCTCAGGCAGTGCAGTGACCCAGGAAGGGGGCCTGAGACAACACGTTGAGAGGTCGACAGCTGTCTGTCTGTCCAGGATATGCTCTGGGCAAGGGCTGCCTGGCTTCCCAGGCCAAGGAAGGGGAGGAGGCCTGCGGCAGCACTTAGCTAGTCCGTCCTCTGCAATCCAAATGGGCACGTGCCCTGGGCTGGCAGAAACCCGTGACATCTCCTCCCAGGAGGGGCCGGGCACAGCCCTTGGGAGCCCTAACTTGGATGCTGCCCGGGGACTGCAACCCACCCACCCTGAGGCCCCCAGCTGTGACTGTAACAAGGGGTCCCTCCTCTGTCTGTAACCTCAGGTGGCTTTTAAGAGGCAGGTTGCCCTGTCGTTCCTGTCTTCGGAACCCCGCACAGCCTCCAAGGTCCTTGAGCAGCCCCTCACCCCCTCAGAGCCCACAGCGTCCAGCCTCACTGGCCTCCACACAAATGCTAAATGCTCTTTTGCACCACAGGACCTTTGCACAAACCACACCTTCCACCAGAAATCTCCCACCCCGCTCTCAGCCCACCCTACAGACCCCAGCTTCAGGGTACATTCCCCCTTTCTTCCTCCAACAACTATGTAATATTTTGATTTATTACATTTCACCTTATTATTTTGTTATTTAGTGTCCTGAGTCCTGTGCTGAGCAAGTGCTGGGCAGTCATGGCTGGATGCTGGGACACCTGTGCCTCATTGCCTTCACATTGGCCTGGAGGCCTGGGATAGGGGCAGGCAGGTCAGAGGGGAGAGGGCTTGGCGCCCAGGCCTCTGTTCCTCTTGTGCAGCAGCCACAGTGCATAGTAAAAACACCGACAGCAACAAGTGTGGGCAAAGATTTGGGGAGTCGGGGCACCCGCACTGCTGGTGGGGATGCAGATGGTGTGGGTGTGGAACAGTCTTGTGCTTCCTGAAAGGTGAAACACAGTGTCCCCGTGGGTCCACACCTCCACTCCCGGGGATGGGTCCATGTGAATCCCCTCCATGAATGTTTGTGGCAGCCCTTTCTGTAACAGTTGCAGAGGGGAACCAGCCCAGATGCCATCAGCGTGTGAGCAGAAGGGAGGTGGTCCGGGCACCGGGCAGGTCCACACCTGTCACAACACCGAGCCTGGGACGCAGGCTCTTTGAAGAAGCTGCTGGAAGCAGGGGCTGGCAGCTGGGGCGCACCTGGGCTGCTGGCCTCTCCCAGGTGGACAGGGAGGCACGGCTTAGCCGGTGCCGAAAGGTGGAGATGGCAGAGGCTGAGTCACCTCTGGGTGCCGGGCCACCCACAGCCACACAGCCCCCACGCTCGCCAGCTGGCCCCGTGCATCCCGTGAGCATGGGAGAGGTGCAGGTTTGTGTTTAGGGCTGTGGGGAACCAAGACACTCAACCCTAAACAGCAGACTGACTCACCCTGACTCACCCTGTCTTCCTCGAGCACACACGGGGCCCTTGGTCACACGCAGGGCTTGTGCCTGAGGCTTGAGCCTCAGGGCCTGACTGAGAACCCCCCCCCGAGTACTGGGGCTCCCCCAGGGCCACCAGAGCTTCAGGTGCAAGTGACACCCCAACCAAGCCCATCTCCTGTCACCCCAACTTCATAAAAGGAGGGCATGAGACCATGGAAGGGGTGGGGGGCATAGGGGAACCTGCAGTTGGACCCCCATCTGCCCGCCCAAGGCTCTGTCCTGCCGGCAGCTCAGGAGGTCCCCTCCAGGACCCCCGCGGGGCCTCTGCTGCAGGGAGAGGTAGGGTGGTGGGTGGGGCTCAGCTCAGGCCTCTGTTTGCCCCAAGTTTCAACATTTACAGAACATTCGTCCTGGGCTCTTCTGGGGAGGTATTTCCTACAGGAATGTAAACATTCGAGACTTGGAAGGCTCGTGCCGGGCACGGCGCTGGTGGGTCTCCTGGGAGCTGGTCTTCATCTTGGGGTGGGGGGTGGTTCTGGGAGTCCGTTTCTGGCCTCCCCAGTGGGTGGGAACTGAGAGTCACCCCTCCTTGGGAGCCTGGTCTCCTATGGCCTCCATGCTCCATCTGGGGCTTGCTGTTGTGACCTCAGGTCAGAGGCACGACCTCTCTGGGCCCACCGAGTCAATGGCATTGATTCTGTTTTCTCGCCTCATCTTTGGCCCCAGCCCCTCAGCACCACTCACCTAGTGGGGCTTTAGGCAGCAGCCTTTTCTGTGCCATGTGCTGGTAGCTTGGCAGGCCCCTGGTCTGATGGGCACAAAAGTCTGTCTTACAGACAGGAGACAGGGCATAAGAGGGTTCTGTGGATTCTGCCTGTCGCTAGCACCATGATTCTGAGGCTCTGTGCAACCCGGCCTTTTGTTCAGGAGTCAAGGGACTGCCGGCTAAGTCCTGCCCTTATCTGCAAGGTGCTCAGTCCCTATCCTGCAGGCTTGCTCCTGGCTGGGCCTATGTCCGCATCTCTCTGGGACGCCTGACCGCAATCGTCCTCATTGAGGCCTGTGGCCCCAGCCCCAGGAAGCCAAATGGGGCAGAGCCTCAAGAGGTTGCCTGGGCCTCACAGGAGGCGGGTGCCAGCAGCCTTCAGGCCTCCAGCATCTCCACTGGAATGCTCGGAGCTCCCATCACCTGCCCACCCTGGGAGGAATGTAGCCTGGGCTACTGGGAGCCAGGAGCCCGGGAGGAGGGGTGGTAAGAGGCTTCCCTCCACCTTCTGGAATTCCCCAGGCCTGGCACCAGATCCCAGCCTGCTTCTCCCCACCCCCACCACTGAATGAGCCCCTGGCTCTCCTCTCCACAGGCTGCTGGGCACTAGGGTGACCAGTGGGAAGGGGTGGCACTTTCCATGGCTGGTCCCTGCTTTACAATGTCCCCTCCTCAGAGAGGCCTTCCCTGACCACCTGAGCTATGGCCCCTTTGGAGAGGCCATTGGCCTTCAAAGCCCTAGACCAGGCCCCACTGGCGTTCTGGGCTGGACGCCTCCCTATGGGTCATCCTGGGTGCTGTGGGGTTTCGAGCAGCATCCCTGGTCTCCACCCAATTGTGGCTACAGCAACCTCCCTGCCTCAAGTCAGGACAGCGTACTGCTGTGTATCCTGGGCAGGGTGGGGAAGGAACATTCCCAGATGAGACCCACTGCCCCAGACCTTCCTGAGATGAGATGCTTATTGTCGTCTTCTCCGGGAGAACTGATGCTTTCAAACTGGTGCCGGAGAAGACCATTGAGTCCCCTGAACAGCAAGAAGATCAAACCAGTCAATCCTAAAGGAAATCAACCCTGAATATTCACGGGAAGGACAGATGCTGAAGCTGAAGCTCCAGTACTTTGGCCACCTGATGCAACGATGTGAAGAGACGACTCATTGGAAAAGACCCCGATGCTGGGAAAGATTGAAGGCAGGAGGAGAAGGGGATGACAGAGGATGAGATGGTTGGATAGCATCACTGACTCGATGGACATGAGTTTGAGCAAGCTCTGGGAGATAGTGAAGGACAGGGAAGCTGGAGTGCTGCAGTCCCTGGGGTAGCAAAGGGTTAAACACGACTTAGTGACTGAACAACAACAGGTACAGGAGCTCCCTGGGGACAGGGGTCACCTGTCCTGAACGCTGCAGGGCCCAGGACTCGCCTGGGGCCACAGGACAGCCACCTGCCCTCAGTCATCTGCATGAGGTCATAGTGGGTGGGGGGGCAGAGGCAACTCCTGGCTGGGCCCTGCTGGACATCCTGGGGCCTCAGAGGATTTGCAGAGCTGGGCAGGGAGGGGAGAGCTGGGGATGGGCAGAGCGAGACAAGCCTGGGCTAGGCTCCGCACCGGGGCAGGAATTTGGGTCCCCTCACCCTCCACCTGCGCTCTCCAGGCCCAGCAAACCTCTGCCTCTGGGCATGTTCCAGCAGCTGCTGACACACTCACTACCTGGTGCTCAGAGGCTGGGCCCTGCGGGCAGATTATCACCACCAGGGGCCAAGGGAGAGCCTTCCCCTCTAGTCCATTCCAGGCTCCCAGCTGGGTGTCCCCACTGGGCAGATGAGGGACCCCCACACCCCTGCTCCGGAGTTAAGCCTCCTTAGGGCTCAGCTTTGGGCTTGGGCATGGGGCAGTGTTGGGGGGTTCCTGTCTTCGTGTCCAAGGCCCCGTTCTGGCTGCACTATGTCCCATCCCCCCACCCCAGAGGTCCAGGCTGGGTCAAGCCCTGCCCTGTGCCCTGGTTCTGTAACTCTGGGGGAGCCACTTCCTCTCCCTTGGCCTCAGTTTCCTGCTCTGTACAGTGGGCTCATAATTGCACATCCTCTCAGGGTGGCCATGGGGCCGCCTGGGTGGGATCAGAGGTCAGCTTGGGGATAGAACCTGGTGTCCCCCTGGCGGGCCTGGCCCAGGAGTAAAGGTGGGCCTTGCAGCCTTCTTGCTTTGAACCTGAAACTCCACCCAGTTTGGCTGGAATGTCTTGGCCTCTGGCCAGCGTGGTGAGCCTGTGGCGTGTCCACTGGGATGAGCCAGCTGGCTGCTGCGTGCACGCCTGGGGTGGAAGTGCCTCCATTCCTGTCCCTTGGCTCAGCCCTTGTGGCCTGGCCCCGAGGGAGGGGTGGGGCCAGAAGACGAGACATTCCTGGGTGTCTCTGATCTCATAGTGCTCTCTGTTATGTGTCAGTGGGGGTCCAGGTGCCCAGCTTAGGCCCCCACCCCACCTCCAGAATGTCTGTACACGTAACTGGTAAAGAGGTCCGTGAAGGCCTCCTGGGAGCCAGGTGGGGAGGGGAGAGGCCCATCCAGATGCTGCCCCAATGCCAGCACAGTCTGCAGCACACTCTGCCTGCGTTTGTGAATGCAGATGTAAAAACCAGGGGGGTGGGGGGTCACTTATGGTCTGTGTTCCTTATCACCACGTGTGGGTTATATCTCAATGAAAAAGTCTAACACAGTAGAATAGTTTGAGCAAACTCTGGGCTTCCCTGGTGGCTCAGAGGATAAAGAATCCATCTGTAATGCAGGAGACCCAGGTTTGATCCCCGGGTTGGGAAGATCCCCTGGAGAAAGAAATGGCAACTCACTCCAGTATTCTTGCCTGGAGAATTCCATGGACAGAGGAGCCTGGTGGGCTACAGTTCCTGGGGTTGCAAAGAGTCAGACACTCTGAGCGGCTAACACACACACTGGAAGATAGTAAAAGACGGAAGCCTGGCATGCTAGTCCATGGACTCGCAGAGTCAGACAGGACTAAGCGACTGAACAACAAATAAAATAGAATGACAAAATAAAATAGAACAGAAAGGGTGACCGGCTGGATGCTCTCAGGCTCCTGGCCCTGACGGCCTGTAAGTACCAGTGCCCAAGGCCCCACACCCCAGGTCACTGAGGTCAGACCTACATGCTGGGGCTGCACACCTGCTGGGACCTCCCTTAAGCTCACAGAGACTAGGGAGACTTAGAGTCAGACGGAACCGCCTGTCTCCTTGAGACCAGAGGACAGTCTGGAGTTGTGGCTGGCGGCGGTGGCACCAGGGCCTGCTGGAGTCCCTCTGAGGCAGGTCTGTGTCCACAGCTGGACCTTCTCCCAGGGAACCAGGGCAGGCAGGACGGGCTGATGGCTGCAACTCCTGGCTAGGTTTGCACGGGGAGAATCCTGTCCCTTGGCCCTGACCTGTGGCTCACCCTGGGCCCGCGCCCAGGCCCGGAAGGAGGGTTTCCTGGTTTCGGGGCTGGTTCCCCTCCACACACAATGCGTGTCAGGCTGCCCGGGCCCCACCCAGCCCAGACACAGCTGCTCTGGGAGGAGCCAGGAGGTGCCCCTCAGCCCCCTGCCCAGGAAGGCTGTGTCCCATGCATCTGAGCCCTGCTTACCTGCCATGGGCTAGGCCCCAGGACAGTGCAGGTGAACGGGCAGTGGATGCTGGACGTGGACACTGGCCAACACCTCTGGCCACTGGCACCCTACTGGGCAGCCTGAATGGGGTCCTGTGTGAGATGCGGGTGGTGAGATGCGGCTTCAAGTCAACCCAGGAGTCAGCTCTACAGCCGTGTAGACCTGGGGTCACGGCATAACAACCCAAATGATGGTGGCGGCGGTGGTGCTGAGGGTGACAGTGACGCTGGTGGTGACAGTGGGGCTGAGGACCGACTGCCGCGTCCACTCTGAGCTCCCCAGGCGTGTTAACCCTTCGGGGTGGTGCTCTTACCACTGTCCCCACTTTGCAGCCGGGAGGAGAGACAGCTAAGTGACTGGCCACACAGCTAAGAGGCAGGAGGAGGGTGCAAGGTCAGCCTGTCGCCCTAATGTGATAATGCAAGGTGGGGTGATCTAGAGCACTTGGGGTGCAGGGGGCAGGAAGAGGTGTAGGTTCTGCAGGCCTGGAGGTGCTCAAGGATCCTGATGGGGACCACCCTGCTCAACAGCTGCTGCTCTGAGCCCCTGGGGGCTGCCCCAGGAGGACAGCATCTTCAAGCGCCAGGTCCTCCTGCCCCCAACCCCCTCACCCCACCCAGCCTCTGGCCCTTTCCCAACCTGGAGCCCTCATAGGAAGCTCAGTAAACAAGTCACCCCTTGGCTGGGGGCCAGAGGCCTGAGGGAGATGGCCAGCCCCCTACAGCCAGCAGGAAAGCGACTGATGAGCCTCTGTCCTTGAGCCCCGCCCAGGGATGCCTGCAGGGCTAGGCACAGCTCTTGGGCACCCCATAGTGGCTGCTGGGCAGAGTACAGGCAGGGACACCTCTCCTGAGTTCCGACCTCCCTCAGCCTCCAGCCTGAGCAGCTGCCCCTCGACTCCACGCCTGACTTCAGATGACAGGGGCACTGCTGATGGAAGGCCCAGCTGGCTCCCTTCAGGGACCACTCGCTCCTGTCTGTGGGACCTGGGACAGCAGGGTCTCTTCTTATTTTTAAAATTTATTTAAACAGACAAAGCAGTTTCTCAAAGAGGGGCTCATTCATATAGATTTCACTGCCAGGGGGTGGGGTCACAGAACTTCCTTTTGAAGAACTTGGCCTGAGGAACTCTGGCCCCACCCGGAAGAGACTGTGTTGTCTTCTGTGTGTCCATGCGTGTCCTATAGTATTTAAAATATTTTTTATTGTGATAATATAAATAAAACTTACCGCCTTGACCATTAAGTGTGCAGTTCAGTGGTATTAAATACATTCATAATGTTGTGCAGCCATCACCACCATCCATCTCTACAACTTCCTCACCTTGCAGAATGGAGCTGTATGCCCATTAGACACTAACCCCCGCCCCCAGCCCCCGCCGTTGTTATTCGACTCCTCTAGGCACCTTGTGTAACTGGAATTACACTGTACTTGTGACTGGCTTATTTTAGCACAGTTTCTCAAGTTTCATCCATATGCTTGTCACAATTTCCCTCCTTTTTAAAGATGAACAACATTCCACTGTGTGCATAGACCATATCCTGCTTATCCCTTCACCCACCCAGACACGTGGGTTGCTTCCATCATAGACTATTGTGAATAATGCTGCTGTGAACATGGCTGTACAAATCTCTTCAAGACACCGCTTTCTTTTGGGTAAGTAACCTAGAAGTGGAATTGTTGGGTCCTATGGCAGTTCTATTTTTAAGTTTTTGAAAAACCACTGTACTGTTTCCACAGCAGCTATACCATTTTACCTTCTACCAACAATGCACAGGATTTCAATTTCTCCACAGCCTCAACACTTATTTTTTCAAATTCATTGTAGTCATTCTAATGGGTGTGAGTGGATTTTGTTACACGTGCAAGTGAAGCAAACTATGGACAGGACACAGATTAAAAATCCAACTGCCCCTTCTAAAGAGCTGGAAGCAAAAGCACGGTACCAGCGCATGCCCCTTGCACTCAACACTACCAGAGATGGGCAAACCACCTAAGCTCCCCTCCAGCCCAATCCCTGGACCCACTCCTACGCTCACGCCACATAATGGAGCGGACAAGGGAACCTATTACTTGTTTTCACTCCTTCCTACTGCAGCAGGAACCCTGATAAAGCCTTGCCTGAATTTCTTATCTCATCTCATATCAATTTCTATCGACTAGGGAGGACAAGAAAGGCTTCCCAGGTGGTGCTAGTGGTGAAGAATCCACCTGCCAGTGCAGGAGATCCAGGTTCAACCCGAGTTGGGAAGATTCCCTGGAGGAGGGCATGGCAGCCCACTCCAATATTCTTGCCTGGAGAATTCCATGGATAGAGGAGCCTGGAGGGCTACAGTCCATGTGGTCGCAGAGTCCGAAGCAACTTAGTACACATGCATGCAGGGAGGACAAGAACCCTGGTCCATAACACAACCACAAGCATAAACACGTGATGTCCCTGCATGTGCTGGGGGTCCTGGAAAGGGCACACATCTCCAGCTGGCACCAACAGGAATGATGACCTTCCTACAGGGCACTGGCCTCAGTGACCTGAGGCCCAGCTGCCAGAGCCCAGTGGAAGCAACAGCAAACACACTGCCCACTCGAACACTGGTTTCCAGGTATGAGAAGCCTCAGCCCTGACCAGGCCCAGACATTAAACCCTCCCGGACCTATACAGAAGTTGGCTGTGACTCAAATGGAGCACCGTGAGGACAGGCCGACCAGGATCATTCGCAGTCGCCACAAGGTGAGCAGACACAGCCCTGGAAGAGCCCTCATCTGTGCGACCTCACGGAGACTTGAGTCGGGGAAGTGAGGGGGTACCCAATATTGGAGGACCGGGCGGGTTTGCCGAGTAAGAGGTATCGGGATTTCCGAGACTCCACTGCCGGGCTCGGCCCTGGGCAGCAGGGGCGGCGGGGTGTACAAGCTCTGGAGTCGACCCCCGAGGGGCCCTCTCTCTCATATGAAAGATGAAGTCCCAAGGGGGTGTTTCAGCTGAGATGGCGGGGCACAATCACAGGATTGCGGGACGGGGGGCTCTGGAGTTAGCTCTGCAGCCTGGAGTTTTTCTGTTTTCTTCATTAACAGACTCTCGCACCAGGGACGGGCCTGGCATAGACTGCTCCGGGGAGGATGGAGTGGGACTGATGTGGCGGAAGGATCCTGAGCAGGGGCCAGATAGTGCTGAGCACCCGCCGTGCGAGTCTGACCTGGCTCCGTCACGAGGCCTGGCCAAACTCCTTTCTAGCTCAGACCCGGGTTTCTGGGGCAGTTAAGTTCCATTTTCGGGAGAAGCCCGTCACCCGAGCCCTGCCACTCCTCCTTCAGGACCCCAGGGCTCTCTCTTGCTCTTATAACCAGCGGCGCCCCGTCTGTGTCCATCTTCGCGGTGCTTGGCTTGGCCCTGGGGTAAGACCCCCGGAGCGATCTGTAGCTCCCACGTGCTGACAACCCGGCTCGTGCCAGCACTCCCGCCCTCCCACCTGCGTCGGGTCCTGCCTGGGTGCCCTTGGCACTGGCCGATCCCGGCGGCGGGAAGCGCCCACCGGGGCGAAAACCACCGCTGCGAAGACGCGCCCACCTGCGATCTCGCAAGTTCGCACCAGCAGCCCGCCCAAATCCGTGGGACGCCTGGAAGTTTCCGACCACTGGAAGCGGAAATGCGTCACAGTGACCGTACCGCCCCCTCCTCCGACCCCGCGCAAACTCGCGGCGGGGCGCGGGACCCGGAAGTACTCGCCGAGGCCCCGCCCCTCCCGCCAATAGCGCTGCCGGGGGAAGTGGCGCTTCCTTTCTGCGCTCGAGCTCATCGTGGTGCCATCAGGTGGGCTGCGCGGCCGGCGTCCGGGCAAGGGGGACGGCGCGGAGCCCGAGGTCGGGAGGGAGGATGGCACGAGGTCTGGGACCGGTGCGGGAGAACGGCTTTAGGGCTCGCGGTCGGGGGGTAGGGGGACGGCGCTGGGCCCGGGATCGGGACGGGAACATAGCCTAGCGCGCGGTGGTCGGGGCTGGGCTGGGAGGGGCGCGCGGACACGGTCCGCCCTCACGAAGCCGCCTTGGGGTCCCGCAGACGCTGGCTCAACATGCAGAACGACGCCGGTGAGTTCGTGGACCTGTATGTGCCGCGGAAATGGTGAGCGTCCCCCTCTCCTGCCCCTAAACCCCCCACACCCAACCTATATCTCCCCGCTCACTGCGCTTCCCCCGCAGCTCCGCCAGCAACCGTATCATCGGCGCCAAGGACCACGCGTCCATCCAGATGAACGTGGCCGAGGTGAGCTGGGCGGCCGCAGGGCCTACCCGCTGGGTGAGGGGGGCGAGGTCGGGCGGACTTGCACGTTGATTTCCAAACCTCAAGTTTCGACCCGAAGATGCTTGGGCACCTCTTTATGACTCCTTTTTTCAATTTTTAGGTTGACAAGGTGACGGGCAGGTTTAACGGCCAGTTTAAAACCTACGCTATCTGCGGGGCCATTCGCAGGATGGTGTGTGTCTCGGGGCTTCGCGCTTACCTTGTGGGCTTTTGAACCGGAATAGCGTCCCCCTCGCTGTCCCCAAGCCTGAGGGGGTTTGTTGGCGAAATGGACTGGAGCCTTTTGGCTCAGATTGTGCTGGTTGCCAGCCTCTTCCTGGGGGTGGAAATAGGACGCTCAGGATCCAAAAAAAGGGCCACCCCACCTTGGAAAACCTCGGAGCTTTTCGGTTGTCACAGGGACCTCCTTGAGACCCTGTCCCCCACTGTAGAGTCGACGGTCTGCCTGTTGCTAGCTAGTCTCCACTTGGTCCAACCAGTGGGCAGCTGGGCGGGATTTCTGGCTAGAAGAGCAGCTGGTCCCAACCTGCTTTTTTCCCTAGGGCGAGTCAGATGACTCCATTCTCCGGCTGGCCAAGGCTGATGGCATCGTTTCAAAGTAAGAGGACTGGAGTTTGGGCACTGGGGCCTAGGATGCTTCACAAACCAGGTTTTAATGTCCTTTTTTGTTCCAGGAACTTCTGACTGAAGAGCATCCCGGACATGGAATATTTGTTATAAATAAATAGTGAAAACTTACCTGCTTCATTCTGTGTTTTTTTGGGGCGGGGGGGTGGGCTCTTCTGGGCTCTGGAGTGTTGGGGGTGATAGCTGAAAGGCAGCCTATGACACGTGTTGCAAAACCAAATTTTTACTTAAAGCACAAATACATTAATTTTTGCAAACAGATCCTTGACACTTGACAGTGAGGTCAGACAGCCACTTAGCACACATTTTAAGCCTATGGTGCCTCCTAGGCACTGAGGGAGTAGCCCCAGCCCCTTGGACACAGGTGTCTGGGGTGACAGTTCAGGCTGAAGTTTAATTCCTTAAATACTGGCTTCACTTGAGTACCACACAGTGGCAGCTCTTGACATTAACAAGGACACAACACACTAAAGGGAAGGTTACAGGGCCTGGTGAATGACTAGTTCTCACTATATAAACACTGTATTGCCATTCTAACATTTGTACCGAAATTCTCAAGATGTGTTCCTCAAAGCTAACTGTAAACCAGCATGTACATTTTGGAAGTTGGTCCCTTCAGGTGCTTGTAACAGAAGTATCCTTGAGATACTGGACACCTTCAAGGATTGCCTGGGGCCTAGCAGCTTCATCTTTCAAGCCCCCTTGGTGCACATCAGAGTTTGGGGGTGTCCTGGGGGGAGAACAGGAAAGAGGCACTCGATAAATAAGGTTGGGTACAGAGTTGAGCTTCGGATTCCTTCCTGCAGTCCTCCTGAACCTAAGCGAGTGACCAAGGAAGAGCAGCGAGTGGGGTAGGGCAGCTGTTCTGCACCCCTGCGGGGATCCCTGTGCCCTCCTGGGCTGAGATCTTGCTGAGCTACTGGTGGTGGAATGCGCTGATAAGGGCTGGCATCTCTTCTGCAGAAGGACCAGTCCACATGGACAGGATGCAGTGTGGGGCTACCCCGGCACCCCTCCAGTGAGGTTCTTGGGACAATAGTGGGACGCAGCTTGATGGCCCAGCCGACACGGTCCTTTCTGAGAGCAGCTGGCTGGTGAAGAAGCTCCAGTCCTAGGTCTTCAGTGTTTATGGTGGGGCAGCAAGTGGAAGAACTGGGTAACATGTAGCCTGGTGAGGCAGACGAGCTGGACACAGGCCTGCCCTGGACAACGACCAGCCTTTGGGGTCTGCCTGGTGTGACCACTGCTCTGGCCAAGGTGGCTTTCCCTTCCTGCCTGGGAGGAAGGCAGAGCCTTTACCCTCGTGAGCAGGACAGTTGAAGTGGTCTGTCTTCCTCCCCGCTTGGAAGATCAAGTGTGGTTCAGGTCACATCCTCAGCAGACCTTGTTTAACCAGTTTTTGTTCCCTTAGAAAAAGACCCACAGAACCAAATCCTAAATGATAATAAGTACATCCCCCCCTCCCCCCGCCACCGCCATATTGCTTAGGAAGATCAAGAACCAGCAATCCAGTCATTCTGAAGGTCCTGGGTGTCATAAGCAAGTGGGGTTTTCTGGTGAGACAGATCCCTGCGTGGTGCAGGCTGGTTCCATGGAGAGGCCAGCTGGGGTACCTGCCACCCGGGCCCTCAGGACTTCACAGTGACGCGATCCTTGAAAAAACAGAGGTCTGAGAGTAAAAAATGAGATCACAACTAACCAGGAGTCTGCCCCCGTTGGCTTAGGCTGATGCAGAGCTCTGCTTGTGGATATGGGGAGGTGGGCAGACACCCCTAGGGGCTGGGCTGAGGGGGTGGGGGGTTCCACAGTGCGGTCTCCACCTCCGAAAACCCCAAATAGCCGAGATTAATGCTCCAATGGGTTAAGTCCAGCAATCCAGCGTCTGCAGTAGGGTCTGGAAACCCAGGCCTCCACGAAACACAGCGCGGCGGCTCTGACAGCAGCAGAAGGCTGGGTGACGCAGAGGAGAAGCACGGTGGATAACACCACTGGACGCTGTAGACCAAAGTCCTGGTGCCAGAGCAGTCGTAGGCACAGGAAAATGAGAAGCACTGACAGAGCCCCAGGTCTGTTCAGCAGCACGCAGAAGGGCTCTCAGAAGTACCGTGGCGGTGTGGTGTGCTTAGGACTGGAAGCCAGGGTGTGGAGGCTGGCCGGCTAGAACTGCTGTGTGAGGCGTCTGTAATGAGGTAACACCTGGTTCTCAGGAAGGTACAGAGCGAGCTCCAAGGCCACGAGCACTGTGAACTCAAAGCCGATGAGATCCCGTCGGTTGAACCGAAACCTTTCTTCTAACTTCTGTGTCCAAGAAGAAAGAGGGGTTGAGCCGGGCCGCTCCTCAGGGGCCGGGCCAGGGGTAGGGGCCGGGCCCTACTCTGAGACCCGGAGGGTTAGGGGCGGGGGCGGCCCGTACTCACGTCGATGAGCTGCTTCACGTCGCTCTTGCGCAGGTCGCTGCTGATCTTGGCGGCCAGCAGCACGCAGGCGCCGGCGCATAGCTTGCGGTTCTGCTTGTTGAGCTTACCCTGCAACACCAGCTTCTCAAAGTACACATAGGCCATGGACACGGTCACGGGCTCCAAGCCACACTCCTCGGACAGGTTCCGCATCTCTCGTTTCAAACTGCGGGTTCACACGGAGCCACGGGCTGTGGGGCTGGGAAGTGGCCACTCCCCGCTTGGGGGGCGTGTCTTTGGGCCCTGGGAAAATCGCCATTTCCTCCCGGAGGGCGCGGCCCAGCACAAGGGCCCATAGCTGGGGTGGTCGGGGGCAGCGGCAGGCTGGTCTTGGTCACTGTTCGGCCCACAGCACCCGCACTGTCCACAAACGGACACCACAGAGGACTGGGTCCCTGCCCTCCTGTGGCAGCGAGGGGACCAGTGTGGGGAGGGAAGGGCAGTGCCAAGGCATCGAGGGGGTGTGTGGGCAGCTCATGTGGGGCCTTGACCTCCTACCGATCAGGTGGGGACGGTCAGCGGCCGGCTCAGGGGCTGTGGGCGCTGGTGTGGGGGCCCCCCGCAGGTGTGGGCAGGAATAAGCAGCAGCCAGGGCTCGATAAAGGACAGAAATGGTATGAACCTAACAGAAGCAGAAGATATTAAGAAGAGGTGGCAAGAATACACAAAAGAACTGTACAAAAAAGATCTTCAGGACCCAGATAATCACGATGGTGTGATCACTCACCTAGAGCCAGACATCCTGGAATGCGAAGTCAAGTGGGCCTTAGAAAGCATCACTACAAAGCTAGTGGAGGTGATGGAATTCCAGTTGAGCTATTTCAAATCCTGAAAGACGATGCTGTGAAAGTGCTGCACTCAATATGCCAGCAAATTTGGAAAACTCAGCAGTGGCCACAGGACTGGAAAAGGTCAGTTTTCATTCCAATCCCAAAGAAAGGCAATGCCAAAGAATGCTCAAACTACCGCACAATTGCACTCATCTCACACGCTAGTAATGCTCAAAATTCTCCAAGCCAGGCTTCAGCAATACGTGAACCATGAACTTCCAGATGTTCAAGCTAGTTTCAGAAAAGGCAAAGGAACCAGAGATCAAATTGCCAACATCCTCTGGATCATCGAAAAAGCAAGAGAGTTCCAGAAAAACATCTATTTTTGCTTTATGGACTATGCCAAAACCTTTGACTGTGTGGATCACAATAAACTGCGGAAAATTCTGAAAGAGATGGGAATACCAGACCACCTGACCTGCCTCTTGAGAAACCTATATATGCAGGTCAGGAAGCAACAGTTAGAACTGGACATGGAACAACAGACTGGTTCCAAATAAAGGCGTACATCAAGGCTGTATATTGTCACCCTGCTTATTTAACTTATATGCAGAGTACATCATGAGAAAGACTGGTCTGGAAGAAGCACAAGCTGGAATCAAGATTGCCGGGAGAAATATCAATAATCTCAGATATGCAGATGATACCACCCTCATGGCAGAAAGTGAAGAGGAACTAAAAAGCCTCTTGATGAAAGTGAAAGAGTAAAGTGAAAAAGTTGGCTTAAAGCTCAACATTCAGAAAACGAAGATCATGGCATCTGGTCCCATCACTTCATGGGAAATAGATGGGGAAACAGTGGAAACAGTGTCAGACTAATTTTTGGGGCTCCAAAATCACTGCAGATGGTGACTGCAGCCATGAAATTAAAAGACGCTTACTCCTTGGAAGCAAAGTTATGACCAACCTGGATAGCATATTCAAAAACAGAGACATTACTTTGTCAACAAAGGTCCATCTAGTCAAGGTTATGGTTTTTCCTATGGTCATGTATGGATATGACAGTTGGACTGTGAAGAAGGCTGAGAGCCGAAGAATTGATGCTTTTGAACTGTGGTGTTGGAGGAGACTCTTTGAGAGTCCCTTGGACTGCAAGGAGATCCAACCAGTCCATCCTAAAGGAGATCAGTCCTGGGTGTTCAATGGAAGGACTGATGCTAAAGCTGAAACTCCAATTCTTTGGCCACCTTATGCGAAGAGTTGACTCACTGGAAAAGACCCTGATGCTGGGAGGGATTGGGGGCAGGAGGAGAAGGAAACAACAGAGGATGAGATGGCTGGATGGCATTACCGACTCGATGGACATGAGTTTGGGTAAACTCCGAGAGTTGGTGATGGACAGGGAGGCCTGGCATGCTGTGATTCATGGGTCGCAACGAGTTGGACACAACTGAGCGACTGAACTGAACTGAACTGAGGGCGCCTGACCAAGGAGGTGGCAGGGAGCTGCCGGGGTTGGTCGAGCTGGACAGAAGGAGGGTGGGCTTAGGAGAGGGGCCTTGGGTTTCTCAAGCTCAGGACTCCATGGGGGATAGGAGAGAAGGGCTGAGCTGGCTGGGCTGTGGGCACGGGGATGCCACAGGCTTGGGGACAACCAAGGCCTCCTCACCTCCTGATCTTGCTCAGCGTCAGCCTGATGTGGGGGAACTTCTCCCGGAAGGTCTCATTCATGTCCTTCTTGAGGTCGGAGGGCTTCACGTACTCAATCACCGTCGTCTGCAGCAGAGAAGACCATCCCCATGCAGCTTGGGGGCACCTGCCCAGCCAGGGGAGGCGGCTGCACACCCCTTCAGTGCTGACCCCTCAGCCGCCCCCAGGGGCGACCCCCCTACCATGTAGGACGCGAAGATGAGCACACGCTTGTGCTTGCCGCAGGGCCACTGAGGGTCATCTAGCAGATTGGGGTTGTACTCCAGGGCATCCCCTGCGTCAGCCCCTGCGGGCAGAGGGCAGCCCTGACCCACCACGAGCCCAGAGCTTGGGTCAGCGGTTATGCCGACCCCAGCCTGGGGCAGGTCTGTCAGCGCCAGGGGGCAGCTGGGTGGAAGGTGTCATTGTAGGACAAGGAGAGTGGGGTTCAGGGGCTCCAGGCGTGGTCCTCTCTCCTGGGGCTGGGTGGGACGAAGGGAGTCCTGATGACGAAGGACCCCTGGAGCCATTGGTGAGGGTCCCACTCTCCTGAGAGGTCATGGCCAGCCTGCTCCCCAAGCCTCCTCCCCAAGGACCATGGGCTGGGATGTGACACCTGGGGCCATCTGTCCTGCCCCAGGTCAGGGCCCTTGGCTACCTAGCTCCGAGCCGGCTGGTGCTGCCCTGGGTGGGACGGGTTTGCAGCGGGACCCCAGCAGAGTGCGGGGCACGCTGGGCCGAGGCTGAGGCGCTGGGCCGTGGCTGTCTGGCTTGAGCGTGACCAGGGCATTGGTGGGGTACAGGAACTTGGCGTAAGACACAACCTGGAGAGGCAGGGCATCAGGCTCAGCCCTGCCGCCCCGTCCAAGACCAGAGATCCAGTGAGCTCCCTCCCGGCTGCCACAGCTCCCACTACCCAGGACTGATGCTGCTCACTCCCTCGGGGGTTCCAGAATGCCCCATCCTTCACTGGGATCTGCAGCTGGAACTTCTGGTCCAGGAGTCCTGAGCCCCTCACCCTCACCACTAGAGCCGATCTTGTCACCCAGCCACCAAACTGGTCTGCACAGGCTTCTTGGCCTCCTCCCACAGCGACCTCACACTTTAGAGGATTTCAGTCGAACACATCTTTGAGTCTACTTTCCCGGAAGACGTGCATAAGCCCTGTGCTCCCGCTGAGCACGGCGCCAGCTCCCACCTTTCCATCTGCCCCCAGCTCAACACCTTCCAACTGGAAGACCATCTCGGAAGACACAGAAACGCCGCCAGATGGGTGTCTTTGCTTCTGGCTGTCCAATCTCAGGTCACTGCAACGCATAGGACGGTACACAGCTGCCACTCTCCACCGCCGACCTCACGGAGGCTGGGAGCTGAGCCTGAGGCTGGCAGCACTCCCACCTCCATACCCTTGAGCAGGAAATGTCCCAGGTACCCATGTCTAGCAGCACCTCCCAGAGAACCAGGACCCACAGGGCCTTTGGAGCCCCTGAGAAGCTTGAGCAGAAGCTGGTCTGCTGGCCCCTGGATAAAGCTGCGAGGGTGTGGAGCCCCCACTGGGTGGGGGTCAGCCACTCACCTGACTCGCAGGCCTTCTCCATAGGGTAGGACTGAGAAGGCCGCGCACAAGGACCGTCTGGCGCAGATCAGCACGATCCTGCAGGAGGAACGGGTCAGAACAGGGTGGCTGGCATTTCCCAGGAGACCCCTTCCTGCCTGGATTAAGGCTGGGCTTTGTCCCAAGGGTCAGGGGATGCCCAGCTAAGGGGGCCCAGTAGCCAGGGTGGGTCCATCTGGCCGCCCAGCTTTCACCGGTCTTTCTAGGAGCTTCAGGGCATTGTGTCTCGTCCCCTCAGTGAGCGCAGCCCTCCCACATGACGCACAACACTGCAGGCAGGGTGGAAGCCGGAGGCTAGGTCATCCAGGAGAGAACAGGCGGTGCAGGACAGCAGAGGCATGGCCCCAAGGACTGGCTGGCTGAAGGAGCCAGTCCGCAGGCATCCCAGGAGGGCAGGAGCCTAAGAGCATCAGGAAGCCCCAACTTCCAAGTCTGAAGCCAAAGTGGCCCGAGAGGGGCCCTATGTGGGGCACATGGCAGGAGGGCTGGCCTTTCCTCCCTCTGGGCACAGCTCTGCCTGGCCCAGCCCCAGTCCAGCAGGGAGGATGATGGTAGGAGACCCCTTTCCTGGCCAGGCTAGCACTCAGTCTGCCTGGGGCCTGCTCCTAAGCACCAGACGGAGCCCATCATGGGGACAGTGTTGGGGTCCTGGACTGTCTGAGCTACGGCCACCATGGGGAAGACTCAGCACTCCCCAAGTAGGGCTACCTTGTGGGTACCTGGGCACAGCCTCCAGCAGGAAGGGTTACTCAGGGTCAGGACGATGGCCTCAGGGCAAGGAGGGTAGGGCGTGAGGGACGTAGGCACCAGGGACCCGGCATCTCCAACACAGGGCCTCTGAGGGCTGTGCGCCCGGCTCAGGGAAGCCAGGTACCCTCTGTGTTTCCTTCTCTCCTGGCCACCCCACCACTTTGCCCGTCCCCACTGTGTTCTCAACGTTCAGCATTTCTACTCAAGACCAGAGTCTACTGGGCGGCCCCTCGCCCAGGACGTGCTGTGGACTCCGGCGCTCAGGGAATATGAACGGAGGTGGGTGGGAGGGAAGGAGGGCTCACTTCCAAGGGGACAAGGGACGGGCTGTGGGGACGAGTCCCCTGAGCTGAAGGAGGACAGGGCTGCTGACACAGGCAGGACGAGGTCCCACAGGGCTGGAGGGAGGACATGGTGGGCCGCGCGCCCATACCTGCTGTTCCTGGTGTCGTACTGCCGCATGTTCTTGATGAAGTGTGTCTTTTTCAGGCCCTTGTGTCTCGGGGATCCGGATATGTGTTTGGTTCTGCAGGTGAAAAGCAGGTCACTCTGCCCCTCCCAGACCCATCCTGGCCCCAGGAGAGAGGCGGGGTCCTTACCTTTGACCCGAGGGACATCCCACCGTGTCTTCCAGAAACTCGAGGGAGCAGCGTTGGGATGCCACACGCCTTCTGTGAGGAGGACAGAAGGGCCTCAGGGGGCGGGGCCTCAGGAGGCAGACGGCAGGCTGCCTCGGTACCGTGCTCTGCTCTCGGGGAGGGGGCCCAGGCCATGGGCCGGAAGCAGGTCTGCAGGCAGACCTGAGTGCTAGGAAGGGCCACCCGAGGCCAGAAGAGCCTGAGGTGGGGCGGAGTGCTGAGATGAAAGGCTGGGCATGCCCTGGTCTGCCCACTGCCTCTCGAAGCTCAGCCTAGGGGTCCCGAGAGCTCCCTCGGGCCTAGGAATGGGGTGAGACAGGTCATGCGTGCCCACAGCAGGCTGCAGGTGGAAGTACCTCTGGAAGGGGCCTAGTGGAAGCCTGGAAAGGGGACATGGGGGCCTGGCAGCGGCTCTGCAGGGCTGAAGGGCAGACAAGCACAAGTCCTGCCAACCCGCTCTGCCCATCTCAGTGAGTGGAGCTACCACCAGCACTGACACAGCTCGCTCAGTCCCCGGCCAGGGACACCCAGGAGCCTCTCCCCCTCAGCCAGGCCACCCTCACTGCCCTCCACTCCTTGTGCCAGCCCTTCCTCTGCCTCAGGGCCCTTGCCGGGGTTCCCTCCATTTGGACCCTCCTTTTCCAGGTCCTCCCGTGGCTATATCACCCTCAACTGGATGCTCAGCTCACATGTGGCCCTCATCCTCCCACGGGCAGCAGCCCTGGCATCACCCGTGATCCTGGGACCGTGTCTCAGTACTGTCCATTCCTGCCTGTTGCCCAGCAACCGGGAATGCCCCAGGTAGGGGCTGGGTAAGCACTGACCCACAGTCGGCGATGAGGCAGGACCTGCCCTGGCCTGAGACGGTACCCTGCTGGAGGTGGACATTCAGAAAGGACCCGAGCCGGGCAGCGAAGCTGGCCCAGTGGAGACAAAACCATCCCTGGGGAGGTGTGTGCGTCACGCCCCACAGGCAGGCTCAGAGGCCCCAGGAGCAGTCCCGTGTGGCTTTCTCAGGCTCTCTTCCTCAGGTAATTTCCCAGGTGGGGCCCAGTGGCTCCTGCACACCTGGGACCTCACTGACAGGGCCTGGGCCAGCGGCGCTCTCCATGGAGGCGCCTGGCGATGCCATGGGCCCTTGGCACAATAAGCGCCCACACCCCAAAGCCTATAGGCTGCTTGACCTCTGACCTGGCTCCTCCTGCTGGTCTTGGGTCCCTGCAGGAGAGGCCTCTCCCCTCAGCAAGCTGAGCACCTGAGCCCAGCTGGTTTCATGCATCGCTGTCTTCATCGCTGTCTCCTTTTATCTTTCCTTATTTTAAGCATCTTACACATCAAGTCAGTCCTCACAGCCCTTAGTATACAGGGGCCAAACTGAGGCACAGAGCTGGTTGGGGTGGGCCTGGCAGCTGCATCCCACGAGCTCTGTGCACCAGCCTCTGCTACCAGACTCTGCCACCTGCTGCCCTCCTGACCACGGCAGGGGCGCTGGAATCAAGGCCACTCCGTGTTCTCAGGGCTCCTTCCCTGAACCTGGCCAGTGTCTGGGTGCAGAGACAGGGACAGCGCTGACAATGGCACCGTGAATTCTGAGCACAGACCAGGCCAGCCAAGTGAGGGGCTGCTGCTTTCCTGCCTCCTTCCCCACTCCCACTCCAGAGGAGAGGCTTGCAGCCTGAGGGAGGCTGAGAGCCCTGCTGGGACGAGGCTTTCCAAGATTGCCAGAGGGAACCCTGCTGCTGCATGAGGCTGCCAGGCTTTCCACAGGGGAGGGGAGTGCGACGCCGCGGCGGAGCAGGAGGGCACAGGCCTGGTGGGGCAGGCAGAGCACCTGAACGCCCGCTTCTGGCCAGCTGGGGAAGCCTGGAACCTGCCAAGTGTTAAGTGACCACAGAGTTGATATGAAAAGAAAATTCTAGGGAGTCTGAAGTTCAAGCGAAGAAAGTAAGGGTTCTGAGGATTCACTCCCTGGCTCAGCGAAAAAGCCACACCAGACTGCCTGAGTGTGGCACACCAACTCTCCACCGTGAGCCGAGCTGTGAGCATGCCCTGGGCAACCTGGATGTAACAAGAGTCTCCATTCCCTGGCCCTGGTCTGGCCAAGCCACCCTTGCTGAGCCTGGCCATCCATCTGATTTTAACAGCCCCTCTGGCCGGTAGTACTTAACACAAACCCATTTCACAGGGAAGCAAACTGAGGTTCAGAGAGGCGGTTTCACCTGCTCCAAGTCACAGAGCTCATAAACAGTGGAGTCAGAATTCCAACCAGGTCTGTTCCCAGAGCCTGGCTCAGACCACCCTTCTCATGACACAGACTTTGGGAAAAGACCCTCAGCACTCTCTCCATGCCCAGAACAAGTGTCCTTTGAAGCCCACAGCCAGTAGCTGGCAGCCTACTTCGCTAGGCCAGCCACCCTCCCACACTCAGCAGTGACTATCCACAGCCCTGCCTCTGGACTCCCGGAGCAGAGAGAAACAGACAGTGCCCACCCCAGGAACCCTCCATCCGTCAGACCCAAGGGCGGGGGCCTGGGCTCGGCAGCAGAAACCGAGGCGGGGCAGAGTCTGCATGGGCAGGTGCAGCCTGAAGGGCAAGAGGGACATCTGACCGAGGATGTGAAGGCCAAGTGGGAGTGAGGGCCTCACACAGCAGACAGCTGTGCCGCTCTGCCCTAGAGTGGCTTGAAGGAGACCTGGTGTGACCAGGAAACTGTCCTTGGGTTGAGGGCCACCAGGAGACAGGACCACTTTGTGGGAGTCTGCCAGCCGAGGACAAGCAGGCTTTGGAGCTGTTTTAAAGTGGAGTGACTTCCACGGAGAAAGCAGTCTTTACTCCTCTCAGTCCCGTCAGGTAAGCAGCCCTATCTCCCCAGGGACATGGTACACTTACTGCCACTTTTGGGACAAACAGACCACTCTGTCCCAACCAGCCCCCGACTCCCTTCGGAGCCCTGGCCAGGCTCATCTGCGGACAGGATCAGGCTTCTTAGCCTGTGCAGATGCAGCTCTTGCTGAAGTCTACCTACGTAGTGTGACAGTGGCCTCAGGGCCACTCAGAAGGACTCCGAATGTAGAGTCAAGAAATCTAGCCACAAGCACCATACCCTGGCCTCCACCTCCCAACCGAAGTCCCTCAGAAGAACCTGTCACCTGGAACTGCCTGAGACCAGGGCTGCGAGGCAACGACAGCCAGTGCAGCCGTCATGACCTCCAGGTAAGAAGAGCCTCTGGACACCAGGGGACTGCGGTGAGTTCAAGGTCTGGGCCCACCCACGTGCAGCACCAGCTGCGAGACCCTGCATACCTCCAGGGCCCGTGAAAGGGTCTCTGGGGGAAGGAAGTGGGGTGTCCAGCAGCCAGAGCATGTGGGCAGGGGGCACAGACTAGAGGGGCAGGGCTCAGGGTCAGGGAGGCTCTGAGATGGGTGAAGGGCAGGGAAAGTGCCTGTGACCTGGGATGTGATGGGCCCAGGGACACTGAGCTCAGAGAGGACAAAGGAGGAGAGGGTGATGGGGGGCTCCAGGGACCACCAGCTGTGGGCTGGGAGTCTGGGCCAGTGTGGGAGACTCTGGGGAGAGGTCACAGTGCAGGGAAGATCCCTGGCCCACAGAGGGGTTCGCCCAGTTCAGAGAACAAAGGGGAACGTATGGTGGACGTTTATGAGTCCCGTGTCCAGTGAACTTATGAAATGGGCTGGGGAGGGGTGTGTGTGTCTGGAGCAGACAGGGCTCCGTGTCTGGGGGCTGACAAGGGTTGAGGGAACCCTGACCTGTGTTCGGGGTCTGACAAAATTGAGAAGACCCTGACCCCGTATTCAGGGGTGGCAGGATTAAGGGGACCATGACCCTTAAGTCTGGGGATCAACAAGGCGCAAGGAAACCCTAACATACATGTCCAGGTGGTTGACAGATCCCAGAAGACCCCTGACTCTGACACCTTAGTCTGGGGAGGGGCCCAGGCAAGACTCCCTTCCGGGGCTGGCAAGACCCAGGACACCCTAAGTCTCTGTCCCTCAACACCCCAACATGTGTCTGGGGCTCACAGGGGATCAGGGTTACCTCCTGATCTCCAAGTCCTATGCTGATAGGTCACTCCAGCCCTGTGTCATGGGCTGATCCTGGTTTTCAGTAGGTCACCTCAGCCCCGTGTTAACGAATTGAGCCAGCCCACGGCCACCTCGCCACCCTGCCCACTATGTTGATGGCCCCAGGTCACTCCAACCCTATGTCCTGGGCTGCCAGGCCCCTAAGCTACCTCAGCCTCTGCGTTGACCCAGCCAGGGCCACTCCACTGATCCGAAGCCCAGTTACCCCAACCCTGAACCCTGGGCCAGGTGACCCCGACCCCCGCGCTGATCCAGCCTCGGGCCACTCCGCCGCCCCCAGGTTCCAGGTGACCCGGGCCGCACTCACCTTTGGCGCTGCCCGTCCAGGCCCAGGCCGAGGCCGAGGCCCAAGCCGGTGGGCGCGGGAGCGGGGCTGAGCAGGCCCTGGGGCGCTGGGGTCCTGCCTCCGGGCCCGGGCAGGGGCAGGCCGGCGGGGGGCGCGGGGGGCGGCGGTGGCGGAGGCGGTGGTGGCGCCGGAGGCTCGCGGGTCTCGGTGGGCGGTGGCGGCGGCGGCGGGGGCTTCTCTCCCCCGGGGCCCAGGCTCGGGGGCCGCCCGTCCAGGGAGATATTGTTGAGGAAGAAGAGCGCGGCCTGGCGGCGCCGTGAGTCCCCGCGCCTCCGCAGCGCCTGTGGCGCTGCCCTGGCGGTGGGGCCGGAGGACGTGCCCGGCGCTCCACCCGCCGCGGCTGCGGCCATCCTCCGACTAAGCCAGCCGGCCGCCTGCCGCCGCCCGCCCGCTCGCGCACGCGCCCGGGCCCGCCGCCGATTGGCCGTGGTGCACCCGCATGCAAATATACCGCCATCGCGCTCGCCCATTGGCCATCGCGGAGCCGGGGGCGGGGCGCTCCCCTGGGTCCTAGAGGCGGTTCTCATGCTGCCCTGGGGATCTAGGAGCCGCCAGTCTGCCTGCGGCTGGGCCCGCGAGGCCTGACTCGGGGCGAGTGGCGGCGTGGCCCCGGGTTCGAGTCCCCGGCTCGGAAGTCGCGGCCCCCGGACTCCAGTGCCCTATTCCTTTTGCTGGGCTGCGGCGTTCATGGTCAGCTTCCGTCGAGCCTGTCTTTAGGCTCCACTTCCCCTCTCAGGGTATGTGTCTTTGCAGGAGGGTGGGGCTGAGGTGCAGGACTGGAGCTGTGGCACCCGCCATCAGAAGTCTGGGTGGCCCCTCGAGGAGCTTCAAGAATGACCGTCGATGCCACCTGGTCTCCTCCAGTGGCTGAAAACCGCAGGCCCAAGGGAAGAAGGCACCTGCTTGGGGTGGCAGGCAGGGTGATGCTGGAGTTTCCGCCCCAGGCAGAGTCCTACACTTCTATCCCTCAGCAGCAAAGTGACCTTGAGTCTACGGGGTACCAGGCCTTCTGTTGCCGACCCAGACTCCAGAGCCAGTGGCTTCATGCTCAGGAGCCCACCTGCGTCCTGCCGGGCAGGGTCGTATAGCCACCTGTATGGCACTGGCCTGCTCTGTCCAGCTTTCTGCCTGTAGGTTTACTCATCCTTCAAGTGGGGACAGCGACTGTGACCTCAGGATATTGTCAGGGCTGAGCGGCTCAGCCAGGGAATGTCACCGTGCTGGGTCTACCTGGAGGCTGAAGACTGGGCACTCGCCATGAAATCTGCCACACAGCTCTGTGAATGCTCCCCATGCAATGTGCCAGACATGGCACACAAATTTCTCTCTGTTAGCGAGGAGAAGCCGGGTCAACATTGATGGATTAGGGCCCTGCTGGCCTGCTGTTCTAGTAGGAGGGCCCTGGCAGGTGGAGGGGGCAGGATCCACAAGCTGGTGGCTAATAGTTACACTGATGTCAGATGAGGAAGATAAAGGGGGATGGCTGTCATCTGGTTGTTGGCCCTCAGCTCCAAAACCATGCTGTCTGCTGCTGGATAATGGGGCTGGGCTCTGGGGTGGTCTCTCTTCTGCCAGCTGGCACCATGTCAAGCTTTGAGGTTGTTGCAGAGATAGCGGGGCAGGGGGCAGAACACGGTCTTCCTGGTTCTGTGCGGGGCAGTGTCCTGGGTGAGCTTCCCTGTGGTTGTGCAGAGGGCTGACGGTTCAGTGGCGGGTGTGGGGCCAGGGACATAGAGGTGTCGATGAGAGGGTCTGCGTGGCGCCTGGCGCACATTCTGTTCCCGCAGCCCTCCCCAGAGGCTCCCCATCCCTGGACACTCAAGAGTCACCCACCCGGGGAAGGTGGAGGCCCGGCTGAAGCCCAACCCTGCCAGCTGCACACGCCATCCTTCCTTACACTTTATTCTCCCCATGCCCTGGGACCCCCATCTCTGCAGAGGTGTTGCACTGCCGCCTGCCGGCCTTCTTAGCTCTCACCGGGCAGCACATTTGTGGGACCTCCCGCAAGGGGGCGCCCGAGACCACTGCTTGGAGCTCGATACCCCGTCTGGAATGGGTAGCAAGGCATGCAGCCCCTGGGTCCAGGGTACTAGTGGAGTCTGGGTTGGTGGGAGGAGGGGCACTGCCCAGGAGGACCTGCCCGTGCACAGCAGGGCTGGGGGCGGGGCTCGGCTGGAGCTTGAGCCATCTCGGTCTCCCAGGACCCTGCTCCCCACAAGGGAGCAGATGCTGGGGTGAGAGTGGTGGGTAAGATCGTTTCCGAGATGGAGGGGTTCAAAAGACCAATCGTCTTGGCCTTCACACCTCTGTGGATGTGGCAGGACCCAGTCCACTACCCCGCTCCCGGGGCTGTCTGCTTGGCTGGCAGTGGGGGTTGTCCTGGCTGCGGGCAATCAATCAGGTGGGGCGCATCACTGGGCAGGCTGGGATGCCCTGGTCTTTTCCCAGGTGCTGGTGCTGGGTGAGGGACTCCTGGCTCCCTGGTTCCTTCCTCAGGTCGGCTTCTTGGAGGCTGTGGGAAGTGGACCAAGGTTAAGCTGGGAGGCACGGTAGTAACCTTGCGTGTCCTCTCTTACGGGGACACTGGGCTTTTGCCCAGGGCCTCGTGGGCAGTTTCTGGGAACACAGGAGCCCACACTGACAGTCAACCTGTTCCTGATGGCAGCGGATGCTGGACAGGGCGGCCTGATCGGAGGGGAGCTTTGGGAATTTGGTAGAAGGTGTGTGACCCTGGAATCCGCCCAGCCCTGGGGCCTCCCCTGCGACCTTGCAGAGGGTCTGGGGCATCTGGATAAGCTAAGCTTATAGGGAAATGTTCTCAGAACACTTGGGATGTTGGCAGGTGCTTCCATGGGCCTACCTCTGGGGTCACAGAGAAAGGACATATGGTTCCTGGCACCCTTGCAGGTGAGACCTGCACGATGCTGGGCTTCAGGCGTGCCTCTGATGCGGAACCAGCTCAGGTTCTGGGTCAGATGGATCAGGTTGGCATCCTGACCCCGTGTAGCACCTCTGTGACCCTGGGCAAGTTGCCCCACCCTGAGCCCCCACTTTTGCATCTGTGAGACAGTGATGGCTAATCCCCGGGCAGGCCCATGAGGCCCAAAGGCAGTAACGACCGGATGCTCCTTGAGCCTCTCTCTCTATGGGCACATGACACAAGGGCGCTATTCTCACTTATCCCCTGTGAGGTGCTGAGGGTATGGGTGCCATCTGGGGAGCCCCTGCCTTGGTCTGGGTGGGCGGGCAAGGGGCTGGCTTGACTCCATGTGGAAGGTGGGGGCAGATGTGGTGCACCCCTGTGGACCCTGCCTGCCAGGACGTCTTCCAAAAGTGCCCAGCTGGCTGTGCTGTGAGGTCACACCAGCATGCTGGCCTCCTCCAGCGCTCGCCTGACAAACAGGCTGCGGTCACCTTCCCGGCAACAGTGGTGCACTGTGGCAGCCATGGCCCAGCCTGCGACACAGGCCTGCCTGGACAAACACCAGGCGGCGTGCAGCATCAGCTCAGGCGTTCAGAGGCTCTCGCGGGCGCCTGGAAACCCGGCCCGAGCTGCCACTGTGCCCGGAGCAGGAAGTGGGAGCCGTCCTTATACCCTCGGCCTGGGTGGAGAGGGAGCCCACAGGCACCACCCTTGGCAAAAGGGAGAGCAGCCCCCAGCCCCACATCGGGAACAAACACACCCATGCCTAGGAGGCAGCACCCTCTGCTGGGCCTCCTCCTTAAAAGTGGACAAGGTGGTCCAGGTGAGCTTGACCCCTCCCAGGTGGGGCTGTGAGAGGGGAAGGGTCTAGGACCACCGGGCCTGGGGCTGTTTGTGGCCCAGGATGCCCCTTCTCCCTTGAAGATGACACAACTGTCCTTGCCTGTGTCCCACTGCTGTCTCATATCGCCTCCTTTCTGGAGGGAGACAGGCTTGGGGTGAAGGGGCCAGCCCAGCAAGGAGGAAGTGGACTCGGGGTCTGCCCAGGCCTGACCCAGGCCCTCTTACAAGACTGCTCTGGGAGCAGCTCCGCGTAGCCAGAAAGGCTGTGGGTATCGGTGCTGCAACTGCCCCGCCCCCACCTGGGGCCTACCTTTGCTCCAGGAGTCTGAGGCCCGCTTCCTCTTCTGCGGGCCCCGTCCACACTCCTTGTCGCAGACACACCCGGGTCCCTCCCCTGGCGAGCTCTCTGTGGCCTCCGCCCTGGTGCTCAGGACCATCTGAAGAGTGGGGGTGTGGTCATGGTGAGGACCCCCCCAAGCCTGGGGCAGCCAGGGTGCCACCCCCCTACCCCAGTGTGTGGCAGCACTGACCTCACTGTCCGAGGTGTCTGGCTCGTCCAGCTCATCCGACTCCAGCTGTTGCCCATGGACTTTGCTGAGCTCTGCAGGACGCGGGGTGTGGGTCAGGCCAGGATGGTGGCCTGGGCATCTAGTAGAAGCCTAGGCCCCTAACCTGCCAGGCTGAGACCAGTGGCAACACCCCTGAAGCTGGGGAAACTGAGGCACAGAGAGCCCGAGTAACCTGCCCTGGGGTGGAATCCAAGCCCAAAGTTCCCTACACTCCTGCAGTGACCCCACCCACTGGGGTGCCCCTGGCTTAGTTGCTGGGTGACAGGGAACTCATCACCTGCCCTGAAGCCCCAGTTGCTAGGATGCTCTCCATTCACTTCCTGTGGTCAGAAACGTGCCCTCCCTGGGCCCCTCGCTCCACTCTGGGTCTGAAGGTGGGGAACCAAATCTGAGACCAGAGTTTGCTGGGTCAGGCCCTCCCTGCTCACTGTGGTTCCACTTCCATCGTGGAACAACACTTGCTGTGTTCGCATCCTCACCTGGGTGGCTGTCTCCACCAGGCCTTGGTGGGTAGGGGGGAAGTCTAGGCCTCCCTCTGTCCTCCTCTCCTGGCCCACTTGGAGAGGGCAGGCTGAGGTGGGGCCCTGGGGCAGAGTAGGGCGGGTCCTGGCGGGAAAAGGAAGAGACTTGAGCTCATGTAAGGCAACTTCCCTCTCTCTTCCCAACCCGGCCTCGGGCACAGCCTGTGGGAGCCCTGGACAGGACGGGACTGGAGGGTCAGCTGGCTCCCTGTGGCTTGTGACCTGGGCAGCAGGCTTTCCCTCCGCAACTGGCTGGTGGAGTGGAGCAGAGAAGAGAGGGCAGCCTGGGGCCCAGGTGCTCTGGGTCCCTCACCGGAGAAGATGGATGCTCTTCCGCCTCTGGCTCTTTGGCTTCCTGGGTGCCATTGCTGAGTCTCTGGGCTCCACACTGGGCAGGTGGTCCCACTCCCTGGGGTGGCTCAGGGCTGGGCGTGGGGACCTGTGGAGGGCTGAGTGACCCCGACTGGTTGGCAGGCTTGGGAGTGCTGGCCCGGCACCGACCCCTCTCTGAGAGGTCCAGGGGCTTGTCTGGGACATAGTCCTGTGTGGCCGTGCCCTCCTTCCCCTGGGGGCTGCCCGGGCCTGCAGGCTGTGGGTGCCTCCTTCTGGACAGGGTTTCCCTGGCCGCCTCGCCTTCAGGACCCTCGGAGTCTGAGTCGGCTGGTGGGGAAGGCGGCGTCCCTCTGGGCCCCCAAGGGCCCCTCAGCCGGGCACTGCCCACCCTGCCCTGTGCCCGCAGTTGCTGGGCCAGGAGCATGTGCAGTGCGCCTTCCAGCCGTGGGTTCCGCACGCCCACCAGGGCGCCCGGCAGGCCCAGCAGGCCTGAGGGCTCCTCCCAGGCCTCCGCCTCCCCAGCCTTGAGGCCCTGGGACTGGGGGCCACTGGGGGCTGTGGCGGGGGCCGGGGGGCTGCCAAGGTGCAGGGTTAGATGCCGGTTCAGGAGGCAGAGGCGGTCGGCCTGGAGGGAGTGCTTCAGGGACTCACAGGTCCTGGCAGAAGGCCGAGAGGCCTGCAGGAAGCTGTGGGGAAGGAGAAGCCTGGTGATTGTGGGGCATAGTCAGCCCCACTTCACAGGGAGGACTAGGGGTCCTGGGGGTAAGGCAGGTGCCCACGTGGCACGGTGGGCAGTGGGGAAGGGAATGCCCGGGCCCCTGGGTGCCTGGTTTTAGAGTTGCCTGGGGCCTGGGGATCAGAGGAGGGAACTGGCCACTAAGGCCTCTCCCCCTTCTGGGCGTCAGCTGCCTGCCCAGTCCCCTGGAGCACCCTGCCCACCTGGTCACCCACCACAACCCCACCCCCACTCTCCTCAGACCACGATGAAAGGGGGTGCCCAGTCCCCATCTCCTCTGTCCACGAACCCCCACCCTGCCCTGGCCGTTCAGATGTCCACGTGGGAACCATGCTGCAGGCAGGGGGAAGCCAAGCCAGGGAGAGCAGTTCTCCTGAAGGGACAAAGGGAGGGACTCCCTGCTGCTGGCCCCTGCCTTAAAGCTGGGACCAGAGGAGGAGACCAGGTGCCCAGCTGAGGGAGCTCCTGGTGGTGGTAGAGGGCGGGCACTCACCTGTCCAGAGGGAGGCTGTGCTCGCCAGGTGGGCTGGGTGGGCTGTTCCTGGTGGGCAGCAGTGGGGGCGTCCCATTGGTGGAGCCCTGGTCGGCGGAGCAGGCCCGGGACCCAGGCCGCACCACGGCGATTGTCCCATGCAGCTGGTTGGAGATGCGCTGGGGGTTCTGCACAGGGTAGGCGGGTCAGTCTGGGTGGGCTCGGCTGCTACCTTCTGCCCTTTTCTCTGTGCGACCTTGGGCAGGTCTCCCACCCACTCTGAGCCTTGCTTCCACCGTCATCGTGTGGAGCTCAGGACTCCCTGCTTGGCACGAGGATGGGCATGTTACCATGTGCATGGCACACAGCAGGGCTGGCAGTTCTGGCCTCCTCCTCGGGCTGCCCGGGAAGAGGGAGGAGTGGGTTCAGGGGTTCGGGGTCCCTCACCCTCACCATGTCCGGGGTCCGTGCCTCATGAAGATTGGGACTTGGGGAGATTTTGGCCATTGGCGATGTCCCGTACACCCCCGGCCTTTCTGTGGGAGGAGGGACAGAAGGGAGGACAGCTGCTGAGGGGTCAGCTCAGCCCCTGGCCCGAGGGTCCCTGGTCTCAGGCTGCTCAGCCCCCTGCCCCACACCCGCCTCTCCCATGGACCTGCACCTGCACGGCCATCCTCTGTCTCCTCGTGGCCTCCCAGTGGTTTCTCAGTGACGGCCTTCCGGGCGCCCAGGGAGGGGAGCAGCAGGGGTGATGGGGGGTCCGAGATGCCCTCCCTGAGCTGGGGCTTGGGTCTGTGGGAGGCAAATATGAGGCAGGTGAGGGGGCAGCATCCCAGAGACGATCAGAAAGGCCAGGGCGCCCTCCTGGGGGCCAAGCCGCCTGTGTGGGAGACCCAGGTGACCAGGAAAGACATCATCGTGGGCTCACACCCATGTCTGGGGGTGGCCCAAGCGCCAGAGCTGCCATGGGTGCTGCGGCCCAGCTCTGCTTCTGGGGGGTCTTGTGCCTGCAGACCAGGGGAGGTCGCTATCTGTCCCAGGATGCTGGCCTGTGGGACCCCTCCCCCTGCACAAGTGCCTGGGGCTCCCCCCACTCACCCTGGGCCCTGAAGCCGCTTCACTTCCTCCTTCAAGGCGTCATTTTCCTCCTGCAGCCGCGTCAGCTCAGTGGCTGCAGAAGGCACTGGTTAGGAAGGACTTGGGGAGGGGAAGGGCGAGCGGGGTCCTCACGGCCCTGGGAGTCCCCCTGTCTTAGCCCAGCTGGGACTCCAGCACTTGGCTTGGGGCCTGGCATACAGCAGGAGCCCCATAGATGCTTGCTGCCTGAGTGGGTGGGTGGATGTTGAGTGAACAGCACCAGCCTGGAGGCTGTGAAAAGGGATGGCGCTCCCTAGCCTCGAGGGACCCCCCAGCCAAAGGAAAGGGGCTTGTGCTCATCAGCAGGACTCACGGAACCCAGGTCTCTGCGGGACCCTCCTTATCCTGAGAAGGAGGGAGCTGAGGCCTTGAGAGGGCAGGGACGCCCCGGCCCAGTGACTGAGCAGCAGGTGGCCTGTGGGGGCCAGCGGGGGGCTTTGCACCATCTGTCTGTGAATTGGGGTGCGAGTGTCCCTCCTCACAGTGCAGCCCTGGGTCACCTCCTCCCCTTTCCCCGAGACCCCTCGTTGGGCTGAGGAGGTGGGGGGTCGCCGGCCCCCACAGGAGGACGGGGTGCAGGACACGGGGCAGGGGGGCGCTCACTGAGGAGGAAGACGTGCTGCAGGTTCTGGAGGAGGGAGCTCTCGAACTCTTGCTGCTTCTTTCTGGCCAGCTCCTGGGTGACCATGCAGCGGTCACACAGCCCAGCCCGCAGCCTGCGGGGCGAGGAGGGATGGCGAGAGGCTGCTCTGAGAGGGAGGGGCCGGGATGCCGCGCCCCCCGCCCCAGTCCCAGGACCTGCCCTGCCTTTCCCCACCACGTTGCCCACCCTGTGGGCTAAGCATGCCACATGCTGTTGAGTTTGGGAAGGAACCTTGAAAAGTGCAGTTTACTTAAGGCTCTGAGAAGTCCTGCAGTGGCTGAGTTGACTCCAGAGTATCCCAGACTCATTCTCCACAGAACGCTCTGGTCTTCCTCCGTCCCTGCCCCCATTATGAGTGGGGTGTGAGGTGCCCCCACCTGTTCTCCAGCGCCCGCAGGTTCTCCTTCAGCGCCTTCTGCTGCTCCCTGAGCTGGTGGTTCTTGGCACAGAGCTCCTCCACCCTCTGGGCATCCCTGTGGGGGACAATCTGAAGTGGGGGGTCTGATCTACCCAGAGAGCTCTCTACTACCCACTGTTCTCTCCCTGGCCACCAGCCTAGGACTTCCTTGAGACTTGGGGCCTCTCAAGGGCAGTGCCAGCTCGCCCAAGTGTGAGCGTGTATGGCCTTGAGGACTCTGTCTCATCCATGTGCCACCTGGCAGCGTTCTGTGAAGTGGGGACCTGGGGAGTCTGCCTGTGGGTCTCCAGGACTCACGTGGAGTCCCCCTGTTGATAGCTATTGTCCCAGAGGTGCCCTTCATGGATGCTCCTTGCCCATCCCCTTGGAGGGTCCCTGTTCACTCTGGTGGGCTTGGACTTTCCAGCCCCACTTCCTCCATCTCCTTGAGGCATGACCTTGGACCAGACTCCCCCTACCCGCTATGCTGAGCTTCACTTTCTCCTGCATCACTGCTAGTGGCAGTGCCAGGGCCCTGGGGCTGCAGGGGAAGAGGGGAGATGAACCCTGGGGAGTCACTGCCCTTCCAGTCTCCTGGGCCAGTCCTGTCCTCACTCACCGGCACCTCTCTGAGTTCAGTTCCATAAGCTTGTTCTGTAGGCCTGAGGAGTGAGGAAAGGAGCAGAGGTCAGGCCCAGCTGGGCTGCCACCTCTACATGGAGCCGGGGCATTTCCTGTCCCTGTTTGTCTGGCAGAACCCTCTCCAGACGCCCGCCACCTGCCTGGGTCCCTGCACTGACTCCCTGAGGTCACCCCCTTGGAGCGCTCCCAGTCTGCACCTGCTGCCAGCTTCTGGTCAGTCTCCTGGCGGCCTGGGACCCCGGTCTGGGCCCAGCCTCTCCCCTCCCTTGTCTCTGGCTCTGGTGTCAGCTGGGGATGGGTCCCGGATGCTGGGAGTCACCAGTTACCCAGCCAAGGCCCGGGAGGGATGCTTTTTGGGTGCTGCCAATGGGCCCCCAAGGGAGACCCCAGCACAACCCCTCCTCCCCTCCCATCATGGTCTGGCTTGGGTCCTAGGCTAGCCCAAGCAGTCCCCGCCCCTCCGCGTCTCTGGGCCTTTAATGTGGGAGGGGGAGTGAGCACTGTCAGAAATGTCAGGGGAGGGTCTGGTCCAGGCACTGAGGGAGTGAATGGAGCAGGTGGCTGCAGTCCTGTTGCTGGTGGGGAAACTGGACAGACATGCGTGCCAGGGCAGAGCTTAGCCTGGGGTTCTGGAAGGGGCAGAGGGATTTTAGCTCAGCACCCGGAACGCTCCAGACAAGCCTCCGGAGCCTTGGGCTCCATTCCTACAAGGAAAGTAGGTAACCTCCCTTCTGGGGGACAAGGAGGCCCCCGCCTGGGGCAAGGGGCTGGTTTTGGCTTTAGTGTCTCAGCTGTCTGTGGCCAGGCTGGTCTTTTATTTCTGCTCTGATGTGAACTGACCATTTAGGGGCCACCCCTCCAGGGCTGCACTTGGGTGTTGGTCTAAGGCTGGGTGCCTGGCCACAATGCAGCTCTGGGCTCTGGGTCAGGACTCCTTTTCTGGGCCTGCAAGTCATGGTCCTGGTTTTGGCGAGAATTGGAGGCAACATGTGGGAGTCCCCTGGCCTGAACTTGGCTCTTAGACTGCTGTCCAGTTGAGAGTTTGTCCTCCCCAAGGTACTCACCCATGACCTCATTCTCATGGACTTCCTTCAGTCTGTTTAGTGACTCTGTGAAGCTCTCCATGGCTCCCGTGGCCCTGGCCCTGGGTCCTCTGTGCTCCAGGTGTGGGGAAGGCCCCTTGGCCTCTACTGGCCCTCTGTTTCCAGCCTGTGGAGCAGGAAGCCGTAGGACAGTCACATTGGCTCAGGAGGGGTCTGTGGGCTGCAGGGTGCAGGAGGTAGGTGTGGGAGTCCTGTCCTGTGACCACCCACTGGGTCCTGTCCACGCCTAAGGGGGGCATGTATGTCCATCCTGTAGGGATGGGACATTCTCACTTCATCTCAACTCCCTAATCCAGTCTTCACAGCAAAGCAGATGGCCTGAGGGGACCAGCTCCCACTTGGTGCTGGGACCATGAGGGTGCACGTGACCTGTGATGAAGCCCCAGACTGGAGACGCCCAAGCCGGCCGACAGCTGGCGGGTCAGTAAGCCAGGGTTTGTTCAGCCAGTGGGAAAGCTCTCTCAGGAGGGTCCAGGTGCCCGCAGTGGCATGGATGGCCCCGTGGGGCCTCGGTGGGGACTTTGGGGATTGGCTGGCTATTTTCTCTGTAGGAACTGGTGGCTGTGCACAGGCAGAAGTCCACCTAGCCGCCCCTCATGGCCTGGGCCCTTTTTCCTGCCTGTGTTTCACCTCCACGAAGCGTTTGCTAAAACTTAAAAGGTTGTGGGAGTGAGAATCCAAGCTGGGAGCAAGATAACCTTGCCCGTTGTGTGACTGCCGTGAGCTCTGGCCCCTCTGAGCAGCACTTTCTTCCCTCTGGTAGTGGCCACAGGGCCCGTCCAGTGGGCCTGGTGAGTATCTCTCGGGTCCCACAGGGTCCAGCTCAGAGCCGGGAGTGAGCCTGGGGCTCAGCCCCGAATCAGGTTCCTCACTGTGGTGCCAGGCGCCACCCTCCTCCGGGTGAGAGCCCCTCAGTCCTGGTGGCACACCTCTGGTGGTGGGTACCACAGGCCACCATTGCTCTGTGGCACTGTCTGTCACCCAGTGAGAGTCAGACCCACAGCTCGTAGCCAGGTCAGCAGCGATGCCACCAGCCCAGACCCATGCCATCATCACCTCCAGGCCAGGGGGAGGGAGCCCTGGGGTCCCCTGGCTTTGCGTCTGCACATGCCCAGAACCTCACTTTCCCTCCTTCACAGAGCCTGCCTCGGCCCAGGCCACCACCAACCGGCACAGTGCTCCACCACCCCAGGAGGGCCTCTTCACAAACCCTGGAAACCTCTGCCCAAAGACCCCTTCGGCCTTGCCCGAGGCCACACGCAGCCCCCTCCTCCGCTCCTCACTGAAGGAGGTGTGTGGTCTCACTTGCGTTCAGAGACCGGAGTGTTTGCATCAGCAGTCCCCAGACTGGAAACCCTCCAGCGCCTGCTGGTAGTGTCCAGCGGTGGCAGGAGAGATGACGATCCAGGGCTGTTACGGTTTGCTTCCGAGACACAGCAGAGTAGGGGCCAGCGCACTGCAGGAGTCATGCACAGGAAGTGTAGAAGAGGCACAGCTGCTCTGGGCTCTCTGAAGCTGGATGCTGGGTGCCCTGGCAGTGGGACCGCCAACTGAGGGGGGCAGGCCCTGTGACCCCAAGATAAGCCAGGCCGGGGCAAGCACTCACTGTCCTGGAGCTTTCCAAGAGGACTTGACAAGGGGGCTGGCTCTCAGCTGGGTCCTCAAACCCCAGGCTCAGCAAGAGGACAGAGAATGGTCCTGTGTCTCACAGTGGCCACCAGAGCCCACAGGCAGGGATGTGCTAGACGGATGGAGTGACAGGAAGGTGGGGCTCTCCAAACTCGTTTTAGACATGCCTGGCCTCTGGGACACTCCCAAGAGATGGCCAGGGAAGAGGGGGAGGTCTCTGCCTACTGACTGTGTGTTGGGTGGGTGAGGGCTCTGGGAATGAGAGGAGCTTGGTGGGGTTCCCTTCCTTGAGGCTGGAAGCCAGAGGGGTGTCCTGGCAGGTTAGGGGACAAGATGCTGAATTGCAGAGGGTGGGGGAGACCAGGGCTGTAGTAGGGTGTACATGATAATTGGGCCTCACTTCCTGAGCCCATCTAACCCTGACCACACTGCAAGGAGCCCACTTTCCAGATGGGGAAGCTGAGGCCCAAAGACATCAGGTCATGCTCCCTGGCTGCCCAGTGGGAAGCGGGAGTCGGGGCTTGACTTCTCCCTGGGGCTGAGGATATGCCCTTGCCCTCTGTGGACCAGGGATGTGCTCCAGGTGGCCCTGCTCTGCTGGCTCTCCCATCTTCATCTGGTGGTGGGAGACGGGACTGTGGGAGGAGCTCTCCTCGGCTCAGGCTCCCTGCAGGGGGAGGTGGGCCAGCTGGGGAGGGCCAAGCCATTGTGCCTGAAATTCCACCCAGACCTGCCTGACAGGCTGTTCTTCCCTATCAGCGTCTACCATGGGCCCTGGGCTGGGCCAACACCCATGAAGGAGCCGCCCCTGGGAGCCTGCGGTGCCCCAGGCCCAGGAGAGGCTCTGCGGTTGGGCGCAGGTCCGAGTGAGAGGCCGACATTGTTCCTAATGACAGCACTGTGGTGTGGAGCCAGGTGGATAAGGGCCCAGACACCCTCCTCTGTCTGGGTACCCCAGGCTCCTCTCTATTCCAAACCGCCCAAAGACCCCACCTGGCTGTCCCTCTGGGGTCTCTGATGGGCAGGGGGCAGCATGGACACAGACCCGGGGCCAGGCACGGGCAGCACAGCTGGAAGGTGTATTCTGCTGGGAGCTTCACATCTCCCAGGGATGACCAGGGCTGTCCAGCCACTGGCAACAGTGCCATGGGGGTGGTGTGGCTCCCCTGGGCCGGCAGGTGACAGAGGGCGTTTGGCCAAGGAGAAGAGGACAGTCAGTCTCCTGGGGCAGCCCTTGACCCAGCCCCCACCCTCAAAGTGCAGGGGGGGTTGGGTCCAAGGAAGCAGCGGAGGGATGAGGAGGTGGGTCCCCAGCTGACAGGAATTTGGTGGTTGTGGGTAGGAAGAACCTCAGCTGTAAAAGCGCATGTGGGGTCTTCCCTGGTAGCTCAGTTCATAAGAATCCGCCTGCCAGTGCAGGAGACACAAGTTCGAGCCCTGGTCCAGGAAGATCCCACGTGCCGTGGAGCAACTAAGCCACACTACGGAGTCTGTGCTCTAGAGCCTGGGAGCCGCAACTACTGAAGCCCGCCTGCCTGCAGCCTGTGCTCCTCAACAAGAGAAGCCACTGCAATGAAAAACTCGCACATCACAACTAGAGAGCAGCCGCATTTGCCAAAACTAGAGAAGAGCCTGTGCAGCAACAAAGACCCAGTGCAGACAGAAACAAGTAAATGAACATAAATGAAATTATTTTTAAAAGGTGCATGTGGTCTCGGCCCGAGGACGGTGGGCCAGCCCTCCCTGGCGGCCTCCCTGGTGTTTGCCAGGTGTGCTGAGAGCCACTAAGGGGAGAGGCGCTGAGGGGCTCAGGGAACTCAAGGCAGGAGGGCTCCCCCCAGGCCTGGGGTGGGGGCTACAGTGGCGTCAGGAGGAGGGAGCAGGTTATGGGGTGGGGTCTTGGCTGCTGCCTCTGGGCCTGGGGGCCCTGGGCACTGGAGAGGGTGGCCCGAGTTGCCCACTGTGGGGGCTGGGGGTGGTGGTACTGGAAGAGGAGACCTGAGGGCTGCTCCTCAAAGGTCCAGGGTCACTCCTACTCCTGCTCTGGACACCCAGGCTGGACGATCTCTGCTGAGTGGAGCCCTAGAAGCTGCAGGTTGGAGGGCAGGGCAGGGGTCAGGCACACTGGTGACCCTGTGCACCTGCCACTCACCTGGGCAAGGTCAGCCTGCGCAGTGCGCCCTGGCCTGCCTGGAGCCTCTGTAGACGGGACTAGTGTGTCCCCAGAGCCTGAGTCCCTCATCTGAGGTAACCGCGCCGCCACCTCAGGTTGTTGTGGGCGTGTCCCACCAAATACGTGTGTCCAGACGATGCCTTCCGGGTGATGTGTGTACTCAGCCCAGGGCCCAGCAGGCACTCAGCTAACTGCAGATGGAGACCCTGCATCCCTCCCATGCAGCAGTCCCTGCAGGGAGCCCCAGGGGTCCAGCAGGGCTCCTTACAGGAGCCCAAGTTCAAGTGCCACCAAGGCCCTCTACAGGAGGACAAGAACACCCCTGAGTTCAGAGCAGAGTCTCAGATGCCAGCATTGATGATACACACTCGTGCCCTGCATGGACACTCAGGGACCACTGCGTCTTCGTGGCCGTGTCTCAGGGAAATGCCCCTGCCACCATGAAGAGAGAAGGCCACCAGAGCTCCAGCTGTCGCCCTGGTCTGGGTGCTGCCCACTGAGCCACAAAGCCTTGGTGGAGAGTTTCTTGCCCGGCTCCTGGGCCAGCCGGCAGGGCCCTGGCCACTTTCTCTTGTTGGGGCCTCTTCTCCAGCATGCCCTCTGGTCCAGGAGCCCCAGGGCCCCACTTCTGCACCTTCTCTGCAGTTGATCCCTCCACCCACCTGCGAGTAACACGATGACAATGGTGCAGCGATAACCACAGCAATGGCCCTTGTTCCCCGGGTATCCGCTGAGCCGAGCACCGGGCCAGGGCTCTCTGCGCTGTGTAGCGCCCACTGCAGGTCTCCTACCATGTCCCAGAGTGACCCAGGGATGCTCCGCCTGCCCGTCACCAGGGGCCTCCTGAGGCTGGGCACACCATCCAAGCCCTTTCCATGTCCCCACACAGATCTTTACAGAGCACCTGCTGTGTGCCCTGGCTCAGCCCACGGGTGTGATTGGAGCTCACCCTGCCTTCTGGCACTCACTGACCCATTCTACAGACTCAGGGACAGGTGAGAAGCAGGTCAGAGACTCCGGTGGTGGCTCCCTACGCCCCACGTGGTGAGGGAGAAGCCCCTTCTCCGGTCACCTTAGCTGAGTCTCTCTCCCACTGTGTCTCAGTGTCCTGGGCCACAAAACGATGGCAGTGCCCTAGCCCAGCTCCTGGAGACTGAGGAGTCTGCACCCCTTGGGCTGCCGGGTCTCCTCCATGTGGCAGGCATCCAGTGCCCGTTGACTGCAGGTGGTCAGGGGCCAGCCTGCCAGCCCCCACATCCAGGCGTCTGGCAGGAACGTCTCATGTAGTCAGTCCCTGGGCTCACGTTGCCTGTGGAGTGGCCATGACAGCCCTCACTGTGCAGATGAAGGTTCTATGGCCCCGAGAGATGGCACTAGTCCACAGTCACCAGCTCGAAAGGAACATGGCCAGTGCAGCCTCCTGCAACCTCCTGGGCCAGCTCAGATGGCAGGTCCTGAGAGGTGCCATTGCCTGGATGGTTTCTAGCATCACCAGACACGTAGACCCATGACACATGTGCATACATATGTGATGCCCACACGTGCAGACACAACGGTATCCTAACAACATCCCAACAACTACTGCATGAGAGAAAAGTGTGCACCTGCGTGCACTCCCCCCACTGCACGTGGCACTGCGCAGGACGGGGGAAAGCTGCTTGCACGTGTGCGCCCATACTCGAGTATTGCATGTGCGTGTGCACACATGCACAGAGGCACAAGGCAGGTGTGCACTTGCTCCGCAAGGCCGAGGTGTCGCTGGTGGCTCAGATAACAGCGGGCCCTGCAACCTGATTCCTCAAGGATGGGCCGGCCCAGGGCCACTGCGACTTCTCAGCCGCCTCCCTGAGGCCTGGCGGGGGGAGGCTGAGCAGGACCGAGGCCTGGGAGCCTTTTGTCACTGCTTTCCCAGGGGACACCAAACTGAGGGCAGCTGATGTCCTACAGTGGCCTGCAGGGAGCCATGGCTGGCTGCACCACGTTCCAGCCCTCATTCCCCAGCTGCAGCCTGTCTGAGGATCCAGGCGGTGAGGCCAGACCAGGATGAAGTGCCAGGCCCCCGGCCTGTTCCCAGTGTCCCCAGAAGACCCAGGGACTTCCCAGCACAGCAGTGCCAACCCCAGCCTTCCAAGCCTTGGCTCCCCCAGCCTGTCTGCCCAGGAAGCTTGCTGCAGCTTGTGCTCCCACTCAGTCCCCTGGACCGTGTACCCCAGAGCAGGGGCTGTGGCCACCACTCCAGCCTGGCCCTTCCTCCAGCCCCCACGAGCAGGGGCTGGTTCTCCGCTTGGTAGCTAGCACCCCGCAGTGACCCCAGATCTTGTGCCCCTTCCCCTGCCCCCAACTACTAAAGCCACTGGGGCCCCGGGGCCCCCAGGTACTCACATGGTCCCGTGTCCGCATCGACCTCCGGGAACCTCCGCTCTGCTCTGGGACGCTCCCGCCTGAGAGATGGAAACCAGCACTATGAACTTGCTTGGGAACAAGACATAATTTTGGTCAAACCCGCTTGACAGGTTTTTGATTCCCCCGGCCAGGAGCAGAGAGGAGGCAGAGCCGGCCCAAAGCTACCCAACGGGTTCTGCCATCGCACAGAAAGTGGCAGAACGGGTCGGGTCTGACCCTCACAGAGAGAGGATTGTTTCTCCATGATCTCCGCACGGCCTGGGCCTCTGGCTGGAGCCGGGCAGTTTGCAAGGAGAATCCAGAGCCTGGAAGTGGACGTGAGGGGCAGGGCAGGGGCAGATTGTAGGGGAGCTGGGGGAGGAAGGAGCGTTCTCACCTCTGGGTGGAGGAGAGCAGAGAGCCTCTCCCCTGGCTCCCGTGGACTGAGCTGTCCTGCCTCAGTTTCCTTGTCTGTAAATTGGGGATGATGACCACAGGCCTGCCTCTATTGGAGCTCTGGAGATGGAATCTAGATGTGGGGTTGGCAGTGGCCCTGCTGGGTTGGGGCCCCTGCCTTTCACTGGCTCCTCTAGCCCCCACTAGAGAACAGGCAGGTGGCCTAGGCGGGTGGGCATCTAGGGTCTCAGGGCGGCCTGGGGTGCCCTGTGGGGCTGGGCCAGGGGCCACCACCATGGGCACAGGAGCAGCCGGGCATTGCAGTTTTCCGTGTTTGTCCTCCGCTCGCGACACTGTGGCTGCACTCATGCAGAAAAGAGCTGGCCCAAGGGCCACAGCCACCCCATACTCTTCCCCCTCGGCTCCCCCCTGCTTCCTCCACAAGCCCCCACCCTGTACTCCCTCACCCTGACCCCCCTTAAGCTACACCCAAATTCCTACCCCCAACTCTGCACATGAGCCCTCCCTTGGGGTACCTGAGAGAAACCCAGGGAGTTCTCAGGGCTCCATGGGGGAGGACCCGGGCTCTAGGCCAGCTGCCCTGGTGAGGTCCCAGGAGGCACTTCCTGCTCCCTGGTGAGGCCCCTGCCGGCTGCCCCCCAACCCCACCCCAGGCTCTCAGGGGAGCAGTGGCTTATTGGGCACCCCCAGGCTCTAGCCTGCCGGGAGCTTTGCAGATGCCTCCTGGCTGGGCCCCTGGGGGAGGTGTCTGCATGCTGTGGGGCCCTTGGCGTGTGCCCTGCACAAGGGGGTGGACACGGTGAGCGTGGCGCAGCCTGGCCTGTGGGGACCGTGTGTGTGTGTGCGCTCACGCCTCAGCTTGTCTCTTCACGTGTTTGGTGTGTTCTTGTTGTGTGAGTGGTGTGCTATGTTCAAGGTTGGGGTTGTAGATGTGAGGGTGGGCTGTGTGGCTTTGGCTTTGTGTGCCTGTGTCTGGGTGTCCCCACGGGGAGGGCAGAGGCAGGGACAGGGTTGACCCTCAAAGCAGCCAGGGTCAGCCCAATTGAGCCCTGCCCCCCTCCCTCCACCTCAGCCAGGTTTGAGCCCCAACTCTGCCCCTTGAGAGCTGGCTCACCTTGGGCCAGTCACCCCACCTCTCTGAGCCATGGCCTCATGATGGCGGCTGGACCAGGGTCTGCCCCAGGAGGTGCTCACTGTGCTTGTCAGTGGCTTGGGCGTGGGCTCCAACTGGACCATGTTAGTAGTTGAACGAAAGCTCTAGTTCCCCATAAAGGGAAATTCAGAGCCATCCCGCAACCCAGGGATCCGAGGTCCCTGCAGCACTGTCTCCATGTCTCTAGCAACGCACCGTGCATCGACGGTAAGTGGATGAACCATCCACAAGCCATCCACACCTCTTTGGGAGGAGAGGACCTCTGACACCCCAGCGATGCAGTGAATGTCAGGCATCCCGCTGGGGGAGGGCGGCTCAGGAGGGGACGCTAGCAGACTCCAGGAGGAGAGTGCCCGGAGAGGGAACAGCCAGAGGCAGTGGGAAGCTGCCAGGGTCCGGGATCAGGTGAACAAAGGGTGGCAGAAACTTCCTAGGGTGAGGGCATGTTCTATACGGTATTGTGGTGGTTGGTATTACAGGGGAGTGCCTGTTTGGCAAAACCCATCAACTTACACTTTAAAAGTGTGAATTTTGTTTTATGCAAATTATACCCCAATAAAGTTTTTTAAAAATTAATACGCTAGAGTAGTTTTAGGCTCACAACAAAACGAGAAGGAAGTATGGAGATTCCCCATATGCCCCCTGTGCTGCCCCTGCCCCACCCCCACCCCTGTTATCCAACCCCCACCAGATGGTGCATTTGTTACAACTGATGAACTTGCACTGACACGTCATCACCACTCAGGGTCCACAGTCCACATCAGGGTGGACTGTTGTGTTGTACATTCTTCGGGTTTGGGCAAACGTATCATGACATGTATCCACCATTATAGCATCATACAGATACAGAAAATACAGAGTATTTTCACTGCCCTAAAAATCCTCTGCGCTCCACCTATTCATCCCTCCCTCCCCCCCATCCCCGGCCACCCCTGATCTTTTCACTGCCTCCATAGTTCTGCCTTTCCCAGAGTGTCACAGAGCTGGAGTCACACAGTCTTCAGCCTTCTCAGGTTGCCTTCTTTGACTTCGTAACACTCACTTATATTCCTCTATGTCTTTCCATGCCTTGATAGCTCATTTCTTTCTCATGCCATTCAATTGAATATTATTCAATACTCCACCGTCTGCATGCATCACAGTTTGTTTGTCCATCACCTGCTGAAGGACATCTTGATTGCATCCAACCTGAGGCAATTATGAATATGGCTGCTATAAACATCCACGTGCAAGTTTTGGTGTGGACTCAACTTTCAACTTCTTTGGGTAAATAGAAGGAGCATGATTGCTGGATGGTATGGATAGTCAGAGCATGTTTAGTTTAATAAGAATGAAGTTGATTTTGAGAAAGCTGAAATGCTCTCTAGGACATGCAGGCTTGCTGTTCTCCCAGCCCTGTACCCCCCACCCCCATTCCCGAAGAGAATAAGACTCCACTATCCAGCCAGGCTAGGGGACAAATCAGCCGGCTGCTCCCCGGTGACAACGGCTGAGCTTGCTGCCACACTGTGCAGGGACCAGTAATCCTGGGGCCAGGGGTGACGGGGGGCACAGCTTTATTCAGGCTCCCTCTCTTTGTCCCAGACACATGTGGACGCTGATCATAAGACACTTGTTCCTGTGTTAATAGTGCCACATGGGTGGGAGCGGTGGGACCAGCCAGGTGCAGAGGAGCAGGAGACACGCAGCCTAGGACCCCACCTGGCAGGTCACAGAGCACCACTGCAGGGTGGGCAGTACAGAGGGAGGCCGCTGCTTGCAGAGCCCCACTGTGTGCAGGCCCTGCTGACATCCCATCACCCCGGTCACCCTGGGGAACAGGAGGTGAAGGATGGTTTGTGACAAGGTGAGAGGGCAAAGGTCCCTCTAGTCAAGGCTATGGTTTTTCCAGTGGTCATGTATGGATGTAAGAGTTGGACTATAAAGAAGCTGAGCACCGAAGAATTGATGCTTTTGAACTGTGGTGTTGGAGAAGATTCTTGAGAGTCCCCTGGACAGCAAGGAGATCCAACCAGTCCATCTTAAAGGAGATCAGTCCTGGGTGTTCATTGGTAGGACTGATGTTGAAGCTGAAACTCCAATACCTTGGCCACCTGATGCGAAGAGCTGATTCATTTGAAAAGACCCTGATGCTGGGAGGGATTGAGGGCAGGAGGAGAAGGGGATGACAGAGGATGAGATGGTTGAATGGCATCACTGACTCAATGGACATGGGTTTGGGTGGACTCCGGGAGTTGGTGATGGACATGGAGGCCTGGCGTGCTGCAGTCCATGGGGTCACAAAGAGTCGGACACGACTGAGTGACTAAACTGAACTGAACTGGACTGAGGGGGCAAAGAAGAAAAGGAAAGATATAGCCATCTGAATGCAGAGTTCCAAAGAATAGCAAGGAAAGATAAGAAAGCCTTTCTAAGTGATCAATGCAAAGAAATAGAGGAAAACAATAGAAAGGGAAAGACTAGAGATATCTTCAAGAAAATGAGAGCAACCAAGGGAACATTTCATGCAAAGACGGGCACAATAAAGGACAGAAATGGTATGGACTTAACAGAAGCAGAAGATACTAAGAAGAGGTGACAAGAATACACCAAAGAACTATACAAAAAAGATCTTAATGACCCAGATAACTGCAGTGGTGTGATCACTCACCTAGAGCCAGATATCCTGGAATGCAAAGTCAAGTGGGCCTTATGAAGCATCACCACTAACGAAGCTAGTGGAGGTGATGGAATTCTAGTTGAGCTACTTCAAATCCTAAAAGATGATGCTATGAAAGTGCTACACTCAATATGCCAGAAAATTTTGAAAACTCAGCAGTGGCCACAGGACTGGAAAAAGTCAGTTTCCATTCCAATCCCAAATAAGGACAATGCCAAAGAATGCTCAAATTACTGCACAATTGTACTCATCTCATATGCTAGCAGAGTAATGCTCAAAATTCTCCAAGTTAGACTTCAACAGTATGTGAAACAAGAACTTCCAGATGTTCAAGCTGGATTTAGGAAAGGCAGAGGAACAAGAGGTCAAATTGCCAACATCCATTGGATCATAGAAAAAGCAAGAGAATTCCAGAAAAACATCTACTTCTGCTTTATAGACTACACCAAAGCCTTTGATTGTGTGGATCACAATAAACTGTGGAACATTCTTAAAGAGATGGGAATACCAGACCACCTTACCTGCCTCCTGAGAAATGTGTATACAGGTCAGTAAGCAAGTTAGAACTGGATGTGGAACAATAGACTGATTCCAAATTGGGAAAGGAGTACGACATGGCTGTATATTGTCACCCTGCTTATTTAACTTATACGCAGAGTACATCATGCGAAATGCCAGGCTATAGGAAGCACAAGCTGGAATCAAGATTGCTGAAAGAAATATCAATAACCTCAGGTATGCAGATGACACCACTCTTATGGCAGAAAGTGAAGAGGAACTAAAGAGCCTCTTGATGAAAGTGAAAGAGGAGAGTGAAAAACTACCTTAAAACTCAATGTTCAAGAAACTAAGATCATGGTCCCATCACTTCCTGGCAAATAGATGGGGAAACAATGGAAACAGTGACAGATTATTTTGGGGGCTCCAAAATCACTGCAGATGGTGTCTGTAGCCATGAAATGAAAAGATACTTGCTTCTTGGAAGAAAGGCTATGACCAACCTAGACAGTGTATTAAAAATCAGAGACATTACTTTGCTGACAAAGGTTCGTCTAGTCAAAGCTATGGTTTTTCCAGTAGTCGTGTATGGATGTGAGAGTTGGGCTGTAAAGAAAGCTGAGTGCCAAAGAACTGATGCTTTTGAACTGTGGTGTTAGAGAAGACTCTTGAGAGTCCCTTGGACTACAAGGAGATCCAACCAGTCAATCCTAAAGGAAATCAGTCCTGAATATTCACTGGAAGGACTGATGCTAAAGCTGAAGCTCCAATACTTTGGCCACCTGATATGAAGAACCGACTCATTGGAAAAAAGCCCTGATGCTGGGAAAGATTGAAGGCAGGAGGAGAAGGGGATGACAGAGGATGAGATGGTTGGATGGCATCACCAACTGTATGGACATGAGTTTGAGCAAGCTCTGGGAGTTCGTGATGGACAGGGAAGACTGGTGTGCTGCAGTCCATGGGGTTGCAAAGAGTCAGACATGAGTTTGTGACTTAACTGACTGAGGGGGGCCTTTAGAGGGAGTGCAGAGCAGGAGGTATCCACTGAGAGGTCAGAAGGTGACGTTGGGTGGGAGCAGGAGGGAGAAGCCACATGGCTAGAGAGTGTGCCTGGAGTGAGCAGAGCCCATGTCGTCAGAGCAGGGCCTGGGAGCTCAGGGACAGGTCCCCTTCCCCAGCCTGGAGTCTCCCTTACTCTGTTGGGCAGATCAAGCCCTGGATCTTGAGCTCAGCTGCCCCTGATCCCCTGGGGGAACTGGTTTAAGCCTCAGTTTCCCTGTTCATCTGACTGGCCGTCACCAAGGACCTGCCTGGGAAAGCTGGACCAGCTCAGTGGATATGAAAGTACAGGAAAATGCCCTGTGAGGTCTGGGATACCCCTCTCAGTGTGTTGGGACTGAGGGGCCATCAGGAGAGCCGCAGCTGGCCAGGGTTCATGCGCAGGCACCACTGGGCGGGCCAGCAACTTCCAGGAGCACCATGTAAAGCTTCTCTACCTCTGGGGTCATGGGTGGAGGGCAAGGGCAGGGGAAGGTGCCTCCTGGCCTAAGGAGGGGGCATCCAAAGGAGGGTCTTGGGGGTGGCAGATACCTGCTGCTTCCCAGTCATCCACAGACTCATTCACTCATGTGTTCGTACGAGTGTCTACAGGGCTCAGTCCTAAGCTCTGGGTGCACACATGGTTACGACCCTGATGCAAACAGTTCTCTCCTGCTTAGGAGACTTCTGGCTGTCAGAATCAGGTGCTAGGGAGCAGTCTTTGAGCATCAGTGTACTCGACTGTACCCCAGAGACGAGGATGCCCACTTGGCAGGGTGGATGTGAGAATAAGATGAGATGGTGTCTTGGCATCACACATGCATTCATTCAGAGTTGATGCCCCAGGGAGCCAGGAGCTGGGGATGGGGTGACCTAACCAGGTGGGCACCCATCTCTCAGAGGGCATGTTGTCCAGGAGACTGTGGCCTGGTGTCAGAGCTCATGGGCTGCCCCAGGGCCCTCAGTCTTCCACTTCAGTTCAAGGCTGGAGCTGGCAGGGCAGGAGACTAAGGAGTCTCGGCAGGTCCCAGAGCCCGGCCCGGGAGTCCTCTGCACCAGGCGGCCTTCCTCTGATACCCGGGGACGGGGGCTACAGAAGCAGGGCTCCAGGCCCCCAGCCCTGGCTCCCTGGACAGCTGGAGCCAAAACCCTGGCCCGGTGAGGCGCTCTCCTGGGCTTTTATCCCTGCACTGGGAGGGGTTGGAGATAAGGCATCAAAGCCTTTTGCAAATGTACCTTTAAAAGCTGGGCCTGTTCTGCCTGCTGTTTGTGTTACTGGATTGATGGATGGGGTGGGAGGGGGGTGGGGGGCACTGGCCCCCAGATAAATGGGTCACCTATTAATATGGCCCTGCAAAGTGGGGGGTGAGGGTGGGGGTGGGGAGGGGCTCCTATGATGTCTGGGACTGCTGTTCCCACCCTCACTGAAGACAGACTCCTGATGACCTGGCTGGGGGATGGGGCAACTGGCAGTGGGCTTGGCCTGGGCAGTTGGAAGGGTGAAGGGGGCCTGGGATTTCTTAGGGGAGGGAGAGGGTGCGGCACCCCCCAACCCTCCCTCTGAGTGGCCTCAAGACCAGGCACCCTATTGAAGATTCCTTTTGATAATTCGAGAACTGTAAGGACGACCCACCTTGCAAAGCAGTAAAACACCACAAATAAGGCCAAAGTCTCTTTTTATTGTCACCTCCCGTCCCCTCCCCAGGGTAACCTCTGCTAAGGCTGACTGTGTTTCCCCCAGATCTTTCTGTGTATAACCACCTACCTGTGCATTTTAATCATCTTTAAAGTGCACATTTAGTACAATCCCAGATTTGTGCAATCAACACCACTGACTCCAGAACATTTCTTCATCCCCAGAGCAAGCCCTGTACCTGTTAGCCATGACTCCCCACAGCCTGACAACGACTAAGCTGCTTTCTGTCTCTATGGGTCTGCCTGTTCTGGACAGTTCATATAATTGAATCACACCATATGGTCTTTGCTGTCTCGCTTTTTCACTGAGTAGAGTATTTCCAAGGTTCACCAGTGTTGTAGCATGTGTCAGCACTCCTTTTCAGGGCTGAATCATATTCCACTGTATGAACAGATGTTTTGTTTATCCATTTACCTGTTGATGGACTTTTGTTTCTTCTCCCACCTGTTAGCTACAGGGAATAATGCTGCTATGAACATTCATGGACACATGTTTTACCGATCACCTGTTTTCAGATCTCCTGGGTAAACACGAGTGGAAGTGCTGGGTCGTAGGATGACTTCCTCTTTAACTTTTTGGGGAGCTGCCAAAGGATTCAGAATTTTAACAATGAGGTGATTTAATTGAGCAGTTGGTGAGAACCACACACAGTCTTTAGCACAGCATTTTTGCACATCCCAATGTTGGAGTCTTCTGGGGTTCTTACTGAAAACAATTGTTTATGTGTCTATTGTAGTCATGAAATGCAGGTCAAGAGTGATAGATGGTAATCAAATAGCTGGAGAGAGGTAGACTGACTGACAGGTACATAGGTGGATCGGTGGATAGAGAGAGAGATGGATGGATGGATGGATGATATTAACAGATGAATTGATGGATCAATAGATGGATGATAAATGGATATATAGATGGGTGGATGGATAGATCAATGGATGATGGATAGATCAATGGATGGATGATATTAATAGATGGATGGATGATGAATGGATGGATGGTATTAATAGATGGATGGATGGGTGGATCAATGGGTGGTTGGATAGATGAATGGATCAATGGATGGATAGACAGATGGGTGATATTAATAGATGGATGGATGGATGATGTTCAGGCTGGTATGGAGATTGGGAGTCAGCAGATTGGAGGTGAGACCAGAGACTCTTGTTTTAGCAAGCTCTTAGGTGGATGGTAGGATCAGGCTAGTCTTCATTCCATCCCGACAGCTTCAGGGCATTCCTCCACATGAGCGACTTCACTAAATTTAGCCATGTCTACCCGTAGACTTTCCTGTTGCTTCCATTTCTTTAAAAAATTTTTTTCCTCCTCCCCATGGCAAGTGAGACCTTCATTCTCTGACCAGGGATCTAAACTGCGCCCGTGCATTGGAAGGCAGAGTCTTAACCTCTGGACCCCCAGGGGAGTCCCACCATGTCACTTGCATTTCTGGGGTTCGTTTTGTTTTTCGCCTGTGACAGAGTGCTGGAAGGCAACTGATTCTTGCAGAAAGATGAGAAGGGGAGTCTCAGGGTAGGATCCACCCCGGCTTGTTTCACCAGGCCAGAGGGCTGTGCCAGTCCTGAGCTGAGCTGTGCAGGATCAGGTGAAGGATCCAGGTTGGCCTGTAGAGCCTGGACAGGGGCTGGCGGAGGGCGAGGGGCAGGAGAAGAGGGCTGTCTGTGTGGCCGGAGTCCCTACCAGGGCTGAATCTGGCTGAGGAGAAAGTATGAAAATGTAAGGCGGCACTAAAAGCTTAGCAATCAAGAGGCATAATGTACATTTCTGGGGTTTGATTTTTTAATTTTTATTTTATTAAAAAAATTTTTTTTAAGTTTTTTTTTTTTTATTATGTGGACCATTTTTAAAGTCTTCATTAAATTGCAGATCGTTAACTGCCCTGGTGTGTGTGTGAAGTTCTACACAGTCTCATCTCCTCTGTAGTTTCCCAGACCTACCACCAATGCTGAGTCAGCATTCCCAATACCTACTGTGACCTTTCTTCCCCTTGTCCTTCTATAAACACCGCCCCTGGGGCCCCTGTCCCTAAACCCCGGCAGCCACTGACCTGTTCTCCATTTCTAGAATCTGTCATTCCCAAAATACTCTATGGGATCTTAGAGTGTGTGCCCTTTGGTGACTGGTGGGCAACTGTGTGTGCCCTTTGGGGACTGGTGTTTGTATCCATCTTTTTTTTGGAACTTTTTATTTTGTATTAAGGTATAGCTACCATCATTTTTTAAAAAAGATTTTGATTTGATGTGGACCTTTTTTTAAAAGTCTTTACTGAAATTGTTACAATATTGTTTATGGGTTTTTTTTTGGGGGGGGGGTTGGCCTCAAGGCACATGGGATCCTGATTCCCCAAACAGGGATTGAACCCATACCCCCAGCATTAGAAGGCAAAAATCTTAACCACAAGACCACCAGGGAAGTCCTCTTTTGATATTGTCTTTTAAAATATATATGTATTTTAAATTTGCCATTTTATTTGTTTTTGGCTGCGCTAGGTCTTTGTTGCTGTGAGGACTTCGCTCTAGTTGTGGCGAGCGGGGGCTACTCTCTAGTTGCAGAGAGATGAGGCTACTCTTCATTGCAGTGGCTTCTCCTGTTGCGGAGCACGGGCTCCAGGCTCTTGGGCTCCAGTAGTTACAGCTCCCAGGTTCTAGAGCACAGGCTCAGTAGTTGTGGTGCACGGGCGTCGTTGTCCCCCGGCACGTGGGATCTCGGCATATCAGGGATTGAACCTGTGTCTCTTGCATTGTCAGGCAGACTCTTTACCACTGAGCCACCAGGGAAGCCCCAGTATTGTCTTTTGTAGAACAGATGCTTTCAGTTTGGATGAAGTTCAGCCTGTCAGTTGTCCCTTTTATGGACTGTGCCTTTGGTGTTGTATCTGAAAAGGCATCACTGTGCCCACATCACCTAGGTTTTTTTCTGTGTTATCTTCTAGGAGTTTCCTAGTTGCACTTTACATTTTAGGTCTGTGATGCATTTGAGTTCATTCCTGTGATGGGTGTAAGGTCTGTGTCTAGATTCGTGATGCATTTGAGTTCATTCCTGTGATGGGTGTAAGGTCTGTGTCTAGATTCGTCTTTGTGTCCAGTGGTTCCAGCACCGTTTGTTGAAGGGACTGTCTTTGCTCTGTTGTGCTGCTTTGCTCCTTTGTCCAAGATCAGTTGAGTGTGTTTATGGGGGTCTGTTTCTGGGCTCTCCGTTTTGTTCCATTGATCTGTTTGTCTGTTCTTTCCCCGAACCGCTCTGTCTTCACTACTGTAGCATTTTAGTAAGTCCTGAAGCTGGGTAATCACCCCTCCAGCTTTGTTCTCTTTCAAGCATTTTAAATATTTATTTATTTATTTGGTTGTGTCAGGTCTCGCTGCAGCTCACAGGACCATCCCTTGTCAAAGCAGCGTGCAAATCTTAATGGCAGCATGTGGGGTCTTAGGTCCCTGACCAGGTATCCAACCCCAGCCCCTGTGTTGGGAGTGCTGGTTTTAACAACTGGACCACCAGGTAAGTCCCTTCTCCTTCAACATCGTGTGGGTCATTCTGGGTCTTTTGCCTCCTCTCCACGTGAACTTTAGGATCCGTTTGTTGGTATCCACAGAGCAACTTGCTAGGATCTTGGTTGGGATTTCACTGACTCTTCCACACCCTTCTGAAACAGCCTTTGCTGGCCTTGGGGTAGGGGCTCTGAGGAGCGCAGAGGGGCTTGCTGCTAAACCTGGTGTGCCTTGGATTGTCACCTAACTCAGCTTCATTTTGGGGACAACGGGGGTGTCTGAGGTATCTGTCTCCTGGTGGATTTGATGAGAGAATGCCCATGTGAGAGGCCCAGGCGGTCCCGGGCCTGCTGAGTCCTTGCAAATGTGCACTCTTTTTAAAAACAAAATGTATGCATGTATTTATGGCTGTGTTGGGTCTTAGCTGCGGCATGTGGGATCTTTCTGTTGCAGTGCTCGGTCTTCCTCTAGTTGTGGTGCGTGGGCTCAGCAGCTGCGACACTCAGGCTTAGTTGCCTGGAGGCATCTGAGATCTTAGTCCCCAGACTGGAGATCAAACCTGTGTTCCCCTTCGTTGCAAGCCAGATTCTTAACCACTGGCACTAGACAAGTCCTCTCAAACGTGCAGTCTTGAGAGTTCTTTGTTAGTTGCCATTTTGGAGGTCAGCGGCTGAGGAGGGCACTGACCCCTCAGCCTTGCAGCCAGATGACACATAGGCTTAGGGAGCAGGGCTGTCAGCGAAGGTGGTTTCACCCCTGAACATGGCATCCTGGTCACTAGGGCTGTGATGGCCGCCCGGAGCCCGGCCAGCAGTTCTTGGCCTCTTTGCCTGACTCCAGGAAGCTTAAAACTTGTTTTTCTGCTTCCTTGTCCCCAGATATAAACAGCCCGGACCACAGTGGCTGTGCTCTCGGGCACTGCATGTCTGAGCAGAGTGGCCCTGGCTTCCTGGAGCTGCGGAAATTTATGGGCACACGTAGTGGAGACTGGAAGTCACACCCAGTCAGGGTGGCTTGATCTGGGGTTTTAGGAGAGGAGGCAGGGGTGAGGAGGTGTCTGTGATGAGAGTGACCCCAGCCCTGAGCTGGGCTGTCCACTGGCACCTCACAGATAATAAAACTGCATCTTCCTGCAGTGCTTGGGGGGAGAGGGAGTGTGGGGGGCGGGGCCCTGTGGACCAGGATGTTGTAATGGTGCCTCGCGGCCCAGAGTGTGATGTCAGAAAGCCATGGCCCATGTGCCACGGATCCCACACACATCATAAAGATACATTAATGGGCCGTGTGTCTTTACAGAAATACTGATATTGTTGTTTTACGAGAAATGAGAGCTGAAAATATTAAAAGTTAGAATGTTAGGGCCTTAAAAAAAAAAGTTAAATGATGAGGACGTGGGAACGGAGCTCACAAACTCTGTCCCTGCTGGTCTCAGCATCCTAGGGGTGAGGGGCCTGTGATGGACGTCGCCAGTCTCCAGTAGCCTCCTGTGGGCTGTGGACCCTCTAGGGGCCTCCTCCTTGGGAGGTTTGGGGGGTACATGATAGGATGAGGGGTGCTGGGGTTGTCCAAATATTCTCAGGCCAGGCCTTGGAGGGGGGCCACCGCATGTACAGGGCTGAAGCCTGGGAGCAGCAATTGGGCCTCCCATCAGCCTGGTCCCCTGGCTCTGGGAGTGGCTGGAATGTACTGAGGACTTCCTTTCACCCCAGTTCTTCCCAGAAAGGGGATTTTTCTGGCTCCCCATCATCAGAGGGCAAATGCTCTGGGGTCAGAATTTAAGCCTTTATTTTATGGATTGAAGAGCTTGAATGACCCTCTACAAATGAGCAGATTAGGGGGCCTGAAGGGACTATAATGGTGGAAGTCGGGGTGGCTGTCCCATACCCTCGAGTGGGCTGTCATTCCCCCGGGCACTGAGAGCTCGCGAGGACAGGCTGCCAGGTGAATCGATTCTCTCGTCCAGTGGTGCTTCCGTCCCTGCTGCACTCCCCGGGCTTTGCCGGTCATCAGGGTATTTGAGCTCTGCCACCTGTGTGTACCCAGAACACTGCACACCCAGGGTTAGACCCTTCCAAAGCCTTGATCATGCTTTATTTTAATTTTTTAAATTAAAGTGAAATTCCCACTATCTCAAATTAGCCATTTTAAAGCAAACAATTGGGGAGCATTTAGTACCTTCACAATGCTGTGTGACCATCACCTCTGTCTAGTTCTAAAACACTTCTATTTCCCAGAAAGGAGACCCTGTATCCATCAAGCCTTCACCCCCTGCTCTCTTTCCCCAGCTCCTGGTGACCACTGACCCACTGTCTGTCTCAATGGACGTTCTGTGTAAACGGTGTCCTACGATACGTGGTAGCCCATGTCTGGCTGCATTCACGCAGCATCGTGTTACTGAGACTCATCCGTGAGGGAGCCGGTGTGGTTCTTTGTTCTCTTTCATGACCGACTGAGGTCCATTGTGTGGATGGGCCATATCTTGTTGATCCATCATCCTGTGAGGGACACAGGCTGCTCCCTCCTGTGGCTACTGTGAGCAGCGCTGCCGTGACTGCTGGTACGTGTGTATCCGCATTCCTGTCGTCTGTCTTTCCCAGTCTCTAGCCCACATTCGGCACCAGAGGTGAGCACAGTCACACAGCGGGCAACCTCTGCTGGTCAAAGTCACATGTGTGAGGGGCACCCACCGGTCCCTTTGCGGTGGTCATTCTGCTTGCTGACAGAGTTCCCTCGAGTCGGTAGACTACACTAGTTTATCTGCTCTCCTGCTGATGCACTTTTTTGAGTGGAGCTGCTGTTTGTGTGCCCCTTTTGTGTGAACGCTGGTTTTCCTTTCCATGGGCAAATACGCAGGAGTAGATGGATGATGCTTCACATGGCATCTACTTGACTGTAGGAGGCAGCCACACTGCTTTTTGCAGCAGTTGCTCCATCTGCATTCTGGCCAGCAGGTATGAGAGTCCAGCTGCTCCAGTCTTCCAACACAGAGCTGTCAGTACTTTAAATTTTAGCCATTCTCAGGGGGTATTGATTCTGCTTTGAAGCTAGGACAACTGAAGCTCAGAGAGGTGAAGTGAGCAGTCCAGGGTCCCATGCGGAGTAGTCAGAGACTCGGAGTTCACCTGCGACTAAGCCCAGACTCCTAGTCCCAAACCATGTGGCCTGTGTCGCCACCCCTGTCCTGGTACAGGACTGCAAAGGCCTCCAGAGAAAGGTCCATCCAGTGACTGATAAGTGGACACTTCAAAATCTGGGGAGACAAGCAGGAGAGTGTTCTCACCCCTAGACAGACCGGGGGCCAGCCCAATGGGAGAGACCCCTCGAAGCTTCAGTAATAGTAATATAGTCATATTGCTAACTGCTAAGTCACTTCAGTCGTGTCCGACTCTGTGCGACCCCATAGACAGCCTCCTACCAGGCTCCTCCGTCACTGAGATTCTCCAGGCAAGAACACTGGAGAATTTCCTTCTGCTATTTCCTTCTCCAATGCATGAAAGTGAAAAGTGAAAGTGAAGTCGCTCAGTCGTGTACGACTCTTAGTGACCCCATGGACTGCAGCCTACCAGGCTCCTCTGTCCATGGGATTTTCCAGGCAAGAGTGCTGGAGTGGGATGCCATTGCCTTCTCCAAATATATATATAGTCATATTAGGCTTCCTTTAATAAACCCCTAGAGGTGGGGATGGTAAGACTCCTCCCTCCCTTGAACCCGAGGCTGGTGGGTGGCCAGGGGGACAGACGGAAACTTCCCTGACCTTGAGAGGCAGTGGGAGCCCCCAGAGCAGGGTGGGATGCTCCTGGGACCCTCCCTCACCCAGGCAGGCCCGGCCTGGGGCTGAGGCCTGTGTGGTCCCCACATCCTATGTTGCTTTCCCAAACACGCACAGTTACATAAACCGTGATAACACTTCATAAACATTTTTCTAACATGTGGAATGTTTGACATGAATTTCAGCTATTTTAGAACTAATAAACAATTGTCAATGTCACGGCCGACACGAAGCAGAAGCCGCAGAGCTTTATGGAAGATCAAAGGCGGGAGGGACGACCTCCTCTTCAGAGGAGAAGAGGACACAGAGTAACCCGTCCTGGTCCTTCCGAAGGCGGGGCCTTCTGAGCGAGCTCGGATCTGGGCAGTCGCGGCTTCGGGGCCCCTTCCCACCGGGCAGGCCCCTCGGGTTCCTGGCTTCCAGATGCTCATTAGGACTCACCGCTGCCGTCTGCGCCTGTCCAGGGAGGGCCATCGGGGTGGAGTGTGCTGGTCAGTGAGCAACAGCAAGCTGCCGGGCGCCTCGCCAGCTTCCTGGCCTCGGGGCCCACGACTGGCGCCAGGGAGCTGGCCGGTGGAGGCCCAGCGCTGCTCCGGAGATGTGCTGAGTTCGTGAGGGGCCCCAGGCATCAGGACACCCTGCTCTGGGTCTTCCTAGGGGGCACCTGGACCTCCTTCATCACTGGTACCGCGATGCAGCTGGGAACTGGAGAGGGTGCCTGGCCAGAGCGAGGCCCTCTCAGAGGCAGCCCCATCCTGGGGCTCAGCACCCAGGAGTCTGAGGGGACCATGTGGGATATGTGGGAGCAGGTGCCTGGGGTCCCCTGGAATCACTGAGGCCCTATCCTTACAGGGCAGCATGACAGAGCCGGGTATTCCACCTGCTTTCATGTGAGCCCTGGGAAGATGTGATGGATGCCTCTCACCCCCCGGGGCCCTCGGAGCCCAGGCTGGCTGAACACACAAGAGAGGGAAGGAGGCCACTGCCCTGATTGGTTCTCAGCTTTGGGGACCCCTCTCCCCAAGGCCTAGGGACTTGTGGATCTGGGGTCACAGGTTGGGTATCTCATTTGCTCCCCCAGGTTGTGTGGTACACTGCTCAGCCCTCCCATGCTTGGCATTTAGAGCCTTCTTTGTCCTGGTTTCGGTGGTCCTTGAGTGTGGTTTGAAGGCCACCTGATCTGCTCTGAGCACAGCTCACGCTTCTGCCCAGCATGGCTGCAGAGGCCCCCATAATGGATGTTTGAGGCCCTTGCCTCCCCCCGACCGTGCAGCCCCCACCTCATTCGCAGGAGAAGCTGGAGCCCATGATTGGCCAACCCCTGCCCTCCTTTCCTTTTTCTCCCCGAGCCGGGTGCCTGCCTCAGGGCCTTTGTGCCTGCTTCCTCCCCACGCTGTCTATCTTGCTCCCACTGGAGTATCCGCTCCAGGAGATGAGGGACCCGGCCTCCCCCAGGCCGCCTCCCCAGAGCCTGGCAGCTGTTGAGGGTGAACTCTGACACACACAGGAGGTGTGTGTGGCCTCCTTTGCAAATAGGGTCTTTGCAGGAGTGATCCAGTGAAGATGAGGTCACAAGGTGGCCCTGACCCAATGACCGGTGTCCTTAAAAGAGGACGTCCACGGAAGACACGGGGAGAAGCTGCGTGCTGACAGAGGTGGAGAATGGAGTGATACGGCCACAAGCCCAGGGACGCAGGGGCTGCCTGCAGCGCCGGGAGCAGGGACGGGCTGGAAGGATCCTCCCCTGGAGCCTCCGGAGGGGGCGCAGCCTGCTGACCCCCCGATTTCAGACTTGTCGCCTGCAGGCTGTGAGAAAGTGGGTTCCTGTTGCCATCAGATCCCCCCCCCCCCGCCCCGCCCAGTTTATGCCAGTTTATGGTCCTTTGCTTCAGCTGCCCGGGACACTAACACCTACATGACGGCCACTTGTAAACACGTCTGGCTGGATGGGTAACTGAGGAAACATCTCCACCGGTGATGATCCAGGCTGACCTCTCTGCCCGGGGGCTTCCCAGGTCCTGTCCCCTCGGGCACAGACCATGTGTCCTCTCCAGCCTGGCCAGGTCTCACCCTCACTGCCTCCCTCTGACCCCAGAATCCTCAGGCCACCCCAACCCAGTGCAGCCAGGCCTTCCTGAGCGCATGGCTAAATACCTGGGACCTCCTCCCCCTGGGTTCCCGCTAATCCTCGTGAACTAAGGGGCGGGGAGGGGAAGGGGAGGGGCCAGCACAGGGTCCAGAGGCTGACAAGTGGACCCTCACACCTGAGATTCGTGATTATTCAGGACGGTGGCAGAACTCAGCCAGGCTCAGGGGTTTCAGAGAGATGGTTCTGTTGTCAGCAGCCCTTTCTCTGGTCTCCTGGTAGCCGCTGCTCTTGTGATGTGGGGAGGGGCCCTGTGGGTCATTACAGGCAGCACCGGTCATCACAGTTCTGCTGGCTGACTTTTGGCCCTACAGATCTGAGAGTCTGACTGAAGTGGAGGCACTGGGCTGTTGGGAGGGGCCAGGCCTCCCCAGGGCCCCCTATTCCTATCCACAGTGCCCCAGAGTCTGCCGCAGGCTGATCCTGCCCAGAGGCCTCCCAAAGGTGCCCACTGTGTGAATCCACTTTGCCTGGAGCCTGGTGGATGGTAAGGTGGGGGAGCCCAGGGGACAGGCAGAGGCACGCTCTCACTGGGGGCCTTGGCCATGTCACCAGGAGCCCTGGACCTCTGTGCCCTTGCATATGGAATGGGGCTGCCGGGAGGGAAAACGAGCAGTGTGGGTGATATGGCTGCCACGTGGACTCACAGGTCCTCATGTCCCCTCCCCCTGCCACCTCATCCCCCCAGGACGTGGCCCATGTGTCAGCCCCAGGAACACAGACAGAGATGTGGGTTCAGACGAATGCCTCACTTGGCAACTTGGTGTTTTGTACCAAGTGGAGGAACCAGGAGACGTCCCCAGGTGGCCAGCCCCCTGCTGTGCTCTGTCGACTCCCCCCTCCACAGCCTGAGGGGAGGGGGCTTCTGCTGTTTGCGAGAACCAGCAGGGCTGCTTGGAGGCACAGAGAGGTTAAGTGACTTGCCCAAGTCCGTGCAGTCAGCAGGTGCAGGCCTGGGATGGACCCATGGGGTGTGGCCGGGGTCTTCACTCCTGACCAGCCTGCACCTGCCCCTGCCTGATGCCATGGCACGTGCAGGGGTGGGGTTGTGCAGCCAGGTCTTGCCCCTGGATGTTTGGAGGATATGTGGGGCCAGCGCTGATGGCCTGTGCTGACCACTGTCCAGTTGCTGGCCCATTGGTAAGGCATGTGCTGGGCCTTGGCTGCAGGACCTGGTGACTACGTGGGACAGAGCAGGTGCTTCCCTGGGGGCCCTGAGGACCTCCCTCTGTTCATCCCTCCCACTGGGCAGCATTCATCCTCATCCTCTTTGCAACTCAGTTTGTTCTGTCCTATGTGGGTGTAAGAACTGCGTGAGGGACCTATGGCCCATTTCTGGAGCCCAGAGCTGGCTAAGACCCTGGGAGGCTGCCACCCCCTCAGGAGGGGCACATCTGACGCTGGCTCCTAGTCTGGACCTCCCTGGGCAAGCCCCGGGCCACGTCCTGTGGCTGTGACTGGCCACTGTTTGCAGAGGCAGACCCAGTGGGGATGAAGGGGCCGTCCGCTCATCAGCCGGGCCTCTGGCCACCCTGCTGTCATCGGAAAATCTGAGTCTCCCCTCCCCTGGCCGCTGGCTCCCCATCAGGTCCCTTCCTTCCCAGGGGCATCAGCAGACACCTCTGCCTGGCAGCAGAGCTGGCACCACCTCCACCCCACCCAGGTGGCTGGATCCTTCTGGGGTGTCCGCCAGGAGGCTAAATGGAAAACCCACCCCATCTATCATTGATGAGGGGACGTGGAAGGTTGCTGTGCTTGGGGTTTCTGTCCTCCTCAAATGCTGTCTCAATCTTCCCCTTCAGGGAGGAAACTAACCACGGAGTCTGACTGGCTGGGGTTTGGGATGGAGCGAGGCCACCTCAAGATTCTGCTTCACTGAGTGTCATGGAGGGGACCCACGGGCCCTGGTTCCCTTCCCTCCCCTCCCCTACTTCTCCAGGAGAGGGGCAGGGCTAGCTCTCCCACACCTCCAGGAGGGGGCAGGGCCAGCTCTCCCCCTCCTCCAGGAGGAGGGCAGGGCCAGCTCTCCCACACCTCCAGGAGTGGGCAGGGCCAGCTCTCCCCCTCCTCCAGGAGGAGGGCAGGGCCAGTTTTCCCCCTCCTCCAGGACCGGGGCAGGGCCAGCTCTCCTCTCTGCACCTGGCTTGAAGCTGGTAGAGAACTGAGCTAGAGGCCTGGTCAGGCGGAGACAGTGCTGGGACAGCTGTCTTGAGTGCAGCCTTGGTTCCCAGACTTTGTCCCAACCCCGGGACCTGACAGATGAGGTTCTTTGGAAGCAGAGTCTGAGACAAGACCCCTGTGCAGTGACTCCCTGGGAGGGTTCTCAGGGAGAGGTGGTAGGATGCAGGGTAGGGCTGGGGACACCAAGCAAGGAGGTGGTATCAGCCAGGAAGTGGTCTCAGCTGGAGACCAGCTTCAGCCTTCTCCCCGCCAGGGGGTGGTGGTGGTGGTGATGGTGGTGAATGAGGGCCCTCTGGAGCAGGAAATACACAGAATCAGTCCCCTGCCTCTGTCTGTTTGGAGCCATGGCTGCCCCTGCATGGTGGGGATCTGTCCCCAGGGATCTCCTGGTCCCCCACTGCCCAGGGCCATTCTCTGGAGTGGTGGCAGCTGTGAGCTGACGTGGTCACCGCTCTGAGCCATTGGGAGATGGGCGGCCCACCATCGTGCCTGCCCTTCCATCTTCTGCACCCACGCTCCAGTCCCGCGTGGGAAGTGGTGGGTCAGCCCTTCAGCCTACATCCATCGCTGGTGCCTGGGCCGCTGCCTGGAGTGACCCAGAGAGGAACCAGCAACTCAGGATTCATTTCCTTGGGGCGGGCCCAGGGACTCTTCCCATGAGAAGGGTCTCTACTGCTTCCCTTGAACCCGAGTGGGCTTGTCTGGGACGCCCACTCCAGGAGTGACGTGTGCACAGCCATGCCTGTCCCTGGGCTCATCCCCTCACAGTCATCATCCTGCCCTGATGTCTTTCCTGGCCACCACAGGGGTGCGCATCCCCCAGCCCAGTGTCCCCACCTGACGCTCTCCTGCCTAAGCCCAGTGGCCTGGGAAGGTCCCAGCACCCAAAGTCTCCTCCACTGGGCACCAGCTGCTGCCTGAACGCTCTGTTCATTGGAATGCTGCCCTTTGGTTTATGGCTGTTTTTCTCTTCTCTGAGACCTTTGCACTGGGATCCCCATGTACCCCGCTTGTGGCAGATGTCTCTAGGGCCATTAACCCCCGCTGCCCCGCCCAGGGCGCTAGGACGTGGGCCACCCTTCCTTGACCACCTGGCTTTTCTTAACTGACCCGTGCCTGTCCTGGTGTCAGAGGAGGCCTGGGCCTGTGTGACCTGGGCCCTGCAGTCCCTGTGTTCCCCACCTTTCCGCCCAGGGCAGGTCTGTGCCCCAGGAGCCCAGAAGCCTCTGAATTTCCCTGAAGAGGCTGTGGCACTTGCTGGTGTGTCCCTGGGGGACTGACAGTGCCCAGTTTTGTGCTGGGCCCCAGGTGGATGGCCACACCAGGAGCCTACAAGACCCCAGTGGGGACAGTCTAGGGAGGGGGCAGACCAGAGCCCAGGCCAGGAGTGTGAGAGTGGGGAGGTGGGGGATGAGGGCTCCGGCAGGGGTCTGCGAGAAGGAGGCGGGCAGAGGCTGGAGGGCGGATATGTGTGGTGCTTGCTGGGCCCTGGGGAGTCACAGGGCTCTTACCTGGAGGGCTGAGCTTGGGAGGCAGACACCAGGGAGGATCAGGAAGGCAGGGGTTGGGGGAGGGAGGTTTCAGGTCACCTGTGGCCTGAGGGGCAGAGCAATCTGCCAGAAGTAGAGCCTCACTTAGGGGGCAGGCCAGGACATGCTTTGGGGAAGATCAAGGATGGCTCTGGGAAAGATTGAGGTCAGGAGAAGGGGGCGACAGGGGATGAAATGGTTGGATGGCATCACCCACTCAATGAAAACGAGTTTGAGTGCACTCCGGGAGATGGTGAAGGACAGAGAAGCCTGGTGTGCTGCAGTCCATGGGGTCGCAGAGTGGGACACAGCTGAGCGACTGAACAGCAACAAAGGACAACTCTGGGACCCCGAGGGAACCTGAGTCAGGGCTGCTGACGAGGGGCAGGTAGGGGCAGTGGCAGGGGCTGCTCACAGGCCGGGGGCCAGGACGGAGGGGGTCCAGGACGGAGGGGGTCCAGGCACTGCCCTGGCTCTCAGTGGCTCCAGGGAAACTCTGTTTTTTCCATTTTTCCTCTTTTTGACTGTAGCTGGATTTAACTGTAAAGAGCAATAAATCACTAATCTGGAAAAACATCCCTTGCCGTCACAAAGGACAAGGCTGTCCCCGGATGACTGATGACTCCGAATTAGCATTATTTGGTATTTATAACTTCCGCTGGACAGAACTTACGATGTTCCTGGGAAATCCTGCCTGCCCTCTGGGTATTTTTAGAGCCTATTGTCATTCTGACAGGGTTCTTCTCCAGGTGTCTCCGTTGGGGCAGAGGGAACAGGAGCGTGAGGTAGGTCTGGGTCTGGAGAGAGGAGGGGCTCCCAGCCCACTCTCTGCAGGCCTGGCATGGGCCCTGGGACCCCTCCATCCTCACCCGCCCAAGACTGGCCTTTATGGAATGCCTGCTGCACGCCTGTCTCAGAGCTGGGATCTGGGGGAGGCAGGAGAGGGCGAGAGGCTGGGAGCCCCCCACCTTGTTGTGGGAGCAGCCATGTGTCGGGGGGCTTGGGGAGCACTGGTGGAGTAGCTGAGTCTCAAGGAAGCTGGAGCTGGGCTGAGGCCCAGGGGGTGGGATCCTGCAGTTAGGGCAGGGGTGGGAGTGTGTAGAGGGATGGTGAGGGGGCAATGGAGTGGGCCAGGGGTGTTTCAGAGCAGCCTCTGGAGAAGACTTGAGAATCCCTTGGACTGAAAGTAGATCAAAGCCATCAATCCTAAAGGAAATCAATCCTGAATATTCATTGGAAGGACTGAAGCTGAAGCTTCAATACTTGGCTACCTGATGCGAGGAGCTAATTCATTGGAAAAGACCCTGATGCTGGGAAAGATTGAGGGTAGAAGGAGAAGGGGGCAACAGAGGATGAGATGGTTAGATAGTATCACCGATTCAATGGACATAAGTTTGAGCAAACTCCAGGAGATAGTGAAAGACAGCAAAGCCTGGCGTGCTGCAGTCCATGGAGCCTCAAACAGTCAGACACGACTAAGGGCCCCAGGGAGGGCCGGCGCGTTAAGTGTCTCTTGGCCCCAGAGTGCAGAGACGTACTTCGTTTGAGTATTTAATGTCCCCTCTCATTCATAAAATAAACAAGGGAGATTTATCTGCACGTGGCCAGGGTGCTCCGCAGAGTCTGGGGGCCACAGTGCAGGAAACCGCTAGGGACGAGATTGGGGGAGTGGCCACTTCTCAGTGACCAGCAGGCCGGAAGCGGATGGCCCCGTGTTTTAGTTAGTAAGGTTCACGGGGCCGGGCTGGCGGGCCTTAAATCTTTCTCCAGAAAATCCTGGCGCGGCTTGAGGAGAACCCCGATCGTCAGTGGGCGGCACGTGCTGGCTCAGAGCTGTTGATTTAAGGAGGCCACTGCTTTAAGGGTTTTCTGTGTTTAGTTTAAAAGCGTCAGAGAAACCCATTACGCTCTCCCTAACCACTGGGCTGTGATTTCAGGGCTCTGGGCTTTGTACTGAGGACTTGGAGGAGCTCGTGGGGGGTGACTGTCCTCTCCCCACCCTTCTGGAACCCAGGAGGGGCTCCCTGGGGGGAGGACCCCCAAAGCCATTCATCACAGCTGATTTTATTCCCATGTGTCTGGGACGGACTTCCGGACTTGGTTGAGGAAATCAGACCACCCGTTGTGACTGGAGCCAAGGGTCAGTCCCGTCCCCAGCCCTCCTTCTGTCCCTTTTCCCCAGCCCTTGCTCCCAGGGTTGAGAGAATGGCCAGTGGGGGCTGCCTTTAACTTGAGGACCGTTCCTGTCCTCCGGGGGGATGCCACCCTCAACCCTCAAGCCCAAGATCTCTGGTTTCCTGGGTGGGTTAAGGTAGTGATCAGCCTCGGGGGTCTGAAGGCTGGCCTCAAGCTCTCCAGTGCCCTTGGGTGACCTCTGAGTTCTGCCTGGGGGAGTCAGGAGCCCCCATCAGGGAAGCTCCCCAGTGAGGAGGTTGAAGAGCTCCTCTTGACCAACAGGCCCAGCAGTGTGAGGCCCCTCCGGACTCCTCTCACCACCAGCCCCCCAGCCCATTTTGGACTTGCTGGAAGGACTTCTGTGAGAGGGACACGACTGGTCTTAGCCCGTGGTCAGCAGTCCTGCCTGACACACACGAAAATTTGGGGGAGTATGTCCTCCAAATTCTTTGGTAGATCTCACCTGCTTCACCTGCGGCAGGGGCTCTGTCACTCCCCCTACCCCCGTATCTGCCTTGTCTTCTGAGAGGCAGCGCAGCACAGACAAGAGGGGCTGGGGAACTCCTTGGGTCTCTCAGCCCCCAGTATTACCCCAGGGACACATGGCCCAGCGCAGGCCATGGAGAGAGGGGCTGTGACTGCCAGACCCTGGGGGTGAGGAGGTCAGGGGTCAACATCACACCTTGTCCTCTGTCTCCATCCTCCCCCGACACGGCCTCACTCCTCTCCTCACACAGGTGGGCAGCCTGACTCCCTCCTCGCGGCCTGCGGTGGGTATTCCTGGCCACCAGGGTCTCTGCGAGGTCAACACAAAAGGCCCAGCCTGTGACTGTGTTCTGAGCGCCTCTGCATATTAAAAAGCAAAGAAATGCCAGAACTGAACTTGGAAATTGTGACCTCCAACCACTTGGCCTGTTTTACACACGGGAGATATGACTCGGAAGCGATGAGGTCAGAGGCCAGAAGTGAAGCCCTCAGAGCACGGTGGGGCCTCCTGCCCTTCCCCTCCCAGAGTCGTTTCCAAGCTTCTGGGAACTAGAATCTGGCCGACACAGCCTGGCCAACATCCATGGGTCTTCTGGGGTGAGGCCTGCCCGTCGGGCGGCACTTTGAGTGGCCCCTCCCTTTCCTGGTCCCTGCTCATGGCTGTCCAGGCCTGAGAACATCCAGGGACATGTCAGAGCCCCCTAGCCCACCCAGCCCCCAACCCAGGATAAGCACAGGGTCTCATTTCACATCTGTATTTCTGGGGACACCCCATACCCAGGCCCCCTATGCCTTTTGTCCCTGTTGCTGGCATCCCCAGCAGGACTGAGAGCCCCAACAGGTGACAAAAGGCAGCCAGAAGCCCATCACCCCCAGGTGGATGCGTGAGCTTTGTGGAGGTGACTAGTCAGCCCAACCCCACAAGTCAGCCGGGGCCAGGGCCATGGTCTATCCCTGCATTCATTCCTCCATCACTGAGTGTTGACCCGGCACTGGGCTCATCGTCAGACACGGGGGAATGGATTGGACAAGGCCTCTGGTTACAGGGAAGCTGTGTTCTAGTGGGCGAGACCAGGCGAGCACAGGAATATTCAAATCTGTGGTTACGGAACGGGCAGGTGTCAGGATGGCTGCAGCACTGCAGGGGAGGCACCGGGCTGGGCCCTGCCTTGATTGGTGGGGATTAGACTTTAGGATGCTCAGACAGGAAGTGACCAGCTGGGAGGAGGCATCCTTGCCGAAGGGGGCAGCACCGGGGCCACGGGCAGCCCATCGCCTGGGAGAGATGTCTGAGGGTTCTGATATGGTCCCTAGGATGACCAGGCCCCCAAGGGGCCCCAGATGGCCCCTGCCTGTCCTGGAGCCCCCCGACTCCCTTCCCCTGCAGCCTCATGCGGGTCTCTCTCAGATGCACAAGGAGCTGGTGATGTTGGTGGGCAGGGCTGAGCACGGAGACCCCACGCATGGCCCCTAGTTGTCTCCTTCTTGGTCATAAAAAAAAGAAGATTCAGGGAAAAAACTCTAGACTAAGCTGTAATTGTCAAATGCTCTTAGGAGGCTTACCACATACATTCCCCTCTTGTTGTTCGTCTAGGTTGTTTCTATGACAACCCTGCCTGGTGGAGGCCTTCGGATTCTGACTGCCCGAGGAAGGCTCTGTGGAGGAGGTGGCATCAGGGGTCTTGACCCCTGAGGACCACACCCTGGTTAGGTGCACAGTCAGAGGGAACAGCCCATAGAAAGGCCCAGAGGAGTGATGTGTTTGGAGGTCAGCAAGGGTCCCCATACCTAAGTGATGCAGGTGCTGGGAGGGGGTCCCGAGGCCACGAGGTGGTGGTAGCTGGACCATCCATGCAGTTGTTGGGCAGTACCTGGGCCAGAGCGTTTGCAACCAAAGGAGAAACAGGCCCAGATTTGCATCATGGAAAGTCTGAGCTTCGGGCCAAGCAGCGGGGTGGGGGATGGGCTGCAGCAGTAATTGGTTGGGAGAGGGTGGACGAAGAGGAGGCCCCCCCGCTCAGGGTTTCCTGGGAACCAGGGGGAGCACGGGGTGGGGTGCAGTTCTCAGGAGGTGTGACACCCATTCAGGAGGTCCTTGGGGCTCCCTGTGCAGGAGCAGGGCTTCTCCTTGGCCTGTAGGCTTGTTGGCAGTGAAGGAAGGCCGTTGGCTGGAGAAGGAAAAGTCTAGATTCCTCCGTGTGTCCTGCCCCAGAGTCCAGTGCGGAGGCCTGCTCCGGCCCCCGGCCCCCACCCAGCCTCCTCCCTCTCCCAGGCCTCAGCGCGGCCAGACGCCGTCCACCCGCGGTGCCGAGAACCCTTTATCAGATAATAAATAAGGCGGCTGGAGCCGTCCGTGTCAACATCTTGGCGGGCCTCGCGGGGCATTGCAGGGGGGGCTGCCCCCCATGGCTTCCACGTGGTCTTCGAGAGCCGACCCCCTCCACCCTGGCTCCAGTGGGACTGTGGGACTCACCAGCCCCCTCCTCTTTGGAGCCGGTTCAGCCCCCACTGAGGTGCACGTGAGCAGAACGGGGCACCCTGGGGCCTGCAGCCTCACAGCCGAGGGGTGCTAGATCTCTTTGACCTCCTTTCCCCTCTGCTGAGTAGGGGTCTACGTGGGGGCTGGGCACCCTGGAGGACAACCGCCTGAGCCCTGTGAACTGCCCCCAGGCTTGTGGCAGAGGGAGGGCAGGGAGGGCTACACATCTAACACCCTGTCCCCCGAGGCTGCGGCCTGCGTGCTTGGTGGCAGAATGGCTCGCCTAGGATGATGGCGACAGCAGTAGGTCTTGTCCAAGAAAGGCCCTTATCTGGTCAAATAAAGAGTGGGTAACCTGCATTGCTTCTTCCAAAGGACGATTTTCACTTCTTAAGAAGCACATGACATTTTCAGACGAGAGGCTCACAGAATTGGCACCCATTTTTAAAGAGCCACGTTCTTCAGTAACGAAGGGGAAACTAACTTTAGCCTCAGCCCCACCAGGAAGCTTGGGGACTCTGGGCACAGCTGGACACGGCAGCCTGGCTGCCCTGGAGGGCTGAGCTGGTGCAGGTGGCTTGTGTGGTGGCGATGGCCCAACTAAAGGGCCCACAGGATGAACATGTGCCTGCTGTGTGCAGGGGATATACTGCCGTGGGCAGGGGATATACTGCTGACCGATGGCATCAAGACTGGGGAAAGCAGGGTACTGGGGATCACCACCCTGACATCCTCCTTGGGATGTCCATCCAGGCTGAGGGGAGGAGCTGCTCTGCTTCCACACTGCCCTGGGATGCTGTCAGCCTCTCTGTTCTGCGTCTCGAGTGAGGCAACAGGTTAAGAGCTGTAAGTGGGGAGAAGGGTGCTCTGAAAATGCTTTTTCTGGATCAAAAAGCACAGTGCCCCTGGGTCTCCCTGTTTCTACGCCATGCCCCCAGTTTTCCAGCTTTCCCACCCAGTCTGATCTCCCTTCCCCAGGTACCCAGGACAGAGCGCAGCAGGGCTCAGTGGACATTTCCCATGGATGGAGGGAGCTTCCCTGGCTGGAGGAGCTGTGGCCCCCTCCACCCAGGCTCCCTGGATGTTGCTCTAGTTTGAAAGACGTGGGAAATGAGGTGCGGGTGGCAGGCAGCACAGATGAAGTGGCCTTTCTTTCCGTCCTGTCGTCTGATAAGCGGCCTGGGGCTGCCCACGCCTGCCAGCCTCCTCGGCTCATCCGGTTGTTTATGGCCGGCCAGGCAGAGCCGCGGGGCCGGCAGGCGGGAGGAAGGGCTGCAGGAAGTGGGGTGCCAGGCGGCTATATTCAGGCTCTGGTCCTGACAGCTTCCGGGTCCTGAAGAGAGGCTGGGGAGAAAGGCTTAAACTGAGATGCTCTTCCCTGAAGCTCCTCACGTCCAGAGGTGGGGGCTCAGCCTCCCCCATCCCAGGCTCGTCCTTAAAAATGATGAAAAAGAGGAAGAGATGGCCTCTTCCTTCCTCTTTGCCAAACACTCCTTCTCAGGACCTCTCTTCCTGGGTGGGGCGTTCAGCCCCCTCCTCCCTCTCGCGCTCTGCTCACTGAGCTGCGGGCACCTCCAGGAAGCCTGCTCAGCTTGCTCAGCGCCCTGCCCTGCAGGGTCCCCGCGCCCTGTGTCCTCTGGGAGCCGCCTGCCACTTCTCAGGTGCTTGTCTCTCATGGGGGAGAAAGGGACCGGCGCCTCCCCTTCGGAGGGAGGACTCGGAGACTCGCTGGTCCACACAGGGTGTGGTGCTCACTGGAGGAGAGCCGCTCCCACCACGACCACCGAAGTGGAGGCACTGCCACACGGTCCTCACCGGGTACTCCCCGCCGCCTCCTCTGTCCGCATCACTCCTTCCCTCTGCAGGGGGACGTTTGCTGCCCCTCCCCCTCCCCTAGAGCCCCAGGCCAGGATAGGGACAGGGACTCCACTGGAGTCTGCCTGACCTCCAAGTGGTGACTTCTCAAAGTGCGGTCCCTGGGCTGCTCCACCCAGTGTCCCACCCTTGTGCTGGTGGCAACCTCAAAGGCGCCCGGTGTTCAGGGGCCTCGTCAAGTCCTTAGGAGCCCCTGGCACGACCCAGGATGACCAGTGAGGTCCCGCAGCCCGGTCCCTGGTGACATGTTTCTGGAAGGAGAAACGACCTGAATGGATCCCGGCAGGCAGGGGTGAGGCCCAGAACCCACTGGTGATGGGGAGAGGAGAGCAAAATCAAGTTTCTATGTTACATGTTTTCTGATGGTGTCGTTTGTCTTTAAAAAAAAAAAAAGACAAGGTCACATGGAGGCGCAGCTGGTTGAATCTTGGGGTACAGACTCAGGATGAAGGGACACGTTCAGGAAGGATGAGTGTTCTTAAATATGAAGGAGACGTTTTTACATAGGATGGTGCAACAGTGGCTGTTCTAGATGGTTTACAAAACTTAAGATTTAGGAATGAAATTGGGAGTTGGAGGCAAAAGCTTTCAGTTGGAAGATTTTACGTTATAAAAAAGAAAGCCCAGTTTCTGGCTTCCGTGGAAAAATCAGAAAGTCTTGCTGGTGAAGGGCAGCTGCAGGATGGGAGAGATGGAGTGGCCCTTCTGCAGGGGGCCCCACTCTCTGCTGCCTCTGGCGTCAGGCTGTGAGCCATTGTCAGCTCCTTGGGCAGAGGTGCCTCTACCCAGCACAACAGCTAATTTGTCATCCAGCCTTAGGGTGGGGGATGGCTTTGTAAGTGAAAGGGGGTGTTATTGGTGATGCTGCTGGGACAGACCCAGATGAGCCAGGACCTGTGGTCACCCCACCATCAGCCCTGAGAGTGCCCCTATGGGTCAGAATGGGGGTCCCAGGCACCTTGACGTACGAAATGGTCACAATATAGCCACAGATTCAGTCAGAACAAGGAAGGCTCTTTACTGCCCCGTCTGGGGAAAACCATACAAATAAATACGGGTCCACGATGATTACAATGTGATCGGCCCCTTGGGTGGCGTCCTGGTAGTGCCCAACCTGCCCATCTGTCCCTGGCTGTCCAATGGTCCAAGGAGGGGCAAGGTCTCCATGCCGTGTCTCTATCCATCAAACATGGGGAGTGGGCAGCCTGAGGGAGGCCGGGGAAGCCCCGTGTCTGGCGGCCCCCTCACCCCCCGCTGCTGCCTGGCCTCAGTTTTGTCACCTGTGATCTTGGTTTTACAGCAGGAAGGTGGGTTTTGTCCTGCTGCTACCACCTGTAAACATGATGATGACAAGCGTTGACGACAGAATTCAAGTGGGGGCTGGGAGCTCTGGGTCAGCCAGAGCCTCGCACACCACTTGAAGGTTCCTTGCTGCCCAGGGAGGGGGCTTGAGCCCTCCTCCCATCTACACAGAAGGCTGCGGCTGCCGCTCTGAGGGACACCCAGCACCTCCAGGTCCAGCTGGCTCCAGTCTCTTCTGGCAGCAGGCCTGGAAGTCTCTTTTTGTGTTTGAGTAAAGAGGCAGCGAGGTGGGTCCATGGGGTGCCCAGGTACCTAGGCTAAGGCAAGTGCACACCAGGCCTCCTGGCGCAGGGCCCCGCCAAGGCCAGCCTGCTGGCCCAGGGCTGCAGAAGGCAAAGCAAAGTCCTCAGGCTCGAACTTGAACTCCAAGTGGCTGGGGGCCAGGGGATCATCCACCTGTGCAGAGCCCTGCAGGGAGGACGGGCCATATGTGAGCCTTGGGAACAGCTGGCTGGCCCACCTGAGAGTGGGAGCCCTTTGACAGGAGGGCTTCCTCAGCTCCTGGAATGGTGTGGGTACTCCTTGTGAGGAATGATGTGATAACTTCGGAAGGGCTCTCAGTCAGTGTCGGCCACAGGGCACCCCCCGGCTCCATCGGCCAGCTGTGTGTCCAGCCCCAAGTTTCTAGGAGGGGACTGTGGGGGCTCTGACCTGGCCGAGATGCCAGGGTTCCTCCTGGAAATGCCTGGGAACCAGCTCTGTGCACCCCACCCACCCCGTCCTCCTTACCTGGGAGGTGACACTGGGCCCAGGGCATGAAGGGGATGCCAGGCTGGGCTCGGGCTTCAAAGTGGCTGCTGAAACCTCTGGGTCAGGGACAGAGGCTTGTGGGGAGGCTGTGGTGTGCCCTGAAGACCCTGGCGGGGGTGGGGGAAGATGGGGCATTTATAGACACTGTAGATTTGGTAACATGGAGTGGGGGTGGGGGTGGCCTCCTCCACCAGAGCCCCTGCCCCACGCCATGAACTCAGGCCACCCCAGCCCCTTTCCCAGCCAGGGCAGTGGCAGGGACTTGTACTTCAGGAAGATGATGCTTGCACCAAACATGTGAATCTCTACTGGTGGAATGTGAGGCACCCAGAGTGATTCCACAGGAAAACGTGGGCCCCATGGGAGGCCTCCCCCAGCCCTGGACCCCGCACCTGAGGAGCCCTTGGTCTTGGCAATGTTCTTCGGCTTCCGTTTTCGTGTCTGGATGCTCTCTTTCTTCATCGCCAGGGGCCGCGGTACCTGGCAGGGTGGCAGTGGTGGATGGCTAGTCACTGTCTGCGGTCACCCCCGTGGCCTCTTGCATGGCCATCTGCCCAGATCTCAGCCCTGCAGAGCCAGTCACTGCTGCAGCCCTGTTTGGGGAGTTGCTATGCCCCAGGCTCAGTGCTTTCCTCCAGGCAGGGCGGGGCAAAGCCTGTCCAACCCCAGCCTCCCAGGACTGGGGGCTGTGGGGGTCCAGAAGAGCCCTGGAGGTGTCTAGCCTCTGTCCTAGCTGAATGGCTGCAGGGAAGCTGCAGTGAAGCTATGGTTTCTGAGAGCCTGTCTGTACCATCAATCTAACAGTAACGTGTGTGTGCATGGTATGGGCAGTGGGGCCACATGTGTACAGGTGTGTATCCACTCAGCCCAGGTCCTGCCTGATCAACACCCTGCCCGGTTCCTCAGCCCCATCTCAGGCCAGGGGGCCCACTTGCGCCGGCAGCCCCTGGCCCTGCTCACCCCGTGCAGCTTCATGTAGAGCCCGCAGGCGTTGCACACTGGCTCGCCGTCCACATTGCGCCGCCAGAGGGTGGTGGTGGTGGTGTGGCAGTTGGTGCAGCAGAGGCCGGCCCGGCGGGAGGAGGACTGTGGATGGGAGGCTGGGTGAGTGTGGCAGGTGCAGCCGAGTGGGAGGATGGACACTGGGCTCAGGGCTGACCAGCTATGGGGTTGGGAATGCAAGGGGCTGGGTGAGAGGCCTTTGGGTGCTAAGGTCCTGAGGCGGCCCAGGATTCCTTGTGGGCAGGAGCTTTGACCTAGCTCCCAGGAGCCCTGGGACAGATCACTTCACCCTTCTGGGCCTCAGCTTGCCTATCAATAAAATTGGGGTGACAGCAGACCTGCCTAGGTCCACTGTGGGGTCAGGATCTTATGAGGAGTGCAGGACATACAGGCTGCTGGGTTTCCATTGTGGCCTCTTTTTAACCAATGCTGGGCCTTCACTCTGTATTTCTGTGGTGAAACAGCACCCCTAGGGGCCACAGGGCCCCCTCGGGTCAGGCCCCAGACTGAACATTCAGGGGGCCTGCCTCCGAAGACTTGGGGCTCTGAGCGCATGCTCAGCTTAACTGCTTGCACCGGACAGTGGGCAGCGGGTGTCCACACCTGCCCTTGCTGCTCACTGGCCCAGGAGGGAGAGTGGGGCCTGTCTGGAGACCCCCCACCAATCATTTCTAAGAAAACGCAGACCTGGAAAAGCCTCCTCTCCTCCCTCCCCAGGTTGGGCAGCTGTCAGAGGCCCCAGGGAATCCGCTCTGTTTAGTCTGAGGCCTGGCCTCTGATCTCCAGGGCAGGACTCTGCCTTGGGATCTGGGGCACAAGGGCCACAAGACAGGGAAGGGATGAGGCCTAGGAGGCTCCAGACGGAGGGCAGGGCGGGAGCTCCTGGCCTGGCTGGGGAGACCCCACCCTCTGGCCGGCAGCCTCCAGGCCACAGCTGTGTGGGGCCTGACGTCCAGCCTGGCAGGCATCACCAGTGGTCTCCCCAGGGGCCTAGGGGTGGACCTGCGCCCTGGTTGGAGTGCAGAGAGCTGGTGGCTGGCCCGGGCCCAGCAGAAGTGGAAGGGCAGTGGTGGCCACAGCCCTGGGGCAGATGGTGGGACACGGCCCTGAACAGGAACCCCAGCCCCCCAGTCAAGTGGCCCCCAGACTGACACCACCCTGGAGAGCTGGCAACCACATCCTGACCTTGTCTAGAGAGCAGCTGCTTTTACTGGACACTACTCGAGTCTCCCTCCTCCCTGCCCCCTTTCCTCCCTTCCATCTGCCTCTCGGCTGCAGGGAGCTATGCCCACATGGAGGCGTGCCACCCCCCCAGAGCCCACTGTCCCACATGAGGCAGCATCTCCTCCCATCCCTGCTGCCTGCCCCGGTCCAGAATCTCCTGAGCCCCTAGTTCATTCATCTTCTTAAGGTGGGAGGAGGTCTTGGGACTTCCCCAAGGTTCCTAGATTGAACAAACAAACACGCAAACAGGATGCCCAGTTAGAATTGAATTTCAGATAAACAGTAAATATTTTCTGTAAGTACGCTCTATGCAATATTTGGGACACATTTAAAATGCTATTTGTTGCTTGTGTGAAATTCACACCTAACCGTGCATTTAGTATTCAGTCTGGTCACCCTGACCCACCTTCCCGGGCTACATCATGGTCCCTTACTCCTGCTGTGCCTTCAGACCAGGAGGACCATGGCTTGAGGCCCCTCGCCTCCAAACCAGCTGGGACCCTCAGGGGCTCTTACCAATTTTTTCCCCCTTAGAGTTCACACTGCCATCCCACATTCCAAAAAAAAAAAAAAAGTTAGCATCACTGAAACTCAGGAGTCACAGGAGTGCTGTCTCCTGGGCTGCCTGGCCACTTCCTGCTAAAATCCTTCCTATAGGAACACTATCGCAAGGGCGTAAAGAGACCCACGCAAGGCCTTCGTGCCAGCACTGTTTTCAACAGCACACCACACAGCTGCACACACGTGGGCACCACTGCAGACACACGCGCCCCCACGTGTCCCCCAGAGTCGCCCACACATCTAGGAAGCAGCAGAACTACGCACACCACCTCACATGGTGGTGGGTAGAAACTTCCTCGGTGGACCGAGTGTACACAGGACACAGCCTCAGGTCGTGTGAACCCACCGCCTGGACCCCGAGGGTGCAGTGAAACCCAAAAGTCACGTTTGAACATTTCTCCAGTGACCTTAGATTAAAATCCATAAACTGGAAATCAGACTAAAATCAAGAAAATGGGTAAAAAGAATGACCTTGACAGAATTCTCCAAAGCGCTTGCTGATTTATCTTTTTCCATTCCCTCGGTGCCGGCATCTTATGGGGGGTGGGGAACTGAAGCTCAGACGAGTGGCCAGGGCGCAGGGGTGGTCCCAGGGTGGACAGAACCTCCTCCCTCGGCTGATCAAACCCCGTGGCCACAGCCCCGGGGCCATCTGCGGACACCCGGAGCCTCCCTCTGTCCTTCCGCGCTCACGGCCAGGCCAGGCGGCCAGGCCTGGCCACTCTCAGGGTCCCCTAATCGCTGGGCCTCTCCAGGCTGCGTTTTCTTTTTCTCTTTCAGTCGGTTCTTTTCAAAAGAAGTGGAACTTCAAAGCCAGGGGCAGAGCTGGCCTGAGTGCCAGGTTCCACAAGGATCTAGGCATCCAGAGGAATGAGGGTAGGAGGCAGCTGGAGCCAGGTGGGGGGCTGGAAGGGATGGGGGGCTCTGGAGAGGGTGTTGGGAAAGTAAAGGCTGCAGGTGGTGGAGCAGCAAAGACGTGGCCATTTCAAACAGGTCCTCCGCGTGCTCTTGGTGGGGAGACCTGGGGACACTTAGCCTGATGGACGTGGGATCCCCGTCCCCGCACTTGGGGCAGCATGTGCCAGGTTTGCTGTGCAGGAAGGCTCACCCGGAGCTGGTGAGTATTCCAAGGAAGCTGAGCTGTCCGTGGCACAGCCACGTCCTGGAGCTGGGCCAGAACCAGCCTTAGGCTCACAGGCCTGCTGTCCTCAGAGTCTGGCTTCTGGGCTCCGATGTTCAGAGGTCAGGCCAGGCCGAGGGGCACTCACAGAGACCCTGGCCACAGGCACACATCAGCAGAGCCACTGCAACAACCCCCTCTACTCGTCTTCACTGACCGAAGCCTTGGGTCAAAGGTGTAAGCCCCACCCTGCGGCCCAGGATACACACAGGAGGCAAAGGGTAGAACAGCCAGGGGCTCCTGCTAGGAGGGGGCGACGCACACTTGTCATCATCACATTCCTGTATTCTTGGTGACAAGCTTCTAGGACGTTTGGAATTATTTAAAGGAGGGTGGGACCAGCTCTTCCTGGAGAGGGCCCTCCTGGGCCATCACTTCTGCTCACACTCCAGGGAGAGTGAGACCCCAGAGTGGGGGCAAGGCTGGGGTGACCAGCCCAGCACCTCCTTGGCTAGAAGCACATGGGCTGGGCTCTGGCCTCAGGACTCTGAGAATCTTGGGGTTTTCACATGGAGCCTAGCTCTGCAAGGACCGGCCACCCGGTGAGCGGTGGGGCCACCCTGAGGGACAGGTAGGCACCCTGCAGCCAGTGAGAAGAGCCCCCCAGGAGCCTGCTCAGGGAGATACGGGGAGTAGTGGGGCCATGAGGATGCCCCAAACCTCAGCACCGCTCGGCAAACACTTCCTGGCCATGCTTTACATTCAGGTCCATGTGGGCCTGGAGTCAGGGCAAGCAGGCTGCCCACCTTCCAGGCCCTGAGGCCTCAGGGAGACAAGCAGATGTGCAGGGATTCCCCCACCATAGATGGTACCCCAAAGCTAATTATTTCATGTCCCCAGACTTGGAAACTGAGGCTTCACCAGGCCAAGCACCTGTTTGTCCTTATCCCACCCATGGCGCTGGCCATGGCTGTCCAATTTCCCTTTCCAGCAGGTAATGGGCAGTTCCCAAATTCAGCTCGCAGGGGGCTAGACAAGAAGACTCAGGGCAGGGTCAGGAGGCTCAGCGTGAGTGGGGCATTGTGGGAGCTCGAGGCCACAGTCCTGGTCTGAGCCTGGGGTTGCCGCTAGCCGGCTGCAAGTCCAGGGAAGCCCCTGGTGGTCACCTGGCTGTTGTGAAGGTAGATGCCTCAGCGTGCAGATGGTGGCCTCTGCCTGCCCACCCCCAAGTTAGGAATTTTCTGCAGGGAGGTGAGCCCTGCAAGGGAAGAGGTGGAGAGGATGGCCCACTTCTCCTGTGTACTTGGCATCCGGTTCAGGGCTGGCCCCAGAAGAGTACAGGGAATCAGAGGAGGGAGCCAGCCTGTCACAGCCCCCTAGGACCCTCTCCCTTGGCCTTAGTTTCCCCTTCCTGGAGGTGGCAATAGAGACTGTCTGGGCTGTGGGCATGAAAACAGGCAGAAACAACAGTGGGGGTGCTGTGAACTCCGAGGGCGACCCTCTCTGCAAGCGGCACCACACGGGTGCAGAGAGGTGGGGGACCCATGGAGCCTCCGAATCCAGGCCAGACCAGAGGAAGAGAAACAGCAGCTGCCCTCAAGTTGCTGAGCGCCTCAGTCCTGCTCCCTGACCACCCATTTTGGGGCCTCAGAGCGTCCAGCCCCGGTGCTGCCACAGCTGGGGCTTCACATTTCCAGTAAAGGCCTGTGACTGACCGCCCTGCAGCTGTGGCATGACCATCCCACAGCATCTGCCATGGAAAGCCCTTCCATACTCCAGGGCCTGACACCAGAACAAGCCACCTGTAGGGCTCCCACAAGCCTTAGCCCGGACCTGGGAAGAAGCCCCTGCGGCCCCCCGACTTTGGACAGATGGAATTACTGACGGAATTACTCGACGATCAAAGTTTGCCTGTGAAACGGCAGAGAACAAAGCAACTTGAAACCTTTACACAGCTTCTGGAGACTCTGCCCTGCTGCGGGTAAAACTCGGGAGCCCAGTCCCCTACTCGCCTACCAGCTGTACAGCAGAGAGAAGCAAAAGTGAAAATGAGTTTTGCCTAGCGAACAACCATACACCTGGTCTGGACCCATCCCTGCAGTATCAGAGGCAGCGGTCCCAGTGTCTGTCCCTTGTAAGAGTCACTGTCAGCCCACAAAGCCAGCATCCAGCAGCCACTTTTCCCTCCAGTCCCACCTGGGGGCCAGGTCACCTTGCCTCTCCACCGCCCCACCACCTGGCAGCCCAAAGTCCCCAGAGTCACATGGCTGAGTCCCCAGCCAGCACACAGTGATCCCGGCCCAGGAGGTTCAGTGTCGAGCTCAGGGAAGCCCAGCCCCTTGGGGGAGACCCCGCAGACCCTCTGGGGGAGTGGCCCCCAGCGCAGGGGGGCCCGTGGCAGTGGGCCAGGTGCTGTCATCCTGCCCGAGTCTCCCCTCCCGCTCCCAGAGCTCCACTGGCTCCCAGGCTGTGATCGAGGAAGACCAGCCCGGCCACCCGCACTCACCAGGCGCTTCTGCGGCCGCACGAGGGGCCGGTTGACACCGTTCATCTTGTGGTAGAGGCCGCAGGCGTTGCACAGGTAGTGGCCGGTGCCATCGCGGCGCCACAGCGGCGTGGACAGGGCCCCGCAGTTGACGCACTCGCGCCCCTCGCCTGGGAACTCCTCCAGGAGCTCAGCCGCTGCGGGAGCAAGGCGGGCAGCCGCTGGACGAGGCTCGGGCCCTTCCTGGGAGCCGCGTTCGCACCACCTTTTCCTCTCCTTCCCCTTTGTGCCTTTATTTTGCTAATTTAATTTGTCTAACTTTCTTTTTAAGTTTAAATTCACACACAGCGATGTTTGTTCCAGATTTAAGTCACTCGTCAGGGCTGCTTTATAAGGTCGGGGGAGAGTTAATAAACGCAACCCTGGGTAGGGCAACAGGGAACTAACTGCCCTACTCAGAACGGGGTCCAGCATCGCTAATTTTGACCACTGGGGAGGCAGGAGCGTCTACACTGGCAGAAGACCCTCGAGGGTCGATCGGAGGGGCAGTCAGGGATCGCGGGATCCTACAGGGACCGTGGCGCCTTCACTGTCAGCTTTCGTGGTCTCGGCACGGTCCTCCCACTTGAGCAGCACACACGGCCACAGCGGCGCGGCCTCCAGGCCCCTCCAGACCCGGCCGGGCGCTGGCGACACTTGGGCGGCAGGATCGGGTGGGGGCGGGGCGGGGATCAATCATCGCCTGGCCGGGGGTGGGCGCCAGGCGTGGGGCGTCTAGGCGGCCAGGTCAAGTGGATCCCGCTTCCTGCGCCGCTGCTGCCGAGGAGCTGAGGAGTGTAGGCTAAAAGACCGGAGCAGCACAAAAAAGGAATGGCCCTTGGTTTTGGGGGAGTGGGGGTGAGAAAGTGTCCGTGGCGCCCACTACTCAGAAGTGGGGTGGGGAGCAAATCTCAGCTTTACAGGTCTGGAATCCGATCACTCAAATTTAGATCCCAGAGAGGGACTGGGACTGGGTCTCAAATTAGAATATGTAAACATTTTAAAACAGAGACGAATGTGGTGGTTTACTTAAATAAACGAGAATTTTGAGCTTTAAAAAAAAAAAAAGCCATTTCCCAAACTTTTCATAAAAACCGTTTAAGACATAGGCTGTAAAATGGTATGATCCCAGAATACTGGGTTTGGATGAACGAAAAATGAAAACACAAATATGTGTATGAAGGATCTCAAGACCGGGTTTTCATCTTGGTGTGGGTGAGGTGCCAGCCGCCGGGTTCCACTCAGGCTTACATGTCCCCCGGGGTCTGGGCCTGCCCCAGGCTGGTGTCCCACCTGGCAGAGAAAGCCCTGACTCTGGACAGGGGGGCATTTCGCAGGGTGCGGGTTTGCACATGCCAGTACCGCCAGCGCCCAGGACCCTGGTCAGTGGAGCCAGTTCCCAGTCCCGCACTCACCGAACGGGGCTCTGCGGCCAGGGAGGCCAGCCGGGAGGCCCTGTAAGCTGTGCAGGACGCTGCCGTCCAGGGGTCCGGAAGTCCAGGACGGGGCCACTTCGGCGCTCATGTAGGCGGGGTAGGCTGTGGGGTACGAGGAGCTCACGGGCCTCCCGAGCGCTGCTGGGTACTGCTCCCGAGCCAGCATCGCGCCCTGAAAGGCGCCGTTGTCCCGGGTCCCTGTGCCACCTCCGGGCCCCGGGGAACTGTGCGCAAAGGGGAAGGCCGTGGTCCCGGGCGGCGGAGCGGCCGGTGCGTGGGGGCTGCCGGAGCCAAACGCTGACGAGTCTGCCGCGGCTGCCTGCGCCCAGCCAGGGTGCGCAGTGATTGCGGGAGCCTGCGGGCCCGGTTCGCACGCCGGCAGGTAGGGCAGCATGGAGGGGACCCGCGCGGGCGGCACAAACACCGGGGAGCCGGCGCCTGGCGTGTGCAAAAAGGCGCCCGAGTCCGCGTAGGCGGTCTGACCGGGGCTCGGGGCCAGCGCCAGGCTCTGGTACATCTTCCCTGGAGCGGCCTTGACCTGTAGACGAGAGGGACAGGCGTCCAGGTCACGGCTACTGTGCCCCACAGGTGCTGTCGCTCGGGCCGCGCTTCTGGATCCCCAGCTTGGAGGTTCCTGGGGCGGGAACCCGCGGGGACATGATGGCAGGGGGCAGGGGCGGCTCTAGCGGCCCGTGGGGCATCCGGGCGCAGCCACAGTGCGGAGCTCACCTCTTTCACAGCCGGGGCTTCCGAGGTTCACAGGTAGGCTCAGTGGGCACAGAGAAGGAGAAACCGGGGGGTCTGCAGGGCGCAGGCTTTGGGCTCTGGGAGAAGGAGCCCGGCTGGGTAGGGGCGAGCGGCCGGGTCCGGCTGCGGTACTTGCCGGCTGGTCGTGAGGATCCGAAGGCGCGAGGGCGCGGCGGGCGGCGGGCGGCGGGTTGCAGACTGGAAGCCGGGGTCCTTGCAGTTTCGCGAATCCCGGCTCCTCCGCCGCCCCTCGGCACAGCTCCGCCCGGACCTGGCCCGCCCCCGCCGCGCCGCCCCTTCCCTCCCGGGGGCCCTCCCCTCCCTCCCCGCGGGGTCAGAGCCAGGGCTGCGGCCTCGGTGCCACGTGACCGAAGCAGGCCCGGCGCTCGGGGCTCCGCGGGAAAGGCGACCGGACGCACACGGCACGGGGCAGCCAGCGCTGAGTCCTTGCCAACGCGGGCCACACGAACCAGCCAGGTGCTCGGCGCCGCCGACCCGGAGGAGCTCCGACGCCGAGACTTCTCTAAATGTGTTAGGGCTTTTGAAGTCCTCCCTCTTAATGGGTGTTAACGGCGGGCTGCCGCTAAGGCTGGTTAAGCGTCTGGGGCTGCGGTGGATGAGTCTGTGACCCTGGCTATGCAGCGATCATGGATATGGTGGTGTGGACTCTTCATTGCGCCCTTGATCTGGGGCCTTTAGCAGGGATCCGGCTCCCAAAGTGACAGCCCAGCCCAGCTCCGTTCCCCTGAACTCAGATCCTGTTCCATGGCCACTGCACCCGCGAAGTCCCGCGGGAGTCCAACAGCTTCCTCAGTGACCAAGCAGGGCCACTGTCCCCTCTCATTCCCTGCTGGGGACGCAGGTCGGGCAGGCAACCTCCGTCTGGAGGCACTTCCATTCCCCAAGGTCCCTGCGTAGCTCCTTGCCTCCACCCCTTGGCGGGGGTGGGTACTTTCACTGTGTGGGGAATTCTCAAAGAGTCTCCTCAAGACACTAGAAATGTAGGAAGGGTGGGAGGCCACTCGGGTCTGGAAGTGGCCCCTGGCACTCCCTGGGTGACCCCGAAGGTGCCAGCACCCTGGTGAAAGTGGCCTCCGAGCAGCTTCGCTGACTGATGATCCAGCCTCCCCACCAGGCGGTACTTTCCAGCCACCTTACAGCAGGCGCTGGACCACCAGCCCTGGGAGCAGGGCTCACTGGAGGGCCCTTGGCTGCTGCACTTGGGGCAGTGAATGTTTTTCGTTTGCAGAAATGGGCCATCACCTCCACCATTGGTCAGGGTGCTCTCCACCTGTGGAGGGGTGGGCACTCACTCCTTTCCCTCTACTCCTGCACAAGACTAGAATTTGGGGTGCACATCAGGTCACCTACGGCCCCTGGAAGATGGCAAGCAAGGGTTCCACTCTCACCTGGGCGGGGGACCCCATGGAAGGTTCCCCAGAGGCTCTGGATTCTTCAAAAGCCTAGGTATGTCCCATTGGGAGGGGGCTTAGGGGTCTTCATTATCCCCTTTACTCTCCGCTCCCAGTGCTTCCCCCACAGCAGTCTCTGCCTCCTCTCCCACCCTCAGGGCCCCTGGGTCCACATCACCCCAACAGGCTGCCCTAGTACCCATTCCCCACGCGCTTCCCCCTGTCGGAACAGAACCCTCCTCACCCTACCCTTTGCAGACCCCGCCAGTGGATCTCATCTTTCTCTCTTCCGCAGTGGGCGGGGCAGGAGAGGGGGCATGGATCCTGGAAACTCACTGTGCCAAGGCCTCCAGGGCTCGTGAATGCGCATCTCCCTGGAGGGGTTCAGGATCTGAGCCTGCAGCACTGCGAAGCCCGTAGAACCTGCGCTGCCTCTGTGGCCCTCATTGCCTGCCCCTCACACTGGCTTGGGGAGGAGTTAGTGTGACTGGGTCCTTTGGTGTCTCCCTGGGACTTGCACTCAGCTGGCACCACATGGAGGCCGAGGGGGTGCCAGGTGAGGGGAGCAGAGGGCTGGAGCCCCATGGTCTCAGCTGCAGTGGAGGCTGTGGAGCTGGGTGCTGGGCCCAGAGATCAGAGCTACCGTGGTGGGTGAGGGAGACACGGGAAGAATTTCTACCCTGAGGTCAGTCCTGATTACCCCTTTCTGAGACCCCTCTAGGCTTCCCACCCTGGGAACCTAACCAGAGTCGGCCTGGGGCCTGGGGGAGTGGGGGCTATCTCTCAACCCCGGAGATAAGAGAGTTGGCTTGTTAACCCTCTGGTGACCAGGCAGAGCCAAAATCCATGATTCCAGGTCCGACAGTGGCTGCATGAGGGGCCTTAGGCAAAGTAAGGACCAGGGCCTGAGTGGCTGGGGAGTTGGGTCCTGGGGTGGGACAGGCCCTCCCAGCCAGCTGGGTTCTGGAGGTCATTTGTGCAGCAGCTGCTTCTTCCCAGCCCAGAGCTTGGGAATCCCTCACTTAGACACATGCATCAGAAAGGAAAACAGACCTCCTGGGGAAAAAAGGAGGGGGCGGGGCCTCTAGGCCAGCCCCCAAGCGGGACCCAGGCCTCTCCCTGGGTACCTCAGGGCCGCCCCTGGAGTAGGGCCCAGGAGCCAGCTCCTTAGGGCGCAGCTAGCTGTCTGGGTCACCTGCCAGAGCTCTACCCCCAACCCCAGCCTCCCAGGGTCTGCCCTTCTATAGGTGGGGGCTCAGGGAAGGAGGCCCAGGCTGCTTGGGTGGGGCCTGGGGTGGGGATAGGCTGGGAGGTCAGAGGCATTCTGTGTCCTCCCCCAGGTATTCAGATAAGCCCCAAGCACCCTCCCTTCTGGGTGGGAAAAGCCAGTTCAAAGTCAGCCCCACCCCTGCCTTCCGCACTCTGAGGCCCCTCGTCCCTGATCTGGGTTGTCTGCTGACTCCTCCTGCCCCTTGGGGAGAATGAGGTGGGGTCCAAGTGGAGGGTTCCAGGGCCTCTCGAACCCCAACAGGAACTTCAAAACTCAGCATGGTGAGGGAGGTTGGGGCGGGGACTCTCCAGAGGTACAGTGGGGAGGGGCTTGGGGGCCACGTGGGTGTACAAGTCACTGTGGACACAGGTGCGTGCACCTCTCCTGCAGGGAGGGCTGAGCTCTGGAGTCCAAGGCCGCCTTGGGGTGGGCTCCCTTCTGGGGGCAGGGGCAGCGACTGCAGAGGGAAGGGCCCCCTGCGCTCCGGCTGCTTTTGACACTGTCATCGGCACCACTGTCACTAGATTCCCTGAGGGTCTCCCACACACCTGACTGGGCCAGGAGCTTCTGTGTTTTAACTTCTTTAAGGCTCACAGCTGCCTGGTGAGCGGGGGGCGATTCCTGTGAGCTGTCACGCCATGTCATAGATGAGAACCAGGGCCAGGCCTGGCGGGGCCCAAAGGTTGGAACCCCACTCCAGGGCGCTCTTGGGCCTGCCTTGCTCTGTCTGCTGCCTCTCCTCTGCCCTTGCTGTCTGCCTGCTCCTCTGGCCACTGCCCCCAACCCTAGTCCATGACTGGCTCTTCCAGATCCTGCATTTCTAGGTCCTCTGCCCTTAGAGGGTCCATGTGGCTGGGTGGGGGCATCATCACTCGCCCTGTCCCCAGGCTTAGTGAAGGGAGACCCCGGCCTTACACACAGCTTGCCCTGTGGATGACCCAGCTGGGCCTTGAGGTGGCTGCCGAGAAAAGGGGAGCAGAAAATGGAAACAGAGCTCGTGGACGCTGTGTCATTTTTATAACCCAGTCTGGTCTTGCAGGCCCTCCCGGCTAGGTCACCAGGCAACTCTCATGAGTGAGGGGTCCTCCGGGGAGGGACTCAGGGAGCTTGTTCTAGGGGAGACATAATCGCACTTGTGCGGGTCATCTCCCCGTCTGTTGTCGGGAGCAAGCCTGTGGCTGTAGAGATGGCGAATGTCCTGTTTTCCACCAGCTTCCAGGCCCCGGAGTCCCCGCAGAGGGAGGGCATGGAGCCACAGCGCAGGCACATGGACAGAGAGACAGCCGGCCAGCTGACCCCTGGGAGGGGGTGATGCAGGGATCTCTGCCCCCGACCCTGCCTGGGCTCCAGTGAGGATGGATATGTGGACAGACAGCTGGTGCAGGCAGCCCCCTCCCATCTGTTACCTGTAAATTACTTCACCTGAGTGACATCATGCTGGGGGCTGATAACCAGGCTGTGCCTGGTCGTAAAACAGCCTGACATGGTGATGGACCGGCTGCACATCAGATCCGCTGGCCCGACCTTGAACAAGGTCATGCAGGTCCCTGGCCTTCCATGGCAGCAGGTCCCTGACTTCAACGAGGTTGTGACCCCCGGGCCCTCCATGGTAGCGGGTCCCTGACCTGAAGAATGAAAAGCAGAGGCTGCTATGGGATTGCTGCTTGGCTGTCACCTGGTGCACGTGGCTCCCTGGCCTTTGACGGCCCTACCAGCAGCAGGCTTCTCCCTTTTCCTTCCTGGGATCTCATTTTGCCCCCAGAGGCTCAGGATTCAGGATGGTTGTTTATCTCCCCGCTCCCCAAAGGGTTTACACTCTCTGCTGAGCAGGACAGCCAACACCCCCCTCCATGTCCTGCTGGACGGCTTCATGGACATTGCAGATGCATAGGGAGCTGCAACCACACGTTAGAAGTTAGAAGCAGCTCAGGTGGTTGGAGGTCTCAGGAAACTAACCTGCAACTCTGTCTCGGGGGCAACCCTGGGTGAAGGGACGGGTTCTCCACTGGGGTCATCTGTCCCCCATGCCCTCCCCAGAGACACCCGTTCCTGTTATGCCTTCCCAGAAGTGCAATGAGCTCATATAAGAAAACGTGTGCAGCACCTGCACACATGGGTGCACACACACACACAAAAATGCTGGAGGGCCCACCTGAACACACACAGACATGAGTGCGTGCTAGTGACACGCATGTGCTTGCACGTGCACGCACAGACACCTGCACACACGTGGTACATGTGTGTACCCACCCATGCTTGCACATTTCCTTCTTCACAGACACAAAACCTTTCAGGGAAACCCCAGGAGATCAAACACCCCGAAGATCTAGGGTGGCTCAGAAAGCACCTCACCTGCCTCCCCCCAGCCCCCAACTCTCCCTTTTCATTTCCAAATTGATGTCTGCTGGTGGGGCTGGGAAAATTCACAAGTGGGATCCACTCTTGCAGGTGATGAAGCCGATTGTCTTCATTTCCCACTGAACCATCATTTCCCCAGTATGGAGCTGCTGCTCGGCTGCTTGTGGAGAAGACCTTGGCCCTGAAGAAGCTTGCGAGTGACGGTAATCGAGGGCCTGGGCACCTCCCCCTCCTGCTGCCAGCCTAGAGGGGTTTGGCCCATCTAGGGGGCTCCCTGGGAAGAGGGTGGGGGTGTGATTTCCAGAGCCCCTGCCTCCCCTACCCTCACTTGCATCCCTGAAGCCATCTGGCTCTGAGCTCTCCCCAGTCTCCCCATTCCATCCTGGCTGAAACTCTGCAAGACAGTGAGGTGCTGATGCCAGAACTTTCCTCTGGGGAGAGGGAGGTGTGCGTATCACAGCGGCATGGGGGTTGTGTGAGGGAGACCACAGAGCCTTCCCAGAGTCAGCCACCACCCCTCACCCCAGGCCCAGGCTTCACAGAGACGGGGTTCAACATTACTGCTCCTCCTGCCCCTCTCTGCAAGCAACTGGCTGCCACACTTGGGGGCTGGGGAGGCACCACCTCCAGGCCTCTGTCCCAGCTCCCTCCCTCCCTGGTTCCTATGGGCAGGGGTTTAGTTCTACCCCCTCCTGGCCCTGCCTTCACCCTCCCCTGTGACATCAGCAAAGATGCAGGAACATCCCCTTGACTTGACGGGAAGATTGGGGTGGGTACAGAGAAAATCACAGGTTGGATGTTGAACCAAGGGCACAGAAGCCCTTAGGGTCCCAGTGAGGAGGGATCCTGGAGGCTGGAGGGCCCCAGACAGGAGACAGAGTGAAGGTGGCCAGGGTTAGCAAATAGAAATCCTGGCCCCCTAGTTAAACGTGGATATCAGATCAGCAACGTTTTGAGTCAGTGTCTTGTGCAATGTTCTGGACACACGAGTACTTAGGATGTGCTGGCAGTTTACCTGAGGCTCACCTCTAACTGGGGGGTCTGGGCCTGTCTGGAAACCCTAGGAAGTGGGTACCCCTTGGGCCACGCCGCTCGGCCAGCAGGGTGTAAATTATCTCCTTCCTTGCTGGTCTGGGTGGGTGAGAGGCAGGGCTGGGGGTCGCCAGGGGCCCTGCTGTCCGTTTTCACCAGGGCTAGGAGATGGGTGGGTGGAGGTGGCCGTGGTTGTGCCAAGTCAGGGTCAGGCCTGCACCCCCTCCCATAAATTACCCATCCCAGGGCAGGACCAGCTCTGCCTGACTGGTCTGTGCCACCGAGGGGATTTTCCAGCCCTAGACACTCTTGGGAGGCCAGTTCCAGCCCTGAATTTGGATCATGGAGGGGTTGGGTCTGTGAGAACCCCTCTGTGGAGTACACTGGTCTATTTTGCTTGTTTGCAGCTGGCAACTCTTCCTCTGAAGGCATTTTCTAGAATACCTCTTCTCGGCCCAATAGTAACAGGTTTGGGGCTGCCAGGGCCTCTCTCAGCAAGTTGCCTAATCCCCACCCCCTGGCAGTCTGCCCTCAACCCCTACCAGAGTTTCCCATATGGCAGACTCACCTGGGCTTGTAGGTGATGGCCTACACAGGTGATGACTTACAGGTGATGACCCCGGCTGCTGGGGATTTATCATGAAAATGGGACATATTTCTTTCTCACTTTCATACCCAGGCACTGAGGCCTGGAGGGGTTCAGCAGGCTGGCCAGTGGGTCTGGTCAGAGCTAGACCACGGCACTGTCTATGTGACCCGGCCTGGCTGCTCCAGGTGGGAGGCACCTAGGGCGCTATCTCAGGATTGGGGGCAGGTTCACTTTTGGAGGCACCTGGGGCCAGCAGGTAGGGGGTGCTCCAGGCACAGCCCAGGCAGGGAGGTGGAGCCTTGTCGGATGCTCGGGGGTATTGGTGCCTACTTGTTTCCCTTCTATCACCTTGATTTGTACTCTTTTGCTCTCATCTTCAAAGAGATTTCCTTTCTCTTTCCCCTTTTCCTCTCTCTGTCCTCCTCCCCCGCCTTCCTCACCGTACTTCTGTCTGCTCCTGACCTGCCTCCGGCCCTGGCCCTCTGCCCTTTCCCCACTGTCTTTCTGAGGACATCCCCACGAGGTGTCCATCCTCAGCTGGGGGGGTCTCCAGGGTGCTGCGAGGAGGGGTGGGAGCCCCAAGCCACCTCTGGGCTCATCCTGCCAGGGGTAGGGGGGAGGACGCGCGGGAGCCAGCCTCCATTGGCAGGATGGCGGGGTCTCCCAGCCAAGACCAGGACTTTATCGCGTCCCAGCCATGTCTGCTCAATGTACAGACTTCAGGGAGTGTCAGAGCCGTCAGCCCCATTCCTGCCGGCGGCTGAGGACCGGGAGGAGAATCAGGGACCTTGAAAGGGCTCCGAAAGAGTCAGACAGTCTGGATCACAGAGGATGCTTGCCGGCTGGGACCACTGTGCCTTTCATCTTCATCTTTTGCTTTTCTCGCATTTCCTGTATTTTCCACATTGAACACATAGATAAACAGAAATGCAATGGGAAATAAATCACATTTTATAGAGTTTGGCTGAAGGAACTCCAATGACAACAGGAAAACATGTTTGGGGAGTGAGGGCGCAAGGATGCCTTGGGTCAGGCGCCGTCCCAGCCCCTTGGGCGTTTGCAGAAAGCTGGACGGTCTGCTCTGCTGGAGCAGAGAGGGAGCTGATGGCAGGGAAGGAGTTTCCAGGCCGGAAAAGGACTTCATGGATGGTAGGCAGGCCCCACTTCAGCAGAAACCTCCTTCCTGGCAGAGGAGGCCTTGTGTTCCCCAGTAGCCAAGAGCAAGGGCCAAGCCCACAGGTACCTCAGTGTCGAGGAGCCTTGGCCAGTGCCTTTGACCATATCCTGCTGGTCTAGGGGCTTGGTGGGCAGGAGTGTGGGGGGCATTAAACATGTTCTCTGGGTGTTCCACAGATAAGAGAAAGCTTCCACCTCTCCTCCAGGGCCCAGGTCCTTTGGGGAGGCCAGTTGGGGCCCCGGCCTGGAACTACTGCCCATGAGCATCCCAGGACACTCGCCTGTGTGAGTGAGGCTGTGGTTGGGGCCACTGCTGGGCAGAGTTTTGAGCTGGGAGGGGGTGTCACCTTGGAGGCAGTCAGGCTCAGCCCTGTCCTTTGGGGTCCCTCCCTGGATGGGGAGTGGTTGTGTCTCATGGTGAGGGTCCTGGGCCTGCCCCCCTGAAGACTGGTCAGGGGGCAGTCTGGGTCTGTGGCCTAGGGGGCTGGCTGCTCCATCCTGTGATGTGGGATCAGTTTGTGTGGTTTTTGAGCCCCACTCTCCTGATCTGTGCAGAGGGGTTATTGTCGGGAGAGAGGATGGGCCTGCCAGGCACACTGGCTGGCACAAGGGGAGCCAGGAAGTGACACCACTGTTGGGAAGTCCCCAGCCCTGGATGGCCAGGTGGCCACCAGAGATGGAAGGAGGCCTCCCCAGTTAGTGGTGCCCCACCGGCGTCCGAGTGAGACCCGGTTCTGGGCTGGATGCCATGCAGAGCTCAGCCTGGAGGTGCTTCAGTCAGGAGGCGGGGCCGCAGGTTGGTGGACGCCCATCCAGGCTGACCCCAGGGCGGTTGCCTGGCTCCAGCAGGACTCCACCCCGTCCCAGGCTGCGCCTGCCTCCGAGCCCCCGCCCAGAGATCACCAGCCTCGTGCCTCACGTGTAAAGAATTTCCCGTGCAGCCACAGCGGCAGCTGGGACATTTCTGCAGCTGGACGTCCCGAGGAAAATCAGTGTGTCTGTCTCCCGACGCAGACATGGGCTGGCGTCCCTGGTCCTGGAACCCCTGCCCTAGCTTGGCTTCCCTTGGAGAGAAGATAAGGAGCTGTCAGCATCTTTTGGGCTAGAGACCCGTAGCTTGCTGATGGTGGGGGTGTGCCAAAGACGGCGAGAGCCCTGGAAGCTTCTCTTTCTCCTCCTTCTCCTTTCTCCTCTGGGGCTATAGAAAGGAGCCCTAGGGCCCAAGGCCTACCTCTGGCCTAAGCCTGGCAGTGTTAGTGCCTGGTAGCCTACCCTGCCGATCTGGGGCAAAGGGCTGGGAGGGGTGCCTGGCACATGGCTGCACCCATTTCTGGGGGGTCACCCTCATTCCTGGGGGGCTGCCGTCTCCAGTCAGAGCCTGCTGGAGCTGGGCTTGGCCAGTGAGGAGCAAGTGTGTTCCTCTCCTGACACCTTGGCTAAGTTTGGACAGGCAAGGCCTGGGCCATCTTGGTGAACCTGCAATGTGGAGCAGACACAGCAAACACACAGGTCATGCAGGAGGTCATGTCAGGATGGGACCATGCCAAGGGGTCCAGGGAGTTCTGACAGGGGCTTGAGAGCAGCCACCCTGTCCCTGGGACCTCCAGCTGCCCATGACTCCATCCTGTCTGAGAACACTGAGACCAAAGGCTACAAACAGACCACACGTGGCTGCCCCGCTGTGTTTTAAAAATATAAGAATTTAAATAAAAATACAGATTTTTTTTCTCTTGAAAAAAATCACAGTGTTTCCACCAGGCCAGAGCTCCACCTTTAGAAAAGGTGAGGGCACGCCCAGCAACCACAGACGGCACCTCTTCTGACTGGTCACTGGTTCCCTGCACGGCTCCTTTGTGGCCGACTCCTGACTTGGACACCATTGCCCTGAAAGATGGTTGGCAGGAGGGTCATTTGACCTGGTCTCAGGAGACCGGACATCCATCACTGACTTGTTGGTTTGTTTGAGCAAGACCCTGTCCCTCCCTGAGCCTCAGTGTCTTTATCCCCAGAAGCCCCTCATGCCTGTGTGCTCAGAAGACAGCGAAATCATAGGAGCTTGTGGCCTGGGGGTGGGTTCAGAGCCAGACCCCAGCACCCACAACTCCCACAGCAGATGGACAAGTATGTGCACTCCTATGTCTTTGCCACTGAAGCCACACAGAAAATCCACATGTCTTTGAATGGCGTGACTAGTTGTAATTTTTGGTTTTTATGTATTTTTCTCAATCAGCTTATGCTAAACACATAGGCCTTCTCCTGGTGGGGAAGGGTCTCTATATCTTTGCCATCAAGAAGCAGGCCTGAAGTTGGAAGGTTTGGGGGTGACTTGGAGAGTGCCCAGGTGACTTGATGGAGCTACATGTAGCTCCATCTTCATGGGGACAGGGTCACTTTCTCTGGGTCTTAAATTCTTTGAATGAGTGGGAGATGTGGAACAGGTTTCTAAAAGCGAGATCGTGGGGCTTTGTAGGCAGTCCTTGTCTGGAATTAAGAATCAGGGTGAAGCAAAGTGAAACTGGCCCACAAAGACTGTATTTGGGAGGACTGGCTAACCTGTCATATAGTGATGAGCAAGGGGCTGGGGCTGGGAGACTGACATCCAGCAGTGTCCAAAGGCACTGGCCAGCGAACCCTGTTTTGAGGAGCATTTCACAGGACTGATGTTCCCCAGGTGCCCTTCAGCAATGCTGGACTAAGCAATATGACATGTACAACATGTTTGTTTTGCGTTTATTACTTGATGTCTGTCACGCCCTCTGCTCTGCTCCCACCTGTGAGGAAGGGCTGTATCTTGCTTTTGTCGGTTTTCTCTGTGGTTTGTCAGGTAAAGGGTGCTTACCTAGAGCTTACAGAGTAAGAAGCAGCCCCACAGAGGCCTTTCCTGGGCAAGGAGGTGAGGTCTCAGCAGGAAGGTGGGAGGAGTGGGGTCCCCAACTGCTGGTACCCTTTCTGGGATGCAGGTAGAAGGATGTGCTGGGCCTCCCAAGTTTGTCCACAGAGCAATTTTCTTTGATCTCCTGGTTTCTGCTCAAAGGCTGTTCACACTTTCCCCACTTATGGGGTTGATAAGTTGTGTGGCCGACAGCTGGTGGCATTTGCTCCGTTGATTCAAGGAGGTGGATGTTTTTCATGGAGATAAGCCTGCAACGTCAGGGCCAGTCCCAGTGCTGGGACAAGGAGCACAAAAGGCCCTGCAGAGGTCTGTGCAGAGTGGAGGGGTGGGGTGGGGTGTCTGCCCAGCCCTGCTGTGGCATTTTCCTCTGTTGGTTTTGCCCAAGTCTGATAAACGAGCCTGCTCTGGCCAGAGCCTTCTGGGGGCTTATCTGGCTGAGTAATCCTCTGGCCTTGGCTGGAGAACACCAGCACCTCCCCTCTGCCCCCATCTTGGCCCCTGTAGGCAGTTTCAGATGGAGGTGGAGGAGATGGAAGGGAAATAAATTCCCCTTTCACCTTTCTCAACTCAACTTGGGGCCACCAGGGGGTGAGGATGCCCCTCTGAGGAGGGACATCTTGCCTGGGGACAAGGGTCCTTTCCACATTGGCCCCCAGCTCCCAGCTCCCCACTCACTACAGCCTCACTGCACAGACCCCCTGTAACTGCAGAGCGTCATTTCTAGTGGTCCCCAAGCTCCAGACTCGGACCTGGATTGATTTTGCTTCTAAGAAAGGGTCAGCCTGCCTGGATCCACAGAAAGATGAGCTGGTGCAGCCTAGAGTTACAGACAGGGAAACAGTCCAGAGACGTGAACTGGCCCAAATCTGCACAAGGAGGGGTAGCCCTTTCCAGCTTCTGCCCCCTGTCCCACTGAGGCCTGCCAGGGACATCCCAGAGTCAGCGTGAGCCTGGCCTCCTTCCTGAGGACTGAACACTCTAAGTTGAGGCCACAGCCCTGGAAGAGGTGAAATGTGACCTTTGTCCAGCTGGCACTCCTCCACCAGGCACTTTCCTCTTGACCCTGGGTGGGGCAGGGGAGGCTCCTTCCACCATCCATTTCCCAGCTGTGGCTGAGCTGCCTGGCCCTGTAGCCACTGACCAGTTACCCAGGAGACTCCAGGGACCATTAGGAAGTGAGTTTGGGGCCCTAACCAACCAGTGTTTGTTTGTTCAAAAATACTTTTATTTTATTAATTTGGCTGTGTGTGTCTTCACTGGCTTTTCTCTAGTTGTGGCGGGCAGGAGCTCCTCTCTAGTTGCAGTGCGCAGGCTCCTCATTGCAGTGGCTTCTCTTGTGGAGCGTGGACACTACGTACGTGGGTTTCAGTAGTTGTGTGCTCCTCTAGAGCACAGGCTCAGTAGTTGTGGTGTACGGGCTTAGTTGCTCCGTGGCATGTGGGACCTTTCTGGATCATGGATCGAACCTGTGTCTCTTGCTTTGGCAGGCAGATTCTTTACCACTGATCCATCAGGGAAGCCCAGCCCACCAGTTTATGAACATGTGTGCTGTTTCCAATTTCAATAGAGGCCGCCTGGAGCAAGGTCCAGTATGGCCTTCATTTTGTTGGTCTAGGGTAGGTGAGGGCAACCTGTGAGTCTTGGTCTCCACGTCTGAGAAGTGGGGTGATGAGCCCAACCTCCGAGGGAGCTCAGCCTGGCCTGGCTCATGGTTCTCACACTCACCATGGTCATCACCATTATCATATCATCAAATGCTGAGAGCCTGATGGGGTAGGTCCCTCTGTGAATCCTGGAAACACTCCTGCCAGGAGGCCCTACTTCTCTGTTAAAAGCTAGAGGCAAATGCAGGGCTCAGCAAGGAAGGGCTGAGAGGCCCCCAGGTCAGTCTGATCCCCAGCCAGGGGCTTATCCAGCCAGAAGTGTGTCTGTTGGCCTTGCAGAAGAGAGGGCATTTGGATAGGGCTTTGAGGTGTGAGTAGGAGTTTGCCAAATAAGCTGAGAGGAAAGAGCTTTTAGGGGAGAGGGTTTTAAGGCACATGGGTAGTGACTGAAGTGAGCAAGTGGTTGGAACTGGGTGGCTGATGGTGGAAGACACCTGGGGAGCATAAATAGACCTGGTGTATCAGGCAAAGGAATTTTTATTTTTTTTAAATTTTTGACATCAAAGCACAGCCCTCAATAGGATTTCCTGTTGGCCTTTATGAATTACAAAAGTAATTTATGTCCGCAGTAACAGTTTCTGAAAGAAAACCAATGCTATTTTGCCCTCCCCCTACCCATGGGCTCCCCCAGACCTCAGGATCTGCTCTCTGTTCTGACTCACCTGCCCCTTTACACAAACACACAGACATCAGACTATGGCAAGGTGCTCATTTATTTTGAACAAATCTGTATCTCCTGCCATTAGCTTAATTTTTTTCCTGAACAGTCTATATGGATCCTTCCACATGAGCATGTGTTCTTGAGCAGCCTCACAGAACTCTGTGGTGGGACGAGGAATGGCGGGTTCAGCCAGCCACTGAGGATGGACATTCTGGTGTGTCCAGGGTGATTTCTTGGCCATGGAAACTGCTTTGTCGAGTGGCCTGCTGGCACATCTGGGAACCTTCATAAATTCCCAGAAGTGGGCTTGCTGGGGACAGCTCTGAGAACGTGTTATTTTAGTAAATGCTGCCAGAACCCTTTGCAGAAGTGCTGAAGGACGCAGCAGCCTTGTTCGTGAGGCCTGTTTCCTCCCCTCCCAACCCAAGGTTTCAGTGAAAACTTTCACCCATAGGGTGATTGAAGGCCTGCGTGTACCTTCACAGATTAGAAGCTGTTCAGTCCTTAACCTCCCCAACTGTGAGGGAGGGAGCTGGACACCTCAGCTGTCCTGAAGCCACCCTGGCCATTTGGGGTTCACTAGGGCTTTTCTGGATTATGAGCTCTGGGCTCTGCCAGGGCTCTTGCTCCCTGCCTTTCCTGCCCTGTGGAGTGCCTCTGGGCAGATTCCCGGGCCCTGCAAGCAGGCAGCTCTGGACTTTGCGCCTGGGCCCGTGGCGCCTGGGAGAGGGTGTTTCCCAGCACAGACCGCCCTGACCTTTGGCAGCACCCCGACTGCAGACTGGGGTGCCCTGGGGAGGCAGGCGGCGCATGGCCTGGCCTGTAACCTGCAGTGACTCATGGCTCACCCACCATAAAGTTGAGGTGATGGGCTGCCTGGTGCTTACCGCACCCCACTTCTCCCCGCAGCCTAGCCAAGCTGAATTCCATCACCACAGGGCAGCTCTGGGCTCATCTCAGACTTCTGCAGCCTCCCACCCCATTGTTTCCCACCCTACCCTACCCTTGTGTGGGCAGCTTGGGGTGTATCCACTGTGCCTTCCTCCCTTTCTCCCTCTCATGAGTGTCACCCTAATCTTTGCCAGGTCTCCTCCTCTCTGCCTATTCTCTTTGCTGGCTGTTCTGGGTGTCCCCTGCTCCAGGAAGCCCTCCTGGGTCCCCGGGAGATTGCCTCTCCCTGCTCAGAACTCCATCCCGGCTAGGTTCCTGCTCTTGACTATGTGGGAAAACAGGCCCAGGTGGGGAGCAGCGTGGCACAAAGAGCTAACATCGGCACAGGGTCCCCGGTCACCCCTCCCCCTGTTTTAGAGACTGGGGGAAGAGGGGAGCCCAGTGTGAGGTGCCAAGCTCAGGGTCAGACATCCAGCCCCGTGGGTGCTTCTGGAGGAACCCGGCTCCTGTGGGCCTGAGGACAGAACTAAGGGTGTGCACTCAGGAGCTGTGGTGACCACTCACGCTGCCCCTCTTCCCCACTGGCCTCTGGCCACATGCTGAGCTGCTCTGTGCCTCAGTGTCCCAATCTGGAAAGAGGAGTTCAGGGTGTTGGGGGATGGGATCATTGTCTGTCCCCCTCAAAGAAGGAGATGCCTGGGGGAGCCAGTCCCAGGCCAAATAGGGGCTTCCCCAGCCCCTGCCGGCTTCTGCAGCCTCCCACCCCACTCTCCCACCCGTGTTTCCCACTCTACCCTGTCCTTGTATGGGCAGCTTGGGGTGTATTCACCCTGCCTTGCTCCCTTTCTCCCTCTCATGAGTGTCTCCCTGATCCTTGTCAGGTTTCCTCCTCTCCCCCTTTTCTCTTTGCCAGCTGTTCTCCTCCTCCAGGAAGCCCTCCTGTGCCCCCGGAAGATTACCTGTCCCTGCTCAGAACTCCATCCCTGCTGGGCGCCTCTGTTCTGGTACCTGCCAAGGGTATTGCAGAGGTTTGGGTGGGAATTCTCTCAGTGTGACCTGACCTTGAACCTGACCAGACTCAGACCTGACCTCTGAGCCAGTTCCCTCACTTGGCCCAAGTGAATACGGCACCTGGAGGGGCTTCTCAGGGCAAGGGGCCTTCTGGGTAGGTCTTTGGAGGCTGCGTAGGAGTTTTCTGGAGAAAGTAGAGCAGCAGCAGGAGCCTGGAGCCTGGAAGTGGAGAGGTCACCAGCCATGTGGGGAATCAGTCCTCACCTACTAAGGACCCACTGTGTGACCCTCTGTTGTCCTTTCCAAAGGATTCAGTTTCTTTCCCTAAGGACAGAGAATTTCCAGAGCCATGGCATCTGTTTATTATCCTGAGGGTGGACAGGACCACCTCTCCCCCAGGCCCCTGCTGCTGAGGGTGAGGGTCTGGTCAATAGTGCTGTCCCCGGGATGGGTCATTCCTGAAGCTCCCCAGACTTGGGGGGTGGGGGGTGGGGTAGGAGGATAAACCATCTCTCGAGACCCTGGCGGATGTGGCCCTTGCTCTGTGCCAGGCATGGGAACAGAAGAGAAAGAGGGTAGCAGACAAGCTCCTGTCGTGTGGGCTTAAAGGAGGGAGAGTAGTCAGAGAGGACAGAGAGACAGAACCTGGTGGTAGCCAGGGCAAGAAGGTCACAGAAGATCTGTAACAGAGGCAGGGTTATGTGAGATTGGCTGTCAGGGAGGCCCCTGGAGGAGGGGACCTTGGTGCTGAGAACCAAGGCCAGGAAGGCAGCGCTCGGCAGACCTAGGGCGTCTTCCAGGCAGAGAGAACAGCATATTCGAAGAGTGGGATGGAGCTGAAGAGGAGAAAGAGACCAAGGAGGTGAAGGGGAGGCTGGAGGATGCCCTGTGGCCCTGTAGACCCCAGGAAGGAGGTGGGATCCCCCATTGCCCAGCCTAGGAGCTCAGCCTGGTCCTGGAGCCGCACTGGGCCAGAGGTATCCAAGACCCCTGTCCGTTCGCAGCCTCTGCAGTACCAGCCCAGCTCCACCCGCCTGCAGAGCCCAGGCTGAGCTGATTTACTGCAGACACTGGAGGTGGGGGGTTCCCCAGGAGCCATTGATTATGGGGTGTAGGGGCTGGGGGACAGGCAAGCTGAGAGGGGTGACTCCTCTCCCCGCAGGGGGCCCAGCCAGGCCTGTGTCACAGCTTCCTGAGGGAGGGTGAGACCTGAAGGGTCCAACAGCACTGAGAAAAGCCTGTGGAGCGTGGGGAGCCCCCAGGCAACACGGGGGGAGAGTGCCAAGCCCCTGCCATTTGGGTAGGACAGCTGTCAGGTGTCTAACCTGGGGCGGGGGGTCCAGTGGAGAGTCTGGCTTCTTAAGAAGAGACTCCTGAAGCCCACAGCCCCCTGGCCAGGGGAGCGGGTAGAGGGTGGCCTCTCACTAGGTTCCACAGACCCTGTCCCCAGAGCCTCCCTCCCCACCTCCTGCTTCCTGCAGCCACACCCCTGAGTTCCCGCCCCGGCTCAGGTCCGGGGTTTCCTGTGTCTTTGCCCATGGTGGGGGTGGGGGGGGTGGTCAGGGGGGTGGGGAGTGGGTACTGTCCAGGCAGAGGAATTAAGATGAATTAAGATATGCCCCTGAGGCCATCACAGACAGCAGCGCCCTGATGTTGAGGACTTGCTGGGGGCAGGTGGGCTGTAGATGGGATGGGTGCTGCTGCTGTCCACTGTACAGACCAAGGACACAGCAGGTCTCCAGCGGAGGGGGCTGTGCCCTGGCCTTTGAGTGTGGACGAGGGGTGAGGGCGGGGCCTGGTTCTCCTCCTGTGAGCAGCCTCGGGCCTAAAAGACACTGGGCTAAATATAGCTGTGGAACTTCCCGGAACACATCATTCCTTGTGTCCAATAATGAATGCTCCATAAAGTACCGTGTCCCTTGAGAAAGCCAGGCCCACCTGGCATGTCCCACAGGGAGAGGGGCAGGAGGGTCACTGCCCACCGCTGAGGGCTCAGCGGCACCCCCGCCCAGGAGAGGCCTGGGGGGCTGTGGGTACAGACCCCAGTGGGCTCGTCCTCAGCTCCCTAGGTGGCCCGACTGTGACTGGAGCTGGGGAAGGGGCGGACGATGGCATCCCCATCCTCTGGAATCTTCGTGACCCTGTGGGAAGGGCCAGGAAGCCTGTCAGGGCCCCAGAGAAGCCTCCTGTGCTGCCGGGATGCAATGCATGTGTCGCCTCCTCCAGGAAGCCCTCCTTGCTGGCACTGGCCCCCATGGACCCCTCCCCAGCCCTGGCCACTGTCTGGCAAAGGGTCTTTTCCACTTGTGGAGAAGAGGCAGGCCCCACTTGGTCTCCTTGCTGCCGGCCCTGAGAGGCCCCAGATGTGTGCTGATGACGTGATGGATGACAGGCAGACAGGAGCCTGGGGAGCAGCCAAGCAGGGACTACCAACGGCCAACCAGTGAGGCTTCCCATCCAGGGGTCACCCAGCCCCTTGGGCCCCAGGAAGGTGCCCGTCACTCTTCCTCCAGGCTGTTTAAGTCCATGGCAGGTGGGCGCCCTGGGTCTGGCCCTGCCCCACCTCCCCTCACCCCTTTCCCCTGCAGGGGGCTTGTGGGGAGGAAGGTGACTCAGGTCAGCAGGGTGAGTTCCGTACACAGAGGCTGAGCGCCTGGCACATCTGAACGGTGGTCGTCGGTCAGAGCTTGGCACCCACTTCCGGGAACAGGCCTTCCTCTGGGCAGGGCAAGTCCCTTGCTACACCTGTGGTCTCCACGCGGTCACCTACAGGGCACCTTGGTGAGGGCTTGGCTGAGTGGCCCAATCCCTCAGGTTCAAGGTCAATGAGACCCCAGCCCTGTTCCTGCCGACCCCACAGGGGACCCTGCAGGGTCTTGGGTGGGAGGTCCTCTTCCCATGCCCCAGGTCTGTCCTGGCTGCGGGGTGTCCAACAAGAGCCAAGGGTCTGGTGGACAGGCGGTGGGTGCCCCCTAGTGGCTCCGTGGAGCAGCAGCGTTGAGTGGCAGTCAGAAGAGGCCAGAACAGGCCAGAACAGGACCTCAGGGCCTCCAGCCTCAGTGCACAGGATCCAGAGCCTATGTGGCCACAAAGTTCTCCCTGGACCTGCGGGGTCCTGATGCCCACCTCTCTCCCTGCCCTCTGGCCTGGTGGGTGCTGAGCCTTCTCCATGACTGCAGCTTACTCAGCCCCTCCTGGACAGGGAGAAGAGGCAGTCCCTGAGGCGTCACCCCCACACTGGGCCTCAAAGTAGGACCCCCAAAACTGAGCCAGGCACTAGAGAGTGGGGGTCTGGGGGCCTGGGCAGGACCCCCATCCCAACATGTCGAGAGAAGCCACTGGGCGGTGCTCAGGGTTGCAGGGCCTGGTGAAATGCCTGGGCTCGGGTCATAGGTCCATGAGGCAGCTTGATCCAATGAAGGTGGGAGCCACTGTGGCTGGCCCACCCCACCAGGGGCAGGAGGACGTTCATGAGACAGCGACACACACGCGTCTGTTTCACACTGGGAGGAACTCTGAAGGCAGGGGGCGGGGATCTCCATGCAGACGGAGAACAGCTGAGCAGGAGAGAGGGGGAGAGGAGGAACAGCATCGGGGTGGAGGGAACAGCATGTGTGCACTCAGAGCGGCCTCCATGGAGCTCTGTGGAGGGGGAGGTTCAGCAGCAAAGGAAGGGACCCCAGAAGCCTTACCTCCCTGGCCTGGGGCCGGCTGCACCGTGAGTGTTCTCTCTCTGGCCCTGGCCCTCTGCCCTGCCTGGCTTGGGCTTCCTCCTGCTCCTCGTACCTTTTCTTCCAAGACACACTCATGGACACTGAGCAAAGAATCATTTCTTCCTGCAAAACATTTTTGTGGAATAAGTAAGTTTATCTGTGGTGAGAGTTGGAAAATTACAGCATGGGAATGGGGGGTGCAAGGAGGCATGCACCCCTTCTGGAGTCTGGCATGGGTGCCATCTCACCAAATTTTAACAAGAGCCATCACTTGGGGAGGGGGAGGCAGCAGGTGGCCTTTACCAGGGCTTAAGGGGACTGACAGGGACGTTTTTTCAGAGAGCAGCTTGCCTTTGGGCCATTTGTCTGGAAGCCCCAATACTCTCTGAAATACACTTGATCTTTGTTTAAGGCAAGGAGACTGCTGTTATGAATTATCAATTACTGTTGGCTTGGGGTGCCCTGGGAGACACGCATAGTGGGGGACAAGGGAGGGGGTCCAAGTCATGGAGGTAGAGGCAGGAATGGATGTGGGGACACTGGCTGACATTGATGGGGATGGTCCTGACGCTGTACAGGTGCCCCCCACCCCGCACCGAGGCCCAGACATTGAGGGTCTCCAGGTGGAGCAGTGTCTCCACTCTACAGTGAGATTCTTGGGAAGATAAACTTAGGTACTTCCACTAATCACATATTAACGTGATTTAGAACTGGACATAGAACAGCAGAGTGGTTCTAAATTGGGAAAGGAGTTCGTCAAGGCTGTATATTGTCACCCTGCTTATTTAACTTATATGCAGAGTACATCATGCAAACTGCCGGGTGGGATGAAGCACAAGCTGGAATCAAGATTGCCGGGAGAAATATTAATGACCTCAGATATGCAGATGACACCACCCTTATGGCAGAAAACGAAGAACTAAAGAGCCTCTTGATAAAAGTGAAAGAGGAGAGTGAAAAAGTTGGCTTAAAACTCAACATTCAAAAAACTGAGATCATGGCATCTGGTCCCATCACTTCATGGCAAATAAATGGGGAAACAATGGAAACAGTGACAGACTTTATTTTCTTGGGCTCCAAAATCACTGCAGATGGTGACTGCAGGCATGAAATTAAAAGACACTTGCTCCTTGGAAGAAAAGCTGTGACTAATCTAGACAGCCTATTAAAAAGCAGAGACATTACTTTGCTGACAAAGGTCCATCTAGTCAAAGCTATGGTTTTTCCAGTAGTCATGTATGGATGTGAGAGTTGGACCGTAAAGAAAGCTGAGTGCTGAAGAATTGATGCTTTTGAACTGTGGTGTTGGAGAAGACTCTTGAGAGTCCCTTGGACTGCAAGGAGATCCAGTCAGTCCATCCTAAAGGAAATCAGTCCTGAATATTCATTGGAAGGACTGATGATGAAGCTGAAGCTCCAATACTTTGGCCACCTGATATGAAGAACTGACTCATTTGAAAACACCCCGAAAAAAAAAAAAAAAGAAAACACCCTGATGCTGGGAAGGATTGAAGGCAGGAGGAGAAGGGGATGACAGAGGATGAGATGGTTGGATGGCATGACTGACTCAATGGACATGAGTTTGAGCAAGCTCCAGGAGTTGGTGATGGACAGGGAAGCCTGGCATGCTGCCGTCCATGGGGTTGCAAAGAGTTGGATATGACTGAGTGACTGAATTGAACTGAGCTGAACTGAACGCGATTTGAGTGCTTTACGGGAGAAAACATTTTATTTGGGCAAATGTCATCTGAGAGTGTCAGGAACTCTGGAAGCAGGTCAAGTTCAGAGTTCGGTCAAGCGGTGCCCCCACGTCTGATCTCCATCAGGGAGGCGGGCTGTGCCCCGTGGTCTGCTTGAGAAAACACCCCAGACAGTGGGACTTTTCTCCTCCTGGTCGTGTGTGTCACAGGACATCACCACTAGGCGGTACCCAAGGTCTTGTCTCTGATGGGGGTGCAAGTGTGCAGACGAGCCTGAGTGTGCAGTGTCTGTGTGAGTGTGATCGTAGGTCTGCGTGTGGATCTGTGTGTTCATGTGTGTGTAAGAATGTCTTACCCTGTGTGTGTGTGAGTCAGCGTTCGTGTGCACTGCTGTGGGTTGGGAGCTGTGACTCCCATGCAAACCCAGGAGCCCTGGTTCTCCAAGTAGCCAGCGTGTCATGTGGCATCTTGGGATCCCCCTCCCCTGACTTGGGTGGAAACCAGCCTTGAACAGTGGACACGGTGCCCATGTGCTGCCTGCTGGCCCAGGACCAGCATCTTCTCTCTGACTCTGTGTGGCCCCAGCCCTCTTTGGGGTCTGTGAGCAGCGACCTGGGTGGGCTTTCAGAGGGGCCCAGCCAGTGACCCTGGCCCCAACCCTGGCTGAGAACCCAGAGGCAGAGCCTGAGGGTGGCCCCCAGTGGCTGCGGGCTGCCCAGAGCTCTAGAACCTCTGATCCCACACAACCCTTCTACCACCCGCTCAGTCTCAGGGCTGCCCCTCCCCCAGCATACTAAAACAGGATGTAGTGGAGCCGCTGGTGGGTCCCAGGACAGACCCCAGGCAAGTGAGATGACAAGGCCCTGTCACTGATACGTGTCTTAAACTACCTTCTGATGGGGCTATTTTTAAGCTAAAAATACTCAGACCCACGAAGCTGCGAGGGTGATTGGCAGACACATCTCCTGGTGCTGTTCAAATCCTATAGGGTGCCCATCTGAGGCGGACGTGGTGCCCCAGCCTCCTCCCCAACTCCCGACAACTCTGGGGTCCACCTAGCCTGGGTGGGTGACCCCATCACCAGACGGGGGAGCACTGTATCCTGGGCTGCCACGCACAGGCTCTATAGGACCACTGCCAAGCTTGACCCTGCCCCAGAGCCCTGGCATCTGCTCTTCCCGCTGTCTGGAACGCTCGGTCCCCAGACCACCTGGTCCTTTCCTCAGTGTCGCCGCATCAGAGACCTCCCAAGCTTCAGATGGGGCTGTGACCTCAGGGCGCTGCGGGGCAGCGTGATCCAACAGCATGCTGCCTGGACCTCTGGCCCGGCTCCTCTGATAACAAAGGTGTCAGGCAGGAGATGCAGATACGGGAGCCGCCAGGCAGCTTAATGGGCTGAGCATCCTCTCTGGGGGGCGGGGAGCGGGGGAGCTGTGGGGAAGGGGCCTGTGGTCACCTCCCTCCTTTCTGGGTGGGCACATCCTGGAAGCATCAAGGAGGGCATGAGAGCAGAAGCCACTGTCTCCCAGGGCATCTGGAAAAGAGGCTTCTGGTCTCCCATCAGGTTTGGGTCACATAGGCCAAGGGGCCCTTCCCTGTCCTGAGGGACCCGCATAATGCATCACGTGAAGGGGAAGGGATACCTGCCCTGCTCTCTGCCAGCGTGCGTCTCACTGCTGACCTCTGGAGGCCCAGGAGCTGCCCATCTGCCCACCCACTTGCCTTTGGGTGTCCTATGGGCATGGGGTAAGGGTGGGCTCTTCCTTGGGTCAGCCCTAGAGCATCGAGCCTGTAGGACCCCCGAGCAGTCTGGTCCAGCTCATGCAGCAGTGAGGTGGGGAGAGGTTGCAGAGAAGGGGTGCGCTCTGTGTCCTCAAGGCCTTTCTGACTGTTGCTGGACACATCCCAAAATTCCCTCTGCCGGTCCCACCCTCCCCGAGACAGACCAGGTCTGGGGATGGTATTTCGGACACTTAGTCTAAGTGTCCTGAGTCCTCACCTGGACCCCAGAGTGGGGCTACATCTCCTCTGTTGGGCACTGGAGGGGGCACAGTCTCCCACATCACCCATCAGACAGGCCTCATCCTGCTGAGCCCCAGAGTGGTGACTCGTCCTCTGTCTCCAGGCCTTCACAGAGGGACCCCAGGGGCCATGCTGGGCTGCCCATAAGAACCATCAGTAAAGGCATAGAGGCTATTCTTGGCAGGGGCTCCTCTCCCTGAGTCTCTGATGAGGGGTCTGAGCACCCCCAAACCTCTCCAAGGAGGGTGTAGGGTGCTCAGAGTGCTGGGCCAGCCCATGTCCCCGTGGCACCTCAAGGGGTCATCCCACCGAGGGGCGCAGCAGCTCTGGACAAGGCCCTGCCAGGCTGGAAAAGAACTTCTGACACAGCGATTCCAGGGCCAAGCCCACGTCTGAGTCTGCGGCTCCACACAGACTGGCCACAGCTCCTGTCATCAGCAAAGCCCTGGAGGGCAGAGGTGTGGCCAGCGAGGGTCACCTCCCTGAGTGAATCTCTTCCTTCGGCCACCGAGTATTCAATTTGCTCAGAGTGGGGGCTGGACGCCTGGCCCTGCAGAAATGGGCTTTACATGGACCATCTGTGCAGGGGTCTCTGTGCCTCCACGTGCCCTGGAGTGGCCTGGAGATGAGACCTGGACTCTTCCCAAGGCAGACACAGGACAACGGGCCCAGCGGCTGGCCTGTCCTTCCACCTGACCTGGCCTGTGGGGCCGCTTGGCAGGGAGACTTCTGGTCCCTGAGCCGCTCTGACAGTTCCTTCCAGTTGGCCCGTTTCATGTGAGACACTCTGGGGGCAGTCTGTCATCAGAGAACACTGCCCAACAACAGCTGGTTCCGAGGGTCTCAGAGGGCCCCCCAGTCTCACCTCCAGGGGGTCCAGGCCCCAAAGTGGCCTGGGAAGTGCCTGGACTCGAGCAGACTGACCACCCCTGCCTTGGCCCCAGATGCTGGTCTTCCAGCCTGAATCTGCCAACTGCCCACACCCTTCAAATGTCTGCACCCCATAACTACTTGCACTCCTGACTGCCTGCACCCCTAACTACCTGGACCCCATGACTACCCACATCATCTGACCACCCACCTGGCAACAAAGCTGCTGCTGCTTCTCTGATCAGGGCAGGAGTTTAGCCTGGGGCAGCGGGGTCAGACTCAAGTCTGTCTCTGTGGTCTTGCAGCCCACTGGCCCCGGGTCCCTGTCCCAGGGGAGATCCCGTGGGCCCGCTAACCAGGAGGGGTGCTCCCCTGGGAGCCTCCAGTCCCAGGACAGCTGGGAGAGGATGGGATTGGGTTTAGACTCTGAGGTTTCCTCTCCTTTTGGGAGGTTCCTCATGTTCCCCTTCTGACACCGTGTCCACCAGGAGTCCTGTGCCTGCTGGCGTTTTCATTCTCTTTTCCTGGAAGGGCCCTACAGGCTCGTCTCTAACTTGCCACGTGTGTGCTGATCCGAGGGCCTGGGCAAGGGTGGGGCTGAAAGTGGAGCAGGGCTCTGGGGGGGGCTGTTCCCACCAACCCCCTGATTCTCTGGTCAGAATCCCCACTTTAGCTCACAGCCCAAGTCCCCTCCCCACCTGTGCTAACCGCCCCCCTCAGAGTGGACATAGACTCTTCCTCAGTTTCCCAGAGCACCATGGGTTGCAGCCTGTTTATACCAAGCCTCCAGGGATGTAGGCATCCGCTGACGGCTCTTGGGTGACAGGGACACTGTGCGTGCGTCTGCTGTCTCTGCATCATGGCTGCTCTGGCCGTCTCCAGCTCCTCCCCAGCCCAGATCCCCCCATAATGTCCCCCTGGTTTTGGATCAGCTGAGCCCTTACCTCCCTCAGGAATCCCTGTTCCTGGGTGAATGAGCCACCTCCTCTGAAAGGTGATGGGGGATCATGATGCTCACAGGGGTCAGGAAGCTTCCCCTCGTCCCCATCCTGCCCGCCTTGGTCACAAGTCCAGTCCCACCACCTGTCTTCCCATGTGACCTCGGAGGGCAGCAGAACGGCAGGGGCAGGGGCAGGGGCTGCAGGGGCTCCTGGAGGGTGGGAGGACCTTCAGTGGCCGCCTCTTAAGATGATGGAACAAACGGGTTCTCAGGGCTCTCCAGGCCACCCCACACTGGCAGGGACAGGGCATTGAGTGGGTGGGGGTGCTCCCAGGATCCCTGCCCTGCCGTCTCAGCCAGGGACACCGGCGCTCCCGAGGCAGGCTATGCATAGTGAGGAGTGTGGGTATGACTTAGTGGCTGTGGTTCCAGGGTACAGGACAGGGAGGGCGGCCACATCTCTGCGGGGCCAGCCTTCAGGTGAGATGAACCATGTGGATGCCAAGCCCCATCCCTACCTTTCACACCCGGGGCCCTGCTGGCCCCACAGCTTCCGGATCCCAGCCTGGGCTCTGCGTCCAATCAGCCCAGAAGTAGAGCTGATGGGCTAGGGGGACAAGGCAACTTCCTCTTCGCAGAAGGCGCCGACTGCAGACCCTTGTGCCTCCACTGTCCAGGGCAGAGCTGGGCAGAGACACTGCCCAGCTGGCCGGCTCGCTCTGCCTCTCTCCATCCCCTGGAGGAGCCCATGGGCCAGGGGTGTTTTCCAAGTGCCAACCCCCACCTGCCCGCTGTAGGGCAGAAGCCCCATTAGCCAACCCTGGTGGAGCCCTGCTGTGCTGAGTCACCACTGCTAAGATCGACACTGAGCACCTGGACGGGGGTCCTGGGGTGGGACCCTCCACCTCTTCCGTGGCCCCAGCCCAACTAGGCCAGAGTCAGGATAGACCTACGGTGCCTGGGGCAGAGTGCCTCCCCTTAGTCTCTCTGTTCTCCCTCACCAACTACCCCAGGAGCCCTTTCCAGAGTGGAGGATTGTAGCAGTCATTTACACGTTAGTGAGACTTAGGCCAACCTGCTCTGTCTTCCCAGAGGCTTTGTAGCAGCCACTGTTTACAGCATGCCTGTTAGGCTCTGGCCCTGGCCCTGGCCCATCAACTGGGTGCACCGTGCCTCCCTGAGGCAGGTAGGAATGCCACCATCCTCCCATTTTATTATTATTATTGTTAGGCCATACCATGTAGCATGTGGGATCCTAGTTCCCGGACCAGGAATTGAACCCGTGGCTGCTGCAATGGAAGTGTCTGGAGTCCTAACCAACCGGACTGCCAAGGAATTCCCATCCTTCTATTTTAAAGATGAGGAAACTGAGGCTCAGATAAAGAAACTTGCCTGGAGTCTTTGAGTGTGGTGGGGACATGACCTCACCCAGGAGGGTCTGAGTGGACCTCTAACCATTAGGAGGAGGAGAATGCTTTAGTGGGAAGGCTAAAGTCCACTTGGAAATGACATAGGAAACTTGGTTCCTGCTTCGTGCATTCCCAGCATCAGGAGCCAGGGTTTTCGGGCTTTTGGAGGCCTGAAAACTGCTTCTGGGTCTCCAGGCAAGCCTGGGCCAGCTGCAGGCCTGACTCAGCTTCCTGTGTGGGTGCCGACCTGGGAAGGGACAGGCTGTCCTGGCTGCTGCCCCTCCAGCCTCGTCCAGACCCCGCCTGGGGCGTCCTCACGGGCGGGCACTGTGGTTTCTCCCTTCTAGCTGCAACATGTAGTGAGACCATCCAGGCTCCAGTGGGGAGTGTGCAGGGGTGCCCGGAAGCCTCCAGGGTCCCTCCTGCCCCAGGAGGGGGGAACCTTGCATACCAGCCCCTCCCCCACACCCAACACAACTCCCGCCCTGCACCTGTCCATTCCTGGCCTTTAAATAGCTGTGACTAGGCGCCCTCTTCCTTGCTCCTCGCCAGGGGCAGTGTGCACAGCACAGACTTCCCATGGCCCATGGGCAGGCTGGCCAGCCCTGGGGCACAGCCGGAAAGTAGCCAGAGGACACCCTCATTTGGTCGGTTGGAGAGCCTGGACACCTGGGTTCTCGCTGTCTGTGAACTTGAGGAGGAGAGCAGAGACACAGGGTGTGGGGTGGTGGCTCCTGCAGCAGAGGGCTGGCCGGTCTGCGATGCCTGGGAGATGGCCTGGCCAGCCACCACTTACCATCCCCGGTCTGGGACCGCCTTCTTCCAAGGGGTGAGGCCATTTAAGCCTTTTGTGCACTGCCAGTGGTGATGTGGCTGCAGAGCGCTGGTCAGCAGGTGTGTGCAGCCCCAGCCCCCGCCCCAGGGCTGGGAGTGGCCGGGCCAGGTCCATCCTGTCGTGGTGAGAGCTCTCTCCTCAGTTCTGCCCGAACCCGAGCAGAGCCGCCCAGAGCCATTTCCACCCAGCACCTCAGTGCTCTGTTCCTGGCTATTTTTAACCTGAGTGTGGTGAGTGCATTTCTTCAAGAAAACCGCTCTCCCGATCAATCCATGCAGTACCCGGCGTGGACAGCAGGCTCACGCACCCGCCGGGCCGCCAGGCTGTAACTGGAGCCCATCAGCTGACCGGGACAGGATAAATCCGGCTCCTCTGACAACTGTTCTGATGGTCTTATCTGGTTACGCACACCCCTCCCCATGCCGCTGTCAGTCCTTAATATAACTCTGACATCGTGCCTGGTGCTGGGACCAGGGCTGGGGCGGAGGGCTCGGGGGCTGGTCCCCCGGTGCCTGGGGAGTGATGGAGGCCTGAGAGGACCCGCTTCCTGGAGTGCGGAGCCAGGACTGGCTCTTGGGGTGAGGGGCTACCCTGTCACTGGCCTGGTGAGGCTGTGGAGGGCATGCAGGCTGGAGCTGGGCTTGGTGAGGGGCCATGATCCCCTCAAGGCTTCTGAGACTGTGGGTGATTTTAAGGACAGAACCAGAGCTTTCATCAGAAACCCAAAGGGTCTGATGTGACTAATGTTGCTGGGAAGGCAGATGCATTCTCATTGGTTCTGAGAACACGTGCATTTTGTGACATCATTTTTTTGAACAGACCCTGAGCCACCCTATGTCCTGGAACTGTGTCCTTGGGGGAGACATTTGTTTAGAGGGACTCCCTCCTGGCCCTGTGGCCACATCCACCAGGTGGACTGGTCTTCTAGAAGCATCCATGTGCATGAGGCCATCTCTCCTCCCAGTCAAGCTGTTCATTTCAACTCCATTCAGACGGGAGAGGAAGAGGGAACTGATGGGGATGAACAAAAACCTGCAGGGCTCAGAAAACATCCCCTTGCACAAGCCTGAAGGGCAGCCCTGGAGGGGACCTGGGGCAGCATAGCCTCGGGGTGATGCTGGGGGCTGGCCTGGGGGCTGTGGGTGAGGATGCTGGCCTAGTGTACCTGAGGGGATCCACTTGGGTCCCAGGGCTCAGGGTCTCAGATCCTGTGGTATAGCCTCCCCAGACAGAGTCAGATGAGAATAAAAGGCAGTTTAGGGCAATCTGCTGCTGCTGCTGCTGCTGCTAAGTCACTTCAGTCGTGTCTGACTCTGTGCGACCCCATAGACGGCAGCCCACTAGGCTCCTCTGTCCCGGGGATTCTCCAAGCAAGAATACTGGGATGGGCTGCCATTTCCTTCTCAATCTACTAAACAGCAAACCCCATAAATGCCAGAATTTCTTATGCCATGGGGCTGGCCACTTATTTCAGAGGTGCTACGTTAATGTCACATATGACATAAAATTTTTAGTGGGCATTAATTGAGCCAATGATATAATTATAGCCATAAATTGAGAACTCCTCTAGTCCCCGAAGTTAGGAGTAAATCTGTAAATATTTATTTCATTGTGGCATAGGGAAAGAAACGCTCCAAATGAGTTAATCAATAATCCCGAATTTGCCCCATGCTGTACTACGGGCCTCTGGTGTGGGAGCCCGTCAGACTGGACTTGCTTGTGGACTGGAATGGCCCACCCCGCACAGGTCTGGGGACAGAGCAAGCATTCAAACACGTTTGTTGAGTGACTGATTGAAACATAGATGAAGTGGGAGAGAGAGCCTTGACCCCTGCCAACATTTTGTCCCGGGTTTTCCTGCTCTGAGGGGTAATTGTGTGAGCCTCTGCCCCCTAGACTGAGGCACAGACAAGGGCAAGGAGGGGCCACCCACAGCTGGGCCCTCAGTGACCCCCGTGAGCATTCCTCATAAGAGAGCATGGCCCTTGCATGCTGGGTGATGCCTGGTGGTCCTGGCGAAGGTCAAGCATTCCAAAAATATTTGTGAAGAAAATGAAAGCCTGTGGGCGCGAGACCCCGGGGCTGTGGTCAGAGGACCCGGAGAGGCAGGCTGACCCCGTGGTCATCAGGTCCGTCCAGGGACACTTGGTTCTGACTGAAGACTCTGAGGCCTCTGTAGAGCCCAAGACTCAAGTGAGGGTTGGGACTGTGCCCAGGGATTCTCAAGTCCACCCCCAGGGAGGTGGGGAAACAGAATGAAGGGCAGAGCAGGCCTTATGCACTGGGTCCCCCCAGGAGTGGGCACACACCCCCACTTGGAATGAGATTCTGAGGGCTCACTTGAGGCCACCCAGCCATTTGCAGAGCCTCCTGGGTGTGTCGAACGCCTGCTCCAGGACAGGCCACCCCATGGGACATGAGCCACTCTGGCCACATCTCCAGGCTGAGCAGGAAGGAGGCGCTGCCTGTGGGCCCACCTGTCATGGCAGCTCAAATGCTCTGGGAATCAAAGTCCTAAGATAGCCGTGATGGCCGATCCTGGCACTGGGAGGCTCCCTAATCCCCTCAGGCTGTGGCTGCCCTGTGCCTGCAAGTACCCGAGAATCACCCAGCCACCCAGCGGGCACACCTAGGCCCTCCCCTCCATGGCAGCTGGCCAGGCCCTGTGGGCCCAGCGCATCGGCCACTTCTGGTCTGGAGCAGCCCCTGCCCTCAGGGCCTCCTGGACCACAAGCCTGGATCTCTTCCATCCATCTGTTCACTCTCCATGTGTTTCACAAGCGCCTGCTATATGCCGGCCTCCTAGGTGCTAAGAGACAGTAGTGGGACACCCGTGGTCCCTCTCTGTCCTCCTGGGACCACAGCCACATGACCACATGGATGATGTCACATGACAAGGCCCGGGGACACTTGAGAGATGGGCTGTGCTGATGACCCACGAGTGAGGGAGGCAGCCGAATCTGAGGTGTCAGCGCCTTCCTGGGAGAGGAATCATTTCCCCTGAAGCTTGGAGGGGAGGGGGCTTCCTGAGGAACAGGAGGGGGTACTCCAAGCTTGGCCTCTTTGGAGACGCTGCCCCCCACATTATAGGGGCTCTTTGGAGACCCCTGGAATTCCACTGGGTCTCCTGGTCCCCAGGTTCCCTTCCCTAGAGGCGTCTGCACAGCCAGATGCAGCAAAGTGGGCCTCACCCCAGTTCAAGAACGTCTGGGGATCCCAGCACACAGCAGCCCTGTAGGAGGGTGTCCCTTTCAGGTCAGCTAAGTGCCCGGCAGGAGTCAGAGCCGCCAGTCAAGCCCAGGCGGGACACCGGGCTTCCTGGGAGGGTTGGGAGGGGTGCCCGCTGCAAGCCCGTTACTAGTTTCTTCATCACATTTAAGTTTTTCATCAAAACCGTGGCTTTCTGGATTCCACACCATGCACCCATGATGATCTCAACTGTGTACAATATTTTCAATGCAGAAGATAGCATGAATGGCTATGGTAGTTTTTTTGCTTTTATGTAAAATTAATAGACTTAATTTGGGGGGAGCAGTTTTAAGTTTACAGAAAAGTTGAGTGCAAGGTATAGAAATTTCCAGGATATCCCTCCCCTATTATTAAAATCTTATACTGGTGTGATATGTTTGTTATTATTGATGAGCCAATGTGGACAGATTATTATTAAAGTCTGTAGTTTACATCAGGGCTCACTCTTGTGTTATATATTCTGTGGGTTTGGACAAATGTGTGATGACATGTATCCGCCATTATCAATCACACAGAGTAGCTTTCGCTGCCCAAACCCTCTGTGCTCCACCTGTTCATTCCTCCCTCCCCCCAGCCCCTTATCTTTTTTACTGGCTCCATAGTTCTGCCATTTCCAGAGTGTCACAGGGCTGTAATCACAAAGTCTGTAGCTTTTTCAGATTGGCTTTTTCCCCTTAGTTTGATTTACTTAAGGTTCTTCCATGTCTTTTCATGGCTTGACGGTGCAGTTCTTTTCAGGACTGAGTAAGATTCCACTGTCTGGATGCACCACAGGTTTTTATCCATCAACCACTGAAGGACATCGTGGGTTGCTTCTGAGTTTTGGCAACTGTGAATACAGTTGCTATAAACATCCATGTTCAGGATTTTGTGTGGACAAAGGTTTTCAACTCCTTTGGGTAAATACCAAGGAGCACAGTGGAGTGCATAGTTAGAGTATGACAAGTCTTATAAGAAATCATCAACTGTCTTTCAAAGTGGCTGCCCCATTCTGCATCCTCACCAGCCCCGAATTAGAGCTCCTGTCGCTCTACCTCCACGCCAGCACCTGGTGTGTGAGTGTTCTGGATTTTCGCGGTTCTAAGAGTAGGCAGTGATATTTCATTGGTCAGATTTTGCATTTCTCTGATGATAAACTACGGGAGCATCTCTTCATATGTTTGTTTCCGTGTGCATATCTTCTTGGGTGAAGGGTCTCAAGATCATCAGCCCACTTCCAAATCTGGTTTTTGCTTTCTTATTGAGTGTGAAGAAGTGAAAAAGCATTAGTCACTTCAGTCATGTCCAACTCTTTGCAAGTGACCCCATGAACTGTAGCCTGCCAGGCTCCTCTGTCCATGGGATTCTCCAGGCAAGAATACTGGAGTGGATTGCCATGCCCTTCTCCAGGGCATCTTCCCGACCCAGGGATCGAACCCAGGTATCCTGCATTGCAGGCAGATTCTTTACCATCTGAACCACCAGGGAAGCCTCTATTGGAAAGCAGATGTGTGTTGATCCTTTATCAGGTGTGTGTTTTGAAAGTATTTTCTCCTGACTGTGGCACATCTTTTCGTTCTCGTCTGTGTCTATCACAGAGCAGAATTTAAAATTTCAGTGAGGCCCAATTCATCAATCTTTTCTTTCACGGACCTCACTTTCGGTTGGTGTCGTATCTGAAGAGTCATCACCAGCGTCAGAGTTCCCTTAGTTGGAGACAGTTTTCCTTTAAGAAGCAGAAGTGCTGAATGGTTTGCAGTCCATTTCTCTGGGTTTTATTTAGATTTATTTTTTTTTTTTTATAAGCTGCAGTGCGCTCTGCTAAATCGCCAAGGGGAAGCCAATTACACACTGAACTGGGCGAGAAATGTTGAACAAAAATGAAGTTTCTGTCTGGCAACTTCCAGCCCAAATTGCGCTGGGACATGAGATGGAAATCTTCAGCAAGAGGATGCCCTTTGCTTGATGTCTTGGTGGAGGGTTCCCACTCAGGTGCCATGCAAGGACACGAAACCAGGGCGAGTGCGTCACCTCTGCTGGGGTCGGGGCTGGTGGGCATGCCTATAAAGAAGGGGCCTCAGAGATGGAGGCTTAGTGAGGCACAATCTGATGAAAGCAGAGTGGCAACTGGTCAGGAAGGACGCACTTGTTGGCCCCAGAATCAAAAGGCATTTTACAGGGTACACCAGAGCCCTGCTGCTGCCAGAACACACCTTGTACATCCAGTGACTTGAAGCACACATGTGTCATCTCACAGTCTTCAGGGTCAGAAGTCCAAGATGAATCTCCTGGGCTAAAATCAAGTGGTCCTTGGGGTGGTCTTTCTGAAGGCCACCCAGGAGGTCATTTCCGGTGCCCAGAGCCCCTCCATCCATCCTCACAGCCAGCGGCTGGCACCTTCAGTCCCTCCTGGCTCCACATCACGTCTCCTCCTACAGCTGTGTTAAACGTCTGTGGTCCAGTGTTCAAATGCACTGGGGGACCCAGGAGAGTCTCCCCATCGTGGTCCTTAGCAGCACTACACGTGCAGAGTCCCTGCTGTCCTGAGGGTCAGGACGCCGTGTCTTCAGGGGCTGTGGTTCTGCCTCCCACACAGGGACGCAGTGACCTGGGACGTGCGGGTGGACCGGCCCCGCCTGAGTGCTGCGCTCACCACACCTCACTGTGCTTCTCCAAGCCTCAGCCTGGCTTCCGTCAAACCTCGACAGGGCTCTGTGTTGACCCTCCCAGAGGACAGAGTGACAGCCATGCCCCCTCGGAATGCCTTCTAATCAGATCACTTCGCTGGGCCAAAGGTCACTGCGGGGCTGGATTAGGAAGCGCCACCGAGGGGAAGCAGACAGGGAGGGAGATGCTGGAGACGGCGGGGTGGGTGGGCTGTCCTGGGACGGAGGCCGAGTCCGTGTGCTCAGCGCCACTCCTCCCCCGCCCCCTGCCCAGCATGCTGGGGAGAAGGTGCAGGCGAGGGGCGCTGTGAGGGTGGCTGTTGCAGGCCTGATTCTCACAAACCATCCGCCCTCAGCAGCCAAGCGTGCCCTCACCCTCCTCCCCGCCCTTCCAGAACTTTCCAGCCGAGGCTTGGGCCTGACTTCTTCTCTCTGGGGCAACCGCTGACCATGCCTGTGTCTGGTATCCCATCCTGCTTCCTGGGGGCTCTGAGCTCATGGTCAGCTCACTGCCGGCCCTTCCAGGTCAGCCAAGGTGGCTCCGGGGCAGGGAGGGGGCAGAGTAAAGACCGGCACTGTCATCCTGGTTATGGATTAGAGGTACAGGGCACACGGTTACGACCCTCACAGAAACCTGACCCTTTTTTCAGTGTCCCTCTGGTAGTTTTTTTTTTTTTAAGTAATAGACTCTATCTTAAACAGCAGTTTTAGTTCTACGGAAGAATCATGCAGGAAGCACAGAGACTCCCTTATGTTCCCGCCCCCTCCACGTGCAGATGCACCATCTCCCCCATCACCCACACCCCCCACCAGATGGGGCATTTGTTAGAACTGATGAACCTGCACTGACACGTCATCACCACTCAGGGTCCACAGTTTACAGCTGGGCAGACTGTTGTACATTCTGTGGGCTTGGACAAATGTCCAATAACATGTGGGCTTCCATGGCGGCTCAGACGGTAAAGAATCCGCCTGCAATGCAGGAGATGCAAGAGATTTGGATTTGATCCCTGGGTCAGGAAGATTCCCTGGAGAAGGGAATGGCTACCCACTCCAGTATTCTTGCCTGGGAAATCCCATGGACAGAGGAGCCTGGTGGGCTACAGTTCATGGGGTTGCAAAGAGTCAGACACGACTGAGATACTAACACTGTCACTTCACTTTCATGATGACGTGTATCTACCATTATAGCATCACTGCCCTGAAAATACTCTGCGCTCCACCTGTTCATCCCTCCCTCCCCCTACCCTCTGCCAACCCCTAATCTTTTTACTGTCTCCATAGTTCTGCCTTTTCCAGAGTGTCAGAGAGTTGGAAGAACAAAGTCTGTAGCTTTTTCTGATTGGCTCCTTTTACATAGTTAAATGCACTTAAGGTTCTTCCATGTCTTTTCATTGCTTGTTGGCGTGTTTTAATTAGTGCTGAATAATATACCACTGTCTGGGTACACCACAGTTTATTTATCTGTCACCTGCTGAAGGACATCCTGGCTGCATTCAAGTTTGGCAACTATGAATACAGTTGCTGTCAACCCCTACATGCAAGTTTCTGTGTGCAGAGGGTTTTCCTTCCCTAAAGCCTCTAGTGCTGTGGGATGAACTGCATCCCCTGAAAACCTGTCTGTTGGAGTCCTCACTCTCAGGACCTCAGAAGGTGCCCTTATTTGGGAATAGGGTTGTTGCAGGTGTAATTAGCTCAGACGCGGTCACTGGAGAAGTGTGGCCCTAATCCAAGTGACCTTATGAAAAGGGGTCTTTGGGACAGACACGCTCACAGGGAGGCACCATGTGCAGATGAAGGCCGAGGCCGGGAAGATGCTTCTACAGGCCCAGGAATGCCAAAGATGCCCACAGTCAGCAGAGCTGGAGAGGGGCCAGGGGTAGGGCCTCCCTGGGGAAGAGCCAGCCTTGGGAACAGGACTGGTCCGTGGGGCCTTGTTACAGGGGCCCCTGTACAGTCACACACACATGTGCTGGGCAGCACACACAGCCTGCATACGTCTCACTCACCTCGGACGCCGGGCTCCAGCTGCTATCACTGGTTTGCAGGTGGGGGCAGGTGGCCCCCATCACCTGCCTCCCAGCCGGCTCCCCACAGCCCCAGCTCAGGTGATGGGGAGCCAGAGAATTTTGTGTCCAAAGAGTCGGAAGCTGACAGTGAGTGCGGGGACCCTGAGCCGCCCACAGCCCTAAGGTTCCTTGGGGATTGAGTCTGAGGCGGCACTGCCGGCCCCCCACCCCCACCCCAGCCCGGTGGTTTGCAGCTGACGAGGCAGCAGTTATTCCTGCAAGAGAAGCGGCCTTAGCTTTCCTGACTCTTCGATTGTGCAGCCAGGTCTCTGAAACTCTGTTCGTCAGAGCTGCAGGCTGGGGAGGGACTGCGGACAGAGAGGCTGTGGCCAGCCCTGAAATGACCTTGGCTGCGGGAAATGCCCTTTGTGATGTCAAACTTAATTATTTCTGGGAGAAATGTCAGCCAGGACCTAATGACTTGGAGCTGTGTAGGCAGAGCTGCCGTTTAGCAAGCTCAGTGCTGGGGTCTGGGGTCCAGGGGGCACTGGTCACAGGGTTTGGGGGAGGTGCCCTTGTTCAGACCTGGCACCTCTGTGGGGCGTGTGGGTGTTTGAAGCCCTGGCTCCAGGCCTTGGTGGCCTTGGTGAGTGGGGATGAGTGCAGGAGGGGGAGGTCACTGCCCCGGGGTCAGAGTGCAAAGGGCCCCAGGCCCAGAAATAAGTCATTGTGAAGGCTTCCCTGCTGTGCCCACCTTCTTCCTGGTTCATCACAGCCCCCACCCTAGCCTCCTGTCCTGGACCCACCATTCTCCCCTCTCAATACTCCCTGGGGGTCCCCTGCCCTTAGAATAAAATCAAAGTTCCCATCCTGGCCTGCAACCCCACATGACCCCCATCTTTGCTCTCCCAGCCTCTGCTGTCTTCACGTTGTATTGTTGTTCACGGGGGTCTCTGTAGCCCCCGGGGCTGGATCCTCGAGCCCAGCCCACCACACCCTGGGAGCATCACTTTTGGAATCGTCAGGGATGGCAGAAGGTGCACACGCTGATCTATGAGGACTCTGATGCCCTCCGAGGTGCAAGGCCTGTATTTCAATGACCCCCTGCATCACAAGAGCACCTGCTTCTCCAAGAGCACCTGCCCAGGCCTCTCAGCACATGTAGTCAAGCATTCAGAACATCCTTAGTGACTTTCACCAGTTTTGTTAGAGGTTTACTTTCACAGTGATGATTGCCCTTAACTGAACAACCTCCCCCTCCCAAGCCAGATGCTCCTCTGGGCGGTGCCCACGTTGGCTCAGGCGGGCAAGCATCATCTGTGGTCAGTGTTTTATTTTAGCAAAGAGGAAGTGAAGGCATGGATGGGACTTGCCTGGGGACTCTGGTCCAGAAGGCAGCTGTGGTCTATGGCCATATCACCCCGAACGCGCCCGATCTCAACAGAAGGCAGCTGCGCCAGGACCGACCCTAGGTCTCAGAGGTGGTGCCATTTCCTGCAGCCTTGTCTCAGGCTGCTGCACAGACCAGCAGCCCAGGGGCCCTGGGCTCCCAGGGGGACAGACCTCCTGCTGGGCCCTGCACAGGGTGGGTGGTATGGGTCCCCACCAGGCCTGCCCTGTGGTTGTGGACAATCAAAGCCTCCGTGCCCGCCCCCTGCCCCCCAGCTTCCTGGGAGACAACCAGAGATTAGCTGCCTAAACAATTAAAAATCCTGTTTACTGGCAGCGGGGACTATTTCAGGTTTCACCTTTCAGCCAATCGATGCCCAGTCTGCACTCGGTCAATACCCAGCTCTCTGGTCAGGACACCAGCCGAGGGAGGGCCCACCCATCCAGGGGTCCAAGAGGGGGTGGCAGGGGTGGTGAGCCTGGGGCCCCTCAGTTCTTGTTGGGAGTCGGCATGTGGCCCTGCCCACTGGGCCTTAGCCCCCAGGTCCCCCTCTCGACCTAAAGCAAGAACCGGGTGGTGGGCTTGTAGAGAAGCTGAGTGGGGAATGCAAAGTGCAGGCATTCAGCAGGCGCTCAGCGAATGCTGGCTGTACCCGTCACGAGAGCCTCCGCCTTCCTCCACGCAAGGGGGGGCATGGTCTGCATGCCCTGGTGGCTCTTGGGCCTGGCCCTTCCCCAGGGCTGTATGGGGAGGGGAGAGGGCTGTCCTGCCACCCGCTGGTCCTGCAGCCCGGCTCAGGGCACATAGCCTCCTCTGCCTCTTTCTCCTCCTTGTCTGGGAGATGCTCACAAGGAGTCGAGGGCAGGTGGAAAGCGTCGTGCCTCGTTGAGGCCCCGCCCAGGGCAGGCCACAACCTCCACACACATCCTTTCCGTCCCAGGGTCACACTCACACTGGCTGAGCCACTTGTGACCTTGCATGTGGGCACCTGGGCTTCGAGCAGCCACCTCCTGGGGACAGTGCCACCTGGAGAGGGTGGGGGGCACCCACTGGACTGGGACTTGGACCCAGGTAAGGCAGTAGGGAGAACAGGGGAGGCTCTGGACCCTCCTTGGAGGTAAAGGTTCTTGAAATTACCTCGTCCCCAAGGTAAGCATCCTCTTTGCCTACCCCACCCCCACTTCCCCGGGCAGCGGGGCTGGGAGCCAAGACCCATGGTCACATTCCAAACGTGAACTTCTCCATCTCGTCTTCTCTCTGACCCCCGAGGTGCTCTGGAGCTGGTGGCCCCCGACAATGGGGGCTGGAGTGGTGTGCACAAAGCTGGTTACCAGCACCAAGGGGGTGGACACCCTCCCCATGGCCCCTGGGGCCACCGTCTTTGGAAAGAAACCCCTCCCAGAACACCAGGATACCCCCTAAGACATGGGTGGAGGCCAAAGACAAAACCTGCCGCCCGGCACAGCCCAAAAGGGCTGGGCTTGAGCTGCTGTGGGTGCCTCCAGCCCACCAACCACAGCCGCCTCTTTCCCTACCATCCCTGGTGAAGTTGGGGCCTCAGGGGATGGCCCACATGGTCAGGGGCCTGGCAGGGCTGAGCGTTCAGATCCCTGGGCAGGTGGGGGGGCTCCCCTGTTCTCAGGCGACGCCACCGCATGAGGAGCTTGAAACAACCGTGCCTGGTGTCTAAGCCCCATTTACGCTGTCACTCAGCGTGGCCCTGGGAGGGAGACATATTTTTAAGGGAACCTCTGACACATTTATTGGTGGGGCTAATTAAAAAGCCTGACCTGACTCAGGGGCTGGGAGAAGCAGCGAGGTTGTCATATTTAATTACACCTATGAAAGGCGTGAGCTCACCATGAGAACTTATTGGAGAAAGGGTGACACCAGGGGTGGTGGGGTCTTCGGCTGGGGCACAGGGTGACCCCCAACTCCCTCACAGCAACACCAGGCCCCCAGGCTCACCAGGCTGTCACTCCGAGGGAGGACCAGCCTCCTCAGTGGGCCTCCAGCCTTGAGAAGGCTCTTCCTCATCTTTGTCTCAATCCTGAGAGGGGGCCAAGGGAAGTTGTGGGGGCTGGGCCCCAGGGAGGGGGTCTGGGGAAGAAAGTGCGGAGAGAAAAGCCCCTGCAGGGGAGCTGGGTCGGGAGATGGTGTCCGAGGCATCGTGGACTGTGCTGTCCCAACGTCTGCCATGGGGTCTGTGAAGGTTTGTTGAGCACCTACTGTGTGCTGGTCCCATCCTCAGCAAGTCTGGAACACAGCAGGAATCAGCCAGGGCTCTTGAGGCTCGGGGGTCGTCAACCAGAGGACAGGCTGTGATGGGGGTGGTTGAAGGCACCCACGTCACATGCCTTTCAGACTCCGTCCTTCTTGTCTGCTGGACTCTCACTGCTCAGTTGTGGGGTGGGGGTGGGCTAGCCGGGCGGGCCTAAAGGGGAAAGTGACTGCAGCAGCTCCCCCAGACCCACATCCCCCAGAGCCCCACCCCCAGTCCTCTGATCATCCAACCCAGCTTGGCTTCTTGGGAGCGGCTATTCTGGGTTTACCCAACAGGTGCCGGTGGGGCTTGACTCTGCGGTGATGTCAGCTTCCCGAAGTGTGCCGCTTGGCACCTCTGCTCTGACTGGCCAAGTGCCCCCAGCTGGCTCTGCAGGGGGACTCCAGGCCTCACCTAGGGGCTGGAGAGCGGGCCTGAGTCCCGAGATGCGTGGGTGCCACCCCTTCCAGGAAGTCCTCCCTGCCCCCTCCCCTCTTGTTACCCACACTGCTGCTGATTCTAAGCCAGGCTCTCTGGCATGGAGGCCTGGGCTGTGTCTGAGCTGGCCGTTGGGGTCTGAATCTCCATCATTCCCCATGCTGGGCTCCCTCCCCAGGGACGGGGTCCAGAGCCCGGACCAGCAGAGCAGGGTGCATGGTGTGGGCCCAGCAAGTGTCTTCCAAGTGAATGTGTGAATGGATGTGCCCCACCTCAGTGCATCTGTCTAAAGGGGGTTTGTGCTACTCCTTGGAGGCCCTGGTTCCTAGGGAGGGGTCCAGTCTCCTGTGAGCACAGCCTTCAGCCTGAGGCCACCTCTGTGCCCGCATCCTTGGTTGAAAGGGCCAGACTCAGAGGCATGGGCCCATAGGCAGCTTCCCCAGCACAGAGCTGAGGAGACCACCCTCGAGTCCCCACCCTCACACCCCCAACCCCTTCCCTGTCCCGCCCTGCCCCTGTCCCTGGCCTCCAGAAAGGAGCCCTGGGGGCAGCCAGGCACAGTCCTGCATCTCACTAATTAAAGAAAACCCAGGGAAGGAACCAGAACCGAGGCCGCCGTGAAGGCGGAGGGGTCAGTGGTGGACGGAAGAAAATTTATATTTTTTGGCATTCGCCTGCCTCTGCAATGACATAATCAGAAGGTTTTTTACTGACTGGGCAATAAAATAGCTCATAACTGTGAACGCATGGTGCTTCAGCAAAGCTGGCTGCGGGCTTCGCAGCCTTGGCGAAGGTCACTCCTGGGGCTCAGAGACGCTGCCTCGGGGGTGGCAGCCCTGGGGCTCCCCACACAGGGGCAGGCCCCAGAGGGGGACTGCAGCTAGTCCTGGGTGGAATGCACTGCAGAAACCACTCCCTGCACTGCAGTGGGCATTTGGGTTGACCCCTCCTCAGCCCAGTGGCTGCAGGGATCCTGTCCCATTAGACAGTGACCCCAGCCCAGCACCAGCTAGTTGATTGACAATCTCAAAAACTAGGTGAGGTCAGCTCAGTGCGGAGCTGGGGGTGGGGTGTCATTGTCCGGGAGGAGATGGGGATAATGACAGATCTTGGGGGAGGAGGGACGGTGGGCCAGGGGGACCTACACCACATCATAAATGGGGGGATGGGAAGGTAACGGGGGCTCCTCACACCCTGGACAGAGCCAGCAGCCCTGGTGGTTCCCAGCTTGGGGCAGGACACAGAACTGACTATCCATCACCTCAGTGACAGAGCCAGATCCAGAGACACCTGGGATCTGCTGTTCTCTTCCCGTCCTGGGGTGGGGGTGGCAGGAAGCACCTGCTGGGAAAATCTCTGCAGCAGACTTCCATACAACCCCACAAACTGTGAGCCTTCAGTCCAGCCATGCCTGGATATAGGGCCCATGTGCCACCACCCACAGGGCATCCTTGCCAAGCTATGCCCTTTCCACGGAGCCCGGTGCACTTCGGCATCCTTCTCAACACGGCCAGCAGCCCCAGGGAGATGGAAGGGTCTGAGGACACAGAGACCAGCTGCGCACGTTCTCCCATGGATGCGACTTGAACTGTCCCCTACATTTTACAGTTTAAGATTTGGTTTTGTTTCCATTTTCTGCTCTGCGGGACAGATGACCACCCAGTTATCATCGCACAGTCCCTTAGGCTCAGAAGCCCAGTGTGGTTCCTCTGCTCAGGGTCTCCCTGGGCTGAAAGCAGGTGTGGCTGGGGCTGAGGTCACTTCTAGGCTCCTTGAAATTGTGGCAGGATTCATTCCTGCCAGTTCCAAGTTGTCTGTGGCTGTCAGCCAAGGGCCGCCTACAGACTCTTGCCATGTGGCCCCCACAAGGGCAGGCCAAGACCTGGCTGTTGGTTCCTTCTCTGAGGCCAGCAGGACAGCATCTTTCTGATGCTTCTCCTTTTACAGGGCTCACCTGATTAGGCCTGACCCACCCTGCAGAATATTCCTTCTGATAAACTTGCATTTGAAAGAGTAACAGCCTAATCTTGGGAATGAATCCCCATCACAGTGGCTGGTCCTATTCACATGCAAGGGGTGGGGGGACCGTGTGGCAAGGATGCTGCCTCCCACAGGCTCATTTTCGAAAGAAATTGGAGAAGTTCTCCAAGAAGGGCTGGCCAGTCAAATACCTGAGACCCCAGGTTGAGAGTCACCAAGAGTCCCAAAGACCACCCTGGGGGTGCTCAGGCTTGGCTTCCCTGTGACCTCGGGAAAGCTTCCCTGGGATTTGGGATTTCCAGCCCAATTTACCGGAAGAGCATTTCTCAGGGAACCATAACTCTCAGCAGGTGAGTCCCCTGGACCCTCAGGACTCAAGAGTGTCACCCCTGCCTGACAGGCCTGTTCCAGATCCATGAGGACTGGGATTCAATAATTTATCAGATCACGTAATAAATTCAAGGAGTATCTCCAAGGTTTTGAGAACCCGAATTCGACTTCCTCTGGAGTTTTACGAGCCGGCAAAGCCATCCATCAGGGCTGAGCGAGTTCCATTTGTTAAGTGGACGGCTCCCGTCAGGGCCCTGCTTCTCACCATCAACTCACCTGCTACAGGGAAACTGCTCTGTCAAGAAAGAAAAAGCCAGGGAGCTTCCCTGGTGGTCCAATGGTTAAGAGTCCTCATGTCAATGCAGGGGACACGGGTTCCATCCCCGGTCTGGGAAGATCCCAAATGCTGCAGAGCACCTGAGCCCGTGCGCCACAACTATAGGGCCCATGCGCCCTGGAGACCCTGCTCTGCAACAACAGAAGCCACCAGAGTGAGAAACCCTCGCACCTCAACGAAGAGTGGTCCCCACTTGCCCCAACCAGAGAAAGCCTGTGTGCAGCAGTGAAGACCCAGCGCAGCCAAAAGTAAGTAAAGAAACAAAGAAAGAAGCAAAAGCCCCCTGCCCCCTAACCAGGGACCCTGAGCGTGGCCGTCCCCACCCCAGCCCGTGAGCTTCTGTCACTACGGAGGCTTAGGAACATTGCCAGGACACAGCCGGTGGGTCTGGCATCTGACACTTAGGGTGAAGAAGGAGAGAGAATTCCACGAGAGAACGTCCCGGCCAATGCCGCCACGTGAGCGCACACACAGCGGGTGCACGCAGTAGTCCTCTTCTGGGGGTTCGGTCAGTGGGAGCCCTGACCCTGGCAGTGTAGGTGGGTCACTCCACCCCCTCTCTAGGCCAGGCTGTGGCCCTTGCCCGCCCCAGGAATGTCTGCCTCCCCCTAAGGCTGGCCCGGGGCTAGTGCGAGGCCAGCCTGCAGGGCCAGGAGGGGGCTGTGTTAATGAGGAGCTGGGCCTGGGGCCGGGGTTGGAGCAGGGCAGATAGGGAAGGCCTGTCACCATAACCAGCACCATGGGACTAGCTGTCAGCCAGGCTGAGAAGCTCGCCGTTACTGGGGTGCCCCGTGTGACACAGATCTGAGTGGCTCGGGGGTGCTGGGGCCGGGCTGGAACCCTTTTTTTCCAGCAGCCCTGGTGAGTCAAAATGGGCAGTAACAACCTGGGCAAGCAGGCAGGAGCAGGGCCCACCACCCTCATGGAGGACACGCCTCCGGTACAGCACATCCCGGGCACACTGTGACATTTATAAATGTTACATGCAGGGAATGAAAACAAAAAAGTCCCAAATTAAGCAAAAACCCGGAGAGCGCCTACCCATGTGGACCCTGAGAAGCCACTGGGTGATAACTGTGTCACCCCATCAGCAGTGGGATTGGCATGGCGGCCCGCGTGCGGGCAGCTGCTCAGTCCCTGGAGTTAGGCTTTGCTTGTCTTTTTTTAAGCACTTTCATAACAGTCATAGAATGAACATTTAGGGGGCAGTGACAAGGGGCCCATCTAATTGTGGCTGAGATCTTCTTGGGTCAACACTCCTGGATACCCTTTGTCGCAGGGTTCCTGGGACGGGCAGCCAGTGGCAGGAGGTAACCCCTCCCCCAGAAGCCTTAGCCGATCTGGTGTGAATGGGTGCTAGGGGCTCTGTGGATGTTCTCAGGACCCCTGGGGAGGCCCTGCCTGCATTCGCTGAGCAATGACATCCCTGGACCTCTCCAGGGCAGTGCCAGAGCCCTGTGGTCTACCTGGGGAGGAGAAGTTCTCTGAGCCCTGGAAGAGGGAGGGGCAAGGGACAGGTGCCCCCCAGCCATCACCCTGTGTTTGTTCAGGGTGGCGGGAAGGGACAGTGGGGAGGGAGTGTCCAGGCACCTAACGCGGACTGGAGCCCGTGCACAGGTAGTGACACTCACCCACCTGATGGACATTCTGTCCCCTTGTCCAACATTATCAAGGGGAAACGATTTGGGGGCTAAAAGGGTTTGCAAGTCAGTGGTCTAAATACCTGTTTCTATCAATTCCCACACCTGGTAGGTCTGAAGCCGGCTCCTCTGTCATGTGGAGGACCGGAAACTCTGCTTGGCTCAGAAGCAGGAGGGAGGTGTCAAGTGCAGTGAGAAGGGCTTCCTCAGCAGAGAGCTGGACCAGGGCATTCCTGCCCGACCCACTCTGTGTGTCCACAGCAGCTCAAGCCCCTCGGAGGGGAGAGGCAGTGATGGGGGGCAGGGGTTGGAAACTGAGTTGGCTCTGCTTGCAAGCACAGGATAGATGATGGGCATGGTCATCTGGGATCCTTCCCCTCCTCCCCAGAGCCCTCCTGTGCACAGCCCACCCCCAATTTCCTGGGTCCCTTGGCCACCAAGGCCATGTCATTCTGGAACTCTCTGAGCCCTCCTGTCTGGCCTCCCACAGCCCTCAGCAGTGGCTGAAGTGACTGGGACAACTGTGAGATGACCATGATGAGGCAGGAGCCCCCAGAAAGGGCAGGTGGCCCGTGGAAGGAAGGTGGCTAGCTGCCGGTTCCTCTGTGGGGTGCTGGGACCCGCCTGCAGAGCTGTGATCCCTTTGTTTCACAGCTTGTTCTGACGGCTGCATCTGAGCAAGAGCCCCAGGAAAGCTTTCTGCTGTGATGAGCACCCACATTTAAGGCAGGACTTCAAACGCAGCCAGAAATGGCCCCTGGACCTCCCCACCCCTGCCCCATCTTTATGATCAGGGGCTTCCTTCTCCCTGGAAATAGGAGTCTGTCTCTTGACCCAGAAAAACACCTTCCCAAGGGCCACTGGATGTGTGTGAAGGGACCCGACAGCCGCCTTCCATGGCTTCCTGCCCCCCATTCCCTGCAAGACTAGCTAGGGATGGAAGCAGATCAGCTCTGCCCTCAGGAGCAATGCTGAGGGCAACCGGGTGGTGAGGACCCCTCTGTGGGTGCATCTGGGAAGAAGGAGTGGAGTACAGGGTCAGGACTTGGGTGTGGGACCCACAGCCACCCAGCCTGGCCCATCTTCCATGGTGTCTACTTACTGATAGCCCATTTTCTTCTAGGACGAGTCTGTGTGAGTCCTCCCCAGGGGGAGGCTTCTGTGTGTGGAGAAGCCCTTGTCACCTCTGGAACACACACTGAGATGGGGGGACAGAGAGGAGAGGGAGGTGGAGTAAGAAGCCAGTCTCTGCCCTCAGGACTGGGGTGACCCCTGAGGGCTCGGAGCTCGGCCTGGACCCCCAACACCCCTCCCTTCCAATGCCGCTTGCCCTTAGGGCCCTCCTTTACCTCTCCCTGGGGCTCTGATCTAGTGGGGGTTCGTGGTGGGACAGGCCCTTCTGACCCAAAGCTGCACTAACCTTTGGGGACCTGCGATGGTGCCGCGGCCAGGTCCCCAAAGCACCTTGCGTCTCCATGACGGTGAGGCTGTCACCATTCTTGGGAGGATGTCTCTGGAAACAAACTGCTCTCTGCTGACATCACGGCAGTGAAACGTCACTTTCTCTACCTGCTGTCAGGTGGTTTTCCCACCGCCATCGTGGGCATGTATGCACATTTGCTTTGCTGGGCATGCGTGCTCATGTGCATGCATGTGTGTGTGGGCGCATTGGCCTGTGCGCATGTGGACATTTGAGGGCCTGGTGACTGAGGTCTGGCACCAGGTGACCTCACGGTCCTCCCCCCTACCATGGGCATTTCACACCAGGTTCTGCTTCATGCGCCTCCCTTCCATTCACCCTCTCCTCCAAGCTCTCCCTACAGATGCCGTGAGCCCGTGTGTGCCAGGGTGATGAGGTGTGGGTGAGCAGAGGCTGGGCTCTGGGACTCATGGTGCACACCGGCCCTGGCCTCAGAAAGGTTCTGAGAAGTCCTGACATGCACTGAGCGCAGACATCCTAGCTACTTTAGGGGCCCCTCTGTGACTCCGGGTCCCCTCTGTGCCCCTCTGGTCCTGCACCCAGGCAGGGGGACAGCTGCATCCACAGGTCTGGGGATGGGATGTGGGCCTCTTTGGGCAGGGTTTTTATCCTGTCTACCCCACAGGGACTATTTCAGCAGCAGACAGGACTGGGCAACATGACATCCCTCCAAAGTCTGCTACTGCGGCCATCCTTAGCCCGAAGGGCAGCAGCTGTGCCCTTCCTCCCCTCCCCACTCCTTCCCCTCTGCCCCTCCCCCTCCGCCCCTCCCCCTTCCCTCCTCCCCTGCCCATTCCTGGCCCCTCCCAAGTGGAGGCAGGTGCTGGGGTGTTGAGAGAGGTGAAGCTGGGGATACCCTCTCCATCATTCAGATCCCCAGGAGAGCAGGAACGTGGTCTTCACAGCCTGGGGGTTTGCCCGTGTCCAGGTGGTGGGGTCAGTGGGGAGAGGAGGTGTGGCTGGACCCTGAGCTCCACTTATCTTTTTGTTGTTTTTTAATTGGGGTGAAATCCACAAACATAAAATGAGCTATTTTATAGTGAACAATTCCCTGGCATTTAGCACAGTCACCACCACCTCTCTCTGGTTCCAGAACGTTCCCCTCCCTGGGAAGAGGGCTGGGTTCCCATCAGGTGGTTGCTCTCCTGTGCCCTGGCCCCGGAAGCCTCCTTCTGCTCCATCTCTGTGGCTCCTCCTGCCCAGGTGGCTTGTGTCGTTCAGTCAGCATCGCATCTCCCAGGTGTGTGTGTGGTGTGGCCTACGTGGGTTTGTCCATCCATGGGCAGCCGGTTCTGGGTCCCCTTCGGCTACTGTGAGTGCTCCAGTGCGAGTGTCTGCTTAGGTCCCTGTCATCGGGCGAGGTGGGGGCACGCTCCGAGGAGCATGGTTGCTGGCTTGATGGTTTAATTTTTGAGGAGCTCCCTGACCATTCTCCACAGCAGCCATACTGTGTTACTGTCTCATCAGCAACACTGGAGGTTCAAATTTCGCTATATCCTCACCAAAAACAGCAACACTTGTTACTTTCCAGTTTGGGGCTCCTGTCGTTTCCAGCCCTCCCGGTGGTGTGAGGCAGTGTCCTGCTGCGGTCACTCTTCTGGTGACCGGTGATGCTGACCATCTTCCGCAGGAGGATGTCAATGGCTCAGGGGCTCTGATGGGTAAGCTAGGCTCATCTTAGTGGAGAAGCTTTTGCAGAGGATGTGTTTGCTGTTGTCTGAAAGTACAGTGAAATTTTAAAATAAAATCTAGGTTTTATTTTGTCCTGTTTAAAGATTCGGGGAAGAGCGAGTGAGCAGGAGCAGGGTCTCGTCAGAGGGAACACGGTTGACTGAGGATTGATGCTTGGAATGGCTCTGGACGCCTCCTGGGGAGGTAGGTTCCCAGACACGGGTGAGGGTCTTCCCCCCTCTAACTGTGTCTTCAAGGGCACTGGCTCGACCTTGTCCCCCGCCACTCCAAATAAGACCCCAGCCTCACCTCCACCCCAAAGCTGAATGCACACTGACCTGTGTCCAGCCATCTGCCCCACTCCCCCCAACATGCTGCCTAGTGGTCGAGGTGTCGATTGACCCCTGAATGGGTCATTCATTCATCCATCCATCTGTTCCGCTGGTGAGGGAGACTGCTGTCTGAGGGGGCCTCCCTGGCTGGGCCTCGGCCAGGGGCTCTGTCCACACCAGCCTCACCACTGCCCAGGAACGGCCATGGCCCCACTTCACAGACCAGGAAGCTGAGACTTGGAGGTAAGAGTGGTCTCTCTTTGCCCCATCCTGCCCAGGCACCCAAGGGTCTCTCAGTGAGGCTGGAATCAGGCTCCGGCAGCTCTGGTGGGCTCTCCTGGGTTCAGCACCCCCTCTTTTTCCAGGCTGGCAGATGGAGGGACGCAAACAAGGACTGCCTGCCCAGGCCCTGGCCCTGAGGCCCCTCACCCCACACCCCTAGCCCCAGCTCCGCCCCACACCCCTACTCCAGCCCCACGCCCCCAGGGACAGAGCTTCAGGAAACACTCTCAGGCAGCAGCCACTGCTCCCGGGGGCCGCTCAAGCTCCATTACTGTCCTCGTGCTTCCAGGAAATCACTGCTTTCCAGCAGCTGCTACCCACCACTCCCCTCCTCGCCCAGCTCCAGGGGTGAGGGGCAAGGGACCCAGAAACTGACCCTGCCTCTAGTTACCCGGATTCCAGGAGCTCCTCACCAGGAGATTCCCCCCCAGACCAATCCCAGGGACCCCTCTGAGATGTACAACAGGCTCTGAGAAGGAAACCCCCCAACCCCTCACGGCCACTCAGGTGCCTCCTGCCTCACCGGGCATGGGAGGAGGCAGTGGGAGGTTGTGGAGGAAGGGGGGTGGGGGAGGGGAGGGAGTGGGATTCCAAGTCGCTGGGGTAGAGGCCCCTCCCACCAGGCAGAGGCCCCGCCCACTCTTTCTTCTCCTCCCACCTTCCCGGGAGAAGCACCCTACTCCCCAGGGACTGTTCACCTCCTCTTGTCAGCAGGTCTTGTGGACAAACTCAAGGTCTGGCCACAACCTGAGTACCTCTCCCTGCTGGACCTCAGCCTCGCTGGGGAGCATCCATCCTGGTGGCCTGGGTCTCCTGGCAGCTCAACCCTGACCCCTGCAGCACTCTCATGTGAGCACCAGCCTCTGCCCAGCCTCGCCACGGGTCCCTTCACCCTCACCACTGTCCTCTGCCCTCCTGATGCCCTCTGCGTGGGTGCTCCCACCTAGACACTTCTCACATCCACGGGCTCCTGTCCATCACCCACAGAGGCCTCCCCTGACCTCTGATTTACGAGCCTATCCATTCCCCAAACTGCTTCCTCTGTGCATCCTAGAACCCCCACTTCCTGCTCCATCTTCTCTCCTACCTGCCTCTCAGCACAGCAGCTGCTGCTCACAGGCGGCTACTGAAACTAAAATTAATTAAATGACATCAAATCTAAGACTCAGCTCTGCAGCCACACCAGCCCCGCTACAAGATCTCAGCAGCCACACATGGTCCCATGGGTGAGCACAGCACGTCCGGCCTCGGCAGAATTTCCATTGGACATGCACGGCCAGCCCAGGTGGCCACAGCGGGTGAGCCGCACATCGTTGTAGGGGAACGAATGAGGGTGGGAGGTGGGCCTCCGGACTCTCTAGCCACTGTTTATCCATCCTCACATGGAAAATGCCGTCGTGTCATCTGCTGCCTTCCTGAAGACCACTAGGAGGGAGGCCTTCCACGTGTCTTCCATGCTTGGCACCCAAGGCAGGCTGGGTCTGTCTTTACTGCCCCAGCGAGGGGCCTCTGGAAGGCCCAGGGCCGCAGAGCAACCAGACTGCAGGGCAGTCTGCAGAGCACTGCCCAGCTCTGCCCCCTGCTGTGTGTCCCCGGGCAAGTCAGCTCCCGCTCTGAGCCCTGTCCCTGCCCAGCAGAGTGGGGACAACAGAATGCCTGCCTCTTGGGGGTGCTTTGAAGATTAGGAGATAATCCCCAGAGAAGCTTCTGGAACAGCCGTGGATGCTGGGATGTGGTTAAGTGAACAGAGTGCTCTACCGTCTGGGGGCCCCTGGGACCGGCTGCCCACATGTAGCCCTTCTCCTGGGAGGAGAGCCCGTGCTCTGTCCCGGTAGGGCCAGCTGCCACGAGGAGGTGATTAGGGTTGGTTAGGTGACTAGCAGCGCCTGCTCCACACCCTCTCCCGCTCTCACTGCTTGAAGCATCACTCACAGGGCCACCTTGGGGATAGGCCTGCCTCACCCCCCACCCAGTCAGGCCCAGTCAGGAGTCCCTGGCTGCCTGATGCTCCTGCTCAACCTCTGTGATCCCCCACCCCCACCCTGCTCTGGGCTAACAGAGGGCCCTTGGCTGGGCCCTTCCTAGGAGTGAGGTCCCCCTGCCCTGCCCCTGCTTCTCCCTAGCCCTGCTCTTGCTACAGGTTCCTCTGCGGCACTGTTGGGGTATGCAGCCATGTCTTCCCTGCCCGGGCCGCTCCATGGATCCCCAGGTGATCCACAAAGAACATCCTCACCACACCCTGGGCCCAAGACTGGACCGGGCGCTCCGAGTCCTGGCCTGGGGTATCATGGGGGATGGGCACAGGGGAGCCTACTTTGAGGGGCACAGACACCCCCAGGTCCCTGGCTGGGCCAGGCCTGCCAGGTGCAGGGGACATGGGTTTTCACAGGCAGGGTCCTCTTGCTGCCCATGCCCTGGTCAGGACTCCAGGGACAGTGATGCTGACTGCCCCTCCCCCTCCCGTGTGAATCCTACACCTGACCTTTGGGGAAGTGGGTCCACCCTGTTAATGCCGTCTGCTCTCCTGGTCCTGGGGGATGCCAGGATGCGCGGAGACCTGCCCGGCCCACACGTGGCAGGGGACAATTGGCCTCTGTGTCGGGCCCTGAGAGGATGGTGCCTGCAGGCTGTGCCCGGCACACAGCCAGCTCACTGTGCCCAGGGTGGGGGTGCCGGCACGTAACGGTGTGTGGACGGACCTGGGGTGCCCCGCTCACATGCACCCTTGGCTGCGGCCTGGGATGCAGTGTGCAAGCACATCGTCTGCTCGCTGTCCAAGGTGACCTGTCGTCTCATGGGGTTGGCCTACGAGCCTCTGGAAACCCAGCGGCTCCCTTACCACCTGATGTGGGTCCCAACTCTGGGCAACAGGGTCAAGTGGAGGGGGCACAGGTGGGTACAGCCCCCTGGAGTCCAGGATGGGAGGAGGTGGCAGGCCTGCTGCCCGCCTGTGCCCTGGGGCCGCTGGGGTCTCCCCAGGGCACCCCTTGGGGCGGGCTGTGTGGTTGCCCGCTGCCGCCAGGCGCCTCTGCACTGGGCTGGGCTAAAAATAGCAGGGGGGATGGCAGGGCAGGGACCGCCGGTGGGAGGCCCGTGGGGAGGGGCCGGTAGGGGCGGCGGCCGGCAGCCTGGGCCCGGGACCGGCAGTCAATGGCGCTGGCGCTCCCACCCTGCTCCCGGTGGCCGGCCAGCCGCGGCCCAGCTGACAGGCTATTTTTTCCCCTGCTTGACTAAATATGGTCAGAGAGCACAGCCCGAGGGGCCACTTGGCCGGGGCGCGTGTTTGGGATGCTTGGCTGGGTATATAAGGACTGCAAAGGTGAGGCCGGCTCCTGATCCGAGGGGGGTGCCCCACGCCCGGTCTGGCCCCTCGGGTCAGCCCTCCCCTCCCCTCCCCTTCCCTCCCCTCCCCCTGCCCGTGTGGGTCTCGCGTGCGGCCGGCTTTGCCTGCGTGAGCCTGCACACCCGCCAGACCGGCCCCTTTTGTTCACCTGACCTCTACCTTGCGCTGACCCCGGCCCGGGGTGCGGAAGCGTCCTGCAGACACAGCCCAGGCAGGGCGGCTCAAGGTGTGCGGGCTGAGAGGTCGCTCCCTAACTCCGCAGAGCCTGCCACCCTGCGCCTCCCTTCTCTCTCTCTCTCTCAAGATCTCCCTCCCTGCTAAGTCTTCGATGCTGCAGGAGGGCTGGGGGAAGGGCAAGGGTGCGGAGAGGGGGTGCCTGGTGTCTTCTTTCTCTCCGTTCCCCCCACCCCCGCCCCCCAAGTGCGGACGAGTCGGGAGCCGGGCCTCCCCCACCCCTGCGCTCGCGATTGGCTCGGGGAGAAGGATGGGCTGCCGCGGCTGCAGCACCATCTCTCTGGGAGCCGCACGGGGCGCACCGTACCCGGGAGCCGCGACCCTGCGCCCACGGCCGCCGTCGCCAGCCCGGCCGGAGGGGCTCCGCGGTGAGTCCCACTCAGCCCGCCCGGCCCCCTGCAAACTTGCCGGCGGCCGCGGTGGGGGTGTGCCCGCGGCGAGGGGGAGCCATGGTGCCGGCGCCGCGTGGCTCCAGCCGGGGGTGCTTCGGAGTTTTCTCTTGGCTCGTGGCATCGTCCGCATTTGGAAAACTGCAGAGCCAGCAGACAGCAGGGCCGGGAGGGCGCGTCCAACCGCGATGCGAGAACTTTGACATGCGGGCGTTTTGCAAGGAAGCGGTGCCTGCAGTCACTGCCGGGGTGCAGAGGGTCGAGGTGCTGCGGTGGGGGCCGCGGGGTCTGGGGGGAAGGCGTGACTGACCTGCAACAAAGCGTGGCTCAGGTGGGAATGTGGCGAAACTTCCCTCGGAACTTGCGGCCGTGGAGATGCTGGGGGCAGGGGTCGCGGAGCCAGGCCTGTGGTGAGGCTGCCCCAGGAGGGGACTCTGGACTTTGGCGGCTCTCATAGCCAGGGTCAGGGTAGGGAGGGTCCCTGTGCTGGGCGTGTACAGCAGGGGCACGCGTGGGCGGAGACGGGGCTGGAGGGGAGCAGCCGGTGGTCTCTGGGAGAGAGAGAGACCTCCACCTGGCTGGGGGCTGGGAGCATTCACAGCTGAAGGGCTGGACTTGGCACTGGGCTGGGCCAGCCCACTGCCCTCCGTGGTCCCCTTGGAGGTGGCTGGTGGTCCTTTTCTGTTGAGACAGGTAACTTCTTGAAAAGTGGCTGTGGTTCATTTCTCAGTGGATAGAAGCTCGCCAGGGCTCTGGCTGGACCTAGGGTGACTCTCCTGACCCTTGGGACCCCCAGCTTTCCCCTGACCTCCAGACACCATCCGTACGAATGCCTGGGAATGGGGGTCGGAGAGGCGATCCTAGACCTGAGCCTTGGCCACACCTCCCAGTCTCTGAGGCCTCATTTGTCAGAGGGTAGCCTAGAAACTTGGACTTCAGACTCCAGGCATCATTTGGGCTTCTCTCAAGGGCGCCCTCCACCCTCGAGGGGCTTAAAGAGAAGCGGGAGCTGGAGCAGCGGTCTGGGCTGTCCTTTTCCATCCTCGGTTCCCTGAGGATGACAAATGGCAGCAGCGCACAGAAGTGGGACGTTGTTCCTCCGTGTCTTTCTGCCGGGTAGCTCTCTGCTTTTAGTGGGGTGCCCCTCGGAGCCCTGATCACACCCCCACCCCCACGAACTCCAGTTCTGCTGTGCCCAGTGCTGCTGCCAAGCTCAGGGACTTGAGAAATCGCGCAGATTCTTCTTCACGATGCAGGCTCTGCAGACACAGTCCTGCCCCGGGTAGCAGCAGCACTGGAGCCCTCTCTGCACCCATCCACATGGGGATGGCCAGGCTGCCCCATGGGGAAGGGCGGGCGGGGTAACCCTGGACCTTGCCTTGCTAATGAAGGGAGAATTAGAAGTCCACTCAGGTCCAGGGCCTTGTCCTCAGGTCGGGATCAGTTCCTGGCCGCACAGGACCTGGGCCCAATGGGCAGACTCTGTGTGTCTGCACCTGGCCTGTCTCCCCACCCCAAGTGAGTGTTCAGCAGTCAGTGACACCCTCCTTCTAAGTTCTGCTTTTCACCCATGGGCCTTACCTGGCCACAGCGGGGCCTCTGTCCCATGCTGCTCCTTTGTCCTCCCAGTGCCGGCTTGGGATGGGGTAGCTCCCCTTCCTGCATGAGGACTGGCCTCCAGGTCCCATTACTCTGCCTCAGACTCTCATGGTTTTCTGACTCCTGGCTTTGTGGTGGCCATGGAAGGTGGTGGGCAGGAGGGGCCTCTGCTCTCCATCACAGAGAAATTTTGAAATGCTGTGGAAAACAATATCGATACAATTAAGTATTCCAAAGTGCTTAGTTGGCCGCTTGCTAAGTTTACTTAAACCCTGTTTAACGGGTTCATTAGAAGCGGTGAGCACTGGGGAAATTCATTAACAGGAAGGCGGCCCCTGCGTTTGACTGTAAATTGGTATTGATCAGGCCTGGCGGAGGCTGGGCGCAGGCCACAAAGAGCCAGGTGAGGGCCGGCCACCCTGGGCGCCCGTGGGAGCCACCCGCCGCCGGCACAAGCAGCGCTTTAGGTGGTGATGCGCCAGGAGTGGGAGGAGGGGAGAGGATGGGTGAAGAAGAGAGCGAGGGACGAGGAAGGGTGTCGGCCGAGGCGGCGGTCAGCGCAGGGAGGCCAAGCCGGCGCCAGTCCCTCACCGGGCTGGGCGTCTGCTCTGTGGCCAGGCCCAGGTGCTGAGGGAGCTGGCCACGGCCCGGGCCCCTTCCTAGCAGCTTCCAGTCACCCTCTGGGGATGCAAGGTCCACCTGCAACTGTCTTTCTCATGCACATCTTCAGAGACGGGGCCTGAGCCCTGCCCTCGGGCCCTGGCTCTTGGGAGGCCGAATCACCAGGGACCCGCCCAGGAAGCCGCCCAGCTGCTGCCCAGGTAAGGCCTGCCTGCTTCTCGGTCATCTGTGCCTGCGGCCAGGCGTTCTGGCTCTCTGCTGGCTCTGACTACCCTGCTCCCTAGCCGCCCGTGGCGGCGTCCTCCCGAGTGCTGTCCCTTCATGCAGTCCCCCGCCACGCGCATTTGGCCAGGATGGCGGTGCTTAGGTGGAGGGGAGGTGCCGGCAGGAGGAGGGAGTGGCTTATCCTTCCTGGGCCACGGGTGGGAGGTGGCATCCTGGGTCCTTTCTTGTGTCACTGATGCAAAACTAAACAGATGTGTGGTGATCGAGGGAGTCCTGAGACTTTAGAGATATGTTGTCTACATCTGCCCTTCCTGACTCTGTGTGTGTGTGTGTGTGTGTGTGTGTGAGAGAGAGAGAGAGTGTGTGAGAGAGAGCAGGGCAGAAAGGGGAGGGCCGGGCCAGGGGGGCCGTGGGGATGCAGGGTGGGGTGTGCTGACTCCAGGGTCCAGGGCAGCTTCTCAGGGGGCCCTTCCCGCACCCACAGCCATGCCCGCTGGACTACCTGCTTGGGAAACATACTTCTTTATGTGCCCATATGGACCTGCTAAGCTATGGAATGTAAAGAAGTATGTATTTCAGGTCGGGAACTCTCTCGCTGGAGGAAGGGGGCAGCACGCCCACGGGGCCGCCCAGGGGACAGACAGACGGGCAGCTGTGGCCGGCCGGGCCTCTGTGGCAGGCTGCCTGGTCGTCGGTGGCCGGCCTGTCCCCGGCCGGTATTGTTCTGTCACTTTGCCTGTGTCAGCAGGTGGAAGCGTTCACCAGACATTAAATATTCAACGTGCTGACTGCGGCAGAGGGGAGGCGGCCTGTGGCAGGCATGGGGTCCGCCGGGGGGCATGTAGGGGCTGGGGGTGCGGGGGCACTGGTGGCTCTGGGGCGTCACTTGTTGCCACCCTGGAAGGTGCCTTTGCCAGCAGAAGGGGCTGTTTGTGAGATACAGGCAGGAAACTGCTCAGAGGAGAAGCAGAGTAACCAGGAAGGATGGGCCAGCTGCCTAGGAGGGAAGGGGTTGGGTGGCCACGTGCAAGGGGCTTTTTGAGGGAGAGACACTTGATCTTTGCTGTCAGGCCGTCTGTGAGGCAACGGTGAGAGCACCATGCGGCTCAGCCTCCCTAGCTCCAGGCCACACTCTAAGACACCCTGAGACACCCTCTGAGACACCCTGGGCCCAGCATTTCTGGGGCACCTGTGATGCATAAGACAGGAGACCAGGGCCTAAGCCAGGCAACTTGAGCCCCTCGTCCCACTCTGCCCCCCAGACCCCACACTGCTCTCTGATTTTCAGCGACTCTGGCTGAAAGCGCTTTGCTGTGTGAAGGACGGTGGGGTCACGCTGGCCAGTGTGGTGGGGGCCAGGACCCAACCCACCTGTCCTGCACCAGCCAGGTCCCAGGCAGGACAGGGGCTGGAGTGATGTCCTCTGGGTCCCATGGCTGGACCGTGAGCCCCCAGGCACTAGGGGCATGCTGTGTCCAGTTCTGAAGGCTGTCTCTGCAGTGCAGAAACTTCTCTGGCGAGGCAAAGGGCAGCAGGCTCTGGGGGCAGGTGGTTGGGCCGGGCTGCTGTGGGAGGAGGGGTGTCCCTGTCAGTTTCTGGCTCTTGGAGTGGTGGCGTCTGCAGCCTGCCCAGGGCACGTCCTCCACGGCCTCAGGGCTATTTTTCCAAAGCGTGCGTCACCTCTGTCTTTCCTGCCCTCCCTGGCACTGCTGCCCAGGCCCATGGCAGGTGCCCCTGCCCCTCCTGCACCCTGACCTTTGGCAGGAGTTTGGCCCTTGGGTGGGGCATGGAGCAGGGAGGAGGAGTGAGCTGGCCTCCTTCTCCAGCTGCTGTAAAGGTCTGAGGGCAGCCTGGTTTGTGAGCCGGTTAGGCTCCTCCAGGAGCTGGATACAAGGAGGCATGGGCAGTTCTAAGCTCACCTGTGGCCACCACCTCCCGGGGAGCTGACTGCATTTGAGGGTTCAGGGTCCCTTCCCAGTTTTCAAGTCTCCTCACTTCTGACTCTGCTGGCACCCACTATGGGAGGTGGGACTGTCCTTGGGCACTGCCTTCCTTCTGGCCTCCAGGCCAGAAGAAAGATGTCCTTGCCAGAAGGGGTCAGTGCCCCGAATCCTGGGAAGGTCATCTCTGCCTGCGGCTTCCAGCTCCGGCCGCAGGGAGGGAAGCAGCCGGGTGCGGCCCCTGAGGCCGGCCGCAGACACACGCTCTCTTCCCCTCCATGCGTCCCACTGCACATTAAGCCTTTATTGCAGGATGTGGTGTTTAAATAAAAGCATTAGTGTTTTGGAATTAGGTTTGACTGAGCAGTAAAACTAGAGAGTTTGCAGGCAGAGAGAGCCTTGGCCTTCTCAGCTGCAAATTGTGGTGGGTCTCTTACCTGCAGAATTAGAAAGGGGTACCAGAGGGCCCTCCCTATGAGAGCTCCTTGCCCAGTCCTGCTGCCCTCAGCCACGGTGATAAGGCTGGATTTTCTGTATAAGCTCCATCTCTTCGTTTTCCAGGGGAGGAGCTGGGGATGGACCCTCAAGCAAGGCTGGCATTCTTCTGGGTGGAGTCTTTGGGCCTTTCTGTACGAAGGATGGGGGAGACCTGTGGGAGCAGTGCCTGTGCTCTGTCCAGAGGGGCTTTTGCTGGACAGTGCCCCCCAACCCTGACACGCTGCCACAGGGGCTCTGGGGCTCCAGTGAGGGGAGAGGAGCCTGGAGTAAGCCAAGAGGGTGAGAGCAGGACAGCCCACACTCAGGGGCTCACCCGCCAACCTGGGGATACCGATGGCCCTGTGTGGCTGCAGGGAGAGGTCCAGGTTGGGTGGGGTGGCCAATGCCCCTTTCCCAGAGCTCAGAGAGGGCAGGTCCCCGGGGAGGCATCTGAGAATGCAGAATCTGGCCCACAGCAGTCCTAGGGTGGTCCAGGTTCTGCTGGTGGAAACAGTAGGTCCAAGGATTGTAGGGCTCATCAATTCATGGGGAAATTAATTGAAATTTTCTATGCTATGGCTCACTAACTCTAGCCATGCTCCAACTGAAGCTTCCACACCGGACAAGAGCAGCTCTGAATCAGGGTCAGGTTCTGCATGGGTGTGCTCAAGTGTGCTCAGGTGGGCTCCGTGTGCTGTGCATGGAGGGCAAGTTGTCTTTCCTTTCTGCAGCCAGGTGCCACATACCTTGAGGCACAGTTTCCAAAGAGGGGCTGTGTGGCTCTGTTTGAGGGTTCATCAAGAGCAAGAAACTAGATTGCACAAGGCTTTCAAAGAGGGGCTGGGGTGGCCATGGGAAAGCCTCTGTGAGCAGGTATCAGAGATCTCTCTTAAAACTGACTGTCCCACGTGAAAAATGTCCACTGAAGAACAAACTGCTTGTGAGGTGATGAGACTGACCTGCAGAACAAACACCTGAGCTGCCACAGCCCCGGGTCCATGAAAGTGAACACTGCTTGAATTGCAACCCTCGCCCTTAAATGTCCCAAATAAGAAATGAGGGAATCCGGGTAATCTGGGGATGAGCGCCAGGTGGGAAAGATGGCCCTGGAGCCCTTTGGCGGCAGGGGGGCGGGGCCAGCGGGTCAGTAGGTGTGGCTAGAGGCGGGGCCAGTCCGTTGCATTAATTGCTGCCACCTTAGCATAAAGGGTAACCATGGTCCTGTCTGAGCGGTGCTGACTCAGCCCAGCTCAGCTGGCTGCACGTCCGACTGCAGAGGGCCTCTCGCCTCACTGCAGCTCTGTTCCCTGCCTCTGATGCCCACTGCTCCTTAGGGTCTCCAGGCTTGGAGCTCCCGGGGCTTTCTGAGGGGCCTCGGCCTTGCCTACGGTCCTCGGCCTGTCAGCAGCTGGCGTGGGGACGAGAAGAGGCAGATATGACTCTCGGAAAGGGAAGGGGCCCCCACACAGCCTCAGAAACTGGTGCTGCTCGCTCCGGCCCATGTCCAGCTCCGGCCTCTCTCAGCTGGCCCCACAAGGCCAGGTCCCAGGCATTCACAGCTGGAGTTGCTCCAGGCTGTGTTCCTGGCTCCCCCTTTAGTGCCCAAGTACCAAGTCTCTCTGACCAGGGAGGCCCGGCCCGCCGGCAGTGAGGGCTGTTGGGGGTGGGGGAGCAGTGCAGCCGCTGCAGAGCTGCTCCCCAGGGCGCTGCATTGCGGAGGCACGGCTACGGGCTGCATGCAGGGCCGCGCGTCTCAAGGGCAGGGACGAGAGGGCCACCGCTGCAGCCGCCGCTGCTCCTTAGGTGGAGAGACGCAGGCAGCGGGTCTGGCAAAGGCACCAGCTCCCTGGGCTGACCCACCTGAGTCTTTGGGAGCCCCACTAAGTCTCAGGCCAGCTCTGCTTCCAGGGCTAAGTGGGTGGTCCAACCAGGTGCCGGTGGGGGCCAGAGAGACTGGGCTCAGAGGCACCCCCAGGCCCCCGTATCTAGCCCAGGCAGAGAACAAAAGCGAAAAGGCCACTGTACAAAAGTTGCAGGAGGGTCACTGGCTTCTTCCCCTCCAGGGTGACACCAAAGGACCTGGTGGTTGAGAGTCTGGAGACTCCCAGAGGGTCAAGCCTCTAGCGTGGGGAGGGAGCCAGCAAGGACGGCCGGGGCCAGAGGCAGGTATGAGCGTGATCCAGTGCAGGAGGACATGTGGGATGGAGGTGGAGTGACCCAGGTATTTTTAACAGCAGGGCGGTGAGGGCAGCTGTCCCTAGAACTTCACAGGTGCCCGTGGGGACTTGGGAGGCTGAAGGACACCCAGGACAGACACGCAGCTCTGGGCCCGTCCCCCTGGCAGGCCTGCACGCCATGGGTCATGCCCACATATGGCGACCAGGCTGCGTGTCCCCCCAGCCGCCCGTCCACCATGGCTGGTATAAATAGTTAGTCCACATTCTCAGCTGTCCTATTGGAGAGGCTGAACTTGGATGAACCCGGGATGGCCCCCTTGCGCCCCGCCCGCCACTGGAGTGCCCGGGACCGCAGCTGCAGTGGCGACGACAGGACGGGCGGTGAGGCTCTGGGCTCTGCCCCCCCCCCCCGTGTTGTGTTCCTGCTCCCTGCCGGCCCCCTTGGTGGGTGTCAAATCCAGCGGCACCTGGAGAACTCTGTCAGCCACATCCAAGGGCTGAAGAGGGCCAGGAGCTCAGCCAGGGCTGGAGCTTTGTGTCCGGGGTGAGGGGAGGTGGGAGGCTGGGGGACTTGTGCTGGGGTCCCCCAAGGCCCCGCTCGTGCTTTGGGTCCCCCGAGGCCCCGCACCCTGTGGTCTTTCCTCATCATCTCCGGCCATTCCCTCCTGTGCTGGACATGGCAACATGCCCCAGAGGCCTCGCAGCCAGCAGCCTGTCACTGTCCCCAGGGACCTTGCCTCCCTCTATTCTAACCAAGAAGTGAAATCTCTAACATTGGAATTTCACCCCTACCAAGGCTGGTGGAGCAGATGTCCTTGGGTGAAGGAACAGGGCCTGTTGAGTCCCCCTCAAAGTGTAGGTGCCAGTCCTGTGGCTTGGGGTGCACTTCCGTGCCTCCCAATCCTGAAGGCCTGGCCAAGCTGGAGGGAGGACGAAACACACAGGCTTTGGTGTGGGTGGTATCCCTGGCCTGTGGGTGGCCGCAGTGGCCCTCCCACTAGTCCATCTGGAGGTGACGAGGCTAGTCCCGTGCTCTGAGCCCTGCGGTGCCGGATCTGGCTATACAGGCGGACGGGCTGCGTGGATTCCGGGAGTCCCCGTGGTGCCCACTGGCCTTTTCTTATCTCCGGACACATCAGCCATTAATTCGCTCCAAAGCTGCCACCCCTCCCCAGACCTCAGGGCTCACCCATCTGGTCTCAGGCTAGCAGCTCTCTCTCCTGAAATCACACCAGCTTTTACTCTGGTCCGTCTCTGAGATAACAAGACACAAAAATCTGTCTTAGCGTTTTTGCAAAGAACAGCAAAACCCTCGTGCATCCCCTTCCGTCGCTGCCTCCCGTCACCCCGTCCCCCTGCTCTTTGGGTCTGTTTGAGGCGAAATTTATCTCTAGGAGGGACCATCAATTTGCTCTGCTCTTTTTGACAAGTTTATTAAAAACCCGGGAAACTCTGTATTAAACTTTTATCAGTGTTGAGAAATAATACTTTTTTTTTTTTTTGGAATAGACGAAAAGTTACAGAGCTGGGTTGAATGGGTCTTGATCAGCATCCGGCTGGGTCAGTGCTGGCGATAATGAGAAACAGGGCTGTTTTGGGGATGTGGTTCCCTTTTGCCTCTGAATCGTGGGTCTCCCTTGAGATCCCCCTGCACAGTCGCAGCAGCCCGAACAGAACCCCGGGAAGGCTCCTTTGGCCAGGCCACTCGAACTCCCAGGATCATCATTCTTTGCTATCGATTTTAATAATTAACCAAAATCTGAAATTAAAAATTAATTTAGTGGTGAATCCTAATGTTAATAGGTAGTGCTGGCACTGAGGAAATATTAGGTTATTGATGTTTAAATTTTTAAAACTCCATACTGAAAAATACAAAACGGATCCAGATACAAGTGGGTGGCACCTCCCAGGTCAGGACGGGAGGGAAGTTGGCAGGGAGGAGCTGGCCCCTGCCTGAGGGTGTGAGGATGGAGCTGGAGGGGAGGGGGCTTGGTCTTGGGGTTTCCGTCTCTGTGATGACCCAAGGAGGGTGCAGCTTCAACCCCATGAAGTGGGCTCTGAGGGCAGCATCTTTGATCTCAGGTGGGTCTGGTCGGTTGATCATCCATGAGCAGGATTTGGTGCCACATCTTAACTGAGGACATTGGCCAGAGTGTCGGCTGTGACGTCCCTGGGGTGTTCTCTGCCCACAGTGGACGCTGTTTGCTGAGGTCCTGGGTCAGAGATTGTGGAGCAGCATGGGTGAAGTGGTGCCTCGCTGCCCTTGAGGGGCAAGTGGCTGGGGCACCCCTGGGGCTATGACAGTGGTGACCAGGCATGAAGTGACAGTGACCGGGATCCAGCACCCCCATGTAGGGAAATGGAGGCTCAGAGGGGCCAAGGAAGCCCCGGGAGCTCCAGCTTGATGTGTATGGTCCAGAGCCCAGGGTCGCTCTCTGCTCCACCAAAGGTCAGACCTGGGGACTGCTGGGGCTGCTGGGCGCCAAGGTGGAATTCACTTGGTAAGACTGTGCTTTCTCGGTCTGGGGCCTTATCTGGTGCAGGGGGGCTTCCTGGATAAGGTGGTCACCACAGCTCTAGGCCTGAGGGTGTTCAGGAGCAGCAGCAGCAGCCCCACAGCCTTCTGGCCCTGGTGTCAGCGTGTCACCGCCCCACTGGGCAAGGCTGACCAGTGTGGCCCAGAGCCTGCTGCAGGCGCGAGTCTCAGCGCACACACAGAGTGCTGGCCTTTGTCCACATCGCTGTTTGCTCCAATTAGAGCTAATTGGACACAGATCACATTTTTCATAGCATCTAATTTTCTATTGATTTTAACGGGGCTACTGGTGTTTTCGGCAGCGGTTCTCCGCATCTCGTATCAGTTGCTGCTTAAAAATGCTGAGTGTACTTCCCCATGTGGGGTGATTCCATCAGCAGATGTTTTAAAACCTATTTAATTGTTTGGTTCATAAAATGCACAAACTGTATTAGCTGCAGCCTTGTTCCTTCACACACTGGTAAAAAGAGAGGCAGAGGGCGGGTGCAGCTCCCGCTTCTCTGGCAAATGGCAAAGTCACCAGAACCCAGGCTATCCCTGTGCCAGGCCATGCCCTGGGCCAGAGGCATTGCTCACATAAATGCAGAGTCTGTGACATGACTGCAAGTCACCAAAGGACTTGGCAGCAGCCCCACCTGCTTCCTTGGGAGGCCTCGGGGCTTAGCCCCCTTGTGCTTCCCTCTAACCTTGGGGTCAGAGGCCCTGGAGCAGCAGGGCGGCCGCATGGGGAGGGGGCTGTGGTCTGCCTGAGGTCATCTGGGGGAGGCGAGTGCAGGGCCTGAGAAGAGGAGTGGGGACCTCCGAGGTAGAGGGGGGACTTGTTGGGTATCTGGTCTCTGAGCCATGGATGTGTTTAAGAACTTGGGGCTTGTAGTCCATTAGTATCTGGACTTTTCTAGATAGAAAAGAAGGAAGGTGGGACCCCCGCTGGTAGGTGGGACCCCAGGATGCAGTGAAGAGGTGCAGGAATGTCTGTCAAAGTGAGCTGAAACAGCCAGCTGGGCACGTGGGCTGCAGGGGCTCCTCACAGTGGACCCTGCTGTGGGCACTGCCCAGCGTGCCCTTCAGATGCACAATCAAGTGTGGTAATCACTTATTCAGCAAAGGCTTGCTGGAACATTCCCTGAACAAGGGCATGTGGGGTGTGAGGGGAGTAAGAGGCTAGACATCCACGGCCCCCAGGAGAGTGGCCCTTGGGGAGGAGAGATGGGTGGGCTGTGTCTGGGAGCAGGCGATGCCACTCAAGTCCCCATGCCCTGCTCTCTGGGACCCCACAGGGTTGCAGGTGGTGGCATCCTGGGTGCTCACAACCTGAGGGCTTCTGAGCAGCTCAGGGCAAGCTCACTTAACCAACCCAGCCACAGAGCCATCAGCCATTGTCCAAGGCCAGGCAAGGTTCTGCAGCCAACACCCTTGCCGTGGTGCCCATGGGTGAAATGCTTGCTGTGCTCCTTGGTGAAAGAGAGTCTGCCAGATCCCTGTAGGAAAGAGCTGGGGTCTGGACCAAGCCCCTGCCCTGGCTGCTGTCTTCTGCTTTGGCTTCCAAATGGCCTTGAGCAGGGAGCTGGCCAGGCTGAAGGGGGACCGAAATGTGCAAGGGGCGTGTCAGGAACAGAGCGTTTGATGCAGAAGCAAAGGCCTGTCATTTGGGGAAATTCCAGCCTCAGGGATGCGTGGAGAGAAACGAGGAGAAGAGGTGGGCTGCAGGGAGGTGCCAGCGCAGATCACGCCTTGGGGGATCACCCACCTGGTGCTGAGATCTGGGTTCTTGCCTGACGATGGACTGGGCATCAGTAATGGGGTGCCTGGCTCTCTTCGTTGGTCCCCTTGTGCCAGCCAGGGCATGGAGCCCACAGGACAGTTCTGTTGCTTGTTAAATCTCCGGCTTCATTAGGAATATCGACAGGGGTGATAAACGCAGCCGGGTTACTTCCTCTGCATGGTGTCTTCACCGGGGATGGGGCTACTGCTCTGGGGAGTCTCATATCTGCCCCTGTGCCCTGTGCTCCTGGAGTTTAATGAAGAAGGGGGTTTGCAGAGCTGAGTCCTGTCAGCCCCACTGCCTCCAGGGCTGAGCTCTGATAAAGGCCGACAATCTAGTCACAGGTGTGAGTCTAGGAGGGCCTGGCACCCATCCCTGGGCTCTCCCTGGACTTTGGGGAGGTGGTCTTGAGGTGAAAGGCCAGAGCCATCTACAGAGGGGTCCCGGCCAGGCTCAGCTCTCAGGAAGGCGTGCCGAGACAGGGATAGGGGAAGGCAGCAGCCTGCGTGGTGGGGGCCGGGGTCTTGGGGGTCCTGGAGTGGCCCTGGAGGGAGGGCATGGTGCCCTGCATCCCATCTCCACTGCCTGAGCATCTGTGGCCATGGCGTCAGGAGACAGGGGCAGACAGGGTCCCAGAGAAGAGCAGCGGGTAGAGTGGGGGCAGCAGGCATGTGTGGTCACATCTCCTGGCCAGGCTGGTCTGTGCTCAGAGGGAGGGCCACACACAGGACGTTGTGCCCCCCGTACTCCCACCCTGCCATTGCCCCTGATGGATCAAGTGCTGGCAGGAAAACTAATTTTCTAAAAAGGAATCTGCTCCCTTTGAATCACTGAGGGTGATCAGGCAAATTCGGCCCAGGCTGGCCGTGCTGACCTCACGCTGACCAGGGGGCCCACCCTCACACACCTGACAGGCTGCCAGTCCACAGTTTGGGAGCCCGGGCCCCAGAGAAGGTCCTCATGTGGGTCTCTGTCTTGCTTCTCCCCCTACAGGCACACAGATCTGGCTTCCCCGGAAATCTCGGGCCCTGGCCACCTGCAGCCAGGTCAACTGGGCTCATGGTCAGCTGGGGCCCAAGGTGCGATCTGGGGCCTGTCCTGCCTTGGCTGCAGCTAAGGCTGTGATGGTGGCCAATACCCCTTCTGGCCGGCCCCCAGGATGTACACCCATGAGGGCAGGTCCCAGTGGTGGTTGCTGGGCCCCAGGGCCTAGGTAGTAGTGGCGCCAAGGGCCTTGGACATAAGGTAGGATGGCTGGAGAAATCAGTGAGTGACAGTGGTGGGAAGAGTGGGAGGCAGACGCTGGAGGCGTGGGCGTCAGCTGCAGCAGCAGGACCTTCCGCCTCCCTCCACCCTCCATCTCCACCCCTGCCTCCTCCAGTCGACCCAGTGGGCGGGCAAGCACTGTGTGTGTGTGTGTGTGTGTGTGTGTGTGTGTGTGTGTATGTGGTGTATGTGTGGTATGTGTGTGTATGTGGTGTGTTTGTGGTATGTGTCCTTGAGTTTGTGAACTTATGTGTGTTTCTGACTGTGAATGTGTGTGAATGGTGTGTAAAGATGAATTTGTGAGTGTGTATGTGTATGTGTCTATATCTGGGCAAGTCTGTGTCCGTCTGTGTGTGTCTGGCGTGTGTGTCTGTGTCTGGTCATGTGACTGACCCTCAGCCCCTGACCCTCGCTCCCCCATGCCTATCCACCCCAGCCCAACAGAGCTCAGGGGCCCCCCGGCCCATGTGGTCTCAGGGAAGGGTAGGGGCGCAGAGCCTGGACACCCCGTGGCCCCATCTCATCCAGACGTCACCCAGAAGCCGCCTTCATCGTCGACGCTGCTGTTTCCCACGGACCTGGGACCGAATGCTTTGCTAAAGCTGGTAAAATGGAACCAAATCAACTGTTCGATGGATTTGGTCCCCTTCAACCAGCTGTAGCTGCGCATTGATGGCACCTCGGCCCTGCGGGAGGACACACGGCCACATGGAGGCCACTCAGGCCAGCTCGGCCAGGGGACCCAGATGCCCCTCCTCGAGGTGGGTTCCTCGGGGACACCCTGCCCTGGCGAGCAACGAGGCAGCAGAACTTGGCTGCCCCACCCCCACTGCCCTTTCCAATTTACTGTGAAAATAAATGTCTGCTTTCACACCGTAGCATCACCGAGCACGTGTGTCCAGGAGCCGGTGCCACGTGGGGTCTGGCACCCATGTCATGCCCACTCAGCCTTGCTCTGCTTTCCCCTTCAGAGCAGCCTTGGTCCAGGAGGTCATCGAGGGCTGCATGGTTTCCTTAGGGGTGCTGAGGGTGGTGATTGGGGGCAGGCCCACTGAGTCCCTGCTCCCACATGTCCTGGGCCACCCTGGGTCCTGGGATAGCTGGCTGCTTGATCAGTCGGCTCCTGACAGAGCCCATCCCAGAAACCTCCCCCACACTGAGGAGCCCCACTCCCGGTGTCTTGTCTCCTTCCTGCTGAAGCAGCTATCAGTTTGGTGTGGAGTCCTACACCCACTGAGGACTCAGGTACCCGCCCGTCAACCTCAGGAAGGGAAAACTCTGGGCTTGCAGCCTGCCAACCCCGCCTCCCCCACAAAGCTGGCTGTTGCCCCAGAAGCTGATCTGCTAGCTTTCAGTGGATTGGATCCACTTCATGTCTGTCTCCCATGGGGGTCAGAGCTGCCAGAGCCCAGGAAAGGAGCACCCACCCTCGGGAGGGGGGCTTCTGTGAAGATGCTGAGCCCAGACCAGGGGCCAGTTTGCTGGCTGGGCCCCCGTTCCGTGTGCCTGGCCAGGATGGTCCTCCAGGTGAGGGTGGAGGTGCCTCCAGAGCCCTGCCCAGAAGTTGGGGATGGGTGGACCCAGCACCTCACCTTCCGGGTTCTGGGAGAACCTGTGATCCAGGAGCTTTGGAGGCCCTTGAAGAAGGAAAGTGACACATCGGAGCCTGGACGCAGCATCACCGCTGCCCCCTACAAAGGCTTAGCTGAGATGATGAGAGGACTTCTCTTTCATCCTGAATCTCGAGTTTATAGAGGGGACACTGCCCCCCCCCCCCACCTCCTGACTCTGTTTCTCTCACATAGTATCCCTCGGCTCCAGTGGATCGACTTCTGTGTTGAGTAGACGTTTGGGTCTCAGTAGCTGAGGGCCTATAACTTTTGGACAGAAGCCTGGTCCTCACTTTTGTCCTGGACATTTCTTTCTTACAAGATAGCCCTGAAATGCCCCTCACATTACAGTAAAGAAAAGGAAATTCTTGTTTGAAAGAGATTCGTCTTTCTCTCTCTCCTTGATGACATGGATGTGTCCTAGTAACTGACCCTAGATGGTGGAGGATGAGAGGGATGATGGTAGGAAAGGTGGCTGATCTTTCCTATGAGGACGGGTGGGGTCGGGGGGCTTTGCTGAGGGTCCACCAACTGGAAAGCCCCTCCCTGTCTTTTTAACAGCCTCTGCAGAAGGAACCTGCTTCCAGGTTTGCGTGACAGAGGTGGGGGCTCAACCTGCTTTGTCATCTCCCTCTACTTGCCAGTTCTGGGGAAGCCCTCTCACTACCAGACTTTCAAATAAACACGACAGTCGGGCCAAGTGTCAGCAGAGTCCCTGTGTGTGACTTCCTGTCACGTCTCTGGTCTGGTCACACCCAAGGGAGAAAGGAGAGGGGCAGAGTGGGTGGGAGGAACAGAGAACCAACAGACACCCTGGCGGCTACTCGTGAGCCAGGCCTGGGTCACTTGACTGCTTGGGGGTGGTAGGAGGCCCCCCACCAGAATCGCCCAGGCTCTTCAGAGAAAAACCAGGGAGGTGTTAGCACCATGGGAGAAGGACACGGGCAGATGGAGCCAGGCTCCCTGCACCTGGAGCTACCCTCACTGTGCTGAGGGCTGTGGGTGCGGGAGGGCTGGCTGATGGCCGCTGATCACTTCCACAGCTCAGCGGTCTAGGTGCAGTGGTGGGGGGCTCAGCCTTCTATGTATAGTGGTGGGGGGCTGTCAAGTTCTTTTCTGGGCTTTGACTTTATTTCTAAAAATAAGTAAAAGTAGAAATGTTACAATGCAGACGTCAACAACAAGAAGCACATGTTTTGTAGGCTTAATATAACTGAAACCCGGATGGGTATCATCCGGGCCGTTGAAGGGCTGGTTTCAGTAGATGCTTAGTGTTTTCCAGGACTGTTGTGTCCACAGTGAGAGGCTCACAGGAGGACATAGACTGGTCCCCAGGGCATGTGCCTCTGAGGGTGGTCAAACATCAGGAGACAACGGGCCCTTTCCAGGAGGTGGGTGGGAGTGTGGGGCCCTGACAGGCACCCAGGGTGGGAGGGAGGTTCCCAGCTTGTGGGTGAAGTCTGTCTACTGGGAGATGGCCAGGTCATGTGCTCCCAGTCAAGATCGGAGTGAAAAGCAAATGACACCCAACAGACCCCAGGTGAAGCTGAACCGTAGTTCTCAGCTCTCCTGCCAGAAACGGCTTTCTCAGGGGAGCAGGGCTAGAGCCTATGGAGGCCTTTTTTTGGCATCTTCTAGCACCAACCAGGGACACAGTCACTGACGGGACTACTTGCCCTGCTGCTGCTGCTGCTGCTAAGTCGCTTCAGTCGTGTCCGACTCTGTGTGACTCCATAGACGGCAGCCCACCAGGCTCCCCCGTCCCTGGGATTCTCCAGGGAAGAACACTAGAGAGGGTTGCCATTTCCTTCTCCAATGCATGAAAGTGAAAGTGAAGTCCCTCAGTCATGTCCGACTCTTAGCGACCCCATGGACTGCAGCCTACCAGGCTCCTCCATCCATGGGATTTTCCAGACAAGAGTACTGGAGTGGGGTGCCATAGTCACAGCTTTAAATGTAAGCCCATCATCGCTCCAGAGACGCCAATGATGATGTGTATGAATCTGCTCATCCCTCGCTTTGGCTAAGTGCCCCAGTCCTGCATAAAAATATCAGATCAATAGCCACACATTCACTCTTCTCGAATGAACCAAATGCAGCTTCCATGACCTGCTTCTCCCTGGGTGGGCCTTCTGCTTCTCCTGTCCTGCCCTCCTGTGGGTGTTGGGGCCTGACCCAGGCAGTGTCAGCTGCAGTAACTCCCTGGGACAGCCCCTGCCCAACCCCTCTGGTGTCTCTCCGGAGGGCCTCAGGGGCTGGGCTGAAGAGGAGGGGTTCTGTGTACCCCAGAACTTGGAAAATCCTAGAGAGCAGCTTTGGGGGCACTGAACTTTCTGCAGTCCCCTGGGGTTGTCCCTGTCTTTGAAGGTTTTATAGTGGTTCCATTTCCAAGGTAACTCTTTCTACCTGGCGTATCCCCTTCTGGCCCCCTTCCTCCTGAGCTTGGCAGAGGGGCTTTGGGGGTGGGCAGGAGGCCACATTCTTCCAGCTGGTTTGCTCATCAGGGGAAGAGGAGCAAGGCTGGGGGGTCACAGCTCTGCTTGAAGATCCGCTGAGGATGGGGTGGACACTGCAGTCCATCAGGGAGGGGAGAGGGGCTCTGGCCAGCACAGAGGGGAAGGGGGCCCGGCAGGGACCCCAGGTCCAGCCCAGACCTTCCTGTGCCCCCACATTCCCAGATATACCAGAGACACAAAGGTGAGCTGAAGTCGTTGGCAGAGGTGGCAGGGCCGGTGGGTGACTGGCTTCTGCTGAGAAAAACCAGGGCTAGGAACACCCAATCATTGTCTTGAAACTGAAGGACTTTGGGTCCCTGCTCAGGTTTGTCAGAGATGCTTCTCTGTTAGCAGGTCTGCTCAGGCAGCGGAGCTCAGCATTGCCTCAGAGAGTTAATTCCTGGAGCCAAGAATGAGGGAAGTTGCTGCAAGGAGCAGGTTTCCCCCATCCTCCTAACTCCATCATGACTCAGACAGATTGGAGTCCGAGAGTCAGAGTGAGCTTGTATGGGTGGGGCTGCCACCCCCTGCCCACCTTGCCCACTCTGGCAGTTGCAAGTAGGACCCCTGTCCATGTGGCCATTGTCTCCTCAGACAAGAGAAGCTGGGAGGGAAGCCGGGGGTCAGCAGAGCAGGGGCAGGGGCCAAGACCACCGGGAGGCGAGGAGAGGCCTCTTACGTGAACCTAAAGGCAGAGTCAGCCACTTCACTGGAGGACGGCCTGTGAGCCCACCAGCCATTCTCAGGGAAGGCCGTGTGCTGCCCTGCAGCTGCCAGGCCCGTGTGCAGAGGCCTCCACGAAGTCCTGTTCTGGGACCTTATGGGAGATCCCCAAGCCTGCTCTCATCTAAGCTGGGGCTGCCCTGCTTTCCTCTTCATGGCGAGGGTGAGGAACCAAAGATGGCATGCCTGGGATTCACAGCCCACCAGGGGAACACCACCATCGGCATCCTTGCCCTGATGTGTGGTGTCTGGGGGCAGAGAGAGCTGGGGAAACCCTGGGATCCAGGACATGCTTCCAGGAATATCCAGAGTCTCTCACTCCGGGAAGGTGCCCTAGTCTCCCTGTGAGCCTCCCTCCTGTTCTCCTTCTATGTCAGCAGAGTACCCCTACTAAGACCCTTCCCCAACCCTCATCCATCCCTGTGGTCCCTCCCCCATCCACAGCACTGAACTTCTGGCCACTCTCAATGAAGGACATGTCAGCTCTGGATTTGGCACAATTTTCAGTCATTCCTATTTTAATAATAACAACAACAAAAATAGCACCTGCACATCATGTGCATTGTCACCCCCAAACGGAAGGTCCTCCTGACCGACCAGAAGTTCCCTACTTGGGAAGAGACTATTGGGGGATTGGACAGAGCACAGAGGAAGGCTGGGGGACAGAAAGTTCCAGGACTGGCCAGTGGTTCATGGAGGGACCTTGGGTAGTAGTTTGCCTTCTTCACGTGAGGAAAACCTGCCCAAGCAGGCCAGTGGATCAGGCATGGGGATTTGGGCATAGTGCTTCCTTAAACAGTAGAGAAACCAGTGGAGAGCATTTTCAGAACTTGCCTGTGGACAGCTCCCTGCCAAGCTCACTGCCTGCCCCAAGGCGAGCCCTAGGCTGGTGGGCAGGAGACATGTGGGGATGCCCATGGGTGCATCCTGGGGAGCTGGGCTTGCAGGCGCCCAGCCCCACCCTGTGCCCTCCCCTCTGTGTGTCTCTGAGCCCCAGGTACTGATGCCAGAGAAGAACCCTTGAGCTGGAAGACTAGAGCCATTAATCTGAGTCTCAGCAACTTAATTAAAATGCTTGCTCGCTAATGGTTCCAGGCGCAACTCGGAATGAGGGTGTTAACACAGAGACTCACTATATTTGGGGACTCCCTAGCCTGAAAACAGGCCTGCCAAGCTTCTACTATACCCTCAACAGACCTAGTGCCGACACACGAATTATTCATGAGGCACTGTATTAATTGTATTGATCTATCAATAATTAATAACGACATGCTAATAACCACTTCTGTGGCTAGTCTGTGCTGCTTACTCAAGCCCTTCCCACGATGTCCACCCTGGGATGAGGACCATACAGCTTCGGGGGACCAGAGCCTAGCCAAAGGGCAGCGGAGAGCAGTGGGCACATTGCCTGACTATACCCCACCCTGCCAGAGGGAAGTGCAGAAAAAGTGGCACCAAATGGCATGGTGACACGGGTCCCTCCCCAGGTGTGTCCAGGAGGGAGGCCAAGGGCATCGTCAGGTGTGTCCCTCAGCTGACCAGTTGCTTGTGTGTATGTGCTAAGTCGCCTCATTCATGTCTGACTCTTTTGTGACCCCATGGAGTATAGCCCGCCAGGCTCCTCTGTCCATGGGATTCTCCATGCAAGAATACTGGAATGGGTTGCCATGCCCTCCTCCAGGGGATCTTCCCCACCGAGGGATGGAACCTGCATCTCTTAGGTCTCCTGCAGTGGCAGGTGGGGGTCTTTACCGGTTGGTCAGGTATTCCCAACTGTTGGCTGGAGCTCTGTGCTGCTGGGGTAGGCCCATGGGGGTCAAGTGTGTGGGCTCTGGGCCAGCCTGGCTCCAGTCTCAGCTGTTCTCCTCATGTCAGCAGGCCCGGGTGGGTCTCTTCACCCCTGAAGCTCCACTTGGCCTTGAGGAGGGACCTCCTGCTGGGGGAGGCTTGTTTTAAAAATAAAATAAAAACAAGTCAGTGCTCTGCCGCTTGTCCCTTTTGCAGGGCCGGGAGGGAATGATGTTTGGCAGCTGATGTTTGGCGAACCCCACGGAGGCTGCCAGGAGCCCTCCTGCCTCTGGGTTCCCAGTCCCTCTTCATGGGGGCACTTTCACCCAGATCACTGTTATTAGCCCCATTTTAAAGATTGGAAAGGACATTCTGGCAAGTTAAGGGCCTCATCCAAGGTCACAGCCCATGGAACACCTGAACTGGGCTTCAAATACAGGCAGAAGTTTCCAGAACCACAGAGCAAAGCCACTAGGTGCCCCTCTTCCCATCCAACAGTTGGAGAGGTGGCACCCTGAGCCTTGTAGACAGCCCCCTTCCCCAGCACAGTCCTGCAGCCCCTCCCCTGCTTTCTCTCTGCTGCTTTTTTCACTTTCTTTCTCTCTGTCTCTCTCCCCCATGTAATAATGATGGTTCCAGGATGATTATCTGGAGGGCCCCCGAGCATAGCAAGCCTGTCCCTTATAGGGGCCTGTGGGGTCTCCCAGATACACTGGGACCCTCGGCTGCTCCACACCTACCCACACGGGCTCTTGTCCTCGGCTTTTTGAGGGCTGGCTCCTTGGGGTGCGTGACTCGGAGCGGAGCTGTCACAGTGAATAAAGGCGTGGATCTTGCTTTTGTGCCCTTTTGGCAACTTACCCCGGAAGAGGCCTCTCCTGAGCAGAGCAGACCCTCGGCATCGCGGGGAGATCCCAGTGGGGCCCACTTCCCAGTGCTCTCTGTGGGAGGGGTGGTCATCAAGGACAGGGGATGATGGGAGGACGTAGGATGGGGCTTCTAGTGAACTGTGAGTTCCTCTTGGAGGCTAGCTCTCATCCCTGCCAGAAAGTGGGGTTTGCCTCCAGCAGGGGGCCAGGGAAGGCTCCCAGGCAGTGTCTGTCCCCCCAGGGCTGGCTGTGCTACCGTAGGGCTTCCCTGAGCCTCAAGTCATGCTGACAACTTGGGGACACAGGCCTGGCTGGCAAGGTCCCTCTTGGACAGCATCTCCCCACATGGCTCAGCAACCAAGCAGGGAATGGGGATTGAGCAGATGGGGTTTGCGGTTGGCAGGGGGTATTGGGGTCTTTAGTGCCCATGGGTTCAGGAGCAGGAGGCCTTCTAGGAGAAGCAAAGGTGCAGAGACAGTGTGACCTGGCTGGGGGCAGCACCCCAGCAGCCTGGCACGGGGCCTGCTGGGTGATCGCAGCCAAGTGACCACGTGTCCCAACGTCAGTGTCCTGGGCCAGCCGTGCACTCTCATGACCACCCAAGGGTCAAAGGGAAGACTTTGCTCAGCTCCTGGTGGGGAGAGCCAGGCGAACAGGCAAGAAAGCCTGGCCCCTAGTGGGCCCTGGACCCAGAGGCCTGTGGGTGCCTCTCGAGGGCAGCCACCCTTCCCAGGCCTGCCCTCCTTTTCTGTGTGTTCCTGCCTGATCTTGGCCTTGAGGGAGGAGCTCCAGGTGGGGGAGGCCCTGCAGGCTTGCACAGCAATGGGAACCTGGTGAACGAATCTGGAGTCTTGGTGCAGCCACACCAAGGCCCCAGTAGCAGCCGCATAGATTGTGGGGGTCTTCGAGCACCAAACCCCACATCAGGGAACCTGCGGTCCCTAGAGGCTGTATGGTCCTGTTGGGAGAGGGGTTTGCTTTAAAGCGAGTTTGATCAAGAAGTTGTTCCTAAGGCTTTGGAGAAACTGCTCTCCGGACAACTTGGGGGAGGGGCAAGGGGCTGGGGCGAGAGGGGCAACTGGCATTTTTCTCACCGTCTGGGTGTTAAACCAGCGGCAATGGCTGCTTTCACTCAAAAACGAGCATTGGAAAGCTTCGGAACACAACATTCAGAGAGCAGGGCGGTGAGGACCCCAGGTCCTAAGAAACCAGGTTTGAGCAGCTGCCCCCCTCCCCATGCACAGTACCCTTCCTTGCAAAGCCCCCAACAGGGCAGAGGACTCCCAGTTTGACTCACCCCCTCCCCACTGCCCCCTCCTCTGGGAGGACTTCACGAGGGCCTGGAGGTCTCTCACTTCACTTCTATTTGCTCCTCCCGTCAAGCTGTTTAGAAAGAAAGCACTTAGCACTCCCTGCACCCCTATCCTGTCCCTGAGTCTGCAGCCCAGCCTAACTGTTACATGTGAGTTTCCGTGACTGAGACCCATAGACTCAGGCTGCTCGGAATATATTCGTCCAGGAACCTGGGTATGTGTGTGCTAGGTGACAGCAGACAACCCCTTGCTGCCGAGAGGTGCTTGTCACTGCCTCTCTGGTCTGAGGGGGAAATGGACAAACAGCAAAACCAGTCAACTGTGCCCTCCCCCGACCAGTGGGGCCACTGCCAGGACGCCCGCGCTAGCATCTCCCGCTGAAGTCCCCCACTCCGTGTGCACACTGATGGGGATGCCTTGAGGGGAGATGTCAATCCTTGTTCAGCTGCTTGGACAGGTACCACCCACATCACAATTTTCCTTGAAGTTGTCTGATTTAAGCACCTGAACTGGTGTTTGACCAAAGAATTGGGCACCAAGGCCCAGCCGATGAAGCTGTGAAGTCACCTCCTCCCTCCCCAGTGTGATGGGGGTCTTCCCAACCCCACTGCCAGAAGGCGGGGAGGCCTGGTATTTCTGGGATTAAGTCACATCTTCCACCCGCTCTCCCAAAGGAGGCCTGTGATGCAGTGGCAAGAGTCTCGGAAGGATTCATGGCTTCTGGCTCCAGGGAGCCTACAGGCCTGGGTACTGTCAAGCTCTGTGCTCATCTTCATCCTAACCCACTCAGGAAACACCTGAGAAGATTCTGTGCTCAACAGAGACCAGTAGAGGCAGGGCGCATGGGGTGGGAGGGGTCAAGGCAGTCACTCCTTACCTGCTTTGGGTGAGTTATCAGGGAGGACTTCCTGGGGGAAGAGATGTGAATCATGAGACCCACATGATGGGTAGGAGTTCTGAGCAGGTGACTTCTCCCAAGTTGTCCCCAGGCCTGCTGGCCACCTGGGCCTTGAGTGCCCTCTGGGAATAGGGATAGGTGTGCACCCGTGTTCTGAGTACCAGCAACATGCTTCTGCAGGTCGCAGCCACACCAACTCCAGGGCTTGCAGTCACGGTGAATTCACCCCACATGCCCCGCCCTCACCTGGACACACATGGCTGAGCTGAACACATAACATGTGAGCAGAACCCCCCTCAGACCCAACCTGCAATGCAAGGTCCACCTGCTCTACAGTCAGGTGTGACATGGCTGTACAGACACAGACCACATGCCCAAAACACACAGGCCACTCACACACATCCCCTGTAGGTGACAGGTCACCACACAGACAAGGCGGCTGGCTCTCCCATCAGAGTCGGCTGTGGGCATGTCTAGGAGCAGTGCACGTGGCCAGCAGACATCCAGAATATTCCTAGCCCAAGGTGGCAGCAGATGGCCCTGCCCAGAGCCATGTGTCCTTCCTGCTAGCCACACTCCTCAGCCCAGATCAGCCTGACTTTTCCACAGCTGAATGGGTTGGAGCCTAGGGACTGAGGGCCTGTGTGACCCGGGAAAGTTGCTGCATCTGGGCCTCAGTTTCATCTGTAAAGCGTGATGACTGAGAAGCAATGCATTGGGGCACATTGCGGAGGGAGAGCGCTTAGACCCAGACCCACGGGGAGAGGCGCCCAAGGCTGGAAGCGCTTCAGGGACCCCGCCCTGGGGCTGCCACCCAAGCAGGACTGGACACCCCCCAGGGCTCATCCTGCAGCCGACACTTCCTGGGCTGCCCGGGCGCTGCCTTGAGGCTACAGGAGCACAAGTGGATGACGCATCACTGCCGCTCCAGGATTCCACAGATGTGTGAACTATGTGTTCCTGAGGGCGAGTGTGGAAACCTAATTTGGAGGCTTCATGCTGCTTATACTCGCTAAAGAAACCCGCTCCAAGAGAGTATCTGATGAGTGCCTCCCTGAGTGGAAAGCTGCCTGGAAGCACTGGTTCTGGGACGGGGGTGGACAAGTGTCGGTAGAGAGGAGGGTTTCCTGAGTGAGTTCACCCGGGAGCACATGGCACCAATGTCAAATGGCCCCTCCTGCCAGCCTGCAGCCCATCTCTGGGACACCATGAGCTGAGGCTCTGACCACACAGCTAATGTAGCGACTATGGGACCGACGGTCCTTGGGACCCATTGTAGGAAGAGCAGCTTCCAGTAAACTTCATCCCAGGACTGGGAGACTGGCGGGCAGAAGTGGGACCCCCTCTCAAGGAACACTTGGTGGACACACTGCCCAGAGCCAGCCCCTGGTTAGGCTGCCACAGTGGGGAACACTGGCATCTTTGTCTGGGTCCCTGAAGCGGGCACTGGACAGAGGTTTGGAGTAGGTACATAGTCTGTATGGAGGTGATGCAAGCAAAGCCTCAAGGAGCTGGGAGGAGAGAGCAGGAGGAGGAGAGGCCATGAGGGAAAGCTGATGAGGGGTGACTGCCTTGAGCCTTGGGGCTCAGTTCTACCGAGGACCCTGATGTTGCCCCAAGTGAAGGACCTGAGTGTGGGACACTGGATGTCTACCACCAGCCTCTTGGGGATGGGGCCTCTCTCCTGGAGGCTCTCCACCTGCCCCGCGCACTGTCCACTCAGGCCACAGATGTTCTCTGTGGGTGGCAGATGCCAAAGCTGTCCAAGGTGGCCCCGGGACCATCCACAGCCCCCCACCTCCCTTTGTGAGCTTGCTTTCAGCACCAAGGAGAGCAGCCGCCAGGCCATGCTGGCCCCACACCAAGGTCTGTGTTCTCTGGGACAGTGACGCCTGGGTTGGCAGCAGGCTGAGGTCATGTTTGTACACCACACAAAGGCAGAATTTTACATGGTTTTCTGCTGGGGCAGAAAGTGCTGCAATTGTCAAGAGTGATGGCTTCTCAGGCAGCGGTTTGTGCGGGACAAGGTTTCCTTTTTCATCTGGGACATGAATAACCAACTTCCTACCATTCTGCCTGGCCTTTTACTATTAATATTATATAGGTTTCAGGTACACGGTGCTAGGGCTCAACATCAGTATACACTACACAGTGGTCACCCCCACAAGGCCAGCTGCAACCCACCCCTAAAGCCCTCCCTGCTGGTAATCTGCTCCCTGTATCTATCAGTTTGCTTTTGTTTCATTTTGCATTTTTAGATTCCACATGTGAGTGAAATCATACGGCATTTGTCTTTCTCTGTCTGACGTATTTCACTTAGTGTAATACCTTCAAGGTCCATCTGTGTTGTCACAAATGGCAGGGTTTCATTCTTTTTATGGCTGAGTAATATTCCTTTGTGCGTGTACCATATCTTCTTTATCCATTCATCCATTAATAGACCCTTACATTGCTTCCATGTCTTGGGCATTCCCTATCCATCCATTTATCCATCTATCCATCTGCACATCTCCTTGCCTACCGGATTAGACAGGGCTGACACAGGCCTGCAGGTGCATGGGGCCCTTATCTCAGCAGAGCTGGTGTGAAAGTCTTACAGGGACCCAGATATTGGGGGGTGATTCTGGTCAAACCAGGAGGAAATGGCAGTGCTAAGCCCTGAAACCAAATCTGGGGTGCTCAGGCTGACCAGTCCCTGGGCACACAGGCCCTAAACTCCAAATCCTGCATGGCCAGGGCCTTTGCACATGTGTGCATGTGTGCAAGTATGCACGCATGTGCACAGAGGTCAGAGCGCAATGGAAGTTGTGTTGAATACAAAGTGTTGCACACATGACACGTGTGAACATGTCATACACACACTCATGCGTGTGTGTACACACAAGCACAACCCAAAGCGCACCCACAGCCGCCACCCTTCCTCTGCCCCTGGGAAGAACTTTCAGAGACAACAGGTGAAAATGCGCAGTCCCAGCCCTGGGAGACTTGGAGCCCATTTTTGTCCCAAGTCCTTGCCTGGTTGATGGTGAAGAGTGGGGCTCAGTGACTGGCTGGAGCCTGTGTTTGCAGTGCTGGGCCTGGCATGGTGAATGTGCCAGGCAGGCAGCCGAGCAAGGGCTCGGGCCAGCGCGGGGCCAGGTCACAGAGATGGGCTGCAGGAAAGGGAGGGGCGGGCCAGGCTGTGCCAGCCACGGGGGAGGCGCCTCTGCGGCAGGTCCATTAACAGCATGGATGGAGGCTCCGGGCTGGAGCCAGAGATGACTTAAGAGAACACCAGAGGGATGGGATGTGGTCCAGGAGAACACAGCCTCGTGCCAGGTGAATAATTCAGCAGGCTGGCTGAGACAGGAGGCGGGCAAGGCTGCTCCAAGCAGCCAGTGAAGGGCAGGCAGGACGAGGGTTGGCAGTGGGTTCCGGGTCATCCCCACACCCGTGGAGAGAATAGTGGGGAAGCAGAGGTATGGAGGGCTCCCCACCCAGTCCCCAATTTGTGCCTGAGCTGATGCTTGGCCTCACCAGGGAGAGGCTTGCAGGAGGGCACTGCCTAGCCACACGGGGCTCAGGACTCCTGCTGGACCTCCCACTGAAGAGCAGGAATCCAGGGTCAACACAAGGTCAGGGCAAAGGTCTGGAATGTGGGTGTCAATTTGGGGTCATCGATATCTGGGTGACCTTGAAGCCTTGGAACTGGCTGAGGTCACTGGGAGTGTGGACAGCGGGGAGAGGAAGCCTGAGTCCTGCAGCCCCAGGAAGGGAAGGAAAGAGGGGAGGCTGGGATGGGGAGTGTGAGAGAGAAGTTGGGGGATACAGTGTGTGCAGTAAGTGCTCAATAAACACAAAGTCCTTGGTGGCTCAGACAGTAAAGAATCTACCTGCAATGCAGGAGACCTGGTTTCGATACCTGGGTTGGGAAGATCCCCTGGAGAATAAAATGGCTACCCACTCCAGTATTCTTGCCTGGAGAATTCCAAGCACAGAGGAGCCTGGTGGGCTACAGTCCATGGGTTTGCAAAGAGTCGGACATGACTGAGCAACTAACACTTACACTGTTTTCAGTAAGTTATTGGCTTAAAGCTCCCTGGTCAAGAGACTGTGGGACTCACCTGCCTGAGTCCAGATGGACAGATAGCAAGCTGGTCCCCAGGGTCAGTGTGGTGCTGTCACTTCGGCCATGTGCCCACGTTGCTGTGGTTCCCCTCCTCCGCTTCCTTGTGTGAGGCTTGGGTCACACAAGCTTCTAGGAGTGTGGGGGCTAGCTATGCCAGGACCCACGCAAGCCATTACCCACCTCCTGCATCCTCTTCCATCAAGGGTGAGGAAGGGTCTCCCATGGACATCCACCCGGAGCCATATTTACCATGACCAGAGGGCAGATGTTGCAGGCCCATTGTTCAGGAAAAAGTACTGAGGCCCCCACAGGTGGAGTCCCAGCACACAGTAGGACAAAACCCTGCCCTGATGGCTCCCAGTGCCCAAATCTGATGGAGATGAGCCCCTGAAGTCACCTCCGTGCAACAAGGACAATGAGCCTCCAACCACCAAGAGGGGAAACATGTCAGGACAAGTGGCTGGCCTGGGACATAGATCAGCTGCATCTAGCTGGGGACACCGTTCTCCATGAGCCCCCTGTGGCCTGGGGAAGGAAGGATTGGCTGTGGGGGGTGCTTTGCTCATGTCAACATGCCCACAGTTGCTGGGGGCTCTGGCTATGTCAGCCTTGGTGCTGGTCAGGCCTGGGTATTGGAGGGTGTGCTGGGCCTCGCCTGGACAGCCTCAAGGGAGGCCAGGCCTGATGAACATCAAGGCTACTTTAGCCAGCTCAGACTGCTGCAGCAAAATACCACATACTGGGTAGTTTACACTACAGAAATTCACTTTCTCAGGGGTCTGGAGGCTGGGAGTACAAGATCAGGGCCAGCACAGTTTGGTTCTCGGCTCCCTCTCTGGCTGATGGACAGCTCCCTTCCTGCTGGGTCCTCACAGGGCCTGCTCTTGGTGTGCATGCAGACAGAGTACTCACCTTATGGACCACTAATCCTGCCACGAGGGCCAAATCCTCATGACCTAATGTAACCCTAACTGCCTCCCACAGCCCTGGCTTCAAACACCATCACATTGGAGGCAAGGCTTTAACACATGCATTTGGGGGAATTTTAGGAGGATGTACACTCAGTCCAGGACATGCAGAAATCCTCAACAGATACTGAGAAATCAAATGAAGCAAGAGTAATAAATACGTCATAAGTAAGTGAATGTCAGCTGAGACTGAAACTCCAATATCTGGGCTGCCTGATGCAAAGAGCCAACTCATTGGAAAAGACCCTGATGCTGGGAAATTGGAGGGTAGGAGGAGAAGGGGGTGACTGAGGATGAGATGGTTGGATGGCATCGCTGACTCAACAGACATGAGCTTGAGCAAACTCCAGGATATAATGAGGGACAGGAAAGCCTGGAGTGCTGCTGTCCATGGGGTCTCAAAGAATCGGACACAACCTAGCAACTGAACAATAGCAACAACAAAATGGACTTAGCCCTGCAGTGTGTGGCTGGCTCGGTGCTCAGTACAACTCAGGGAGCAGTGAGGACCAGGCCTGAGCTGCCCTGTGCCTGGTGGGGGAGGCAGAGTGCGGCCAGAAGCTGGGTCAAGCCAGCTTGATGCAACATATTCCTTTTCTGCATCAAAGTCCGACCAACATCTTCATCACCAGCACCAGCTGCCCACCCTCCCCCCTCCACCATGGGGAAAGGAGGGCGGGGCTGGACTCAGTCTGAGCTGGGGACCACCAGGCCACACATGGAGTTAGGAGCAGAGGGCTGGAGCCCATTCTGGCCCCTACCTCCCATTCTCTGGGCCACTCTGGCTGCTTGGGACGGCAGAGACGGAGTCAGATCCAAATTTCCCGCCCCACACACCAGCTCCAGGGGGTGAATAATTGATGGCAGAGCCGATGAGCTCAGAGCTGGTGGCGGGGGCGATCTGGCCGAACAGCAGTGACTCAGCGGGAAGGAGGAAATGGGAAGCAGGCGTATCACACACACACCCAGCCCCGCGGTCACGGGCAAGAAGGGGGACGTGAGACATGTGGGCCATGACAGCTTAATGACCTTTGGTTAAAGCAGCCCCTGAACAAGTTAGTTCAGGGACGCTCTGTGCTGAGACCACTCCATCAGCTGGGCTGGGAGGGGTGAAGACAGGCAGGGGTCTCAGCCCTGCTGGGGTCTGAGGACAAGGCCTCTACACCCCCTCCCACTGTGCTCGCTCCCCTCGAGCTGTGGAGCTGTGCCTGAGGCAGCAGCAGCATGGCCAGGTGGGAGGGGCAGAGGCCAAGTAGGAGGGGCCCTGAGTGGGAAGGTGGGGCCACTCGGGCCAGCCCTCAGCCCCAGCCCTCCAGCAACTCCCATCAAGCCCCCATCTGGGCCCCTCCTGTGAGAGCTGGCTTCTCAGAGACCGCCAGCCATTCTCTGCCAGAGCTGCCCACACCAGGGATGTGGGAGGAGGGTGCCCTGCAGCCCACCCGTCCTCCAGGGGCCAATTGAGGGATGGCTCACAGCAGTGTCAGGATCAAGCCCCAGGCTGGGGACCCAGCATCGGTGGCCGCTGTCCAGGTGAACAGGCCGCCGTTGGAGACTGGCCATTGGGAATCACATGGCCTGTATTTGTCAAAATGCTTCTCTGAATCACTCTGTGGCCTGATGCACAGTTGGACTGGGCAGCCTGGAACATTTAAATTTTTCACGCTTGGGAATTGCAGGGGAAGTCCCCTCCGAAAGTTCTCCCTCACACCTGTTTGAGCAGCTTTATAACATTCAAATTGCCGCTCATGCCTGTTGGGCACAATTTCATTAACAAGGAATAGAGTGCTTGTGGGTGACACCCTCCTCTTCCTGTGAGGACCAAGCTGCTTGACTTTTGCCCAGGTAGGCGGCAGTATCTGAGATTCCAAAAGGAGAGAAAGATGCTGCTGGTTGGAGAGACAGATAGGTGGGGGGCGGGGGTGGTTTCTGATGAAGAAAAACCCCTTGCTGGAGAACAAAGGGTAAAAATAGCAGCTCAGTTAAATGGACCACACTCCCAGCCAATGATGCCAGCACTTCCTGCCCGCTGCTCTCCGAGGACCCACGCACTGACCCTGCGCCGGGAAGCGCTGGGCTGGGGGCCAACGGAGCACTCTCGGAGCTGAGAGAGGCCCAGATTTAACTGGTGTTATTCATTAGCTGTTTTACTCAACTGGCTGGCCAGGCCCCAACACAGCCCTGGCTGCCTCCAGGGTTGCAGAGATGTGGGACTATGGGCAAACATCCCCCAGGGCCGGGCAGTGTGCACCTCACAACCCCCCAACAGCATCCTTCTCCTTACACTTTGGCGACATGTCCCAGAGACTCGTACTCCTGAAGCTCACCATCCCTCCGCAGGCCCCATCCAAGGAAGCTGGCTGTCAGCTCTCACTTTCTGACAATTTAGAACCCAGACAGATGGATGACAGGCAGATAAAGAATATTTGTTACAGCTTCAAATGTCAAAAATCCCTGTGCGTTAATTGTGGGCCCAGGTGTGTCCCCCACTGTGGGTGATGGAGGCTTTGGTCTGGGGAACCTCTCAATTACACACCTGTCACGAGCAGATTCTCTGAGCTGTGGGCCAGCTGGAACCCCAGCTCATTCCAGCTCGATGGCCACACACGGAGGAGTGTGAGGGCCACTGTGTGTCCACCACGGGCAGGCCAATTTTAGGTTATGTGATTTCCTCTTTAAATAGCATCCGAGGTGACTAGCAATGTGCGTGCATGCTCAGTTGCTTCAGTCACTCTGACTCTCGGCGACCCCATGGACTGTAGCACACCAGGCTCCTCTGTCCATGGGATTCTCCAGGCAAGAATGCTTGAGTGGGTAGCCATGCCCTCCTCCAGGGGACCTTCCCAACCCAAGGATCAAACCCACATCTCCAACCCACATCTCCTATGGCTCCTGCATTGCAGATGGGTTCTTTACCCACTGAGCCACCTGGGAAACCCGCCCTTCTCCATATTAGGAGCATAAGCCATTTTAAAAGTCTCCTCCTCCAGGTATGTCCAGTGGAACCACAAGCCTGTGCCAAATGAAGGAAGAAATACGGGTGAGGGCAGCTGGAGGGGCCGGAGGGCTGAGCGGCTTCCAGCCCAGAGGCCTCAGCTTTCCCCCCGAGAGGTCATCCAAGGACCAGGAGTTTTAGGAGTGGAGCGCCCGCCCTCCGCATCCCCTGTCTGGCCAGGCGGCAACATTACAGTCATCGGCTGCAAGGATGCTAAACATAAAACGCTTGCTTTCCGGGAAAACTGCTGACGCGTGGGGCTCTCTGGCAGAGAGAGAGCTTGAGGGAGCTGGGCCTCCCGGATCTGCTTGACACGTGATGGCTTAGACCGTGATCAATTTTCAATCCCTGGAAGGAAAATAGTCTTGATTTATGAAATTCCACAAGTTGATTCTTCCCTATGTCACCCGGCATTAGAAACAATGGCGTTCTCCCAGGCAGGCCTGTCGGGCACAAGGGTGACCTCAGACAGGTCCATCTGAGACCCACCCAGCACCAACTGTGCCCCGTGCCTCGCACCTCCAGACATAGCAGAAGCAACTCAAGTGTTCACATCTCCCAAGGAGCCCAACCATACCCACATAGGCTGTATCTGCAGGACCCTGTTCCTATGTTTCCATGGCTTTCACAGGCTCCCCTCTCTGAGACCTTGTTTGCACTTGCTGGGGTCAGCAGTGGTTCTGAAACTGACCCTGACCTCAGGGGTCACCACCCAGAAGATGAAAGATGATGAATTAACGGAAGACAACCCTTTCCAAGTCCACCCACCAGGAAAACTTTGTATTCATGGGGGTTGATGAAGATCTATCAACTTCAGCCCATTTAAAAACCATATAATTATATTCTGTCTGCAATTTCTGGTCACTAATGCAAGACCCTCAGCTAATTATGTAAGTAAAGTACTTGAAGCATCGTTTAGAAGCCTTGAGTCACCACATACCCCAGTCTGCCAGACAGATAAAGTAGTGGGCACACAGATGAATCATTTTATTATTCTGGGATGATGAAACAAGCACCACTGAGGAAAAGACTGATGTATTTGACCTTGTGAAAATTTAAAACGCCTGTATGGTTAGAGATACCATAAACCAAAATTAAAAGCAAATGGCAAACCAAGAATGAGTGTTTCAATCCATGTTACAGATGGACAGTCAACAGTGTTCTGAAAATGTAGCTGAAGTATTGGAGCACTGGCACATCCACAGAAGATGGGCAGAAGACTTGAACAGGCATTTCACCAACTACACCAAGAAACTCACGTCAAATGCCTGACTTTGCCTGAATCAAAGATACACAGTGAAAGAGCCAATGACATTCAATTCATCTTCTGCCAAACTGGCAAATGATGATTTACATTGTCAAGCCAATTCTGGCCAAAGGACAGAGAAAAGGCATTCTTATGCTCTGCCAGACTGGTTCCAAATAGGAAAAGGAGTACATCAAGGCTGTATATTGTCACCCTGCTTATTTAACTTACATGCAGAGTACACCATGGGAAATGCTGGGCTGGGAGAAGAACAAGCTGGAATCAAGATTGCTGGGAGAAATATCAATAACCTCAGATATGCAGATGACACCACCCTTATGGCAGAAAGTGAAGAGGAACTAAAAAGCCCCTTGATGAAAGCGAAAGTGGAGAGTGAAAAAGTTGGCTTAAAGCTCCACATTCAGAAAACGAAGATCATGGCATCCGGTCCCATCACTTCATGGGAAATAGATGGGCAAACAGTGGAAACAGTGTCAGACTTTATTTTTGGGGGCTTCAAAATCACTGCAGGTGGTGATTGCAGCCATGAAATTAAAAGACGCTTACTCCTTGGAAGGAAAGTTATGACCAACCTAGATAGCATATTAAAAAGCAGAGACATTACTTTGCCAACAAAGGTCTGTCTAGTCAAGGCTATGGTTTTTCCAGTGGTCATGTATGGATGTGAGAGTTGGACTGTGAAGAAAACTGAGCACCAAAGAATTGATGGTTTTGAACTGTGGTGTTGGAGAGTCCCTTGAACTGCAAGGATATCCAACCAGTCTATTCTAAAGGAGGTCAGCCCTTGGTGTTCATTGGAAGGACTGATGCTAAAGCTGAAACTCCAGTACTTTGGCCACCTCATGCGAAGAGTTGACTCATTGAAAAAGACCCTGATGCTGGGAGGGATTGTGGGCAGGAGGAGAAGGGGATGACAGAGGATGAGATGGCTGGATGACATCACCGACTCGATGGACATGAGTTTGGGTAAACTCCAGGAGTTGGTGATGGACAGGGAGGCCTGGTGTGCTGTAATTCATGGGGTCGCAAAGAGTTGGACATGACTGAGTGACTGAACTGAACTGAACTGAACTGATGCTCTGCCAAGAGGAGTAGAAATGGGTGTGTCGTTTTTGAAAAGTGCAAAGACAGACGAAAATCCCAGTAAAATTCATGGAAATATGTCCGTAGGAAATAAGTTTCTGCCAGAAGATTTTCATGCAAGGATAGTCATCCTACATAATCCCCAAAGCTGGAAACAGTCCGTGTAAGTTAGGTAAATTATGGTGGAACAGGAGGTAGCCACCAAGAAAGCTGTAGAAGAATATTTACGGGCATGGAATGGTATCCATTGTACACGGTGAAGTGGAGTGAAGGGGCTGAGAAATCTGGGTGGCAACATGTACGCACTGTCTTATAGGAAAGGAATGAGTAAATAAATAGATGGTCAAGGGCATGTTGACCCTGGTCACTGCTCTCAGGTGACCAAGCAACTGTCGGGAACTTTCTCACTACCAACCAGGAGAAATGACAAGACGATGGGTTTCCTAGCTCCACTGCTGACTAATCAGCTTTCCGTTCCCATCGATTTTGTTCTATAAATCACTTCCAATTGAATTATCTGGAATCATAATGCAAAGAGGCACGCACTTGAACGAGACCGGCAAACACAGACGAGGAAGACGGGCCCCTCCTCTCAACCGATTCAGTGAGTCGATTACTGTAATAACAGAAGAGGAAGCGGCAGGGCGGCCGGGGTAGGCCCACTGTCATAATATTTTCCTTGCAATTAAAACAGAATTTTTAAAAGGTAACGTGAGTGGTGGAGAGGAAAAATCAGTGCCTGCCTTTCAGAGGTGAATAAAGGCGGACCGTGGGAAACAGGACCTGCATTCCAGCTCTCCGCTCACCAGCAGTGGCAGCCGGGCAAGCTGCTTAACCTCAAGGCTTTATCTTGACCTGTAACATCGGGGTGGGGGGGATGAGCCTGTCTGCCCTGCAGAGAGGTTGTCACAGGGTTAGACTCCTCTTCGGAAGTATCTGATAAGTGTGTGTGGCTATTGTCAGGTGTGTTAAGGTACGTCAGGTATTTAAGCACGACACAACTCCTTTCCACTGAAATTTTGCTTGGCTAAACTTACAGAAATCCAGTTAAGGCTCACGCATACCCTGAACCCATCAGCTCTGCACAGACTGCCCAGGCAGTACCATTCACGACAGCCCCAAGCTGGAGACAGCCCAGTGTCTATGTTCCATTTTAAAAAGATATTTTTATTTATATATTTGGCTGCTCTGGATCCTAGTTGCGGCATGCAGGACCTTAGCTGTGGCATGTGGGATCTAGTCCCCAACCAGCGATCAAACCTGGGTGGAGTGCCCTGGGAGCTCTGAGTCCCGGTCACTGGATCACCAGGGAAGTCCCTCTACGTGCTGTTTATTGGATAAACTGTTGCCTGTTCGTACAATGGCACACAACACAACAACACAAAGAAAGAGGCTACCACTGAATGAGACAACCAGGATGTCTTGCAAATATAATCTGTATGAAAGAAGCCAGCCACACACACACATACTGAATGACTCCACTGAAGTAAAAGACAGGAAGCTAGAAAAGAGGACACAGCCTCTCAAGAAAGTGAGCCTAGAATTGTCGTCTGACCCAGCATCTCTGCCTCTGGGTATTTGCCGGAAGGAATAAAGGCAGGATCTTGAGGAGATGTTCACAGAGTTCTTCATAACAGCATCACCAAAAGGCAGAAACAACCCAGGGCCAGTGGCACCCTCTGCTTTCTGTTTAGGGGGACGTCGAGCCCAGGCCTGGAGGAGCCGAGGCCTTGATGATTTGAGGCAAGGCTCAGATCGGCTCACTCGGCAGCTGAGTCCAGAGGACATGGTCAAGGACACCCCCTCCCAAGAGGATCCGAGGGGACACCTGAGGCCTCAGGTGCCCAGATACACAGGGATGGGAGAAGCAAGCCTGCTGGGGGATCCTGTAACTTCCTTTTCTGCTGTAACGAAGACGGGGACTACCAGGCATGGAAGAACCACACCTGCCTGGACACACAGCCAAGAGCGAGAATCTGGCTCAGAGGCAGTGCTCCTAAAGTCACCAGCAAGGTCACCTTCCTCCATGAAGCTGATTCACTCCCCTCCCTCCTGGGAAAGCTGAGTCCCTCACGCACCCAAGGTTCTCACTCAGCAGGACCGGCAGCCGGCCAGACGTCCCTCCCCTCCTGCCTGCAGACACTGGCAAAGATACCCGCTGTCCTGTGGCTGCTGGAGTTGGGGTAGCTGGGCAGACCCAGGGCCCGGGGGCCCAGGGCTGCTGATGTGCTCTGAGCTCAGAGCATGGAGAAGCCAGTTCCTGTCCCTCGTGTCTACCTGTTCCTTCCGCGTGGAGCCCTTCCTCCAAGGGCAGGTTTCTTGCACAGCCACAGCTTTCGAGGGGCCCAAAAGGGCAGGAGAGGGTGGTGACTGGGCACCTCTGCCAGCCTGCCTGTGTTCCTGGTGGCTCCAATGTCCCGAAGCAGCCGGCTGACTTATCACCTTCTGGGCGTCATCATCTTCTCAGACATGCATCCCAGGGAGGCGCTGCCCAAGGGTTCTATCAAAACACAGAGGAAGAACAAGTAGGAAACACAGGTGAGGGGTGGAGACCATGGCGGCGTCCAGCTCTGTGTGACCGGTAAGCAGCCACCCTCCGTGCCCACAGGGTTTTCACTGCACCTGCTGCCCAAGGGAGGTGCCAGGAGAGTGAGTGTCAGACCGCCCTGCTTCGCATCTGTCTTCTAGTGCTGTTGCTCACCCACAACGGCTGGAGAAGGCTGCCACCACCTCCCAGCTTTCACAAGGCGGGAGGGCCTCAGGGGACACGGGACAGCGTCGCTGGGACAAAGCTGCAGCCAGCTCGGCAGACCCAGGGCTGGAGGACCCATGTCCCACCAGGGACCCCTCACTGTGGCCCAGCTCTGGAGGGTTTCACGGCCCCACCCTGCTCACCACTGGGCTCCCTGCTTCTCGTCTCAGGCTGGCTGTGCTGGCTTTCTCAGTTCTGGCTCTGACCAGAATACCATGAACACAGAACTCTGGGTGTGCAGGTTCCCTACTGGTGCCCAGTGGATCAGGCTGCCATGTACCTCCCCCGACACACACATTCACCGCCAGGGCCACCAGACTCCTACCCCTACCTGGGTCAATCTCACCACCGGCCCCACAGCCACCCAGGAGCCCAAGAGTTTGGTGGGCCAGGCTCAGGTCGACTCCCCACTGGCCCTGCTGTGGGCCTCCAGTCCACTGTCCCCTGGCCTGCCTGGAGAACTCATGGCCCCTCAAAGACTGGAGAGCTTCCCAAAGAAAGAGTCATTACTTGTCAGATGTCTCCACTGCAGCTGCTGATGGCAGGTATCCACCACATGACATCCACTTCCTGAGCACGGGGTGGGGTGGAGGCTGAATGAGTCTGGGACACGGTACCCCAGGAGGTGACTTTGATGGAAGGGTGAGGAGGCCACTGCCCGTGAGCAGTTAGTAACCAGCAAAGCAGAGCTCTCTCTGGAAATGCCCCCTGCTGGAAACACCCCAGGAGAAGTCTGCTGCCTTGCAGGGGGATCATTTGTCACCCAGATTGGCCCTCCTGCCTAAGCCCTCCAGGACCCGCCTCCTCTGACAGGTGGTGAGTGGGGTCCAGGACACCCCCCAGGCCCCAAGAGCCTCTGCATGGTCCAGCCAACGGCAAGAGGGAGAGGAAGCTCCTGGTTGGAACACCCTTCTGGGAGCCCAGGGCAGGGCCTTGTTTCTGGGTGGAGACCAGCCTCTCCCCTGGGCCCTAGCTGGTAAGCTGAGCCCCCTCTGCAAAGGAGGGGTCAGTGGGACATCCACTATGCCCACTGTGCTGGGGACTGAGGCCCAGACTGACCCCTCTGTGGCAGAGACCATGGGCTTCACACCACTGTGTAGTCAGCACTGTGTCCAGCACCACACCCACCTCATGTAGATGCACACACAAACACAGAGACACAGACACACACACAGACGTAGACACACACACACACAGAGACACACAAACATAGACATACACATAGACATAGACACACACACACAGACACACACAGATGTACAGACAACCGTAAACACACAGACACATATAGATACACACACAGAGACACAGACACGTAGATACAGACACACACACAGTTACACATAGACACACACACAGAGACACGCATAGACACTCACAGACGCATATAGATACACACACAGACACACACACACATAGATACACAGATACACACACAGACACACAGAGACACACACACAGATACACAGAGACACACAAAGACACACAGAGACATATAGACACACACAGAGCCATGCATAGACGCACACATAGACACACACACATAGACACACACACACACACACACAGACATACACAGTGCACACTCTTCTGCCACCCAGAGACTCACAGCCTCCAGCGTCACTCACCACTAGGTGGCCCATTAAACCTTCAGGTTTTGTTTGTTAAACTCGTGCATCTAGATTATTACGATTGAATAAAAATAGAATAGAGCCTCATTTGTAATTTTACATGAAACAGTTAAAATTAATTTTAATAAATCTTTGATTTACCCTGAAATAGCCCCCAAATTATCATTTCAACATATAATCAACATCAGGGGTTATTAATGAAGTATTTTACTTTCCTTTTTTTCTGCTGAGTCTTCAAAGTTCCCAGATGTTTTATGCTTACAGTGCATCTAAGTTCAGAACCTAAATCCTTACCAGAAATCATTGCTTATACTTAAATTTCATAAGATCTATAGTCAAAAAGGACACTCATTTACCTCAGTTGTTTTAAACATACTTAAAAGCTTTCAAAAACTGCACAAGTATCAGTTTAAATTTTTAAAGGTAACAAAATCAGCTTAATGTGCTAGGTGGCTGGGACTGGGTATCAGAGGCAGTGTCTCCAGCCCCCACCTTCAGGTAGCCCACCTGGGTTAACAGCCGTGAGATGAATGACGTTACCGGTGTTCTAAAGGACAAGCAAGGTGGGGCGGGAGCAGATGCATGCCCTGCCGGCATAGAACCAATAGCAGAAAAGTCTCAGTTACCAGGCACTAGCTGGGTGACCTGGGGGGCCAACCCCACCCCTGCAGAGAGATGCCAGCTCAGATCCCAGGCCAAGGGATTGAAAGCCCTTGGAGCAGGCACAAAGAGGAGAAAGGACAGCAAGGGGACCTGGGGAGGGAGGGTGCCTGAGTAGCAGCTGAGATGCTGGTTTGTGGGCGGAGAGTGGTCCCTAACAATACCTTCATCCTAACCCTAAATCTGTGAACCTTGCTTGGCAAAGGGGTATGAGCTGTGAGATGGGAGATGAGCCTGGTAGTCTCTGGGGTTGAGAGCAGTGAGGCTGGAAGCTCAGAGCCAGAGGAGACGTGCGATGGAAGCAGAGGTGGGAGCAATGTGGGGAAAGGGCCATGAACCGTGGGATGTGGTGCATCTGAAAGCCAGAACAGGAAAAAGCCTCCGGGAGGAGCTCCATCCTGCAGACACCAGAGGCAAGGAGGCCAGGACTCTGGCCCCAGAGCTGCAAGGTGCTGGCCATGTGCTACTCTCGGTCAGCTCAGGGACATGTCATGGTAGCCAAGACTCGCCACCTCCCTGGGAGGAGCTGGGTGCTGCCAGCACCATGAGGTTGCCAGAAGCCATGGCTGCTTTAGAAGGTTTGATCCATGCTTCTTAAATATTAGTGCATGATGGGACAGTGACCCCAAGGCCACACGCTTCTGGGAAGCTTGTAGTCTTGTCCCCTGAGCTCTCCTACAGCCCCACTTACTGCCCCACTGCACATATGGACAGACTGAGGCCCATGGCGCAGCCCATGTGCCAGCCTCGTGGGCATGGACCACGGAGAAGCCCAGATGGGGCAATATTGTAACGTGCCTAGGGTTAGGGTCAGGCTGGTCAGGTCTGTCCTTGGTTCCCTGGACGGACCTACTGTGCTGTGTAAAACTTCCCAAGGCGTCCCCCCTGGAGCATTTAGGAGTTTCCGTGGGATGATGGGGCTCACCTCTGTGTACTGGAGTGACACCCACTCATGGGGACAGATGTCGCAGTCAGAGACAGAGGGAGCTGAGACAAGGAGCCACGTTTCCTCTTCGACCAGAGAAGAGGAAGAGGGTGGCATGAATATTCAGATCAGTGATGTCTATGAACCTGAATAGCATCACTTGTGCCAGCAGGGTGGTGCAGGGAGGCACTCAGAGAGATCTGTACCTGACCCCACCCTGGGGGACTTCCAGCCTTACACAAGCTGGTTGTTTTTTTTTTTTTTTTCTGTTCTAAAGATTTAATTGCTACTGTGGAAAATTCTGAAAGAGACGGGAATACCAGACCACCTGACCTGCCTCTTGAGAAACCTATATGCAGGTCAGGAAGCAACAGTTAGAACTGGACATGGAACAACAGACTGGTTCCAAATAGGAAAAGGAGTACGTCAAGGCTGTATATTGTCACCCTGCTTATTTAACTTACATGCAGAGTACACCATGGGAAACACTGGGCTGGAGGAAGCACAAGCTGGAATCAAGATTGCCGGGAGAAATATCAATAACCTCAGATATGCAGATGACACCACCCTTATGGCAGAAAGTGAAGAGGAACTAAAAAGCCTCTTGATGAAAGCGAAAGTGGAGAGTGAAAAAGTTGGCTTAAAGCTCAACATTCAGAAAACGAAGATCATGGCATCCTGTCCCATCACTCATGGGAAATAGATGGGGAAACAGTGGAAACAGTGTCAGACTTTGTTTTTTTTTTTGGGCTCCAAAATCACTGCAGATGGTGACTGCAGCCATGAAATTAAAAGACGCTTACTCCTTGGAAGGAAAGTTATGACCAACCTAGATAGCATATTAAAAAGCAGAGACATTACTTTGCCAACAAAGGTCTGTCTAGTCAAGGCTATGGTTTTTCCTGTGGTCATGTATGGATGTGAGGGTTGGACTATGAAGAAAGCTGAGCACCGAAGAATTGATGCTTTTGAATTGTGGTGTTGGAGAAGACTCTTGAGAGTCCCTTGGACTGCAAGGAGATCCAACCAGTCTATTCTAAAGGAGATCAGCCCTGAGATTTCTTTGGAAGGAATGATGCTAAAGCTGAAGCTCCAGTACTTTGGCCACCTCATGTGAAGAGTTGACTCATTGGAAATGAGTCTGATGCTGGGAGGGATTGGGGGCAGGAGGAGAAGGGGATGACAGAGGATGAGATGGCTGGATGGCATCACTGACTCAATGGATGTGAGTCTGCGTGAACTCCGGGAGTTGGTGATGGACAGGGAGGCCTGGCGTGCTGCGATTCATGGGGTCGCAAAGAGTCGGACAGACTGAGCGACTGAACTGAACTGAACTGAACTGAACCCACTTTTGGTGTTTACCTGACTTCCAGGTGCTTTGAAAAGGAGCTTACCCTGGGAGGTGGGGAGGGCCTGGCTCCTGTGCAACTCTCAGTCAGTCCGGGCAGTTGCGGGGCTTTGTGCTTTCTGGAAAGAGTCCATGTGCCTGAACTCACAGCTTCGCCCTGTACCCGTCACAGAGGTCCGAGCAGCTTCTCTGACACACTGGCTCATGTCCACAAGGACAGTCTGTGACACAGTGGTCCCACTGCCCGAGGGTCAGGAGAGGGTGCTATCAGAGGTTGCCGGGAGCCAGGCAGTCAGGAAATTTCTTTCTCAAACTGCCGCAGGGCAGAAACTTGCCTCCCTTTCTGGCCTGGTTATTTTCCAGAACTGAAACTTTCCTCTCAGGGGGCAGGAAGGACATGAAGCCACTGGCAGCTCAACCAGAAACATTTCCGACCGACCAGAAGTCACAACTGCCCAGAGTGGAGCCAGGACATGACTCAGCAGAACAAGGGGGTTGGGGGCAGGGCCGGAGGCAGCCTGGGGACCGCGGGGCACCCCCAGGTCTATGGAAGCTGGGAGGCCTGGCCACCCGCTACTTTTCAAACCATGTGCTCTCTGGCCACACGTTAGGGGCCCTGATGGGTACAGAACAGTATGGAGGAGGTGGTTCAGGTGAGCAAAGACCCAGGACAGGGCCAAAGGCAGGAGAGGGGCTGAGGAGGTCACTACTCCTGTTCCCATCTCCTGCTCCCATGGTGGGAGCATCTGGGAGTGACAGGAGGGTACGCCAGTGAAGGCTTCTCCCACTTGCCATGCGGGTGGACAGCTCTGTGTGCCTGAACTCTGCCCAGCTCCCCCTAGATGACCCCTGAACCAGACCCAAGCAGAAAGGAAGTCACGTGTCAGGCTGAGCCTGTGTCCGGGAATCCTGCTCTGCCCTCAGGGCATGGGGTAGGATGGGGGTGGAGGCCCTCCCGGAAAGTGATGTTCAGGTGGGCACCCTCAGGACTCAGCAGGTACAAGGTTCACCTGCCCCTCCTTCCCTGACCACCTGGGCCCCTGCACTGCCCCCTCCGAGGCCACTTGGGATGGAGCTCCCAGATCTTGGGTCTGCTGGTCATGGCAGCATAACCATGCTGACTGATGTACTTTTGACCTGAGCTCAGCCCCAGAAGTGCTGGGAACAGACCCTCCCCACTTCTAGACAACTTCTGCAGTTCTGTATTTGGATATCTCTACGGGAAGTTCTTTGTTATTATCTAAGTAGTCACTATCCAAAAAGGGAAATGTCCATTCAAACCACACTTTGCCAGTTTTACCAGAAAGACCAGATAAAGCCGGAAATTGCATGAAAGGATGGAGCGAGGCTTCCCTCAAGACAGAGGAAGTGGACATCACACCCTCCGGTGTTCAGAGGGGCCATACTGTTCCCACTCTCAAGTGTCAGCAAGGGACGAGTGGGGATGACACAGACTGTGTCCCCAAGTCCCCCAGTCCCTGTGGCCACCGGGAGTTGCAGGTTGGCCTGAACAGAAGCCGAAGCCAATCAAGTCCACGCAGGTCAGCGGAGCCCTGGGTGTGCTCCCAGAATCCATTGTGGGGAGGCCCCCTTTTCACTTTACTCCCCAGAAGTGAGGGTGAAGAAAATGTAAATGCAAATCCCCATTTCACAAGCTCAGTTATCATAATAAACCATCTCCCTCCCTGGTGGCTCAGATGGTAAAGAATCTGCCTGCAATACAGGAGACCCAGGTTCGATCCCTGGGTCGGGAAGATCCCCTGAAGAAGGGAATGGCAACCCACTCCAGTACTCTTGCCTGGAGAATCCCCTGGACAGAGGAGTCTGGTGGGCTACAGTCCGTGGGGTTGCAAAGAATCAGACATAACTGTGCAATTAACACTTTTTTCCCACATCCAGGCAACTGCCTATGAGGTAGAAGAGAAGCTGAGAAAGTGCCTTAAGAGGGGGACCCTCAGCCTGGGGTCACTGTCTGGGGTGGACACTGCGAGCTCGTGCAGGGGCAGCAGCTGCGACCCGAGAGCGAGCACTCTCCTTGACCGTCACCCTAGGAAGAACTCTGCTCCACGGGCCCGCAGGCTGAAATTTCCACTGTTTTCCATCCTTCGGTTATTATGTTGCCCTGAACAAGACAGAACACGTAGGACAGGGAAAAGCCCTCCCCGAGGCCGCCTTCCTGCCCTGTAGGACCGCAGCTGCCGGGATCCATTTCCTGCTTGGGAGAGCAGTGCCAAGGACAGGAGTGGGACCGGCTGCCCACCGGCTGGCCCAAAGGCCACCCAGGGTCAGAAGACAGACAGGTGGGTCTCCATGACATGGGAGCAACCTCACCTGCAGGAGGTGGTGGAGCTTCACTGGAAGTACCTAGCTGCCCCCTGGGCTGGGTCCCCACAGCCCACACTTCATACCCCCAGGGCTTTGCACAATGAGGCAGCTCATGTGCCAGGGTGGGGGCTGGGGCCGGGCTGGGGGGGCATGGGTACAGCTCAGAGCTGGGCCCAGGGTGTGGGATGAGGAGCCTGGGGGGAGGATGGGATGGCAGGTGACTCAGTGAGCAGTAAGCGGCCCTGCTCCCTACAGCCTGGTCTTTTCTGGGTGCCTTCCTCTCCTTGCTCAAGTCAGCTCGGGGCCCACTGAGGCCTCAGACCAGGGGCAGGGTTCTCTGGATTGAAGGACACGTGGGGAGAGGTCAGAGGCCTTCACGTGGGGTTCTCGATGCCCCCTCCTCCTCTGTGCCCCTCTCTTCTGTTGGCAGCTCCCTCCCAGGCCCCTCCCAGCTGAGGGGGCCCAGGGGGCCCAGGCCCCACATACGTGCCACCTAATTTCCACAAATGAGGGCCCATTTCTCGCATCCAGGCCTCACTGTTCCTGAAACCCAGAGCACCACCAACACCACCATTGACCACATATCACTCACCACAGTTTGCCAGAGCCGGGGGGAGTCTGCTTAGGAGTGAGACCCAGAAGGCAAGGACACCCCCAGACAGTGCTCCTGTCACTGTAAGCAGAGCCTGGACAGAAGGCAATTAACACCTCCCAGGCCATGTAGAAACATAATTAATGAAGGTTATGAGGAAAATATTTATTGAACACTTGGTTTTTTCCATTTCCCTGATTTGAGACAACTGGCTATGAGTCACTTGTCATCCGTATTTGAGTTAATCAGACTGGGCAGCCCCCACCTCGCTCAGCCAACTGTGCAGCCTGCCCTCTGGGGCCCTGGCCTGCACAGCTGTCGCACACCGGCTCCATCCCATGGACAGGCACAGTTGTCTATGCTTCACCCACTGATGAGCACTCGGTTGCTTCCATCTCTTGGCAGTTGTGAATATTCACCCACTGATGAACACTCGGTTGCTCCCATCTCTTGCAGTTGTGAACAGTGCTGCTGTGAATGTGAGTGTACAAATATCTTCTCAAATCTCTGCTTTCAGTTCTCTTGGGGATAATATCCCCAGGAGAATTGCAGGATCATATGGTAATTCTGTTTTAAGAGGTTTTTTTTGCACAATTGCCAGCCTGTTTTTCACAGCTGCACCATTTTACATTCCCACCAGTGATGCATGCCCTCGGACTTTTTGAAAAGCCCCCAGAGGGTAGAGAAGGAGGCGGGTGTGCTCTTGAGAAAAGCTGACATGAATTCCCTGGAAATGCTGTCCTGGGGCCTCCCCCTGCGGCCCCGACCCACACAGGAGCCCGGGTCCCAAGTTGCTTGCAAACACGCAAGGGACAGGAGCAGGAAACAGTCTGAACCAAGTTCACAGCTGGTGGTGGGGGTGGGGGGCTTCCAGGGGCAGAGAATGGCTTGGCCTAGTGGTGGGGGAGGAGGGCTGACTCAGGGCTGCATCCTCAGAGCAGCCTAGGCACCCTCAGCCCAGCACAGGGGAGCAGCCAGAAAAAGGGTCCTTCCAGAGCAAAGGAGGGATGGGGAGGCAGGGGAGACGGGCTGTGGGTGTGAGGACCAAGGGCTGGAAGGAGCCCAGCTCCTACCTCAGTGGGTGGTGCGCGGACTGACTGTGCCCACAGCTGGACCTCGCCTGTGACTGAGGCCTGCATGGGAGGAGCTGGGGCCATCCAGGGAGCTGGCACTGCCTTGGGGAGACACCCCCACCTCGAAAACATGGTGTCCGGGGCCTGGGCGGAGCCCTCCTGCACCGACTCCTTTCCCCTGTGGCTTCCTGAGTGCTGAGCTGGAGGTGCCTGGGCCCCCTCTGAGGACCCAGCACTCCCAGTAGATGAGGGTGGGGGTGTCTAGGAAGTCAGCACCCCTTGCCCCCACCACCCAGGGCTGACAGTGGGTGTCCTTCCCTACCTTTTGCTAAAACAGGTGCTAGGCCGCAGGGGTGTAGCCAGCAGGTACCTCACTCTGCGGCATCTGGGCAGCGTGGACGTTGTCTGGTGACGAGGACCTCGCTCCCCATGTGACACTGGAAGTGGCCGTCACCAGCCAGGACCGGAGAGACCATGGACGCAGGAACATACCACCATGCTCAAGCCAAGAGCAAATGGTTCTCTTTTAAAAATATCCTGTAACAGAGCTCCCTCGTGGTTCAATGGTTAAGAGTCCATGTTGCAAAGCAGAGGACGCCGGTTCAGTCCCTGGTCTGGGAAGATCCCACACGTGGCAGAGCAGCTAAGCCCGCGAGCCACAACTACTGAAGCCTGTGTGCCCTAAGAGCCGGTGCTCTGCAACAAGAGAAGCCACCGCTGAGAGGCCCGCGCACCACAACTAGAGAAAAGCCCACGCGAAGCAACAAAGACCCACCACAGCCAATAAATACATGTCTTAAACATCCTTTGATATTGTTATAATGTCAATCTTGCAATAAATAAAATTCCTGTGACAAACAGAGGAGGCAGAGGGAGCGAAAGATACAGAGACCCAGAGAGCTGAGGCGGGAATAAAGCCTGGGGGGCAGGGGCAGAAAGTCAGTGAGGCTGGGGAGGGAGCAAAAGGAGTTGGGCCTCAGAAGGGACCTGGGACATCCTGGCCCAGGGTCTGGGGTCCCCGGGAGCCCTGGCAGTTGGATGCTGGGAAGGACAGGGCAGGACAATGCACAGGGTGTAGACAGCGAGCAGAAGGGGCGGTGGATAATCTTGATGAAACGCAGGGGCCCGTGTGCACTGGTGCCCGGCACGGCCCCTGAGCTGGCACCTCACAAAGACACATCGGCCTGGCCCAGGGACCCATGGGGACAGCGGCAGAGATGATGGGCCAGGTGCAGAACAGGGAACAGGAAGAGAGAGTGACTCAAGAAATGGTTCTGAGAAGTGGGTGTGGGCAGAGGGGCTCAGCTGTCTCGAGCAGATTCACTGAGTGAGATGAGGACTCGGGGAGGGAGCAGGTGAGGGCCCCAGGAGGGGGTCCTGGGCCATGAACCTGTCTGGGGAACAACGGGAGAGGCCCACGAGGATGCCTCCAAGGACCACAGGGCTCGTGGGGAGAAGCTGGAGGAAGCCTGGTGGGGAAACGGGGTTGGAGCAGGGGGACAGAGGGAAGAAGCCCTGGTAGCGCCAGGGCCTGAGGCAGAGAGGTACGACAGAGGACACCCAGTGGTGAGGCCTTGTAGGGCGGGAGACGCGTTCCCCAGAGATGCTGCCAGAGGGGCCTCGCCGGAACCAGGTGAGTGGTTGGGGGCTGGGGGGCTGGATGGAGCTGAGGGCAGCAGGGGCAGTGTCGGGGAGGGGTCTGCACAGGAGGAGGATGGGGTGACCCAGCCACAGTCGCCGAGGTGTTCAGGTTCAGAGGTGACCTCATTAGCCCAGCCAGGAGCAGCTGGAAGGGTTAGGGGGGTTGAGAGGCGTGGCTGCAGAGGGGGGTCCGGCAGGCCTGGCCTCCACCTGAGCGGAGGGGGAGGCTGCAGCGGGGGAAGACAGGTGGGAGGCAGGGGTGCCTCTGCAGGCCTTGCTGAGCCTGGAGGAGACCCATAGGGCCCCCGGGGCCCCCAGAGCCACAAGTCGCCCCACTTCCTGCTGTGGATCAGGCCATCTGGGATCCAGAAATTGACCAGGCTCTTCGAATCCCCTGAGGGGCTCCGTGTTCCTGGGGTTTAATAGAACATTCAGGCCTCTCAGTGAGCCAGAAAATCGCATTTGTACCCTGGAAGGAGAAAACGTTCTCCTAGGTGGGAGAGGGCCAGCTCCTCTGCAGGGCACTGGCCACGGGCCACACAGCTGCCGAGGGTTGGACAGACCTCACCACTAAGGGGCTTTAGATGTCGTTCACTCTCCCTGAGAACTGACTTGAACCCGCCTGCCCACTGGATGGGCCATTCAGATCTGAGCAAATCGGTACAAGCCGAACAGGGTCCAGGTGGCTGCCAGGCTTCCTGGGCCCCACAGACGGCAGACACCTCCCCGGAAGGAAGCTCAGGACCAGGAGGCATCCCCCTTGTATGCCCAGGGCACTGTCTCCTGATTCCACACCCCCCAGTAGCCCTTTCGGTGGCCTCAGCCTGGCCCCAGGAGCTTGGAGAGGGCCGGGCTGGTCACTCTACCCCCAAGTGAGGCTCCTCAGGGACCCCACACACCTCAGGCAAACCCCAGAGTCCCATCTGGTTGCCAGGAGGATCACACTCACAGGTCCAAGGGTCTCCTCCCTGATGGCAGTCAGACCCTTCTCTCCTCCAGTGCACCTCGGCCCCTCCAAGGAGTCAGACCCCACCAGGGCCTGGCAGACCTGCTGTGGCATCCACAGCACCCGCCCGGCTCTCCACCTCCACCGGCAGACTCATCTGCCCCTGCTGTCCCAGAGCCATGGTTGGCCCTCCTTTCTGGCGGCTGCAGAGCCATGTCACATCCTCTTCAAGGCCACAACCCACGGACTTGTCAGGACCCTGGAGGCAGTCCTCCCGGAGGGGGCGTCTCCCACCCAGCAACCCCCCAGCACCCTGAGAATGGCTGCAGGGCATTGGCTACTGCACTGTCTCAGCTCCATCGCTGAGCTGGAGCCCAGGGTGGTGGGCTTCTCAGGGGGTAATTGGTCTCTCATCTTCTGGTGATGGGAGGGGTGACTGTCAGGCCTTGGCACCTGTCAGTCAGATGCAGCAGGGCAATCTAGGATATCTGGCTGCAGCTGATCCTCTGATGGTTGGAAAGGTCCTAGATTGGGGAGGAAGATGTGTCAAGGGCTCAGGCCACTATTTGCCCTGGCTTGGCCAGTCCTGGTGACTCAGTGAGCAGTTGGCAGGAAGTGGCCATCTCTGGTCATGGTTCTGGGACTCTGATAAGATCTTCCTGAGCAGAGAGGACACTGGGGGCCTTGTAACAGAACCCAGCAATACGTCAGCTTCCAGGGGTAAAGAAGAGGGAAGACAGGAGGTGTGGTTCTGGAGGACTTCCTGGAGGAGGTGAGATAGAGATTTGCATAGTCAACAAAGAAGGAAATTTAAAGAACATTAAAAGGGGAGAGGAATGGGAGTTGAGGAACAGCTCATGAGGCGTTTGTGGAATAAGCAGTGGACACGACGGGTAGAGCCCTGGGAGGGTGAGGCAGCAGGCAGGCAGGACAGGGAGCCAAGAGCAGGCAGGACTGTGGGGGACACAGGACAAGGCCACTGGACAAGAGAAGGATAGGGAAGGAAAGGCACAGGGGAATCCAGAGGCTGAGAGCAGGATGACACATCCTGATCCACTGAAAAAGCAGAGGCTCCAGTCCCTTGGTGGCCTAACTCTGTCCCTCCATCCCTGGGCCATCGCTCCTTTTTGTTGGTGGTCATGAGTGGCAGGACATTTGCTCCCAGGAGGTAGAAGCTTGGCGGTGCAGATGCCAAGGGCAGGGTCTCACAGCACGGAGAGGTCCCAGCCCCTCAGTTTGCTGAGATTCTCAATCAGATGCAACAAGAAGAGAGGCTGCCAAGAGCAGTTAGTAACTGAATGTTTGCATTTCACGTCTTTAACACAAAACCTCCTCCGTGCAACATACTCTTCCTCGTCACCAGGCAGTTACAGGATTAAAGATTAACACCGGGTATTACAGGTGGGCGGGCTGGCATGCAAGCCAGGTGGGAGGCTTGGCGGGTTTCTCTCCACGTGTCAGTGGACCCTGCGGTGCAGGCATAGCTGTGGTTGAAGCTGACGTAATGACTCACCTGAAGCAAGGGCTTTCGAGAATGAGAGGTCTCTGCCAAGTGGACCTTCTGACCCCTCATCCACCCCCAGACTGGCAGGCGGGCACTGGGCAGGCCCGGGCGGCTCCCATGTCCTCCGCCTGTCAAGACATTTGCCTCTTTATGGAGGCGGATGCAGAAAGATCGCACACGTGGGTTCACAATGAAATTCAAATGGTTTTTATAGGCAGATGCCAGGCAGCCGAGGCCCGGGGTCTGGACAACACTGGGCTCTGCTGGCGCCGGGGGCCCGGCATGTCTCTTCCTGAGCTTCCAACAGCCCCTGTGTCCTGGAGCTGCTGGCATGGAGGTGGCTTCTCCCCATTCTGCTGCCGGCCTTCCCTAGAACGGAGGGTGCCCGGGGTTTCCTCAGATGTCAGGGCTCAGAGGGAGGGCAGGGAGTCCAGACTCCATCTTCTTCTGCCCAAAACCTAATCTCTCACCCAGGTTCTCTAAGCTACATCCAGCTGGTGGCTTCTAAAGAGAACTGGACACCATGGCATCTGCCAGCCCAGACGCCTATCACCAGCAGAATAAGCCAGACCCAAGAAAATGCTTGTGAACAGGGATCTCTGTTCCCATCACCACTGCTAGAAGGGCCAAAGCACGTTCCTCCATGTGATTTATCTGCGCATTCAAAAGCCTAGGGAGAGCCTCCCTGTCTGCCAGCATTTTGGGAGAATGCCCAGGACCTGTGCAAGGAAATCAGATTCTCTGGCAGCTGCTTTCAAAGGCCACAGATACTCTAAAAAAGACAGAGTTGGAACTGAAACTCTGACTTGGGAGAGTCACCTTGCTGGGGACTCACAAAGAGCGAGGAAGAGCAGGGGTGTTGTGGCCCCGAGTCAGCCCTTCTCAATTTGTCCATACCAGCCAGCAGGCATTTGCGCTGAGCTGGACAGCAGCCCAGCCCAGCAAGGCCGACATCTCAGTTCACATCAGAGGTCAGTAAAGCAGGGCGACTGGAACACAGAGATCCTGCCATGATGATGGCAGCTCACTTGGAGGGCCTGGGCATGCCCAGCAGGCGCTGAGCCCTGTTGAGGGGGACAGGAGGCTGACAAAGGGCCCCGGGAGAGGTCAGCAAGCGGCCACACAGACTCCAAAGCTGTCTGCTCTGTTCCAAAGGTGCTCTCCCTGCCTAAGCTGGAATAACAACTTTGAGGAGATAAAACACTTTTTACCATCCATGGACTCTTGCTACCAAAGATCCTTCCAGAGACCTGTGCCCTCCCCTCACCAAAGAAACTTAATCCCCATGAAGCTCTGCCTTTCAGGATGTTTGGACAACTCTGGGTTGACTCTTTTCCCCTGACCACATGATCGTCTTCATGGGTAAGCCAGGTACGCACTGTTGGCCCACACCTGAACCGCACTGAATAATAACCCTCGCCTGGACGCAACATCTAACAGATCACAACAGCTCATGCAGGCTTGCTCTGTCACACAGCCAATGCTCTTAACCTTCAGCAAAACTGTTTTTTCATGCAACACAGTTAAATCAGCCCACTTTGTTTCAACATGTTCTCATCATTTCTGAGACATGGTGTCAGTTGTCACTAGATGGAAATGAACAACTTAGGAATCAAAAAGGAAGAACAGAAGACAGTTTTTAATGATTCAAATTATATTATGCAAAGTTCCCCCAAACACAAGTGACCACAAAA